>NW_024609881.1:37182674-38382674 GCF_016920785.2 Ixodes scapularis | reverse complement strand
TCCACCGAATGTCACTGGAAGTTTTTGCCGGAATTTTCAATAGGGCAGAGTTTATGTCTCCGGTGGACAAGCTAAAAACAACTAGTTTGTGGCCGGCCTTGTTTATGTCTCCGGTGGCCAAGCACTTAAAGTGGCCAAGCTGTCCAGACACTGGCCAACCGTCGGCCGATCGAAATTCACTTTCTGGTGCTGCTTGGGCGCTGGCTGTGCCTTATATTGTCCAAGATTTTTTTTTGTTCTCAGATACTGATGACGAACAGAAAAGCAAATCGGAAAAACCGCGGCAAATCAAAAGCGAGGTATTGGAATAAAATTTGGCGGACACAAGCTCTATCACCTAGACAAAACATTTAAGCGCCATTAGTAGCTTGATATATATAAAAAATTGTTTGTCCAAAATTGCATTTTCACGCTAGAAGGTTGTTGAGAGTAATGTTTCTGCTGCTTCTCCGGAACCAAAATCTACGTTCAAAAAGCGGCCATACTTCTATAGTAGCTGGAGCACGGTCACTTTTTAATTGAATAAAAAAAGATTGCATCGATTTGATGTGGGTGGAACATAAAAATATTGACATTATTGCTGCACCGGTGCTTTCTTTTACACACAATAATGCATAATCTTGAATTCCATTTCAATCGAGCTTCAAAATTCTCAACATTTTAGAGTAGCACTTGAACGCTACCCAATGCTTTCTAATATCTGCTTCCCCATATAATCTTGGATTTGTAAAATAACAATGAATCCTCTAGGTATAACGATTTTATTGGGTAAATTTTGTCTGGTAGATGCTTGAGCTTGTTCCTTTAAAAATATGCTGCTACCCGAATAAAAAATCCGGCGAAAATCTCCATTGACATCCGGTGTACTTCCAGTGACACCCGGTGAACCTCCAGTGAAGTCCTGTGAAAAGTGGTCAAGTTTCACCCGTTTTCACCTGAAACCAGCGTAGTTTACTAGACATTCCTGGAAGATTTGCCGGAATCCATTTTCGGCTTTTCGATTTTGCTGGAATTTTACCCGCAGCCACTTTCGTTTATTAGACGACCCGGCTTCGGTGGGAATTTTACTAGAAAGGAGTGATTCATTTTCCCGTTTACCAAACTCCACTGGAATCGGACGCGAAGGGAGGGGGATGCCGGACAATTTAATACGCACCTATTCTCCCTTGCATTGGCTTCGTGGACAAAATGTGAGGGGGTCTTTTTGCTTTTTTAAACAAATAAAACCGGTTTCTTTGTTTGGCCGGGAACGGACGCTTCATTGTCGGCTTCCGGTGTGCGATAAAAAGGAAATATATTTCAGTGACCTGTTTCTTACGCTTCTTTCTTCGTCCGGGTTCAGAAGCATCCAGAAAGTGAAAAAGTCGTCGGGGACGCCTCTGTGACGGCATCAAGGATGACACCATCACTGTCTCATAGATTTCTGAACGGCGGCGGATGTTCGTTCCGCGGGTTTGTGGTTTTTGCTAAGCATGCTACTGACAGTGTGTATGTGTCCACGTTGTGTACCTGCTCCGTTTTATTAGTTGAACGACTGTACATCTAGGAATTTACTCAGCTGCATTGTGAGCACCTTGAAATATCTTTTTTTCCGACAAAGAACTTGGTTGTTCCTATTTGGTGTGATTGCTGTTTTCAAAAGTTGTGTAAATTGTATCACTGCGCTATTAAAAAATATTTTTTACCGGAATGTCACTTCCAGTAAAAGACTATTTTACTGGATTATGGGAGTGTTTTTACTTCTAGTAAAGCCGTAGTTTACCAGAATGTCGCCGGATTTTTTACTGGAATGTCACCGGTTGTTTTACACGAATGCCACCGGATATTTACCGGAAGTTTATTTCCAGTAAAAGTTTATTTTACTGGATTATGGGACTCTTTTCACTACCAGTAAAGCCAGAATTTACCAGAAGATAACCAGATTGGTCGGAATTTACCGTGTTTTTTTCTTTCTTTTTTCGGACGTTAACCAAAGGCACTTAGGAGGAAGCCTGTCAACCGTGGTTGGTTATGTTTACCAGATGCTGGACGATTCGGTTACAATTAAAGTGGTTAGTCTATATAGACCTGGAGGTTCTATGTATTTATTTAACAGGGTCGGTACCAGTGAAACAATTTGCACAGCTGTAGACAAAAGCAATCAGACCAAAAAGGAACAACCATGCAAGTTCTTTGCCACAAAAGATATCTTTCAAGGTACTCACAATGCCGCTGGGTAAATTCCTAGACGCACGGTAGTTCAATATAATAAAATCACGCAGGTGTACCACAGGGACACATACAGGTATACTGTCAGCAGCACGTTTAGCGAAAACCACGAACGCGCGGAGCGAACATCCGACGCCATTGACAAATCCCCGGCACTCACGATGTCCTCCCTGATGCCGTCGCCGCGGGTGCACCAGGCGTCAGTAGCACGCTTAGCGAAAACCACGAACGCGCGAAACGAACATCCGCCGCCGTTGAGAAATCCCGGGCACACTCACGATGTCGTCCCTGATGCCGTCGCCGCGTTTGCACCAGGCGTCAGTAGCACGCTTAGCGAAAACCACGAATGCGCGAAACAAACATCCGCCAACGTTGAGAAATCTTAGGCACAGTCTTTTTCGCTCGCTGGATGCTGCTGAAGACGGACGGACAAAGGGGCGTCAGAAACAGGTCACTGAAACATATACTCTTTTCATCTGCACACCCAGCTGCTTTGGAAGATACAGGTCGCACACATGGAACGAGAAGCCGAGACTGAGCGTTCGTTCCTGGCCGGCCGTTGCTCGTTGACGAACAAAGAAACCGGTTTTCTTAAAAAAAAATAATAAGTCAGCAAAACTACCCTCTTGCATTTTCCCCACGAACCCAATGCGAGGGAGAGAGGGTGCATGGGGACTCGTCCTTGGTGCGAGGCACCATAAGTGCACACTCAGTCGCCGGCTCGTCTCGGCTTCCCCTTCCCCTTGCGTCGGCTTCGAGTGAAGGTCGGTAAACGGGGAAGTGAGTCACCCGTTTCGGGTAAGATTTCTAGGAAAACCGGGTCGTCTGTATGGTATACGAAAGGGGCTGCTGGTGACATTCCAGTGAAATCTGTTTGTCGGCAAATAATCTACCAAAGATTGGTAAACTGGTTTCGGAGGAGAACGGGTGAAGGTGCCCACCTTTTTGGATCGTCAAAACAGTTCACTGCATGCACTCCATGGGGATTGCAACGTCGTCCCGAGCTGAAACTCGCACTCACTGGAGTGCCGCTCGAGTGGTCTCGTACCTGCTCTGGCCCAGATTTTTGCCTGTCGCAAATATCAAGTTGCCGGTGATCGCTGTCCACCTTTCTGGATCGTTAAAACAGTTCGCTGCATGCACTTCTTGAAGAATTGTAACGTCGTTTCGAGCTAAAACACGCACTCACGAGAATCCCGCTACATCGGCGGCCGCCATTACAAACAGAGTCCCCCTGCTCGTCTTGGCTACCTTGACTTTAGCCGTTCGCCTTGCGTCGGCTTCCAGCGGCGGGTAATCGAAAATGGCTCTAGTATAACTTCCAGCGAAAGTGTCTACGCTGGTTTCTGATGAAAATGAGTGGAAATTAACCCGTATCCACCGAATCTACCTGGAAGTTTTTGCCGGATTTTAACCGTAAGTGGCTCCGGTAAAAGGTCCAGCGAAACCTGGTTAATGGAAGTGGCGGCCGGTAATGTTTCCAGCAAAAAACTGGTGAGCTACGCTGGTTTCTGGTGAAAATAAGTGGAAGTTAACCCGTTTCCACCGAATGTCACTGGAAGTTTTTGCCGGATTTTTCAATAGGGTGGTATCGACCCTGTGAAATAAAGATAGAAAACATTCCGGTCTATATACAATAACCGTTTTAATTGTTACAGAATCGTACAGCATCTGGTAAACATACACCACGCACTGTTGACAGGCTTCTTCCTAATATCCTTCAGTTGACGTCCGAAAATAAAAAAAAACACGGTGAGTTCCGGTAAATATCAGCGAATCCGCTCATTCCCGGTAATTTCTGGTGAAGCCAAGAAAACGGGGTGACTTCCGGTAAGTTCCGCCTTTGCCGGAAATGAAAAGAGTCTCATAATCTAATAAAATATTTTCCTTTTTCTGGAAATAAACGTTTTCGTAAAAAATCCGGTGTTTGCTGGTAAATTTAAGCTTTACCGTAAATGAAAAGACTTCCATATTGCTTTAAAATATATTTTACTGAAAATAAAATTCCGGTAAAAAATCCTTTTCAATAGGGTCTAATTCACGCAGCAGACGTCATATTTTTAAAATACCCAAAATAGCCAACTACTAATGGCTTTGTCTTGATGTAATTAGCCTGAGGATGATATCTACTAATACAGCCAAGTGAACTGAATAACGGATATACCGTGGACAACGTACGCAATTTAAATGTATGGTTCTAAAAATGTATATGATAATGAAATATGAGAACGCTTCTCTGTATTACACCCGATGATTAAAACCCAACACTCGCTCACCAATTACACCGCTATTTTTTAATTTAGTATCGATTTAGTTTTACTAGGATGCATATCACATTGTTGCACAGAGTTCAGCGGCTGTAATAAAAATAGATTGCTGCTCTTGATAATAAAATTATAGTTGTTTGATCAGAAACTTAGAAAGTACCTAACATAGTTGCAGGTGTGGCTTACCCCTGTGATATCGACTGACCATGTTTCATGGAGCCGTACCGGGCATGGTCGGTTTAATCAATTAGAGCATGAAATGTCACGCATTTTGCCCGAACAATCGTGTAATCAGTTTTTCTATCTGCATTGCAAACGTCTAAGATAGAAGTTTGCAGCAATACTAAATCCGGATTCTTATACACTTTTCGTGGCCGCTTGACACGAGAGCGCATTATCTGGTACCAACAAAGAGCGAACTGCGCTTGAAATCTTTCATCGAAGCACGACGTTCAGTCAAGTCAGCAATACAACGTGCGTACAACTTCAGAAACTTGCACTGATTTTATCTGCGCTGAGTTTATAATGGGGACGAATCGATGAACACGATCGATCGTAGAAAGTCGAGTTGTAAAGGAAGCATGTACAGAACGGCACACAGAAGCGACAATATAACAATTTTACTCTCAAGTTGACTGTGCGGCCGGAGCTGCGTGCTCGGTGGATTAATCAACCGTCTCCTTTTATTACTTGACTCAGCTATCTGCCTGTGGTTATGGGGCTGGAGCGAGATCACGTGGTAATGGATACGCAGATGAGTGGCTCGCTCGTTGCTTGCACCGTAAGGTCAGCTTATCTTTGTTCAGTATGTAATGAGGGTCCGCAGAGCCTAACAAGTATCTCGCGGGACTCTAGGGCCAAAAATGATAACAGTAGGCACGAAAACATTATAAGTTGCTTCGAAACTTCAAGAATAACTTATGGTGAGCTGCTCGTTGTAGCTAACGTTATCTCAAACTCAAAGGCTGTGGCAATGTTCCACATCAGCACATTTCAATAAATTAGCCATATTAAAGCAGGAAATGCTTTTTAACGCTGCATTCAATGCCTAAATTGTGTTCGTCCATCCGTCCGTCCGTACCTTTGTGCGTTCCGTCTGCCCGTAAATTTTCCGATAAGTTTAGCAGGGAATTTGATGTCATGTGTCCTATACGCGAATTCAGTTTCCCCACTATGTTTAGCGGGAAAATTAAGGTCACGTATTTGACTTCACGGGACCTCCAGACAAGTCGGTTTTCTCAGCTGAATTTAGGAACGAAAATGACGTCACGTGATTTATGATCCAGTTGGGTTTCTTCATTCAGAACCCTCATTAGATCGTATAGTCACCAACACGACCGGGTGGCATGGACACAGTGCAGAAGAGCCAATGTTTCCGGTATGCTGCAAAGCGGCTTCCCTGCGGAGATATTGAGCCTTGCCAATCTTGCGCGGGAGTTTAAGATCAGTCAGTAACGATTCGAGCTGGAGGTTTTAGAAAGCAAGATCTATGAAACCTCAAGGAAAGTCGCTGTAGCTACAGCAGCCTCGCTTAGTTTAGAAACCTCACTGCACGATGTTGCAGAATACGTGTCGGATGAAGTGGCTACTGAATGACAGCTGCTGTAGACTTAAGTGAATGGAAAGGTGGCAACGACCTTAAATTATTTTACCTGACGGCATATCAACTCTTATGAAGGTACCATTCTTTTTTATGCTTTTTGACTGGTACATACGAAGCTGTTATTTATTATGGATGCACTAAAGGGGGCGAATATGTCGCGCAGAACCGCTGGAGGCAGCCTTGTGGATCGTTAGATCCGTTTGCGAAAGCAACAACTACTCTTTCGACTCCACGTCACAGCGAAGCTATCAGGCGAAACTTACCAATTACTCGCAGTATATTGGTTTTATAAACGTGAATTTACGCATCGTGTAATGACTGTACAGGACAGTTTTCTGAAATCATTTGGATCAATTGACGTCCGGAAATGTCATTTTGACTTGCTTGGTACAACAACAAACGAGGCAGTTGCTTTTGGGCATTTAGAATGTAGCTTAATAGCATGGTTATTTTTGTTATTTCCCTTTGTCCTCTTAATATTATTACAACCAGAAATTTTATTTCTGTTTGTATGTTTCTCCTGTCTCTCTCGGTTAAGCTTTACGATCGCCTATCTCTAAAGCGGATCGTTGAGAGCCTGAGGCAGGCAATGAACGGAATCAAACATTCCATGAAATCCTTGTCTGTCCAATATGGCCACATAATCAAGCTGCCTATCCCCGACGAACAAACTGGCAAGGCTCTGCAAGATGGACCACCCCAACTAATGTCAACTGTATATCTACAAGCAGCCGAAATCCGGGTGATGCGAGTGCTAAACGACGACGAGCAACAGAGCGCCCTTGCTAGCGCTGAGGTGCATGCTCTCTTTGGAGAAGAACGCATGACCTTCACCTCAACACTAGATGACCAAATATATATTACATATTTTCACGAAACTAACATCCTAGCTATACACCGCTTTTCTGCCAAACCTAGCAATACACCACCAATATGAATCCGATTTGCATCTGTTACCTCGAAGGAATCATGGACGCAAGCGCGTAGAGCAGGTGGCTGGCTCAGAGAGGATGGCTCGTTCCCGAGATTCTATTTCAACGACGACCTAAGCCGCCCCAAAAAAAGAGGTGTTTTGGCCTGCCCGACAGAGGGGCAAGGCGAGCGTGCATTTTCGCGCGCGTGTCGAAGGCCAACATCTAGGGGGGGGGGGGGGGGGGGCGAAATGAGCGGAGCTTTTGTTCTAGTATCCCTCCATTAAACCATAAAAAGACTCTTTAACACTATGACAAAGTTAGCTCAGGTTTCCGAGTTTCCGACTTTTCGTAATTATTTTGGAAATTGCCAAGACCACTATTTTTTTTTCTTACACGTTGATATCAGGAGTGTACGCAGACATTGGAATGAATTTAATATGATATCAAAATACATTTGAAGATTAATAGATGTTTATGTCTTAACAGAATCAGAATTCCCTTTCCATATTAAAATTAGTTTTTTTGTCAGGATATGCAAGTACATTGTACACGCGATGTTCTGGACATCGAGGAAACATTGTGTTTTTTGTTGAGTGAAAAACTTTTTATTTCCCCTGTTTTTTTTTAATTTTTGCTCAGGCTAATGCGTCGCCCTTTCTTGTGTAAATCTAACGTTATTTAGCTTACTAGGTTTTTATGAAACGAATTAACAAAACAAAAATAAAGTAAGATGTTTTTTGCAAGAAATGAAAACGTGTCAGCAACCTTAGTCTGCATGCCCAATTGAATATAAAACTTTAAGCGCGTAAAATCTACGGTATGCAATTACCTGAATAGTATGGCAGCAAGTGGGATTAAGTACATAATCAATGCCAAAACACGTGAAGAATTTCTCCTGGACATGTTTCTTTACTCTTGCTATGACCATAAAAACATTACAACATCTGCGTCGGCCGTTAAATTAGCAATCAGTACGTAAAAACTCGCTGACCACTACTACATTGCTTGCCAGCTATTATAGTTCCTAAATTTTGCACGAAATACCCGGTCACGCTAATGAAAGGAGACTAAATAACAATACTTTCGACAAGGTGGTTTCGCCTCTTAACTCGAACGTATTTGTAGAGTCGGTCAGCTATCGTGACGGATATCCAAGGTTTGTTCTTGCCTTCAACCAGGTCTATAAATCAAGTCAACATGTAATGTGTATAAAAAAAAACAAAAAAACATTGCCCTGATCTTTCGTGGCTCAATCCAAATACTTTAGAAGGAATGGCAGGAGAAAAAAAACAATTATGTGCATGTTGCCTACGCTCGCCTTGAAATTTTCTATTGAAGGTAAATTTTAAGTCTTGTTGAAACAAAGTCAACGCAATGATTCGGTCGGCAAAGCGCACTCAATAACAGAAGAAATTCTCAAAATTTCGTTCGAAAAAAAGACTTCTTTCCTAATGAACTAGTTCTGTGGCCACAATACGCACACTCAAACTGATAATGCACTGAAGACATCTCTTTGAGAGAAATTCGCGTGAAATCATAGAAAATTTGATTGCTTTCGTTGATTCCTCTTCTGCTGAGGCAAGACATTCGCCAATTCATATTCAAAACGTCATCACCATTTTCTCCATTACCTGCTCCACTCCGAGAAGCCGATTTGAACTCCATTTTACTTAGTTTCGAGCCAAACACGTCCCCTGGAACAGGCAATAATCGTCTGGCCGAATTTCGTCGAACCTTTCACAGTATCAAATCTGTCCTTTTTATGCTGAAGGGCCTTACTGAGGAGTCATTACTGATGAGCTCAAATTCGGCAACATTTTGACTCTTGTACAAAGGTGGTTCTAAAAAAAAATGATTATTAAATGACCCATTTCCATTTTACCCATCATCGCACAAATACATGAAAAGCATGCGTTTCGCATATTGACATTTTTTATAGAGAGACTAGATATACTATCGCCTACACAATTTGGATTGTTGCCGGGGAAGGTCCCAGACAGTACACGACGTCGGGCCAACATTGGGATTTATTCGACAAACAATGGTCCAATATTGGGCCAATGTGGTCACCGGAGAACCAATATTGGTGGTACACTGGAATATACTGGCCAACGTTGGCCTGACTTGACCAACGGCTCACCAACGTTGGTAGTCGATTGGCTTAGGCTGGCCAACATTGGCCTACCTCAGCCAATGGCTTACGAACGTTGGCAATCGATTGGTTTATACTGGTCAACATTGGCCAACCTCAGCCAACGGCTTAGCAACGTTGGCTATTGGTTGGCTTAGGTTGGCCAACATTGGCCTGTCTCAGCCACTTGGTTACGAACATTGGTAATCAATTGGCTTAGGCTGGCCAACATTGATCTACGTTAGCCAATGAGTTGCCATCATTGGTAATCGATTGGCTAAGACAGGCCAATGTTCGCCAGCTTAAGCCAATCAATTACCGACATTGGTAATCGATTGACTTAGGCTGGGAAACATTGGCCTGTCTTAGCCAGTGGCTTACCATTGTTATATATAATTGGCTTAGTTCTTTTAATGTGCTGATCGCGCACGCTGAGAACAATCTCTAGCTATGCCTCCGGGGGGAACGATTCTTCTGTTTTTACACGCAGAGCGAGTTAGCAACTGAATTAGAACGCTGTATGCATTGCGAGCTGTAGCAAGTCGGTGACAGGTTAAAAATAAACGCTGGGGAGGAGGTCGACTCCTCCTGATCTTTCGATCTACAAATATGAAAAGAGATGGGAGGAGCTTCTACCACCTGTCACCGACTATAACTAACACGC
Organism: Ixodes scapularis; assembly: GCF_016920785.2. Taxonomy (NCBI): domain Eukaryota; kingdom Metazoa; phylum Arthropoda; class Arachnida; order Ixodida; family Ixodidae; genus Ixodes; species Ixodes scapularis. Next base: position 38,372,887 of record NW_024609881.1, on the reverse strand, counting down.
GTCTTCCCAAAACTGATAGTTATGCTTAGTAAATTCCTCACAAAATACAAAATGCACGCTTCCTTCGATTTGTGTATATGTTTATACGGCAAAAAGCATAGGTGCCTCTTCTCGTATGCCCATTTACCGACGCAGCCGGGAAACGTTTCCAAAGAGGGGGGGGGGGGAGGCAGGGTGCAACCCCGAAATTTCCACCCGCCTCCCCAACCTAGGACAGGGGTGTATTGTCAGCTGTATGTGATCTTGAAAATCTCAAGGCAACCCGCTTTGCTGAGCCGCAAAACGCGGCCTATAATTCAGACTGAACCGGACAAAAAAGTAAATAAAAAGCACTAATATTTTAGCAAAAAAATAAAACCTTAAACAGATATCCAGCGACTGATTAAGCAATTACATGTCTTCACGAATAAAAAAATTGCGTTGAATTAACATCTCGAACACCCTATGTTTGAGGTAGGAGGTGACATAAAGCTGATGCGCATTTCAATCTGCAAAGAAAGGTTATCACGCAACACATAGATAGACTTTTCCAGAAAAGGGCTGCTGGCCGGTTTCATTTTCAGTGTTCGTGCGTATCGCGCGTGATTTGCTCGCTTTCCGAAGCGACGCACACGCGCGCGCTGAGCTGTGGAGATCGCACGCTGAGCTGTGGATTAATAAACATTGGAAAGGTCTATAACAGAAGAAGCTCAGCATTATGCCTGCTTGCCCAAAAATGACTTCAAAGTGCGTACAAAATACGACAACTGCAGTACTGACTACGGTAGTGACAACGCCCTCAGAAATATAAGATGTAATAGAGCCAACGGGTTACCAAAGTTGGCAATCGATTGGTTTAAGCTGGCCACCAATTGCCTGTCTCAGCCAGTGGCCTACCAACGTTGGAAATTAGCGGCGAGATGTTTTGGTGGCGCCCTCCTATGGTTCCCCCTTGTGACGTCATTACCTTGAAAACAAGAAGTTCGATGGTGTTTGTAAATAGCATGGTGGAAGCCTGAAATCATTGCGCTCTCAAAGGAACACTGCCAACACCGTCGAAATTAAAGTTCCTTCATTCTTCTTATTTCCGTCGATGGTATACCCTTTCCGACGTCATAGTCAGCTTTTGTGCAAATCGTGAAAGGCCGACCACAGCGACGCTTTCGGTCGCGCACGTCGCCAATTGATTGGCTTAGTCTGGTGTGATGAGCGATCCCGCGACCAGCCGAAGAGGACGAGAAAGAAGAAGACGAGGTGGGGGCATGCGAGGAGCGCGAGAGGGGATTCGGGCGGTTGACAAAGGACGGTGCAGACGCGACCGGGCCGGACCTCCGTCGGCGTGACCAGACGTCAAGAGGCCCGACCCACAACCCACTTCTCACGCAGTCCGGGCGCCAACCTTCCGGAGGTGGACAAGAGGGCATGCGTGGCGCAGTTGAACACCCGCTGCCACTCCGTGCCACAGACGTCCTGAGCCTGACTCAAGCCTTCGGCCAACGCCCAACTGCCTCGTCGCTACGTCCTTCGGCCCAGACCTTGGCGGACACCTGGTCATTGGCTGCCACCGGCGTACGGTGCCTGATTCAAGCCTTCGGCCATCGGTCAACTGCCTCGTCACTACGTCCGGACCTCGGCCCTGACGTCGTAGACCCCTGATCATCGGCTACCACGGGTGCTACGCCGCAAGGACTGAAAAGTCATGAGCGAGGGACTTTTTAGGGGACACTCAAACCTTAACATTTGTTGAAGTGCTGCTTGGGAGTGTGCTTTACTAAGACGAATGTGGGTTTGAAAGCGTTGATCTTTGACCTTTGGATCTTTTCGTAGATGCCATTAGTGCGAAGCTAACAATTGAAGAATTGGCAGCTTAAAAATGGTGCTGAAGTGGCTGCCAGGGTCTTGCGACAGGGGAGGCTGCAGGAAGAGGCGTTCGGAAGACGTAATGGCTCCCCAGCCCCAGGACTCGCCCCAGGACCTTCCTCAGGACCAGGCATAGGCTCCCCGCTGAGCTTCCTTCCTAGCCCCTTTCAATAAAAGTTCCGAAAAAAGTATTAATTGATCTTGAGATAGTCCCCAGGCAGCACACCAATGTTGGTCCGACATTGGCCTAACATTGGCAAAGACCGGCCGCAATATTGGACAATATTGGAAGCGCTACCCTTTCCAACGTTGGCCCAGTGATTGGTGCCAACGTTGGGCCACTGTTCAGCCATCGTTCCAGCCAATGTCGGCCCAATCATTGGTGCCAATGTTGGGCCATTGCTAAACCATGGTTCCAGCCAAGGTGCTCCCACATTGGCGAAAACCGGCGTAATATTGGACAACACTGGAAGCGCGACCCGATCCAATGTTGGCCGTTATGCTGATTTTTGGCCATCGTTGCACTCGCCCAGCTCTTTGCAAGTGCATTCACCAAGTTGTTTGCAAAAAGGAAGGTAAACAGACACAAGGGATTGTTTTAAAATCTTCAAAAAGTTTATTACACACAGCTTATTCTGTAGACAGGCACAAAATCAGCAATTTGTAATATGTGAAGAGGTACTATTCAACTGTGATAGAACTAAGGAGATTGCAAAGCAAACACAAACCGGGGTAATTCTTGGGTAGTGTCCAGTCTCCCGGCAGCTGGAAGAATTTTTTCCCCAAAATTCTACCGCTATTCGCCCTTCATTGGCGGTGCAATCAGTCGATCGAACGACATTTCATAGACAGATCGTTTCATCAACACGCGATGTTTCATAAAAAAAAAAACTCAAAATACGTCTTTTTCCCTCTTTTCTTTTTTTTTTGCAATGAACCGCTTCAGACTTGGCATGAAGCGGCGTGAAAGGGTGGGCTGGTTCGGTGAGCACGCGCCTCAGGAATACACTTGCGTTGAAATGCCCCTTCAGCGTGCAATTCGCGTAACGCATGTCAAGGAAACTTTGCGCCTCAGGAATACACGCACGACGAAATGCCCCTACAGCGCGCAATTCGCGTAACGCGTGTCGATGAAACAAAAATGTCGACGAAAAGGTGGCCACGAAACGTGTTTTCGCGAAACGCACGGAGAATAAAAAAGTCAGCATTCTACCTGCAGTTGTGACATTATTTCAGACAGATAATGGCAGGCGACTGTCGGTAAGATTGCGGGAAACTTATTCTGCCGGCTGTCAGGAGATAGGCCCTGCCCAATTCTAGAGGTTATCCGGAAGATTACCCATACAAGAGCGGACAATAATCACCAAGTAGGTTGCAGCGCACTTACTTTGAAAATACCGGACTTGAAAGCTGTAATCCAACATATATGTAAACACGGGCACTGCAGAAAAACCACTCAAACACAAAAACCAGAAGGAAGTGATCCGTGAAGATTCAACACGATGTAGCACACGCTGCCATTTGCCGAACCGAACACTAAACGATTCACAAGAATGTCTTGGGCTTCTATGAAGAAATCGACACGGGTGGGACTTTTCGAACGAGATACCATTTACCACAGAAGCGAAATCCACAGCGGGCCCGCACCCCGCAGGCCGCATCACACGCGAAACTAGGTCCGGTCTTCGCGACGCAGGCATTCCGAGTTTTTCAACGGCTAATGCGTCATCCGTCAAACCACGTGATCACGCTTCTGCCGTTACCCGCGCACAGAGAGCGAACTCAAGCGATAAAACGTGTACGGTTCATTGGTCCGGCGAGTACGGACCGTCTACCGCGCCTTCAGCTTAGGGAGAGAGAAAAAAAGAGAAGGAGGACAAAGCAAGCAGGCCAGAACGGGGGTGGGGTGCGCTTACAAAAGGCTAATCTTCAGGGGCATCTCAACAATGAACGCAGCGAGAGAATTTGTCACTTCTACCCAAGGTTGATAGTGCAGTAGATGTTATGCGTGACCTTGGGCTTTAGGCAGGTTCCGTGCTCTGCCTTACCAGCTTCGAGACCGTAGTCAAGTGACCCTAACCGGAGACACGATTGGCCTTAAACACGCATAGCGTCTACCCTGCTGTCAATACCGATTTAACAGGACAGCTCTTTGAAGGTCAGCTTTTGAACTTCTAAAGAAGCTCTCCAGCCCAAAAGTGGTTCTAAACGGGGCAAGTTTGAAGACAGTATGTTTTACGTCGTATAACGTAAATATAATAATATATAAATATATAATATAATGTAATGAAGAACCAAGCGCGACTATTTTTTGCGCTCGCTGTACACAAATATATCTATAAGTATATAAATATATTTTTATCAATAAATTTAAAACTGTTTGTACGCTGTTAGGTTCGCGTTTTTAAACTTCAAATTGTTCTACGAAAGAGTTACACATAAAAGACAGCCCGAACAGCACATCGTCCGACTTTCAACACACGATGAATCGCCGACGCTCGCAGACGGAAGGTTGCGATGCTGCGCGAACGGTTTCTGAAAGATGCTGGGTAGGGTACTCCGAGCGCAACGGCTTCGCGACCGTTCGAAGGGCAAATGATTCGCGACAACAAAGTAGGGTCCAGCAGCTTCAGTAAGCTAAAGGGGCTCGAGAGTCCCACGCTCACATTTCCGCAGAGCGAGCGCGGCCGGCCAGATCGAGGCGCAGTGTGCTCTCGCGTCGCGATAGCTACGTCGTTGCTCTGCCTACCCTGATGACATGTGCACTGGCAGTCGAAGCAACCCTCTCGAGACTTCACTTGAGTTTAATATATGACTTTATATCGCGATATACTCTCGTAAAACTGAGAGTCACTTCGGTTGCGGCGTAAGCGGCGGCTTTATGTTTGTTGACACCTGCGTCGACAATGACTAAATATGCACAGAATCATTAAATATAAAAAAATAGAGCACGCAGAAAGAAATACAAACATGACAGGGGCACGGACAAAGAGAAGACGTTAACGCTACGTATATATAAAAAAATATATTGGAAAAGACAAAAATACTTAAATCTAAAAAAACGGAGTTAAGTTGTCAACGCCGAGGTAAGGCAATGCGAATGGAGAGCAGCCGGCAAAAAAAAGGACGTATTTGTGATCGCGGTTATAAAGCGCCGGCGACGTACGCCCCATGAAGTTGGCTAAATAAAATTGTCGCCCAAGCGAGCTCATGAATGACTCTTTTCCAATTTCCTATTTCTGCAATGCAAAAAAGAGGTTCGCGGGTCTATAGCCTAGGCGACGTAAATATCGATAAGCCATTGGTTATGGCAGTACCAATATTGACCAGCCTATACCAAGACATCACCAATATTAGAAAACTCTTGGCTTTGACAGTTTAATATTAACCAGCTTAAGCCAACGTATATTCAATATCGGAAAACACATTGGCTCTGAAAGTCCAATATTGTACAGGTTATGCCGGCGTATATCCAATATAGGAAAGCTATTGGCTTTGACAGTCCAATATTGGACAGCTAATGCTGGCATGTATCCAATATTGGAAAGCCATTGGCTCTGACAGTCCAATATTGTACAGTTTATGCCAGCATATATCCAATATCGGAAACCTATCGGCTTTGACAGTCCAATATTGGATAACTTATGCCGGCATATATCCAATATTGGAAAACAATTGACTTTGACAGTCCAATATTGGACAGGTTATGCCAGTATCTATCCAATATTGGAAAGCCATTGGCATTGGCAGTCCAGTATTGGATAACTTATGCCAGCATATATCCAATATTGGAAAACCATTGGCTTTGACAGTCCAATATTGGACAGGTTATGCCAGCATTTATCCAATATTGGCAAGCCATTGGCTTTCACAGTCCAATATTGGACAGCTTATTCCAGTGCATCACCAATATTGGAAAAACATTGGCTATGATAGTCCATTATTGGCCCAGGTAATTCCAATATTGGTAAACACATGGCTCAGTTGGGCCATTGTTGGGCCATTCTTTGTCCCATCAATTCCAATGTTGGCCCAATATCGTGTGCTGCCTGGGTCATTTGCTCGCCAGATAAAATAGTGCACAGAAAAAGCATAGGAGGACCTTGCCATTGGTGCCCAAAATGTTTTTCTTGCAGTGGGCTGCTAATAAGAAACAGGCCAGGGGTTCTTAAAACCCAATGTTGGAATAACCAGGATTTAAAAACATTGCCATCATTGCATGGCCACCATTAAAGATAAGGCATTAACACTGGGACATGCCAATGAATCAGCTTGACTGCCGATAACGGCCTATTCAATGATTGAACTTGTATACCAATGATGGCATAGCCATTCAATTATTGTGAAAGCCAAAATTGGCATAGCCTATGACATAGTGTGGATGCCAACGATGGCTGAAATATTGGTTTAACGATGGCCTAAAAAAGGTGCCAATGATGGCTGGATCATTGGTTGAACGATGGCCCAACGTTGGCGCCAATGACGGCTGGAAGGTTGGTTGAACGATGGCCCAACGTTGGTGCCAATGATGGCTGGAACATTGGTTGAACGATGGCCCAACGTTGGTGCCAATGGCTGGGCCAACATTCGAAGAAGTTTCGCTCGTCCAGAATACCAATGTTGGACCAACCTCCGGAGCCAGCGTTTGTCATTGTTGGCCCAATGTAGGTCCAACATTGGTGTGCTGCCTGGGGTATACAACCTCTTCTAGAGATTTTGAAGATAATGTTTACTCCACTTCGAACAAGAATCTTCTCACGTCAAGTCGATTCTAGGACGCATCCAAACCAATTGACAATGTATGTCGCATACAATAATTTGGAAACAATATTACAGCATATTCTTCTCCGGGTTTTTTGTTTCCTTTTTTTGAAAACTGTCGTCTAAGTCGTCCCAATTGGTGTCTGCAGGTGGTATTCAAAGCTGTCAAACCAAACTTAAAGCTGGCATACCGTAAAATTCAATATCGTCACCTATAATTTACAATTTTCTCAATAACGTTGCTGACACTACCAGGATGCAAATTTTATCAGTATCAAGAAGACATCGTAATAATGTCTCCGCATGTCAATTGCTTAGTTGATGTGTTGCGAGATTTCGTAAGTAACAACGCCATCTAAATGCGATCATAAGATAATGGAGTACTTTAAGATAAGCCTCATTTCGGAATAAGTTAAAGAAAAACTGGTCTGTTTCTTTAATGCGATTAGAGTGGTCACTCTAAAGTTTCCATTTATTTTGTGCTCCTCTACGTGCACGCATGGCACTGGCGTCCCTGTAAAGTAAGCAGATAGCCTTAAATACCTTGGAACATTTTTGATGGCGTCCTAAAGTGGCATGTTAGTTTTTCATATATCTAATAAAAACTTCGAAGCACCATATATCTCTTATATCGGTCTAAATTGTGTATGCCCCTTTCAATTCGAAATGCCATTGCACATGCGCTTGCATATAGTGTTCTTCGCTACCGTATGACTGTCTTCGGGAATGGCTTCCCCTTCTGGAAGGTCAAGATCGACAGTGTATTACCGCCATCGTAAAAATTGTTTCATACAAGCTCATGATACCTGAGGACACCAGCCTGCTCAAGTTCCTTAGCCTTCGTAACTTTCATACACTTTATGACAATTTCGTTGTGTTGCGGACTTTTAGGAACAATAAAGTCTAAATCGCACACTCATCCTTGCGTAATCCCTGTCATGACCAGCCTAAAAAAAAAAAAAAAAAAAACTTGTACGCTTTTTATATGGCGAAAGTAAGCGAGCTTATTATGTTCCATACTTCTTTTCTCAACCATTACTTAAACCGCTGACTTTTACATTTATAAAAAAAGTGCTAATTAATAATGGAGTCTGTAGAGTGTCTTCGGTTGAGCTTCTTTGATGTATGTTTTTCCTGTTTTTTTATTTTGTATATTTGTATTTTTTGTATTTGCTCTACTGGACATTCTCGGACAATTTCTCTTCGGAAAATTTGCAGTACGCTGTTTAATTCACTAAAAACGTCCAATTTGACATTTTCAAAATTTGCAGTGTACTTGCGCGTTATATAGGTTACTTCTATTTGTTTGTTTCTCTAGAGTCTACTTTATTTTGTTAATTTTTTAATCGCTTTGGGTTCCGTAGCGTATTTTGATTTCCACGCTTCGATACGGCACAGTGTGTATTATATATCTTGTGGACGATATCGGCGAGAGTCGTGGAAGAGTGTATTTGTGGGTGTATGTTTTTATTTTATTTCCGGCTCTGGGGTAGCTAATTTTGACGTTCAGTTGGGATACCAGAGATAAAAAAAAATAAAAAAAAATGTCATGTTTTTTTGTCCCTGGTTTAGATATGTTATTAGTGCGGCCTCACGTACTCTGAGTACTTATATTGAATTTACTTTTTTTTCTTAGGTGTATCTGCTGACAAATAATTTTGCTAGCACTCTTGATTCTCTACTTCTCTTCAAAAGCATCATGCTCATTAAGGTGGTGTTCATCATACAAGCCCGAGAGGGATTAGATAAACTTGCATCCGTACCTCATATTATGTTTCCCAGCAATTATTAATATTATTATTGTGATGCCACCCACAACAAGATTCGGGAAGAAGGTTCCGGACTTCTATGTGCCAACGATCTTCAACAAACAGCCTACCAGAAGACGTTTATGTTGTGAACTCCGTGAAGCAACTGAGACGAGCACTCCAAGATCTCAGAAAAATATCATGCATCTGTATATCTTTGTTTGTGTGTGACCCTGTGTGTCCCTATTTTTCTTTTTCTTTTTTATCATCGTCAGTATTATAGCGTTGTAACAGTTGCTTGAGACGGGAACTACGTATCAAGAGAAATTTTGTACTAATGGTTGAAGGGTGCTATCCCGCAAATCATCCAACTGGCTTTAAAGACCCGCTTTAAATATTATACATGCAGAAATAAACATTAATATCATTATTATTAATTTCATAAAAGCCCTCTAGGGCTTGAATGAGGAACACCACCGTGATGAGCATCTCGTGTTATATGTATCAGCGGTCAGTTAGACGCTCTCTAATTTGACTAGAGTAAGGCGTTTGACGTAGTCAGTCACATTATTTTTTATCTAAACATTCCTCCAATGGGGTGTGTGGCTGATTAAACGACTGGTTAAAAAGCTATTTAACAAAGAGAGAGAGAGGTGTACCTCCGGATCAACCATATGAACCCTTAACTATAAAGGGCTCGAACTGGCTTTCCTCAGGGATATGTTTTAGGACCCCTTCTGTACACAATTTTCATAAATGACGTATCTTTTGCCTACTTCAAATACTTCATTCCTGCAATATGCTGACGACATAAAAATTTATAAAGAAATAGTTAATGAACATGATTTTGCTAAGCTCCAGGAAGATGCATGTCCTTTCTGCAGATGGTGCTCCAAAAAATCTACTTTTGAACCCGTCCAAAACAGGTCATGACGCTCGCTCGGAAAACTCACAATATCTCTTTTGCATATGATATTCAAGGGGAGACTTCTTCTCGAGTAAGTGTAGTGAAACATCTCGGAGTCATGGTTGACTCTGGCTTGTGTTTCTCTGATCACGTTTATAGGCTGGTTAACTCGTCATTGAGAATGTTGGGTGTTGAAACTCGCTTAACCAGGGAGCTCGACAACCCGACTGCTTTTATCACGTTAAACTGTTCGCTATCAAGGTCGCAGTAAAAATAGACTTCAGTTGTTTAGAATGGAACCTCCCAAACTCACTCCTTGGAGTTCGAACGTGTGCAAAAAAAGTTTGTTTCAATCTTTAAGCATCCCTTGATAAAGGAGGGTGTTCATTGTATAACATATGAGTCTGCGTTAGAGCATGTTGGTTTGCTTAGCTTGCACCGGCGTCGAAGAACGCGGACTCACTATCTTTGTTTTAAACGCTGCATGGACTCATTTATTCTCCGAGCTTGTTATCGGAACGGTTCCTTAGGGTCCCACTCGTGCCTACTCGTCTTCTCCCATCTTTATATGTTTCTGGAACGTTTAGTCCGGCAAACCCAATTGTTAGAATAGCACTTCGTTTGGGTCATCACTCTCAAAAACTTGATATTTTCCACCCGTGCTACAAGACGTTTGTCCTTTCAATTAAAAAAAAAACTTGCCTGTGCAGGACGAGCATATATGAATTGCTCGGTTATGTCTAAATTTCGCCATCTCCATGGGTTAAAACATAATAATTCCTTGGCAATGGATTATCAAACTTGGGATTATGAAGCTCTTTTGGAAAGTGATACAATATCTGATCTTTATCGACGTAGAGAGCAAGCGGATTTGGTATATTTGCTTAAAACTTTTCACCACTCAATTCACTCGTGAATACTCAATGCACATTTTGAACGTCTAGAAAATTTGGTCACTTTTGAGTATTCCCTGGTTATTGATTTGTTACAGCGGCTACTTTGAAAAAATGGACTTATTTGACTCCAGCCGAATAAATTTTGACCTCTCAATCAAGACTTGTTCTAATTAAGGAAGAGCTGAGGGGTACTCGGAGGTTACGGTGAATCGCTCACGAATTTTTATTCTTCGTAGTAACTTAATTTGTAGACAAGTTGATTTACTCTTGAAACTCATGTAGCGGGAATGTTACTACCACTTTTTAACAGCCCTATAATTTTTCATATGAAATGAGGGCTACATGGCCAGTGATGTTTGCAAGAAACTGCGTCAATTAACACTTTTTTTCGTCTCTGTGTGATGCATCTGCTCTCCTCACTACACAGGTACCTCTTCATGGCGCACTCACGTATGAACTTCAAATATAAACGTTTAACTCCTGAGTTTATGCGTCGGTAATTTCAATCTTTCTGTGTATCTATCAAGTTATAAATGTCACGTTTTATCTTTTAATGTAACTATGATCCTTGTTTTTTAGTGTTTCAATGTTCCGTGTGCCAGCACCAAGACCGTACTGTAGTTCCAGAGAACACAATAAAATTATGTTAGAAATTATTAATATTGTAATTAAAATTATTACCAATAATAATAATAATAATAATAATAATTTTTAATTCACGTATTTCATAACTACATACAAGAATGCGGGTCCGTCGAAAGCCAAAAGAGGCTTGTAGGACTGGACCCAGCAGCGGCGTGAAGAAAATCAAATTCTGACGCTTGATTACAAAAAACAAACAAAACACTTAAAAAAAACAATTCCAAGAACTATGCATAAATAACTCTTCAAAAAAAAAATTACTGACATGTAATCATACACCACAATAAATACACTAAAGGGGATTAAGAACGGATGGCCACGGACTACACTCTTTGACCACAAAAAATCTTCTATTCAGGAACTGAAAAGGGTGAAAAAAAAAAAACAAAAAAAAAACGCGAGATGCACAAAAAGGACATGTTCAGAAGCAGGATATTTAGCAAATTGTTTTTAGTTGTTTTTTCAGCTGACGCTTTGACCTGAGTTCCAAGAATGACTCTGACAATGTATTGAAAAGTTCAGGGACATAGAAAGAGCGCATACGTTTTCCATACTTTGTGTATACACGAGGAATGAACAATCGTTCACTTTCCCTTAAGTTGCGCTGCAGGACACGGGGCGTTTTGAAAGGGCTGTACCAATAGTGTTTGTCAATTACACATCTTTTATAAAGTGCTGAAAAACGCGGGAGACACAACGAAGAAAACAACTCTTCACTTGGCAGATCAAAAGAGGTGTATGCTACGCTTTTTAAAATACTTTTTAAGATGTTATCTATTTTGTGATACCAGAGCATGGAACAATTCGCATGAATAGTAATTCCGTAACGTAACAGGCCGTAGGCTAAGGCATTGACTATCATTTTTCGGACAAACAGCGATAAAAACGTTTTTGTAGTATATAACATACAAGATACACTCCTTAACTTTTTGGCTATGTAGCTGAGGTATGAATTCCACGATAAATCGCTATCAAAGAAAATGCCTAAGTACTTTGTTGTGTTTACATATTCAAGAGGCATACAGGAGCAGTGAGTACATTTCGACGAGTGCAATATAAAAGGAATATCAAGGCTTTTGCGTTTCGACGGACTACTGAAACACATAATTTTTGTTTTCTGAACATTTATTTTAATAAGATTTGCTTCGAACCAGTTCATAACTTTGGTTGAATTCTCTTGCAATGATACAGTCGCACTGCTCAGATTTAAATGTCTAGATACTAGCAGCGTATCGTCAGCGTACTGATATATTTCGCACCCGGATATAGTTTTAGAAAGGTCATTGACATATAAATTAAACAAAAGAAGGGCTAAAACAGAGCCCTGCGGTACACCAGCTTTCAAAAGCACTTTGGCACTCCGGCTATCACACACTGAAACTTGCTGTGTGCGGTTCGTTAAAAAGTCTTTGAGTAAAGAAAAAAATGGTCCCCTGAAACCATAGTCGAATATTTTTTTCATTAGTATCTTATGGCTAATGGAGTCGAATGCCTTTGAGACATCAAGAAAAAGGGCACAGGCATATTTGTTATTTTCAAAAGTTCCATGCAAAGTGTCCACGAGTTCTTCAAGTAAAGAATCTGTTCCACGTCCAGCAACAAAGCCGTACTGACACGGCGATAGCATATTAAACTTCCCAAGAAACGCGGTCATTGTTCTGAAAATATGCTTTTCTAGTACTAATGCTAAACATGGTAAAATCGAGATGGGCCTATAACTTTCAACGCTATCACGTGCACCACCTTTATAAAGGGGCCGAACAATGGCACTTTTCAGGCCACCGGGAATGATACTAGAATTTATAACCCCGTTTATGATGTATAGCAAAACTGTGCTCAGCGCTTCAAAATTACGTCGTAAGTCGCAGAGACGAATATTATCTGAGCCGGGCGCCTTATTGGGTTTAAAGCTAAACAAAATCAAGCGTAACTCTTCGATTGTCAGGTTCGGTAAAAATGCAGAATGTAAAGAAGGACACTCTAGATTAGTCGGGGTCACGGTTTCGTCGCGCGCTACACCCGAGACTGAAGCAAAGAAGCGATTAAATTTATCAGTTATAGATGACACATGTGCGCCAAAGTTTTTTTTAATCGTGTCATCGATCGACGATTTAGACGAGCATCCCTTTACTTCGTTAACCAGGGACCAGGTTTTTGCGACGTCATGACGGGAGCGGAAAAACTTTTCATTAAAGTGTTGGCGCTTCTTAGAACGTACAAGGGCATTTACACGATTTCTAAGGCTTTGATACTGTAACCTTAGCTCTTGGTTTTCAGGGAAACGGCGACATCGTGCCCATAAAGTATCTTTTTCTTTGATTGCAGAAAGAACATTTGACGTTAGCCAAGGATGATTTTTCCGCCTTTTTCTTATCGTAACATGTTTTGTGCTTTGATCTCTAAAGTTCAAAAGAATTTCACAAAGATTTAAGTAGGCACCATGATAATCATTGTTTTCGATTAAGGCATTCCAGTCATAAGTGGAAATTAGACTGTCAAGACGACGTGAATCGACAATGTTTACTTGTTTGGGTTGTTCTACCTTCTCAGGAGCGACAGCGAAATTAATTCGACAGGCCACGAAATAATGGTCCGCTAATTTTTGTGCGATAAAGGCTGAGTCTACAGGCACCCCTGAATTTCTAATGTTAATATGATCAATGCATGATATAACGAGGTTGCCAGACATATATTCTTCTCTGGTAGGGATGTTAATAAGGTTTTCAATACCATGATTTGCAAGCATATTTAAGTAATTGCAGACAACAGATATCGATGGCTTCAAGATATCAATGTTCAGATCCCCCACAAGACACAACTTATCCGTAGGCACCATGTTTCCTAGAGTCATGTTCAGTTCATCTAAATAGTTAGAAACATATTCCGATGGGGGTCGATAAAATGCCAAAAAGGAAATAACAAAATCACCTTTACTGAGTTTCAAAGATAGACACTCTGCATAGTTAAACGATACCCCCGACTCCACTGCTAACCAAGATTTTTTAACATACACAGCTATCCCTCCTCCCCTATATGCACTACGCGTCAGAAAGAACGCCTCAAATTCGGGAAAAGAAAACTGACCGCGCGAAATTCCAACGTCCCGAACGTTTATTTCTGTTAAGACAAAAACGTCGACAGTATTTTCAAGTGCATGCACAACTAGTTGAAACTCATCCCAGTATTTCCTAATACTTCCGATATTTACATGTAAAACGGTAAGTGCGCTAGCACTAGGTGGAAAGGAGTCAAGAAACGAAGGAAAATCAGCGCTCAATATTGTGTCTTCCATTTCTACACTATTTTTTCTAAGTCTCTAGCGCTAGCGGTCCTCACCAGTGATGCGTTTTTGTCCTTTTTCGCGAAGATTGTGGCATTTTTCACCCAAACGAATTTGTAAGATTTTTCCCTGCCCTTAGTTCTCGCCTGCCAGAAGAGGTCCTTGTTTGCTCGTGTAAGGTTGTCATTGAAATATACTTTTTGTTGGCTTACGGACCGAGGAAGCGTGGCCAACTTCTTCCGAGCACTCATCGATTTTTCTTTTACAGACGTCGAGGAGAACTGAACCAAAATGGGGGCCGCCCCCTCGCGCCTCGAGCGCAGGCGGTGGCAAGCCACCACTTCGGCAGGATGGTGTCTACCGATGTTCAGTCTCTCGGCAAGGTCTTCGATAACTACCTTCACATCTTCGTCATCTATGATAGGAATGCCATGAATTTCCATGTTGCACCTCCTACTGTATTGTTCAGTGGAGTTTAGGTTTGTCTGTAGTTGTTCGATCATAGAAGTTTGATTGGATACTGTGGCTTGTAGCGCTCCAACTTCTGATCGCAGTAGTTTTACTTCTTGATCGTTCTGCTGAACAAGCTTCATCATGGATTCACATTTGCGAACAGAATCTTGAAGACTCGAGATCGTTACCTTCATTGCATCAACAGATGGCTTCAATAACAAAAGGTCGTCTACTTTTGCCGGGAGGTCACAGAGCCGGTCCACGTTTGCTTTCAAAGTGTGAAGAAGCTCAAGTTTTTGGCTTATTGCGGCAAGTTGCGCGGACACGGTATCTTCTTGCGATGCTGACGCAGCCTCCTCGCTGACGCCTAATCTGCTTTCACGCAATCGGCACGTGCGACAGACCCATTTTTTGCGTTTCCCGGTTTCCATTGATCTGAAAGTTCTGTCCGAAATGCCGGAGCAGGCATCAAGATGATATACGTGATTACAAGAGCAGCATTTCATAAAAGCCCCGTCAGTTGGTACAGACTTAAAACATACAATGCAATCTGTGGTGTTTGCATTAGCCATGACTGAGACAAAAATACTTTCAGGCACAGACAAAAATTCAGTTCCCAATAACAGATTTCACAAGAAGAAGCTTTCAATACACAAAAAGAAATATAATTCAAGTCACATTTGTTGCAGTCGGCGGCGTACACAGAAACAAAAAAACTAGGAAATCATGGCTATGAAAACAAGACTCTCACCTGCCAAATTACGGCAAAGTTAGTTCTCTGTGGGTGACAGGCCGCCGACTGCGCCGACGAAAGGCCTCGGATCCGTTCTTATGGGCGCCAAATCCGGTTGCCCGGATGATGAAATGATCCTCGTCCACGTGGTCCTGGTCTTTGTCGACGCACGCTGCGTCAGAAGTCCCTCACGCGCCGGCAGCTGGGAGCGACGATGACCGCGCTCAAAACCAGACAGTGCCGGTACGGTGGAGGCAATCCGTTCTGCCAAAAAACGGCAAAGTTAGTTCTCTGTGGGTGACAGGCCGCCGACTGCGCCGACGAAAGGCCTCGGATCCGTTCTTATGGGCGCCAAATCCGGTTGCCCGGATGATGAAATGATGCTCGTCCACGTGGTCCTGGTCTTTGTCGACGCACGCTGCGTCAGAAGTCCCTCACGCGCCGGCAGCTGGGAGCGACGATGACCGCGCTCAAAACCAGACAGTGCCGGTACGGTGGAGGCAATCCGTTCTGCCAAAAAACGGCAAAGTTAGTTCTCTGTGGGTAACAGGCCGCCGACGATTATTACGAATATTATTTATATTCGTAATAACATAAATAATAAAAATGTTAATATTAATGTTATATTTTTATTATTATTATTTATTATTATTATTATTATTATTACTATAATAAACTCTAAAAAATGCCTGCCCGTCTACTTACCCGCGAAACACTCAAAGAGCCGATCTGTGCAATCTACGAAATCAGCTCAGCGCATGATGAGGCGGAGCCTTCGTTTAGACCTAAAAATGAAGTCTACGCTGCGTTATTATGCAGCGCAAAGCGTCATGCTTGCTTTGCGTAATGCCGCAGTGCAGACATAATTTTGATTTCTAAACAGGTTTTCCGCCTCATCAATCCCGGAGCTAATTTTGCAGATCTTAGATATTGGCTCTTCGAGTGTTTTGCTGATAATCAGACGTGCAGGCATTATTTAGGGTATTGTAAGGTGGTAGAATTACTACAGTTGGGTTCAATGAAGATGATAGATTGTATTGCGGCATGTCATTAGTGTCAAAACGAAAAAAACGCAACCAATGTTATTCAGCTAGAGATAGTACTTTAAAACCTCTATGCTTCTGCACGCCTCAAACTGTTTTTGTTGTGAATATGCTCCAGTCAAATACGTGAAAACTTGTAAATATTTCGGTATTGATGTTGACTCTGAATTATCGCGGGACTTTTTTATCTTTTTTTACGTATTGAAAAAGCTTCGAGTTGCATCCTGCACCTTCTACAATATGCGAGCATTCATCACGATGTTAATCCGAATACTCCTTGTACACGCCTTCATTTATAGTGTGCTTCGGTATGGAATAGCCTTACTCAGTCATTGCACTGACCTATTGGAAACTAAAGTGAATGTTCTCATGAAGGGAATCGCGTAGCGTGGCATATGGTTCCTATAATCAAAACGTACGATAACATATTTAACGATCTCTCTTTACCATCCTTTCTAGCCTTATTTCTGCATACCAGCGGGGACCCAAAAGTAACCGGAATGAAGTTCTTGAGGGTGGGCCTCTCGTAGTACCAGCCTCCGCCGCTAGCACATCTTAACGGCAATCCTCTTAAGCCAGTTTGCCGACCGGCGATGTCTGCTATTGGCGACTCCAGCGAAATGGACGGCGCCTAGTGGCCGAAACGGAAAGCTGTGGCAGCAGGTTCGCTCATCAGACGTGTCTGGCGGATAACATATTCACTGCACCTGTCGGTCGAAAGACAAGACTGTGAGAGTAGGATAAAACACGCGTGATGACAATCGCCAATAGGTATGGCAGCATATTTTAATTTTCTTTCCGAGTCCGTCAAAATCATTCCTTGTTTGTTTCTTTTATTTTTTTTATTTTTGTTTTTGCTTTTTTAATGGCAACTTTAGTGGAAACTTTGCAATGATTCAAACAGCTTACACAGAAGATTCTCTGAAGATATCACAGCTATACGAGTAGTTTTCTTGCTTCAAAGTAGGTGAATCATTGATCGACGACCAACCTGGTTCATCGCGATAGTACATGTCTTCATAAGAGGTGTAAGAAAATATTAGAACGTTTTTAACATTTGTAATAATGATGTGGTAGAAAACACAAATGTCTTTTTTGTGCTTAACGAGACTATTATATTTAAGGACTGTTGGAACCATTTGAATATGATGGTTTTTACAATTCCATCTAAATTTCGCGAGTAAATACACAAGGAGAGAGTAATTGTGTTTTTTGTTAAAGACAATTGAGTTTTTTTTGTGCTGAAGCTAGTGCTCTTAAAGGTGGAAATTGTTATTCTGATGCTTTTTTTCGGTAGCCCGTTACAGGCCTCCTTATCAAAGTGTGAGGGGCTTTCCAAATAACAAAAATAAACCTTACCAACAGTAATCAACAGGAGTTCGTTTTGTCTCGGGGGGGGGGGGGGGGGGGGGGTATAAATATCAATGGACCAAAAAGGATAGATGACAAATATGTGACCTGTGACGTCCGGTCGAACAGCACCGAGGTCACGAAGAATGAAAGGGGCGAGGAGGAAAGCCGTGATGTTTCCCTGGTGAATGATCGAACAGAATATGGTTTGCCGGACTTCAAATGGCAATTCATATGGCGTGGAAGTGTCGCCTCACGCGTTCTGGAGCATCCTGTTTAGACACCTTTCAACCACACACTACATTTTCCTTCGAACCACTGCAATTATTATGTGAAGATTCGTGTTTATGCCTGTTGAACTGAAAGACATCGCCTTTGTGCCTTCCCACTTTTGTGAAACAATTCGTTAACGTCAGTTGCAAGGTAGGTTTAATTTCCGCGAACACTGAACAAGGCGCCTAGTTGTGCGCAGAAGCAAGAAACACTGCAACAATATACTGATTGCTGAATGCCAGCATAGACCGCAGTAGATAGTTATTTCCAGTAGAGAACCAAGGATAATTCAAATCGTATATTCACTGAAATAATGTTAAAAATTATAATGTAGTGCACCCATATTCACGATGTGTGTAAATTCTAATGTTTCTAATAAAACTGTAATTCTCAATCAAGTACTGAAACAAAATGCATTATATTGTGGTCATTAGTAACATAATATATATAAAATTCATATTAACAATACTCAGCATGTGAATGATAAATGTATATGCCTTCTTAAAACAATCTCACCGAATTCATTAACGTTGTTCCCAAACTTTCATCCACAGCTCTAGATAATGTAGTTTTAGGGTACATGCATGACTGTAACATCGAAAAGATTTGGAGCCAAACAAATGTATTTAACAAAACAAGAGAGTTGACCAAAAATGAACCTTTAATTCAAATCTGCAAAAATAGGGCAATACTCAGTTATACTTTCTCAATCTCGAACTTGGAAAATATGTTTTCAGAATATTGCACCCCGTTCTAATATACATAATACCCACAGCTTTATTAAGAACTCGTGTTTCACGTCAACGCACTGGAAGAGTGCTTTCCCCTTAGCACGCGGCTTCGTTGAGGGGAATCAGGTTAAGCATAATCGCGATGTCCATCTTGAGGTTGTCGCTTGACTGCAGTGACACTGTGCACGGTGAGAAGCGCACTCACCGCTGCTAGCTAAATTGGCAAAACACACCACGCACATGACAAATATAACGAACTACTTCCGAGTGCTGTCAGCGGTTGATAGAACTGAAATTATATATTACAGTATTTTAAGTTATAATCGAAAGTTCAGAAAATTTGCAGAACCCTACCTTATCAACCTAACCGTGTAGCGGGAGCTGTGCTCTTATATTTTAAGAAGTATAAGTGATATTGACTTCGGTCGCATTGTTCACGCAAATTCTTCAAAGTTTGGCAAAATATAGTATGGTGTGGCAGAGTAAGCCCTTAGCCGCAATTTAGTGCAAATGGCACAGCAATCACATCACAGCAGTCCATACGCATGATTGTGCCCATTGCATTGCATAAAAAATAAATTTACAAAATAAAATATGTACAGGCTCAACAGCCGCTGACCAAGTTGTACACCTGACATTGAAGATTGCTCGCACCTTGACTGTCTGAAAACTTCCATGTATTCATTCCTAAAAACCTGCTTATTTCCAGAAAATACTTGGTGCGAGCCATTTAGAGCAACGTAAGACGTTTTAACATTAATAAAAGGCCTGTTGAGCACCTCAACTAAGGCAGTTTTCACTACACCCTGAAGAGAAATTGCACAAATGTGATCCTTAAAGGGGCACTGACAGATCAGTCATTTTTTTCTTCCAAAATGATTGAAACCGATGGCAATCGAAGCGTGGGAACTCAAAATTTCTGAAGCAAAAATTATGTTATCGCACAATCTGCGCGAGTGGAGTCACGTCAAAGATGGAGACGTCCGGTTACTCGAGTTTCTATCCCGCCTCCGAACCGTCCCAAGCGGAAGTGTCGTGTTGTCACGCTTCCGCTGATCAACCGCGCTTCTCCGAGCGTGCCGCCTACAGCGTTGAACAGATGGCGCTTTACTTTCGAGTTTAAATATGCAGGTTAGTCCACGAAATGTGGACAAATTTGATACTGCGAAAACTACGTATCGCAAAAAAAAAAAAAGGCTTGTGTCGTTTCAATTCTAGGCCAAGGGCTATTAAGAAAAAATTTAAATGTTCGGGAGAATTACGTTGTTAATCACTTTCGCGTTAATATTGTTTTACATACTGAGTGTAAGTGCATATGGTTTCAATTGGAATCTTGCTGAACATCATTGAAAAACACCAAATCAACAAATTGCAGAGCGATACAAGGCACGCGCGGTATTTTTACGACTTTCTAAAAAGCCGCACAATTTCCATGGGTTTTTAAATTTCGGTTTGCAATCGGAGAGCTTCTCGACACCGACGGGACCACACCCCGTGGAGAAATAGTGCAACCAACCACTGTTGCGCTGTCCTCGCGCAACGCAGGAGAGGCTGGTTGCACCATTTCTTCATTTTTCATCTGAGTTATTTTTAGTTTCATCTGAGTAAAGCAACTTTCTTGTACGACTCACTGTACCTTTCCACGCGTAGCTCGAACGGTGACACGTTGTCACGAGAAAGGGAAGTCGGAGATTTTAGGTTTTTGTTTTGATTCAACCCTGAGATTCGAAAGTCACGTAAACAGGTTGCGTCACACGTTTCCGCGCAATTTAAGTGTCGCATCCTGCATTACTAGACAGTTTAGAAGCCCGTCCGCGTTACTTAGACTGCTCTGATGGTTCGTAATGTCTCAGCTATAGTACTTTTCAGCTGTCTGTAAGGCGTTTCCAAACTAGGTCCTTGAGTTAATAAATAGTTTAAAACAAATTTATTTCCATCTTAAAACATCGTTATCTAAAAGAAAAAAAAATAAAGATATACTCCGATGAATGTTTGAAGTTTATTCAGGAATCGTAATCATCCTTAGCCTGCACCGGCGTCGAGTGAAAGCGGATTTGCAGCTTTTCTTTTGAAGCACCTCCCTTCTTGATAAACTTTGGTCGTTTTCTGTCAGAAGTCATTCAGAGTTTTATATGTGCCCACAGGACTCCAGTCATTCCTTTATAAATCTGGGTATTTCAGCCAATTAGACTAAATATATATGTCAGCTGAGCTCTGAATTCTCTACTCTAACACACTTGTCATTTTGAGCTCAGGCTCCACTAGGTTTGAGCACATTGCCAGAAAAGTGCACATGTTGGAAGAGGGCTAAAAAGTACCTCCACTAAGTCAGCGCAATGGCAATTTGTTTCTTAATAGTTCAGAATGTGATTGCGTTCTTCCGGTCGCAGTTTTGTAATTTCTTTTTGCCTTGAAGCTTGAGCTGAAATCTGAATTTGTTAATATATAAGTGTCAGACATGTGGACAGCGTTGCTATTCTGTACTGTAGTTCTTGTGTGTGCTTGTTCGTCTGTGTTTTTTTGTGTTTGTGGGGATGTGTATTTTATTAAAATGTGGCAGCGCTAAGACACATAGCTTGTTTCTGGGTACTATATTAGGCACTGAATGCCTGATTGATTGATTTTAAGTACTGTTTTTGCTATTATTAACTTTCAATAAATTTCAACCGCCTTGAGAATGCTTGTGGCACACGCTACGTGATAAGATTTCAAATCGACTGAAACTTCCTGATAGAGACTGTAGTAGAGACCACAGTTATAACAGCTCAACTTTAAATGAAAGACCTCCTTTTGATATAAGCTTATTATAATCCTATTAAGAAACAATATCCTACAGTCTAAAATTGTGCCTCTCAGGATTTCTCCAATAAATATTTCGGGCAGACACAATGTCGTCGCAGAAGTCTGTCACGCAATACAATCATTTGAACATCAAGAAACCCGTGAAGTTTCTGTCTAATTTACATATCAACTGGCCGCATCAAAAGGTACGCTGCCAACCTAACATGCCGGCAATACCTTCCACACGCAACAAACTCATATGCTATTAGTATCTAATGGATAGGAGTTAACTTAATGAAAGGGGAGGGGAGGACTAGTATGAAAAAGCATATAAGCCTTGCAGTGGCAAGTATTTCACGCACAGAAGTTGAGTTGAGGTTTCCATCTTGTTCAGGAAGAATATACGCCGTTTCCGACGTGCTTCTCGAATCTTCGTGGATCAAGCTAGTTCTACTTGCTGTAGCAAACTCCGTCTATTTGTCGGAGGCGATATGCTACGACGGATCAGGTCAAAAAACAAATTCTTTTCTTCAGAACTGGACACGCCCTGGCCACGATGTCATTTTCGTCTGCTGCAGCGGATATTGGGACGCCCACGACATTGAATGGCAGAAAGGCCTAGAAGTGAAAGGGACACGGTGGTGCGGACACTGGACCGCATTAAGGACCCGGATTCAAGACAACGCTGTGTACGGACTTCGAACACTTCTTATCACCTACAGTCAAATGGGACCGCCAGAAGCCTGCATCGACCCGGTCCCCAAGCACTACAGGTTTTGGTATGCAGCAAAATGGCTGGTGTTCGGACACTTCGAGACATGCTTACATTCCCCGCACTCGTTTTCTGGTCAGCAGATGAAGCTTTGCCTTTGTGTTGTGTCGACTAATTTTCAGAAATCTGGAATAATGATTGCGGATACAGGTGCCAATCGATCCGGTATATCAGTGCAACCGGCAACCGATTATCTATTAGGATATGACCAAGGGGATAGTGTACCTCAAAGTTTTGGTTCGTTTTCGGGAAAGCCGGTAAAAATAGCCTGCAGGGCGCTGCCCGCTGTATCTAAAATCTTCACAGCTTGCGATGGGTACTTGGGAAAATTAATGCAACAGCTACTGGCGCGGTTCAATGCCACACTTGAGATAAGAGTGTTCTCGGCTCGGGATAGTGTGCCCGTGTACCTGGCCGAGGAAATCGATATTATTATGCTCCTTCATGTTTCTTCTGGCATACAGCTATTTATAGATTTTGATCTACCGATAGTAAGCCATATTGGAGCCATCACGTTTTACGTGAAGGCATCGGGCACTATTCCCGTCAATGTAAGGTACGTCCTCGAGGAATCAAAGCTCTCAATGTATCTATTGGTGCTATGTCTCGCACTTTGCTTCGCCACCCTCGTTACAACAGATTTAATAGATTCCACCGTGTCTGGAATAACCTTGGCAAATGACACCTTGCTTTTTCTCGTTGCAACGTTCTATTCGACGTCTTGCGACTTGCCTGCTTCTGCCCGTTGCGTCACAAGTCGGCGCTTGATTGTCCTGTCATGGGTTTTGGGCAGCTTCTCCCTTTCAGTGTACTTCAAAGGCCAACTGACATCGTGGCTGGTCGCCCGCATTCCAGAACCCATTGTCGACGATCTCATTAAGCTCGAAAAAGCTCTGGACGCCAATGCAATTCGAGCATGTATTACCAGGGACACACCGCGGAAATTGGCTGCTGACGATTCGGACAACACTGGAGTCATGAGGAAAGTGGAGATGTGCCTCAGTCTGCAGCCAGAACAGAGTACGTTACGCAACTGCTTTAAATGCGCTTCAAACAAAGGATGGCTGTGCTTCACGGTCAGACAGGTGCCCTGCTTTATGCGCACAGTCACTCCTAGAGTTACAGAGTCAAAGGATCCCCTGGTGGTAACCTATGCGGGAGTGCCTGTGCGGAAGCACTACCCTCTGAAAAAGGCATTTCGGTCGCTAGTTCAAAGAGTCCACGAGACCGATTTGTATCAAATGACCACCATAGACTGCCAGGTTACACAACCAAAAGAGGAGGTGCAGCCGACGTCGGAGTCGCTGAATATGCTTTCGGTTGCGCAGTTTCTCTTGCCGTGTTTTGGTGTGTCGTTTGCTGTGTTCCTCCTGGAAGTGCTCTTTGGACGCTATTTTGCTCGGCGTGCGGAGAGATTTACAGGAGTACATGTAGCTTAATGGGCTGTTCAAACAAAATACGAAGCCCGTGCACCGCAAAAACAACACACACACACACACAACAAAACTTTGTGCATATTTAAAATAACCTGAATGTTGCGGCCTGTTTATACCTTTTTAATGAGGACATCAAGCATGCAAACAGTACGGCTTTCTGCCTGAATATAGGTTGTTGTCCCCTCCTCTTTTTTGTTTTGTTTTTGGGAGGTTGGGGGGGGGGGGACTGGCAACTGCCTCAGAGGCCTAGACAACAACCAGCAGAGCGTGTGGGGGGCTACCGAAACCCACGTGATGAGCACCCTCGAAGCCTCTTTCCAAAGACGTCACCTTAAAATAACAGCGCCCCTGTTAAAAAAAAAGTAAAGTCCTCAAGTGCGTTGGAACCGGAGGAAAACGTCCACTTCGAGTACAGCAAGTGCTCTGTCTGCAGAAAACTTGCCCTGTTTGTGCAACCCTTAAGCACTTGTAAAAGCGACTATAACCGGCATATTTACAGATTTTGCAAATGTGTGAACGCTATGCTGTGTTTTTTGGACCAACTCCTTTCAGCGCTCATCTTGTGAATTACTACTTTTGTCCTTCTGTTTTTGCGCGCTGGTACCAGTTGTAATCTTGAACCAACTCACCTGCATTGCCACTTTGATTCATTCAGCCACGGGATGTTCTTTTTCTGCCATGCGAAAGCTACTTGTGGCTGTCTCACTTCGTAGAAAACCTTGCTTGTTGGAGCTCTAGTATGTAAAAGTATATTTTGACAATGCACAGATCTGTTTTACTTTGAAAGTGCTAAAACGATGAAGGTCTAAAAGGAACACAGAAAACAAAAAAAAAGCTTTTATTTTGTCTCTCGATACAATTTTGTTTCTTTCTTGGTGGTCGATTGAGCTTACGGCTCGAGCTCTGGGAGGAATGTTTCATACGCGCTTGAATATATTCATTTATTTTCTCTTAAGATACAATTTTTCGCGAACCTATCCCTTCTTTTTTACACATTTCTATGATTGGCTGACGCTAGAAGCTCTTAAACTTCACTACATAGTACCATTGTTTTATTTTTTATGAGCAAGAGAGGGTGAAGTCAATCTTAAAAAAAAGGACTGATCCTACAGATAAACTCGGTATATCCAGAATGTGTTTTCACGGCAGTATTCAAGCTTGTAGTGGACATCACTTTTTTGTTTTGTTATAGTGTGTAATTACGAACATGTGTATGTAATGGCAGGAACTTCTTGATTTTTTTTTCTCGTTGACTGCAGTCTTTTCCTTGTAACCGTCAAATTAGTTTTACTAAAGTGACAACTTAAACGCGTTGCGCCCCTGCCGTCGGTCTGTTTTGATCACTTCGCCACTCTCCCCTTCGACGAAGTGGTAGAATGCTGAGCTCGCAATCGTTGGGTCGTGGGTGAGATTCCTTAAGGGGCGTGCTTTCTGCTTTGTTAATTTT
The DNA here is from genome assembly GCF_016920785.2 of Ixodes scapularis. Taxonomy (NCBI): domain Eukaryota; kingdom Metazoa; phylum Arthropoda; class Arachnida; order Ixodida; family Ixodidae; genus Ixodes; species Ixodes scapularis. Next base: position 38,347,795 of record NW_024609881.1, on the reverse strand, counting down.
TTTAGGTTAACCCTATTTTGTGTCGATTTCCAATTGAAGATCGCTTCGAAACGCGTTCGGTGGCAATGCGTCACACGTTTCTAAAATATTGCACCTCTTAAAAACATTCTGTGCAAGACATAAAAATCATTTTGTCTATATGTCAGAGGCTACGTGACGCAGTGTCATTGTATTAAAAGCAATGAAAGTGGGCTAGCTTTGCTTGAATGGAACGGAGCAAATATTTTTTTTCGGATAGAGGTTGACCCTTTCATGCCCAGTACTGCACTAGAGCAACAACTAGACAAATATTTATTTTCTCCCCTGCCACGTAAGCCTCAATAAATTAATCGCCCTATGTCCTTAAGAGCTTGGATACCTTCACTTAGCAAGGATCAAAATGCACCTTAAAACAGGTCGATCGTCCGTTAATAATAAAAGCTAACAGTGAACATGATATATCACGGCGTGCACACCTGGCCTGAAAACTGCGAGAAGAAAGACGGGCTAAAATATTACAGCTTCGCTTATACATTTCTCTACTGCGCAATTTTCTAATGTGCCTTGGCCTTCTCTCAATTCGTAACTGGTTTCATAGCTTGACGCGACGCGGATCCGTAATTGCCCAATGTTGTTCCGGAGCAACATTTCAACACATGCTTATGAAAAAGGGTACTATTTGGGAGACCAGATTTCTATTATTTTGTGTGTTCTAAAATGTTGTCAGGATTTGTATGTCTTTAGGATATCAAGTAAAGCTTCGGATAATAAATCGTTAAAAGAAAAATACACATACGTATCATCGTTACCAGTGCAGAACGTTATTAGCGGTTGCATTCACAATGTATGAAGCTAAGACAACTTTGCCCCAACTTGGCAGTCCTAGGGCCCCTAACATGGTCCTGGTAAGTTTTGGCTCCATGGCGTTAGTTAGTGCCAAGATACTTTTATTTAACGTTTCTCCTCTTTTTTTCATCTGGTTCGCCGCATAATTGCCGAAGTGCAAGACATGTGCGGAAGATGCCACATATCAGCCGAACAACCAGCAGTGAATAATAATACTGGCATCTGTTTTGCAAATGGTAGTCAAAACGTTCAATATTTCTTTAAGCGCAAAGAAGCCACGAATTGTGTTCAAGACGGAATTAAAGTACGAACATTCCTGTTTACAAGGATCTTTTGTAGAGGGCGCCAACTCGCTCTTGAGCATACAAAATGAGCCGGGTTTCCGGGTTAAGCATTTGCTCCCGATTTCAAGTCATCGTTTTTCATCATTTATCCAAGTATCCATGTAGTCTCTATCAGTATCCAAATAGCCACTATCAGAAGCATAATATGGGAGCAGCACATACCCCTTGAAAGATGAATTAGTACAAGACCGCTGACCTAGAAGCTCTCAACGTCCACCCCTCATGCGACTTTTCTTGAACTCGACGGATTTTACACTACTAAAAAAAATTGCTGCTGCCGCCACGCAGACTCTCGAAATGCTTGGGATTGCCTGGAGCTGAGCTGGTTGGTTATTCTCGCTTGTGAGATCTGCAAGCTGAACGAAGGAAGAAATATACAAGGTAGAGAGATACAAGGAACGTACACATGCACTTTACACGACTAACAACTATTTACTCAGAGGCTCGAAGAAGCTTAGCATTTCGCGCAGCAGTTCACAATCGTGGTGAAAGCAGCCTCTCAGAACTATTCCGCAGGGGGAACATTCCCCAAACCCCCTTCTCCTGATACAAGCAAGTTAGGTGACTTTGAGAGTGCGTGAAGGACGGTTGCCGCACAAGGTTGGCTGGTTGCAGAGAGCGACGGCGTGACGTAAACATAGCAACCGATATGCAGTGAGGGTACTTCGGCCGCCTGGGGGCCCCGCGAGGCGGTGTGTAAGGGTGGCCCGAGGTGGGTCATTGTTTTGTTATGAGCTGTACGCAGATTGGCGCCCCGAGGTGGCGAGAACGGGAGGGGGCGGATGCTCGGGAAAGGGGGAGGAGGGGGGGGGGGAGTTAACACGCACCCAGTAAAACGCCCGCCGTCCTCCACTGCGCGGTGCCGAGACTGGCGCAGGGGGACGTCGCCGGGGATTTCCGGTTGCTAGGGGTTACGTCACGGCGTCGCTCCCTCTAACCAGCCAATCCAGTGTGGCCTTTGTTGCCATGCGTACTTTCGCCAAGCATCTCAAAATATGCACCCTGCCACCATCTGGCGGCACACTCATAAGGTGTTTCATTATCAATTACCACAGCCAGTGGGGCTGTGGCACCATCCCGTGTCGACGTTGCGAACTTTATATACCTGTGCTCCAAACCAGCCCAAGGTCAGCGCATGTAGTACCGGGAAATCGATGCATTTAAAAAGTTTGAAATTCGAACAGATTCATACCGGCGCCCGTTAAACCATACATATAACCGGTTCCAAACTTCGTTTATCGGTATAGCTAAACGGCGCAACGCCTTGATCAAACTGCTCACTGGTTTGGTGAAACTGCTCACCGGCCTACTCAAACTGTTCACAGGTTTGTGTGTAGCGTTGTGCGTACCTGTTCGCACCGCATAGCGGCGTGGCGGACCGGTTTGACAGTGCTCCTCCGTTTGGTCAAACTACTCGTTTGCTTAGTCAATCTTTTTACTGGTTTGAGCCTAGCGGTACGCGGAATTGTTGACACCGCATTGCGGCGTTGCGGTGGGGTTGGAAAACTGCTCACCGGTTCGGTATATCCCTGAGCACCTTCATCAAAGTGCAACTGATGCGCTCTGCGTACCAACCCCTACCAGACTCCCGGGAAACTCCTACATGACATCTGTTTTCCCTTGTCGTCGCTATCCACGGTTTCTTCTTATGATTAACCGCTACGAGCCATCCCAGCCAATCCAGCCCGCTAAACGTCTCACGTGACTAAGCGTCGCTGTGTCCTTCCCGTGGGCCATGCGTGACACTCGCACGGTTTTGTATGAGCTCCGATATCTTGTATCGCCCAATGCAGTCTTTCGTAAGCTAAAATGGAATGCGTTGCTTTTTATTGGACGTCACAAAAAATATTCTTCAGGAGCTTTTTCACTTGCTTGTGTAGATGCGCCTACGTTGGAGAGTTACGGAGAGCGGGAGCAGCAAGCATTCAAACCCGCCACAGCGGTTAACCTGATCTGTTGCGGTGTGACGGCAGCGCGCTCGTCCTCCTCGGCTACCTCCGTCGTATCCCATTCAAACCTCTACAATTCAAGCGAAAACAGCGCCACTCCTCTTTGTGGTAAAATAGTTAATAAAATAAAACTTGTGCATGTAGCACATGTTAAGATTAACATAAGATTCATTTGAACATTTTGGTATGTATTTTGCTTATACCCACTCGCCATGTTCAAAAGGGTGGGCAGTGTACTGCATTCCAATAATTGTTTTACTCTAAAGTATTTGAGAAAGAAAGTACCACAGGCTCGCTATTTGCGTGTGCTGAGTCAACCCATTTCAGTCACTGCTCACTGGCGTAGCGTAGTTGTTGCCTCGGTACCCGGGTGGCCGTTCAACGAGGATGCCGTATCAAAATGAGTACCCATATCAAACGAATGCCGGTATCAAACGGGTACCAGTATTAAACGGGTACCCCTGACAATCATGTACCATTAACAAACGAGTACATGCAACAAACTGGTACCCTCATCAAACGGTTACCTGTAAAAACATGTACCCGTATCCCATAACACCATATGGCCTTAAAAGCACGAGCAAAGAAAAGATGTTTAAACTGATAGATAGAAAAAGTTCCTCATAAAATAAATTTACAAAGCCAACCAAAATGTTCATAAAATATTGAAGGAGCGAAACGAATATGCAGTTGGCGCTCGCGGTAGCCCCCAAGAACTTGGCCGCTATGGTCACGTGGAACAGTCTTGAGCTCTTTCGGGAGCTTCATCTGGGCGCTAAAAGTTACTCAATAATTTTCGCTTTTAGTGTAACAAAAATGAAAGATTAATAAGCTACTGTTAGAGACCATAGGAAACTCCCGAAAGAGCGCAAGCACAACAATATAGAGCTTTGCGCCGGTCCGAAATGGACGGCGGCATCGGCGGCGGCGTTGAGAAGCGTGCTCACGCGACGGCGCCCCACGCTTAACGTGCGGCGGCGGCGTGGGGAGGTTCTGGAGACTTCAGCGGAGGCACCGCACGGCTACGGTGTCACTTTCGGCGGCGGCGGCGCACAGATCTACCACGCTGAAGCGGCTCCCGCGGACTCCAACTATACATCCGTTGCGCTCCGTAATTATAGCTCTAAATATTTGTTTTTGTTGTAAGTACTATTTATGGCATCCTTCTCCCATCCAAGTTGTAAAAAAAAATATGTCACTCCTGTGGAAATGTCTTTTAACGCGTGGATCATTTGCCACCTGTTCGAATTTAAAACAGCTTTCTTAGGAGTGTAATCAGGTTCATCAACGCTTCACGGTAGTCTCTGGAGTAAAAGGTACCTACTGCAGGTGATTCTTCAATTCACACCTAGAGAAAGGTTTTTCATGGACGGTCGCTGCTGAAGGAATAAAGGGTAGACGGCAGACTTCTAAGTAGTTCAACTACTCTACTCAAGTTACTGTAGTTTAACTATTTTTCTGAGTAGTTTACTAATTTTCAATTACATTTTTAATTTTGTAATTAGTAGTCTACTTCAATTACGTTGGCTGAGTAACTTCTACTAAAATTACAAATTACTTCCGAATTTTTGTGGTTCTTTTGTCTATCAACAAACATTGCTGCACAAAAGAGATAAGATGTTGGAAGATCGGCTGATATTTGCAAAGAGGGGAAGCATGTGGCGTTGGAAGAGAGGGGGGGGGGGGGAAGAAAATGTTTGGAGAGTCCGAAACGCCCCAAACATTTTCACATGCTTCACATGGTTCTACGACCTGTAAGTGTTTATATTTTCTGTCGTATTTTACGTTTTATTGCACAGACTGCTTTGATATGTAGCAGTATTAGGCTATTTGGAGCGTAGCAGGTTTTGTGAATTCAATTGGACGTGAATTTGTTTCAAGCTGATTGTTTCTTATGCCTATCAATATTTCACATCGTGTTACTTTGATCAGCACTGGATGTGAGCTAGGACTGTTGCAATACGTCTTTTTACGCCCAAGGAGGGGAGAATGGAGTAGGGTTAAAGACCCATGAAAACTCGGTTTCAAAAGATGGAGACCTTGTTCTGGTGCCTAGTCATTCACTGTTTCCATCTCTTCACTTGATACAAGGGTATGTGACCTGTTCAGCTCCCTAAAATGTCACCAAATTTCACAAAATAGTCTTGAGATACCCTTTCAGCCTCTGGAGGTCCAAGGGAATTACAACGGAACAATTGAAGCCATTTTAAGAATTACTCTTTGCATCAAATCCTGCTACCCATGGGACATTCTTGTGTGAATCTGATGCTATTGATAGCTTCTCTATGCTAGTGATATACTCTAGCTACAGTCTAGTTGTGTCATCTTTATTTCGGTCCCATCAATTTCCAGCTGGTGATGTCATCACTGTGTAATGATGAAGTTCTAAAGGCCACAAATTACAGGCAGATCCAGACAAGATCCAGGACACTGAGCACCACAAGTGCAATGCTACTGCCTCTCTCGAGCAGCGAAGTATACACACACACCCCCAACATTCACCTAACATGCACCCAGGCTGAGTCCCTAAGCATTTTCTAGTCAAAGTACACAAATGTATGCTATACACCTCTCGGGAGGCCTATCCCGGAATCAGGAACACGTTCCTAGGTTGAGAATCAATGATGAACCCCTGGTCTCAATCCTGGCAGTATTACAGCAGTGGAAGGCGGGCACCGCAAGATGACTGTTCTGCTACGGCTCACTCTCAAGTCAGCCAAGCGAGATTTCAGGAAACCGAAAATAGGACGTCGCGACAAAACCAATATTTTGTCCCCTCTGCTGGCTCTCTTTGTTGGAACTTGTAGAATGAGCCCCACCGAGATCGAGAAAATCTCCACCAGTACATGGCGGCTCCTATGACGCACTTTGTTAGGCCTTCATCCCAGCCGCCATTCTCCAGCAGTTATTCTAGACACAGTCTTCAGAATGTAGGCAAAATAGCATGCACAAGCTACGTCACAGTTACATGTGCAGTTCAGTTTCTCGCATCTGAGAAATATGTCGCGAGACATTCACCACATATGTTGATGAACAGCAGGGTTGCAGGCAATAATATGCTAAGAAACCACACTTGATCACGGAGATGCTTGCTTCCCAGATGTCGATTGCGTAGCACTCTATGGTGAAGCCCTATCCTGCCCATCAACCCGGCCTTTGGCACGTCCCTTCTACTGTGTAGCATTGCAGATGCTTGAAGTACTGTGCATTACCTGCGTGATGTGAAAAAAAGACCAAGCAGTCAACCTAATCCACACTTGAACCAATGTGCTAAAAAAAATTCAAACACGGATATAAAAAAAACGTGGTGCATGCAAGACAGATTGTAGGTCGCTATGCTTTTTAGGGGCGCGTCCTGATCCATCCTTTGAGTGGGGGACTCTTCCTATTAGAGGGCCCCTTAAAAGAAAAAAAACATGTTATTTTTTTTTAAATCTAATTAAGACACTTATGTCAAAAAAAGAAAAATACTTTTACGCGAACACAAAAATTAGAGCAATATTGACGGCTCAAGACGTGATTTAGTCGGCAGTCACGTCCTTACCACTTGTTTTCTCTGTCGACATTTCAGACGCGCGGAGGAGAGGTGGATCGGCATCGCCTTCACGACTAGAATGGTCATTCCGCAATGACCCGTGACGTCACAAAATTCGCACGAACAATTTACAATAAATATCTGGCCGCCAATATTTGTCTAAATTTATTTTTCGCGTAAAATTTATTTTTTATTGCGTGTGTCCCAACATGACTGTTGGCAATTTTTTTTTTTTTTCTTTTCAGGGGTTTTCGTATGTTAGCCACAAAGTTACTTCCCAACCTGCAAGTTATCCCTTGAAGTCCTGCTAGATGCTACCTGAGGAAGAGAGTTGAAGATGGGAAATTTGTATCGAGATGTGCAAGAATGCCTTCCAAGGGGAAAGGCATCGATGTGTGTGTTCCGCCAAAGTGCTTACCCTGCTACATTTCACCAAAAGGTGATGAACTTATGCTTACATTGCACAAAAAGTTAATATCGCTTTATTACTACCGAAACTAATAGTTCCGGCGTCGCTGTACTGCCAGGCTGTTCCTGTAACATTGTGCGAATCTTTCAGAACTTCTAGTTATCACTTAGAATAACGTGCGATATGGTTCGATTTTCACACCGAACATGACTCAGTACTCGGATGTTTCGTGATATCTATAATTTTTCGTTGGACGTTCGGCCAGTCTAATTACCTCCGCTGAGGGCGGTCCTCCCACCACCCGCTGGTGCACTGCCGCGAAGCTACGCCCATAGTAGCTTCGCGGATGGATGCTGACGAGCAAAGATGATCCATCAAAACGTTTGCACACTTTAAACAATGCAACAAATCTGACTGACTAATGAGATTTAGCGGAGTATGAAGGGAAATAGTTCCATCTTTTTGGTTTTGTCTAAGACAGGTAGAGTTGCCATATATTTCACTATATTTTATTTTCGCTCCATTAAATATTGTAACATTTTGATGCATGTATAGTGGGGCTTGCTGCATTTACCTGGGTATTCACATTCTCTTACTTCAGACATAATCATACCATTGTATCTGCATGTGAATAACTTTATTGGAATGTTGAGAACACATTTTGTTTTTCTAGCAGAAGCAGGTGGTGTCTCTAGAAAACAGCTGGGCCGGGCAAAAGGTAATACGAGAGATTGTGGGATGCCTGTTCTCAAACCAAGTGCAGGAGCGCTTCTCCCTCCTGGGCTACCAGGAAAGTCAAGGTTCAAGGACGCCATGATGTACAAGGTTGTCATCGGCAATGAATATTCATTACTAGCTATGGAATTTATGGTATCTCTATTGGAGCTCAATAGGAAACAAAAACTGAAATATGCTGACAATTGAAGGGAAGCTTAAACACCTCTTAAAAAAAAAAAAAAAAAACGAGTTAGAGGTAAATTCTGGCGTGGTGCTGTCCTGTGAATCTGGATATCGCTTTCGTTTTCCCCGAAGTTGTAACTAGCCGCGACAAACACGAAAAACCCCCTACCAGTCGGGACGTCGTACTAGGACCTTTGGGCCTCTAAGCGCGTGTCCCTCGTGTGGGCAGCGCTTGCAATTGCAAGCTTGCCAGCTGTATTTTTCTACACTGACGCCAATTGTGACGTCTCTTTCTGACCTTTCTTAAAAAAGTAGCAAGAGTTCACGTGCGACGACGACAAAAATATTCCCTGGAGAAGGGGAACAAGAGGGACAAAGGACAAACACAAATCTCCAAACAGAGCTAGGTGACTGGTGCGCGACCGAAAAAAATCCTCCTAGTCCGGGTTTGGAACCCGGGACTTCTCCATTACAGGTGGATTTTTGTCTCCCGGGTTCGATACCCGGACCAGGCGGATTTTTTCGGTCGCTCACCAGTCACCTAGCTGTGTTTGAAGATTTGTGCTTGTCCTTTTTCCCTCTTGTTCCCCTTCTCCAGGGATTACTTTCGTCATTCATGTCCAGCTCGCTTGTATCTTTGCATGTAATTGCATTATAATTAGTTCACGTGCATAGGTTTGACGGGAGCTGAGGATGCTCGAGAGCAGGGATTCCGAAAACTCCTAGTATGGCGTCATGCCCCGGAAAGGAGGGGCTTTAGCTGTACTTTAAGAATTAATTTCTGCAGCCTCCGAGCACCGAATTGAAAACTAAACTCTAGATTCGTGATCCTGGACGCCAAATAAAGACGTTTTTGGTGTTCTTCCTCAATTAGAGTACAGCTTCAGTTTCCCTTTAAGTCTTGCAGAGGGCGAAATTTAAGTTGTCAGTTCCTGTCGTGTTTTCTTCCCTTTAACATCGCCTTGCATTATCTATTATAAATAACTCCAGTGTTAGCATTCTCGGAACCTTCATACTAAAAAGCAGCGTTTTGAAGTAACTGTAAAAAAAGATTTTGTCGGTCTTGTCTTGTTTACTGTTAGTTTCCAAATTGTAGACCTAATGAAGCCCATTAAGAGGCCTTGGTCTGTAGACTGACAGTTGGGAAGGTTGTGCTCTCTTTTGAGCCACTCATCGCTGCGCCCCGCCCCCTCTCGCTCCCCGCCCCCCCCCCCCCCCCCCCTCGCTCCCCATTTCAGATTAATAGGACGTTACATGAAATAGCCATATGCCTCCAAACCAAAAAACAAAATCTCCGCCTCTGCGGTGCTTTCTTTCTGTTACCTTTGAATTGCAGTCCAGGTGCGGGACTTACATCCAAAGAAAACGCTCGCAAACTGCAGACTGTGAACAGCACCTTGTGTGTAGCTTGTATGCAAGATATTGGCTTCCCCTATCCATCGACTAATGTGTTATCTGACAAATTTCTTTACAGGTGCATACAAAGTCGCACTCAAGGGTGCAGCGTGGACGCAATGGAGAGGCGGCTGGCGCGCAGGGGCAATAGAGTTTAAGAGACGGACACCCCGCTGGTGGTTCCAACCGTCTTTGACGATCAGGGACACTCTGGCTGAGGAGCTAGCTGCTATGGATCCACGAGTCACAATAAAGAACGTCACGGTAAAAACATTTTGTATGTTTCCTTCTTGTACTATCCACACTATGCATCTGGTTGACAGACGAATGGGACATGTCGTTTCAGCAAGTGTACAATAATTGCCATGAGTATAGTGTATACATGCCGAAAGTCAATTGTTCACACAGAATTGCTTCTTAAAATTGCACAAATACTAAGCTGGTTTGTTTCGGTTCAAGTCCAAGAAACGTATTAAAACGGCCAGCACCTATAAAAGTTATGAAAACCAATGATTTAGTTCGGAATGAGAAATTTAGAATTTCCACATTTAAGTGAATTTGATCAACTGAGTAGCTAGCTCTTCAAAATTTTAATGCAGTCGGATGTTATACCTGGGCTTTAAAGCCTGACGCAGCTAGCATTCTAGTGGTTCTATGCTTGGTACACTGAATGAAAAATAAGCTGGCGCTGATCCGCAAATACGCTGGGACTGATCTGCTATTACGCTGGAACTAATCTGCAATTGGACTGGCTCTGACACGGAAGTACGCTGGCACACTGATTGTCTCCTACTGTACCACCGGTTCCATGCCGGGGATCTGGGTCGGGAGCTCACTGGGAACATTCCGTATACCCGACATCCCGGTACCCCAATAATTTCCCGGATCCGGCCGGATTCCGGCGTTGGTCCCCGCCGATGTCGCCCCTTGGGGCGTATCCGGTACTCGTCGGTATTAGTATCCCGGCAGGCCGATACCGCCCCATCCCCAAACCGGCGTGGTGTGCTATTTGGGACATGCTATTATTGGAAAAACGACGGCGCGTAAAATTGAAAAAAACGACTCTTCTTAGAAGTTTTGTTATTAAAAAGAATGGTCCTTTTATTTTTTGTATTTTGGGGCATTTGGTCCGAAAGGTTTGGTGGTGAATTGGGAAGTTTCGCCGATCGTCAAAAGTCGCGAATTTGATATCGCCACATGCTTTACCCACAACAAATGTCATTTTAGATGTATTTCTCGGGGTAGCTAGTACGCATTCATTGTTTTCATATTATTTGTATTTTATTTCCTCTTAATTCAAAATGCTGTACTTTGCACCGGTAAGGATATTTCGCCAACTTCGGCTAGTTATAGATGTTCGCGCGTTTTAAATCAGATCATAAGCAACAAACTAAATTATAGCTTAACAGACTACTTAATAAAATACAATAATTGTATTTTTATTAAAAAATGCGGTAATAAAGGCCTCCAATAAGCGTCACAATCACAAGAAATTGCCAATATGTGCCTTTACAGTAGGTATTCTATCGTTTTCTTTTTACCACATAAAAAACTGACATCCTTGTCAACATAAACATAAATATTGGATGTAAAATAAGTCCCATGCGTCACGTGTTTTTCCTCAGACACACACACACACATACAAACACAAGCACAAACGCGCGCACGCACATACACACACACACACACACACACACATTTGTCGTCTGATACGGATTAAGTTTTTGTAGTCAAAACAGCGCGTTTCTTATCTTATACGTTTTTGTGTATCTTTTCTAAAATCATGACCCGTGGAGATAATTTGTAAAATTTTGATTAATTCTGTAATTCTTGCGCTGGGAATAATTCTAAATCAATTAATCATCTAAATGTTCAAAAACCCATCAAAGGGCACGCAGTCCATTACGTCACAGGATAATTATCTGAGTGAGAAAATTTAGCACGAACTCACAAATACCAGTACTGATATTTTCAACAGCTACAATATCCTGTTACCTTTAATATGGACGAAAGACCCTCTCTCCGAAGCGACACTGAACTACACAGTATTTATAAACTGCCTGGATCGGGCACGATTGACAAAGAATAAAATATAAACTAACAATATCATTAGCTCAATAATTACGCTGTGAGACACATTTCTAGTTAAGAGAGAAACTGAAATTAACACCTCTAGTAACAAGCGAAGTCCAAAACATAAATTAGATCCAGTTTCGTTCCCGAAGTAAAACGTGCCTACTGACGTAACTATTACACCCTTTCTTTGTGTTGTTTTCGGGATAAAAAGATGACCGGCGCGCACAAGACCCTAACTTCTTTTTTCAAGCTGGAATAATTTGTGTCGCAGAGCGAAGCCAACAGACTAGACAGGCTCAGCAACTGAAACACCAGCAGGCATATCTGCCCTCACTATAACCACCATTTTATGAAACTAGCTGGGCCACCTATAGGGAGTTTTAGTCGCGGATACTTACGACGTGGCACTCGAGTACCACAGCGGCCGCCGATTTCTAGCAAGCATTTCTAGCACGTCTTGAACAGCAGAGTAATGGCGCCATCTATTGGGAAGTAGGGATGTACATCAGCCACATCACGGGACAATACTCCCCGTATGCGCGCTTCGGGTGACGCGGTCGCAAATGTAGGCGGGGGTGGTGATATTGAGGTCCCACCGCTTCCACCGAAATTTCACGGGTTTCGTTGAAGCCTACGCCGCAATTCCTTCTTTTCTGCTCTTTCATCTAACAAAACGTCCTTTCTTTACTTTCCCGGTTACAACATTAAAGAAATGCAGAATATGGAGCAACATATAAGACCTGGTAACATCAAGCGGGCATATAAAAAGAGAATGCAATGAATTCCTAATTTGTTTATTAGAAGAACAAAACAACAGCATGAAAATCCGTATGTCGAAGCCTGCTTCGCACGGCCACTTGAGGGCCCACACTTGTGGCCAAATCACATACTATGCAAGAAACCCAATGTATTTCAACGATGAAGTGAATCAATAGATTCGCATTGTTGAGCGCCTTTATAATATATATCTATCTATATGTGCACTTTGAATACGTCACGAAACTGTGCTTTCTTTAACAAAACATATTATTTGCATAAATGTTCCAGCGAACAAATCATTGAGCCGCAGTTGAGCTTCTGGTGAGCGAATACTCTTTATCAGCAAGAACTGAAGGGTGTTGTAAAAAAAAAACAACGCATAGCTGTAATGCAATTGCAAAAACGAATCAAGGTGCCGGTTCTTGCATTTGTTACATTATGCTTACACTGCCCGTACTCTTGTCAATGTCGCAGCACGCCGAAGAAAATAGCGCCCAAAGATCATTTCCAAAAAGAACACGAAAACCGACACACCAAAACACGGCAATACTAACTGCGCCACACCAACAACATTCAGCGAATCCGGCGACGGCTCTATTTCTTCTTTTGGCTGAGATACCCTGCAGAATGTCGTAGCTAGAGCCACTAAATAAGCTGCGCTTAGAGTATCGGCACTCCGTTCCCCGACATTGTTGTGGGCGCTGCCATTTTGGCTCGTATGCAGAACAGACTCAACGGCCGATCGTCATGATTCAAAAGTGCGACTTCCTCAGCATTAGATTCGGTGTTAGGAAGGTCAGGTAACATTGCTTTGCTCTGTCGCGAACGGTTTAAACATTTGTGGAGGGCGGAAAAGCATTTCCTGTGATTTCAGATTAAGCTTCAGATAACTGGCAACCTTGATTTTACGACACAATATGGCCAAGTGTCGTTACTCTGAAGCGTAGCTTATTTAGTGGCACTAGTCATAGCCATGTGAAACCAATCTGTTTCGTCAACTCTTTCAACGAGAGACCGAAAGGCCATCCTCAGACGGTAGTGCTTTCGCACAGGTACCCCGGCATGGAATAGCGCCAGTGGATTCTTTGACTCAGTCAATCCGGGGTACAAAGAGCGCATGTAGCAGGCCACCGGTCTGACTGTGATGCAAAGCCGGCCTTTCTTTGAAGCGCACCTGAAAAGTCATTAAACGTGCCGACTTCCGCCTGCGGATCAAGAGATCTCCGGAATTTTCCCACGTATGAATCAGGGAGGTATGAGCTCCACGCCGTACCTCTAATAACGCATGGTCGAATTGCGCCAGCATCCAAAGCCGTGTCAAGTTTACTCAGATCGTCCACGATTGGTTCTGGAATACGAGTGACCAGCCACAAAGTCAATTGGCCTTTAAAGTACACCGAAATGGAGAAGCTGCCCAGGACCCATGCTAGGACGACAATCCGGCGACTCGTACAGAAGCGGACAAAGGCTTGCAAAGCGCAAGACGTCGAATAGAACGTCGCAACAAGAAAAAGCAATGTGTCGTTGGCTACGATTATCCCAGATGTAGTATCATCTAATAAATCTGTGACAACGAGAGTGATAAAGCAAAATGCGAGACATAGGACCAAGAAAATGAGCGACTGCTTCGACCCTTCGAGGGCATACTTTGGAGTGACTGGAGTTGTGCCTGATTCCTTCACATAGAACGTGATTGCTACGATATTGTTGAGTATTGGTACATCATAATCTGTAAGCAGTTCCCTAATGGCTTGCTTAAAAAACATAAAAATATCAATTTTCTTGGAACAGTAATTGGGCTCACTATCCCCTTCTGATATTACTGTCTTTACTAGTGTTGCGTTGAGGAGAGTCAGTGCCTGGAGTAGTATTTGTATTCTGGACTGACGGCAAGTGGTGAAGCCCTTAGATGCGCTGGACCACTCACTGCAGGCTATGCTTACCGGCTTCCCGGAAAACGAAAGGACACTACGGGGGAAACTTTCCCCTGGATGATATTTTAAAGAGTAATCGGTTTCGTGCAGTTGATATTCGCGTGAGCGATTAGAACCCATATCAATGGTTACCATTCCAGATTTCTGGAATTGCGCCGAAGCAACGCAACAACAAAGCCTCATCTGCTGACTACGAAACACGTAAGGGGAACGTAGGCATGTTTCGAAATGTCCGAACACTAGCCATTTCGTTCCATACCAAAACCTCTAGTGTTTGGGCACCGGATCGATGCAGGCTTCTGGCGTTCCCCGATGACGGTATGTCATAAGGAGGGTCTGAAGTCCGTACACAGCGTTGTCTTCAATGAGGGTCTTTAGTTTGCTCCAGTGCCCGCACCACCGTGCCCCTTTCACATCGAGGCTCTTCTGCCATTGAATATCTTGGGCATCCCAAGATCCGCCGCAGCAGACGAAAATGGCATCCTGGCCCCAGCGAGTCCAGTTTTGAAGGAATGAATTAAATTCTTGCGGTGATTCTTCGTAGCAGATCGCCACTGACCTATAGATGGCGTTACCTAAGACAAACAGACAGAGCCTGCTTCTCAAAGATTGGAGCATCATTTCGGCACTAGCGTGCTCTACTTCTGACTAAGCTTCATACAAAATAACCACGAACTACTATTCAGGTGTTTCAAATACCTTCCAGTGCGCGGCTCTTATACTGCGCTGTAATTGTCTTCCACGCAGACCAAGTTGAGTCAACTAATTGTCCTTTGATACGCAGGAAACAAGACGGTGTCCGGTGTTCAAAATGGTGCGCGCACGTTGGGTGGGCTGCGTACCTTCTGATGGAAAACGCTGAAGCGGAAACTTGAAAAACACGTAATATGTTTGTTGATCTCAAATTATGTTATAGCGTGATATACTCCGGTGATTATGTTGTCACTGTTCGAAGTTGTTGTACCAAGAATATTGAAAGACGCAATTCTTGAGTGTACCCCAATTTTTTGGTAAATAATAATGTTATGCTCATTCCTAAGGTAAAATTAGAATGTATAAAGTGGATCTTCTTTAATGATTTTTTCACGCTGCTTTATGAAGACGGTTTTAATCGATATCAGACCTCAGCACGCCGGTGCGGGAAGAAGCCAAATATGCTGTGAAGACTGCCGGGTTGCATTTTATAATATATAAATGTCAGATTGGAGCACCATATTGTCACTAGCGTCACCGTCTTCTGCTGAGTTTGATAATAAATGACAATGAATTAATTTTCATGCTTTGAGAATGCCAGGCAGCGCGCGGTTCTTATACTGAGGTGTAATTGCCTTCCAGATGGACCTTATTGAGCGAACTCCCGTTCTTTGAACACGCAGGAAACAAGATGCTGTTCCGTGCAGAAAATAGCGCACGCACATTGTGTGTACTGAGTACCTTCTGATGTTACACGTTGATATGGAAATTAAAACCCGGAATCGGTTCATTGATGCCAAATTATGTTATAGCGTGACACACTTCAGTGTTTTATGCTGTGGCTGTCCCAAGAAATGTTTGCAAGAATACTGAAAGAAAGAATTCTTGACTGTGTCCTAATTGTTTGGTATATAATATTTTTATGCTTATTTTGAAAGCTAAATTATAAATGATAATGTGTCTCTTTATTAATTTCTTTTTTCTGCTTTATGAAGACAGTTTCAGTCGATATCAGATCTGAGCACGCAGGTGCGAGAGGATGCCATGGATACACTAAAGATGGCCGCGTTGTATTTTATGTTATATAAATGTCGTGCTACATGCCGCTTAATTCAGTGCATCCCCATTACATATGTGCTTTCTTTAAAGCATCACTGTCAGAATCTACACTGCCGGTCTACCCGAGAAATGCTCGTGCCATTTAAATATTCAGTACAAATAGTCCGTCCAGCGCGTGTAACAAGTGCCCGATCTCAAGTACATTGACAAGTTTCAAATGTATAGAACAAAATGTGTGTCAAAGTGTCACCCAGTTTATAGAAACAACATTATTGTCGATCGTACAGCACAGCCTATAACACGATGTATCAACTGTTATGCACCTGCTTACAAGGGTCTTGACCTCGCACTTGCTGTCGGTAACAGGGGACATATCGATGCAATGTTGTTGTAATTTGACAAAACATTTCGTAAGGTTTTGACAACAAAACTCAATACGGCGTTTTGAGATACAATCGAACAACCATGTCCGGTAACCAAATTCAATTTTAATGAAAAACAAAACATGTTGCTTGCTCCATTCTCAGAAAAATAAAAGCAATCCATGTTTTGGAAAAAAAGTTTGTCTTTGCAAAAACAAATTGTAATCACCCTCTCAGTCACGTGCGCGTTTAGCGCATCGCGCGATGTTGACATTTCGGGCGGCTTCGCCAAAAAAAGAAAACTGTTCTGCATTTTGGTCTAGACATATTTACTGAGACATTAGGCATAGGAAGGATTGACAAATAGCATTAATCACCGAATATTAGGGTCGTTACTTTGAGAAAACAAATTCGCGAATACGGCAGATTGCGCAATAATGCTTAGGATTAAAGTTTTTTTTTTGTCTGTATCTCTCACAACTAACGCCTACAAATTATGCCGGTGTGTTGCCCTTTATAGAGATCATCTTTGCGTGAAATATTGCTGTATCGACTAGAGAGAGAAATTTACAAGAATTGCTCACACATGAGTATTCAACTAAATATGCATTCTTTTGAAAATTATTATATAAAATAAATTTTTAATATTCGTCAAAATCGCCAAAATAACATTTATAGTATTTATTAACAGAATCTATGAAAACATAAGACAATATTTGTGAGGCTTTTAAGTTATGAAGTGATAAATATTGCCAAATGAACCCTAACGCGGCTGCCATAAATGGGGAGTGCACATACCCGTTCTTCGCAAATTTTTTTATTATTAATGCGCGTAAACATTTTACGGGGTGGTCAGGAAAAGTCAAATTGACAGCACAGAGGTGGAGGGTAGTTTTGAAGGGAAAATTCCTAATACTTTTTTGTACAATCGACCCAACAATGCCCATAGGGTGGAACCCTGTGACAGGCTTTGAAATGCCTTTCTCAAGAGTCGACGTGTAGCATCTCCGTCTACGCCACCTAAAGGATGCAAGCGGAGTTATTTTGCAAACAGATCAGCCTACAACCTTGGCGGTAACATGATATAGAAAGTAGGGCGCGACAAATCCTGTGCCGCCTATGAGCGCCAATAGATCGGCCGCCGCGGAAGTCCGCGCAACGCAAAAAAAAAAAAAGATACTGCAAAAAAAAAATTACGATTGACTGAGATTGCTTGTATTGTTGCGATTTGAGATGAAATGAAAAGATAATGTCCGGTCGACAGTTTCTTTTTCTTTTTTATTAAAAGATGTATTTTCCTTGTAAAACCGCAAAGACATATTCAAACTTTTTTTTTTTTCAAAATAAAATCTCTTTTCTTGGACAAAAAATCGCAAAGTCGCTGTTGGTACTCGCGCACGCTTCTTGAGACTTGCTTGAAACCGTTCATTTGGATATTCAAAATGAAAACTGTTGTAGGTTTATTATTTTTTGTGCGGAAACTGTGCTTAAAATAAAACGAGGTAAATATGTATTATATATTACAAAGCAATTTAGAGCTTCATTATTCCGGATCCTAAAAGGCTGAAAAATCACCTTTTTAACATGATTTGGACACGTTTGTTCAATATTCGCATAAATATTAACTAAATATGAAAACGCTGACCTTTTGAAAACAAACAAAGAATACACTGAGATGTAGACATGTTACCGATTTTGTATAATTGGAAATTCCGTTTAAAATGAAGGCCATCTTAACATTCCTCTCCTCTTCACAGATCAAGGCTCATAATATGTCTTATCACGTCCCTCAAAAATGTTTTTAAATATTGTTTTTGTAGTTATGAATTTACAGAGCGCAAAATGTCCAGAATTGCCGTAAACGGACAGGAAAAAAATTGGACGTTGCCGATTTCAAACAAGCGCAAGAAAGGAGTGGAAAGATTTAGATAGTCTGTGAAGAGAAAGCACCGTGAAAGGAGTTCGTCAAATATTAGAATTTATACAAAAGATTACAGGTGAGTTTGAAGCACAAATAAACTATATTTAAATACAGATTTTGCGGATCAGCGAATTTTGGAGCCTACTTTTCATAGGGAGGCTCGGCTGCTGATGGCCAAGTTTAAATGAGGATAAGAAAGAACACACGTTTAAAACGGTACAATTGAAACAAGTATAATGAATCAAGATGCAGTGCTCACATTCGGCGCTTCTCGCGTGCATTCTTTCTGCCGGATGCTGACCTGAGTTGGTCACGGCGCTCTCCTGGCACTCCGGTGAAAACATTTTTTTCCCGTTTTGCCTGTAGCAATCACTGTTCGTTTCTTCTCAGAGGCATCGCAAGCTCGCGACCGCGATCTGGTTTTCCCTGCCATAGGAGACTTTTCTTTCAAATATACACATATCTTGTCTGCGTCTACTGACAAATGACAGACTGAATTGCACGCACAACAGAAAAAGAGTCCCACTCCTTTGTTTTCAAGTTCCTGAACTCTTTGACGTCAGCTTTCGGCAACTGGGTTAGTATCACGTTTTGCAGTTTAGTGTTCAGTGGGACAACCATCTATGACGGCGACTTGATCACCAAAGTGGTGGGTGGTCGTAGGTTGTACAACTTGGCCTGGTGTTTAACATGACCCCCGATTCCATCGCAGGTCCCCCTGCCATGTCCTGTTCCGTAAACAAATCCACTTCGCTGACGTGTACTTGTTGCTCTGCAACTCGTGTAGTTGGGATTGGTTCTTAAAGTGGCCTGCTGCATGAGCATACACAAATTGAATTTCACGATTCCCCAAACCGTTGTCATATAATTTAAAGTACAAAAATTCTCATTCAATCGAAATTCTTTTTTTTATTAATCTCTACTAACACACACATATATATATAGTTTTTCGCGTTGTCCGGTTTTTAAAGGCGGCGCAGGTTCAGGTTCTACCGCGCCCTACATCCTGCATCCTGTTGAATCCAAGGTTGTAGGCTGATCCGTTTGCATAGTCGCGTCGGTTGATTCTTTGCGTGGCGTACACGACGACGCTACACGCCGGCTGTTGAAACTGGCACCGCGAAGCATGTTTGAGTATGGCGCCTCTCGATCACTCCGGCCCATTGACATTTTTGAGCCGATTGTAAGAAAATGTATGAGAATTCTTCCCTTCAAAACTACCATCCACCTCTGTGCTGTCAGTTTTTATTTTTGACCACCTCGTAGCATTTTTACGCTTTTTAATAATAGTAAAATTGCTAACAATTGTTATGTGCACGCCCCATTTATGGCAAACGCGTTAGCGTCAATTTGGTCATATTTCTCTCTTGATAACTTCGAAACCAAACAAATATTCAATTACGTTTGTGCAGATTCTGCGAGCGCATGTTATAACGTTGATGCCGGAGAGTTTTAAAAAAAAAATCTAAGGGTGGCTTTTTGTTTCTAAGTGATTTTTAAAATAATGCATAATTAGTTAAATTATCCTGTTTGAGGTATTGTAAATTTCTCCCGTTTACCAGGACAATATAATTTCATGCACAGATGAACTTTATAGAGGGAAACATACCGGCAAAGTTCGAAAACGTGAGAATTTAAAATGTAGCGCGTTAATTATTGCGCAATATGCCGTATTTGCGGTATCGTTTCTGAAAATGACGACCCTGATACTCGGTGATCAATACTTTTTTTCAATCCTTTCTGTGCCTAATTTGTCACTAAATATTTTGAGTCTCGTAGCCAGAACAGTTTTTTGTGGAGAAGCTGCCCGACATGCCAACGTCGTGCGACACGCGAAACGTGCACGCGACTAAGAGGTTGCGTACGTTTTGTTTTCCAAAGACAATTTTTGTATAGCAATGATTGGTTTCATTTTTCTGGGCATGAAGCCAGCAGTGTTTTTTTTTTTTTCATTAAAATTAAAAATGATCACTGAACACGGTTGTTTGATCTTATTAGAAAACGCCCTACGGAAACTTTAAGCGCTTAAAATCTTTGACATCTCGACTGACTTCACTATGCTTTATATAAGAGGCAAATTCCTTGCGTGTAAATTGACATTTACTCTTTCCTCACTCTTCGAGTCTCGTCAGGAGTGCCCCTAGGGCCGGTTTTGATTTCAATATAGTCTTTTTCCGCTTGCACTTGCCTTCGACCGCCATGTAGGCATATCCAGTATGAACGACGAAATTATATTAAAACGTTTCAACCTGCAAATATTAAAAAAATAAAGGGGAGACCAAACTAGAAAGGGTGACGGTTACGCTTATCTCCTAAATGCATTCTATTGACGTTGCGACGGCGAAGCAATGTTTTCGCCCATACTGGAAGTGACGATATTTCAAGATGGCGGCGCCCTTGTGAAAAAAGTAATATATATGAACAAAAGGTTACGGCGCAAACATGCTGGAGGAGGTTTAACAGCTTCGGGAAAAAAACGAGACCCGGGGGAAAAACGTTCAACACAACACGAAGTCTGTGTGTTGTGCTGTCCTTTCCCCCCCCCCCCCCCCCAGTCTCGGGGTTTTGTCTAAAATATTCTATGTGTGTTTATCTCAAATCAGGAACGAATTGGGGGTTGAATTTTTAATTTTGACGAAAAAATTTATGTTTTTGGGAAACCCCTTCTGCCAGAGAGAGTGCAAACCGCAAGTTTGGGCGATTTTTCGTTGTCGAGGTATGGACATTTTAAGCAGCCGAGGCAAAAACAGACCTTTCTTTCGCCTGCCGGAGGTGTCATGTTTCGCCTCTTTCTACTTTTTGCCCTTTTTTTGGTAGTGAAATGTAGAAGTTTTCGGCCAATTTCTGAATAAGTGTTACTTATGGTCAATAATTTTATTTCGATTATTTATCTTTACTTTTGTTTTAAATATTGTCAAATTGTGTCCATTTTACAATATTTGTAGAAGTTTGACCAGCTCCTCCGCGTGACTTATTTGAGATATGGTAACATATTTAGAATTTTCGAAAACCTCAGAAATTTACACTGAAAACAAATTTATTGTTGAGTGTAAAAGAAAAAAAAAGGCAGTGTATTTTCGAAAAAAAAGAACGTTTTTGAAAATTTTCGATAATTGGAGGTTGATTTTCTAAAAAAAGCACAGTTTATTTCGCAGATCTTTTTTTAAAGCTAGCCATTGGAGTGCTTTATCAGGTAATATAAAAAGAAAATGTAATATTTTGTTTGTATGGCAGCTATTAAAGCTTGAAATAAATTTTGTTTGACAGTTCATGCCAGTAAATCAACTTACTAACAAAACACAAAGAATTCAAAACTGGCGCCTCTTTTCTTAGTAGATACCTATGAACACACTTACTCTCTGATAAATATTTTAACGCGATTATTTATATGAAATATAATTGATAAAGCTTCCAGTATAACGTTATTGGACGATATTCGTCAAAGTTTACCAGCTCTTCCGCGTGACCTATATCAGGTATCTTAACATATTTAGTGTTTTCAGAAAGGTTATAGTATACTCCTTTATATAATAACAAATGTAATGCTGTGTATAAAAGTGAAAGGGCAGTATTTCTCGTAAAGCAAGGACTATTTAAAAAAAATGTGCAGATTGGAGGTAGATTTTCTGAAGAATCTACCTTTTATTTGACTAATTGGTTTTCTCTAGCTACCTATTGCAGTGCTTTATACAGTAAAACAAAGAGAAAATGTAATATTTTGCTCGTATAACGCCTATCAAAGCTTACATCTTGGTTTTTGTTCACTTGTTGCCCAATAATACAAGCGACTCACAAAGATACACTATCTCATAACTAACGCCTCTGAAAATTTAGTAGCTACCTGTAAATTCCTTTTGTAAAAAAGGATGCAAACCACGAAATATGCTAATAAAGCGTCTAAGTGATAATATCTTTAATGCTTTTTTTCGTTTTTAATAACGTCTTTGCAACACTATTTTACAGAGTTCAGCAAGCTGCGCTGTGTGACCTAATCAATATATGTTTGTGATGTTTACATCACCGTATAAAGTCCCAATTAGCTCTTTCTGTTGAATATAATTTGAATCTTTTGCACTAAACATATGACGCGTAAGATTTGCCTAAAAACAAATATTTAGAAAAACTTGCAAGTTTGAGGTTGATTTCCTGAACAAACCCCCCTTTTATTTCTTCCGTGTTTTATTCATTTTGTTAATACAGTATTCTGTCAGGACCTACCAACAGAAATTGTAATGTGGTGTCTGTATGGCCACTATTAGGACTCGAATCTCCTGCTATGAGAGTTTTGAAAGGTACTTCGCACAGACGCTCAGCTGAGCGAAAGTTTGACCTATGTGAGGTTTTGTATTAAATGTTAGTGCTTACCTCTATTACTGAGCGTAAAAACTAGTGAAGCAACAATAATATTCCTAACAATATTTATTTACTTGGCACTGGGTGATTTGCAAGGCGTGTGAACTTCGCCCTATGTATTGACGGAGACGATACTTAACATCTAGACTCCCGGACAAACTTAAGTCAAGAGGAAAAAGTCTACGTAACCCGGCATGAATCACAAAAAATAGAAATGAAACCCAAACACATGACTAAAACATTCGAAGGCTTACACTTTACGGAATGATCGTTATTTCACGGAAGAGTTCGTATGTGCACAAAACAAACTGTAATCACCAAGCGCCAGATACAAAATCATACATATGTATATGCACTGCATATCTGTTTGACATAAAAAAATATGACTATTACATATCAAGTTCGGTATTTC
The DNA here is from genome assembly GCF_016920785.2 of Ixodes scapularis. Taxonomy (NCBI): domain Eukaryota; kingdom Metazoa; phylum Arthropoda; class Arachnida; order Ixodida; family Ixodidae; genus Ixodes; species Ixodes scapularis. The sequence goes on along the minus strand of NW_024609881.1, from coordinate 38,324,869 downwards.
AAACTCAAAGACGAAAGCAAAAGGCCCCAGCGGGATTCTCTAACGATCCGCATTCCCCCGTATTGAGAGAAAGTAAGCGCTGGGTGCCCGCACTTGTGGATACGGACTTCTAGGTAACTTTTTTTAACTGCAGTACCTTGAATTTTATTAATGCATATGGTTGGATTTTGAGGTAACTGCTAACAACAAATAGAAAACCTTACATAAGCCAAAAGTCTGCTCAGCAGAGCGCCTGCGCGAAGTCCCGTTCAAAAAGCTGAAAGCACAAGTTTTGTGTCTCAATAGCGGCCACACAAATATTATATTACAAATTATGTTGGTAGGTCCCTAGAGATTACTATATTACCTTACGGTGAATAAAAAGTAAAAGAAATGAAAGGTGTTTTTTACGTCGACTCTAAACTTGCTAGTTTTTCGATGTATTCGTTTTTCAGGCAGGCCTTCCGTATTATATGTTTAGTGCAAAACTCAAACTCAAACTATACTCAAAAGAAAGCGCTTAATTGGAGCTTTACGGCGATGTAAACATGATAAAAATATGTTCATTATGACACACGCACAGCTTGCTGAACTTCGTCAATTATCATCGCAGAGAGGCGGTTTGACAATTAAAAAAAAAACATTAATGATCTTATGACCCAGACGTTTAATTAGCATAAAAAAGCATAATTCCAGAGTGTTTCCAAAAAGTTATACTGATGTAGCATAAAAAGTAGGGGAAAGGGATGAACTGAAATACGGCATACCCGATAAGCTGGAAAAATGTCAGTTTCCACCTTGACTGTTTCAACGGTCCATAACTTGAGAGCGAAAAATCCGACGAACTCGCCGTATGCGTTTTTTTATTATAGGGATTACGCGACAAAATATCTTTTCTTAACGAACATGAAAAATTAGAGTCGAAATTTGTGCCTGAGTTGAGATGCAATCACCCATACATTTAATAACGACATTACAACCGTGGTTTATCCTGAAATTACTTTTAAACAATTTGTGTACAGCCTCGTGAAATGAGTAGGTGACCAGAATAGATTGACTGATAAGCGAAAAACACATTACTCTGTCGCGGGAACTGGGAAGTGGACTGAACATTAAAATGGAATCTTTTCTATAGGTCTGTATTAAGAAACCAGTTCTAAAATTTTCATGCTCTCTTGTGGTGGAGGTAACAGTATCCGCAGTTACATGTCGCCGAAATCTTTGATTGAATGACCACATAGATAACGTTTGCTCAAGCGCTTTTTGGGCCCTTGGGGCATCTGACTTAAGCTTCCGAGAGCCGCAAAGCGAGGGAAGCTCGCCGCTTGCAGGCCTTTGTCATAAGTTGCCTGGGAGCTGGACCCTGCCTAATGGACCCCATATTGTCATATCTAAGTACGAAGATCTTTGGTTTAACACAGTTATGTTAATTTGCAGGCGGTATAAACAATAACGGATAGTGTGGCTTAACTATTGAGATTGTTAGGTCTTGAGGTGCTTCGAGGAAGGCGCTCAGAAAGAGGTAAATATTTGTGCCTAATTTGTCGCGGTTTAAATAGTTACTGACAAGGGAAAATCAAATTTTTCTTATTATCTGAAGAAATTCGAATCGATGCCCGGTCATTACCCACAAAATACGAAGCTCAAAAACTCAGCATTTCTAAAGTTAAAAATGAAACACGTTTATAATTCTGCATGATGCCAAAATAGAGCGCAGCTCTTCTGGAAAAGGAGGGGAGTGTATAGAGGGGAGGGTATGCCCCTCCTCCCCTCCTACCCTTCCCCGCCTCCTCTCCGGCTCCCCTCTGATTTAGCGTGAAGTTTTCGCTTAATTTTCATTTAAATTAAGCAAAAATTTTCCCGCTAAATTTAGCGCGGAAATACTCCCTCTAAATTTAGCGGGAAGTTTTTGAACAGTTTCCCGCTCAATTACCAACATTTTCCGGTGAAATCACACGTCGCACGTGACGTGTGACGTCTCGAGGGTAGAATTTTCTTAGTAGAATTGCCGAGAAAATTTTCGGGTGAATTTCAGTGGGAAAATTTTCCGCTAAATCTTTCGTAAATCTTTCCCTGCAAAATATAGCCGAAAAAGTTTACCCACGTGACGTTACACGTGACGTCACACGTCACGTGTGACGTTAAGAGGGTAAAAGTTTTCTGCCAAATTTTGGGGAAAACGTTCACGCAATAGTTAGCAGGGAAACTTTACCCTCGTGACGTCATACGTGAAAAATGCATTATGGATAACGCCCCATATTGCAGCACTCGGTTACTACCAGTGTTGGGCAGTATCGCGATACAAATATACCGCGATAGTATTTCAGAGATACATTTCGAATCTGTATTTCTGTATTGCGATACATTTTTTTTTCACCAGTATCTGTATTCCTGTATCAAAATACGTTTGGAATGTTTCTTTGTACCGCGATACAATCAGGATGAAATGTATTTCGTTACATTTTTGAGAAATACTCCGCCCCCCCCCCCCCCTGAAAAAAAAACACAAAAAAAACAAGAATAAGTCCGAACGCATTTTTTTTTACCTCTAAGGGCACTAGAGTCAAGGAGATGCTGGGGCATTGTTACCATGCTCACCAAGGTTCCTTTTTATTCTGCAAACTAATTTTCTATGCGTCCTCTTCTCTCTTCTAAGTGTTGCGTAGTCGGGGATTCGAACCAGGTGGCGTGCCAGGAGTGGAGTCAGGTCATCTTCTGCCACAGGTCCTTAGGTAGGGACTTCGTGAGTCATTGTTTGCTGGCATCCAATGCCCGCCGCTAACCGTCTCTCTCGCCTTAGCGTTCAGATTACACCCAGGTGGCAAAGCTGAGTCCCATTCCGTTGCTGCACGAGCCTGGCGGTGGTTGACTTGAAATAATAAGAAGATTCACGTTGTGAAGTCAACACATATTCGAATGTATTTGTGGCTGCGCCCGTAACATTGCACGGCTCAAGGGAACGTCATCAGCCGACGTGAACGTGACCCGCTGCTCTGCTGACCCTAAACCCAGGAGGAGGCCAGATATCGCCTCGCTGTGCTATCCCAGACTACGTACTCCAGCGACTCGTCTCGAGGCCGCTGTTTCTCGGACAGCTCGCACGTGTGCCGGCAATATCAGCTCGCAATCCGCGAGGTCTCTGTTTGGATAATGCTAGGCAAAACTTGGACTGCAATCCGTGCGTCGGTGGCTGAGGGTCGCTAGTAAGGACCTTCAGGACAGGGATGCTACCGTATCGTTTTTTCAACCGTAACAAAAGATAAGACATGTATTCCAAGATGCTTCAGGTGGTCCACTATTCTCCAAAATTCCAAATGACACTGCATGCACAACCTTCAACTAGGTAACCTATAACGAAAGTAAGTATTGTCCTTTCATACAGCAGCGTGGTAAAGTTTCATGTTCAAGGCCACACCTACATATAAAGAATACTAGTTCATTCCACCGTGACATCATGTGATCAATGTTGACAGGATTCCCACGTCACACAGACAGGATGTCATGGAAGGGACCGCGGTCAGCCCTTGATGGAACGTTTTTTGGGGCCCATTGAAGACTCCTAGTCGTCCGAAACCATTACCTTCAAGGCAAAGTGCCAGGCCTACAGGAAAGTAATTTCGGGATCGAAAACATCCACTTTAAAGTTCAAGCTTCATCTCAGTTGGCGTCTCAAAAAATTTGGCAAATGTATTGCAGTATCAGTATTTGTATATTTGTATTTCTGCCCTTCCTAAAATGTATTCCTGTATTTGTACTTCCAAATACTTTTGCCTCTTTTTAAAATGTATTTTCGATACGTATCGCGATAATTTTTTACAGATATATCTTATTATCAGTATTTTAGCTACTATTTTAATGTATCCCAGTATTTCTATTTCCAAATACATTTTTGGGTATTTCTGCTCAACCCTGGTTACTACGACCCCTACGCCGACGGCGACGGCGACGCCGTTCAACCCGGAAACGGGCGCCTAATGGCTGCGCTCTAAAAACAAATAATTTCGAAGAGCCGAATTTGAAGTTCCCGCCCGATCCGCGCAGTGCGCTGACGTCAGAGATTCAGTCGTCCTGCAACTCGAGTGTCGCTCACACCTCCGTGTCATGTTCGCCGGCGTCCCGCGATCAACCGCTCCGAGCGCTCCGCCTAATGGCGCGTTCACACTGGAAGCGGATCCGCGTTCGCGAAGCGGATCCGCGCGTTCTCAACCGCAAAGCGGCTAGGATCGAGCGGTTGGAGCGCCTTTTTGCCAACCGCTTCGGCACCGATTTCTCCCAACCGCTTTCATGAACCGCAAAGCGGTAACCAATCACAACGCGACGCTGACGTGACGTCAGTGACTTTCGAAACAAGATAGCACCCTTTGCTGGTGAGGCGGCCAAGGCGCTGTAGTCCTAGCATGCACTGAAGTCCTACCTTTCGATAAATCAACGAGAAACGTGATGTTCACGGCCGTCACTTGGATCCGCCGCGAAAAGAATTGAATCGTAATTTTAACGGGCTTCGCACCAGTGATTCGATTCGGGCAAGAGTTTGTTTATTATTCCGAGACTAATATTCAGAGACTCACAAGCTCGCTGCCTTGTTAGTCTCTGCCCGTAGAACTTCGGAGCCCGCCCATGATCGACCGAAATGTCAGTGTTTCTAAGCACTAAGATAGTCACGTGAACTGTTGAAAGCTTCCGACACCGTGCGTGACCACCAGGAAGGCCGATAGAGACGTCGTGAGCTTGGCTGCGTAGCCAACCTACTACCGCGGAGCGTTCAGGGTACCTGCGCTAGCTCGACCTATAACGTTTACTACTAACAGAATAAATAAAGCGAATCTAATCTAGGAATAAAGTGTACGTACCACACGATGCAGAGGTAATCTATACGCCGTTTATTTGAGCTTAAAGGGTCCATGAAACGAATTTTGGGTTGCGATAAATCATTTTAGATTGGTATTTTACTAAGAGCACTTCGTTCTGTGGGCCGAAAGAAAAAGGTAGAAAGTCAAAAGCCTGATTTTCAGTGCGAAAATTTGAAAACACAGCGGACTATTTCGTACCTCCTCCCCTTCGTAAGCTCTCTGCCTTTTCACTGTGATACATCCGCGGTCCCAAAAGCGCGTCATCGGATCAAAACGCACGTCACGCGAAACCGGACCTCTCTTAGTCCCTTCACCAATAAGCTGACATTGTGGTGGAAGCTACGTGCTTGCCGGACCAATCAACCGCCTCCCATTCATCACCTGACCTCAATCTCTGCACGTGGGTATGTTCGAAGGAGCGTGATCACGTGGGAAGTCTGGCTGGTCCAACGAGCGCGTAGCTTCCTCAGCACTGTCAGCTTGGGAGTGAACCGGTTGGGGAAAGCAACTTTTGTCTGAATTTGGAGCGACGGGCTAATCTTCTAGGGGGACAATGGATCTGTCCTGTTAGTGGTACACAAACCAGAATCCGAGAAAGAAGGGCTCCCCTCTTTTCGTGATCTTGAACTGTTTGGTGGAGTGCGCGATTTATGAGTTGAGGAGGAAAGCTAAACAGGAAAAAGTTGAAAAAGCGTTTCATGACCCCTTTATTGTCAAACGAACAGTAGACTCGATCGACGTGCGAGTGACGAGAGGAGGGTCCGCCAACAACGAAACGACCGGCTAGCACCGAACGGATTCCCCCGCAGCACGATCCACCCTGCCGCTCAGTCACAACCTCGGAAATGATAAGAGCGAACAACGAGGGGGGAAACTGGCCCTCTATCCCGAAAACAAGGTCAGCTATTCGAGCGGAAAGGGTCCAATTCGAAGAAAAGGTTGGGGGCATCCTGTTCTGAGTCAGCAAGGCGCGCCTAGCTGGGCTTTGCTTGTGGGCGAAGTCGAGGGAATCACAGGCGAGTTTGGCGGGTCCGTGCCTCTTTTTTCGCTGTCTCAACTCATGATGCGAGCGAACACCCCGGAAAAAATCTTCAGAGTGGCAAAACAGCAAAAGTTCCGCTTTGGATCATGAATTAAAGTGGATTTTGAATTGTAAAACAGGTTTGCCAAACGCAAGGCTTAAAAGATCACGCGTGATCGCCGAGAAACCACCAACCACCTCTCGGTGTGTCTGAACGGCGTCGCTCGCGAACCGCATTCGCAACCGCTTCGCGAATGCGGATCCGCTTCCAGTGTGAATGCGCCATAACGCTGTAAGCTTACGACGCTTCACTTTCGAGTTTGAAGTTATCTTAGGTCTATTTCAACGATCTCAAATTTTTCGAAATTACGTGAGGTAAAAAAGACGCGCAGTGGACTTTTGTGAGCGATGGTAGGGGCCATGTCACGCCGGTTATGCGTGAAGGGCAGCCCCGGCGGAGTAGCAACTGACACTACGGTACACAAACACCAAACCCAGCTCTTTTGACCGCCTGAGAATCTTACTTTAGAAGTCTGAAGAGTCGTCGGGCACCTGAAAAAGAGAACTTGGTCCAATTCAGCGGTCATCCTGAGGGTACATCTGTAGAGAGCAGCCATATTTTCTCAGGGAGGATAAAAGTCACGAAGCGACTTCACTCCGGACCTCGATATTCGGTATTTCAAAAAGAAGTGCCTTTGTGTGTTCGCAATTAAGCTAAAATACATGTTTTAGAAGTGCCGTTTATAAATAGGGAGTGTCTACATCCACGCACGGGGATGTAGCCACGTCGGGAGGAGATGAGACTCCTCCACGCAATACGTCACTTCCGGCGCACTACGATCGGCTTCCGGTCTAGCCTCCCTTTGTTTTCCATCTGCTCGGCGCCCATTGCACCTTGCTTTCCTGCCGTGCGCGGACTACTGTCTACCCAGGCAGCATAAGGTGTTGGGCGTATATTGGAAGAGCATTGGCATAAAAAGTTCCAATGATGGTCTACTTTGGCCAATCCGCTCCCAATATTGTCTATGCCATAAGATACCATCTTCAGTGATGGCCCACCTTCTCCAATGACCAACCAATATTGGAAAACCATTGGCATGAAAGGGCAATCTTGGCCTGTTAGTTCCATTCACTTGCGAATATTGGCTGAACACTTTCAAGCATGGACAATGTTGGCCTGACAGTTCCATTGGCTTGCGAATATTGGATGAGCGCTGCCGCAAAATGGAGAATGTTAGCCTGTCAGTTCCATTAGGTCGCGGATATTGGATGAACACTGGTATAAAACGGGCAATCTTGGCCTGTCAGTTCCATCGGCTTGTGAATATTGGATGCATAGTGGCGTAAACCGGACAATGTTGGCCTGTCAGTTCCATTGGCTTGCAAATATTGGATGAACACTGGTATAAAACGGGCAATCTTGGCCTGTCAGTTCCATTGGCTTGCGAATACTGGATAAATACTGGCGTAAACCGGACAATGTTGGCCTTTGAGTACTCTTGGCTTGCTAACATTGGATGACCGCTGGAATAAAATGGTCAACGTTGGCCTGTCCATGTCGTTGGCATTGCAATATTTGATGGGGACTGGCATGAAAAGGACCTTTTTTTAGACCACCTGAGACTGGGTGGAAGGAACACGACGACGTCTAAGGTGGTCTAAAAAAATGGTAAACTTACACCAGCTCGTCTGCGCCCTAACTGTTTTTTCGTGAAATGGACACTGTTGGCTTTTCTGCAGCATTGGCTTGCCAATGTTGGATAAACACAAGCTTATAATGGTTACTGTTGTCCTGTTAGTACCATTCGCTCATCGTCATTTCAAAAACACAGTGGCATATAATGGTCAAAGTGTCCCAGGCAGCACACCAATGTCGGTCCGACATTGGCCTAACATTGGCAAAAACCGGCCTCAATATTGGACAATATTGCAAGTGCTACCCTTTTCAATGTTGGCCCAGTGATTGGTGCCGATGTTGGGCCAATGTTCAGCCATCGTTCCAGCCGATGTCGGCCTCATCATTGGTGCCAATGTTGGGCCATCGCTAAACCATGGTTCCAGCCAAGGTGCTCCCACATTGGCGAAGACCGGCGTAATATTGGACAACACTGGAAGACCCGCGTAATATTTGACAACACCGATCGAATGTTGGCCGTCATGCTGATTTTTGGCCATCGTTACACTCGCCCAGCTCTTTGCAAGTGCCCTCGCCAAGTTGTTTGCAAAAAGGAAGGTAAACGGACACAAGGGATTGTTTTGAAATCTCCTAACAGTTTATTACACACAGCTTATTCTGTAGACAAGCACAATCTCAGCAATTCGTAATATGTGAAGAGGTACTACTCAGCTGTGATACAATTAAAAAGACTGCAAAGCAAGCAACAACCGGGGTAATTCTTGGGTAGTGTCCAGTGTCCCGGCAGCTGAGAGAATTGTTTCGCCAAAATTCTACCACTAGTCGCCCCTCATTGGCGGTGCAATCAGTTCATCGAACTACATTTCATAGACAGATCGTTTCAACAACACGCGATGTTTCATAAAAAAACTCAAAATATGTTTTCTTTTCTTCTTTTTTTTGTTGCAATGAACCGCTTCAGATTAGCATGAAGCGGCGTGAAAGGGTGGGCTGGTTCGGTGAGCACGCGCCTCAGGAATACACGCGCGACGAAATGCCCCTACAGTGCGCAATTCGCGTAACGAATGTCGATGAAACGTAAATGTCGACCAGAAAGGTGGCAACGAAACGTGTTTTTGCGAAACGCAGGTAGAATAAAAAAGTCAGTATTCTACCTGCGGTTGTGACATTATTTCAGACAGATAATGGCAGGCGACTGTCGGTAAGATTGCGGGAAAATTATTCTCCCAGCTGCCAGGAGATAGGCAATGCCCAATTCTAGAGGTTATCCGGAAGATTGCCCATACAAGAACGGACAATGATCATCAAGTAGGTTGCAGCACACTTACGTTGAAAATACTGGACTTGAAAGATGTAATCCGACTTATATGTCAACACGGGCACTGCAGAACAACCACTCAAACACAAAAACTACAAGGAAGTGATCCGTGAAGATTCAGCACAATGTAGCACACGCTGCCATTTGCCGAACCGGACACTAAATTGTTCACAAGAATGTCTTGGGCCTCTTTGAAGAAATCGACACGGGTAGGACTTTTCGAACCAGATACCATTTACCACAGAAGCGAAATCCACAGCGGGCCTGCACCCCGCAGGCCGCATCACGCGCGAAACTAGGTCCGGTCCTTGCGACGCAGGCATTCCGAGTTTGTCAACGGGTAATGTGTCATCCGTCAAACCACATGATCACACTTCTGCCGTTACCCGCGCACAGAGAGCGGATTCAAGTCCGGCGAGTACGCACAGCAACCGCGCCTTCAGCTTAGGGAGAGAGAGAAAAAAGAGAGAAGGAGTACAAAGCAAGCAGGCCAGAACGGGGGTGGGGTGCGCTTACAAAGGCTTATCTTCAGGGGCATCTCAACAATGAACGGAGCGAGAGAATTTGTCACTTCTACCCAAGGTTGATAGTGCAGTAGAAGTTATGCGTGACCTTGTGCTTTAGGCAGGTTTCGTGCACTGCCTTATCGCCAGCTTTGAAACAGTAGTCACGTGACCCTAACCGGAGACAGGATTGGCCTTAAACACGCATAGCGTCTACCTTGCTGTCATTACCGATTTAACAGGACAGCTCTTTGAAGGTCAGCTTTCGAACTTCTAAAGAAACTGTCCAGTCCAAAACTGGTTCTAAACGGGGCAAGTGTGACGACAGTATATGTTTTGCGTCGTATAACTTACATTATAATTTAGAATGAAGAACTAAGCGCGACTATTTTTTGCGCACGATGTACACAAATATATCTATAAATATATAAATATATTTTTTATCAATAAATTTAAAACTGTTTGTACACTGTTAGGTTTGCGTTTTTAAACTTCGAATTTTTTTACGAAAGAGTTGCACATAAAAGACACCTCGAACAGCACATCGTCCGACTTTCAACACACGATGAATCACCGACGCTCGCAGTAAGAACGTTGCGATGCTGCGCGAACGGTTTCTGAAATATGCTGCGTAGGGTACGCCGGGCGCAATGGCTTCGCGACCGTTCGAAGGGCAAATGATTCGCGACAACGAAGTAGCGTCTTGCAGTATCAGTAAGCTAACGGGGCTCGAGAGTCCCACGCTCACATTTCCGCAGACCGAGCGCGGCCGGCCAGATCGAGGCGCAGTATGCTCTCGCGTCGCGATTGCTACGTCGTTACTCTGCCTACACTGATGACATGTGCACTGGCAGTCGAAGCAACCCTCTTGAGACTTCACTCGAGTTTGATATATGAGTTTATAGCGCGATAGACTCTCGTAAAACTAAAAGTAGCTCATGAAAATAGTTTTTTTCTGCTCCCAAAATTTCTCCAAAGCTGCTTTTCCCAGTTTCATCCCTGTATTTCCAATACTGGAAATTGTTTCTTTAACACTCCAATATTGAACAGCATATGACAGCATACATTCAATATTAGAAAGCCCTTGGCCTTGGCAGTGCAATATGACCTGCACAAGTCAGCATACTTCCAAAATTGGAAATCCAAATTGGCTTTTACAGTCCACTATTGGACCAGCTTATGGCAGCATGAGTTGATCTTGGAAAGCTGTTGGCTTTGACAGTTGAATATTGACCAGCTTACGCCAGCCTGCATCCGATATTGGAAAGCCATTGGCTCTAACAGTCCAATATTGGACAGCTAATGCTGGCATGTATCCAATATTGGAAAGCCATTGGCTCTGACAGTCCAATATTGTACAGTTTACGCCAGCATATATCCAATATCGGAAACCTATCGGCTTTGGCAGTCCAATATTGGATAACGTATGCCGGCATATATCCAATGTTGGAAAACCATTGACTTTGACAGTCCAATATTGGACAGGTTATGCCAGTATATATCCAATATTGGAAAGCCATTGGCTTTGGCAGTCCAATATTGGATAACTTATGCCAGCATATATCCAATATTGGGAAACCATTGGCTTTGACAGTCCAATATTGGACAGGTTATGCCAGCATTTATCCAATATTGGCAAGCCATTGGCTTTCACAGTCCAATATTGGACAGCTTATTCCAGTGCATCACCAATATTGGAAAAAACATTGGCTATGATAGTCCATTATTGGCCCAGGTAATTCCAATATTGGTAAACACATGGCTCAGTTGGGCCATTGTTGGGCCATTCTTTGTCCCATCAATTCCAATGTTAGCCCAATATCGTGTGCTGCCTGGGGTGTTAGCCTCACAACACCATTGGCTTAATAGTGGAAGCATGTTGAAATAGGCTGGTTTTGGCAAATTTTGTTTTACCTCAACAAGTTGAAATTGCTCGAGCGATTGTCAATTTACTGTTATTTTTTCAAAGCGAGATTCAGGTGCTTTTCTGCAAAGTAAACGAAACAATAGCAACGTACAGATCTTAATGGCGATGTTTTGCTCCTTCACTGTGCATATTAAGGAGTCGCCAGCGATATGGGCTCATCAGGACCGCCAACTGGGAAAACAAAAAGAAGAAACGATGTCCGCGTTATAGAGTCACTGTAATAGATTGTTGGGAACGGACATTTCGTCGAACGCCGTTTCATCTAAGCCGTTTCATCGAACACCATTTCACCGGACGCCGTTTCATCGAACGCCGCTTCATCGAACGCCCTTTAATCGAAGCCGTTTCATCGAACGCCGTTTCATCGAATGCCGCTTCATCGAACGCCGTTTAATCGAAGCCGTTTCATCGAATGCTGTGACAGCCTGCAATATTTTTGCAATTTATTAAGATTTTTATACACAACCTCATCTAATATTCCCTTTTTTTAAATGACAGTATGCAGTGACGAGATAAGTTGAATTGTGAGCATGTCCTGCTCCGAGAAGAATGCCTCCATGAAATAATGACCCCTCTTCATATCACATGGAACAATTAAAAATGAGACAAAAAAAACAGAACGCACGATGTGCTTTCTGGGAAGCAGGTAGTGTTTTATTGTGAGCTTCCGAAAGTGTGACAGAGTACACCCAGGGCTTTACTATTGTCTGGTGCGGGTTGGCCTTCCTAAGAAAGCGTCCTGAAGATGATACATAGGCAAAAGGGTTGGTAATTAAGTTGACAGTGAAGGGGAGGTGGTTCTAGTCCAGGTGTAGCCCGAAACCATGTTGGCTGACACTTTGTGCAGCTTTTGATTCTGTAGAGTTTGAAAACTAAAAAAAAGCAGAAACGTTCAGTCTGAGCATAAAGCTGATAATCAGAGTATCATTATATTTTATTTCTTGTGCTCTCCTGGCAGAGTATCGTTTTATTATATGCGTGCTGTCCTGGCAGTTAAATGCTTTTCGTGAATAAACCTTCAACTAAGCGCAAGTGTGCAAATGAGCTGGTGTGAATGGCACATCACCGAAACCCTTGGACAGCCGGTAAAAAAAAAAACGACACAGACATTCAAAAGTGTTTTAGGTGTCGGTCCTTTATCTCCAGTGTCATGTTTCTGAGAAGTACATGAGTAAAACTTTTCAGTAAGTCGCATACCCATATGTTTTTATACCAATGGTTTTTATTTCTAGTAATTTTGCTCCACCCTAAAGACAGTTTCTTAAGTGACTACCTTAGACTTAACAAATGTAAGGTAAAAGTCTATAAAGCGCTGTTATGCCTCAAAACTTGATACAGAGATATTCCATGAAACGGCCTAAGCGATTCGATGAAACGGCGTTTGATGAAATGGCGTTCGAACTTTCACAAGGTTTTGTCAAATAAGGACTACTCAACGGCTTGTTGGGTGCAAGTTGAGTGTCCGCTATGTCACCGCGTTCTGCGAGCGTAATTGTCACTAATTGTCTTTACACGACAAGCTATTTTGTGTGCGTGATTTATTTTAGATTCTTCATTTATTCAGTCAAAATTTTGGTCAACTGTCTTGTTCTTACGTGTAAAAATATCGGTGTGAACTTAAATGGCGAGATCATAATTCTTAAAACTTCTTAAAGCTAGATGAAAGGTTAAGGGACGCCATGATGTTGCAAGATTAGAGCTAAGCAATTGATAAAATAACCTTCGTACTATTTGATAATTTTTTTTAAATCACTATAAATATCTGAATCTAGATCGATCGAGCTCTGAGTAAGGACATGTCGGAAGAAGAAAACAATAGTAAACGCCTAGGACGTCTTGCTAGAAACAGCGTCTGAGCTGAAACAGGGGAAGAGAAAGCACTGTCAAAGCCAGCGTACGATGTGAACGGGACTCAAACCTCGACTCAAGACGGTCGCGCGTTCCAGCCTTTACAGTGCTTTTTTTCACCCAGTCTCAGCTGAGACACTGATTTCAGCAAGGCGGCCCCGGTTTCTTACCTGCGCATCTATTTATTTTAGAAGGCAGTACTAAGTTTTTTTGTTTTTTTATATATATATACTAAATAATGAAAAATAATTCACTGGAAAAGAAAGTTTATAATATGGAAATGTAAACATAAAAAAGTCGGTAGGCCTTTCCGAGATTTTTTACTTATAGAGCAACTGAACCGATTAATCGAATACTTAATTAAAGGGCGGCGATTAATAATGAAGCTATGTTTTATTTTCATATTCCTTGTTGACAAGCGTAAGAGAACTGAGAGCCTCCGAAACCCTTCACCTGAATCCAACCCCTGCTTCTGTCTCTTTCAGAATCCTGTGGTCAGGCCCCTGTGTGGAATTCCCTTGCCCAGCCATTCGCCCAGCCCTCTGCCCTGTCGTCTACCGAGCCTGTCGCCGACCCTGCCACCGAGTCTGCCCAAGCTCCCCTGGTTGCACAATGTTTTAAATCTTTTTATTCGATTTAAATAAATTATGAACTGTAAAATGTTATGAACAATTCATTTGCATGCTTTAATGATTTCCAAAGTGTCCAAATATGTTAAAATTGCCGCATTTATTAGATTTTAGTATCAGAAAGAAAACATGAGTGCTTGAGGAAAAAGGGCAGGATACATGCGTGGTTCTCTGCACTGTTTTTGTGGCACTGGTTAGAACACTGGCTGAAAAATAGCATCCAATAATGTCATAGACAATGGATGCAAAAATTTGCCAGTGTATTAAACTGGATGCCAATATTGGAATACCCAATATTTAAGCCAATGTTGGAAGAGGCAGTGTGCAAGGCGTTAGATGCCAATGTTGGTTTAGCCAACGGTGAAACTTCTATGCCAATATTGGATAAAAGAGCGCAAACCACGTTGGTCCAACGTGGGCTAGAACGTTGGCAAACCAGTGGTCCAACTTTGGCACCAATGTGGGACCACCATTGGATCATGTGGCGTTTTCGAAAATGCCAACGTCAGACCAATATTGGAACCATTTTTTGCCAACACTGGGCCAACGGGGGCCCAACCATGGTGTGCTCTCTTGTGGAAGACCTGCCTGGTCTTCCGCAAGCGGATTCGACCTTCTCTGAAGCGTTTTTTTTTTTTCTGTTTTTTCAGACAAGAAATTTGAGCGTTTGAGTATTAACACGGTCGCGTTTCTGATATGCCTCAAGTTTTGGTTACCGGGGATTCGACACTGAAATACTTGTCCTAGTATTTCCCATCGAATAACCGGGTGGCTGTAGAAGTACGGGCGTTTCGTGGCATTAAGTTCGCGGCTTTGTTTTCCAAGGTGTCTGACGCCCAGCTCAATTTAGGCACAAACAACACCCGCGTTTGTGCAAGCGCGTACATTGACAAGTATCGTCGGCTGGCCATTCAGAGCTTGGAACGCAATCGACGTTGCAGATCGCCTTTTCTTCCGTTATTCCGAGGCGGGAGAACAGGTTATCTTCGATGGAGTGTCATATTAGTCTGCGTCCCGAGATCCAGGCGTTGAATGATCGGTACAGAGATGTGAAGTAGCTCCTGCAGGAGTTCTGCCGCAAGAAGGGCTTCGTGTTCATCGGTGATCTCGTGGACGAGTGGCATCTGTGCATCGGCTACCCTTTTATTTGTCATGGAATAAATTGTTTATGGAATCTTTTACCGTTTTCTGGATTGAATGCTCTCAGTATGTTTGTTATTAATGGGACTAATGCATGTTTTCCCTGCTATCACAATCTTTGTGTGATTGCGAGCGTACGCGCACGTCAAGAACGTACGGAGCGGTGGGCACGTACTTGTCAAGAACGTACGGAGCGGTGGGCACGTACTTGTCCCCTTCGATAAACATAAGTTCACACTAAAACGCTTTGAACCGAGCCAACCATACACACGAGGAAGCCCCTCCGCCTCGCCTCAGGAGCGATGCACACATGGGCGAAGGCCGCGGAGGCCGCACCCGCACCGCCCGCACGCACGGATGGCACGCACGCCGCCCACACGTGTGTGTGACTCCTGGACAACATAACTATAAAGATATATATTGGCACTATTTTTATGATGCATGATATTTGTTCTTAGTCTTAGGAAACAGTAAACAATTGATGAATTGTCTAAAGCTTTGTAAGGTCGCGTGACATATTAACTTTAAAATAAGAATGAAATTTAACCTCTTCATTTTTATATCCTATATTTACTTATAAGAAAGCATAATATGTACATAAAAACAAATTAACTTCTGATATCATAAGTCACGTGACCTTTTGCGTGAATGGAGCCTTATCTCATCCCGACTCGGCAACGTCCCCACGCGTGGATGTAGCCTCGGCCTTATAAATATTAAAGACATATCGCTTGCTCTGCTTCTAAATTTTCTAACCGATTAACACAGAAATAAAGAAGCGAGGATTTTAAAAGCGGGATAGAAAAACGCCAAAAAATAAAAAGGCGCGGTCGCACCAAGGTGCACCAGGGCGCGGGCGCACCAGGGCGCACCAGGGAAGTTTTCTTTTTTTTTTTTTTTTTGTTTTCGCGTTCTGGTATTTTTTTTTTTGCAGGATTATGACAATGATTAGCATCGTTTTTTGTCAACAAAAAGAAATACGACATTCGGGGTTTCAGTGCCTTTTTAATTAAACTAAACATTTCTCTTTGCACAACATAATTGTCGCGAGAAAACTCGCGTTCTATCAACGGAAAAATGGTCTGGGAAGTTCGCGTATATTAATACATTTAAACTTTTGTTTCTTCCAAATCAATAGCTGCATACAACCCCTTTGTCCTCAGTCTGTTTTTTTCTCTCGTCTTTGCCCAAAAATCAACACGCTTCCCAGTTCATATTTTTCTTCGGCGTTCTTTTTGGCTAATGAAGCAATCACCTTGACTGCGAAGCGAAAATAAATAATATGTTCGAGACTGGGCATGAGGTACGCGACTATGGGAAGAAACTACGATAGATTAATTATTCTTTAAGTTGCCAAAATTACACTTGATAGTACTGAAGAGGGAATATTCATTGCAAGTTTAAGATTTGCGCCCCTTCAAAAACATTTCGTAAGTAATGACTTTTATCTCTTCTGTGTGATATATTGTTTCTGTCCTTTGTTAAATGGTCGTTTCTAATTATTTTAAGTTTGCCTTTTTGTATTGTACACTCTTTCTTAGGCTCAGAATAGTCTGCAATATTATTAAAGGAATAAATAGATAAGCAATAAAAATAAATCACTACCATTTAATTCGAAATATACGAATAACTCCAAAAATACTTGAACAATAGCGTGGGGAGTTGCCACTCGGGGTCACTAACGTCATTTTTCAGATTGAGAAACAACAAAAACTATAATACATCCATCTCGGGTTTTATAATATCATACAAAAAACTCCGAGGCACGAAAAAAAAAGTCATACAAAGAAACATCAGGAAACACAGCTGATATTTTATTTAAAAAACGATGGTAGTGCAAATAAAAATAATATAAGAACAGGAATACACACACGGGAAAGTACTGACTCGCAACTGATGTTTAGTGAAGAAACGAAGGAATATAAAGCAGAACTTCGAGGAGGTGTATGAAATCAAAACAAACGACGATACAACGCAAGAATTTATTTACATGTAAAAATTAAGAAACAAAAAACTGTATTTCAAATTAAGTTACACTAACATATGCTTTCTTCTACATGCCGTGGTCTTTTGCGCTACTTTTATTTATGTAATGTATAAACAACTATCGCGTCATATGGCCCTCGTGAAATACCATTTCCAGGAGAGCCCCTTGTTATATAGAACAAAGAACACCTCTCGTCCTCCCCCTCATCAGAGCATACATCCGTTAGTCATAACATCTTCAAAGGCGAACAAAAGTACCAGCTCTGCTAAAAGTAGGGTCGATAGCGGAAGAATCAGCATTCGAGGGAAGGGGAGGAGATTAAATAAAACGTGCGCTTTGGTATCGAAGGAAGCTGAAACTCCCTGAGCATGTAAGGGCAGAATGAGCGGGATGGTATGGACAATCAAACTTCAGGAATTAAACTTGAGGAACATAACGAGAAGGGACGGACAAACATATTTTTTGTCCGTCGCTGAACATGTTGCGCTGGCGCTTTGTGTAAAGCACCAATGTTTGAGAAGAGGATGTTAGCTGAAATAAAATAAAAAAACAAAGGGATTCCAGATTTCTCTATGAGTCCACCTCTACCTAAGCCTAATTTTGTCAGAACAAGACATAATGCTGCGGAGGTATCTGGAATTCATGTCAGTGAAATAATACACACTACAGCTAGAGAGAGAACACGGATTTTTTTTTTCTGTCTGAAAATCTTTTTGAGTGAAATTAATACTGAAAGGGGTGATGCAGCGATTATGGTACTTTGAGCAAATACCGCTTAGAACACACCCCTCACGTTAAGA
Source organism: Ixodes scapularis (assembly GCF_016920785.2). Lineage (NCBI taxonomy): Eukaryota > Metazoa > Arthropoda > Arachnida > Ixodida > Ixodidae > Ixodes > Ixodes scapularis. The sequence goes on along the minus strand of NW_024609881.1, from coordinate 38,307,231 downwards.
ACTTGTGAAACAACCGTCCGATTGTCACCACACGCAATCAAATTCGCAAAAGAACAAATAAAAAGCAAGGTCCTTCTTTTTGTTTTAATCGCAGCCAGAACAAGCGGCCACGTGATCTGGAGCCGACTCAATGCCGCCAATGTTCATCGTAGCCCCACGCTTGGGTTGGCAAGGCACGTTACACGGGCTTAATTCCAGACATTGTCATGGTTCGTCTGTTGTCGTCATTGCAGCGATTAAACACAGAAAACTACCCGAACGCTTGTCCAGCTATTGATTGTCATAAGCCCAAATTGAGTGATCACACAATGCTGGGGGTCCAATCAATGAGCCACAATCAAATATCGTCACTAGGCAGTACTGCAATCGCCCAGCTATGTAAAGGTTTGTGAAGGAACTACTCCAGCTGGCTACTGGCCTCCCGTGCCTGCCGTCCTTGATGAATGGACGGATGGATGAATCCGGCTGAGCCCTTTGGTTCGGGCGGCAGCTTGCGCCATCAAGCCATTTTGTTTTACCGCTTAAGCTTAGAATATTTAAATGTGAAAACTATATTCACTCCGCACTGCAAAGAAAGTGAGGCTATAAATTCCCTTGCCATCAGGTAATAATACCTAGTTTTTTTCTCTTTCTGGCACTATTCACTTAATCTTTGCTTGACAATCTCTACTTTCTCTACTGTCCACTCTTCCTTCGCTGTTTCTAAAACCTAAAAACTTTATTAAATTTATGTTGTGTTCGGTAGGCATAGGGTGAAGGCCTTTCCAGTAGAGTATCAAGTGCTCAGCCGTCTCGTCCTCCTCTCCACAAGCAGTGCACACTGTATCCATTTCCTGGTACTTCGCTCTGTATGTTCTGGTTCGCATAACGCCCGTCCTCGCCTCAAACAACAATGAGCTACCCTAGAATTCTCATAAATGCTATTTTGGGAATAACTGTTTTGCTTAATCTATAGCTTTCCAGAGCTTTTTTTTGCCTGCATCCCCTCTAGCCACCGATGTCTTTCTGTGGCCTTAACTTTCTTCTTAACTGAGACCTGCTCTTCCGTAACTGCACTATAGCCTACAAACTTTCCATTTAATTTCTGTCCCGGTAGCGCATGTGACGCCGCTCGGTGTATCGCGGTCACGTGCCTGACTGTTCTAAAAGTGATGACGCTGGAATAAACGGGGCTCTTTTGGCTTCTACCCCGAGTTGGAGAAGATCGGCGTCATTCCTGCGGCTGCCCACGCGCTCGGCGCAAGCGATAACGCGACATGGTGTCAGAAGTGGTCGGGGCGTTTTTCTAACTCGCCTCTTATCGTCGGCGGCTGGCTGCTCGTCTTCGCCAAGGACTTCGGGATGGCAGAAAGCGAAGGCTGCAAGAGCGGTTACGGAATGTTCGCTGTTCAACCGCCGCCGAACTTCGACTTCGACCGTACGTCTGAATGGCCGACCTGGAGTCAACAGTTCGACGATTACCGCTTCGTTTCGGGCCTCAACGAACGGGGTGAAGAAGCACAGGTACGAACCTTGCTCTATACTATGGGAAAGCAAGCGCGCCAGATTTTCCAGACTTTCGCTTTGTCCGACGACGACGCGAAGAAGTACGAAGTCGTCAAACAGCAATTCGACAACCACTTTGTGGCCTCACTGATCCTGGTCTACGAAAGCGCGTGTTTTCATCGCCGCGTTCAAGAACCAGGGGAGTCTGTCGACCAGTTTGTAACGGCGCTTCATACCCTAGCGGACCGTTGCGAGTACCAAGAGTTTAAAGAACGCATGGTTCGCGACCGCTTCGTTGTTGGTCTCAGCGATTCCAAGCTTTCAGAGACCCTACAAATGGACGCGAGCTTGACACTTGCCAGTGCCCTGGCAAAAGCTCGTTTGAAAGAGACTGTCCATCGGCAGCAGCAGCAACTACGAGACGCGAGCAACGAAACGACAGCTGCCGGTAACCTCGACGCCGTCAGGAAACAAGGCCAGCCGACGGAAAGAGACGGTCCTCCTCGGCGCTTCACCAGCCAAGCCACCGGCCGAGGCGGCGGCAAGTGCTCCTTCTGCGGAAAGGATCCTCACGCCAGGACAGCCTGCCCGGCAAGGTAAACGAAGTGCAGCTACTGTCGTAGCACCGGGCATTTCGCCGCAGTCTGCCGCAAGAAAGCTGCCGCTTTCCCAAAAAAGGTACGACTTTTGTGTCTCCAAAAGAACAACGATGCGTACTTTGTTGGGTCGGTGAGCGGGGCAGGGTCTAACGTTCGATTCATTAAAGTCTTCATTAACGAAACGCCAATGTTTGCTAAGGTAGACTCGGGGGCGGAGGTCTCTGTTGTACCGTCAACGTTTCCCGGACTGCCTTCTAGGTTACAGAAGTCCGATATCACGCTGACCGGTCCCAGTAACGAGTGCTGGAAAGTTCTGGGCAAGTTTACTGCCACGATACAGTGGAAACGCCGAACCGTACAGCAAACCGTGTATGTAGTCTCTCGGTTGCACTCCGTTCTTCTCGGGCTCCCTGCTATCGAGGCACTGGGCGTGATTAAGTTCGTCGACTTGGTCACGTCAAAACAGTCTGTTGAGGCGTGCTACCCGCATCTGTTCCGTGGCTTGGGTGCCATTCCGGGAGAGTACCAAATCAACTTAAAGCCCAACTCGGTTCCGTTCGCGATCCATACGGCGCGTCGGGTGCCTCTCCCATTACGGAACGCGGTTAAGCAAGAACTGGAGCGAATGGAGCGGAATGGAGTGATACGAAAAGTAAACGAACCGACGGACTGGTGCGCGGGCATAGTACCCGTTTTGAAGCCGTCTGGTGCGGTACGAATTTGCGTCGACTTAACGCATTTAAATAAATGCGTGCGTAAGGAGCGCTACGTTTTACCCACTGTAGATGACAGTATGGGAATGTTAAGTGGAGCAACGGTTTTCTCCAAAATTGACGCAAACTCGGGCTTCCATCAAGTCAAGCTGTCACGCGACAGCGAACTTTGGACTACGTTTATTACACCTTTCGGAAGGTTCTGTTTCCAAAGACTGCCGTTCGGAATAACCTCGGCTCCCGAGTACTTCCAAAAAAGAATGGCGCAAATACTGGAGGGAATACCAGGGGTAATAAACTTGATGGATGACATTTTAATTTTCGGCGAAGACAGAGCTCAGCATGATGACCGTTTGCGTCAAACCTTGGACAAACTCGGGCGAGCTGGCGTCAGTCTGAACAAAGATAAATGTTGCTTAGGAGTAACAGAAATTTCTTTTCTGGGCTTTCAGCTGAGTCATGAGGGCATTAAGCCAGACCGAGAGAAAGTTCGCGCCATAAAGGAGCTTAAGACGCCTGAGAATGTCTCTGAGGTGCGACGGCTATTGGGAATGGCAAATCATCTTGCCAGATTCATTCCGAACTTGCCTTCGAAGACAGAGCCATTACGTCAGTTGCTTTTGAAATATTCCAAGTGGGTCTGGGGGCCTGCTCAGGAACAGTCGCTGGCGTATATCAAGGACGTTATCTGCTCGCCAAGGGTCATGGCAAACTACGATGTTCGATACCCAACGATTCTTTCCGCTGACGCGTCGTCTTTCGGGTTGGGGGCGGTTCTGTTGCAGATTCACCCAAACAAAGAGCGACGTCCGGTTGCTTTTGCATCCAGATCGTCAACTCCAGCCGAGTCACAATATGCCCAGATACAAAAGGAAGCCTGAGCTTTGACATGGGCGGCGGAACGTTTCGAAGGGTACATCACGGGATTGATGTTGTGTTCGAGACCAATCACAAACCACTAGTCACGCTTTTGGGGAAGTCGCCTACTGACTTATTACCTCCGCGCATCCAGCGCTTCCGGATGAGGTTAATGCGTTTCAATTTTGTGGTTGAATATGTACCCGGAACGAGTGGCATAACTGCCGGTGTTTTGTCAAGGGCTCCCCTGCGGGGAACGCCAGCCTGTTCTAATTAGCTTACTGTTAGCGAAGTCACGAAATACGTGGAAGGCTGCGTACCCGGCATCACCGAACATAACCGTTTTGAACGGGTTAAAAAAGCTCAGGAAAAGTATGAAGTCTGTCGGAGGTTGATTGACTTGAGCCGTAAAGGATGGCCGAAGTTTTCTTCAGTGCCAATGGTCTTGAGGCCGTACTGGCAGGAGAGGTCTGGATTAACTGTATGCGAAAGAGTGCTGCTAAAAGGGAGAAGGTTGGTAATCCCTCAAGAGCTCCGAACCGAGATCCTCCAGCAGTTACACGAGGGTCATCAAGGCATTGGTAAATGCAGAGCTAGGGCTCAAGAGTCAGTGTGGTGGCCCGGGTTAAGCTCTCAGCTTGGAACTTTGATAGCCAATTGTACAGCATGCGCTGAACACCGAGAGCAGAACTCGGAACCCATGATTCCGACGGAAACGCCACAAAGGCCGTGGCAGAAAGTAGGTGTTGATCTGTGCCAGATCAAGGGATCTCACTATTTGGTTGCCGTTGACTACTTCTCTAGATACCCCGAGCTCGCTCTGTTGACATCGTTGACAAGTGCCAGTGTCATATTGCACCTGAAGAGTTTTTTTTTTCAATGCATGGCATACCGGAGATTGTAGTTTCCGATTATGGCTCACAGTTTGTATCTGTGGAGTTTAAGTTGTTTGCGCGCGAGTACGACTTCCGTAGCGTGACATCGAGCCCGAGGTATTCGCAGGCAAACGGAGAGGTGGAAAGGATGGTGAAAACGATTAAAACCTTAATTATAAAGGCCCGTGACCCCTATATTTCGTTGCTAGCTTACAGGGACACCCCAGGGCCCCTTGGGAAAAGCCCGGCAGAACCTTTGATGGGCAGGCGCCTGCGTACGACGCTTCCGCTGCACCCACGAAGTTTGTTGCCCCGAGAGCTCAACCTGAACAAGGTCCGCAGGCGGGACCAGGCCCTTCGAGAAAAGCAGCGCCGACAATTCAATCGTCGGCATGCCGCACGAGAGTTGCCATCCCTGAGGCCGGGTGTATTAGTATGGGTAAAGGACTATAAGCAAAAGGCAACAGTCCTCCATCCGGCCAATAGGCCAAGGTCGTTCGTGGTAGAGACTCACACGGGGGTGCTTTTAGAAAGGAACCGCAAGATGCTGGTTCTTTTGTACCCTCAGCAGACCAGGTCGGAAGGCACACAGGGAAGCTATGAGTTACCAGAGAACCGGGAGCCTAGAGGCGAAGACTGCAGCGCTACTGAAGTTCTGGGAGGGGATAGCACAGGGAGTGATCTATCTGAAAACGGTAGGATTCAACCTCCGTTGCCTGCCTCGCCTTACGTGTCACGATACGGTCGCCAAGTGAGAAAACCGGAACGCTACGAAGCGAAGTAGCTGTTGCTCGAGTTGCCCGTTTCTTCGTGACTAAGTTTGCTGTCATATACGACTGCTGTGTGGGTTTATTGTCAAATATGGTGGCTGTGCGGATTTGTTGTCAAGTATGATCCTTGAATGGGTTCAGTGAAAGACCCATTGTAAATAAAAAGAAAAAGAAGGGAGATGTGGCGGTAGCGCATGTGACGCCGCTCGGTGTATCGCGGTCACGTGCCTGACTGTTATAAAAGTGATGACGCTGAAATAAACGGGGCTCTTTTGGCTTCTACCCCGAGTTGGAGAAGATAGGCGTCATTCCTGCGACTGCCCACGCGCGCGGCGCAAGCGATAACGCGACAATTTCCTGGTACGCTGTCTCCACTCTGTGTCTATACTCCTGATGTATAAATAGAACAAAACTTTTCGTGCTTATTGCTCTCCATCCATTTGCCTCAACCGATCCTCTAATTATATCTTGGTCACAGCTTCCGTGCCCTCAAATGACGCCCATCCCAAGTCTCCTTGTACTCCCTGGTTTTGCGTTTTTTAATGTGCCCTCAAAGCCAGCCTACCTACTCCACGCTGTTTTATTTCGAGTCTTGCATGCTTCGTATTTTATGCATAGCACTGCGTTTCTGAAAGTCAAACCGGGCACCATGACCCCTTTCTAAATCTCTCTCACCACCTCAACCCTGCTGTAATTCCAAAGTGCTCTACTTTTCATTACAGCTGCATTTCTGTTTCCCTTACCTATTATATATTTTTCATGCTCACTGAGATATTCTTCACCATCGCATACCCACACTACTAGGTACTTGTATTTGCTTGCTCTCTCAACTGTAATATTCTGTGTCTTCAGCCTCACAACTTCATCATTGTTCAAAAATCATGACTGCTGATTTTTCACTACAGAATTCTAAACCTAATTCCCTTCCTTCCCTACCACAGATACTCATTAATTCCAGCAACTCTGTCCGGTTGTTAGACATTAGTACGATATCATCCGCATACATCTATTCCGGTAAGGATTGCTGAATTTTTTGGCCTAGCTTACAGTACGAAAGGTGGAATCCAAGCCTACACTTTCTAGTCTATTCTTTAATCCTCTCAGAAACAACATAAACAGCAAAGGCGACAACGGGCACTCATGCCTAAGACCTCGTCTTATCTCTATTTTCCCCGTTGCCTTTCCTTCCCATGTTATAATCACATTATTATCTTTGTAAATGTTCCTTAATATTGATGTGTGTCCTTCATCTAGGTTTAGCTCTCCACTATGTCCCACAGGTTCCTTTGGTTCACATTGTCATAGGCACCATTGATATCCAGAAATGCCACCCAGAGCTCCCTGTTTTCTTTTTGCGTTGATTCTATACACTGTGTTAGAGAAAATATACTGTCCTCCAGCCACCTTTGTTTTCGAAACCCGTTCTGTAACTCACCCAGTATGCCCTCGCAATCTACCCATTCATCCAGTCTGTTCTTCATAATATGCATTACCAACATATAACTAACTGGTGTTACGCTTATGGGACGATAATTCCTAATATCAGACTTATCTCTCTTTCCCCTATATATCCTACTCATCCAACTAACCCTACATTCATCTGGAATATTTCCTTTTGTTATCACGGTGCTCACTACCTCCCTTAGTTTTTCTTAGATTTAGGACCCTAATTCTTCACCAGCTTGATTGGGATACCATCTGTGCCTGTAGCCGTGCCACTAGGGACTCTTCGTTCCACCATTTCCCTTTCTCATTATCCGAAATCCGCGATGTGACAAGCTGGACTGCTACTTCTGGTTTCTGCTATCTTCCACATGTACCTGTTCCCGAAATTTCTCCTCCATCACTGCTCCTATATGTCGTATCGCGTCATCTCCCTATAATTGATCTCCCTGATGCGAGAGTATGAACCTCTGTCTAACTTGCGTCGTTTCACCAAGTGAGTTCAAGTGCTCCCAAAACTTTCTGGCTGCGTTTTTATCTACGTGGCTTACATTTCTCATCCATTCCTCACACTTTCTCAGAATTTTCGCATTGATCAAACTGGAGGCATCTCGGCGACATGTTATGAAGTGCCCTATTTTCTTTTAACGTTCGTACCTGACTCCCCGCTACGCTCGGAATGCCTTTGTTCTCTAGAAGCTTCCTGACGGTTTTGTTTCGCTTGCCTCACTTCTTCGTCCGACCACCTTTCTGCTCTATGGCTTTGCTTCCCCTTTCGTTTAACCTGAACGTTGTCTAGTTCCAGAGCAAAAAGCCTAGTTAGGCTCTCATAGGTCCGATCTGTATACCGTTGCCCTGAAATTGCTTCCTCTATTATTTCAGAAAATACTTCCAACTCCCTGTCGCTGAAAAAATTTTGCTTTAAATTATGTTGTCTAGTTTCAGCATTTACTTATCTTGCAAAATCCAGCCCATTTGAAAAAAACAGCACAAGCTGTTCCCAGCATCCCAGCTTCATGCTGGGTTATTCCTCCAGTATGCCCAGCTCGCAGTGGTCAAGCTGGTCCCAGCACAAGCTGGTCCCAGCATCTCAGCTTCATGCTGTCCCAGCATCCCAGCTTCATGCTGGTCACAGCATCCCAGCTTCATGCTGGGTTATTGCTCCAGCATGCCCACCTTGCTTGGCTGTTCAAGCTGGTTGGATGCTGGGTGGTGCTGGGTGAATGCTGGGTTATGCTGGGTGAACTGGACATGTTGGGTAAGCTGGTGGACTTCCCCACCAGTTTAACCAGTTTAAATTATTACTCAAGACAAACAAGCCAAACTCTTCAGAAAAGCCAGCTCGGCATCTAATTTATTATTTTCTTATTCACGGCTTGCTCACATCGGCTCAGATGCCACACATCCTTTGCGCTGACAAAGTGCTAACAGACGAAGAGACAGTTGTTCTCGGTGCAAGACAAACAATATTATTAAAACTAGATTGCTTATCTCACAACACGAAAAATACTAGACACACGCCAAAAGGAGACAATACCAATAAAAAGTACTACACGGATGAGAGAAGCGAACCTAGGTTCGGCCAGTCAGGGGGGCAAGCGGCCTCTTGCTTAGTCGGCAGAGGCGAGGAAATTTGTGTGGCTTGGATTTAATTGGCAATACTCTTCGGCACCACCGTAATTCACGGGCACACACATGTTCGAAGACACAAAGCGACGCCTCAGTCGGGGCGTCTTACTTCTTTCCGCACTGAACGAACTGCCGCTCGCTGTCTCCTCAAATCCCGCTTCGGTTGCACCGCCGTTCAAGTAGTCCCCAAACAACGCGCACACAGCCGTTCCTTCGAAAATCTGCCCAAGATAGCCAAACGTGTTTCAAATTTTCCGTTCCTATCACTCTCTTACTCTCCTTTTCTCGCACACCAAGGAAGCTCCCAGCGCCTGAAGCGCCCGGTAGTCTACCGAAAACGAGAGGACAAAAACAAGACGTGGCCTCGTCCTCGCCCCAGTCGATCTTGACGTCCGCGCTCCCAGCAAGACCAGCATGACCAGCTCGAAGCCGCTTGGGCCAGGTTAAGAACCAGCTAAAAGCAGCTTGACCATCTTGAACCAGCTTGACAAGCTTGAACCTGCTTCAATACCAACTCGAAGCAGCTCAAGCACCAGCTTGCCCAGCTGCAGTGAGAGCTTGAACCAGCTTGAACCGGCTTGACCAGCTCGAACCACCTTGATTACCACCTAGACCAGCTTGAACCAGCTCGAACCAGCTTAAAAACAAGCAAAATCAGCTTGATTTCCTTGCTGGGTTTTTCACTAGGTGTTGTTCCCGGTTTTTAATATAAAACGTGTTTTGCGGCATTGAAAGAAGCCGAAATTGCGTGAACGTGTTTCGCTAGCGCGCAAGGTAAAACTCAAAATATTGAGAACGGGACGCTATTTGAATCAGATTAAAATAGTGAAATCCAAATTTTTTTTGCGAGTCGACGCCCACCTGTGTCTATTATAGTCAGAACAAGACTCGACGTTGTTTGACAAATGTCGGATTTATATCAGTGTGAAACACACGCAAGATAGAAAAAAGATACGAATTATTTTCTTACTGAAAAAATTTTGACTGAAATAAATGTTAAAGGTGCCCGCAACATTATTCCTTGATTAATCAATTGTACTTTGGTTGATACCGGCTCATACAAAAATTTTATATTTCTTTTTATTTCATAATAACAAAGACCAAACGGCGCAGTTTCTATACTCGACTGGAACAGCCGGTGGATGAGCACGCAGAAAAAGACGGCCATCACGTTGCTTTAGACTTCGCATGATTGGCCCCTCGGCTGGTAACCTCGGTCCCACTCTAACTTAGATGAAAGGAAGTATAGTAGTCGCAGAATAAACTAGTGAAAACAGAGCAGTGCTGATCCGATCAGCTTGAATAGAAAACAAGCGGGCAGTCATTCAAATTCCTGTTTTATGATTCCAGACTTTAATATATTCACTCGTCGCAGTGCAAAAGCTCACGTGCTCTTCTGCAAATATCTCTTGAGGGTTAATTGTAAAGTTTTTTTGCACTTTTACTTATAGCGCTTAGAAATATGTAAGGATATTCATAACATATTCAAACCTAGAAACAAGCGCCAACACCGCGTTGTGATGTGACAAAATGAAGTTGGTGCTTACCTCTTTGTATGGACTGCTATTGAGATTACCATGTCTTACCTCATAGGTCTCTTTAACCTGCATGCTACAGATGCCTTAATATTCTTCTTTTATTTCCGCATCCATCTATAGCCACTTGTATGATTTACTAAAGTTTTTTATATGTCCTTTTTTTTCAAAATATTTACAGGTTTACAACCACGAAGTAGGAATTTACAATTCCTACTTCGTGGTTTACCTAGGTTTATCTGAAGATATATGCAAGTGGGCTGAAATGTGGACTGAAGCCTTTTACTGTAATATTTCAAATGGACGCCCACCCAAACTGTTTGTTTTAAGCACAGTTGGTAGCAAATTAAAAATGAGTAAGATGCCCCACATTCATCACGCGCCTTCTGTTATTTAAAACAGCAAAGTGCTCGCACAGCCAATGCACGATGGAAGGCTATTTATTGCAAGGGACATCCTTAAACTGAACCCTGCGATAGAATTGTGTCAAGGTGATGTAACGCCAATCCCACGTTTTGCAAGTCAGCTTTAGTATCCTGCGTATAGTTTCTGCAATTCTTAAAATGCGTTTAATAGAAGCTACTGAAGAAAAAAATCCTGGACGGTGGCCACCAAAATGAAGTGTTTATGCGTCGTTACATTTGGAACAGTTTTCTCCACCCGAAGGTCGTATAGACAAGAGGCCTTCATGTGCATCCTCATTGAACGGAATTGTAAGTGTTTTTCAACTGCCGCTTCTTAAATTTTTTTTCAGTAAAACATTTCACAACGAGGGAAGCGAAATCGACCAGCACATTTGCCTTTGGGTGCTTAAAATATGTCGTCCTGCAAGTAATCATAAATCATGCTGATTTTTACGGCACCTCCGCCCGTTTATCCTTAGAAGTTAAATTCCTCCCCTGCAACAACACTCGCCGCGAGTACGTGTGCGGAGCACGCACAAACCCGCCTGCGTGTTTTTTGTGTTTAATATTTGCTTGGCAGAAGAATCGAGATGCTGTAGTATTGGGCTTCTTTTGGTTATATTCCTATCCTCACTTGAGGCAATAGTCAAGAGATCTATATATTTAAGGCGATAAATTAATTTGTGCTTTTGGCATCTGCTACAGAAATAAAGGTACATGCTTGAAAATAACTTTTAGCCTGGTCCAAAACACTTTTGGGCGTGTCCATCATATTAGTGTACAAAAAGAAATTGTTAAGCAATGACGAATACTTTTTAATTAATTCCACGTTTATTTTACATAACTAGTGCATTTCCAAAATGAGATGTTAACCTGTCCTAACCGAAGGTCACCCTTTCAGAGCAAATATATTTTTCAAGGTGATAGAGAAACTGTCATTGCATCCGCCGCTTCATTCAGGGGGTGTGAGTGCATGCGTAGCTGTTTCTCCCTCCATAGAATCCGGTAGTCACACAAGCGATCATTACATGTGGCGTGCTTGAGCTGAGTAAGTTGGCTCATTGGCCTACAGGGCCACCGCTGAGTGATCACTAAACAAAAATATGAAAAGAAAACCACTCACACTAGCTGTGCTGCAGTTGCCCTTTTGTGCGACTATGAAGGCGGTTTTGGTCAAGTCCTGCTTTTTATGACTTTTTCAACTCCAGTCTTCGTAAATTCGTAAAATAAGCGATAAATGTGCAGGATGATTAGCCGGCAGACATAGCTTTAACAAATTCAAGATCTGTAGGGTCTCCAATGCACTGTTTTGAGAACCACATACATCATTAAAATTACAGAGTGGATGCTGATAAGCGAAGGCGATTCAATAAAACGTTTGCACACTTTGAACGATGGAAAAAATGTGACTGACTAATGAGATTTAGCGGAGTATGGAGGGAAATATCTTAATCTATTTGGTTTTGTCTAAGACAGGTACACCCTACTGAAAATTCTCATTCGTATGAGAAATTTCTTGTGTCCAATAAACACATATGAATCATACAGGATATATAAGAACATATAAGAACATATAAGAACTGTATAAAAACCATATAAGAACTTTATAAGAACTTTATAAGATATATGAGAACACACAAGCACCATATGAGAAACTAGTGGGGACTTTCTTATAAGTTTCTTATGGGGTTCGTATATATCTTATATAATTCTTATATAGTTCTCATATAATACTTATATCGTTCTTATATGTTCTTGTGTGTTCTTATATATCTTGTATGATTCATATGTGTTTATTGGACACAAGAAATTTCTCATACAAATGATTTTTTTTAGTAGGGCAGTTACCATATATTAAATATATTTGATTCTCCCTCCATTAAATATTGTAACATTTTGATGCATGTATAGTGTGGCTTGCTGCATTTACCTGGGCATTCACATTATCTTACTTGAGACATGTTCATACCATTGTATCTGCATGTGAATAACTTTATTGACATGTTGAGAACACATTTTGTCTTTCTAGGAGAAGCAGCTCGTGTCTCTAGGAGAGAGCTAGGCCCTGCAAAACGTGGTGCGAGAGATGGTGGGATGCCTTTTCTCAAAGCAAGTGCAGGAGCGGTTCTCCCTCCTGGGGTACCTAGGAAAGTTATGGTGCAAGGACGCCATGATTTGGAAGGCGGTCATCGGTAATGCATATTTATTACTCGCTATGGAATTGGTGGTATCATCAATAGACGAGCAAAAGCTGAAATATGTTGACAATTAAGGGGAAGCTTAAATGCCTCTTGAGAAAAAAAAGAGTTAGAGGGAATTCTGGCGTAGTTTTGTCCTGTGAATGTGAATATCGCTTCCGTTTTCCCCGAAGGTGTAACCAGATGCGACAAAACACGGAAAACCTCCGACCAGTCGTGACGTTGTACTAGGATCTTTGGGCCTCCATGCGCGTGTTCCTCGTGTGGGCAGCGCGTGCAACTGCAAGTTTGCCATTTGTATTTTTCCACACTGACGTCAATGGTGACGTTCATTTCTGACCTTTCTAAAAGTAGAGAGAGTTCACGTGCGACGACGACGGAAATAATTCCTGGGGAAGGGGAACTAGAAGGAAAAGGACAAACACAAATCTTCAAACGCACTAAGCGACTGGTGAGCGACCGAAAAAATCCGCCTGGTCCGGGTATCAAACCCGGAACCTTTCCATTAGAGGTGGATTTTTGTTTTCCTCCCAGGTTCGATACCCGGACCAGGTTGACTTTTTCGGTCGCTCACCAGTCACCTAGCTGTATTTGGAGATTTGTGTTTGTCCTTTTTCCCTCTTGTTCCCCTTCTCGGGGGATTACTTTAGTCATTCTTGTCGAGCTCGCCTGCACCTTTGCATGTAATTTAATTATAATTAGTTCACGCGCATAGGTTTGACAGGAGCTGAGGATGCTCGAGGACAGGGATTCCGAAAACTCCTAGTATGGCGTCACGCCCCAGAAAGGAGGGGCTTCAGCTGTACTTTAAGAATTAAACTCTGCCGGCTCCGAGCACCAAATTGAAAAATAAACTCAATATTCGTGATCCTAGAGGCAAAATGAAGACGCTTTTGGTTGTCTTCCTTAAATACAAAACGGCTTCAGTTTCCGCTTAAGTCTTGCAGTAGGCAAAATTTAAGTCGTCAGTTCCTGTTCTTTTTTTCCCGTTTAACTTTGACTTGAATTCTCTATTATAAAAAACGCCAGTGTTAGCATTCTCGGAACCTTCATACTAAAAAGCAGCGTTTTGAAGAACTTTGAAAAAAAGATTTTGCCGGTCTTGTCTTTTTATCTTATTAGTTTCCAGTTTGTAAATCTAATGAAGGCCATTTAGAGGCCTTGATCTGTAGAGCGTCAGTTGGGGACGTTTTCCTCTCTTTGGAGGCACTCATCTCTACGCCCCGCACCCTCTCGCCCCCGCCCCGCCCCCACCCCCCCCCCCTCCCCCTCGCTCTCATTTCAGATTAATAGGACGTTGCATCAAGTACCCATATGCCTCCAAAAAACTTCCACCTCGGTATGGTAGCCAAGCCCAGAATCTCCACCTCTGTGGTGCTCTCTTTCTGTCTCCTTTGAATTGCAGGCTAGGTGAGGGACCTACTATACTGTCACGGGTGGTGACCAATAAACAAGAAATAAACAGGAATAAATAAACGTGTAATGTGGCGAACTTGTGCCAAAAATAAAAGGGTACAAAAGATAATAAGAGAGCGTCGCGGGCGTCGAAGTTGGCGTAACAGCAGAGTCGAACGCTGGGGCGAAACTGAATACAGATCGCCACGCGGAGCCCCTTATGTACACGTGTGGGCTTCTGGAATAATCGGCGTAGAAGGTTCGGCATGTAGAACATTCCGACCTAGAACAAGCAACATGGTTCTCGAATTTACCAGAACATTATGCTGTACAGAGTCAACAAAAAATGTGCCTCCGCGGCCAGGAATCGAACCCAGGCTTTCAGCGTGGAAAGCAAGCGCGATAACCGTTAGGCCACGCGCGCGCTGCCTGCTTAGCCAGCTGCGCGCGCGGCATTACTCCCCCCTTTAAAAAAAAATGCATCGTCTAGATGCAATCCAAAAACAAAACAAAGCAAATAAAAAGGACGGTAAACTAGAGAGTCATTTGGAACACATAAGGTCCACAGTCCTATCGAGCGTAATACGGCTTCAGTCGCACGACGTGGACGACCTCAGGTCGTGGTGGGCGGCGTGACGATGTTCGTGTTCCGTCGGGCATCACCTCGTAGTTCAGCTCGCCGAGTCGACGAAGCACTTTGTAGGGTCCAAAGTAGCGCTTCAGGAGTTTCTCGCTGAGACCATGGCGGCGGATCGGTGTCCACACCCACACCCTCTCTCCGGGCTGGAAGTGGACGTCCCGACGACGAAGGTTGTAGCGGCCAGTGTCGACACGTTGTTGAACCTTAATCCGGAGTCTGGCGAGCTGACGGACTTCTTCTGCCCTTTGGGCAACCACCTGGGCGTCGTCGCTTGCGTCGACTGCCGGTTCGTGGGGTAACATAGCGTCCAGCATTGTCGTTACCTTGCGCCCATGCACCAGTTGAAAGGGTGTCACTCCGGTGGTCTCTTGTACGGCCGTGTTATAGGCAAATGTGACGTACGGTAACACCTCGTCCCATGTCTTGTGCTCCACGTCGACGTACATGGAGATCATGTCGGCGATGGTCTTGTTGAGTCGCTCCGTCAGCCCGTTGGTCTGCGGGTGGTACGCAGTTGTACGATGGTGTGACTGAGTCGGAGGATTTCTTGGATCAGTTGTGCCATGAACGATGATCCGCGATCTGTAATCAGAACTTCTGGAGCGCCGTGCCGGAGGACGATGGACTCAAGGAAAAACATGGAAACTCCCACAGCAGTCCCCGAAGGAAGAGCTTTCGTTTCGGCGTACCGCGTGAGATAATCTGTGGCGACGATGATCCAGTGGTTCCCCGACGTCGAAGGCGGAAAAGGACCAAGTAGATCCATTCCGATCTGCTGGAAGGGTGCAGTTGGAGGAGAAATAGGCTGCAGGAGTCCGGCCGGCCTCGTCGGAGGTTTCTTGCGTCGCTGGCACTCGTGGCATGATTGTGTGTACAGGTGGACGGTCTTGGGGAGCTTCGGCCAGTAATACTTTTCACGAATACGGGCCAGTGTCCGGCTGTATCCAAGGTGTCCGGACGTCGGGTCGTCGTGACATGCTTGAAAGATCTCCCCTCGAAGGTCGGTCGGGATTACCAGCAGCCACGGCGAGTTGTTGTCCCCGAAGTTCTCTTTGTAGAGTACACCTTGTCGAATGGCGAAGGTCGGCACGGCTCTTGAGAAAATACGGGGTACGGTACCGCCGCGCCCTTCCAGGTGCTCGATTAAGGCTCGCAGCTCCGGATCGTCTCGTTGACGTCGTGCTATGTCATCGCTGTTCACTGCCCCTAGAAAGCACTCGTCATCATCGTCGTCGCTGCTGCTGGAAGGTGTTTTGGCAGGGGCCCTGGACAGGCAGTCAGCGTCGATGTGCTTGCGTCCTGACTTGTAAACCACAGTCATGTTGAACTCTTGTAACCGGAGGCTTCATCGAGCGAGGCGTCCTGACGGGTCCTTGAGGTTCGCAAGCCAGCAGAGCGAGTGGTGGTCCGTGACTACGCAGAACGGGCTTCCGTACAAGTACGGACGAAACTTCGTGATTTCCCAGACGACCTCAAGGCATTCTTTCTCAGTCGTGGAGTAATTTCTCTCTGCCTTGGACAGTGTTCGACTTGCATAGGCGATGACTCGTTCGGTGCCTTCTTGTACTTGAACTAATACCGCGCCAAGTCCTGCGTTACTTGCGTCAGTGTGAATCTCGGTGTCTGCATCCTGATCAAAATGTCCTAGAACCGGAGGCGTCTGAAGTCGTCGCTTCAGCTCGTCGAATGCCTGCTGCTGTTCCTCGGCCCATTCGAACCTCTCGGCGTCCTTCGTGAGGTTTATGAGCGGTGCGGAAATCCGTGCGAAATCCCGAACGAAGCGGCGATAGTAGGCGCAAAGTCCAAGGAATCTTCGCACGGCCTTTTTGTCTGTCGGCGGTGGAAAAGACGCGACGGCGCGAGTCTTCTCAGGGTCTGGGCGCACGCCTTCGTTGCTAACAACGTGACCTAGAAACTTCAGTTCGTCATAGGCGAACCGACACTTTGACGGCTTGAGGGTGAGTCCAGCGGTTCGTATGGCTTGAAGAACAGCTCGGAGTCGTCGCAAGTGCTCGTCGAAGCCGCTGGAAAACACCACGACGTCATCGAGGTAGACGAGACAGCTCTGCCACTTCAGTCCTGCCATTACGGTGTCCATAACACGCTGGAAAGTTGCTGGCGCCGTACATAGTCCGAAGGGCATTACCTTGAACTCGTACAGCCCATTCGGCGTGACGAAAGCTGTCTTCTCTCGGTCCCGTTCGTCGACTTCGATCTGCCAGTAGCCGCTCTTTAGGTCCATCGATGAGAAGTATCGGGAGTGGCGCAGCCGGTCTGACGTGTCGTCGATTCGGGGGAGTGGGTAGACATCTTTCTTCGTCACCGCGTTCAGCAGCCGGTAGTCCACGCAGAACCGAAGCGTTCCGTCCTTCTTCTTAACCAGTACGACTGGAGAGGCCCACGGACTGCTTGATGGCTGGATTATGTCGTCGTTCAGCATCTCTTGAACTTGCTCCTGGATCACCTTCTTTTCTTTAACGGAGACTCTGTACGGTGATCGATGCACAGGGCGCGCGTCGTCCCGGTAATGATGCGGTGCTTCGCAACGGCTGTTTGGCGTACCTTCGACGACGTCGCAAAGCAGTCACGGTATTCGGCGAGGAGGTTAATCAGCTGCCGTCGTTTCCGGTCCGGAAGCTTAGGATCGATGTCGAGTTGCTCTGGCGACGTACCGTCTTGCTGAGGTGGCGAGGTTTCCTCACTAATCGTGGCGATTTAGGCGGCGTTTCGAAGTTCCTCAACGTGGCCCACGGCTGCAGCTTTCGTGAGGTGTTGCGTTTCATTTCGGAAGTTCGTCACGAGGACCACGGTCCGGCCATCCTGAAGTTCAGCTACTCCTCTTGCGACGCCTATTCCTCTTCCCAGGAGCAACTGGAGGTTACCTTCCAGAAGAACTTCGCTACGGGTAGCTGCATCGGTCACGACGGGTACGACAACACTTGATCGCGGCGGCAGATTCACGTGGTCGGCAGCGACTCGGACGGCGGCTGACGCAGTTTGGAGATTCTCTGAAGGCGGAACAGGTGTCCGCAGCGTCAATCTGTTTTCTCCAAGGTCGATGACGGCGCCGTATTCACACAAAAAGTCCATGCCGAGAATGACGTCTCTGGAACAGTCTTGTAGAATGCCGAATTTCACAGGACACGTCTCGCAGTGAATTTCGACGCGAGCGGTGCACCGTTGGACAGGCGTGATGAGGTGCCCTCCGGCGATTCGTATCTGCGGTCCATCCCACGGCGTCGTGACTTTTCGAAGGTGGCGAGAGAGCCTCCCACTCAATACTGAGTAGTCTGCCCCGGTGTCAACGAGTTCCGATGCGTTTTGGCCATCGATAAAAACGTTTAGGTTGTTGGACACCGTTGCAGGCGCGTCGGTGCAATGCGGGGCGTCGAGAGAGTGGGAGCGCTCCGGCGTTCTTGGAGGCTATTTGCTTCCGTCCTTTTCGGCAACGTCACCTCCAGGCGTTGCCGCACTTAGTTTTCCCGGCGACGCAGGGGAGATAGGCTCTCTCGGCGGGGTCGTTGCGCTGGGGACGCTGAACGTCGTGGCGATGGGGAGCGGGCTTCACGGCGGAGAGACGACACTGGGGAGGGCGAGCGTTGGAGGTAGTCCTCAATGTCGCGAGGGCGTTCGTCGTATCTTGGGCGCGGGTCGCTCGGGTGGAATCCGCGCAGCCCCAGTTGTCTGTAGGGGCATCGACGGTAAATGTGGCCGGCTTCACCGCAGTGATAGCACAGGGGTCGTCGATCCGCTGTCCTCCACACGTCGGTCTTTCGTGGCGCTGCCTGTTCTGGGTGGGCGTGCGCCCGATCTTCCTGGCATCGGGGAAACTGCGGCGCTGGAGGTTCACGTCGGGGTGGCGCGGTGTACGGGTGAGCAGGGGCCGCTGGTCGTCGGGTAGCTGCGGCGTAGCTCAGTGTCGGTTGTTCGGGAGCGGCGTTGACAAGAGCTTGTGGCTGCAGCGCCTTCTGAACTTCTTCCCGGACAATCACGGCGATTGAGGGTGAATCCGGGTTTGCGGCAGAAGGAAGAAGCTTCCTGATTTCTTCCCGCACGACGTCCCGGATAATGTCGCGGAGGTCCGGGCCGGTGCAGCTGGAAGTCGAGAAGGCAGCGACGCCGGGAAGTCGCTGGTAACGGGAGGCCCGTGCTTGAAGGGCCCGTTCGATGTTTGTGGCTTCCTTGACGAAATCTTCGACGGTGGCTGGGGGGTTGCGGACAAGGCCTCCGAAGATGGTCTCTTTCACCCCTCGCATCAGGAACCGCAGCTTCTTCTCGTCAGGAGCGTTTGGGTCGGAGCGTTTCATGAGGCGGAGAACGTCCTCGACGAAACTTGTGATGCTCTCGTTTGGCCCTTGGCTTCTTGCTTGAAGAAGTACCTCGGCCCGCTGACGTCGCTGCTGGCTGGCAAACGTGCGTCGAAATTCCGTCTGGAAGTCTTGCCACGACGAAATTGACGCTTCGTGGTTCTCGAACCAGGTGCGTGCCGTGCCTTCCAGAGCGAAGGAGACGTTCTGAAGGCACTGCTCCGGAGTCCATGCCTTATGGCGAGCAACTCGTTCGTAATGTTGCAGCCAATCCTCAACGTCCTCGTGGACCTCCCCGTGGAATGGCGTCGGAGTCCGGGGTGCGACGGGAAGGTATACGACGGCGGCGGCGGACGGGTTCTGCGACGACTGGTTGTCCATCGTCGGCCTCGTTGGCTGCCTGGTCCGGGGTGGCAGAAGTCCGTGTTCCGGGGGTAGACCTTGGGTGCGGCGACTGGATCGGGTCTCGATCTGGTCTTCGCTCGGTCCTCGGGAGGCTGGGTCCGGACTTGCACTGCGGGAACTCGGAGGGGAGCGCTGCACGGGCATGCGGGTACCCAGCACCTCCACCAAAATGTCACGGGTGGTGACCAATAAACAAGAAATAAACAGAAAGAAATAAACGTTTAATGTGGCGAACTTGTGCCAAAAATAAAAGGGTACAAAATATAATAAGAGAGCGTCGTCGGCGTCGAAGTCGGCTTAACAGCAGAGTCGAACGCTGGGGCGAAACTGAATACAGATCGCCACGCGGAGCCCCTTATGTACACGTGTGGGCTTCTGGAATAATCGGCGTAGAAGGTTCGGCGTGTAGAACATTCCGACCTCGAACAAGCAGCATGGTTCTCGAATTTACCAGAACATTATACTGTACAGAGTCAACAAAAAATGTGCCTCCGCGGCCAGGAATCGAACCCTGGCTTTCAGCGTGGAAGGCAAGCGCGATAACCGTTAGGCCACGCGCGCGCTGCCTACTTAGCCAGCTGCGCGCGCGGCAATACAAAGAAAACGCTCGCAAACTGCAGACTGTGAACAGCACCTTGTGTGTAGCTTGTATGCAAGATAATGGCTTCCCCTATCCCTCGACTAATGTGTTACCTGACAATTCTTTTTACAGGTGCATACAAAGTTGCGCTCGAGGGTGCAGCGTGGACGCAATGGAGAGATGGCTGACGGGCAGCGGAAATAGAGTTAAAGTGACGGACACTCCACTGGTGGTTCCAACCATCTTTTACGATGAGGGACACTCTGGCTGAGGAGGTAGCTGCTATGGATTCACGAGTCACAATAAAGAACGTCACGGTAAAAACATTTTGTATGTTCCCTTCGTGTGCTACCCACAATGTGCATCCGGGTGACAGATGAATTGGACATGTCGCTTTTTGCAAGTATCCAATAATTGCCATGAGTATATTGTATACACGGCGAAAGTCAATTGTTCACACTGAATTGTTTCTTAAAATAGCACAAATATTAACTGGCTTGTTCCGGTTCAAGTCCGAAAAACGTATTAAAACGGCCAGCACCTATAAAAGATATGAAAACCAATGAAGTAGTTCGCACTGAGAAATTTAGAATTTCCACATTTAAGTGAATTTGATCTACTGAGAAGTTAGCTCTTCAAAATTTCAATGCAGTCGGATGTTATACCTGGGCTTTAAAGCCTGACGCAGCTAGCATTCTAGTGGTTCTATGCTTGGTACACTGAATGAAAAATTAGCTGGCGCTGATCCGCAATTGCGCTGGCGCTGATCCGCAATGACGCTGGCACTGATCTGCTATTACGCTGGGACTAATCCGCAATCAAACTGGCCCTGACCCCGAAGTACGCTGGCACGCTGATTCTCTCCTACGGTACCACCGGTTCCATGCCGGGGATCTGGGTCGGGAGCTCACTGGGAACATCCCGTATTCCCGACATCCCGGTTCCCCAATAAGTTCCCGGTACCGGCCGGATTCCGGCATTGGGCCCGGCCGATGTCGCCCCTTGGAGCGTATCCGGTAGTGGTCGGTATTAGTATCCCGGCAGGCCAATGCTGCCCCAACCCCAACTCGGCGTGCTGTGCTATTTGGGACACGCAGCTATTGGAAAAACGCCGCCGCGCAAAAATGAAAGAAAATGAATTTTTTTAGAAGTTTTGGTATTAAAGGAAAGGTCCTTTTATTTTTTTGTATTTTGGAGCATTTGGTCTGGAAGGATTGGCGGTGAGTTTGAAAGTTTCGCCGATCGTGAAAAATCGCGACTGTGATATCACCACATCCTTCACCCAAAACCAATGTCATTTTAGATGTATTTCTCGGAGTACCTGATATGTATTCATTGATTTCATATTATTTGTATTTTATTTACTCTTAATTAAAAAGGCTGCACTTTGCACCGGTAAGAAAATTTCGCCAACTTTGGCTAGATATAGTTGCTCGCTCGTTTTAAATCAGATCATAAGCAACAAACTAAATTATAACTTAAAATACTAAAAATAAAATACATTAAATGTATTATTAATTAAAAATAGCATAATAAAGGCCCCCAATAAGCGTCACAATCACAAGAAATTCCCAATAATTGTTTTTGCGATAGGTATTATATCGTTTTCTTTTACCATATAAAGAACTGACGTCCTTGTCATCATAAACATAAACATTGGATGTAATATAAAGTCCCATGCGTCACGTGTTTTTCCTCAAAGACACACACACACATACACACACAAGCACAAACGCGCGCGCGCACACACACACACACACACACACACACACACTTTTGTCGTCTTACACGGATTAAGTTTTTGTAGTCAAAACAGTGCGTTTCTAAACTTTGTTTTTGTATATTTTCTATACTCATGACCCATGGAGATATTTTGTAAAATTTCGATTGATTCTGTAATTCTTGTGCTGAAAATAATGCTAAATCAATTAATCATCTAAATGTTCTAAAACACATTGAAGGGCACGCAGTTCATTTTGTCACAGGATAATTATCTGAGTGACAAAATTTGGCACGAACTAACATATACTAGCACTGATTTTTGGAACAGGTACAATATTGTGTTACCTTTAAGATGGATGAAAGACCCTGTCTCCAAAGCGACACTGAACTACACAATATTTAAAAACTGCCTGGATCGGGCACGTTTGTCAAAGAATAAAATTTAAACTAACAATATGATTAACTCAATAATTACACTGTGAGACACATTTTTAGTTAGGAGAGAAAACGAAATTAACACCTCTAGTAACAAGCGAAGTCCGAAACATAAGTTAGTTCCAGTTTCGTTCCTGAAGTAAAACGTGCCTCCTGACGTAACTATTACACCCTTTCTTTGTGTTGTTTTCAGGATAGAAAGATGACCTGCGCGCACAACACCCTAACTTCCTTTTTAAAGCTGGAATAATTTGTGTCGCTGAGTGAAGCCAACAGGCTAGACAGGCTCAGCAACTGGAACACCAGCAGGCATATCTGCCCTGACTATAACCACCATTTTATGAAACGAGCTGCGCCACCTATAGAGAGTTGGAGTCGCGAACACTTACGACTTCGTCGCACTCGAGTACCACAGTGGCCGCCGATTGAGGCAATACTGATTTGAATATATGCCGAGAGGTTGCGGTTTCTTTCGAAATGTTCCATTAGAAGGCCTGTATTTTAGAGTTTTCAACTGGTCGATAGGGGTCATGTTGTTTATGGCCCGCATTTGAAAAAGCAGCGGGGAGGAGGTCACACAAGCCTTGATCGTCTGCAAACCTCTCTGCCTTTACTCCTGCTTTCCTCCTCGCAACTCGAAAACGCAGCGGATTGTGGGTTCGCCACAGACCACCGCAGTAGGTGCCCATCTTCAAATTATTGCAAAAGCTCCCCACCGCTTTAGATGAACCCTCTTTACAATCTAAGCTCTCCATGTTGTGCTCATGCTTCAGGTCGAGCTCCGTTTCCGTGGAATACAAAGAAAAGTGAAAGTAGGACAAAGTCTCAAACTGAGCTAAATATGTTGAACAATGCGGTGAAGGCCAGCCATTCATAATCAATTTGCGACCGCGCCGGGACTGTACAGGCACATAAACGAAAGCATTTCTAGCACGTCTTGTACCGCTGAGTAATGACTCCATCTATTGGGAAGCCGGGATGTGGATCAGACACGTCAAGGGACAATGCTCCCCGTACGCGCGCTTCGGGTAACGCGGTCGCAAATGTAGACGGGGGTCGTGGTATTGAAGTCCCACCGTTTCCACCCAAATTTCACGCGTTTCGTTGAAGCCTAAGCCGTAAGTCCTTCTTTTCTGCTCTTTTTTTCTAACAAAACGTTCTTTCTTTTCTTTCCCGGTTACAACATGAAAGAAATGCAGAATATGGAGCAACATGTAACACCTTGTAACATCAAGCGTGCATATAAAAGAGAATGCAATAATTCCTTATTTGTTTATTGGAATTTGAACAAAACAACAACACGAAAATCTGACACGGCCATTTGAGGCCCCAAACTTGTGGCCAAATCACACACTATGCAAGAAACCCAATATATTGCAACGATGAAGTGAATCAACAGATTCGCAATGTTGAGTGCCTTTATAATACATATTGGTCTGAGTGTGGACTTTAAATACCCCACGCAACTGTGCTTTCCTTAACAAAACACATTATTTGGATAAATGCTGAAGCGCACAAATCATTGAGCCGCAGTTGAGCTTCTGTTTAGCGAATACTCTTTATCAGCAATAACTAAACGGTGTTTGACACAAAAAAACGCATAGTTGCAACGCGATTGCAAAGACGAATTAAAGGTACCTGTTCTCGCATTTGTTACATTATGCTTACACTGCCCGTATTCTTGTCAATCTCCCAGCACGCCGAAGAAAATAGCGCCCAAAGATCATTTCCAAAAATAACACGAAAATAGACACACCAAGACACGGGAATAGAAACTTCGCCACACCAACAACATTCAGCGACTCCGGTGACGACTGTATTTCTTCTCTTGGATGAGATACCAGGCGGTATATCTTATCCATGTGCAACCAATCCGTCTCGTCAACTCTTTGAACGAGAGAGCGAAAAGCCATCTTAAGACGGTAGTGCTTTCGCACAGGTATCCCGGCATAGAATAGCGACAGTGGATCCTTTGACTCAGTCAATCTGGGGTGGAAAGAGCGCATGTAGATGGGCAACTGTCTGACCGTGATGCACAGCCGGCCTTTCTTTGAAGCGCATTTGAAGCAGTCATAAAACGTTCCCACGTCCGCCTGCGGATCAAGAGATCTCTTTAATTTTTTCACGACTACACTTTCGTATGAATCAAGGGCGTCAGAGCTCCAAGGCGTACCTCTGGTAACGCATGGTCGAATTGCGCGAGCATCCAAAGCCGAATCAAGTTTACTGATATCGTCCACGATTGGTTCTGGAATCCGAGCGACCAACCACGAAGTCAATTGGCCTTTAAAGTACACCGAAATGGAGAAGGTGCCCAGGACCCATGCTAGGACGACAATGCGGCGACTCGTACAGAAGCGGGCAGAGGCTTGCAAAGCGCAAGACGTGGAATAGAACGTCGCAACAAGAAAAAGCATGGTGTCGTTGGCCACCATTATCCCAGATGTAGTAGCATCTAATAAATCTGTAAGAACGAGAGTGATGAAGCAAAATGCGAGACATAGCACCAAAAAAATCAGCGACAGCCTCGACCCTTCGAGGGCATGCTTTGGAGAGAATGGAATCGTGCCTGATTTCTTCACATAGAATGTGAATGCTCCGATATTGTTGACTATAGGTAGATCATAATCTCTAAGGAGTTCCCAACAGCCTCTCTCAAAGAACATAATAATATCAATTTTCTTGGCCCGGTAAACGCTCTCACTATCCCCTGCTGAGAATAATGTTTTTACTAGTGTTGCATTGAGGAGAGTCAGTGCCTGTAGCAGTATTTTTATGTTGTACTCATCGCAACTGGTGAATGCCCCACGTCTGCTGTCCGACTCCGTGGAGGCTATGCTCACCGACTTCCCGGAAAACGAAAAGAGACCACGCGGGAAAATTTCCCCTGAGAGATTTTTTAACGAGTAATCGGTTTCGTGCAGTTGATATTCGTGGGACCGATTGCAACCTATATCAATGATTGCCTTTCCAGAATTCTGGAATTGCGCCGAAGCAACGCAACAAGAAAGACTCATCTGCTGATTACGAAACACGTAAGGGGAACCTGGGCACGTCTCGAAATGTCCGAACACCAGCCATTTTGCTGCATACCAAAACCTGTAGTGTTTGGGCACCGGTTCGATGCAGGCTTCTGGCGTTCCTCGATGACGGTACATCATAAGAAGGGTCCGAACTCCGTACCCAGCGTTGTTTTCTATGAGGGTCCTTAGTTCGCCCCAGTGGCCGCACCACCGTGTCCCTTTCACATCGAGGCTCTTCTGCCATTGAATATCGTGGGCGTCCCAAGATCCGCCGCAGCAGACGAAACTGGCATCCTGGCCCCAGCGAGTCCAGTTGCGAAGGAATGAATTGAACTCTTGAGGTGATTCACCATAGCAGATCGCCACTGACATATAGATGGCGTTACTTATAACAAACAGACAGATCATGTTTCTCAAAGATAGGAGCATCATTTCGGCACTAGCGTGGTCCACTTCTGACTAAGCTTCATACAAAATAACCACGAACTACTATTCAGGTGTTTCAAATACCTTCCAGTGAGCGGCTTTTATACTGCGCTGTAACTGTCTTCTACCAAGACCAAGTTGAGCCAACTAATAGTCTTTGGACACGAAGGAAACAAGATGCTGTCCGGTGTTCAAAATTGTGCGCGCGCGTAGGGTGGGCTGAGTACCTTCTGATGCGAACCATTGAAATGGAAACTCGAAAAACATGTAATCCGTTTGAGGATCTCAAATTATGTTATAGCGTGATACACTCCGGTGATTATGTTGTCAGTGTCCGAAGTTGTTATTCCAAAATATTGAAGGACACCATCCTTGAGTGTACCCCAATCTTTTGGTAAATATTATTTTGTTGCTCATTTCTAAGGAAAGATTAGAATTTTTAAAGTGGCTGTTCTTTATTGATTTTTTTCCGCTACTTTATGAAGACGGTTTCAGTCGATATCAGACCAGAGCATGCAGGTGCGGGAAGATGCCACGAAAACTGTAAAGACTGCCAGGTTGAATTTTATAATATATAAATGTAAGATTGGAACACCATATCGGCACTAGCATCACCTACTTCTGACTGGGTTTGATAATAAATGACCATGAATTAATTTTCATGCGTTGAGAATGCCAGCCAGCGCGCGGTTCTTATACTGAGATGTAATTGCCTTCCACGTGGACCTTATTCTGTGAACTTTCATCCCTTCAACACACAGGAAATGAGATGCTGTTCCCTGCAGAAAATAGCGCAGAATCGGTTCATTGATGTCAAATGATGTTATAGCGTGACACACTTCAGTGTTCTTGCTGTGGCTGTCCCAAGTCATTTTTCCAAGAATATTGAAAGACACAATTCTTGAGTGTGCCCCAATCGTTTGATATAGAATATTTATATGCTCATTTCGAAAGCAAAATTAGAATGGATAATGTGTCTCGTCTTTAATGTTTTTTTTGCTGCTTTATGAAGACAGTTTCAGTCGATATAACACCTCAGCACGCAGTTGGGAGAAGATGCCAAGAATACGCTAAAACTGACCGCGTTGTACTTTGAGTCATATAAATGTCATGCTAGATGCCGCTTAATCGAGTGCATCCCCATTACATATGTGCTTTCTTTAAAGCATCCATGTCAGAATCTACACTTCCCGTTGACTGGAAAAACGCTCGTGCCATTCAAATATTCAGTACAAATAGTTCGTCCAGCGTGTCTAACCAGTGCCCGATCTCAAGGACATTGACAAGATCCAAATGTTTAGAACAAATGGTGTTGTCAAAGTGCCGCCCAGTTTATAGAAACAAAATTATTGTCCATCGTACAGCACAGCCTACGGCACGATGTATCAACTGTTATGCAGCTACTTATGAGGGTCATGACCTTGCACTTGCTGTCGGTAACAGGGAACATATCGATGCATTATTCTTGGAATTTGACAAAACATTTCGTAAGGTTTCGACAAAAAACATTTCTATGAGGCTTTTTTTAGATAAAATTGAACAATCATGTCCTGTAACCATTTTTAATTTTAATGAAAAACATACTTTGCTGGCTCGGTTCCCCCCCAAAAAATAATCTATGTTTTGGAAAAAAAGTTTGTCTTTGCAAAAACAAATTGTAATCACCCTCTCAGTCACGTGCGCGTTTAATGCATCGCGCGATGTTGGTATTTCGGGCGGCTTCGGCAAAAAAAAAAAAAAAACTGTTCTGTATACGGGTCTAGAAATATATACTGAAAAATTAGGCATAGGAAGGACAGACAAAAAGCATTAATCACCGGGTATTCTGGTCGTTTCTTTGAGAAGACGAAATCGCGAATCGGGCACATTGCGCAAAAATGCTCTAGATTAAATTTTTTTCTTTTTTTGTTGTATCTATATCAACTAAGGTCTGCAAATTATACCAGTGTGTTGCCCTTTATATAGTTAATCTTTGCGTGAAATATTGCTGTACTGACTAGCGGGAGAAATTTACAAGCATTGCTCACATATGAATATTCAACTTAGTATGCACTATTTTGAAAATCATTAAAAAAAAAAGAAATTTTTCATAATCTTTAAGCTCTCCGAAATTAACATTTATAATACGTACTAGCAGAATCTGCGAAAACATACGGCAATAATTGTGTGGCTTTTAAGTTTTACAGCGATAAATATGGCAAAATGAACGCTAACGCGGTTGCCATAAGTGGGGCGAGCACATACCCGTTCTTCAAAATTTCATTATTATTAAGAAGCATAATAATGTTACGGGGTGTTCAGGAAACGACTAATTGACCGCACGGAGGTGGAGGTTAGTTTTGAAAGGAAAATTCCTAATGCATTTCGTATAATGGCCCCGAAAATGCCAATCGGCCAGAACGATTCAGAGGCTTCACCCTGTAACATGCTTCGCGGTGCCTGTTTCAAGAGCCGGCGTGTAGCGTCTCCGTCTACGCGACGTAAAGGAAGCAACCGGAGTGGCTTTGCAAACAGTTCAGCCTACAACCTTGGGGGTAACATAATATAGGTTATAGGGCGCGACAAATCCTGCGCCGCCTGTTAGCGCCAATAGATCCGCCGCCGCGGAAGGCCGCGCAACGCAAAGAAAATAAATATGCAGAAAAAAAGCAAAAAAAAAAACATTCTGATCGCCTGAGATTGTTTGTATTGGGCGATTTCAGATAAAATTGAACCACCATGTCCGATCGACAGTTTTGTTTTTCTTTTTTTAATTAAAGGATATATTTTCCTTGTAAACCGGCAAAGACTTATTCAAGCTTTTTTTGTTTTTCTTTCCTGAAATAATTTTTTTTTTGTTGAAAAGAAACCACAAATTCGCTCTTGGTATAGGCGCACGTTCTCTAGCCTTGCTTGAAACCGCCCATTCAGATATTCATAAAAAAACTGTTGTCGCCTCAGGTTTATTATGTTTTGTGCCTAGACTGTACATAAAATAAAAGAAGGTAAACATGTATTATAGATTACAAAGCAATTTAGAGCTTCAATGATCCGGGTTTTAAAAAGCTGGAAATTCACCTTTTTAACATGATTTGGACACGGTTCTTCAATATTCGCATAAATTGTCATTGAAATTCAAACGATGACCTTTTGAAAACAAAAAATATACACTGAGACTACCATACAAAAATGGTCTATGGTCGGCTATTGAAAATCCTTTGTATGGCCGGCTATAGAAAATCGGCCCAATTAGCTATAGCCGCTTCTATGGCTGTCTATAGCTTTTCATATGGTCTCCCTATGGTTGTCTATAGCTTTTTTAATGGAAATTTGGCTATGAAATTTAGTATGGTTTATTCTATGGGTCTCTTCAGAAAGGATGCTTTAGCCGCCTATGGCTTTTGTTTTGGTTCCTTTGGCCGTCTATAGCATCTTATAAGGTCTTAAATAGAGATCTCTATGGCTTACTATGTGGATCTTTTTAAACACCGTGCTATAGCCGCCTATAGCTTTTCCGATGGCTTCTTTAGCCGCCTATTGCTCTTTGTATGGTCTGCTATAGCTCATTTTATAGTTCGTCCTATGGCTCTCTCTACCCATCGTGTTACAGCCGCCTATGGCATTTCCTATGGTTCCTTTAGCCGCCTATAGCTCCTAGTATGGTCTGCTATAGAGATCTTTATGGCCTACTCTATGGATCTTTTTAGACACCGTGCTATAGCTGCCCATGGCTTTTCCTATGGTTTCTTTAGCCGCCTATGGCTCTTTGCATGGTCCGCTATAGCTCATTCTATAGCTCGTCCTATGGTTCTCTCTACCCATCGTGCTACAGCTGCCTATAGCATTTCCTACCGTTCCTTTAGCCGTCTATAGCGTATTGTATGGCCTGCTATAGAAATCTCTATGGCTTATTCTATGGATCTTTTTAGACACCGTGCTATAGCTGCCTATGGCTTTTTCTATGATTTATTTAGCTGCCTATTGCTATCTGTATGGTTTGCTATAGCTTCTTCTATATCTTGTCTTATGAGTCTTTTGCCATCGTGCCATAGCTGCCTGTAGTTTTTCTTTTCACCGCAATCGTATGAAATGTAAAACAAATTATTTGTTGTCACTGGACATCTTTAAAAAAAATCTTTGTGAGACGGGCCGAACTTCATAGCCCCATTTAAAACAAAGAGCTAACATTTCAATAAAACTACAACAAAAAACAAATGCACTCACCCGGATGTTTGGAAAAGCACAGGTAAACGGACACACGGTATTGTTTTCAAATCTCCTAAAAGTTTACTACACACAGCACATTCTGTAGACAAGCACACACTAAGCAATCTCTACTATGTGAAGAGGTACTACTGAGAATATTGCAAAGCAAACGAGAATCAAAGGCAATTCCTCGGTAGTGTCTAGTCCCCCGGCAGCCGGCCGAATCCCCCCCCCCCCCCCGTTCCCCCCGAAATTCTAATGCCAGTCGCCACTCATTGGCGCTGGAATCAGTTCATCAAAAGACGTTTCACCGAGATAGTTTCATCAACACGTGATGTTTATAAACAACTCAAAAATATGTTTTTTTTTTTGTAATGCATTGCCAAGAAGTGGCTTGAACGGGTGGGCTGAGTCGGTGAGCACGCGCCTCAGGAATACAGGCGCGACGAAATGTCCCTGCAGCGTGCAATTCGCGTAACGAGTGCCGACTAAACGTGTGTTCAGGAAACGTGTATTCACAAAAAAGTGTCCAGGAAACGTCTTTTCACAAAACGCAGGGAGAATAAGAATGTCAGTTTTCTAACTACAATTTTCACATGATTTCAGAGAGCTAATGGCAGGCGACTGAGGTAGAATTACGGGGAAATTATTCTCCCAGCTGTCAGAAGATACGCACTGCCAGGAGATAAACACTACAGAACGGTCAATTGTCGCCGAGTAGGTTGCAGCGGACTTACGTTCAAAATACCGGACTTGAAAGATGTAATCCGAAATATACGTCGACACGGGCACTGCAGACCAGACTTGCACCGTACGCATTACAAGTAATCAAATTACTTGTAATCGATTACTTTTTGGAGTAATTTTGTAATCAGTTGATTACCTTTATTAGGCAGTAGTCACAAGAGTAATCTGATTACTTTTTGAAGTAATAAAATTACTTGTAACCGTTACAATGTGTCCACAGGACCCCCCCCCCCCCCCCCCCCCCGGCACACGCCTTCTTTTTATGAAATGAGAAAATAAAATTTGCTTCTTTTTTTTTTCGAACAGAAAAAAGAAGGATTTTTGCGTAGCTGTAGGAAACGAGGTCAATCTCTTTCTATGTACAGTTTCTGTGGAATGTCCGTTTTTCTGTTTTTCTTTCGAGCTGGGACTGGGAGTGGTAAGCCCCAGGGAAGCCACAGTGCGTGACAAAGGCCATCAGGGCGAAATTTGAGGAAGCAAAATGTAGCGTTGTGAGTCCTTCGTTCAAACTAGCCCCCTCACGCACATACACACAGAAATAAACAAATAAAAAAAATCCTGCTGAGGGTACCTACTCGCAGCCCGTAAGAGAACCAGAACCAAAGAATGCCTAAAGCCGATGCAAAATATAACAAATGCAGTTGAAATATTTCTCCATTTCCCTTACGTGGTCTTTGTGACAAGCAATGTTTCAAGTTGAGAAGTGGTCGGGGCTATCTCTTCCGCTAATGGATACCACACATGATCCGTTTCAAATCCTGGAGCTGCTGCCCTTTTGTATAACATGCGAGCTCATCCACGTGTGAATAATAAAATGAACGACTCAAACATTGAGCGACAACCCTTGCTCAAGCTTAACAAGATCTAGAACCTCCCCCCCCCCCCCCCCCAACACACACACACTGGCGAACGCCCAAATCATTAAACGTCTTCAAACGAATTCTATGCTTGTGTCCGCATTGTGAAGGTGCAACGACCACGAAAAGGGAGCCAGTTTTCCTTCTTCAATACTTGTGCAAATGTGAAATATTGGTTGGAAGTACTTCATTGTTATGAGTGCTAAAGATGTGTCTTCACACAATAAAGTAATCGGAAAAGTAACGATTACTTCCTTAAGTAATGTCCAATTACTTTAACCGTCGAGTAATCAAGTAATCTAATCGAATACTTTTTATCCAAGAGTAATAGTAATTATAATCGATTACTTTTTTTAGTAACGTGTACAAGACTGCTGCAGACCAACCATTCAAACACAAAACCGAGAAGGAAGGGATCCGTGAAAATTCACCACGATGTAGCACAAGCTGTCATTTGCCGAACAGAACACTGAACCCATCACAAGAATGTCTTGGGCTTCTTTGAAGAAATCGCTTGTTGCCGACATACGGGTAGGACTTTTCTATCGGGATACCTTTTATCATAGAAGCGAAATCCACAGCAGCCCCGCGGGTCACACGACACGCGAAACTAGGTCTGCAAGCAGCCTCATTGTGGGATTGGCAGCGGCTAATGCGTCATCCGTCAAACCACTTGATCACACTCCTTCCGTTACATGCGCACAGTGAAGCGATAAAAAGTCTACGGTTGATTGGTCCGCCGAATCCGCACCTTCTACAATGCTTTCAGCTGAGGGAGAGAGAGAAAAAAGAGGAATTGAAAAGCAGAGCTCCTTCAAGGCCAGAACGGGGGTGCGATCACAAAGACTAATCTTCAGGGGCACACCAACAATGAACACAGCGAGAGAATATGTCACTTATATCCTGTTGACAGTTCGAGCCAAGGTTGATAGTGCAGTGGATGGTATGTGTGGCCTTGTGCTTAAGCAGGTGCCGTGTTCAGCGTTATCACCAGCTTTGAGACAGTTGTCACGGGACCCTAACTGGAGACATGATTGGCCTCAAACACGCATAGCGTCCACTCTGCTGTCACAACCGAGTGTACAGGGCAGCTCCATGAAGGCCCCAGCTTTTGGACTTCTTTCTATAGCAGCACTTCCCAGAAGTGACCCAAAACGAGGCGGGTTTAAGATATCATATTTTACGCCGTGTAGCCCACAATAATTAATGGCAAATACTTTTTTTTTCGCAGGATGTCCACAAATAAATAAATAAATATATACATATATATATATATATATACATATATATATATATATATATATATATATGTATATATATATTACCAAGCACTTTTGAATTATGTGTACGCTGTTAGGTTCGCATTTTTAAACTTCAATTTTGGGAATCTTTGCATCGTTGTGGCATTTCTGATTGCGTGGTTTAAGAAATTTGTGCCGTAATACGTTTTTCATCCGTGAGTTCACTCTATATCACTGCCATCAATTACAATCTCTGAGCACCATGATGACATATGGTGGGTATTTGTGCTTCAAGAAGCTCCAATGACTTTAATATCTCATAATTTAAAGAAAAAGAAGAAAAATTAGCCACAGCGCTTGCTGATTTGTTGAATTCGCAGAACAGAGAGATAATAGGACGCACCTAGGGTAGCGTGTGCTTAATAATGTTAATTTCTTTTTTCGGCTGTTATTTGTATATATTTCGCCGTTCTCGAAATGGGCGTTGACGGGCATTGCACCGCTGCTTACGCCCCTGCCTGGGTAAGCTTTTTTGTTGTCACGACACACTATGGTGCTATAGACGCGTCGATTTAACCCTCATGAAGTATCGAGAGAACTGTCAATTGTTTACTCAGAGCAAAGACACAGCAATCGCGAAGTGAGAGACGACCGCGCCTCGATCTGGCTGTCCACCTTCACTGATAAAATGTGAGCGTGGGACTCTCGACAGCGCAAGCTTGCTGATTATGCAGGACGCTGCTTTGTCGTTGAGAACCTTTGTCCTGCGAACGCCGGCGAAAAAGTTCCAGTTCTGGCGCATCGCAACCTTTCTGGAGCCTACTGGCAGTCTGCGAGCGCCGACGATTTATCGTCGCGACTTGAATGGGAGCATTTTATGAACTCCTGCGGCGAACATGAAACACCGCGAATATGAACTCCCGCGAACATAATCCCCGTGACGGCGAACCGCCGGCGCTCGCAGACGGAGGGTTCCGATGCTGTGCGAACGGTTGTTGACGCTGCGTACGGTATACGCCGGGCGCTGGAACGGCTTCGAAGCCATTCGAAGGGCAAAAAATTCGCGACGACAAAGTAGTGTCTTGCATCTTCAGTACGCTAACGCTGCTCGAGAGCCCCAATCTTACATTTCCACAGAGTGAGCGGGGCCGGCCAGATCGAGGTGCAGTCAGCACTCGCGTCGCGATTGCAACGTCGTTGCTCTACCTACACTGATGACATCTGCACCGGCATTCGAAACCGCCCTCTCGAGACTTTATTCGAGTCCAATAGACGGCCTTATAGCGCGATAAACCGTCGTGACAAGAGTGAAGCTCGCCTCTGTAGTGGCGTAAGCAGCGGGTTTATGTTCGTTGACGCCGCGTCGAGAACGACGAAATATACACAAAAAGACGTTAAATATATTTAAGACAGCAGGCAGAAAGAAGTACAAACATGGCAGGGACACGGACAAAGTAGAAGGCGCGCTACGAAATACATATACTTACAAAATACACTGGAAACGACAGATAATTAGAGCTAAAAAACGGAAGATTGAGATGACGTCAGTGCCGAAATAAGGCAATGCGCAGGGAAACCAGCCGGCAAAACTGCAATAGTCCTATATTCAGCTAAGGACGCTTGTGTGATCGCGGGCGTATAACCGCGGTGACGTACGCCCCGTTAACCTGGCTGAAGAAAATTATCGCCCCGATCGAGCGCATGAATGACTCTCTTCCACTTTCCTACATCTGCAGTAAAAAAAAAAAAAGGGTCACGGACCTATAGCCTAAGCCAGTGGTACTCAAACGGGGGTCCGCAAGGCCCTCAACAAAAGTTTTTTCTTTTTTTTTTTTAGTTGGCACGTTTTGATGAATTGACCAAAATGAAGTGATGTGGCACCTTTGTTTTATGTTTTTCTGTTACGTAGCAATAAAACGCACCTGTTTCATGCTCCAGGTGTGTAAACTTATATATCGCCTGCGTACATCTCCGAACGGGTACCAAGTTACCAACATGAATAATGTCGGTACATACCGCGGACTAAGAGGAAGCGTAACGCGTTATTGAGCGTTCCTGAAGCAACATGTGCATATCGGTATGCCCACATATACAAAATCGCGTGAATTCTATTGTAAAACAGCGCGAGGTACCATACGGCAGTACGCGAGAGAAAGATATTCGGTGTGGATACACACGGTACACAAATATTCTGTGTTGCGAAAACATTAACATTGATCGACGATGCAAGTTTATACAGCTGCTTGTACGGCATACAGTACACACAGCCTCGCGCGCTGGAAATGCTAGATAATCACCAAACCATTCAGAATAACTGGCTGGAACACCCGCAACCTACCTTTCAATGAAAAAGCCCGATAACGAGGTGCTTATTGGACTGATCGTTTTCCAAATGTTTATTGCAGCCGTTGTAATGAAACAAAAGTGGTTTACAGGTGTTGGGACCCAAATCGAACGCGATACGTGACAATGTCGGTTCGCACGTTAAAATGACGAGGGTGAATAGGTTTGACCAATCTTACGCGCACATTTCTCGATATTGATCCCCCTTTCTGGGTAATCCTACGTCGTACACAAAATCCACGACCACGTGCGAGCACATTTCACCCACCACTCTTCGTCTTCATCGCATCGATTCACACACTGTAAAAAAAAACGACATGAAAAATACGTACATTTGCGCATCAAACGATACGTTACAGCCTTGTTTTTTGAGAAGATAAGTCTCCATCGTCAACCCGCTCGCGCGCCAGCTTGAGCTTGAGTTCGAAGGGAGCGAGCCGAGCCGCCGAGCCCAGTTGAGCCTGGCCGAGCCGCCGAGCATGTGCACTGCTGCGCGCGGTTCGGCGAGACCGACGGGTGACAGTTCGTTGCGCTCTTGGGTCATGAACTGCAATCTAAACCAACGCACTTTCAATCGCTTCGGAAGGTGCGTATAGACGACTTTATTACTAGCAGCATTGAGTGCTTTGGTACACACAGATCAAAGTAAACACCAAAGGACAGAAAAGAGACATGATGTTTTGAAGTCGCAGCTTATCTTAACGCTCGTGTCCCCTGCTTAAAGCCTCTAGCTGTGCTTTGTTGCAGGCGTCATTTCGACTGCGTGTACTCTAATGTACGTCAGTCAGTGTTCACACTCAGCCAGCTTTGCTATCTTCTTACGTCATCTGCGGAATACACGTAGAAACCAGCGCCGCGTCTCTTTCGGATACTCAGCCTCAGCCCCCTTTCTTCCGGCGTGCTTTCTGCCGCGACCGTTTCACGCATTGGACTCGCGGGCTCGTTCGAAGAGGCGTTTGAAGCTCACGAGAATCCGAAGTGTTGCCGGAGCTTCTCTTTAGAAAAGTTGCGATCGGCCCTCGGCTCTGAGCTCGTACTTTTTCCTCCCAGGTACACCATGAGTGCCGACCACTGATCTCTGGTGCCGACTGGCGGCGAACGAATTTGAGAAACGCTAGCGAGTGAGTCAGATTTTTGTGACGCCGCCCAACTGCTCGGATATCAACTGCGCAAAACAAATGGTGTAAGAAAACGCGCTTTTTATTTTGTCATGTACTATGGTGAGGGGGCCCCTCACTAGTGCAGCCGGCAAAAGTGAGGGGGCCCGTCCTGTGTTGTATGTGGTGGAAACACTGAGAATTAATAACTTGTAATTTACAAGCACATTAACACACGCTACGCGGTCCTGTTCCCGATTCCGATTAAGATCCCGATCCCGATCCCGTTCCGTTCCTGTCCCTGTCCCTGCCCCTACAGGAAAATCTGGCGTCTGTGACCTAAATAAAAAAAAAAAACTTTAAAAAAAAGGTATCGTCCAGAACGCGATTTGAACCGTAGACCCCCAGCTCATGAAGCCTTCCGGAATGGGGTATCCCTTGGACATCTGTATCGGTTGATGTTGCCTCGTCACCGTAGCGCAGTTTCTAAAGTGAAGTGCCCCGTCACTGTAGTCATTTTTTGTTGGCCATGTTTCACCTCAATAAGCACAAAGTGAATCGCGACTGAACTTCGGTCGACTCATTACTGTGCCCAGATTGTATATTGTCTCTCTACAACGGAGTCTTTTTGGTGTGATCTTATTCTGATATTGTTATATCTTGGATTTTCTTCTTGGCTGCACACTTCTCGACCACCATCCACACACGTCACTCCTTGTCGACATGTCGCTGCTGCTTGAGACTGATTAGAAGTAACTGTTTGCTCACTCCTTGGTGCACATATTTCATGTTGAACATCAGGTTTCTGAAGGAGGCACCATGAAACCCTGGAATTGTTTCAGAGGTATCTCAACATACTGTATTAGAGCGCTGTTTTGTATGTTGTAGTTTCGTACAAAACCAAATTGCACTATGTTTGTAATATGCCCTATAACTCTTCACTACATCTACAGTTGCAATGAAACATTGGGCACGAGAGGTGACTCGGCCAACGTGGCCGAAAAATTCCTCGCATAAATTTCTCCATGGTTGGTTTTGGATGTTGACAAATTTTCTTGCGAATAATGAGTGTTATGCACATGTTTCTTTTACTTTTCGTACAGGTACTTCAGTTAGATAAATCCCAGCAAAGGCAGCAAGACAGTCTCATGGGGACACACCAAGGATAACTGCTTTCCTGCTCGAGTCCCGAGTCTTGTCACCAAACTTCACTGTCTTAGGCCCGCTTCAGACGGGGCAACTTTTCCAGTAATTTCAAAGTTGTCGGCTGGTTGTTCCCTAGCTTTCCCTAGATCGACTCAAATTGCTGAGATCGGGTCCGGCTCGAAGCGGACGAGCAACTCGAACAACTAGTCGTTTGAAGCGGCAGTAGCCAATCAGGGATGTGATATATACACACGGCATCCCTGTGGTGGCGATGATGACAACTAAAAACCTAGTTCTCGTTTGAAATGGATCGTTCTTGGAAATATACTTTGTCAAAAAGAGGAGTTTGTACTCTCAGTAGAATTTAAAAATACAAAAGCATTTTTTTTGTTATAACTGTGCATCTAAAGAGTGCAAGAAAAATAAAATTTCATGATGATGATGGCAAGTCGTAGGTATTCGGTTTCTGCGTGTGAATGCGGGCGGCCCGCGTTGCTGGCGTTGCGACGTCAAGTGCCTGGGTGAAATCGCCTCGTCTTAAGCGGGCCAACAAGGCCCGCTTCAGACGGGCCGATCTCGGGCCGCCCGCGTTCGCACGCAGCAACCGAGTTGCTACGACTTGCCATCATCGTCATGAAATTTTATTTTTCTTGCACTATTTAGATCCACATTTTTATAAAAAAAACATATTTTTATAACTTTAAATTGTGCTGAGAATACTAAGTCATCTTTTTGAAACAGTTTATTTTCAAAAACAATTCGTTTCAAACTAGAGCCAAGTCTTTACCTGTCATCATCAACACGACAGGGATGGCACGCGAAAATATTGCGTTCCTGATTGGCTGCTGCCACTTCACACTTTCCTGTTGGAAAATTTCCATGTTGTAAAGATGATGGAAAAGGCTCATCCAAGTGTAACCGTAATATAGGACATCCTATACAAGCGAAAACGCGGCTCGAGTATAGTGGATAAAGGCGGAAAGACACAGGTGGTCAGAACCATACAAGCGTGTCGTATTATGGGACATCCTATATCAGCGTAGTGGATTTGGCGGAACCATATAGGCAGGCGGAACCATACATGCATAGCGTAATATGGGACATCCTATACCAGCGAAAAGGCGATACGAGAATGGTGGAGCCATATGGCTCCAACATGCTGGTATCGCCTTTTCACTGTTGTACAGGGCGATTTCGTTTTAAGCTTTACATACATGTTTAGAAAGGTTGTGAAAGCTAAATTAATGCGGTTTGTACAGGCGAGTTGTACGGCCAGGCGTACGTAGTATAGGGACCTAATCGCAACGGTGAGTCGGATAATTAAATACAATTTGTTAATCAACCTTTTTATTAGTGAATATGAACATATGGTTTCAATTAGCAACTTGCTGAGTCATTGGAAACCAGAAAATGAACTATTTTTAGAAGGGTATAATGCAGCGGTGGCATTTTACCCGTTCTGTAAAAACGCTTGACTTGGATAAGTTTCTAGGTTTCAGTTTCTTATCGGAGCGCATCTCTGCCTCCACGGTCCTGTTCCCCAGGGGCTTAGACGCGCAACATACGTGCGCCTTGCTTCCCTCTATCCTACGAGGAAGGCGACGGGGTGGCTTTGCGCTGCGGCCTCCGGGCAGCAGGATCGCAAGCGCAAAGATGCGCTCTGGTAAGAAACCGAAGTCTGGAAACGCGTCCAAATTGACTATTTCTAAAAAAAAACGCCTTAAAATGCTGCTCTTGTCTGATATCTTCACAAAGAAAGTGGATTTTGTGTGTTTTGATGATACTTAGCAAGTTTCTAATTGAAACCATGGATTTTCACAAATTAACATTTTAAGAAACTATCCCGATCGAAAAGACCATCAGGTTTTCCTGATGGACCATCAGAGTTTCTTGATGGTCCATCAGACTTTTCTGACGGTCCGTCAGGTTTCCTGATGGACCATCAAAGAAGTCTGATGGACCATCAGCCCACTCCTAAAGGACCATCAGCCCATTCCTGACGGACCATCTGACTTTCCTGATGGACCGTTTGACTTCTTTGATGGCCCATCAGGCTTCCTGATGGACCATCAGGAAAGTCTGATGGACCATCAGCTCATTCTTGACGCACCATTCGACTGTCCTTATGGACCATCAGGTGCGTTCAGATGGTCCATCAGAAGTTCCTGACGGCGCCTAATGGTCTGTTGGACACTCTTGATGGGCCGTCAGAGATGGTCTAATGGCCGTCAAAAGTTTTATGTTTCACTTCGGTTCCATCAAAAGCGCCTTATTTCCCGGCCGTCGGGACTTTCTTAGCGCACAATGTTCATCAACAGTGCTTAATTAATTGTTGCCCCGGGTATTCTGACGGCGCCGTCCGAGGCGTTTATAACAATTGATATATGGGTCGCGACATATTTGCCAGCATGTGATGAGTGGCGGGCTCGTGAGGTGCTGACACAACTATGTCACGCGATTCGTCTTTACTCACTGAGTCCCCGATTCACCGGCAACTGTGCGTTCGCCTGCAATCACGCACCGTGGAAACCCGTACTTACGGTAGGGTCCATCGTTTCGCATATGCTTCATCTACGCCTTTCATTACCAACGGAAGGTCGACAGACGTTTCGTCGACACATTAATTTTTATAGATACGACACTCCACGAGCCCCGCAACCGTTGTGCGCATCGGACGGTCGCGGCGGCAATTAAGTTCAGGTTCCAAACAGACCGCGCGGCCATTGCTTTGCTTTACTTTGCTGGAATGTTTAATAGTCGGGGGAATGCGCCACCGCTTAGCTGAATGAGCAGCCCAAAGTCGAGGAGGCTCCGCAACTTTGCACGCTACAAAATAGGCGATTTGAGGCTATGTCGCGATAAAAAAAAAGCTGTTGTTGGATCTCGCGTATGATATATGACGGGCCTCAGCCGCGTGGTCAATGGGTTGATGTGATTTTTTTTTTATTAAGGAAAAGCCTTATATGTCTCGTCGTTCAGACGACCTTCAAAGTTCTTGAGCGGAAACACGTCGAGTCACGAAAGGTACTAAAACCGGCGACACGAAAGGTAGAAGAACCCTTATTATTCAGTATTCAGCTGCACCAGAACCCTTTTGGACCAGGGCGGTCGTTAACGAAGGAGCGTCGCAGGTGTTTTAGACTGAATTAAAGTTTCCAACACCACCAACACCATCATAGATATAACAAAAATAAAAGAAAAACACACACAGAAAAAAAAAGACTTTTTCCTCCTCCCGGGGGGCGTCGAACCAGCGACCTCTCGTTCCGTAGGCCGACGCGCTACGCCTGCGCCACAGGCGGAGGACTGTAGAGGATCGCGTAAATTATGAATTAGGCTTTAATGTATCGGCTACTGCCGACGCATCGGCTACATGCGGCGCCAGTTTCTTTACACGCAGTGTTGACACTTGACAGATTTCTGTCAAAAATGTTCTCATTCAAGTTCATACGCAGTGTTCGGCACTCGACGATCTGTTAATTTTAATGTGTACTTTATATTTTGAAAAAAGTTCGCCGCTTATATTCGTTCTTCGAGCAACTGCGTCTGCAAAAGCTTCGAATCCAAATCCAAATCCAGTTGTGTCGTACGCTTTGTTGCCTCGGCAGCCTCACCCTTCCTCGTGGAGTGTTTTCGAGGGTTTAGATATTTCGGTAGGTTTCACTTGGTTTTGCGAGAACGGAGAAATAAGCGACGGCCACAGGGCTTTACTTAAAAACTGCAATCCTTTGAATGTGGTCGATTTCGAGCGTAGGACAGCGTACAAGGTGTCTTGGGACGGTGACGCGAACACTCGAGGAGGCTATTACGACGCCGAGATGCTCAAACTGACGGGTGAGTGTGTATTTTATACCATCCCAAATTGCGACGTAGCCACAAACAATCGCCGTTTTCTATTCTCCTTTATTGCGACTGTAATTAAAAGTGAATATTGTAAACGGCTTATATGAGGCACCAAGCTAGGCAGATGAATGCATGGGCTGACTAATACTTCAGTTGAACGTGTGAACTGAACTGCCTTGCACGTGACATCATATGGCACCCTACAAGCCGCCGTTGCTCCTGTGCCTTAGGTCCGCCCTAATTTGCTCGTACTTCACCGTTCCGAGTTTCACACTCCGAGCGTAGTAACTAAACGAAGCATAGCGTACAGTAGCGCAACACACCGAAACTGTCGGCGAGCTGTATGAGCCACTTCCGACCACAGTTTTATGACGAACCCAGCATCTCGCGGATTCCAAAATTATTTTGAAGATAAATTAATTAAGGGCTCTGTAAAACGGTAAAGTAAAAGCCAAAAAAATAGAAACGAAATGCGCGGCGACGTTAGGAAATTTTCACGAATGTTTTAATATTTGTGAAAGGTTTGAAGACTCGCTTCGACCAGATATGCTGAATGTTACTTTGACCGATCTATTTATTGAACATGCATGCTGTTTAGATTCAACTGAAAGACAAGATTCTTGAACTCGCTTGTCAAAACAAGAATTTCTCAAACTTGTCAGATATCATGGGTTTCCGTCTTCCAGCGCGGGACGGAACTTGTTGATGTGCTACTCCAATACTGGCACACCACCGTTCAATAAATAGCACATTAATTAGTTTTCAGGCGATATGCATGGACAAACTTTTTCCACAACATTTTTGCTTTCCAATCGAAGTATCTTTATTCGCAGGGCTGTGCATTCTACAAAGGGCAGCGATCGGAGTGTCCTCTCATCCCTACAACTTTTCTGTGGCTGTACCATCATAGCGCTTTTTTTTTTCGTCTTCAGGTGAGATTCAGGAACAAACTTTTTCCGTAATTCTAATTGCTGTCCTGGCTTTGAAATCAAATCATTTTACTCGCCTGGTTAA
Organism: Ixodes scapularis; assembly: GCF_016920785.2. Classification (NCBI taxonomy): domain Eukaryota; kingdom Metazoa; phylum Arthropoda; class Arachnida; order Ixodida; family Ixodidae; genus Ixodes; species Ixodes scapularis. The sequence continues at coordinate 38,265,316 of NW_024609881.1, read as the reverse complement.
GCATTCTTCAACTGAAATGAGGCAGCGATCCACTGCACCCCTCGTCTCGGCGGCGTTTCTGTCAGCGCGAAGAAATGACTTGCACTTCGAAAAATACTCGGTGCAAAAGGAGCACGCTCGAGTGTCAGTCCTTTGGTGGCGCTTCTGTCGATTTAATGAACAGAGCGCCAAACTCTTGCGCTCCGCAGCACAAACTTAGGCGCACAATCGTGGCTGATTCGATGTCAAGTCATGCGAGTCATACAATACATGGCTTCCATTGATGTTGCATCAGCTGCATTGCTTCCTGACCAATTTATTTATTCATGATCACAAATGTACAGTCGGGGACATAAGTCCCCAGGACGTGCTAGCTGCGGCTGAAACCCATTGCTCTGCCACCTGCCAGCGGGTCGCCTGGTTTCGAGATCACACAAAAGCTCATGTGCGTCCTACTCTGCCTGCAAACATGTGCGTTTCCTGCTCTTCTGCGGCACAGCACCTAACTAGGAATCGGGCACATGGTACTGCCTCGGAGATAGCGCTGGCGGCTGACGAGCGTCTGCTATACATTCCAAAACTCGAGATACCGCCTGGGGCATTGCGCCGCATTTCGTCGTGTCAGCGCACCTTGTTTTATAACCAGTTCAGCTTATCGCTTAATTGAGCTGCCGTGACATCTTGCTTTATCGGTGCCATGTCAGTAAGCATTACCTCCGAAGTGGTACCACGCGCCCGATTCCGAGTTAGGCGCCGCGCCGCAGCGGAGCGGCAAAGCGCACACGTTGGAAGGCACAATAGGACGCACATGCGCCCTTCTGTGATCTCGAAACCAGGCGACCCGCCGGCAGATGGCAGAGCAGTGCGTTTCAGTCGCAGCTTGCGTGTCCTGGAGACTTTTGTCTCCGACTGTACCCACTAGAAACCCAAGAGGAAAGGGCAACTGAACTGGCCAGGCGCAAACAGGCAGCTGGAGCATCTGCAAGTTCACACAAAGCTGCACCTCCCTGGAACGTCAGCCCTTGTGCCTTCTAACGCAAAGCAGTTTTTGTGGAAATTCTGTCACTAGAATATCATTACCTGTCTATGTAATGTGGTACAGCCTATTTTTCTGGGAGTGTCCAAAAGCTAAATCTTAGCGCTAATTTAATTTTTAGATGCGGTTTATGTCAGGACAAAAGCTGAAAGTGACGATGTTGCAATGCTCTCAAAAGCAGCGCCAGCCACATATGGCTACCAGCGACCGAAACGGGCACACAACTGACCGGTCCAACTGATGCAGAAAGAGAGCTGGTCGTGCACAAAATGTGGGTGTGGAAAGCAGCTTGGGAATCCCAACACTCTGCGTAATGTCATGTTGAGTCCTTAACATTTATACTTCCTCGGTATTGCTCTGTTTGACCACTCAGTCAAGGCTTTGCACTTTACCAAGCCTTCTTTATTTAACAAAGTGACAAAGTGGGAGTGACAAGGAAAGCAAAGAATCAACTAAATCACAAAAAAAAAGAAAAATAGCACAGGGATCCAGTTTGAGGCCGGCAACAGTGTGTTCTCATGATTTGTTGATGAGAAATGCCATGCTTTCTGCCTACACCCCAATTTGCGTGAGTACTTCTGCTAGGGGGCACACCGGCAGAGCTGCTAGAAACACCTTTCTTTGACTTACCCTGCTCTATCAATTGCAGGACTACCTGCGGCTCGGCTGTTGATGCGGGAGGTGCTGTAGGGCCCTACTGCCTAACACGTAAGTCATTTATGGCCTGACCTCTGGGTACTCGTATGTTTACCGTACTAACAGAACCTATGCTTTAGCATTGAAAAGGTAACTTTTTAATGAACCTGCAGTATATGAAAGAAGTTTGCTGTGCGGTGACAGAGCCGAACATGTCATATGCAACACATCGCTTATATCTTGCATAAAGGATATTCAGTCATAAAGGGTGGAAATAATAATGCTGAGAAAGAAGGCATCAATGGCAAAGAGCTCTCTACTCTACTGTTGTGGCTGCGCTCTGTTGCTGAGCAGGATGACCGAGGAATGTCCTTCCTATGTCATGACTACGTAGCAAGTTCCCCAACGTAGCTAGATTACCTCCCAAATAGGCTCCACATGCATCCACCAGGTGCACATTGAAATATTGCTTGATTAGCTTTAAAATTAGTTTGCTTGTACCTTTCAGCGAAGGACTGGTCTTCTTGAGGTTATGTTGTAACATGCAACTCATTAAAGCGGTAAAATGAGCGCTGGAATTCGGTTTCCGTACCTTTTTATTGTGAAATTGTTTTTTTCAGTTGCTGACGAGGACATCCTTGCAAAGAATGATGGCGTGGATCCTAGCATCAGCCTCCAGAATAAGGATGGAATGGTAAAATAAAAAAAAAAAACTTTTCACTTTCATTCAGTGTATGATATACATTAAAAGAGTTTAGGATAGTGCTGGGGCCGCCAGTGTGACATGGAGTTAGAGACGCAGACAAAACTACGAAAGTTTAAAGTCGCTGGAAAAAGGAAAGGGGCGGGGCTACTTTTAACAAGAAGCAATATGGAGGGAACAGTTATTTCCATAGAGGACAAGTATAATGGGCGATAACAACAAATGACACTATGCATCAGAAGGTCCTTTCCACTGCTAAGCAAAAATTAATACCCGATTCACTAGCCAGTCACTGCCCCTGACAACCGGTATACGTATACGGTTGAAAGTCTTTCTAGAACAATAAAGGAAACAGAGTCACTCGACGCATCTATGTGGCAAAAAGCATTCCAGGTGTATATATGTAGTGTGTTGCCAAGCTGCCAAGACTGTGAGCTCTTTCTAAATTCTAGAACTCTTTTCGTCTAGGGGACACGCGTCATGGGGACACGTTTTCCAGGGAGCCGCGAGCTGCACTTGGACCCGCAAAGAGCCGCGTGCGGCACGCGAGCCTCAGTTTGGCCACTCCTGAGATAGTGTAAGCACAGTTGATTAAATTGATTGCAACAAGAAGTCACTAAAACATTATTGTAGCCAGTCTCTTAATTGTAGTTACAGCCAGGGCCTGGAAAACATTTTATTGGCATGCTCACCTGATGGAACTAAGGGATTACGAACCTGTTTCATGCAAATGCCATGAAGCTTTCTAGGCCCATCAGCTTCGCAGACGCCCATGAAGATAGGAATTCGTGGGTAGTGCTGTCTTAAATTTAAAGGCCTAAAATTCATTAATGTAATTATTTTATTGAATTTTCGATGCATCTTGGAGTGTACAGTACCACTCTGCGTCAACGACTGGTATATGTGAAGCTGTTTCTCGCTTTTGTTTATAACCGATCCATGTCGGGCAAGGTGTGCACGTCAACCAGGAATCCGGGCAACATGCGGAAAGCAGAGTGCGACTCCATGTATTGCAAGATCACTGCTGCTTCCATAGGGCGAGTGGAAGTGCTTTTGGAGAGGTCGGTGACCGGCACACTCTCCAACAAGGCAAAGGCAGCGAGGCAAGAGAAGGCGTTTGCCCCACTCACTCAGCGTAAGGTGCAGGCTCTCTCATTAAGCAAACATTTTTAAAATCTTGATATGAATCTCGCGGAGTCGTGTAAAATATTTCATGCTAAATTTGTATCAACAAAGCCGACACAAAATTTATATTTTGAAACACAAAGAATGCATGAATGTGCATTTATTTAGGCAGAAAATATCTTGCATGCAATTTAAACGATTCTAACACGCCCCCTATAGCAACACACGGTTATAATCAACCCACGAATGTTGAAAAAATGAATTAATGTCGATTCTACTGCGCAGATAAATGTCGATTCTACTGCGCAGATAAAATAATCACGGCTGAACAACCTACACTTTGTGGAAAACATTTTATCAAATGCACATACTCGGAAAGTGCCCATACTATGTGCTGTTGAAGCCCTATATCAAAAACGTGCAAGCACAAATTCGGTTCCTTTGTCATTCCAACCAAGCTCGCAGGTCACCGTGGACCACACCGAAGACACCACCAACATCACTCGGTTTTCTGTTTTTGCCAACGCAGTTACTTTGTTTTTTAGAGGTAACCTTATAGTAAAATCGGTTTTACTTTTCCAAGGCTGAAACACCATTCCACGAGATCGCAAAAACAAAAAGCGAATTTGGATTCAGATTGGATTGAATTTGAAACATGTGTTGATGGTGATGGGGCAGGCCACTTTGCACAGTTTTTTCAGCATTTTGTTTAGTTTTAGTTTTTGGGTCCGATTGTAACATGCATGTAATTTTGAGCTCCAGTTTTTGGGTAAAGTGCGGCTGATCCCTGGCAGCAGCAGGCAATCAGCCACCCGGAGCCTTGAAATCATACAGTCGCCGATCGTGGCCTCCTTCCCACTATCAGTTGTGGAGCACGCATTCGTATCAGCTGTCGCAGCGCGTAGAGGTATTCGGAATACCCAAACATTTTCACGTCGTATACAATGCACTTCGGCTGGGGAATTTGCGAATTTGTTTTATTCCAAAATTCGTACCAGTTAGTATCACCGAGATTTTACTGTAGAAGGTTGTTTGCTAACACCTGGACGTGTGATGGGGGTACCCCGCCAAGAATGAGTCAATCATAACAGATAATAACCGTTAATAATCGCACATTTGTATTTTGAACATATAATTTTATTTTTCGTTCTAAGCAACAAACTCGAGCAAGTGCTCTAAGAGAAGTCAACGGAGAGCTCGATGCGTCGTGGGCTATGCGGCAAAGCTGGCGTGGCTACGAGCTGTGCCGTTCGGGTGCATAGTGGTGGTGTAGACGTGTTACAGCCTAGCCATTTGAAACACTTGTGGGCTTTAAGTGGACCAAAGCGGACTAAGCCGTCTAAGCGCCTATGTGTGAGATAAGTAATGTCAAGGTCATCGCGTTCAGGGCGAGATTACTCCAACAGTTGAGTATACCTCCAAAGAGCGGCGCTGCGTCGATGTGTAGTGCAGCTACATAGCGGTTTTTGCCATGTCACGTCTTCGTTCAAGATCCCCAACATTGCTAGATTACCTCCCAACGAAGCTTCGGAGGCCTCCACCAGGTGCACATTGAAAGACTGTTTAATTACCTTTAAACTTAGTTTTCTTGTGCCTTTCCACGGAAGTTTGTTATTTTTGAGGTGATGCTGCAACATAGCCCAGATGCGAGCTAGCAAATGAGCGCTGGAATTCCGTTTTCATACCCCTTTAAGATCTCCTGTAAGCTACATTCTGGCATTTGTGTAAATTCTTGTGGAGGCACACTTCTTCGAAAAGCACCAACTAATGCCTAGAGGAATTTAATTTCGGCATTAGAAAAACTTGTTTGTTTTGCTTTGTTTATCTACTTATTTTTTCTTAGTGGGGAGACACATGCATCAGATTAAACTTCAAAGCAGCATGTTGAAGTAAAAGAGAAATGGGCAACAATGCAGGAACAAACATTTCATTGTTTTTAATAGCCCATGCTACGAAAGGCATTCGATTCTATTGGCTATTAGTTTCAAAAAGAGAGGAAACATAAACTAATCCTCTTAGCATTTGCATTTAATTTTCTTATGGTCATAATCTGCTTGCTGACATGTGTATTGCAGGTTTGAAATGCACCTTTCATAATGTATGCCAACTCTAGGGAGGTAAATGTTGTGAATTCATTTTAACCATCAATTTCTCTTCTTTCTTCAGGTGCCAACCTAAAGATCACTTTGTTCTGCAGATCTCAGATTGTTAGATTGGATATGGGCATACTTATGACTACTGTCGTGAGTGCTCTAGAAGCAAACATCACTTTATGCAATAAGTAAAGGAATAATGGCTTGGAGACTTTAAAGAGGTTAAATAAAACGAGCATTTCTATATTATCCTGAAGGTAGCCTCACCTAAAATTGAGAAATTCGGTAAAAAATGTAAGGTAGTCTACCTCGTAGGGTGCTACCAAAAAGGGTTATAAATATTGTAGCCAGGCCATGAATGGATGATCTTTCAAGGAATGTGAAAGATTGTTTTTATATAGAACTGCATTGTTCTTTCTTGTGTTCATGATGCTATTTTTTTAATTCTGTGGCGTGTCTAAGCTGTTACCACTGCCAGGGATGGTAACCAAGTATAAGCAGTTTCCAACGTTCATTGTCTACTTATCCAGAGTTGTAGCTCCTATTTCTTACAAAGTCACTAGCCTAGCAGTGAGATTTATAGACATGGGCTACCTGTTTTGTGCTTAAAAGATTCTAACAGAAGCCAGGGTGAGCTCTCTATTGGGAGTGGAACATAAGTCAGGATACTGCGGTACTTTTGTTTTTATGGTAATCTCTGAACACTGTAAATACTAAGAAACATTGAAGGTTTGTAAGGTGCCAGCTGCCACTTAACTGCTTTCATTTGAGACTAATTTACCCTTGGTCTTCTCAAACTATGACCCTTCAGCCTGTATTTATGACGTTCTATATTGTTTTAAGTCTGAGCACTCCAAAAAACACTACCCTGGATTTTCATTATTCCAGGCTGCTTTTGACTACACCTGAGGGAGAAAGGTACCGCCAGGCTGAAAGGGCAGCCCGGCACCAGAAGATACGGCGGTACCTGTCAGAAAAGCTGTCCAATCTCAAGAGAAATCACTACAAAGGTTTGTGCATCTATACTCTAACTTCCTTAATTAAGTAATATACTATTTTGGGTCTCAAGTTTACAAGCAATTATTTTAAATGATTTTATAGATAAATTATTTAGACGTTAATATATCTAAATGTTTATGCAAACAACTTTAAAGTAGTCTGTTGATCAGCTTATTGCTTGAAAAATGCTGTGGGTTGCTTGGTCGCTATGCCATCCCATCAGGCCGTGCTCGCTCACTCTCCAAAAAGTTGCATGGTCACAATTACAATGAAGCACGTCACTCTTACTGCCCCCTAGTCGTCTCTAGGCCCACTCTGCTGTTTACGTATGTCAATGGTCGTCCTGCGTTTGGACTCATTGCTGATCTCTGAACTGCCCTTGATATGTCCAGGCTCATCCCTTTGCTGCCTGTCCTCTCCCGATGCGTGGTCCCACCACGGACTGCCCATGCTGTTGCAGGTCTGCCATCGCTTGCACCCCATGTTGTTGCATTTTTACCCATTTCTTCAATATTAAATTAGCTTAATTTATATATTGCCAATACTATTGAAATGGAACAAATGTACTGTCGCAGCCAATATGAGCTGAAACGCCACTACACGTGGCACGCGATGAGAGTTGTCTCTCAGATTGTTCAGCAAACCTTGCTATGCGCTGAGGTAGAAACAAATCACTTCTTGTGCTCGTTGCACCACTATGCCGTTCCGTGTCAATTTCCAACTCATAGAGGTGCAATGAGTGAAAGAAACAACCTGCCTAAGCCTCAGCGAACACAGAGGTTCGATGAAAATCCGACAGGCAGCTCTAATAGTCTCACACGCCAAGCGTCATGGCGCTTCAACTAATATTGGTCACTATAGTACTTTCTCAAATGTTTCTGGTTTTTCTGTACCACCTAGCCATTCCGCCCAGCGAAACAGTGTATTATTTCATAACTTCATAATAAAAATATCAAAGCAATGCAGCTTGTTTGACTTTATTCTTATTAGTAGCTGCATTTGCCGTACTCAAATGTCGGGCTGGCGATTACCAGTGTGCAGTGGACAATATAATTAAATTCTAAGTGGGATATGCACCTCGTAATGCTCCGGATATGGCATAATTAAGGTTCCACATTATGCATTCACATATTGTTGTGTTTTTTAAGTTGCGGCCAACTCGAAATGTTTCAAATTAGCCATGAAACCACCATAATCAAACCGTAAAAAAATAGACGTTTCAAAATACGACAGGTCATTCAACCATCAGAACAAACCAACAGACCATCAAACCATGAGGCCAAAAGTCCATCAAACCATGAGCCCAACAGACCATCAAACCATCAGGCCAACAGACCATCAAACCGTCAGGCCAACAGACCATCAGGGCAACAGACCATCAAACCATCAGACGTCCCAAAATACGACTCCATCAGACCATCAGGAGTTTACTCATGGTCTTTTCGATAGCGATTATACTTAAAGGGGAGCTGAAGCGGTTTTGCATTTGAAGAAACACATTAAAAATATTACTTTTGACCTCCAGGATATCAAATATCAAAATTATTTCTGAATTCGGTTAATCGAGGCTGCATAGAATCATTTTTAAAGTACTGCTGGAGGCACTTCCCTGGAGAGCGACGTCACAAAGGCAGCTTTCAAAATCTTTGCTCACGCATCTTCAGCGCCTATCAAAGCTATGCACACACATGCTGTTTTTTAAAGGGCAGACAAATATGTCACGAGTGGTGCCAGTGCGGGAGAATATACCTAGAAAACTTGCCATTAGACGCGTGGCCCTTAAGCAACACACGCTTGGCGGCCGAAATGTCTTCTTACGATGTCACTATTCGTAGGATGTTTTTTTTGTGTTTTCTCACGTTTAGTTATATCTTCGTGGAAAACGAACGGGATATTCAGATTTCCGGAATAAAACTACAGTAGAATGAACCTCCATTTAGTTTTCTGAAAGAAGTCTGGCACTTCTCTGTAATAAGCCCACTGATCATTACGAATTAGCCTTTTATACTATGCCGCCCTGGCCATATAACTCATGTCTACCGAAAATGAGTGTAGACGAAAAGAGCAGGTTGATCTGCGACAATGAGCATTACATAAGTGACCTGTCATTATTACTGTTACAGTGCCGAATGCTTCAAACTCTCAGTCGCATCATTCTGTAAGTTCCCTCCGTACATTACAGGGTTTGGCCCTCTCGAATGTTTTGCGAGAAAAATGATGAACTGGAAATATCTAGAGTAGTTCTAGAAAAACTATTTCTAGAATCTTATCTCAGCATTGTAAAGAATATAAAAAGATTTTAAAGACAAGGTTAGTGCAGGAGTTCAATAAACTAAATACTTCGTTTTGCGAAACCATCTTGCCGTAGTAAACGTATAAAGATTTCCTAGGTAGAGATAGTCATTGCGGATGATTGTGCCCATTGCATACCATAAAAATTTAATTTGCAACCTACAATATATATAGATTCAACCAACTCTGAATAAGTGGACCACTTGGCATTAAAGATTGGTCTCTCCATGACTGTCCCCAAACATCTACATAATAATTTCCATGAACCTAGGTATTTCAAGAAAATATTTGGTGCGAGCTGCTTAAAACACTATAGCACTTTTTAACTCTAATAGAAAGCCTGTAGTGGGCCACAACTTAAGCACTTTTCACTTCATTATGAAGTGGAATTACACATATGTGAACCATGAATATAGGGCTGCGCTGAATTGCTTTCTTAAGTTGAATGTGCTACGCTCTGTTTACTATACAAATCTTTGCAGAGCTGACAATGTGCAAGTTCCTGTTTTTTTATATTTCACATCTCCCGACTGCTGGGTGTGGTAGAAACATAAGATTGATGACACCAACGCAACACAATGATTATTTTAAGAATTTGTTTGGGTATAGCACGAGCAAAGCAATCTGCGGGAAGTTATTTCTGTGACACCGTCGAACCTACATCCGCGGGCTTTATGTTCACATGTTAATCATGGCTGCAGACTGCTTTTTTTAATTGGAACTCCATCCAACCCAAGATTTGAATGTTTTTTTGAATTTTAGGCTTACTAGCGCTATTGCTGTTCTATTAATAGCTAACAGGGATGGGCAAAATACATGCAAATATGCATCAAAATACAAATACAAAATAGTTCGTCAAAAAAGGATTTAATTGCAAATCTAATTACATTTCTAAAAAAGCATTTAAATACAAGATACAAATACAACCAAATGTAATTGGTCGCCTCCAAATACTTTTTCAAATACATTCCTCAAAATGTGCGTCAGCGACTTCAGGGCACCTGCAACGGGTTTCTGGGTATCTCATTTTACTTTTGCATCGCACACTCGGGAGTTAGTGTGCGAGGCTCTAGTAACGTAATAGAAATATAATCGCAAAAAAATGTAATCAGCTTGGACGTAATAGGTGAAAAAAGTACAGAGCTTCAAGCAGGTTTTTTTGTCGATTACATTTTGGTATAGACCAACAAAGAACCTAGACGACCAAGACGCGCAGCACTAGCTAGAGATTTTTTTATTGTTGCAACTCGCACCAGTTACGAAAATCTGGACGACCCGCGCACTTAGAATGTTCCAGGCAAAATTATGGATGGAAATCAGGCTGGAAAGCATCACAAGTTGTCACAGGCACTTACTTAGCCAGTCTGCCTGTGAACGTCGATTTCGTCGCTATTCTTGTCCTGAACTAGCACCGTAATCACAAAGTCACTAAACGCTTGTGCTTGATTGAGAGACACTGCATTAGGTGCAGAACGTAGTGGTCTTCCCGCTCTGGACAGTGACAATAAATTTCAGAATGTATTTTCGCCCACAAAATTGTATTTAATTACAATTGTATTTGAAATACCCACGTTTTAGTATTTAAATACACACGTCAAATACATTACCCAATTTGTAATTAAATACAAATGCGAAATACACAAAGTATTTGAAATACGTATTTCAAATACTTGTATTTGAAATACTGCCCATCCATGATAGCTAAGAAGAATGCTTATTTCAAGTGGCATACCTAAGACCTGGTGACACGAGGACTCTGATCGGAAGTCACAGGCAGGGAGATACTGCGATGCTCTTGTTCCTGGGGTTAACTCCCCCATGGTCGTCGCCAGACCACAGAAGAAGATTGAGTCCAAGCTTGTGGCCAATAGGATCTACAGATCTTGAGGCACCCAAGTGGCTAAAAATAAAAACAAATCACAATCAAGTAATTTGCAGAGTTACATTAGAATGGCTAGCATACTCTTTCGTGATCAGCACATAGATCCTTTTATTTTAGTCATAGTCACGCCCCAGAACAATGCCACGCCACGTTGGCCTTAAAATGATGGGTACGGAATTAAGACGAATGATCAAATGCATTCATTTAACCCTCTTTCGCCCCAACCTGAGGGATTTCTGTCAAATATTCCCATTCAACTGTAAAGACTATAAAAAAAAACTACTGCAATGCAGAGCCGTATAGTGGGAGAGTTTAGCCAGTGGGTGTGGCGACGAATGCGCCGGAGAGGAAGAAAGGGAGGAGAACGCCGAAGAAGGGAGAGAGAAGGCAGCAAAAAGGCAAAGAGGAGACGACCGCCATTCTGACGCAAAGCTGTCGGCACGGAGCACTGTTGAGGCTACGCGCCGTCTGCTGCGTGCTCATTTCTTTTTTTTTTTTTTTGCCTGAATAAAAGTTTGGATTCAAACATGGAGAAACTCCTTTCTTTAGGTTTTTAAGCCACAGAGGAATAACACTATATCATTTTATTAACAGAGCCTGCCAAATAAAAGGAAAGAACCGAAATTTGGATATCAATCCCATGCCGGGCGAATAAATGAAAATGGCGGCCCTCCCCGATCAGCTGGGAGCCGCCTAGAGTTCATGCGCATGCGCTCCCGCCTCTCGCTCTGTGCCGCTGGCTGATTAGCTCACTCGGAAGGGAGACGTTACGGCAGCGAAATCACAGACTGCCAGACTCTCCCCATATATGTCTCTGCTGCAATGGAAAGATTTTCGTACCCTCGTGCTCAACGAGTGTCGACTGGGGACAGAACTCGAGCTCATACGCTCGCTGAACATGAGGGTAGAGTGTACCAGCAGAGGGCAGGGGTCTCGATAGAAACAGTTTAGTTGGCGCACCAAGAGCCTAACGAATAAAAATGGGTACTACTCTGAGCAAAATGCCAAAAAAGCGTGGATCTCGGCTTGACACTAACAGCGGCACACAGTATCTATTTTACTGACAAAAAGGTACCAAACCATTATTTTCAGCTACCTAATCAAACTAAATATTCTTCCCGGCTTGCTTTTTGGGAAAATCTCTAAATTTATAAGAACTATTAAGACAACAGCTAAAGAAAATGGCAAAACCAACAATCGAATTCACCTGTTCTCCAGTAGCACGACGTCTATGGTAGGCAGACCTCCAGAATCAGCAATCTGTTTAAAAAACAGAGTATGTCCTATGAATATATTTTTTTCATGCTGCAAAGGAAGCGCTTAAGGAGGTTTCATGACATTAACGAAATTTCTTGCAATCAGTAGAGAACAAGTCAGAGCAGTGAACTTGTCGTTACCCCTGGCATAACGTTTTAGTGTTGCCCATGGAAACTGACATAAATTTGTAATTAAAAGCAAAAAAGACTAACCTTCATAAAAAAACCTTAACTTTTGCAAAGAAAAGTTACCTTGAACAAAATATGTGCGATACAGCTGTACAGCGTCAATTTGTGTGCTTAATCAATTTTGAGGCAAATCGGCGACTATGAAAGAAGACGTTTGAGTACAATTAAGGGACAGACAGGAAGGATGCATACCTACAACAAAAAATTTAGAACGACCACGGTCAGGAAACTCTGGTGAGGCTCTCGGAGCGTCTCCCCGCAATGGGCCTGCGCAGACCACAGAACAAAATCGGTCAGAGCTTGCAGCCACAAGAAGCTTCATAACATGAAGTTACAGAAGCGGGTGCAATTAAAAGCAAGGTGCATTTCATTTCTCTGCAGAACGAAGGGTTTAATAGCTAGTATGCATACATGAGGTGATACAGTCTTGAATGCACAGATTTTTCAACGCAGCCCTATATCACAAACGTGTTAACCATGCCGGGCAAAACTAAAAGAAGAGAGGATTATTCCAAACAATATCAGCTTAAAGTTAACTACGACAGAAGCTTCAAGCCATCCTTGCAAATTCAGTGCACAAAGCAAGCCTTGTGACCTTCTAGTTGGACGCCATGGTACGTCGAGCTTATAATCATGTGTCATACTGTTTTTGCTGCAATGGCTTGTAGTGTCAAAAGTGTTTTATCCTAAAGAGACGCAAAGTATACACGTTTGCGAGTGGGCCCTCACCTAGTCTGCAACTACATTGCGAAATAGGACGTTCCAACCGAAATGTTTGCTGCCTGTAACCTCACGACCAGCTTGTGCCCAGCGATTGTTTGAGCTGAGTACATGTCCTCGACAGTGCCTTTCTTTGACTATCATTTTTATGAATGTTAAACATGACGGACTTACAGAGAGACTCCACCTCAACGACTAAAGACTTGGGATACCTAAATGAATACTGATATATAAACTAAATGCAAAACAATTACCTGGCAGGCATTAAATTTTTCAAGAGGCTGGGTCGATTCCGCATTAAGTTGAAGGAGTCCATGCGTAATAGGATAATACAAACAAAAATACGCCTTAGAATTCCTTTTGCACCCCCAAAATGATGTCTTTTTGAAGGTAAGGTACACAATGTTCTTGATTCAAAAAGTGCCTCAGCTGTACAAATGCATATGTAATAAGGGCACTTGCCGAGGCTATTCTACTCAGCTCTGTGCAGGTTAAGCTAAGTTAGAGTTTAGAAGTACACGCTCACTGACACCATGAGAAACGCAGGGAGAAGTCTCCGTTGTTAATCCCCAGCCCGTCTGCTACCTTCGATGACATTTCAGCGCCTGATGAGCCTGGAGTGAGCACATCTGTTCAAAGCGGGGTGAAAAGCAAAAGCACGTGCTGGAGGACGCCCATCCATTCTCTTTTTGTCATCGGCTATACTACATATTTTAGTAAGACATATTTTTAAGTGAGAAAAAGTATTGCAAATATGCAGTCCACCTTAAAGATGACAACGGTTGCCATTCACCATTTTCCAAATAAGTGCTCCCACCTATCGGAACATCTACACATGTGGTGCGTGAGGGGGTTCAGGACTGAGAGGATAGAAAACGAAGCGCTCACAAGGCTTGTCTGGCCCTTCCAACCATGCGAGTAAATTCGTCGCAAACCCCCTTTAATAGACAAAATGATTTAGAATGGGCAAATCTTGTCTACGCCCGAGGTAGAACATTGAATTGTGATTCCCCCATATTGTGCGAACCATCCTTCAAACTGCGGTACCACCTGTAAATAAACCATGTTGTGCTGCGGCACGCGTCCATGCTGCCTGCTTCAGAGGGAAGCCAGTGCTCGCGTTGAAGACGACATTCCACAATGTACAGGCCTAACAATGTTTAGAAAACTAAAATAAAATTGATAACATTCAATAGACGAAGATAGGCATACAAAGTGTCGACACCATGATTGTTTTTGACGGGTTTACTCTTGCATAAAAACAAAAGTGACTTCCTCTTTCCTCCGATGTACAGTAAAACCCCCTTATCTTCGTGGCCCCTATTTCTTCTCGAATCGGTCACAGAGGACATAATCACAGCCACTGAATTCTGCAAAATTAAAGCCTGCAAAAATTAAAGGTTTGCCAACATTAAGGGGTTTACTGTTCTTCAGTGTGTGACATGATGTTAACATTTTAAGGAGGCTGAAGGTATTGGTTTAAGAAAAAATTGACCTATAAAAAAAAATGCCTTTCTCCAGGTTAGGCACGAGAGGCTCTTTTGCACTACCTATAAGGTGGCAAGTTTGTTTCGGCAGAGCTTTTGGAAAAACGGAGTCACAAATGTAGCAATACTTGGCGTCAACAATTTCGTGCTGCATTATAAAGGTAGAGTAAATTCCACAGTGCTTCGGCACAGCACTGTTTGTTGCGAGAGCATATAGCGAGAGAAACTAGCGCTGACAGAGTTGCAGCACTCAAAAAAAAAAAAAAACAGCCGACTCTGGAAACATTGAGAGATGCACACATGCGAACTGTGCATTTCTTAAAAGTGGATTCGAGCAAAGGTAAAAACAATATGTATACTTACGACGGCCATACTTGCCTTTCCGAAGCACGACCACTTTTCCTTCGGTAGCGCCATCCAGTAAGAAGCACCAGCAACACGCCCATGAGAAGCCGCCGACTCCTGGATTGAATGACGACCCGCCTGAGGTCTTGGCAGAAGATCCGGAACACTGCTTAAGGCCAGATGTTGTATCTGGTGGGGCAGGGACTAAAAGTAAAGACTAGCAAATTTATCTGAAGCGCTACATTCCCATACGATAGCAGTATTTTTTTAGGCCAGTGATGCGTTTTAATTAAACACAAATGGTTGGTTCATATGATGAACGAGCAGCCCCTATTTTGCCTAAGTGTAACGTAGTGTCCAACGTTACGTCCGACGGAACCCGAAATAAAAATTAGTTACGCCCAACGTATCTGTCAAGCATTCGAGTTACGTCCTTCGTAAACCAAAATAAAAATTAAAGTTACCGTATTTACTCGAAAATAGGTCGAACCCTATTTATTGGACCCACCGAGAATAAAAAAAAAAATAATTCAAATATAGGTCGACCTTTCTTTTTATTTTTAAGAACTGGGGAAATTTTGGGCAAAAGAAACAAACCTTTATTTACATCACTCTCAGCTAAATCACGGGGCGATGCCAAAAACTTAATCACCGTCATAACTTCTTGACATGTCATCGTCGTCCGAAGCTTCGTCAGCTTGGTAGACATCCTCGCAAATTCGCAACGTTCCTTCACTGACACAGTTGAAAAATGACGACAAGAAGAAACGAAAGAAGGTGGGAAGCGACGAAAGACAAACTACAAAGACGCAAGCAAAGCCGCCGTGTCGCCATGAGCAACACGCGAGCCGAGCGTTCGCCGAGCCGCCTGAAGCAACAATGAAAACTAACCTCCGTTTTCTTTTTTTTTTGTGCGCGTTTGCGAGGATAGAGGGCAAAGTGCATGGCACATCGCGCTCCTCTCCGTCCCGGTCGCCCAGCAAGGGGAACGCTAGTGGCTAGCTGCGCGATGGCGAAACCAGACGCCCGAGAGATGCCCGTGAGAGCGGCACCGGCCACCGCAGGCGGCTCATTTCGGTTGTCTTCGTGCACCAAAAGCTTTTTGAAAGAAGTGGCGCGGCTCTACGGCAACGCCGGCTCGGTGACTCGATAGCTTCATGCCTCCACTAGGGTCGCGAAATTTGGTCGCGAATATAGGTCGAAATTCTTTGGTCTCGACTTCCGAAAAAGAAAAAAAGTAGACTTATGTTCGAATAAACACGGTAGTCAGCCGCGCGACGAGACACACATTATGAAAGCGATTGGTGCGAGCGACCAAGGCGATGAGCGACGTTTTCTAGAATCCCAAGAACCAAGCGGCGCCTGCAGCGAGAGTGAGAAATCTCCGTCGCACGGCGCCGGAACTCGTAGCTTCTCGCCGTCGCTCATCTCGTTGATCGCTATATTGCTTACATGCCGTTCAGAAAGGCGCTCTAAGTGCTTACCATTGCATTGGGACGAGCCTCGCATCCAACCGTAACCAGGCTTGACTTTTTGTAAAGCCGCCCAGGGAGAAGTTAACATCGAGTAAATTCATCGTTTCAAGCATGGGTCCTCGTTCATTGCTCGATTTACATTTGCGGCAAAAGACAAACCGCAATGAGGCACAATTATTCTAGTTCAAAATTGTCACGAACACTTGGCACGCATGCTTACACTGTAGCGCACAAAACGTAATTTAAAAGTAGAACGAAAACGGGACGAGATTCGCTTACCGCTTCACGGAGACAGACGCCTTCGGATCTTACGTCTAACGGCTGAACTCGGAGGTCGCCTGTGGTCCGGCGATTGGACGAGTCGAGCCGGCCTGACCCAGGCTGACCACGCCTGGTTTAACTATGAGAGGTGCCGTCGAGTTGAGAGCCATAGACGCAGTAGAAACGGACCGTAAAACATCCGCCCCGTAAAACGCAGAACGAGCCAGCGACGCCAAAACCGCTACGTCGCCATCTCCGCGACGACCGGAAGCGTGGAAGTTGGGAAGTTAGGAAAGCCGCGGCTGCGGAAGCCACTGGGTGGAAGCTTTACGTTTCGGTTTCGCTTTTCTCCGACGCCGGCCAGGGTTGCGGGCTGGTGGGTTTGCGGCTGGTTGCGACGACGCGAGGGGCCGCGAAAAGACGCCAAGTTGGCCGAGTACGAGTCACGGCCCACGATACGAGCAACGGGCCGTTTGCCGCTGTCAACCGGCGATGCGGTATCCGCGGCTTGGTGTCACGATCGGTTTGTTGCCGTGCACGTTGACTCAAAGCTCGAAGTTGTGCAGTTCCGTTCCGGCACGAGCCGCACCAAGTTTTCCGGTGCATCGCAAGTGGACGCCTCTTGACGCATTCAGTGAACGTAGAGATTGTGCCCGCTGTCTTCGGTGCTGTGGATGAAGTTGGGAGACGGAAGAAGCATCAAAACCGAGGCCTGTAGGACTCCAGGGCGGGCCGCCGGTTCACTCTGTATGAGAGGCGACGTGTGTGTGCACGCTTTGAGGAAGCCTCCGCGTTTCGCGGCGCCAGACCTCGCCAATCGCGACCGGACCAACCGGACCCCGCGTCCGAGAGGCTCTTGCGCAGCCAGGAACAGAACCGAGGTAGGAGCTGCTCGTTCTGCGCTACCATGCAGTGCTCTACAGTGCTCGGGGCTCTCGGTGTCATTTGTGCTCGCACTGAAGCCTTTGTGACCGCTTCTGTGGCGCAAGTCGTACTTCGCAAAGGTTTGGACGGGGCCACCCTCACCGAGCAGCTCCGCTATATTCCACTTACTTATGATCGCAATAAATGCTTGCGTTTGTTCTAGGGAAAAAAAATTGCGGGACCGCTCTCCGCGCCGCCGACGAGGTTGGCCGCCGCCATGTACTCAGCTGTTCACTCGCTCCCGCAGCGAGCGCCTTCCGATAATCCTCCCCGTTCCAAAATGCGATGCGATCTCCGTTTACATGAGCTGAATGAATGCGCACTCGACATCTCGATCCACCTCTGTCTAGCGACTTTAATGCGATGCGCTTTCTTTGCGCATTATGCGGTTTACATGATCGCATATTGAATGCGGCGACTGGATTCCATGCGACTAAGTCGCATTCATGTAAACGCGGCTTATGTTCTTTTTCGACATGTATGATGTATGTAATGATACCGGTGGTGAACGATGGACGTTTTCGTTGGAAGATATTGGTCGTCTTTCTCCATGTATGATTTGGTTATACCGGTGGTCCTGTGATATAAGCGTTTTGTCGGAAAGAGGGCAGTCGTCTACGTCATCGGACGCAAAATCATACCAGCCACACCGAATCATATCGGCAAGTAAACTGGCTGCCAGTATAGACAGATTCGGAGCCATAGCGGTGCCGGTATCTCCAGTTATGCACAACGCCAAACCAAACTAACTGCATAAATAATAACAAGAAATTATGTTGGTGTCATAGCAGAACTGTACAAGCAGCAGGTTCGTTTCTTGTACTTTTTTCCAATAGGGAACCGGGGTAATTCTAGGCCATATTGTCTGTTCTCCTGGCATCTGTGAAAATAATTTCCCAAAAATTCTCCTGACAGGCGCCTATCATTGGCGCTGGCATCAGTCCATCGAATGACGTTTCATTGACAGATCGTTTTATTGAAACGCTGTTTCATCAGCAGATTGTTTTACAACATATTATGATTAGCTTTTTTTTCTGGTAACAAGTTACCCCAAATTGTCGCCGCAAATGGTATGTTGGGTGGGAGACGTGGGTTAACATTCTTGTCATGAACCGTCGCAGAATATCGCCGCGAAACCGCTTGGACGGGTCTGCCGGTTGGTTACACACCCGCGAAAAACGGAAGTGGATATTCTGCCGCCGGCACAATAGCCCGGGGAAAAATACCGGCAGCTGCCCCCTATTGGGTCTCGTATAAGACGAATTGAGAAAACAACTACGGTATTTGAGGCTGAAGGGTAACTTCCTTGTAAGGTGTCCGCTTCTTATGCGGCGGGACCGTGGTTTAATCGTCAGTGTGGGATTACTTTTTTTTTCCTAGGCATTTGGGGATACCTACGACATTTCTTTTTTACAATTAACACTGTAAAAATTTAATGTTGTCACCGAAACTTCGCTGAATCAAATGGTACGAGACTCCCTTTCGGGGGGGGGTGAATGGAGGACAGCGAAGCTTGGACCGCCGGTGGCCGTTGGGAAGCGGCGTGTACAGGTGGGACAATTAGGTTAATATGTTTTTAATGAGCAGCCGCAGACAGGGATACACGCACCGTCCGAGTGATATAGGCGCCATTCGAAACTGGCGGAATTTGTTTTCCCGGGCTATGTCGTCTGTTCAACCCGTGGAAGGGCGCAGTCCCATACAATTTACTTCACCGATGTTTCGTGCACAGCATTCGTTTTTTTTAGTGTTAATCATAAAAAAAATATGTTGTAAATATCGTCAAAGGCTTATACAATGTTCCAGAAAATAAAATAAGACCACACTGGTGGATTGACTCAGGGTCCCGCTGTGTATAAGACCGACACCTTATCATTGAGCTACTCTATAGCTTCAAATAGCCGTTTTCACAATTCGTTTTATACGAGACCCAAAAGGGGACAACTGCCGGCTTTCTTTTCCCGGGCTGCCGGCAGATTATCCACTTCCGCGAGAAAACTTCTCCGCAACGTGCGATTCGCGTAGCGAGTGTCGGTGATATGTTAGAGTCGACGAAACGTGTCCATGAAACGTGTGTTCATGAAAAGTTGTCTATGAAACATCTTTCCACGAACAGCCGGGAGAACGAGAAATTCAGTATTCTACCTGGAGTTGCATGATTTCATGCATGCAGCTGGTGGGAGGACACTCCGGGTTAAATTTTGGAAGTATTATTGTCCCGGCTGGCGGAAGAATAGATACTGCCTAATTCTAGAGATAATCTGGGGGAGTACCCGTAGAACAGCGATAACTCGTTGCCAACAAGCAGGTCGCCGTCCACTTAACGAAAAATTAGCGGACTTGAAAGGTGTATTCCGAGATATTTGTCGATATGGGCACTGGAGAACAGCCACGTACACACACCTACGAGATGGTAGGGCTCCGTGAAGATTCGACACAACGCGGTACAAGCTGTCAATTGCCGAACCAAACCCCATTACGAGAATTTCTGGCTTCTTCGAAAAAATCGCTTGTTGCCAATATACGAGTAGGACTTTTCAAGCACTGAGCCATACAGGCCGCAGCTAGGAGTTCAGTCAGGGCCAGGGAAAGGAAGGCTGGTAGGGGAAAGCAGATGGGTCTGGAGAGGTAAGGAAGAAATATTCCCCTCCCTCCATCATTTCGCCTGCATCCTGCTTCTTCAAGGTCCCCACGCGGGTGCGCCCACAAAATGCTTACCTTCGAGGGTCATCCGAACAATGAACACAGCTAGAGGATTTGTCAGTGGATACTTTTGTGAGTTCGTCCAAATGTTGATAGTTCAATAGATGCTATGTTAGTGGTCTACCAAGCAGTGTCCTTCAGGCAGGTGCCGTGCTCTGCCTTGTGACCCGCTTGGAGACTATAGCGACGTGACCGTAACCGGAAACGCGCTTGGCCTAAAATACGCATAGCGTCTACTCTGCTGCCAATACCGAGTGAACAGGACAGCAGCACGACGGATACTCGGCGACAGCTTTTCTTGGCAGTGCAGTGGAAGATACAGGCCCGCGCTCCTCTCCCGTTTCCAGCGCTGAATAAAGCTATGGAGGGGCTCTTCTCCTTTCCACTGCATTGCCATGAAAAGTTCTCGTCGACATAGTTTTTCGAGTCCCCAAGGAACTGCCCTTCTCAAATGTTAACCAAGATTGGGAGGTATGAAGATGCTATGTTTTACGCCGTAAAACCCAGACTCTAAACTAAAATGCAAAAATAACTGCGTTGTCTTTCTGCGCACGATGTCCCCAAATAAACTGAATTCACAAATAAAAAAAAAAATAATACTCAGAAATAAGCTCTGCCGTATATTCTGCAGCACGCTAATTACAGATATTTTGTTTCGAGAGAGTTGCGTGCATGTAACAAAAACTGTACAATTTCTTAAACCATGTAATCATAGATTCAACATAGATGAAAGGATCCCCCAAGCTAAAGTTAAAAAAAACGCCAATCTAACAAAACGATGACAACACATGGAGTGGTTCTGGGCTCGAAAGTGCTAAGGACTTATTATATCACAGAATAGTAAAAAAAGAAAAATATCAGGAATAGCGTCTGCATATTTGATACATTTGCTGTACAGTGAGGTAATAGGACGTCCCTAAGGTGGCAAAATATTCAGGATTAAATAATTAAATATTTGTTTCGGGTTTTTAAAGTGTTTTAATGTATATTTCGTCGTTCTCGACGTGGGCGTCGACGGACATAGCGCCGCTGCTTGCGCCCCTATCCGAGGTGAGCACTACTTCTTCCACGTTGTAACGACACTATAACGCGCTATAGACTCGTGTATTTGACCCGCATGCAGCCTCGAGCGAGCTGTTTCGAATGTCGGTGCAAGATATAGCAACGACGTAGCAATCGCGACATGAGAATTGACTGCGCCTCGATCTGGCCGACCGCGCCCTCTCTGCTGCAATGTGAGCGTGGGAATTCCGAGCACCGTTAGCTCACTGGTGCTGCAAAGAGGCTGCTTTGTCGTTGAGACCTTGCAAACGCCTGCGGACCGGAGCCGTTCCAGTGCTTGGCGCATCTCCCGCGCAGCATCGCAACCTTTTTGGCGCCTGATAGGCCAACAGAGCCCGTAGCATGTGCGGCGGTTCAGTCTAAGTTGAAGCAGAGATGCCGCGAAGTACGTGAACCGTTGCGACGATGCCTGATGTTGAAAAATAAGCATAGAAAAACTATCCCGCAGGTTTTTCCAGTTTCAGATGCGGTGATTTTAACATGAATGCTGTAAATGTCATGGAGGGATCAATTTGCTGACACTATTATTGCGTGCATTCGGCTCGCACTCTACACTAATTAACTGATATTTTGACTTTTGAGACTTGCGCTTTTCTAGAGAGCTTCGTGACAACGCCAGTCGTTCCTTGGCGCACTGTATCCTGCAAAGCCAATAAACTACACCCAAAACCACTCCGTTGTAGTTCCGTGGAATTCTGGGGCCAGTGAATACAATGAGGCGCCACAAAAGTCTTAAATGTTGGTGGCCGCCCGCTTGTCTACTCTGGTCGGCTCAGACCAAAAACAGACAAAAGATGCCAAGAAAATTCCTTAACTGGCAGTTCCGTGTAATTCCGGTGCACGGAATATACAGTGAGACGCCATGCTGGCAGTTCTCCGAATTCACTGGGCAGTCCCGGTCCAGATCTACTACGGCCAAGGACCAATCTAGGCCCCACAGCTAGTCTAAGCAAATGTGCTGCCTGGTGTGTACCATATTGTAAACTCCTTCATCAAAAATATATTCGAAATACGACTTCCCTATTGACACCTGTGCCCTCAAATAGGTATTTAGTTTAATAAACAAATTAAAGCTAAAGATGTCACTGCCAAACTGCGGGTTTAGAAAAAAGCAGAGAGCACCAAGTCCCTTTATCTGTCAACCCTCCTCCCCCCGAAAGTTCGAAGGCCTTACGTTGCCCCTCGACTTTTCTGGGGTGGGCTGCTGAGTCCCTCGGCGGTTTGACATCGTGCTAGAAAATGCTTGGGAGGGGGGGGGGGGGGGGAGGGGGGGGGGGGGGGGGCGGGGCGCCTTTACCGGCAGTTGCGATCCGTTGAGCGAGAGATGGAACATGCCGATGGGGAAGAGCCCGTACTCTCCGGGCACGGCGTCCAGCTCCCTACGTGCTATTAGGGTGTAGTGTCCTTCCGCATGACCCTTCTCGTCAATCTGTACCATGTAGCTCATGGCATCTGCGGCTCCGGGGTAAAGTAAAACAAACTATTTTAGCTGGGCTTAATACATTTGCATTTCAAGGTCCTACAATGTGTCCCCGGGGAAAAAAAAAAAAGTTGCGTTTTCTTCGTCGCAAAAATAAACTGCGCATCGATGAATGCTAATTTTACGCCGAAATAAAGAGCTGGTTGTCCGAAGCGGATGCCAAAGTTTCAAAACAAACCTTTGTCATATTCAAAAGCTACGACTTCGGAATTTGTTTTGAAAAAACACAAAATGGTGGACGACAAAGCTTAAGAATACATTAGACTAAACGGAGCAAATCGCGGAGGACGGGCCCCAATGTCCAAGTGAATATTTTATAAAACCACCTGAGACTTTTGAGTAGGTAAGTCTAAGGTTTAAAACCAAAGTTTCGGGTCCGGACCGTTAGAAAGATTTAGAGTTCGGAGATGCATACTTTATTTAAAGCACGCCTCACCTCTCACTTAGAATATAATAAAACGTTCTCCTCCTTTAAGAAACGGCTGTTTATTTATTTCTGTCCTATTTTTTTCTGTATTCTATGATTACTGAGATGATTACCCATTATTGTGGCTAGTGATCCAGCTTTTGGTTTTGTCACTGGCAATTTAGGGTCATGAATGCCCAGCTGAAGGCCAAGCGATAATGGAACTTGATAATATCTGGCCAGGGTCGTGGAGAAAAAGTGTTAGAGTTAGGCTTCAGTGCCTGGAGGTTTGGCTGTCACCTGACTTCTTTGGTCTTCAGTTTCTGAAGAAATACCAGAATCTCGATTGAGTTCTCGTTGTTCGGTTTTCACCCAGAAACTTTCAGCAAATAGCCACAATAGTGCTGCATGAGGCTTCCCGCTTGTTTTTCGGTCGAGACGTGACGTCTTGTTCTCATTTCTGACAAACAGGCAATGTTGTGGTCAACCAGGAAGAGAAACAATATGAAAGCCACAGAAATGTTGTTTTGTTTGGCACTAACACGTGCACTGGTGCAAAAACTTGTTAGGCCCAAGTATAGGCCCTCAGGATTGTTTCATTTGGGCCGAATTAAGCGTTTTTGGGGAGGGCTGCCTGGCTGACCTGGCCAATTTTGCGAATAGCCGCGTATTTTGACCTGGTTCCACGTTTTTACGTCATCTTTTTGCAAGCTCCCAAAAAGGGATATTTTTTGGCGCCATAACCGGTCACATATTCGCTTAAACATGAATTCCACATGAAGTAACAATTAAGAAAATAAAAGCTAGCTATAATAGTTGTGTAATAATATAAAAAAAACTCCACATTGGAGGTTTAGGGAATGAGCTGTACACGTTAAACGGTGAAACTGGGGGATAGGGCCTACACGGTGCCCTTAGCCCTGCTGCCGGCCCGTGGCCTCGACTGACTTGCATATGGAACCACCGAGCTGCACTATACTGCCAGCCCGTGGTCCTAAGGTTTTTGAGCGGCATCAAGAAACAGTACCCGTGGCGAACATGCTTCTACATTTCATCGTCTAAGCGTCTTGCTAACTACTTATTTTAAAAAGCGCATCGTAAAAAGTTCAATGTGTTTGTTCGCCGGCGTCTGGACCGAGGCTTAACCTGTTCGGAATACCCACTCTTGTAACTTCGGCCTTTCACGAGCTGGAACATCTGGCGACCGTCGCGGTAGTCCCTCCCCAGTGCCAGACACTCTTTTAGGGCTCGTGCGTACACCATGACGGCCTCGAAGAGGCAAGCGCTCTTGGATGGAATCTGCACACAATACTCCCAACGACTCCATGGTCGTTGGTGAGTCTGGAGACATTGTCCCGGGTATTATCCCCGGGGGCTGACCATAAAGCGCCCCATACTTCATACGAAAGACACGGCGTTAGCTGGTGACATGATTACAAAATTATCTACAAAAACGCGGGAGATGTTTTTGTAGATAATTTTGTAATAATGTATTTTGTAGATAAAAGATAATCGAAGCACTTTTTCCTCATTCATTTGTTTACTTCGAACACGTCTATACATATTTTATGTACGACCGATGTGGCAGGGTTGCCGTAAAAAAATAAAACATGGCTGAGCGAGTGTCTGCAAAACTGTTTTTTTTTTTTAATGTGTTAATTACATGTTGTAGAAGGCCTATTTTGATGAAGCCATATATGGCAACCGTCCGTTCGCTCTCCTGGAGCTTTGATCAGACATGTGCAGGTGGGGTCTTTCCCTCTTCTGATATAGTTTATAGTAAAATAGAGAAAGGCATTTAACATAGATGCTGCATAACACTCACCAGACAAGGGTAGCCTTTCAAGCTCTTAAAGTTCTGGCAAAAAAAAAGGGTCAGCCACTTGGCAGTAAATTACGGCGCGACTTTTAATATTTTGCGAAAGAGAGCTACTGCGCATGATCAGAACGTGCCCCACAGCACGTACAAAGATGACAGCCCGTATAATAGACGAATCATAAAATCACCAAACCGGATATTTAAAAAAATGGCAGATGAGAAAATAAGAAAGGAAATCAGAACGCCGACCTCTGGTTCAAATGGATTGTCTGATGCTTCCAGTCCCGGTTTAGCAAACACAAGTATTCCAATACTCTGAAGAGAGTACAAATCAAAAGTATTCTAATACTCAACAGAGTACAAATCTACTCTATCTGAAAAAAGTACTAATGCAAAATATTGAAAGCTTCAGGATACCACCTATGCCATTCCTGCTTATACATACACACTTAATTAACCCTTAATAAAAGAGGCATCAGTGACTAAATAGAAACAAGAAAGCTTGATTAGGAGTTTAATAAACGAAATTGACTGACAAAACTACACATTAAACGAAAATATACCCAGATGGGAGCAAATCGTTTGTCCTCTAGCGCGTTCCCATATTGGAGTTTTATAAACTGTGCTGGATGGGAATTCAAAGTTAACTCCCATGGAGACCAGAGTTTTTCGGGGGGTGCAAGGCGGTAACTAGAGAACTCCCATCAACACGGGAGAGTCTCCGTGGATCAATGAGAGTATGTGTTTACTTTCATCACAGTGTTCCTTGGTGGACCCATGAAAGTGTTCTTTCACGTACTTATGGGAGTTTTTACGTGGACTCGCGGGAATATTTTTACGTCCACCTGGGAGTTCTTCCGTGGACCCACGGGAGTGTACTTTCACATCCATATGGGCGTTTTCACGTGTATTTATGGGACCATTATTTCACATTCATATGGGAGTTTTAATATGCACTTGTGAGACTATTCTTTCACATCCATCTGGGAGTGTTTATGTGCATTGGTGGGACGATTCTTTCATATCCATATGGGAGTTTTTACGTGCATTTATGGGACTATTCTTTCACATCCATTTGGGAGTTATGTGCATTCATGGGACTATTTTTTCGCATCCATGTTGGAGTTTTTATGCGCACTTGTGGGACTATTCTTGCACATCCATTTGGGAGTTATTATGTGGGCCCACAAGGCCTTCTTTCAGATCCTCCGGGGAGTTACGTGTACCTACGGGAGTATTCCTTCGCATCCACCTCTGAGTTTCAATTGTGATTTCCGATAGTAGTAGCAAACAATATTGGGCTAGTTGGTTCTGCACCGAGGGGTCGGAGCAGAGGAGTCGGGTTTCCCAGCTCTCGTGGTTGTTGATCTTCTCCAGTAGGGGGTGGGACTTGCGGTCGATCCTGCTGCACTCCCACACCATGTGTCGGAGGTTGGCGTGGCCGCCGCAGAGCTTTCAGTTTGGCTAGTACTTGTTGGGGTACCATTTATTGAGTAGGGAGGGGCTCGGGAAGGAGCCCGTCTGGAGGCCGCGCCATGGCACCGACGTCCTCTTGTTCATCGAGGGGTGCGCGGGTGCGTAGCGTAACCTCTCGCCAGGGTAGTGATCGAGAATGTCCCTGAATGTGACCAGCCTGTCACCCCCCGAAAAAAAAAGGCCCGAGAAGGGTCAGCGGTTCCCCGGCCCGGTGAGCGAGTTCTCGGGCCTCGCCGTGTGCCTTCTCGTTGCCGGGGAGCGACGAGTGCGCCGGTGTCCAGATGAGCTGTACTCTCGTTGACGTCTTCTCGGGCTTGCCCAGGACCTTGAGCGCGGCTGTAGAGATTCTTCCTTTGGCGAACTGCCGGGTGGCTTGCTGCGAGTCGCTGACGACGATGCGTGCCCCCCGGACTCGGATCGCGAGGGCGATGGCCAACTCCTCCGCGACTTCCGGTTCCAACGTCTTGATACTGCAACTCGAGATCACTTCTCCTTGTTTGTTGACCGCTGTTGCGACCATGGCGCCCCCGCCGGCTCTAGCAGCGTCCGTATAGAGGACGCCGTCCGCGATGCTTAGCCGTTTCTGCGGCGCCTTGACTCGTGCCGCTTTGCGTTCCGCGTGATGCGTCCAGGGCATGTGCTTGCGGATGTTTGGTATGACGAGGGCTTCCCTGACCTGCCTAGGGACGTCGGCCTTCTCCCCCGTTTGCCTCCCGTAGCAGATTTCAAGGCTGGCCAAGATATGGCGGCCCGTGGCACTCTTCGTCAGCCTCTCCAGCTGCGAAACACGCTGAACTTCCATGATCTCCTCTACCGTGTTGTGCAGACCTAAAGCCGCGAGCTTCTCGTTCGAGGTGGTGTCCGGGATGCCTTGTAGGACCTTCTGATGAGACAGTTGAGCTGATTCGTTTCCGTGAGGCCGAGTCTTAGGAAAGGGAGGACGTACACCAGCCTACTGACGACGAAAGCGCGTACTAGGCGCACCAGGCTCTTCTCCTTCATGCATAGTTTCTACCGGCGATTCGGGAGATGAAGCGTAATTTTGGTACGCAGTTGCTTTTAGCGATGCTATCGTTTCGGAGTTGTTTCCGTCGGCTTGTATCCTAAGGCCTAGGACTCGTAGGCTCCTGACCATGGGAATTCTGTTACCCTGGGCGTACAGCTCGATATCCGACGGTAGCTGGTGGGAACGGACCGGCTTGAGGAGGAGGAGTTCGGACTTCTGCGGGGAGCAGGCAAGGCCCCTTGGCTCGACGTAACTTTCCACCACCCGAATCGCTTCTTGCAGCGTGTCTTGTATGAAACCGTCACTGTCGCCGGTCACCCAGAGCGTGATATCGTCAGTGTAAATGCTATGGTGTAATCCGCCGATCGCTTCTTGCTTTTCTGGAAGTCCGATCATGGCGACGTGGAAGAGGTACGGTGAAAGGACCGAGCCCTGGGGCGTCCCTCTTCCTCCTAGCATGATGTCGTCTGACGTGGTGCCTCCAATCGAGATTTGCGCCGTTCTGTCGTTGAGAAAATCCTGAATGTAGTCGTGCATGCGAGCACCCGCTCCGAGCACTTCCAGGTTCTCGAGAACGGCGTCGTGCTTGACGTTATCAAAGGCCTTGGTTATGTCGAGCCCGAGTATCGCTCTCGCGTCTAGGTGCGAGCTCTGCTCACCGTCTATGATCTGATGCTTGAGCGGGAGCATGATGTCTTGCGTTGATAGATGTGGTCAAAATCAGATCATGGTGTGTGGGAAGAGCTGTTTTCGTTCCAGGTAGTTGTTCAGTCTGTTTAGGATAACGTGCTCCATCAGTTTTCCCACACATGAGGTGAGGGAGATGGGCCGCAGCGCTTCGAGCTGGGGCCTCTTCCACGGCTTGGGAATCATGACCACTTTCGCCGCTTTCCACTGCCTGGGTATTTTCCCGTTCTGCCAGCACTTGTTGAGAAATCGCGTTACCGCTGCGACCGCCTCCATGGCCAGGTTTCGAAGCATCTTGTTCGTGACGCCATCGGGACCGGGGACCGACTTGGTCTTGAGGCCGCGTATAACGTCCGCGACTTCGTACTCTGTGACGTCTTCGCCGAGGAGGGCGTTCGCCTCTCCACGATAGCTTGTTAGCTGTCTTCTCGGGTAGTCGCCGATGTATCGCTTGTGGACGTCGTCTACCAAATCCGCCTCTCCCCCTTCGTGTCTCCTGATGATTTCGCACAACTTGTTTTTCTGCGCGGTCTTGTTACCCTCCGGGTCGAGCAGGTAGCGCAAGATGTTCCACGTCCTAGGCTCGTTCGGCTGCCCGTCGAAGCCGTCGCACGTCTCCTGCCACTGCCGCGACGTGACTTGGTTAGCATGCGCCTCTATGGTCCTGCTGAGTTGAGCTATTCTTCTGCGCAGGCTCCTGTTTCCCTTCTGGGTTCGCAGTCTCTGCTCCAGTTTCGCCTTTGCCTCCCAGAGGTGTAGCAGTCGGCTGTCCGCCACTGTGACGTTCGCCTCTTCGGGAACGACCTTGGTCGCCCGCTCGGCTGCCGCTCTAAGGCTTTCTGACTACTCTTCGATATTTACGATGTCTTCGGTTCCGTATTCCTCGAGTATTTCCGTGAACGCGTCCCATTCCGTGATCTTGCACCGCCTGCCTTTCGGCTTTGCCGGTCCCGCTGCAGTCGTGATGAAGAGAACGAAATGGTCGCTCCCGAGATCTTCCCACGTGTTGGACCACAGAGCGTCTTCAGAGCCTTTTATGAAAGTGTCTTGATTTCTGTGGTTACCCCGCCGCGTCGGTTGGTCTGGATCGGTGATGAGAGAGAGGCCGTACTCGTGCGACTCGTTCACTTGATATCCCCAATCCGGGTGTGGGGCGTTGAAGCCCCCCACCACCAAAAAGCGCCTGCCATTTGGCGATGTTCGTGGTTGCCTTGAAAAGGGAGGTGAATCTGTGCCTCTTCGAGGGGCTACTGTAAACGTTCAGGACGAAGATGCTGCGCCTATCTTTCTTTTCGTGCGATATGATTTCGATCAGGACGTGACCAACCGTGGATACCCCGGTTTCGGGTGATTTCCGAGAGTATCTTCTTGCTACATTTATGGGGTTTCTTCAAAGTCAGGAAGTGTGAAAGGAAAGGCATAAGCAGGTAGCATTATGCACGAAATAAATTCATTGCACACTATATGTACATTTTTCGCACACATCGTGTGGCAAGAGCTCATGTTGCCTTGGGCGCAAACAGGCTTATACCCTATCAGACGGTCATTTAGATGGCCTTCAGAGGAAACTCCTTAAAAATATCTGCAAACAAGCCAACGCCGAAGGGCACAGGCAGAGCCGAGATCGTGAGCTGGTTCGTTGATTCTTTGAAGGAGTTCATTCTGAAGGCCAATTAAATGCCCGTCTGACAGGGGTATCTATTACAGTGAAGGGTAATCTAGGCTAATTGTGGTACACAAGCCACAATCTCTCTGTCGAAATTGATCGATTCAAGTGCTTTTACCCGCGGCTTCATGTAGCACAGTTACCAAAACCATGGTCAATGAAAGTCAGCATCTTATCTGCCGTCTTCGCAAACTGGATGTGGAAAATCCAGTAGGCGGCAATGAGGTACGCCACACCCTGATAGAGCCATACCATAAGTCCAAAGTTTTTCCTTATTCAGTCCTAAAATAGTGACATAAATTATCTCAAACTTTATAGGAATCGATAAGACATAATATGAGAGTCAGATTTTTGACCTCAACTTATTTGTGTTAAACACCTGACTGGTCCATCTTAGACGTCGCAGCTTGCTCGTTATCCGTGGTAGCCGGAGATGCAATTACTCTTCCTGGAATCAGTCTGCCGTTGGCCATTCTCTTCCCTGCATAGTGCTTGAAGGGACCTGTAAATGTACTGACCATCAACAGAACAGAAGTTTTTGACGTCATCGTATGAACCTTGCAAACCCGGTGGGGAGTGGACTGTTCTCAAAAAGTTAATTGAAGACAATTTCTTCAAAGCAATACCAATACTACTGATATTAAAAATATGGTGAAAGGGCGGAGTGGTTTTAAAGAGATACTGCAACGAAATTGTAGTCCCTATTTTATTGTCTAAATGTAAACCACGTTCGGGCCATACCATGGAGACACCAATTTGTTGCTAAAAAAAACACGAAAATATTATTCAAAACTAATGTCTCAGAAGATCTCCTGATGTGCATCGCGTTTGCGACGTCTGGTTCTCCTTCAGTCAAGGCTATATGGGGGCTGGCTTGGCTGTGAGCTTCGCTAATTGATGGCGTCAATGCACTACAATGTGGCCGTTCGAGTTGTTCGTCCCCGCTCTCCGCAGGCGTTGAGTAGGCACGGGAGAAATAAGAAATCCTGTTCCGCCAAGTTAGACAGGGCTCAGGCACACACAGCCTGATGCCATATTTCCGTTGAGCGGTGCTGCTTTTACGTGGTGTGATGTGACGGGATTTGGTTTATTTAAACAATGTTTCGGCGTCTTTCTGAGCAAAAAAAAAAATGGTGTCTCCATGGTGTGGGCAGAACATGGTTGACATTTAGCCAATAAAATTAGTGCCACAATTCTGCTGTAGAAACCCTTAAAAAAGAAGAAAGAACAATGTACACCCTCATTTTAAACAATTCACATCAAACATGTTTATAACTTTCTACTCGTTTTGCGCTAGTTTCATTTTCTATCATTTCATGGTCTCAGTAACTTTAGGAGTGGTTGACAGTCCCACAAAAGCGTAATCAAGTGGCAAAAAAGTTCGAAGCCTGAAAAATTGACAGCGCATTGCAAGCTTTTGAAGAGTCAGACCAAACAAAACGACCGATGGCAAAAACTGTAGGATACCTGTAGTGCTGCATGTAAGCTTAAGAAATTGAAATTAATACGCATTCCTAGCAATTTCCTGCTACAAACCATAATTCTCTTCACTCTCGCTCAATCACAAGGCGGACGAAGCAAAAGCCCTTCCATTATCATAATCGTGTGCACTGCAAACTTGTAATAGTTATGAAATTTCTGAGAAATTTCTATAAAGGATAGCTCACATTAACGGCACAGAGCTAAATACACAGTAAAACGCTGCTGACTTGAACTTAACTTAGCACTGATACAGCAGTCAATGAGTGTAGGATCATTAACAAAGAGCAAAATCAGCACTATTCCCAGCACTTACTAATAGTACCGCTCTATCGTACGGTCCCAAATCTGGGTGAAGCTTTTAAATTCACCGCATAAATTGGCTTCACAATGTATCGTGCTACGATTTACCACAGAGGTGTCTGAAGGTGGTGAAAGCATCGCAGAAAAAATTTCAAAGAATAAACTTAAAGCGAGTATAAAGTAAAAAAAAAAAAACTGGTTTTGTCTACCTATGGCACCCGTGTGCTATATCCGCGCCCTCCGACTGGTGCAACAACCGACAAAAGGGCGGCAACGGCACTGACGACTTATGGCAGCTCAGTAGCTTCACGATCACGCCAAAAGCTCATTACATGTAGCTGAAATTATTCGACGAACATCCACCACGGTCACGCCAAATGCTCACCACATGTAGCTGAAATTATTCGACGAACATCGGTTTTATTAGCTTTATTTCCATTTAAGTTTTATTGGGAGTGAAAATAAAATAAAAGTGTGCACCGTTTATGACTCAAAAACGTTGTCTGGTTTCGGTGCGACTGGGCGGCTGCTGAGCAGCGACTAGCCGCAGGGGCCGATGTCGCCATCTGTCAGTTATTGAGCCGGTCAGACGGTTCACAGTTAGCAGACGGGTGTCGAAGGTAGAAAAAAAATAGTTATAATATTTTTACCTTTTACTCTTGTAACTTTGTTCTTCGAACTTCTGACGCAGTGATTCCGCTACCTTCGGTCACCTTCGTCGTAAATCGTAGCGTGATGGATCCCCAAACCGACTTATGCCATCACATTAAAGGCTTCACCCAGATTCAGAACCCTGCAGGACAGGTGTAGTGTATGTGTGAACAGGCCTTAAAGGGATGCTGAACCGAAATTCGGAATTCACAAAATAAGTTAGCCGGTGTGTTTAATGGGGTGCCACAAACCCCAAAACAACACTCATAAAGCGATATCTGGAACGGATAGCCGTATTTTTTGTAAAATGGGGATGAGATTGAGTGAGAATCGCGACGTCGCGTTTCCTGCAGGAGAGTTGAGGAGGAGGGGAAACGGTTTGATTCCTTCCCTTTCCCCTGCTCTCGCGGAGTGAAAGCGAGAAGAGGAGGAAACGAGAATTGCGACGTCACGGCCCTTTTCGGCCGTTGTTCAAGCGCGCTCTTCTTTCACAATTATACGACCATCCGTTGGAGATATCGCTTTATGGGTGATGTTTTCGGGTTTGTAGCGTCCCGCCTAGGCGCTTCTACGCTTTTTCTGAAATAAAAATTTCGCTTCAGCATCTGTTTACCGGATGTACACGTAACATTTATATTTGGCAGATATTGAACAAAGGATTATCTATCTTAAAGAAATAATTCCTTATACAAATATTTTAAATTGTTTTAGTTGTAATAGACCGATTTCGCAGGCAAGTTTGGCTAACCCACCGCTGCCGTAATGCATCGAGGGAACTTGCGTCTTTCTGCGCGTGCCCCGACCACGCTGCAGCTCTGCGCGTGCAATGCACGAGACGGCACGAGGTGTCTCAAGCACTGCGGCCTGCCTCTTGTGAACCAAATTTATGGCGGCTTCACACATGCACCGAACGCTAGGGGAGATCGGTCTATTCAACTAAAGATTAAAATTAAACATACCAACAGGGTCTTATCAATCTTTTATGAGTCGTGATTCTTTCAAAAAGCAACATGTTCTCTAAGCTCAGTTTCATTATAGTAAGTTACTGCACAACAAGATAGGTTGAGGGGCAGGAAGGCCCGGAGGAAGCAGACGGAATGCTGGAGGAGATGAGGAAGCAGATGAAATGCTGGAGAGGTGAGGGGGAAACTTTTTTCTCTCCAGCATTTTGTCTGCTTCTTCTTCCCCGGCCTTCCTTTCCCTCGCCTTACCTTCTTGAGTTCTAACAGATTATAGTTACGTGGGGTACAGACGAAGGCAACGCCAGACGAGGGGAGAAAGCCCAAGACCTAGTATGAAGAGAAACCTACTCTCCTCTCTAATGTTCCTAGTGTTCTCCCTTCCTTCCCTCGCCCCCTTCTCCTGCCCTTCTTTCCTAGTGCTCGCCCTTTTTTTTTGCCTGGCGTTGCTTCGCCTACACTGCACACAACTAGCGACACGGACTATTAGCATTGTGCGCGACCAAAAGTGTAGCTGGGGTTGAGGTTTCGATTCGCTAAACCATAGCTTCCTGCATACTGGTAATGCTTACCCTATCGCGGGCTAACAGGGAGGGAAATCCTGCGAATTACAGGGAGGTAGAGGCAAATATTGCCAATCAGGAGCGGGCAATTTTTGTTTGTGAGGTCACGGACGGAAACCAAGAGAGGGTGCCACCGAAACATCTTGGAGCTAATAGAAGTAGAGCATAAATAGCTCTGACGACTGCCCGGTCCAGTTCTCTAGCCGTGCAAGGGCCACTAGTTCTCTCACTCAAACGGTGCCTTGAGCTCTTCATTCTGGTACTTGGGCCACAAGTTGTGCTAGCAGGCTTGCAGCACCAGCTGAACGAGTTGAAGGCCAACTTATGAAAATACGGAGCATAAATGAAGCCATCACTTAGAACAACGAAAATATCATACACATAATTAGAGTAGAGCTTTGAAGATTCATCTCAACCACCCAGGTATTGTGAAGACAGATGGACCTTGCAGCACATTAAGCCTAAAGCGCCGTTTAGATATATGCAACCGAGTTAGACCGAGAGACCAGACCGGTCTTAGGACCAGTTCCTCCGCAGCGCATCCGGTCCTAAGACATCGTAAGAGGCTTAAAAACCGGTCTGGTCTCTCTCGGTCTTACTCGGTTTAGTACCTGTGAACGGTGTTTCAGTCAAATTGCAGGCACCTCGGTCTGGTTTACAACCTGATAGCTCGGGATCAAAGAACAAAAACTTGCAACAAAGCCAAGTTACAATTAGTGACCAATAAGACAATAACCTCTAAATATTTAGAATCATTGACAATGAAGACGAGCACGGACATGGCAACCTGCTGTAATCAGAATACCAAGTTAAGTGTCAGTCAACCGAATAATGGTCTTATGCCCTTGAAAAATGTGGCTCGGACAAAGACTACCACCAGAAAGATAACCCGTCACCATCCCTATTGAAAAATCAACCAGCCCGGGTTTGTGTGTTTCTGATGTTTACACCAGACCGGAAATTCAAACACGGGTTTTTGCGTGTTCTAGTGTCTTGGCGTGTTCCATTGTCTTGGCGTGTTCTAGCGTCTTGGCGCGTTCTGGAGTCTCGGCGTGTTCTGGTGTCTCGCCGTGTTCTGATATCTTGGCGTGTTCTGATGTCTTGACGTGACCCTGTCAAGTGTGGTCGGGTGTGACCTGGCCGATCTAGTGTCTTCTGGGGTGACCTTGTAATGCATGCACGGTATAACTTAGATGCAAGAAGGACTGCTGATGACAACAGCTAGCTAATTGTGCAAAAGGAACACAAATTTTTCAAAGGTTTATGTGTTCATTCTGCCATGAAACAAAACTACAAAGACAGTAAGGTGAATGAAAGTTACTATTTTATTTTCTTTGCAGCACGCACCACTCGTGCACATTCCTCTGCACACAGGGCTGTCCATGGCTCTTTTATGCCGTTTTTGCCAGACCACTTGGATGAATCAGATGATGGCTTGGGCAAGTTGATAAAACCTACAGCGCAAAAAAGAAAACAAATAAACGAGCAGCAAAAAGACTCATGAAATAACTGGCTACATTATTTCATATGTCTCCTTCCTGCTTATGTACAGTGTTTGCACGATTCTAAAGTACCCCCATTTTTAATGCGCAACATATTCATCTCCCGAATATTAAAATGGTTTGTTGATGAAAATTTTACCACGCAGATAAAACAATAGAGATCGTACGCTACATGCTATGGAACGTTTGATAAAACACACTTCCATATTAAGAAACAAAATATTACGAACTAGTCACCATCACGGTCCAAGCGTAATTCTTTGTTACCATCCAGAAACTGCAGTGCAGTATCCGCTTCCATTCAGGGCGTTTAAAAAGGTGCCATCAGTTTTGAAGCAGTTTTGTTTTCTTCAATCATGCATGCCGTTTCTGAAAAACAAGGGGAGTTATATAAATGTGCCTATTCCTTAAACGTCCAACCACCCGCAGCTGAGCAACTAATAACTGTGATTGGTTAAACGTGTGATTGGCTAAACATGCACGTGGAACATAATGATTGTCCAGTTTTTATGAAACCGCGAGGAATGCGGTAGTCATATTTCAAGCATACCACAGTGTATTTGCAAGATATCATAAGGACTTGAAATATTTATAAACTAGCTAAGGGCCCGCTATACATTGTGCGTACCCCTGGTGAAGGAAGAGGCGCATATTGAACCGAGGTTTGAAATTATTTCTTCAATTTAAGAAATAACACTTTTTCTAAACTTCTCCAATTTCGTGTCTGGGTTCTGAACAATGTAAAACACTAAAGTAATTATTTTTAATACTTTTAAACCAACCACCTCTGCGAGTTAATCGGTCTGAATAATGAGGATTTTGCCATTCCTTCAATATTGACAATTATTTTCAGAGAACACTAACACAAATTATATACCAAAAC
This sequence comes from Ixodes scapularis, assembly GCF_016920785.2. Lineage (NCBI taxonomy): Eukaryota > Metazoa > Arthropoda > Arachnida > Ixodida > Ixodidae > Ixodes > Ixodes scapularis. The sequence goes on along the minus strand of NW_024609881.1, from coordinate 38,229,269 downwards.
AATTTTTAATCAAGACCACTTCTGAAGTTCTTGTAATTTAAGCAATTTTAAAGCATTACGATCTTCCCACTAGCAGAGAAGAAAATGGTGAATAACATCATTAGGGAGTTTTAGCAGATCGTTTTTGAGCCCCGATCACGATACCATTAAATACACAACGCATGCTCAAGGCCGTCGGAGGGGATAGGAGGTATCTTTATCGGGCTTATGGGAACGGTCTACTAAAACTCCCCATTTCAAGTAATTTTTAACACCGTTGCCCTACCGCACACACTTGAAAACTCACGATCAAAACTATTTCGACATACCGTACTTACTCGCATAATCCTCACACTTTTTTTTGCGGAAAATCGAGGGGAAGTCGGGGGTGCGAAAATTACGCGGGGAAACTTTTTCGCAAAAACGTAGTGGTCTAAAACAAAAGAAAAGAAGCGCCTGCAAATTGGGGTTTTCACGCCGGCAGCTACCTACAAGGTTTGAGAACTACCAATACAGGACTTACCTTAACCATAAAACCACAGGTTCAACACAAAGCAAGGTTTATTTGGAAACACAGTCTGAGTTAAGACTTACCTACATCGCTGATAACAACCTCAGTCTGAATTATTCCGAGCATCGCTGGTCGTCGTAGCCGACGCGACGACCGCCGTCAGCGCGAACGCCGTCTAGTTGCGCGCACGCGAAACTGGCTCAACGACATTGTGACTAGCGTCTGAGAGATGGCGCTAGGCTGCCTAGGGCGCCTTAGGGCGCTTGGAGAATTAAAGGACTCTGGCCAAACGAAGCGGCGCGGCGCCGCAAAATGCGGGTGGTGGAGAGCGCGTGCATCATGCGGGTTTCGCGAACACGCAACTCTTGCCGCTGCAGTTTTGGGGGTGCGCTGATTACGCACGTGCGAGGATTACGCGAGTAAATACGGTATAGTGATATAGGACCAGTACGCCCGGCCCGGCCCGGTGTGGCCATTTAGATGTTTCGTCTCAATTGAAACAAGTGTCAGATTGCATGAATGATGTGACAAATCTGTGTAGAATAAAATCACATGATTCTTTCTGCGAAAAGCTCACTCAGCTGCAGGCTGCGCGTTAAAGCTGCATTCTGCTGGCAGTATGAGCGAATCGTCGTTTTCTTGTTCCCGTAACTGATGCCCGGTTTCTATTACCACTGTAATATAGGAGTTATAGTTGGATATAGCTAGGCCGTATGATTTCCGGTTTTAACCGACGCTCGAGCACGCGCGAGCTGTGCCATTTATTCATCTGTGAAGGACAATACAAAATTGGATTCCGCGTGCATAACTTCAGCAATATAAACTTCATTGTTCACAGAAAGCAGGCCAAGGGAGTCATATAATTCACAAGCGGAGTACTTTTCGGGAAAGAGGCTTCCGCGAAAGCCTCAAAATATTCTCTAGTGGGCTGTTTAGGTCACCAGTCCAGTTTGCCAAAAAGGTCTGAGGAGTTTTCTGAGAAAGAGCTCGCAGAGCTCTTCGCTGTGGCAGGGGTCTCGGCAGTTAACACACCTCATCAGCGGGCAGCCCATGAGGCGTGGAAGCACAGCGCTCGAAAGGACCTTGCAAATCCTTCTACAACCACTAATCTCTGCCGACTGTAGAGCCCTCTCGACAAAGGTGCACACGAGCTTGCACAGCCAGACAGCTTAAGGTCGTGGATAGCTGAGTCCTTCTTGGTCAAGGCTAAACATGGATTGATATGCTCCGTCATGTGATGCGTTTCCTATAAGTTGCGCTTGCATTCAGGACACGTCACCTGCAAAGTTTAGCGGGTTCTACACATTAGACCTTTCTTGCTTTCACTGAGAAATTCTTATTGCTTTGATAGTTTGAATGTTTCAGCTAATTACTTTGAAATTACGACAATTTCTACAAATAAAAATGGTCACCTTTTGTTCGCAAACGAAGGCCAAGTAGCCAGCCATGTAAGTCAGCGGTGCGAACTCAAGTTCCGTAGAGACTTCATTGTACTTCATCCACGGCAGGATTTCCTGTTTCACGAGTGGAGTTGGCGCATTTCACTGCCGTCTGGCACTCAGAACTAGAACGCGCATTTACATTTCCGGCAGCTTCCAAAATGCCAACACAAACCACACACGCGAGCGCAGAGTGACACTACTATATTTTCGCTGAGCACAGCTGTGCATAGGGGGGGGGAAGGGGGGAAGCGAGTTTCGCTTCCTTCTGCAACTGCGGCAGCGCCTCGGTATCGGCGAAGCCAATGACAGGCAGATATTTTGTCTAGGTAGCGGAGCAAGAGCGCGTTCGGCGCCTTCTCTATACTCCGTTTCACCTTATGTTGTACCGCAGCGAAGGCTGGAAGCGCGAGCTCATAGCGTTGACAGCTGCCCTTGCTGCACGAGAGCTTGTGCCGCCGAGATCTGCCCTAGAGCAAGGAGCTCGCGCTTACAGCCTTTCCTGCGGTACAACCTATGGTGAAACAGAGTATAGCTTCCAGCTCACAAGACCGCTCACCGATGTGCAGCGCCTCCACGGAAAATGGGAGAAGTTCTCCTGTCACGCGTCGGAAGGACACCGGCAGGCCGCACCAACAGGGGGGATCGAGTGGCCGTGTCACTGGAATGCCTGGGGAGAGGGAGAGGGACTGTCCCTGCGGTACTCGCCCCCTCTCTCCTCTCGTCGCCCGTCACGTGACCCGCAGCCGAGCACGAGCTACACGCTGATAAGCATCGAGATCCGGAAGGGTGGGCCTAGCAGCCTTTTTTTTTTTTTCTTTTTTTGTCTGCTTGTTGTCAGTTCCAGCTCGAACTTCGCGCGTCCACCTGCTTCGATCTGTCGCCTAACCCTGCGGTCTTATAAGGATGTCTCTCGACAACTTATTGGATTTGCAACAAAGCTATCAGTGTTCGAAAAGTCCTACGCCTATACCGGCAACAAGCGACTCTTCCAAGAAGTCAGGAATTCTTGCGGTTTGGTTGGGTTCGGCAACTGACAGCTTGTGCGCCACATCGTGTTGAAACTTCCAAGAAGCCGTTCCCTCTCATTTGTGTTTGTGTGGTTGTCCTGCTTTGACTGTGTCGACGAATATCACAGATTACATCTTTCAAGTCCGCTATTTGTATGGTAAGTGCACTGCAACCTACTTCTTGGCAACGATTGACTGTTCTTCTACTCGTACTCTTCCAGATTATCTATATAATTATGCAGCCACTATACTCCCGGCAGCCGGGCGAATAATTTCCTGAAAGTCTACCTTCATAATCTAGAATTACGTCGGTTTTTGTTTGGTTTGCTATCTTCTCAGTTGTATAAAAGCTTAGAGTGCCTCTCACATTTCACAGATCGCTTGCATGTTTGTACTTGTCTACAGAAGACGTAATAAACTTTGAGGAGAAATGAAAACAATCTTTTGTGTCTGTTTTCCTGTCCATGTGCAAGCACCTACGTGAGCACATTTGTTCTACGTGTATTTCCTTTTTCACGAGGGCGCCGCCATCTTGAAATATCGTCACTTCCAGTATGGGCGAAAACATTGCTTCGCCGTCTCCACGCCAATAGAATGCATTTAGAAGATAAGCGTAACCGTCACACATTTTCGTTTGGTCTCCCCTTTATTTTTTAATATTTGCAGGTTGAAACGTTTTAATATATTTTCGTCGCCCGTACCGGATATGCCTACATGGCGGTCGGAGGCGAGAGTAAGCGGAAAAAGACTGTATATTGAAATCAAAACCGGCCCTAGAGGCACTCCCGATGAGGTTTGAAGAGTGACGAAGGAGCAAATACCAATTTACACGCAAGGAATTCGGCTCTTATATAAAAGATAATGAAATCAGTCAAGATGTCAAAGATTTTTAGCACTTAAAGTTTCCGTAGGGCGTTTTCAAATAAGATCAAACATCCACGTTCAGTGACCATTTTAATTTTTAATGAAAAAAAACACACTTTGCTGGCTCCAAGACCAGAAAAATAAAACCAATCATTGCTATAAAAAATTTGTTTTTGAAAAAACAAAAAAAAAATGTACGCAACGTAGCACTTTGTCGCGTGCACGTTTCGCGTATCGTACCATGTTGGCATTCCGGGCGGCTTCCCCACAAAAAAAAACTGTTCTGGCTACGAGCCTCGAAATAATTACTGACAAATTAGGCACAGGATGAAATCACAAAAAAAATATTGATCACCGAGTATTAGGGTCGTTATTTTCAAAAAGAAAATCAATAATACATCATATTGCGCAATCCGGTCTAGAATATAGATTTCTTTTTTTTTTTTCGTATCTATAAAAGCTCACTTTTTCCAGCTTTGCCGGTGTGTTTCCTTCCATATAGATCATCTGTGCATGGAATGATGTTGTCCTGGGAAACGGGAAAAATTTACAAGAATAGCTCACACAGGATTCTTTAACAAATTATGCATTATTTTGAAAATCATTTAAAAGCAAAAGGCCATCCTTAAATTTTTTTTAAACTCTCCGGAATTAACGTTATAACATGTACTCGCAGAATATGCACAAACATAATTGAATATTTGTTTGGTTTCGAAGTTATGAAGAGAGAAGTATGTCCACATTGACGCTAACGCGTTTGCCATAAATGGGGCGCGCACATAACCATTGTTACCAATTTCACCATTATTAAAAAGCGCAAAAATGCTACGAGGTGGACAAAAATACAAACTGACAGCAGAGAGGTGGACGGTAATTTTTAAGGGAAAAGTCCTAATACATTTTTATACAATCGGTCCAAAAATGTCAATGGGCCGAATCGATCGAGAGGCGCCGCACTGAAACTCGCTTCGCAGTGCCTATTTGAATAGCCGGCGTGTACTGTCTCCATCTACGCCACGCAAAGAATCAACCGACGCGACTATGCAAACGGATCAGCCTACAACCTTGGATTCAACAGGATGCAGGATGTAGGGTGCGGTAGAACCTTAACCTGCGCCGCCTTTAAAAACCGGACAATGCGAAAAAGTATATATAAATATATATATATATATATATATATATATATATATATATATATATATATATATATATATATATATATATATATATATATATATGTGTGTGTGGGTTAGTAGAGATTATAAAAAAAAAAAGAATTGCGATTGAATGAGATTGCCTGTAACTTAAATTATATGACAACGGTTTGGGGAATCGTGAAATCCAATTTGTGTATGCTCATGCTGCAGCAAGCCACTTTAAAGGCTCTGTTACATTCCGACGTAACGCGCGCGCAGGCGAACGCTGGCCGAAGTCGGCTACGTCACATCAGTCACGCCGCGCGCGTCAAAAATACGCCCTCTTACACTCCGGCGGCCCTGGCGACTCCCGCGGCTGTGCTTCGGTGGGCCGCCGGCGTGGCGCATGCGCAGAGTGTGACTACGAGGGCACGTTTCCTGCGAGAGTGCGTCACTTCCGGTTCCTTTTCGTTTCGAATAGCAGACGAAAATGCTCGCGCTTCTTGAGCGCCAAGTTCGAGCGATGGCGTGGACGTACCTTGCACGACGAAAACCCGCGCTAGCACTCTTGGTGCACCACGTGCGCCACAAGCGTAGGCGATCAATGTACATACGGTACATCTTTGACAAGCGCACGGTCTACGGTACCCAAGCTTCGTAGTGTCGTAGACACACGGGTGAGGACGAATTCCCTCGATAAGCTTCTCGACGGCCGAGTCCGAGTCTTCAAACATAACGCCACACAGAGTGGTGCTCCCGTCGTCTGCTATTGCTCGTATTCGCCGCGCTTCCCGCGCAAGGGCTGCCGGGAGCCAGCGCGTGATGCATCCTGGTCCGGCGTCGCTGGCGCGGCCGGCGCGGTTTACGGCATGCTCCATTTTGACGTCGAGGCGGTCAGGCTGCGTCGAACGCCGCCGGTCGCGTCGGTTAAGACACGACGCCGGAGTATAGAGCGTCGGGTTTTCGTCGACGTGACGTCGCTGTGCCGCGCTTGCACGCGCGCACGCGTTACGTCGGAGTATAACAGAGCCTTAAGAACTAATCCCAACTACACGATTTGCAGAGCAACAAGTACACGTCAGCGAAGTGGATTTGTTTACGCAACAGGACATGGCAGGGGTACCTGCGATGGAATGGGGGTCATGTTAAACACCAGGCGACGTTGTACGACCTACGACTGCCCACCACTTCCGTGATCAAGTCGCCGTCATAGATGGTTGCCCCACTGAACACTAAGCTGCAAAACCTGAAACTATCCCTGTTCCCGAAAGGTGACGTCAAAGCTTTCAGGAACATGAAAGCAAAGGAGTGGGACTCTGTTTCTGTTGTGCGTGCAATTCAGTCTGTCATTTGTCAGTAGACGCAGAAAAGATATATGTATATTTGAAAGAAAAGTCTCCTAGGGCAGCGAAAAGCAGATCGCGGTCGCGAGCTTGCGATGCCTGTGAGAAGAAACGAACAGTGATTGCTACAGACAAAACGGGAAAAAAAATGTTTTCATCGGAGTGCCAGGAGAGCGCCGTGACCAACTCAGGTCAGCATCCGGCCGAAAGAATGCACGTGAGAAGCGCCGAATGTGAGCACTGGATCTTGATTCATTAAACTTGTTTCAATTGTACCGTTTTAAACATGTGTTCTTTCTTATTACCATTTAAGCTTGGTCATCAGCAGCCGAGCCTCCGTACGAAAAGTAGTCTCCAAAATTCACTGATCCGAGAAATCTGTACTTAAATATAGTTGATTTGTGCTTCAAACTCACCTGTAATCTTTTGTATAAATTCTAATATTTCACGAGGTCCTTTCACAGTGCTTTCTCTTAACAGACTTCCTATACCTTTCAACTCCTTTCTTGCCCTTGTTTGAAATCAGCAACGTCCAATTTTGTTCCTGTCTGTTTACGGCAATTCTGTACATTTTGCGCTCTGTAAATTCATAACTACAAAAACAATATTTCAAAACATTTTTGAGGGACATGATAAGACATTTTATGAGCCTTGATCTGTGAAGAGAAGGGGAATGCTAAGATGGCCTTCATTTTAAACTGAATTTCCAATTATACAAAATCGGTAACATGTCTACATCTCAGTGTATTCTTTGTTTGTTTTCAAAAGGTCAGCGTTTTCATATTTAGTTAATATTTATGCGAATATTGAACAAACGTGTCCAAATCATGTTAAAAAGGTGAATTTCCAGCCTTTTATGATCCGGATTAATGAAGCTCTAAATTGCTTTGTAATATATAATACATAAGTACTATCGGGGAAAAATGAAACGCGAACAGAGGAGCGCGTGGCTCGCGATACAGGCTGCGCCGCCTGGAAGTGAGCCTAGGGGCGAGGGTGCGTGGCCTACTTCGATGTGTTCACGCCCCTCGAGTGGCGCTCCCCCAGCTTCGGCAGTGAGCCTCTCAGTGCGCTGAAAGCCGTCACCGCTATCTTTGCCTTCTCGGCGAGTGCGGCGAGCTTCTTTGCACCGCACGCGCTGAGCCAGCAAAGATAGCGGTGATAGCTTTCAGCGCTCTGAGAGGCTCACTGCCGTAGCTGGGAGAGCGCCAATCGAGGGGCATGAACATATCGAAGTAGGCCACGCACCCTCGCCCCTAGGCTCGCTTCCAGGCAGCGCAGCCTGTACCGAGAGCCACGCGCTCCTCTTTTCGGATTTCATTTTTCCCTCATAGTACATCGTTTTATTTTATGTACAGTTTACGCACAACAAATAAAAAACCTACAACTGTTTTCCTTTTGAATATGCAACAACGGTTTCAAGCAAGCCTCAAAAAGCGTGCGCGGGTACAAACAGCGACTTTGTGTTTTTTTGTCCAATAATAGATATCTTATTTTGGAAAAAAAAAGTTTGAATATGTCTGCGGTTTTACAAGGAAAATATATCTTTTAATAAAAAAAGAAAAACAAACTCTCGACCGGACATTGTCGTTTCATTTCATCTCAAATCGCCCCAATACAAGCAATCTCAGTCAATCGGAATGTTTTTTTGTTTTTTTTTTGCAGTATCTTTATTTTCTCTGCGTTATGCGGCCTTCCGTGGTGGCCGATCTATTGCAGCTCATAGGCGGCACAGGATTTTTTGCGCCTTACCTCCTATATTATGTTGCCGCCAAGGTTGTAGGCTGATCTGTTTGCAAAGTCACTCCACTTGCTTTCTTTACGTCGCATAGACGGAGACGCTACACGTCGACTCTTGAAACAGGCACCTCGACGCATTTCACAGGGTTCCACCCTATGGGCATTGTTGGGTCGATTGTACGAAAATGTATTAGGAATTTTCCCTTAAAAACTACCCTCCACCTCTGTGCTGTCAATCTGACTTTTCTTGACCACCACGCTGCAGCTTGACGCTTTTTGATAATAATGAAATTGCGAAGAACGGGTATGCGCACGCCCCATTTATGGCAGCCGCGTTAGGGTTCATTTGGCATATTTATCACTTTATAACTTAAAAGCCACACAAATATTGTCTTACGCTTTCGCAGATTCTGTCAGTACATATTATAATTGTTAATTTCGGAGATTTTAAAGAATATTGAAAAATAATATTTAAAATATTTTTCAAAAGAATGCAATATTAGTTGAATACTCATGTCTGAGCAATTCTTGCAAAGTTTTCCCTCTAGTCGATACAGCAATATCTCACACAATGATAATCTCTATGAAGGGCAACACACTGGCATAATTTGCAGGCGTTAGTTGTGATAGATACAGACAAAAAGAAACTTTAATCCTGAGCATTATTTCGCTATCTGCCGTATTCGCGATTTTGTTTTCTCAAAGTAACGACCCTAATATTCGGTGATTAATGCTTTTTTTTTCAATCCTTCCTATGCCTTATGTTTCAGTAAATATTTGTAAACCAAAATCCAGAACAGTTTTTTTTTTTTTTTTTTTTTTTGGTGAAGCCGCCCGAAATGTCAATATCGCGCGATGCGCTAAACGCGCACGTGACCGAGAGGGTGATTACAATTTGTTTTGGCAAAGACAAACTTTTTTTCCAAAACACGGATTGCATTTATTTTTCTGAGAATGGAGCCAGCAAAATATTTTGTTTCTCATTAAAATTAAATTGGTTATCGGACATGGTTCTAAGATTGTATCTTTAAACGCCGTATTGAGTTTTGTAGTCAAAACCTTGCGAAATGTTTTGTCAAATTCCAAGAATATTGCATCGATATGTTCCCTGTTACCGACAGCAAGTGCAAGGACAAGACCCTCAGAAGCAGGTGCATAACAGTTGATACATCGTGCCATAGTCTGTGCTGTACGATCGAAAATAACTTTGTTTCTATAAACTGCGTGACACTTCGGTGCACCAATGTTTCTATACATTTAGAACTTGTCAATGTACTTGAGATCGGGCACTGGTTACACGCGCTGGACGGACTAGTTGTACTGAATATTTGAATTGTACGAGCATTTTTCCAGTCGATGGGGAGTGTAGATTCTGACAGTGATGCTTTAAAGAAAGCACATAAGTAATGGGGATGCACTGAATTAAGCGGCATGAAGCATGACATTTATATAATATAAAATACAACGCGGCCATCTTTAGTGTATCCATGGCATCGTCTCGCACCTGCGTGCTGAGATCTGATATCGACTGAAACTGTCATCATAAAGCAGCAAACAGAAATGATTAAAGAGACACATTATCTATTATAATTTTGCTTTCAAAATAAGCATAAAAATATTATATACCAAACAATTGGGACACACACAAGAATTTTTTCTTTCAGTATTCTTGCAGAAATGACTTGGGAGAGCCAGAGCATAAACACTGAAGTGTGTCACGCTATAACATAATTTAGTATCAATGAACCGATTCCGGTTTTTAATTTCCATATCAACGTGTAAATCAGAAGGTACTCAGTACACACAACGTGCGTGCATTATTTTCTGCACGGAACAACATCTTGTTTCCTGCGTGTTCAAGGAATGGGAGTTCGCTCAATAAGGTCCACGTGGAAGGCAATTACACCTCAGTATAAGAACCGCGCGCTGGCAGGCATTCTCAACGCATGAAAATTAATTCATTGTCATTTATTATCAAACTTAGCTGAAGTAGGTGAAGCTAGTGGCAATATGGTGCTCCAATCTGACATTTATATATTATAAAATGCAACCCGGCAGTCTTCACAGCATTTTTGGCTTCTTCCCGCACCTGCGTGCTGAGGTCTGATATCGACTGAAACCGTCTTTATAAATCATCGTGAAAAAATCATTAAAGAAGATCCACTTTATAAATTCTAATTTTACCTTAGACATGAGCATAAAATTATTATTTACCAAAAGATTGGGGTACACTCAAGGATTGCGTCTTTCAATATTCTTGGAATAACAACTTCGAACAGTGACAACATAATCACAGGAGTCTATCACGCTATAACATAATTTGAGATCAACAAACGGATTACGTGTTCTTCAAGTTTCCACTTCAGCGTTTCACATCAGAAGGTACCAGGCCCACCCAACGTGCGCGCACCATTTTGAACACTGGACAGCATCTTGTTTCCTGCGTGTCCAAGGACTATTATTTGACTCAACTTGGTCTGGGTAGAAGACAATGACAGCGCAGTATAAGAGCCGCTCACTGGAAGGTATTTGAAACACCTGAATAGTAGTTCGTGGTTATTTTGAATGAAGCTTAGTCCGAAGTATACCACGCAATTGCCGAAACGATGCTCCAATCTTTGAGAATCATGCTCTGTCTGTTTGTTGTAGGTAACGCCACCTATATGTCAGTGTCGATTTGGTACGAAGAATCACCGCAAGAATTTAATTAATTCCTTCAAAACTGAGATCGCTGGGGCCAGGATGCCATTTTCGTCTGCTGCGGCGGATCTTGGGACGCCCAAGATATTCAATGGCAGAAGCGCCTCGATGTGAAAGGGACACGGTGGTGCGGGCACTGGAGCAAACTAAAGACCCTCATTGAAGACAACGCTGTGTACGGAGTTCAGACCCTCCTTTTGACATACCGTCATCGGGGAACGCCAGAAGCCTGCATGGACACGGTGCCCAAACAGTACAGGTTTTGGTATGGAAAGAAAATGGCTTGTGTTCGGACATTACGAGACATGCCTACGCTCCCCTTACGTGTTTCGTAGTCAGCAGATGAGGCTTTGTTGTTCCGTTGCTTCGGCGCAAATCGAGAAATCTGGAGTGGTAATCATTGATAAGGGTTCTAATCGGTCACTCGAATATCAACTGCCCGAAACTGATTACTCTTTAAAATATCATCCAGGGGAAAGTTTCCCCCGTAGTGTCCTTTCGTTTTCCGTGAAGCCGGTAAGCATAGCCTGCAGTGAGTGGCCCAGCACATCTAAGGGCTTCACCACTTTCCGTCAGTCCAGAATAAAACTACTACTAGAGGCACTGACTCTCCTCAACGCAACACTAATAAAGACAGTATTATCAGTAAGGGATGGTGAGCGCAATTACTGGGCCGAGTAAATGGATATTTTTATGGTCGTTGAGCAAGTCTTTAGAAAACTGCTTATGGATTATGATCTACCAATACTCAACAATATGGAAGCAATCACGTTCTATTTGAAGGAATCAGGCACTATTCCAGTCACTCCAAAGTATGCCCTCGAAGGGTCCAAGCAGTCGCTGATTTTTTTGGTCCTATGTCTCGCATTTTGCTTCATCACTCTCGTTTTTACAGGTTTATTAGATGCGACAAAATCTGGTATAATCGTGGCCAACGACACAATGCTTTTTCTTGTTGCGGCGTTTTATTCAACGTCTTGTGCTTTGCAAGCCTCTGTCCGCTTCTGTACGAGTCACCGCATGGTCGTCTTAGCATGGGTCCTGGGCAGCTTCTCCATTTCGGTGTACTTTAAAGGCCAATTGACTTCGTGGCTGGTCGCTCGCAATCCAGAACCAATTGTGGACGATCTGAGTAAACTTGATACGGCTTTGGATGCTGGCACAATTCGACCATGCGTTATTAAAGGCACGGCGTGGAGCTCATACGTCCATGATTCATACCTGAGAAAATTGCAGAGATCTCTTGATCCGCAGGCGGAAGTGGGCACGTTTAATGACTGCTTCAAATACGCTTCAAAGAAAGGCCGCCTTTGCATCACAGTCAGACCGGAGCCCTGCTACATGCGCTCTTCCTACCCCGGATTGACTGAGTCAAAGGATCCACTGGCGCTATTCCATGCCGGGGCACCTGTGCGAAAGCACTACCGTCTGAGGATGGCCTTTCGGTCTCTCGTTCAAAGAGTTGACGAGACAGATTGGTTTCACATGGCTACAATATCCTGCAGGGAATCTCAGCGAACAAAAAAAAAATACAGCCGTTGCAGGAGTCGCTGAATCTTGTTTGTGTGGCGCAGTTTCTATTGCCGTGTTTTGGAGTGTCGGTTTTCGTGTTCTTTTTGGAAATGATCTTTGGGCGCTATTTCCTTCGGCGCGTTGCGAGATTGACAAGAGTACGGGCAGTGTAAGCATAATGTAACAAACGCAAGGATCGGCACCTTGATTTGTTTTTGCAATTGCATTACAGATATGCGTTGCTGTTTTCTCTCCAACACCTTTCAGTTCTTGCTGATACAGAGTATTCGCTCACCAGAAGCTCAACTGACGCTCAATGATTTGTTCGCTGGAACATTTATGCAAATAATGTGTTTTGTTAAGTAAAGCACAGTTGCGTGGCGTATTCAAAGTGAACATACAGATCGATATGTATTTGAAAGGCGCTCAAGAATGCGAATCTATTGATTCACTTCATGGTTGCAATATGTTGGGTTTCTTGCATAGTGTGTGATTTGGCCACAAGTGTGGGGCCTCGAGTGGCCGTGTGAAGCAGGGTTCGACATATGGACTTTCATGTTGTTGTTTCGTTCGACTTCTAATAAACAAATTAGGAATTCATTGCATTCTCTTTTGATATGCTCACTTGATGTTACTAGGTCTTATATGTTACTCCATATTCTGCATTTCTTTCATGTTGTAACCGGGAAAGTAAAGAAAGGACGCTTTGTTAGAAGAAACAGCAGAAAAGAAGGAATTACGGCGTAGGCTTCAACGGAACCCGTGAAATGTCGGTGGAAGCGGTGGGACCTCAATATCACGACCCCGCCTACATTTGCGACCGCGTCACCCGAAGCTCTCGTACGGGGAGCATAGTCCCGTGATGTGGCTGATGTACATCCCGCCTTCCCAATATATGGCGCCATTACTCAACTGTTCAAGACGTGCTAGAAATTCTTTCGTTTATGTGCCTATACAATCCCGGCGCGGTCGCAAATTGATTATGAATGGTTGGCCTTCACCGCATTGTTTAACATATTTAGCCAAGTTTGCGACTTTGTCCTCCTCTCACTTTTTCCTTGTCTTCCACGGAAACGCAGCTCGACCTGAAGCATGAGCAGAACATGGAGAGCTTAGATTGTACAGAGGGTTCATCTCAAGCGGTAGGGAGCTTTTGCAATAATTTGAAGGTGGGCACGTACTGCGGCGGTCTGCGGCCAACCCACAATCCGCTTTGTTTTCGAGTTGCGAGAAGGAAAGCAGGAGGAAAGGCAGAGAGGTTTGCAGACAATCAAGGCTTCCGTCACCTTCTCGCAGTTGCTTTTCCAAATGCGGCCCATAAACAACATGACCCCTTTAGACCAGTTGGAAACTCTCCAATACAGGCTTTCTAATGAAACATGTCGGAAGCAACTGCAACCTCTCGGCATAAATGAAATCATTATTGCCTCAATCGGACGGCCGCTGTGCTACTCGAGTGCGACGACGTCGTAAGCATTCGCGACTCCAACTTTCTGTAGGTGGCGCAGCTCGTTTCTAAAAATGGTGGTTATAGTGAGGGCAGATATGCCTGCTGGTGTTCCAGTTTGCTGAGCCTGTCTAGCCTATTGGCTTCACTCAGCGACACAAATTATTCCAGCTTTAAAAAGGAAGTTAGGGTGTTGTGCGCGCCGGTCATGTTTTTATCCTGAAAACAACACAAAGAAAGGGTGTAATAGTTACGTCAGGAGGCACGTTTTACTTCAGGAACGAAACTGGAACTAACTTATGTTTTGGACTTCGCTTGTTACTATAGGCGTTGATTTCAGTTTCTCTCTTAACTAGAAATGTGTCTCACAGCATAATTATCGAGCCAATGATATTGTTAGTTTAAATTTTATTCTTTGTCAAACGTGCCCAATCCCGGCAGTTTATAAATATTATGAAGTTCAGTGTCGCTTGGGAGACAGGGTCTTTCATCCATATTAAAGGTAACAGGATATTGTAGCTGTTGAAGATATCAGTGCTGGTATTTGTGAGTTCGTGCTAAATTTTCTCACTCTGATAATTATCCTGTGACATAATGACCTGCGTGCCCTTTGATGGGTTTTCAACATTTAGATGATTAATTGATTTAGCATTATTCCCAGCACTAGAATTACAGAATCAATGGAAATTTTACAAAAAATCTCCACGGGTCATGATTTTAGAATATATGCACAAAAACGTATAAGTTAAAAACGCGCTGTTTGGACTACAAAAACTTAATCCGTGTCAGACGACAAACGTGTGTGTGTGTGTATGTGTGTGCGCGCGTTTGTGCTTGTGTGTGTGTATGTGTGTGTGTGTCTTTTCAGGAAAAACACGTGACGCATGGGACTTTATATTACATCCAATGTTTATGTTTTAGTTGACAAGGATGTCAGTTTTTTATGTAGTAAAAAGAAAACGATATAATACCAATTGTAAAGACAATTATTGGAAATTTCTTGTGATTGTGAGGCTTATTGGAGGCCTTTATTACCGCAATATTTTATCAATAATGCAATTATAGTATTTTATTGACTATCTTTTAAGCTATAATTTAGTGCGTTGCTTATGATCTGATATAAAACGCGCGAACAACTATGGCTATGTTCCAAATCTTACCCGAGTAACCTGTCTCCTACGTCAGCGGGTAATCCCGCGTGACATCGCGAGTAAACGATCCGCAACTCGATTTTGAAACGGCCCGGATAATCACCTGGATACCACGCGGATTGGCTTGGTCTCGGGCTACAGTAAAAAGAAAACATAGCAGCGATGGCGGAAAATAGCAGACGATCTTTTTTGATGATGGAGAAACTAAACAGAGACGATAATGGTAACCGCCTCGAAGTTTTTCTTTGACAGTGACGACGCGGTGTTTTCTGAGATGGCCCCACCAGCTCCTTTTGGGCTGTATTATGAGATAAAATTTACTAATTCCTTTCAGTTAGACATCACAATTTTTGTTTTGATTAATCTAGGCGATCGCTGTAAGTATAGTCCAGGCGCGATAAACAGCCTCAACTCATCGTAATTAGCACCGACTACGTTTTGCGGATACTGCTTCCACACGGTAGAGCGGTAGAGCGTATGGAGTTTTCTCAACAGTGATATGTGTATACGTTCGCTTTGACGCGAATATGATTATAAAGTCACAGAGAGCACTTCGAAACCGCTATAGACAATTTATTAGGGAGGGAAATGTGGTAGGGTTGTTGACT
This sequence comes from Ixodes scapularis, assembly GCF_016920785.2. Taxonomy (NCBI): domain Eukaryota; kingdom Metazoa; phylum Arthropoda; class Arachnida; order Ixodida; family Ixodidae; genus Ixodes; species Ixodes scapularis. The sequence continues at coordinate 38,213,829 of NW_024609881.1, read as the reverse complement.
GTTCGTGTACATAAAATCTTCGTGCCTTCACTGCTTTACTAAAGCGCCGTTCACACATATGCAACCGAGTAAGACCGAGAGAGACCAGACCGGTTTTTAAGCCTTTTGCGACTTCTTAGGACCGGATGCGCTACAGCGGAGCTGGTCCTAAGAGATCGCAAGAGGCTTAAAAACCGGTCTGGTTTCTCTCGGTCGTACTCGGTTGCAAGAGTGTGAACGAGCCTTCTCATTACACACACTCTAAGAAGGAGAAAAAAAAAAAAAAAAAAAAAGCTTTTACGTTATCTATTGCGTTCGAACATTTTCATCTTTTAACGTAAGAATACGGAGTTCCCACCGAGAGCGAGGATGCGGAGGAGCTCCTGTTTACACTTGCACTCTGATAATAACAAGTATACCTTCCTGAGGGGAGGTACACGGTCTGTAGCTGGTGCAGTCGATTCCTCGTTGAAAACAGCACATAAATGGCTGCATTTCATTCTTTGTTATTTCGAACGTCTGCCGCCAAAGCCAATGGAGCAAACGAGCTTTGACGGCTGTCGGCGCAGGAGGCAGACGACGAACAGATCACGTGACGTATTTACTCGATTTGATCCGGCTTTACCCCCCGATCGAGGAGGGTAGCGTGGGTAATTACTCCGGAGTAAACAACCCGCTTCTTGAACGCGAGTTCTGACGTCATCGAGTAAGCGCGAGTAAGTTTTGAAACGCCAAAATACGAAACCTCTACTCCGGAGTCGGATCGAGTAAATTTTGGAACACAGCCCATAACTAGGCAAAGTTGGCGAAATATCCCTACCGGTGCAAAGTGCAGCATTTTTAAATAAGAGGAAATAAAATACAAATAATATGAGAACAATGAATACACACTAGCTACTCCGAGAAATACATCTAAAATGATATTGGTTGTGGGTAAAGCATGTGGCGATATCAAAGTCGTGACTTTTGACGATCGGCGAAACTTCTAAATTCACGGCCAATCCTTCCGGACCAAATGCCCAAAAATACAAAAAATAAGGGAATTTTCTTTTTAATAACAAAACTTCTAAGAACAGTCATTTTCTTTCATTTTTACGCGCCGTCGTTTTTCCAATAGCAGCATGTCCCAAATAGCACACCACGCCGGGTTGGGGATGGGCGGTATTGGCCTGCCGGGATACTAATACCGACCAGTACCGGATACGCCCCAAGGGGCGACATCGGCCGGGCCCAATGCCGGAATCTTGCGGTACCGGGAACTTATTGGGGAACCGGCATGTCGGGAATACGGGATGTTCCCGTGAGCTCCCGACCCAGATCCCCGGCATGGAACCGATGGCACAGTAGGAAATAATCAGTGTGCCAGCGTACTTCCGAGTAAGAGCCAGTTCGATTGCGAACTATTCAAAGCGTAATAGTAGACCTCCCAGCGTAATGGCGGGTCAGTGCCAGCGCAATTGTGGATCAGCGCCAGCGTATTTGTCATTCAGTGTACGAAGCATAGAACCACTAGAAAGCTAGCTGCGTCAGGCTTTAAATCCCAGGTATAACATCCGACTGCATTAAAATTTTGAAGAGCTAGCTTCTCAGTAGATCAAATTCACTTAAATGTGGAAGTTCTAAATTTCTCATTCCGAACTACTACATTGGTTTTCATATCTTTTATAGGTGCTGGCCGTTTTAATACGTTTCTCGGACTTGAACCGAAACAAGCCAGTTTAGTATTTGTGCAATTGTAAGAAACAATTCTGTGTTAACAATTGACTTTCGCCGTGTATACAATATACTCATGGCAAATATTGTATACTTGCTAAAACGACATGTCCCATTCCTCTGTCACCGAGATGCATAGTGTGGGTAGTGCAAGAAGGAAACATACGAAATGTTTTTACCGTGACGTTCTTTATTGCGACTCGTGGATCCATAGCAGCCAGCTCCTCAGCCAGAGTGTCCCTGATCCTCAAAGACGGTTGGAACCACCAGTGGAGTGTCCGTATCTTCAACTCTATTGCCCCTCCCCGCCAGCCACCTCTCCATTGCGTCCACGCTGCACCCTTGGCCGCGACTTTGTATGCACCTTGTGGGCACCCTGGGGGCTCCCAAGCAAAGTTGCCCGACTGCGAGGCTCAAGCCGAACTTTTCTTGCGTGGCGGCGATGTCACGCCAGCCACGCGCACATCGGATGCGCCGCCTTGATAAGGCAGATCAGAGGCGGCGCACGGGGAGTCGCTGCCTGGACTCAGGCGCCGGTGGTAACAATGTTAATCGTCTCGTCCATGTCCCATTAAATGTAGTTTCTTGTTGTTGAAACCGTTGGCTCCGTGTTGTTCCTCCGGGTCGGGTATGCAGCAAGGCAAACCGACCACAATGGCGCCCAACCGTGGTATACTGCCCACTCGCAGAAATTTCACGGGGCTTGGTTTCTTCTTTCGGTAAGCCTTTTTCATATTCCCCGTCTTTCCTATCGTTGTTTCGTGCTTCCGTCACGTCCACGTTTGTTGTATTGGCGTGTTTCTGACTGTGTTTTTGTGACCGCAGCAATCGTTTTGCGGGCTTGTGTTGGGTTTTTGGGGGCGTTTCTTTTTTTTTTGTGCTTGCAGGAATGCTTACGCGACGCAGCACTCGGATGAAAGTCTGGTCCGGTACGTTCGGGTCATGCAAGAGCTCTTCAAGAGGGCGGACCCGAAGTCACCGGAGTCGGACAGAGTAGCTCGGGTCAGAAGACAGTGTCACCCCAGGTACCACGTCTACCTGATCAACCGCACCTTTGAGACCCTTGAAGAGCTAGCCCGGGGCGCCCGCCTCATCGAGGAAGCTCTTCATGCCGAGCGGAACTACGTGCCGCCGCCACCAGCCAAGTACGCGCTCGAACCGGCATGCGCATGGCGGGGCCCCGAGGCCTCCACGCAAGTGGACTGTCCGAACGAGACCTCCCTTCCCCACCACGTCAACCAGGAGAGTTGGCGTGACATGCATGGTGAACTCCCGTGCGGGATAAGCGTATGTTCGCCTAACTCTTCCCGAGAGGTCCCCGGAGGTCACAGCGAGGCCCGTGAGGGTTTCGGGCGGGGGTCGCCACGACAGGTGGGAGGTCGTTGGCCGTGCCCTATCGCAAGCTGGGGCCCAACGGAGATCACCACCCAAGCGAACCATCTTCATCAGTCTGCTCCTGCAAGTGCTGGCGAAAACTGGCACGGTGCGGTCGCAAACCCGCAGCCCAGCAGCATTGACCCCCGCCGCAACGGAACAAGCCCTCCCCACAACAGCCAGTCGCAAGCCTGGTGGAGGCCTTCCCATAGTGGTTCCTTATCCGATCACTGGAGGCGGTCCGACGGGCACCTCGGTGCCGGTGGCCTAAGCAGGCAACTGTCGTCGGACTGCTGCTACGAGTGCGAGCAGCCCGGCCATCACCGAAACCAGTGTCCAAGGCTTCTGGACACTACAAACAAGAGGTGGCACGAGACGGCGGCAAAGGGCCGGAACCAAAACAACCAGGGAAACTACTACGGCCGGCGACGCTGAAACCAGACAGCCACTCGCCGACGGCCGTTGCAGTCCCTGGGAGCGGTGAGGCCGTGGCACAGATTCCATCGGTATGTCGAATCCAGCCTGAGCCTAATATCATTGAACCGCGCATGACGATTTCACTGCTCAATTTTCCCATTGCCGCACTTTTGGATTTCGGGGCCGCTATCTCGCTCATAGGGGGTTTTGATTTCGAACACTGCAAAGCAAAAAAGATAAGCCTCCGGGAGTGCGAAACCCGTTTGCAGCTAGCTTCTTGTACAGCGATAACAGCTGGAGGAGCCGTGAGGTTGCAGATTCGGTTTAATGGAAAGAAGGGGCGTCAGCGATTTCTTTATATGCCAGGACTTGTGGTACCTGTGATCTTGGGCCGAGATTTCATTACAGGCGAGAGCATGACGCTCGACTTTTCTGGTGGTGGATACCAGCTGGGACAACAACCGGAGCTGACTCTGTTTACCGAACGGGAGGACTGCATCCCTAACCCGACCACTGCAGCCCACTTCACCACGGTGCCAGACGTCTTGCCTGTCGGCGTTCCGGACCGTGATACCCCGCAAGCTACGTAATTTTTTCATCCGATACATGCATGACTCTGCCTTGGCAGGACACAGCAGTGGGAGAAAGACTTACGAAAAGTTATCCCAAATTGCTACCTGGCCAGGCATGAGGCAGGATGTGCTCCGATATGCTCGTAGCTGCTCGGTGTGCCAGAAGGCAAAACCACGTGGTGGTCAGGCCCTCGGTCTCATGCAACCAATCGCGAGTCAGAGCCCTTGGCAGATTTGTTGCTGTGACGTCATGGGCCCCTTCCCACGTAGTACCCGTGGCAATCAGTACCTATTCGTGGTAACCGACCACTTCACGAAGTGGGTTGAGTTATTTCCATTGCGGAAGCTAGATTCGCAAAAAATCTGGGAGTGTCTACTCGAAACATTCGCTAGGTTTGGCTTTCCTGCACAGCTTGTAAGCGATAATGCCTCCTATCTCACGAGTAAGGTGTTTGTGGACGCATGCGCGGTACTGGGAATCAAACACAAAAGAACTTCCCCGTACCACCCGCAAGCAAACATCACGGAAAGGGTAAATCGAAACCTTAAGATGATGCTAGTGGCCTACACCGAGCGCCACAAGGACTGGGACGCGGAACTGCCCGAGCTGGCATTCGCGACCCGTACAACCACTAATCGGTCAACGGGTCTCACTCCTGCCCAATTAAATTTCGGCAAGAAGCTTGCGTTCCCGCTTTTTAAGTCTCCTTTCTACACAGTCTGGGGGAAGGCTTCGCCCCTACGTGAAGTTCGCAGAGGACCTGCGAAAGCGCTTCTCCGATAACCTAAGAGAGGCCCGAGAAAATCTCGACGTCGCCCGAGTACAGCAGGCAGAACAGTACAACCAGGGGCGACGTGACTTGCAGTTCGAGGTGGGAGATTTTGTACTCCGGCGTACTCACCCACTGAGTGACGCCGCTCGAGGCTTCGCAGCCTCCCTCGCCAACAGGTGGGAAGGTCCGTTTCGCGTGCGTGAAAAGTGCTCACCACTCACTTACAAACTAGTTAACTGTGAGTCTAGTGAGGAAACTGGACCTGTTCATGTCACCGACCTTAAACGATTTTTCCAAGCAGAAGACGAAGATTCCTCGCAGGACCGGAACGACACTGACGGCAGTCCCGTTCCGGAAACCCCCTTGTCTCCACCAAGGCGGCGGTATAATCTGCGACGTCGGTGACACCAAAGAGAGAGGAACCTTTTTTTTTTGTCTCCTTGGCTTTGCCTCTCTCGCATATTGGGGGTAGTTTTCTACTTCCACGGATCTGCCCCTTTTTCAAGAGAGGGGGGAGAGGATTGTGTGCCCACCTCAGATCCGTTATTTCAAACTTTCTGGAAGGGGTCCGAAGATAACGTCAGGCTCAGCCCTCAACTGAGTCCCATGTCGTCTGCTTCTATGTTTTCTACGAAGCTGACTCGTGGACAAAACCGTCGCCACACCCGCCATCTGAACGACACGGCGGCCGGTCTCATCGTGGACCGCGGCCACCCTCTACAGGACCGAGCAGCAGCTGGCTAGGATCAAGGACCACGTGCAAAGCAGCCACCTGGTGGAGCCCTGATCCCGAACAAGCGACAAGCTGGAGCTGACCGAGCCGCCGCGCTCGTCAGCAGCCGCCGCGCTCGTCCAGCAGGCGCCGGCCGGGCTTACAACGTCAGTCCGCCCAACAGCGCCATCCACCCCCTGACGCCCACAACGTCTCCGTCATCGACATGCCGGACGAAGCTTGAGGGGGGGGGGGAAGTGTGGGCACCCTGGGGGCTCCCAAGCCAAGTTGCCCGACTGCGAGGCTCAAGCCGAACTTTTCTTGCGTGGCGGCGATGTCACGCCAGTCACGCGCACATCGGATGCGCCGCCTTGATAAGGCAGATCAGAGGCGGCGCACGGGGAGTCGCTGCCTGGACTCAGGCGCCGGTGGTAACAATGTTAATCCTCTCGTCCATGTCCCATTAAATGTAGTTTCTTGTTGTTGAAACCGTTGGCTCCGTGTTGTTCCTCCGGGTCGGGTATGCAGCAAGGGAAACCGACCACAACCTGTAAAGAGAATTGTCAGGTAACACATTAGTCGAGGGATAGGGGAAGCCAATATCTTGCATACAAGCTACACACAAGGTGCAGTTCAGAGTCTGCAGTTTGCGAGCGTTTTCTTTGGATGTAGGTCCCACACCTGGAGTGTAATTCAAAGGTGACAGAAAGAGAGCTCCACAGAGGCGGAGATTCTGGGTTTCGCCACCAAGCTAAGGTGCAGGTCTTTTGGAGGCATATGGCTATTTCATGCAGCGTCCTATCAATCTGAAAAGGGGAGCGAGGGGGGGGGGGGGGCGGGGGGCGAGAGGGGGCGGGGCGCAGAGATGAGTGGCTCAAAAGAGAGCAAAACGTTCCCAAATGACACTCTACAGACCCTGGTCTCTTAATGGGCTCCATTAGATTCACAACCTGCAAACTAACAGGATAACAGGACAAGACCGACAAAATCATTTTTCACAGTTACTTCGAAACGCCGCTTTTAGTATGAAGGTTTCGAGAATGCTAAGACTGGAGTCATTCATATTAAAGAATGTAAGGCGATGTTAAAGGGAAAAAAACACGACAGGAACTGACGACTTAAATTTTGCCGACTGCAAGACTTAAATGGAAACTAAAGCTGTGCTGTATTTGAGGAAGATCACCAAAAGCGTCTTCATTTGGCGTCCAGGATCACAAATATAGAGTTTATTTTTCAAATTGGTGCTCTGAGGCTGCAGAAGTGAATTCTTAATGTACAGGTGAGGCCCCTCGGCCCAGGCAGCACACGACGTCGGGCCAACATAGATATTTAATTGGAGATGAATGGTCCAATGTTGGGCCAATCTGGCCATCGTGCAACAAACATTGGTGGTACATTGGCATATACTGGCCAACATAGGCCTGCCTTTACCAACGACTTCCCAACGTTGGCAATCGATTGGATTAGGCTGGACAACATTGTCCTATCTCAGCCAATGGCGTACCAACGTTGGCAATCAATTGACTCAGGCTGGCCAACATTGGCCAATCTCAGCCAATGACTTACCAACGTTGGTAATCGGTTGACTTAGGCTGGCCAACATTGGCTTGTCTTAGCCAATTGGTTACAAACATTGGTGATCAATCGGCCTAGGCTGGCCAACATTGGCCTGTGTTAGCCAATGAGTTGCCAGTCTTGTTAATCGATTGGCTTAGGCTGGCCAACATTGGCATGTCTTAGCCAATGGGTTACCAACATTGGTAATCGATTGACGTAGGCTGGACAACATTGGCCTGTCTTAGCCAGTGGCTTACCAACGTTATAGTTATTTGGCTTAGTTTTTTTAATGTGCTGATCGCGCACCCTGAGAACAGTGTGTAGATGTGGTTCCCGGGAGGGAACGTTTCTCTTTTCACACGCACAGCAAGTTAGCACCTGAATTAGAACGCTGTATGCATTGCGAGCTGTAGCAATTTTGAGCGTCCACGAAGAAAAATGCCGTAGTCGGCGACAGGTTTAAAGTAAACGCTGGGGAGGAAATCGCCTCATCCAGATCCTTTGCTCTGCAAAAGTGAAAAGAAATAGGAGCTTTTACCACCTGTCGCCGACTATAACTAACTTGTGTCATCCCAAAGCTGAAAGTTATGCTCAGTGAATTCCACATAATATACAAAATTCACACTTCCTTCGATTTGTGTGTATGTTTATAAGGCAAAACGTTTTGTGCTTCTTCTGTTATGCCCATTTAGCGACGCAGCCAGGAAACGTTTCCAAGGGGGGTAGGGGGAACGCAGGGTTCAACCCCGAAAGCTCCACGGGCCTCCCCAGTATCTACGACACGGGTGCTTTGTCAGCCGTATGTGATCTTGAAAATCTCAAAGCAACCCGCTTTGCTGAGCCGTAAAACACGGCCTATAATTCAGTTTAAAGCAAACAAGATTAGAAATAAATAAAAAGCACTAATATTTTTTTAGAAAAAAAATAAAACCTTAAACCAAATATCAAGCGGTTGGTTAAGCAATTACACGTCCTCACGAATAAAAAAATCACGTTGAATTAATATCTCGAACACCCTATCTTTGAGGTAGAAGGTGATATAAGTTGATGCGCATTTCAATGAGCAAACAAAGGTTATCACGCAACATGTAACTGAAGCTGGGCATTATATGTCTGCTCGCCCAAAAATCACTTCAAAGTGCGTACAAAATACGACGACTGCAGTAATGACCACGGTAGTGACAACGCCCGCAGAAATATAAACTGTAATAAAGCCAATGGGTTACCAACGTTGGCAGTCGACTGGTTTAAGCTGGCCACCATTTGCCTGTCTTAGCCAGGAACCTACCAAAGTTGGTAATTGATTGACTTAGTCTGGCCAACAGTGGCCAGTCTTAGCCAAGGGCTCACGATCATTGGTAATCGATTAGCTTAGGCTGACCAACGTTGGCCTGTTTTAGCCAATGGGTTACCAACATTGAAAATATGTGGGCGCAAGATATCAGGGTGCCTCGATTTCTGAAACCGAGCTTCAAAAACGAATGAAGTACTCTACGCAATGAAAATCAATGTTGTAAGAAGGCGTCTTGATAAAAATGTTGCTAGGAAGACGCTGTAATTGAATAAGTTATTCATGAATTAAATCTAATTGGCAACCTTTATTAAATACTTATTTGAGGGCAAAGGTCTCAATTGGAAAGTGGTATTTTAAATAGATGCTTGAAGAAAGAGTTTACAACATGGTACACACCAGGAAGCAAAGCACACTTCCTTTGACTAGCTATGGGGCCAAGATTGGGCCTTGGCCGTAGTACATCTGGACCGGGACTTCCCAGTGAATGCGGAGAACTGCCAGCGTGGCATCTCTCTGTATATTCCGGGCACCGGAATTACGCGGAACTGCGAGGGAAGGGATTTTCTTGGCGCCTTTTGTCTCTTTTTGGTCCGAGCCGACCAGAGTAGACAGGCGGGTGGAAACCAACATTTAAGGCTTTTGTGGGGCTGCACTGTATTCACAGGCCCCAGAATTCCACGGAACTACAACGGAGTGGTTTTGGGTGTAGTTTATTGGCTTTGCAGGATACAGTGCGCCAAAGGACGACTGGCGTTGTCACGAAGCTTTCTAGAAAAGCGCAAGTCTCAAAAATCACAAGATCAGCTCAATACTGTAGAGAGCGAGCCGAATGAACGCAATAATAGTGTCAAAAAAATTGATCCCTCCATGACATTTACAGCATGCATGTCTCAAATTGCGCATCAGAAAATGGAAAAACCTGCGGGATAATTTTTCTATGCTTATTTTTCAACATCACGCATCGTTGCAACGGTTCACGTACTTCGCGGCATATCTGCTTCAACTTAAAATGAACAGCTGCACATGCTAAGGGCTCTGTTGGCCTATCAGGCGCCAAAAAGGTTGCGATGCTGCGCGGGAGATGCGCCAAGCACTGGAACGGCTCCGGTCCGCAGGCGTTTGCAAGGTCTCAACGACAAAGCAGCCTCTTTGCAGCACCAGTGAGCTAACGGTGCTCGGGATTCCCACGCTCACATTGCAGCAGAGCGAGCGCGGTCGGCCAGATTGAGGCGCAGTCGGTTCTCATGTCGCGATTGCTACGCCGTTGCTTTGTCTTGCACCGACATTCGAAACAGCTCGCTCGAGGCTGCATGCGGGCCAACCACACGAGTCTATAACGCGATATAGTGTCGTTACAACGTGTAAAAGTTAGTGCTCACCTCGACGGGGCGCAAGCAGCGGCGCTATGTCCGTTCACGTCCACGTTGAGAACGACGAAATATACATTAAAAACACTTTTTAGCACCCGAAACATACATTTTGTTACTTAATCGTGAGTATTTTGCCACCTTAGGGACGTCCGGTTACCTCACTGTACAGCAAATTCCTCAAATATGCAGACGCTATTCCTGATATTTTTTTTTTTTTTTTTACTATTCTACGATATGATAAGTCGTTAGCACTTTCGAGCCCAGAACACCTCCAGGTGTTGTCATCGTTTTGTTAGATTCGCGATTTTTTTTTTTAACTTCAGCTTTGGGGATCTTTGAATCTGTGTTGAATTTATAATTAAAGGGTTTAAGAAATGGTACAGTTTTTGTTACATTTACACAACCCTCGCGAAACAAAAAATCTGTTATTGGCGTGCTGCGAAATATACGGCACAGCTTATTTCTAAGTAATATATTTTTTGTGATTTCAGTTTATTTGGAGACATCGTGCGCAGAAAGACGACGCAGTTATTTTCTCATCTTAGTTTAGAGTGTGGGTTTTACGGCGTAAAACATAGGATTTTCATACCTCCCGTTCTTCGTTAACATTTGGGAAGGGCAGTTCCTTTGGGACTCAAAAAACTATCTCGGCGAGAACTTTTCTTGGCAATGCGGTAGAAAATAGGAGAGCCCGCGCACAGCTTTATTTAGCGCTCAAAATGGGAGAGGCAGCGCGGGCCTGTATCTTTACTGCACTGCCAAGAAAAGTTGTCGCCGAGTAGCTGTCGTGCTGCTGTCCTGTTCACTCGGTATTGAGAGCAGAGTAGACGCCATGCGTATTTTAGGCCAAGCGTGTCTCCGGTTACGGTCACGTGACTGTAGTCTCCAAGCGGGTCACAAGGCAGAGCACGGCACCTGCCTAAAGGTCACTGCTTGGTAGACCACTCGCATAGCATCCATTGCACTATCAAATTTGAGACGAACTCACAAAAGTATCCACTGACAAATCCTCTAACTGTGTTCATTGTTCGGATGTTCCTCGAAGGTAAGCCTTTTGTGGGCGCACCGGCCTGGGGACCTCGAAGAAGCAGGATGCAGGCGAAATGCTAGAGGGAGGAGAATGTTTCCTCGTCACCTCTCCAGCAACCCATCTGCTTCGCCCTATCAGCATTCCTTTCCCTGGCCCTGACTGAACTCTTAGCTGCGGCCTGTGTTGCTCAGTGTTTGAAACGTCCTACGCGTATATCGGCAAGAAGCAATTTCTTCGAAGAAGTCAGAAATTCTCCTGATGTGGTTTGGTTCGACAAATGACAGCTTGTACCGCGTCGTGTGGAATCTTCACGGAGCCCTACCATCTCGTTCGCGTGTGTACGTGGTTGTTCTCCAGTGCCCGTATCGACAAATATCTCGGAATACATCTTTCAAGTCCGCTAATTTTTCGTTAAGTGGACGGCGACCTGCTTGTTGGCAACGAGTTATCGCTGTTCTACGGGTACTCCCCCAGATTATATCTAGAATTAGGTACTGTCTGTTCTCCCGGCAGCCGGGACAATAATTTTTCCGAAATTCTACCCAAAGTCCCCTCCCACCAGCTGCAGGCATGAAATCATGCAACTCCAGGTAGAATACTGACTTTCTTGTTCTCCCGGCTGTTCGTGGAAACACTTTTCATAGACAACCTTTCATGAACACACGTTTCATGAACACGTTTCGTCGACACTAACATATCACCGACGCTCGCTACGCGAATCGCACACTGCGGGGACGTTTTCTCGCGGAAGTGGATAATCTGCCGGAAGCCCGGGAAAAGAAAGCCGGCAGTTGTCCCCTTTTGGCTATCGTGTAAAACGAATTGTGAAAACGGCTATTTGAAGCTCTCGAGTAGCTCACTTGTAAGGTGTCGGTCTCATACACAGCGGCACCCTGAGTCAATCCACCAGTGTGGTCTTATTTTTTTTTCTCGAACATTTTATAAGCATTTGGCGATATTTAAGACACCTTTTTTCTGATTAACACTGAAAAAAACGAAAGTTGTGAACAAAACTTATCTTAAGTAAATGGTATGGGACTGCGCCCTTTCCGGGGGTGAATGGAGGACTTAGCCCGGGGAAAACAAATTCCGCCAGTTTCAGACGGCGCGTGTATCACAGTCTGCGGCTGCTCATTAGGAAAATATTAACCCACTTGTTCCACCTGTACACGCCGCTTCCCAGCGGCCCTTCGGCGGTCCAAGCTTCGCTGTCCTCAATTCACCCTCGAAAGAGAGTCTCCTACCATTTAATTCAGCGAAGTTTCGTTGACAATATTAATTTTTTTTAGAGTGATAATTGTAGAAAAGAGATGTCGTAGGTATTGCCAAATGCCTAGAAGAAAAAAAAGTAATCCCGCACTGACGATTAAACCAGGGTCCTGAAGCATAAGAGATGGACACCTTACCAGGGAGTTACCCTACTGCCTCACATAGTTGTTTTCAGAATTCGTTTTATACGAGAACCAATAGGGAACAAGTGCCGGAATTTTTTCCCCCGGGCTGTTGTGCCGGTGGCAGAATATCCACTTCTTTTTTTTGCGGGTGTGTCACCGGCCGGCAGCCCTGTCCACGCAGCTTCGCGGCGACGTTTTGCGACGGCTCATGAAACGAATGTTAACCCACGTGTCCCACCCACATGCCATTTGCGCGACAGTTTGGGGTAACTTGTTACCAGAAAAAAAAAAAGAAGCTAATCATAATATTTTGTAGAACAATCTGCCGATGAAAAAGCGTGTCAATGAAACGTCATTCGATGAACTGATGCCACCACCAGTGATAGGCGTCTCTCAGGAGACTTTTGGGGAAAATATTTTCCCAGCTGCCGGGAGAACAGACAATATGGCCTAGAATTACCCTGGTTCCGTTTGCTTCGCAATCTTTTCAGCTGTATAAAAGCTTAGCAGTACCTCTTCACATTTCCCATATCGCTTGCACGTTTACACTTCTCTACGGAACATGCTGTTTATAATAAACTTCTAGAGGATTTGAAGAGAATATCTTTTGTCTGTTTTGCTGTCTGTTTAGAAACTTATACGCGAGTACTTTTTTTTACGCGTTTCCTTCGTGTTAATTCAGTTCGGGGGCGTTTTAAATGAGTTTGAGATATCCAACCTTCCAGACGATACCCATTCAGGGTTAACGAATAATTCGCATGAGTGCCAGATGCTAGCTCGAGAGCGATTCATTTCAGCTAGCATTTTCAGCGGAGATAAGCCGCCGCTAGGCTTCTGCTAGAGCAAGTGAGCCAGCACTGCTTTCCGTGGCTTGATCGCGTCTGTTTATTTGCTTGTGCATGATATATTCAGCTACATAGTTCAGAAAGAGCTAATGGTGGCCAGTCATCCTTGACTTCATGACGACTTGGTTGAGGTTGCGGAATAACTTTTAGTCCATTGTGAGCCAAGCTCTTCAGAACATCGCGATGCTACAGAAACAAGTGAACTTGTGTAGAGCCTTGGCCCATTCACAACGCGCTGCTTGCGAGTGTGCTTTACTAAGACCAATGTGGGTTTGAAAGCGTTGATCTTCACTCTTGGATCTTTTTGTAGATGCCATCAGTGCGAAGCTAAAAATTGAAGAATCGGCAGCTTAAAAAATGGCGGTGAAGTGGCTGCCAGGGCCTTGCGACAAGAGAGGCGGCAGGAAGAGGCGTTCGGAAGCCGTAATGGCTCCCCAGCAACACGACCCTCCCAAGGACCAGGCATAGGCTCCCCGCTGAGCCTCTTCCCGAGCCCCTTTTAATAAAAGTTCAAAAAATGTGTTAATTGAACTTGAATTAGTCATTTGAACGCCATATAAAATAGTGCAAAGATAAAGCATAGGAGGACCTTGCCATTTGCGCCCAGAATGCTTGCTTGCATTGGGCTACTAATACAAAACAGGCCAGTGGTTCCTAAAACCCAATGGTGGAATAACCAGGATTTAAACATTACATAGCCAACATTAAAGATGTGGCATTAACATCGGGACATGCTAATTAATTGGCTTGACTGCAAATAACGGCCTATTCAATGAATGAACTTGCATGCCAATGATGGCATAGCCATTGAGTTAGTGTGAAAGCCAAAATCGGCATACCGAATGACATAGTGTGGATGCCAATGATGGCTGAAATATTGGTTTAACGACGGCCCAACAATGGTGGCAATGATGGCTGGAAAGTTGGTTAAAGGATGGCATTACATTGGTGCCAATGATGGCTGGAACATTGGTTGAACGATGGCCCAACGTTGGTGCCAATGATGGCTGGAACATTGGTTGAACGATGACCCAACGTTGGTGCCAATGATGGCTGCGACATTGGTTGAACGATGGCCCAACGTTGGTGCCAATGGCTGGGCCAACATTGGAAGAAGTTGCGCTTGACCAGAATGCCAATATTTGACCAACCTCTGGAGCCATTATTTGCCATTATTGGCCCAATGTAGGTCCAACATTGGTGTGCTACCTGGGTTATGTTGCAAATATTTTGTAGAGTAAGGTACTTTCAAAACGAAAAGCTGAGGGCTATTCTAACAACTCTAGTCAATACCCTGTTTTCTCATTATATGTTCAAAATGGGAGTAAAATACTTCTAATAGTACATTTGATTTGCTCACATTTTTGTCCCTAACAAAATATAAACGATGGTTTTAAAACACAAGACAATGGACAAAAGAAACATATTACACAGATGGTGTTTCTCTCAAGCAGACGTCAAGAAATACTGATTTAAAAGCAGTTGTGTCATGAATATTGGAAATACATTGTGTAAGATGGTTTTGTTCTGGAGAATTTCACAGGAAGGAATTTATAGGTAACTTACCACCTCGTTTTGGTAAAAAATCATTGATGAAAATAATAATGGGGTGTCAGTAGTTTTTTAAAGCTGGGAAAAACGATAAGTTTTGTAAAGACAAATTATAAAATTAGAATACTCAGCGTAAAGAAAAATTCAGAAATAATGATGAATATCTTATAGAGGTAACACCATGAACACTACAGTAGTTGTTAAGTATGACAGTATAAAATGTGGCATAATCAGATTCTAACTTGGGAGGGTCTTTGAAGCACGTCCCTTGAAACAACATGCGCGCTTTTGCTTTGCGAACATGAGCATTTTGTAGAAACACTGTTCACGGAATTAGGAGAAAGAACCAGATTTTTTTTCTGAAAAGCAGACAACTTATTGGCATTGTTAATTTTAAGTTTCATGAGACGGTAAGTAGAAGATCGGATGTCAGAGTACATGTGAATACCAAGGTACTAGTAACAAAATGTACAAGAAGTATATGGTATTCAAATATATATATCGGGCACACAGCATTACAAGTCCCGCATATTGGTTGAACTCGGCACTTTACGTATGATTGTATTTGCCATGTACGATGCCAGATATAAATTTCTGTAAGGTGAAACTTCAAAGAGCTTCTATCATTGTTAGTCAGTGTCCTTTTTTCCACCTACGCAGTACTACACAGAAAAAGGGCGACCAAATACAGGTCAACAAATTATTTTACCATCCATACAAAACGTAAAACCACTAAAATTTAATATTTAATAACACTAGGCCTAGCAGGAGTAATATAATAATTATAGCCTTGAACTTACTAAAATGTTAGCGCTGAAGTGAATAAAAAATGTTTAGCTGAATGCGACTCAGTGGTTGCGAAGTTTGTTCAGTTTTAACCGAAATAATCGGGCATTGGATATTATTGAATATTCGTGTAAAATCGAATAATACTTAGTCTGTTCTTTACTTTCGGTCTAGAATGGCATACAGATTTACGAGTAGAATATAAGAGTTTTGTTTGTCCGGAAAATATTTAATGGCCGCTATGAACGTTTCGCCTTTGATATTTCACGAAATTAAACGGAATGAAAATAACGAAATATACTAATATACGAATGAGATATACCTTGCAATAAACTGGAACTAACTATTTTGTATTATTTTCGTACTGGACAAAAACAAAACGAATTTTCTTTACAATCTCATACAACCTGATACGTGGTCATTAACTGATCTTTTGATAGCCTTTCCTCTAATTTGGATTTTTACACGATGTGGACTATCTCCAGGTGCCGATTATACAAGAATTTTTTTTGTAATATATTCATTATGACGAGGCATGGCGAATTTTGTGATTGAAAGAGTATGGCAATTAATTAATATGCGATAAAGCTTCTTGACGTGCTAAGAAAGCGGATATTTCTCAAGATGTGTTGTGTGTGAGAAGATTTTCGTGTCGACTAAACAGCAGGTGCGGACAATGCACGTCGTACGGACGGTACACAGGGTGCGAACTTTCTAAGCAAAAGCGTTTATTTTTAACCCTATTTGCCTTTGCTGAATATATAGCGAGTGGGAGTGCGGGCTAGAGTCCAGAAAATACAGTGCCTAATATTTATTTTTTTACGCTCAAGGTAGGAAAATACACTAATCCTTCTCAAGTTCAATTGCGTGTCTGCTTTTAATTATTTCTCGAAGGTGCAAAGACAACGTAACCAAGCGTATCCCCATGGCGGTGTAATTCAATGCCTTACACCTGGCAAATTAAGGTAAAAGGAATGGGAGTCGTGAGAATGTTTGGATCAGGAAATTCCACTTACATGCAATGTCCTTGAAAATCGGTTTCAGATATATCCATAGAAACACTACAATTTTGCACGCTGAAGCCTTTTACTTCAAGTCGGCAGATGGATCTTCTAGTGTGGGGTGTCGTCAAGGTCAGATACAGTGATCGCATATATTCCAATATCTAAAAAACAGGGCGTATTCTGTCTTACCACCTGTAGTGCGTAATGTTTTGTGTTTTAATGCAGGTTGTAATGGTTAATCCACCCTGGTAAAATAGCTACGAGACTATTAAGAGGAACAATCAATGACGTGTTTCTTTTTTGGTAATTCTGAATCACATAACTCTTGACTAAGCTCACTGTTTCCATCGAATATTGTTGATCTTGGGTGAGAATCCTAAGGCTGTACTGTTCGATAGAAAGCAGGAGTACACGTCTACGCTATACCTTAATTAATGTATTGTTCAATTAAAATCGAGTTGTGATGAAGATGATTATTGGGGTTAAATGGCGCTAGAGCGACTTTGGCTATGTTGCGCCAGACAAAATTACTTAAGACGGCTATACTAGGAAAGAGATATTAAAGTTTTCATGGTAAAAGTTACAGCTGATGTATATATCTGGTCTTTTTAAGAAAGTCAAAAACACGGTTAAGTGGCACTAAAGGATAAACACCAAGCAAAAACATAGGATGAAATGGAAGGTGACCTTTAAAAAGTTCAGGAAAACTTTGTCGGCGATGTTGGTGATGAAATCTACAATGCCATAAAATGTGTAAAACTTTCAGTACTTCCCCACAATGAGCACAGAGCTTTTCGTCTTCACCACAAAGAACATATAGATGAGTCAGACGTGAATGGCCAATCCTAAGGCGGCAAAGAGAACCTCTAGTCGACGTTCCTTATGGAACGAGCTCTCCCACAGGGCCAAGATGGGATTAATGACATAAAGTTTATTGTTGCACTCCGCATCCCACTCCGACTGCGAGGCCTTGAAAAGTGATATCATCAAAAGTGGCCTAAGGTCCTGATAGAGTAACCCAAGAGTTGTTGCCAAGTCCATCGCACTTGCAGCCAGTTGATCTGCTTGCTTATTCCCTGGAATTCCTACATGACTGGGCACCCAGCAGAATCCTATGGTGTGTCCAAGTTGGAGAGACCGGTTTATTTTAGACCGTATATGTAGTACAATGGGGTTCTTTGTGGGAATTAAGTTTCGAGAAAGAGCGCGTATCACGCTTTGTGAATCAACAAAAAGGATGCCCTTTAATGTTTTGTTACTCATGATATGTTTAATGGCTAGAGAGACACCATAAAGCTCTGCTGAAAAAATGCTTGCCATACCATCCATTCGCAAAGCTTTCTCAAAGGCACCAGGACTTACGGCACGACCAACAAAATATGAAGATTTCAACCCACCAGTATAAAATTCAGTATAATCTATATATCTCTCCTGGAATGACTGAAAAACTGCTGCAGCGCTTGAGGGAAAATAGCCCGTTTATTATACTTTGTGAACGACCAGTCGCAGAAGATCGGCACATCGTCCCACGGAGCAACGTTTTCTTTGTGCTTTAGTATGACAGCATCCTTGAGTGGAAACTGAAGGAAGGCACAAAGGCTTTGAACGCGGAAGTTAATAGGACGAACAGTACATGGTTTGTTTTCAAAAAGTTGGGAGTATCGACAGGTACGGATGGTACTGTAGGATTGATGTTGAGGGTTAGAATAGAACCAGCAAGCGCAAGAAAGGCTACGGTACCGTCTCCGCTTCTCAAGAGACATCTGGAAGGTCTCTGCATGCAAACTCAAGACAGGTGATGTGCAAAAAGCACCCGTAGCCAGTCGGAGCCCCAAATGGTGAACCGCATCCAGCATCATTAGTGCAGATGGACGTGCAGATCCATACAAAATTGCACCATAGTCAAGGCGAGACCGAACTAATGATTTGTAGAGTCGCAGGAGGCAGCGCCTGTCAGACCCCCACGAGTTGTGGGACAACACTTTGAGAATGTTCGACGATCTTAAGCACTTGCGCTTCAATTCCTTCAAATGAGGTACAAAAGTGAGTTTCTTGTCGAGAATTATGCCCGGAAATTTGTGTTCCCGATGAACAGGTATGTCAATGTGGTTTAAATGCAAAGAAGGATCAAGGGACAGTCCCCGGCGGAGCGAAAAGGGAACGCAGAGAGTTAATCGGGAGAAAAAGTGAAACCGTTTTCATCTGCCCATTTGCTCGTTCTATTGACTGTAAGTTGTAGTTATCGTTCACAGCGGGAGAGGTCGCAAGAAGAAACGGAGATCTGCACATCATCCACATACAATGAGTAAAACACAGACGGTTGTGTCACACTCGTAAGACTGTTAATTTTTACTGCAAACAGAGTAACACTTAAACCTCCTCCCTGAGGGACTCCATTTTCCAGGGGGAACACATCGGACAGTGTAGAACCCAAGCGGACCTGAAAAGTCCGGTCGCTTAAAAAATTCTGTATACACTGGAGCATGCGACCTCGTACTCCATAGTTGTGCAGATCCCGAAAAATTGCCTACCTCCATGTGGTATCATAGGCCTTTTGCAGATCGAAGAATACCGAGAAACAATGCTGCCGATGCATAAATGTCTCCGGGATAAAAGTCTCCATACGAACCACATGGTCTGTGGCTCATTGTCCCTCCCGAAATCCACACTGATTAATGTCCAAAATATTTTCTTCCTCCAGAAAATACACCAGACGCCGGTTGATGAGCCTTTCATAAGTCTTCCCAAGACAACTAGTGAGCGCAATGAGACGGGAAGTCGCTGGAAGAGAGGGTTCTTTACCAGGCTTCAGAAGAGGAATAATGTGGGCGCTTTTCCAGCATCGAGGGAGAGCAGCTTCTTTCCATAGATGATTAAAAACATAAGCAAACGACTTAATGATGCTGGGGACAAGTGCCTCAGCATTTCGTAATGAATCCTGTCTGGTCCTGGTGCAGACTGCTTTTTTACACCAAGCGCGACTTCCAGTTCGCACATACTGAATGGTCTATTCTAAGCTGCCCGGTCATATCCTGACATCGAGATCGATCGCTTTTCAGCAGTAGACTGAAACTTCTTAAACTTTAGACTAAAGTTGGAAGAACTAGATAGATGCTGGAAGTGGATTCCAAAAACATTTGCCTGATCTTTTGTGAGATACGGCAGGCAAAGGAAAAAAAACGGATTCGGAAGGGTTAATAGTCTCCTCTGACTTTTCGCAGGCGGTCCCACACTTCCTTCGCTGGAACAAGACAATTTATAGAAGAAGCATATTTGGTCCATGAAACCTTTTTAGCCTGTTTTCGTGTCCGATTCACCTTAGCCCTACTTTTCTTGAAGGCAATTAGGTTTTGATTAGTAGGGTACCGACGAAAAACTCCCCAGGCTTCATTCTGGTCCTTGCGAGTGGTTGTGCACTCCTTAGTCCACCACGGTTTGCACCTCTTAGGAAGACGTCCACATGTTTGAGGAATAGACTTCGAAGCCGCAATAATTATGCATTGAGTGACATAAACTGTCGCATTGTCGCGCTCATAGTACGAAGCAAAGGTGGATCAATCACAGCCTCTAATTCAAAAATAGACCAGTCGGCATTCTCTAACCTCCACCTAGGAAGGCGAGTCGGAATCGATGGAATCGGTTTAACGCTTTCTAAAACAATGGGAAAATGATCGCTTCCAAAAAGGTTGTTTAAAACTTGCCATGAAAAACATGGGAGCAACGATGGTGACGATAAGGACAAATAAATAGCTGTAAAAGTGTTATGGGTGGCACTAAAAAATGTTGCTTCTTTTTGGTTCAAAGGACATAGCCCGGATGATAATAAAAGTCGTTCAATGACTCCACCACGAGAGTCTTGTCGAGGACTACCCCACAAAGGGTGGTGGGAATTAAAATCGCCAAGAATTAAAAAGGGCTCGCGCAGCTGGCCGACGAGTTCCTGAAGTTCTTGCGAATCCAGCGGAGTGTTGGGTGACAAGTAGATGGATACAAGGGTAATGAGACGGTCAAGAAGAATTCGAACTGCAACTGCCTCAAGTGGAGTCTGTAGAGGGACTGGAGCACAAGCAACTCCACTCTGCACTACCACTGCTGCACCACCCGAGGGGTTTGATGAAATGTGGTCCTTTGGGAAAACCTGATGACGATGTACCACTTTTGTGTGGGTGTCACTCAGATAAGTCTCCTGTAGGCACAAGGCCACAGGACGGAGCTCATCAAGAAAAAAAATGTATCTCATCGATGTTACGAAAAAGGCCGCGACAATTCCACTGCATAACTCTATACTTTTTGACCATTGTAAAGTTTATAATAAAAAATAAAAATAACTGTCAAAAGTAAGCAAACTTTCTACGACTTAAAAGTCTATCTTTACACGCGGAGCATTTTTTTTCTTTTTAGAGGTGTCATTCGGCCTGCCCGTGGTGCCACCGGAGGCCGGAATTAGAGATTCGTAACTCAAGTGAGGTCTGTCCTCGTCGGACCTTGACCCACTCTCGTCCATCGGGTCAGCTAGAGCCAAAAGGGGCTCCTCCTTGGAGGCGTGTAACCTCGACGGCTCCCCCAGTCTCCGAGATCCACCAGGGGCAGAGGGACCAAGTCCCCGACCTCGCGATGGCTGAGACGGACGAGTAGGGAGTGCAGAACCCTGTTCAGGAAACGCAGACCACTGTGCTCGGGTGGATCCCGACGGACCAGCATCCACCCTCTCATGTCGGGGTGGAGCAGTGTGCACTGCTCCAGAGGTACCTTTCTTCTGCGACGGGGTGGCCCTCGTCTGCTCGGTTGATGAGTCCGAGCCTTTCGCACGGTTGGGAAAGGCGCCTGCCTGGGCAGCTGAGATAGCACGCCCTGGAAGTTGCACCTTTAGTTTGGGACCAGAGGACTGAAGTGGTTGTGCAAGGTCTCCATAGGACAGTTGCGTTCCCACAGACGCCATAAACGGTGCAGGTCTCCGGCGCACCACCACGGCAAACAAGCCTCACTGGAAACCCAAGAGGCGACGCTTTGCTTCGGGATAGGAGATGTTTTCTTTCACCTTCAGAGTCAGAATTTCCTTTTTTGTTTAATGTGTTCACATGACCTAGAATCTGCAGGGTGATTGCCTTTACAATTTGCACATTTCACGTCGTCATGACAGTCGTCGGCGTTGTGCTCACAGCTACCGCACCTGGCACAAGTCTCACGGCCACGGCAGGAACGCGAGCCTTGCCCAAAACGCTGACAGCGGAAACAATGGACAGGGTTAGGTATGTGAGGCCGGAACCTACAATTCAAGTACCCCGCTTTCACGGAAGAAGGCAGGTTGTTGAGCTCGAAGCTAAGGATCAGGTGTTACGTAGGAAGTTCTTTGTCATCTCTACGGATGGTGATGCGGTTTACATTAACAACACCCTCGCTGGGCATGCCTTCAAGAATCTCTTCCTCCTGACTCTCCATCAGGTCGTCCTTAGATATAACACCCCGAATGGTGTTGAGTGTGCGGTGTGCAGGTACGCTCACGTTCGTGTCAAGGATATGGTTGAGGCAGAGCAACGCTGCCTGCCTGATTTTTCTCAAATACTTCTACCAAAAGGTCTCCAGAAAAGGTATTTTTTGCATTAAACTCTCCCCTAGCAAGTCTTTTAAAACCGTGGCCACAGGGAAAGGGGAGAGTTTCGACATCGGTTTTGCCTCAACTTCGGAATGTACAATGAAAAACTTAGTAACATAGTCGGTGTTGCTTTTGTCCAAAGGTGGTAGATATGCATCGGTGCGGATCCTTTTGGGGGCCCGATCGGAAGGTTTAAGCTTGGAACCCATAAGATGGGAATGGTGTTCGGAAACTGTGGTGCACCGCCCACCACCGAGCCCAACAAGGGAATAGGTAGCGCTTCATAACAAAAATGGATTAGCTGAAGACGTGACTCTATCAGTGCTGCGCAGTTTTTATAACCAAGTATGGTTCTAGACAAGGTGTCTGTCGCCACCCAGGGTTAGCCCTTGCCGCCAAAAAGTTGAAAAAGGAAGGAAGAGAAATGAGACGAGTGAACAGAAGGAGAAGACAAGGGTGAAAGAAAGGAGGGGATAGTAGAAGTGGAGACTAGACTGAATCCTCCTGGCCGGGCCTTACCAGGACTCCCGTCTATGAGAAGCGGGGGCCGAAGTGGTGTATTGCATCGCCCGGAGGGCCCCGAAAGGTTCAAACGTACCCCGGGCTCGTCTCAACCACCAGGATGCCCTTTTCCCCAGACACGGGAAAGCCACGCACAGCCATACGTGGGCGGGCAAACCCGCATGGCTCGGGGTCCGTGGAGACGCCACTCTCCAAACACCTGCTTTCACAGGTGCCCCCTGCGGGAAAAATTTAGTTGTAAAAAATTGCCTATTTGTTCAGACGTTAGGTGACCTGATTTTGTTTTATAGAGATTTCTCCAGAATCAAACAAAACGGTTTTCGAAAGGATCGTCGGCTTGATGACAACGTACTCATCCTGACGCAGTGCATAGAGATCTCGCGGGCGGAAAAGCGTAATCTGATATGTTGCTTTCTAGACGTTGCTAAGGCATATGACAATGTCCCCCATTCTTTGGTGCTAAACAACTTCAACAGCTCAACATGCCTGAACACTGGGTAGGCTTAAAACAACGATTATATGATGGCAATCATGTTATGACAACGTTCAACGGGGTCGCCTCAAATGACGTTCTGGTGTGCAGAGGACAACGTCAGGGCTGCCCACTGTCACCTGTTCTTTACATGCTCTACACATCCGATATAGAGAGAACACTAGAACGCACGGGCGTTGGCTTTTCCCTGCAAAACACTCTGCATGGAGACGTCGTCAGTTGGCGGCTTCCGGAACTCGCTTTTGCAGATGACATTGTCCTTATGGACGATAGCGTGTCAGATATGAATGTGCTGCTCATCGCTTGTGAAACAGAAGCGGCTCGACTTCGACTACGGTTCAATGCCGAAACGACGGCAATTATACTTTCCTCCGAAGACATGGAGGGCCTTGAATCCCTTACCATTCAAAACGCTGTGCCCCCTGTTAGTACCAAGTACAAATACCTCGGGGTGACACTAACTACTTTAGCAGATTATCTGGCAGAACACCACCAAAACCTGAAGACATCGGCACTGAGAGAACGCAATGTGCTTCGTCGAAAGAGCCTGTGGAGCTGCGACCGTTATATAATAACCCGAGAACTGTGGAAAGCTGTCGCTGTACCGGGCCTCACTTTCGTCAATGCTGCTACATCTGTCCCCAGCGAAATTAGGAAATACCTTGAGTGACGTCAAAGAGAGATCGGACGCCAGGCGCTGGGATGTCACGGGAGAGTGCCTAATGAACTTGTACAAGGTGACCTTGGCTGGTCTTCGTTCGAGACACGGGAGACCAGCAGCAAGCTGGAGTATTGCGCCCGACTGCGACATATGAACGGAGATCGCTGGGCACGAAGGCTTTTTTTATACATTCATTTAAAGAACCTACACAGGACATGGAGGCGGCGTACCAATCGACTCGGGACAAGGCACGGCGCCTTCTTGATGAGCGACGAGCCCTCTACAAAGAAAGATTGGGTTGCGAAGGTGAGAGGACAGATTAACACCTCCGAAACGAATCAAAGGAGAGCCGGCATGGAAGAACATTCCAGCATGCATCTATACGCGGCTTTCAATACCAACATCGCAGCCGTCCGCTGGTGTGGAAACACACTGGGCAGCCGACTCCATGCCGAGGCCCGCGGTGGCGCCTTACGCACCCGCATCTACAGGCATCGGTACGATGTGACCGTGACCGAAACCGTGCGAAGTGCATGTGGTGAGGTAGAAGGAACTATCCAACACTTGCTCCTTGAGTGTCCGGCAATCGTACCTGCGACAGACGTCGGCACCCGCATTGAGCAGGCCCTCGGTTTTACGGAGGAGAACAAACATGTGATGTGCTCAAAGAGGAGGCTCGAGGCATGGTGGAAAGTCCACTCGGGATACTTCAGAGTGCCTGCGAACCATTTCTCTGACTTTCTAGTTCCTTTTCTTTTCATTATCTTTCTCTTTATCTTCGTTTCTTTAATGGCATGTCTATTCTATAGACGCACGTTTAAAAGAACAATTGCCGCCAGAAATAGATACAAATACATACATACAGATGTTAGGTGACCTGATTTTGTTTCATAGAGATTTCTCCAGAATCAAACATATGATTTACACCATTGAATATATAAGAAAGCTTAGAGCCACTGATTATACTGTAATTTATGACAAAATCCCAAATATTTGAAAATTTTGTGCAAAACGTTTATGATAGTATGTTAATTGTTTTTTGTTGCCGTAGGGCTCTGGCTTATTGAGTTAGACTTATGACAGCGCATTCATGCTCGTTTGCATTCAATACCAAAGCACTTACCTGTAAGTTTTGAAACTTGCAGAAGAGCGAACTGCTGTATGAAATTGGAACGTCAATTTCTTTGGATATGTTGAACTTTTGAGCTCCACAATCTTCAGTTATGCAACGATCCAAGTAAGGTTCAGAGTGATATGGCCTGCTGAGCAATAAAATGCACGAAGTTACAAACATGAGCAACATCATTTTCTTGAGACCGAGAATGTTTAGGAAAATGTTGAGACAACTTCTAACGGATTACACTTCTATAAAAGGGATTCTTTGCCACAATACGGTGAATTGGAACTGCGCATAACCGAGGGGGCAAAGATAAAATGAAATAACATCAAACAGGCAATGAGGCACATGTGTTTCGTGTGTGGTGTTATATTTTTTTTGTTTGTAGATCTCGGACTTTAACTATTTTAAAGGTTCCGTAGACCACCTGCCTTTCTTGTCCTAAAAATGGGAAAAGAGAGGCAGGCGATCTACAAAACTTCGAAAACACTATCATTGGTTACCTTGACATTTACGCGTGGGGCTATTGCATTTCTTAAACGGTTGGCGTGTTAGAAAAACAGATACATATACTTAAATAAATAGATGCAGGTTCTTAAACAAACAGTCCCATATTTTATATGGTTACACGGTGAAACCATAACGTTCGCATCCTCCAAAGTCCTTTATTCGATGCAAAAAAAGTGTATTAGAGCCGGTATTGATAAATATAAGGCAGCCCTGACAAGAATGTTACTTAAATATTCCGATAAAATTGGTAGATTTCACTAATATATCATCATTGGTTTGTTCGGGAAATACAACAGCAAAAAGGAATGAATATATGTGGGAAATAAAACAGGAAAAAGGAAATAATATTTTTAATTCAAATCACTTTATCGCTTTGGGCAAGACATTCTGCAAGTAGCCGATCAGTGTTTGATAAACTAAAGATTGTCTCACCATTTTTGGCGAAATGTCTGTCTTGGCTGACGTAAAAATATACAACCTTAAGCTATATAAAACAGACTAAATATTTGGAGGGTACGCTTTATTATATGAATCATCCATTCGTTCATTTAGATTCCAATTTTTTAGGCCTGACTTTTGCAGCTCATCAGGAATTTCGTCCCTTTTGCGTCGTTATGCTGTTAAAAAAAAAAAAAAATCTTTTGTTGCGTGGCTTCGGCAGCGATCACACTTTTCCAGTATTTTTTTTTTTTTTTAATAAGGCATTTTAAGCATCCGTTAAAAGTGAGAGACGATTGGCTGAGTAGACATGATAGCGGTGCGCGTCCCGCGCGACACCTCCAAAAATGTCGTAGTGCTGGGTCTTCTACGTCACCTACCGGATGCCAGCCCAGGGCACGGGTTCGAACACGAGTGTTGCATCCGCGTTCGGCTAAAACTCGTGTCTGATCGGTGCGAATACGAGTCCGAGGTCAGCACTGACGCGGCGCTTTGTGTCCAATCAGCGCTCTACACTGGCCTCCAGTTGGTGACGTTGAAGTCTCACCACAGCGGTTTTGAAACCTATGGGGCCTTACCCGGCGGCGTATTGGCTGAGGATCTTAACTCACGCAACCAGCGTTTATTTTTTTTTTCTATATTTTCTGTGCTGTGACTTTTTCTACGGCGATCAGTGTTACTATTTTTAAGGCGCTATATAAACTTATTAGGGGCCACGGCTGAATTTATAAACAAACTAATAAGCAGATAACCATTTTTTTCCTTCGAGAGGAACAGTTGGCTGTACTACTGCACGTGTACATGGCTTAAAGTTGTTTCAGACACCTGCTACTGCTTACTCCCAGGTAGCACATTATGTCGGCCGATACTGGGATTACGTCGGCCAGTACCGGGAGCTGTACGGCGGATCCCGGCCAGGGACGCCGATGAGAAACCGACGCCGGCCGATATCGCGGACTCGTTGTCTAAACTGGCCAGCACCAGCCGGAAAGTTCCCGATACCGGCCGACATCGTTTTCTTGCTGTAGTCACCGGCCAGTCTAGCCATGGAGTTTCCGGTGACTGGCCGACATCGTTTTCTTGCTGTAGTCACCGGCCAGTCTAGCCGTGGAGTTTCCGGTGACTGGCCGATATCGTTTTCTTGCTGTAGTCACTGGCCAGTCTAGCCATGGAGTTTCCGGTGACTGGCCGACATCGTTTTCTTGCTGTAGTCAGCGGCCAGTCTAGCCGTGGAGTCTCCGCTGACTGGCCGACATCGTTTTCTTTCTGTTATCACCGGCCAGTTCAGCCACTGAGTTTTCGGTGACTGGCCGACATCGTTTTTTCGCTGCTTTCACAGGCCATTCGAGCCACGCAAGTTTTGATATGTAACCGACATGGCTTTTTCGCTGATATGGAAACTATATGATGGTTACAAATGACCGTTAGGTTGGGCATGTCTTCAATATGCTAAAAGGTGACACCTAATATTATCCTTGGCCTAGTATTAACGCCGTGTCATCCTTAAACCACTTAACAAAGGCTTATTTCAGTTTTGTTAGAAAAGACGGGATCAAACATGGCTGTGGAATGAAAATTTAATTTGGTTTACATCTATTAATTTTTTAGAGAGCAGCTCTTAGGCGCCCGTTTCCGGCTTGGGCGGCATCGCCGTCGCAGTCGCCGTCGGCGTAACCGCGCGTTGCATTATGGGAAACGTCCCATAATGACGGCGTGTGTGGCGTCACGAGGGTCCCGCGCGTTGCATTATGGGAAGCGTCCCATGATGCAACGCGCGGTCGGCGACGGCGACGCCAAAATCGCCGTCGGCGTAACCGCGCGTTGGGTTATGGGAAACGTCCCATAATGCAACGCGCCGTCTCATTTGTGACCCGCGCATTGCATTATCGGAAGCGTCTCATGATGCAACGCGCGGGCCGGCGACGCCAACGTCGCCGTCGGCGTAACTACGCGTTGAGTCATGGGAAACGTCCTATAATGCAATGTGCAGTCGCATTCGTGACCCGTGCATTGCATTATGGGACGTTTCCTATAATGACGTCACAATTGACGTCACGTGTGACGTCACAAGGGTCCCGCACGTTGCATTATGAAAAAAGTCCAATAATGCAACGCGCGGGTCACTCGTGACCTGCGCGTTGCATCGTGGCGGCGAAACTTGCTTTCGATGAGCTGGGCATTTTTACTGCGGCACTGCGCCTCCACATGTTCTCAACGACAAGTCTCAGGGCTTACACCGGGTTTTAAAGAGCTTTTTCTACGAATGACTACGAACGAGTAGAAAACGTGTCTTCAGCATGTTGCCGCCAGCCTCCGCAACGCTCCAAAAACGCGATTTTTCAACATGCAAAATCGCCCATCGGTGGCTTCACTCTCGTGCTGCAGCTGCAGCGACCAAGCGGGGATGCGCGATCCAGCCCTTCGCCCAGGCAGATGCCGAGCGCTCCGCGCAAGCGGTCGTTGAGCGGTCGGCCTCAGTAAGCGATCCACCCAGTTGCACGCGCTGCCACCGCTTTCATAGCGTCTGCCCTCGCTTTTTAACAGTTTTGGTTCCCATTGCTATCTTGCTGAAAGCATGAAGTTCTGATAGGAACTTCATGCTTTGACAAAAATGTTGATTGTTACTACTTTATTAACGGTGACCCCGACGTTGAGGCAGTATTTATTTTTCCTTACAGTTATATAAACCCGATGAAGACAACTACAAGTACTTTTGTACGAGCCGCAGGATGGAATAGGCCCTTTGCAAAAATTCCAAAAGCCCGCGCGCGCCGCTCTTCAACTAATGGGAGTCCTCGGTACGCCCCTCCCCCGGCTTCCACGTGGCATACGCGAGCAGGCACAGGTTACCACGGCAACAAAGCATCCGACGGCTGCCCCTTTCGTATCCCTCTCCTTTGTACCGGTTCTGTCGTCTGCTGCACCAACGCTTTGTCGAACCTGGTCGAAACCTGGCATGGTTGCGGTGCAAACTAGATGGATTTGGTGACACTTCAATACGTGAAGGTAAGTTCCGACGAATAACGTATTGGAATGAGTTCACCTGTCGCGATGCCTTTACGCTGCCACAGATACGGTACGCCGGCAACGACGTACGACTAGGCGGGATGGCTGCAACGGCTGCTGGCGGTAGCTGCCGGGACGCGCGCGCAGTCGCGGAGGCGCAACGAGAAAGCGCGTGCGCGTGATCTGTACCGAGGGTTCCCGAAATTTCCTGCCGTCGTGGCGCTGTACGTTTTGCAAAGGGTCTATTAAGCAATACCAAACACGTGTGCCGTAAAGCGACCGTCATCTCCGAAGGCGAGTTCCATCTGAGGGGAATTTGTCGTATTGTCTTCTAGCAAACGACATACCTAGCTCTTCATCCGAATAGGTGCGCACAACGTCTTCGACGTAACGCCATACCTTGGGCCTCTTCGCTGGCAAGGCGAATGAGTCGGCAAAGACTTCGCCGAGAACGGCTGCCTCGTCGTCACTCGAGCTGGAGCTAAGCTGGTATCTTCGTCGCTGTCGCTGATTTCGCTGCTACTGCGTTTCCTTAGACCTCCTGAAATTAACTGCAGCGATGTCAGCGCCGCAGTATGCTCGAGCCAGTCGGTCATCACAAGAGGAACGAAAGCAAGCACAGCAAGAGAGCCCACCCAGCAATCGAAACAAAAAAACAGCGAAACTCCTTCATTCCCTTGCGGCAACGTTGATAACGAAACTGAAATGTTGCGAGTTGCTACAGATCGTACTCCCCCGAAAAAGGCTGCGCGGAGAACTACTCCGGGTCCGGGCGGTCTGTCCGAGGAAGACACAGTTCAGGCGGCACATTCGTTTCTTACATCTTTCTGCATGATCACAATCAAAACATCACGTGCACCCTATATTCAACCAGAAAGGGTCACTCTATTTAACTCTTACGCGCTTATTAAAACCAGATCTGCTTCTCGCTACCACTGCAAGGGGATTCTATGGACTACTTCCATAAACCCCTGCGTGCAACACGGCGCACGTTGCTCTTTGGGAACTAGTTGGCCAGGGAGGAGAGTGGCATGGTTTCGGTTTCGATCGGCAGCGTGGACTATTAACGGCCGTGATCTCACGTTTTTTGGTCACGAGAGCAAAATTTTTGGTCTCTAAACTAACCTAAATGGCCAGACCTCGAATCTATAGCACAAGCCCGAGACGTATAGCTTGTCTTCACACATGCTTGTTGCATTTTTGTACACTATCGAGCCTTTCTGTTTGCGTTTCGAGATATATGTGAACGAGCCAGTACTGGAAATCTCGACGCTGCGTAGCTCAGGTATCTTGCTTGTCTACGAGTCAACAAGCTGTAACGACCAATAAGTTTGCATACATCGAGCTCGCACCTTTACAGCTGGTCAGGAAGTTTGTTTGTTTTATGCGTCCATAGACGAAATAATATTTTTTGCAACTACTGTTTTTCTTAATACGCCTGAGTACGTGAGGTAAAACTTGGAGGCGCCATTGAAAAGCTCAATTTGAACACACATCTTATCTCTTATCTGTACTGACCCGCAGCACTGCACGAAGCTAAGTCCCCACCCGCTTGCATTCCGCTAATATTCAACATCGCGTATGCACATAAATTTTTTCTGCAATCATATAGGCACATTCCCCCACACAAACCGTTTTAAGAAAGCAAAAGTCGAGCAATTGTGTGAAGAATGTCGCACCGTTCACCGGAAGTGCGTCGGACGGGCGTGAACCTCTATGCGGTGTGCCAAAGGAACGAAATTATTCAAAACGCATTTGACGGTTGCTAATGGCCGTAATATTTATATGTTTGCTTTCTTCCTGGCTGAGTATGCCGAGATAATTTCAAACACACCGTTCAGACACAGATCTTGGGCGTCAGTAAAAGCTCGTCCAAAAAGGCTTAGCGAAGAGTAGGAGACGCTTGTTAGAGCCTCTGTCGTAGCTAGCCGAACTCAGCGTAAAATTTGAGTGGGCGATATATGATGACACGAGGAAAACATCATAGTAATTTGTGTGCAAGGAAATTGCCCCAGTTTTCGTTTTGTTTTGTTCGAGAATGAATGTATTGAACATTCGTGAAAAGTCAGATAATCGAAAACTCAAGCGGCGCATTCGGTCACGGCGTGATAGCATGAAAGGAAGCTGCTCAATCGAAACCGAAACTGAGTGGCCAACTAGTTCCTAGAGGGCACTTTGTTGAAGCGTCGTGTATTTTTTTGTGCCCCTGTTTTCTTTTTTTTTTATATAGAGTAGCACAGTAGCACAATTATATTTTTGCGACTTCGTGTTTAGACTAGAACAGACCTCATCCAGCATCGAGCCAGCTGTTGATGGTCTTTGCTAGAAAGCCGATCCAGCATCCAATCCAAAGCCGGACAAGGTGAGCGAACACAAATGGCGAGCGGGACGTTGGCGTGGTTCGCGGCATGGTTCAGGTAAGGTGGCTCCAGGGTTGAAAAATTGTATGTGACCGTGGTGGCGAGTGAAAGCGCTGCATGTAAATCTATGCGAGGCAGAAGTCGCTCGAAGTTACCGCCTGTGCTTTGATTTTGATGTTCGTGTTCTGTCGGTTTCGTCGTATGTAGGCCTAGTGAACCAACTTCCGCTCAACAACGCTTGCTGGTGGTTGACTCGACGGTGTTGACGGCCCTTCGCCGTATCCCGACGATCGTTTCGTCGGCATGTCCCGCAAGACGGAGTAGCCGTCAAGTAAGAGAAAGTACGAGCAGCAGGAAAGGGATGCGGCCGCGTATTATTTCGTAGTGGCGAGCGGCGGCACTTTTCTGTTTACGTTCGCGCACGTTTTTGCATCGGCTTCTGCCCGTTCGTAGTGTAGATGCCCTTTGCCTTTCGTTGCATCGCGCTGTTTCCACGCTTCGAGCGCACCTTCGGGGCTCCCGGCCGAGTATGGACGAGTGTCTCGCCGCTAGCCCGGCGAGACGGCGATCGGTCGGCGTTGCTTCCGTGTGTTGTAAGCGTTCAAGTAAAATTAAGGGAGGGGGGGGGGGGGGGGGGATAGAGTCAATCGTGTACGCGCGCTAGGCGCGTTTGTCACTGACAAATGCGCATGTCAGTGACAAATGTCAGTGACAAATGACAGGGTGAGGGGAGGAAAGTGGGGGAGAAGGTAGAAGTTGGAGTCGGGCGTCAGGAGCGTCGTCTCACCGTCCCGCTAGCTCGTCATCCCATCGTCGCGCTTAATCCGTGAGTGAGTGAGTGCGAGTGTGAATGTGTGTGTGTGTGTGTGTGTGTGTGTGTGTGTGCGTGTGTGCGTGTGCGTGCGTGCGTGCGCGTGCGTGCGTGCGTGCGTGCGTGCGTGCGCGCGTGTGTGTGTGTGTGGGGGGGGGGGGGGTTAGCTGGCACCGCGCGGTGTCCGGTGATCAAGGCGGTCTCCGGGGGCGACCGCGCCGTGTTGGTGGAGGCATGCTAGCTCGCCGAGACGCTGCTGGCGGGGCATCGGTTTGTGCCGTCCGCGAGACGCTTGTCCGTTATTTTATTTATCCTTGCATCAGGTTTTAGATTATGACGGTAACCTTGCATTGTTTGCCATACTTCGCAAAGTCGTAACAATTTTTCTGCAGGCGACTCCTAGAGCCGCTCGTCAAATTTTGCGGCACGCAATACAACTTCTTTTTTTTTTTTTCGACAACATTTTTTTTTTGCATTATAACTTAGCGGTATATCGAAACTTTCTGCTCGTAGCGCAATCACACCAATGCTGAAAAATTCCGCACGTACTGGCTAACCGTCATCATCGTAAGCTCGGCTCGTTTTTCCGAGTTCACATCTAACAAAACTAGGTTCCTTCTATGAAAATACGGTGTACCGTTAAATACCGGACAAGCGCGCACTCAAACTTTGGAAATAATCGCAAAAAAATGGGGATGGGTGCTTGTCCGGTCGTCAATTTTACATATAAATGTACTGTGCGTATTTCCTCAGATCTCACAAATTTGGTAATGGGTGCTTAATGTGGAATGGGCGGATGCACGGTATTCTACGGTATGTCCAGGCAGTTAGCGGCATCCTAAGCCTTGGTAAGCACAACCGCGCGTTGTGAAGTCCACCACCGGCATGGCACAGGGCCCCGTCCTTACCTAGCGTGTCGTCTTTTTCAAGGAATGTATACTTCGTTCGCCCCTAAGCTGAGACTAGAATCTCCGTCTTTAGTGCGAGCTCGCTGGCTTCTGCAGTGCTTTGGTTTTGCGTGCCTGCATGATCGCACTTGTGTTAGCAAGGGCAGAAAGCTTGCGTTGAAGGCGGAGCTTCTAGTCTCAGCTTAAAAATGAACGGAGTATAGTCGAAACGCCATTGCCATTGCTTGAAAAACTGGATGTAAATAAGCTATTTGCACGAAACCTCGGTATCACGAAACCGTTGCAAGTAAAAAGCTACAAAGCATGGTGTAAACAGACCTTTACGCGAAATGAGCACCGTTTTTCTCTTTTACTGCTACTTTTATTACTTGACGTTACCGGAATGCGACGCCGTCGTGTTTCATTGTGGCCGTGCATGGGGATATAGCCATGGAGTTATAATATATCTAAAGGTTGCGAAGACCTGACAGTGTGAAGTAACTTGAATGAGCATCATGTCTGACCACGCCTTTTATTCTAGTGAGGAGGAGTACTGTTCATCGAAGAGAATGACGAAATAACGGTGGCGCCCGTCCCTCTGTTGTGGTTTGACGTGAGTATAAAACAACGGCGTGAGGCCAAGCAAAATGTTTGGGGCGAACATCTTGTCTCGTGTGCGAGCGTACCGAGCACCAGACCCTGACTGGCCTTCGTTCAGAGCATCAAGTTTGCAGAAATGCAGTAGGTATTATTTTGTACTGTTCCTTTTCATCTAAAGTCCTGATAATGTGCTAGCACACGTTTTTGATCTGCCCTCTGTTAGCATGCTTGACCAGATTAGCTTGCGTGCAGTTGCTCAATTTAGTTAGCTCCATAATCTTCGTAGTGACACATGCACATTTACAGTAGTGACCAAGTCCTTCAATACGCTACTGGGCACAAAACTTTCTCGTAATGCTGTGGGAAAGCATTGCATGCTGCCAAGAACGGCCGAGGTGCTGTCCTACTCTGGAGAGGTTCGACGGACAGCGTAGAGGCTTGTTTTTAGGTGCAGCAAGTTCGCTTCGGCGCCGTGCTGTGCAGCTTCTGTTTGTACCTTGAAATGTTGTACTAATGGCCCGATTTTGGTGTTTTGTGAAACTGAGATCTCGGCAGGCTTGTACTGAGGGAGCTGACCTTTCTTTAACAGACACGTCGCCTGCTAACGTGAGTAAAGAGGGAGGGTTTGTCTGCCCTAGAGTGTCATTTGCTGCGGGAAACAAGACGCCGTTGCGTCGCCTGCTACCAGAATTGAAGAAAGGTGGATCATCTGTTACACGCTGTATGCTGCAATTGAAACAATAGAAAAAAAAATTGCATTGGGAACTTCTGCTATTTAACAAGAGGCGCAATTGACGACCTGTGCTTCACTTGGAAGTGCCAATTCATTCTAAAGCGTCATATGCCTAGGCGCGAGGTATCATGTGACCACAAAGCAGCCGCTTGCAGCCAATTTCGTTTTCTATCCCAGGGCAAGTGTTCTTAACGGGATTCTCTTCCATTCTTAGACGGTTGATAGTTAAAAAAAAAAGGCCGTCCTGAAAGTTCAGGAAATGGCAGTTCCAACAAGGGTACAGGCACCAAGCTAGGCCTAATAGGCACGGACCTATATATCAGATTTTTAAACTGGTGCTTATCGCAGCCAAGCGCAGCGCGTCTTGCGTGCGTCGCCGACGAATCTATATTGTTATTTCCTTTGATTGTCAAAAAACATCATAAAACCTTGTGGAAGCATTCATTTTGACCGTACAAGCCAAAACTGTGAAGTTCTGAAAATTGGGGCTATGTCTCCTTTTCAGAAAGTTTATTTGATTAACACTTTTTTTTATTAAATTTATAAATATTGCATACAAATAATGTCTCTTAAATTTTTACAAAAATTTGAAACACTCGCTGTGTCTGGCAACCGTTCCAAAGCTACCCAAACCATCCGAAACACCTGAAGGTTCAAGCGTTCTTCTGAAACTTCCCGAAACCCAAGTTTCTGAAAAAGTTTCTTCGCATCATCAGTGCATAATGTTGATCAGCAAAATGGATAATGCTTTCTTATACTTTGGTTATTTTGCAGCCTTCGGCGCTCAGCTGCTTAGGCCGTGATAGGCCTGCACATCCAGAATGGGCACCTACAGCAGCAGAACAGGGAACTGCAAGTCTGTTGGGCAGGTGCTCGGGCACGTGGTGTCTTTCAAGCACCAGGGAGAGCAGGCGAGGCCCGGGGAACAGGCGACGCCCCAAGAACTGGCCAGGCCTGAACCACCCGAGCTGTTCCTGATGCCTCTCCGCAACATGGAACAGCTTAGTGCTGCAGATGCGCAGCTGAAAAACTTCACCAACAGGACACTGCCGGTATTTATGTGTCCTCTTTTTCACAATATTGACGGGCATAAGGCTGCGATTCTTACTTTGTGGTTTAACTTGGGTTATCTGAAGATTTATGCAAATGGGGTTGGAATGTGGACTGAAGCCTTTTACCGTAATATTTCAAATGGATGCCCACCCAAACTATGTTTTAAGCACGGTCGGTGGCAAATTAAAAATGAGTAAGTTGCCCTACTTTCATTACGGGCCTTCTGTTATTTATAACAGCAGAGTGCATGCACAGCCAATGCACAATGGAAGGCTATTTATTGTAAGGGGTACCCTTAAACTGAACCGTGCGATAGAATTGTGTCAAGGTGACGCAATGCCAGTTGCACGTTTTGCAAGTCAGCTTTAGTAGCCTGCGTAACCTTTTTGCAATTGTTAAACTGCGTTTCATAGAGGCTACTGAAGGGAGAAATGATGGACGGTGGCCACCAAAAATTAAATATTTGTGCATCATTACATTTTTGAAGAGTTCTTTCCACCCGAAGGTCGTGTAGACAAGAGGCCTTCATGTGCATCCTCATTGAACGGCATTTTACGTCTTTTTCAACTGCCGCTTCTTGAAATATTTTTAAGTAAAACATTTCACAACGGGGGAAGTAAAATCGCCCAACATATTTGCCCTTGGGTGCTTACAATATGTCAGCCTGCAAATAATCATAAATCATGCTGATTTGCTACGACACTTCTGCCCGCTTTATCCTTAGAAGTTAAATTCCGCACCTCCAACAACTCTCGCCGTGAGTATGTGTGCGGAGCACGCACAAACCTGCCTGCGTGCTTTTTGTGTTTAATGCTTGCTTGACAGTAGGATCGAGATGCTGTAGTATATATTGGGCTTCTTTTGGTTTTGTTCCTGTTCTCACTTGAGGCTATAATCAAGAGATCTAAATATTTAGGGCAATAAATTCATTTGTGCTTTCGGCATCTGCTACAGAAGTAAAGGTACATGCTTGAAAATAACTTTTAGCCTGGTCTAAAATCGCTTTTGAGCGTGCCCACCATATGCGTATGCCCAAACAAATTTGTAAGGGGTTGCCAGATAAATCTTAATTAATTCCATCTTTTACATTAGTAGTGCATTTCCAAAATGAGATGTTAACCAGTCCTAACCGAAGGTCACCCTATGAGAGGAAATCAAATTTTCCAAGGTGAAAGAGTAACTGTCATTGCATCCGCCACTTTATTCAGGGGGTGTGAGTGCATGCGTAGCTGTGTCTCCAGGCATAGCATACGGTAGTCGCACAAGCCATTATTACACGAGGCGAGTTTGAGCTGAGTAAGTTGGTTCATTGGCCTACAGGGCCACAACTGATTCAGCACTAAACAAAAATATGGAAAGGTAGCTACTCATACTGTGCTGCTGTTGCCATTTTTTGCAACTATGATGACGGTTTTGGTCAATTTCTGCCTTTTTGTGCCTTTTTCAATTCCAGTCTTCGTAAAGTCGTAAAATAGGTGATATATTTGTAGGGTGACTAGCCGGCAGCTAGACTAAGCTTTAACAAAGTCAAGATGCGCAGGGTCTTGAATGCACTGTTTTGAGAACCACATACATTATTAAAATTACTGAGTGGATGCTGATGGGCAAAGAGGATCCATCAAAACGTTTGCACAATTTGAACGTTGCAACGAATTTGACTGACTAATGAGATTTAGCGGAGTATGGAGGGAAATATTTTAATCTTTCTGGTTTCATCTAAGACAGGTAGAGATGCCATATATTCTTATATTTTTTTATTCCCTCTCTAGTAAATATTGTAACATTTTGATGCATGCATAATGTGGCTTGCTGCATTTACCTGGGCATTCACATTCTCTTACTTGAGACATGTTCATACCATTGTATCTGCATATAAATAACTTTATTGACATATTGAGAACACATTTTGTCTTTCTAGGAGGAGCAGCTCGTGTCTCTAGGAGACAGCAAGAACCTGCAGAAGGTGGTACGAGAGATGCTGGGACGCCTGTTCTCAAAGCAAGTCCAGGAGCAGTTCTCCGGCCCTTCTGGGCT
This sequence comes from Ixodes scapularis, assembly GCF_016920785.2. Taxonomy (NCBI): domain Eukaryota; kingdom Metazoa; phylum Arthropoda; class Arachnida; order Ixodida; family Ixodidae; genus Ixodes; species Ixodes scapularis. Next base: position 38,176,640 of record NW_024609881.1, on the reverse strand, counting down.
ACCAAGGAAAGTCAAGGTTCAAGGACGCCATGATGTGTAAGGTGGTCATCGGTAATGCATATTCTTTACTAGCTATTAAATTGATGGTATCTCTATTGGAACTCAAAAGACAAGCACAATCTTTGAAATATGTTGACAATTAAAGGGAAACTGAAACACTTTTTGACAAAAAAACGAGCTATAGGTGACTTCTGGCGTATTTTTGTCCTGTGAATCTGAATATCGCTTTCGTTTTCCCCGAAGGTGTAACTAGACGCGAGGAAACACGAAAAACCTCAGAGCAGTCGTGACGTCGTACTAGGATCTTTGGGGCGCCAAGCATGTGTCGCTCGTGTGGGCGGCGTGTGCAATGGCAAGCTTGCCAGTTGTATTTTTCCACACTGATGCCAGTTGTGGCGTCTATTTCCGACCTTTTTACAAATACAAGAGTTCACGTGCATAGGTTTGACAGGAGCTGAAGATGAGCGAGAACAGAAATTCCGAAAACTCCCAGCATGACGTCACGCCCCGGGAAGGAGGGGCTTCAGCTGTACTTTACAAATTAATTTCTGCAGCCTCCGTGCACCAGATTGAAAAAATGAACTCGATATTCGTGATCCTGGATGCCATATCAAGACGATTTTGGTGTTCTTCCTCAAATACAGAACAGCTTCAGTTTCTTGTTAAGTCTTGCAATATGCAAAATTTAAGTCGTCAATTCCTGTTTGTTTGTTTTTTTTTTTTTTTTTTTTTTTTTTGTTTTTTTTAAATTTGATTTGCATTTTTTATTATGAATATCTCCTGTGTTACCGTTCTCGGAACCTTTATACTGAAAAGCAGCGTCTTGAAGGAACTGTGAAAAAAGGTTTTTGTTGCTCTTGTCTTGTTATCCTGTTAGTTTCCAGGTTGAAAATCTAATGACGACCATTTTGAGGCCTTGGTCTATAGAGTGTCAGTTGGCGAAGTTTTGCTCTTTTTTTAACCACTCATCTCTGCACCCCACCCCTTCTCGCCCCCCGCCCCGTCTCGCCCCCCATTTCAGATTAATAGGATGTTGCGTGAAATAGCCATATGCCTCCATAGAATCTGCACCTTAGCGTGGTAGCCAAACCCACAATCTCCACCTCTGTGGTGCTCTCTTTCTGTCACCTTTGAATTGCAGGCTAGGGGAGGGACCCATATTTACACAAAGTAAACGCTCACAAACTGCAGTGTGTGAACAGCACCTTGTGTGTAGCTAATATGCAAGATATTGGCTTCCCCTATCCCTCAACTAATCTGTGTGATCTTACAATTCTCTTTACAGGTGCCACACAAAGTCGCACTCGTGCAGCGTGGACGCGGTGCAGAAGTGGCTGACAGGCAGGGAGGCGGGCAAGGGCAATAGAGTTAAAAAGACGGACACTCCACTGGTGGTTCCAACCGCCTTTGACGATGAGGGACACTCTGGCTGAGGAGCTAGCTGCTATGGATGCACGAGTCACAATAAAGAATGTCACGGCTAAAAAAAATTTTGTATGTTCCCTTCTTGTACTACCCACAATATGCATCTGGGCGACAGATGAATGGGACATGTCGTCTCAACGAGTATACAATAATTGCCATGAGTATACTGTATACATGGAGAAAGTCAATTGTTCACCAGATTTGTTTCTTAAAATTGCACAAATACTAAACCGGCTTTTTTCAGTTCAAGTACGAAAAACATGTTAAGAATGGTCAGCACCATAAAAGATATGAAAACCAATAAAATAGTTTGGACTGAGAAATTTAGCATTTCCACATTTAAGTCAATTTGATCTACTGAGAATTTAGCTGTTCAAAAATGCAGTAAAATGTCATTCCTGGGCTTTAAAGCCTGACACAGATAGCATTCTGCTGGTTCTATGCTGTTTACACTGAATGACGCATACGCTGGTGCTGATCCGCAATTTCGCAGGCAATGACCTGCAATTACGCTGGCACTGATCTGTTTTTACGCTGGGACTAATACGCAATTGGACTGGCTCTGACCCGGAAACACGCTGGCACACTGATGGTTTCCTACCGTACCACCGGTTCCATGCCGGGGATCTGTGTCGAGAGCTTGCTGGGAACATCCCGTATTCCCGGCATCCCGGTTTCCCAATAAGTTCCCGGTACCGGCCGGATTCCGGCATTGGGCCCGGCCAATGTCGCCCCTTGGGGCGTTTCCGGTACTGGCCGGTATCGGTATCCCGGCAGGCCAATACCGCCCCATCCCCAACCCGGCGTGTTGTGCTACTTAGGCTACTCCGTGCCTTAAAAGAACACTCAGACGCCATCTATCGCGTAGCCGTGCAACACTTGCCTTTTCCGGATACCGTAAACGACTAACTACTGTTTGGCGAAGAGCTAATTTTCGCGAACTTCGCAAAATAAATATTACCGCGAAATATCTATTCCGCTCATATGTCTACCTACATGGTAACAGATTAAGAGCATACCACCCTTATTTACGAAATTTCATGTCCGCGAAATATTCTCGAAATGCACACTTCGTTGAAATCGCGAAATATACGACCCGCAGAAATAAAGTATTTTACAGAATACAAAGGGGGAACTCAAAAGTAATCGGAAGGAATTTCTAGAGGGCGGAGCGTTGGTAGTACTAGCTTCACCGCAGCAGCGGTTAGCGCACCCCTTACGAGTGAGTTAGCCTACCGTCGTCGTCTTCTAAAGTTCTAGCATTATGTTGTGATTTTCACCCAAGCGCCTCAAAATCATTCTCGTTTTATGCAATGCCTGAATAAATGACCTTCCAGCTTAAAAATAAGTCTTACTTTTAGATTTTTTTTTTTTGAGCAGGAGAATAGAAAAAAAAGTCACATGAGGAGAGGTCCGTTGAATTGGGGGGGGGGGAGTAATGTCATGCCATTTTTGTTAAAAAAGAACTGCTGCATTGAAAGGGTAGTGTGTGCTGTGGCACTGTCGTGATGGAACCGCCGCTACCCATCTGCCCACAAATCGGGGTGTTTTGCCTCACTGAGTCGCGCAAGCGCGGTAAACTTCCACGGTAAAACACCTGATTAACAGTTTGACCAAAAGAGTAACGAACTCGGAGTGAACAACGCCCAAATATTTTAATGTTTTCATCTGATGAGAAGGTTGAGGCTCACCCTGAACGAAATTGCAAAAAAAAAAAAAAAAAAAGACGAATAGTGTTTGTGAAGCGTTTGGAAAAAAAAATCACGATATGCAGCTATCACTTAAGCAGACAACGTCGCTCGGCAAACTCACTCGGAAGGGGCGTCGCTAAGCTCTGCTAGAGGCCGAAGCTGGTACCGCCAACGGCCCCGCCCTTCAGAAATTTAATCCGGGTAATTTTGGGTCCCCCCTCGTATATTTTTTTTTCGCACGTCATTTTTTTTTTTTTTTTGCTTTAAAGATGTCGACGATGCTATACACGATAACCTCTCTTTGCCAGTGCGTACATTGGATCTAGCAAATAACGCGAAACATTATGTTCAGTGAAATGCAGATTCAGGGTCACCTCATAGATGGCGCCAGCCTTCTTTGAGGCCAGTGTGTTCTGTAATAAAACCTAGACTTGAAAAAAAAATGCATTTGCGATTTAATTGCGAACGCATTCTGCGGCGATTTATTTGCGAGTGCGCATGCGCTCTACAATCGGGTGGCGAGGAGGAAAGCGGGTGGTAAGGCGGATACGTTCGCAGACGATAAACGCGAATAAGGGCCACTCGGTAGCGCCCAAACCTCCCATGGTGAACTAGCGGCTTCGGCGGCCGACTTCTCGCTCTTCTGCTCTCTCCTCCTCTCTCGATGCCTCCGCAGAGCGTGGAGGACGTAGGACCCGTGGGCAATCGACGGCCCGGAACTGGGTAAATCGGGGAACGTGGAGAGGAACGCCAACCTGAGTACACCTGTTTGGGTGTACTACATGTTTTGCCGGCTTTATGCTTCAATTCTTACAGGACGCGGAAGTTGAAGCCTGCAGGGTTCTGGCGGAGACGCACTTCCTAAAAGGAACGTTTGGTCTTTCGGAACCTGATTCCTTTGAAGTAGCCGCATTTAGCGACTCTTATCTCAACAATCAAAGCAAATCTCTCAAAAGTTCTGTTAGAATCATGCAGTAAAATTCTTTCGGTAGATGTTTAAATAATTTTAAGCCACATAGGTTGCACGCTGCAGGTTTTGGAGGAGCTTCACTCCCCCAACTAACAAGTCGATTTTGCTCTATTTTAAAGTGATTCTTTTGAAGTAGCCACATTCAGCGCCTCTTAACGCAACAACCAGGGCGAATCTCGCGAAGTTCCAGGGGAAACATGTTGCATAACTCTTTTTGTAGAAGTTTAAACGATTTGAAACCACATAGCTTCCACGCTGCACCTACCAGGCACAGGCGCACTTTCGCGAAATACTTCACGCTTCGACCTTTTGGAACCCGATTATTTTGAAATAGTCAGATTTGGCGTCTCTTCACTCAACAACTAAGGCAAATCTCGCAGATTTTCAGGAGGATCATGCTGTGCTATATTTCGAATAGATTCCTAAATAATTTTAAGCCATGTAGGTTACACGCTGCAGGTTCCTGGTGGAGGCGATCGTCGCCAAAATACTCTAGGTTATTATTCGTTTTTTTTTTTTTTTTTTTGGAACGCGAGTTTTTTTTTATGTTTAGCGCCTCTTATCTCAACCGCCAGGACGAAACTTGAGACGTTCCCATGGAATCATGTAGTAAAACTCTTTGAGAATATGTCTAAATAATTTTAAGCCATATAGGATGCACAATTTAGGTTCCTGACGGAGGGCACTCCCCCCGAGAACTCGTAAGTTCGCTCTTATGGAACGTGATTCTTTCGAAGTTGCCACAATCAGAGCTTCTTATCTCAACAACCATCGCGAATCTCCCAGAGATTCTGGGGAATCATGTAGTATAACTCTATGAATAGACATTTAAATTATTTTATGCCATATAGCTTCTAGGCTGCAGGTTCCTGATGGAGGCTCACTTCCCTAAAATACTCCAGGGCTCGCCCTTTTGGAACATGATTTTTTCGAAGTAGCTAGATTCAGCTCTTTTATCTCAACAATAAGGACAAATCTCGCAAAGTTGCCATATAAAACTGTAGTAAAAGTCTTTCAGAAGATGTTTAAATACTCTTATGGCCAAATACGCCTCGCAAGTGGGCTTATTCTTATCTTCTGCGCACGAGAAAGGAGGCACAAAGGCAGGAGAGGAGGTTGATGACTATTCCAACTAAGCTCCGTCCTCGCACATGTCGGGGGGGGGGGGGGGGGGGGGTAAACAAACATCGGCTTCGGTAATCTCGGCCGTGCTGTAGCGGCGACCGCGAGTCTTTTGTTTATTGTAGCCCTGTTACAGTTTGCCGAGTTCACAAGATCGAGCACCTTTGTGCCACTTACGATTCCTCTGTCGTCTGCTAGAGGGATTTTGAAGATTCCAAGATAAAGACGACGAAGAGCATCAAAAAAGAAGGCGCTTGTCTTTAAGGCCCCTGTATACACCAACTCAACTCTTTGACGTCACGGCGCAGTGGTGGCACGTCGGGCGCACTTTCGGTCCGTGGAGGCTTCCGAGATATTTGTGAAGGGTGAAAACACTGTTACGTTTACGTACTTACGCACGTACGACGAGAACGTGAAGTGTATCAAGGCCGAAGTGCAGGCCAGAAGTTGCTTCAGTGCACGTTTGTGTGATAAAACGAACTGTCGCTTACGAATACATATAACTTGCCTGATATTTTTAATCGGATCTTTCGCAATTTTGGGTATTTCTGAAAAGGGAAAAAACAGCAGGATTTTCTTATCAGTGTGATCGTAACAAGCAGGTACGAAACAAGCACCCGTATTGCGAGCCCGGAAAGCGAAGATTTGGTTCTCGAACCAATCACTTTAGAGTAAAAATAATTGCTCCTTCATTTCACTGAACGTCAACAGTAAAGCAATAAAAGAGCTACTTATGCCGCTTTGGTAACATGTTCTAAACAAATATGCTGCTCTCGCTGTATTATTAGCAGAGCTTCATTCATGCAATAATTCTCGTCGTACAGTATTTCATATCGCGGCGCAAATACAGTTCGTTTTGATAATCCTGACGAGTTTTTTTAGACCAGCCATGTTCCCAATAAGTACACCATAAAATGTTATCATTATTGAAACGATTCCGACTGTTGCAGACGGTATACTTCAGTCATTCCATATCTGTTCGTCACCTGCAGTAGCCATATCGAGATGTTTCGAGGACCGGAAAAAGCCAAATTCTAAAACAGCCGATTCTCGGAAGGCTTTTACCGTGATAAGTGTGAAATCTAGGCTAATTATATCTATTCGTTATAGACGTTTAAATTTCGCGTCCGATTTTTGAAGGATGATTCTTTCGGGGCTAAATCCAGGCTCATGCATTTGTCCTTAACAACGTCCTTAGAAACGGTCTGTTTGGAGCAGTGACGTCACACTTACGGTTTCAATAGTATCTACACGTGCTGCCGTTTGTGTAGTCTAGCAACTTTGAAAACGTGCTGGCAACGGCGACTGTCTGTCGCACTGCATGCGAGTGAGCCTGCATCAGCATTGGTTCTTGCCTACGTCGGGCGTCGCGTTTTTGCCAGCAAGAAAACAATATATCCGGCCACGCTTTACCCCCAAGTGTAAACGTGCAATTAGGATAAATCATCATGCCTAACGACGAACAACATTAAAATACAGGTCACTGCAAAACCGTATTGAGCAATGTAATGCTATCCCGCGCATCACGCATGTTTTACGAGAGAAATCACATCCGGTCGGTAGGTCGGACCCAGTCGTTAAAATCGCCCGCTCGTTACCCTAGAGAAAAAAAAAGAAGGCATAAGAGAGATGCCCCGGCACCTTGTACACTCGTACATGATTCTCTGTAACGTTGCCTGCTCGCAAAACGTGTCAGTACCAATGGGCCACAACTTTTGCAGTGGTTTGCAGAATTTGCTTTTTTTTTTGTTTTAATATCGAGCTCTGTCTGTGGGTACGGCTGTGACCTACACCCTAAAGGCTGCCTAACGTGCCTCCACCCATCAGACCACAGATTGGCATCGTGCTGTTTTATTATCTTTCATTGCTTTTTATGCAACATTTACAATAGATTCTATAGAAAGTATACGAAATAATCCCAGAATACGAAATATTCTAAAATATTTGTACTGACAATGTTCATCGTGAGTTGCGGTGCCTACCGAAAATAGCGACAGTGGGAAGTAAGGATCGGGTAAAAGGGTGCACGTATGTGCTGAGTCTTTCTACAGAAAGATTCCTTGCAGTCTAGGCGATTTCCACGATCACCCCAAGAGCTTACGCGTGAGCGGGAATTCGGAAACGCTTCCAGATCTGCCAGCTCAAAAAAGCGACTCAATCGAATTGCGTTCTTCCCGATCGGTGATTCCTTTGTTTACAAAGGTGGAACTGATCGTACTTCATAAGATTGTTTATATACACCTTCTGAAGGATGAATGCACACGCAGAAAAAAGCGGTTTCTTTCGAGGGCGCTCGTTAATAATTGAAATTTTAATCACTTTTTGGAAGCCGAGAAAGACGAGGGGGGTGGATCGGTGGCCGAGTGGGCTAACGCGCACACCCAGCTCGACGCGCGTGGAGCGGAAGCTCGCGCTGCAAACCCCCAGAGATCCTGGGCTCGAGCCCCACCCCTGCCCGTTTCGATCTGGATGAGCATTGTACCTGTGTGCGGTCGTGTATCCTACTGCGTGATGCACGTTAAAGACCCCAGGCTAGCGGTTGTACTGCACTGGCACAATTGCTCATCTACAGAGTAAACCAGTGTCGCCTCATCCTGGCAGACCGACCTTACGCTGTATAAATCACTAAAACGTCCAACTTGACTTTTGAGGAAGACTTTATCTATAGATCACATACTCATATATCATTTGAAAAAGTCTCCTTCAAAAGCATACAAATATCCAAGGGAAATAATGTTAAGCGCGTTTAATTAAAAAATATATTATTTTATAATTTTCAAAATTTAGTTGCATTTTATATCTACCCAAGAATGTAGCGAGCAGTAACGCAATATAACAACACCAAAAACTGAAAAAAACTTGCCACTCCGAGCAGCCCCAAGGAGCACACCAGCGAGTTCCATCCAGTGCGAAACTTTTAAACAAAACCCCTCAACCTTACGTTAGTTAAATCAGCACCTTTAATTGTGGACAGTTGGTGCCATTCAGCGACGTGCAGAGAGAGAGAAAAAAAAAAGAGTACGACCGGTAACGACGGCGGGATAGCTCTGGCGGTGTTTTCTAATTAACCAGCCGAATATACCATTTGGTATATCGGTATATTCGGCTTGTCAACATATGGTATATTCGGCTGGTCAATTTCCAGCCTCTTGGAGCACTGTGGAAAGACGATGCCCATTCGACAGGTCGAAGTCGGGCGCTCTAAGCATATTTGGTAGGTTCTGTGAGATCGCCCTAATATATTTGGATCGTGCCGTCCTCCGAATCGTAGCGCTGTGAGGCGCTCTAACGTCGAAGTGAGCGAGGTGGGAGACTGTGCCAGAGGACCGGTCACGTGACTCCAGCCACCTCCCTGTTAAGTTGAAAGAGACAGGAGCCTTTACGATCCAGAGGCTTAGCGTCGGACGTCACCGCCTTTGGATACCAAGCATATCTCGATGTGCTGTTCAGTGATTTCCAGGAGGTGCTCGACGCTTGAGGGGGGACCGCAGCGAAAGCCAGCGTCCGCATTGCAGACTGCATATTTCGTGCGGGCGAGTGGTCATCTGGCGGGCTGTATGGATGAATGGTATGGACTAAACCCTTAGTATCGGGCGGCAGCTTGTGCCATGGCAGTAGAGTGGTTGCGGAATGTGCCCTCGATATCTTGGTCTGAGCCAGCGCTCGGGCCGCTTCGAAAAGCGGCCGAGCATTCGGCTGGCGCCCCGTTCGTCTATTCGTCTAGCTCGCATTTATAGGCACTCCCGTACCTCCCAGATAAGATTCAGAGGATTGGAGGGCTAAAAAACGACCAGCCGGATATACCCTAAAAATATTATACTATATGAATGTTGTCTTACTTGTGTGAGCGTAAGTTGGGTCGAGCACAACACTTTTCGTAAAAAAAAGAAACCAACTGGAGAACTACGCTCTTTTAAAGGGCAACTCCACTCAATTCCGAAGATTTCGGGATAATGAGTGATTTCGAATTAAAAAGCCCTAGTAAAAGACACTACGTTTTTTGCTCCGCGAAAAATGGGATATATATTTTTAAATTTAATTTTAAACACGAGCGGAAATCGAAACCGAAACTTCGGCTCCGTCCGGCAACATTGGCCTCGTGCCGCCAAGTACATGGCCATCACGTGGTACGAGAGGTCACGTGATCCTCGGCCCAACGGCGGGCGGGATGGGGGCGGGCGGGCATGCGGCAGGCGCGAGTGTCGTCTGCACCGCACTCTTCGCCACGTTTTGGTGTCTACGGCGTTCGACGACGTCTGCACAACTGCGGCATAAGTCTGGGACTCTGCGCACGTGGTGTCCATAGTGTGGACGAAACTCAGAGAGGCAATAATCACAAACGGTGAGACGACGACGGTGGTTGTGACGCGGAAGACGGCGGTAACGGCGGTACCACGGCGGGCGGTTGGTCTGCTCCCAAGAAGCGCGCTGCGCAGGCGCGTACGTCAATCACGTGGACACCGCTGAGCGCCGAGAGGAAAAGTTGCTGACGTCACCCACTACGCTCGATCGGAGAAGTAAAAACAAGCAAAAGGGGGCCATGATGATGACGTTTAGCTCAATGTTGGCTCCGCCCATGCCGTAGCCTTGACTGCGCTGTTGGTTGCGCCTGAATTCGCCCGCTCGAGTCAGCCGATTTCGGCAACTTGGTGAGTTGCAAAGTTTGCCGGACCGTTTGAGAAACATTTAGACAGAACTGCGTCGTAATATTTGACGTGTGGTCTTCCTAGGCGATACTGAAGAGGACTGCATTGTTTTTTCAAAACCAAAAATGAAGCGGAGTTGCCCTTTAATGTGATAGCGCTAAGGAGCTCGTGTCGCAGTAAATCCGGCAGCGACGGGACCGTAAAATCCCCACTGGTCGATAGGGTCATGACGTCACAGCCACCTGACTTCACACGTGCGATGCCACGCCACATGACCTCGGGTGGGAACTTCAAACAACCCAAAACGCTCAAGTGTGACGTCAAATTTTAAGTGACATCACACGAGATATCACACGTGATATAAACCCTAGCTCGTCTTGGGAACGAGCGAGGGTTTATATAAAATGCTTTAGGTACGGACTCCGATAACGCAATCGCGTTTCGCTCTTAAAGGCGACGCTTAAGTGTTCTCCCCCCCCCCCCCCCCCCTTTTTTCATTTACTTCGTGCTAGTCTGTTTCTCTGCACACTAAAACAAAGAAGTTGTTCAGATCTTTCCACTGCGCGAGTTTAGTCCGCCAGAGTATGGCGATATTGTTGCACGCTGTCCGTAAGAACTTTGGCCAATGCACTAGGACTGGTAGTTTTTGGTCTTTACCGTGGAATAAACAGTAGCAATACATGGCCCAAAGCCGCAGTACGATTCTCATCCAGATCGCAAGGTGTAGCGTATTCCCTACCTGGGTAAGAAAGGCGGACTAGTCATACGTGCCTAATGACGGAATAGACTGGCGGAAAAAGCACTGGTGGGCGATACTGCAGTCCCAACATTTTAAGAGACCACAGAGTGGCCACCTAATGCGAGCATTTTATTTCTACATCGCTCCACAGTCAATATACTTACAACGTTGATCGTCAAATAATTTCAAATACACCCCCGAAGCAAACGACGAGAGCGTTGCAAGCGCTGCCTTGCGTCTTTTGAACGATTAGTAACTAAACTAGCGAGTCGAAAGCGATCAATAAGTTCTAAAAAAAATAATGTTATGTGGAGATGTTAATCAATTAAAATCAAAATGCAAAGTCCCTCCCTTTTCACCAAAAGAAAAGGGTCCCCCTCGGCCTCCTCAAAGCAAAACACAATTATCTACGATTGTGGGCCCGCGCGAACCGGTCAAAGACCTTTAGTGACCGCTATTGATACTAATGATGTCATTCTTAGAAGCTGAAACGAAATCTCGGCCAGGTGCGCAAACCAAGCGGCAGTTTGATGTCAAACCCTATGCACGCCTTGAAAGTGCCATAATATGGCACCATACCAGTCGCCATTCCTCCATACATGTCCCTCTGCCCGTACCTTCTGAGCATACACTTCAAAACCATCCTATTTGTTCACATCGGCAAAGCCTGCCGAGAACAAACTGGATGGCGCGAAACGTAGGCTGCAGAAGGTACGGGCACAGGAGCACGGTACGGGGAAGTCGCGACTGATGTAGCGTCATTGAAAGCAAGTTATGCATCTTTTTTTTTTTTATCCCACATGTGCGTGTTGCAATTGAGTAAAAAAATGAAAAGAAGCACCTGTAATAAAACAGACGTCCGTGCCTGTTTTACTGACGGCCAGAAAACACCTACCACATGATAATGAAACGCGAGGGTGTCAACACGACATTGGGATTCGGTAATCGGCTATCATTTTGAGACTGCTCGACTTTCATTGCTTGATAAGATATTTTATTCCGCTAAGTATACGTGCCCTTAGACGGTCTTCAATTATTGTTTCCAGAGGAACCGTCCGGCAGGTCAAGTACCAATATTCGAAGGATGTCGGCTGGTAGTTGGACTAAGCTTGTGCTCCTCCCAGCAGCCGCCATTGCAATGCATTATTCCGTGGACAATTTCAAGCTCTGTCCGTACGGGGAGATGAGGTACATCATGGACGTGGACACAGGCGTTGACGATGCCATGGCTCTGATGGGGATGTTGTCTTACAGCAAGTGCGTCGAAGCCATTACTGTCGTCGCTGGTAACACCGATATGGAGAACGCGTATAACAACACAATGAGAGTTCTCAAGGAGCTTGGGCAGACGCAGGTATGTGCAACTTAGCAAATTTACGAGGACTGATTAAGAAGGTTTAAAAGTAAGACTGCATCTGTTTTTATACGCAAGGTGGTGGTCGAACAGCTTTCTGCTCGTAATTGTGAATTTAATACATCCGCAGGTCGAAACCGACACTTGGACCTTCATAGCCTTTAGCGTTCAGTCGCAGCAAGTGAAGGCACTTTTCTTGTGTATGCTTTTCTGTTTTTTCTTATTTTTAGCACGAACTGTTATGTAGGAAAACAATGTTAAAATTTTCCTCCGTAAACTTTCGTTTCTGAACAGTTTACGCAAAACCTTGTATAACTGCGAGTATTATTTTAGGGACTACGGTATGATCATTTTTTTTTCTTTTGCACTTAATGCTAATCTCTTAAACATAGTTCGCAAACGCCAGTACTAGTAGTGATTGTTGTTTTATTTTTTATATAGGTTGGTTTAAATTTTTTTTCAATGAGTGTATTGTTTTTTGTTTAACAGACGTGCTGCGTCAATATTGTATGTTATTTGACAGAGCACCCTTCAGTAGGCCCGGGAGCAGTTCATGGGCACTAAAAAGATCAAATAAATAAATACGTGTCGTTAGAACGGGTGACCAAGGCGTGCTTGTGAAAGTATGGCAGAGCTGCGTAAATGAATATAAAGTTAGTGTTTAAAAAAAATTTACAGTTTTCATATATACCGGGTTTATGACCGTGTGAATTCTGGGCCTTTTGAAATTTAAGAGAGAGAGAGAGAGAGAGAGAGAGAGCAAAAAAAAGAAACCACATATGCACGAAAAGAAGTTGGCAGTTCTCTTTATTTTCTGAACCAATCTCGGAAGTATTATATGTCGATTGAATATGCCACATACTGGGCAGTGCGTTATGGGCTGTCTTTAAGATTTTAATGAGCGTTCGAAGGCAAAGTAATTTATATTTCAGACTAATCCAAGAAACTTCAGATTTTCGAGTGAATTCATAGGCCCATCAGATACTTCGCTGCCGCTACGAGACTTTGCTTAATTCTGTCTCAGGCTAATATTTTGCTTGGTATAGAATAAACATCTGAAGGTTTCTTGAGGAAAATTCCTTCAATATACTTTTTTTCCTATTTGCTAGTTTAATTGTTTTATACTTTATTTTCTGTTCATTACGTTTTCTTATTTATTAATAATTTATTTTCATTTGAATCTCTTGAACCTGTCCGCTTTGTAAATACCTGGTAGGCCCAAAAAGGTCAGTAAGCTTAGAATTGGTACCTTCGCTTATTCATGAACGTGGGGGCACCGTGATTAAAAATTCTAAAAATGCTCCAAATTTGAAAGAAAAAAAAGTAAACGCCTACAATAGAGAATAGTACAAATCTAAGAGCGTGTGAGATAAGACGCGCAAAAGGAAGAGGAAAGGAATATAAGCGACGCTTCGTGCGCATGTCCTCCGTAAGGAGTACGTGCGCACGAACGCGAGGGCTGTCACAACATGACGCCAGAAGATTAAGAACAAACAAAACTAAGCCTAAAAAGGCACAGCAGCAAACGACAACCAGTTGGGAGAACGAAGAACGGGAAGAGGGTAAAAAGAGTTACGAACAGGGAAGAACGGGACGAAAGTGGGAGACGGTGTCGACTCCGCAGAAAACTTACCGAAAACTACGGAAAAGAACGCGATAGCTGTTAAAACAGGCCAAAAAATAAATAATAACAAAACCGAAGGGCAAAACAGCAAAACGACAACCGGATGCGAAGAAGAAGAAATACCGCGAAAGTCAAAACTTATAGAGACGGGGAAAGTCACGTTACCAATGGCTTGCTGTTCTTGACCGACAGAAGACAAATGATAAATCACAATGCAATTGCATAGAGTTATTACAATAAACGCTACAGGCTCAGCTGGCACTAGTGTGCTCTTGCATTTTGAAGCAGACAGCAAGCAGTCAGAAATTGACTTCCGGTAATGCATTTCTATGGGAAAAAGCCAGTGCATTTTCTCTCTGTGCTCGTTTATAAGAGCGAATATCACGAATAATTCGTACGCACTAGGCACATTGTAACATTTCTCAGTCATGCAGATGAAATGGTTGGTCAGTTACAGTATTTCTATTTGAAATTTGTGGTATCAAAAACGTTTTAAGACCGCTTCGTACGTGTATTTATGTGCACTAACGGACACTGTTAGCGCGAACTCGGCGTCGACGCTTTCCAACATCGGGTATATACGTGCCAAACGATCGAAGGACACGTGGAAAACCAAGAGAGACGGCAAAAACTACGCAATAACACTGGATATGTAACTCCTTGTGCGCGCAGATGATCAAAATAAATTAAAAGCCACGTAATATAGTCAGATTTCCAAAAAATAAGTACTGCTTCAATCTTTCTGCTCATGAATATGTGCGAAGATGCTTGTTATAGGTTCAAATCATCACCCGCATGCCCCAAATCTTTGCAAATAAGGGGAGCCAAACAGCAGGTGCCCGATAAAAACTGCCCGACATGGAAAATGATAAAACGACACCTTTCGTAGCTCACGAGCTATATTTTTTGGGTTCCACTGTTTCTTTAACCAATCGTAAAGGAGCACGACGAATCCATTTTCATCCAATGTCAGGACGAGCATATTAGCAATATATAAGCACCACCGAAATGCTAGCAAACCTTGAATACACTCTACATTCCTTTCGATCGTTAGTTTGCTTAGAATCGTCGCTCGTTTTCACGTCCCTTCCTTGAAATAGAGGTTTGGGCCTGAAATAGAGTGAAGTTTAACATCGTTCAGTTGTAGAGAAAAATCATGTAACTAAAGCAATTACATTTTCAAAATACCAATAAAGGTGCATACTATCCGGTAACTGAAATGACAAAAGTTATTCATGTTATTTTCCGGCGAAAAGACATAAGTCACGCTTGTTTTCATAGGAATACACAGGGAGGCTGGAAATGTAGACTGCATGCTGTCTGCTTCAATTTGCAACCGGAAGTCCCGTAGAAACTAGCTCCAGCTCAGCCTCTAGTGTTTATTGTAATAACTCTTTGTTTAATTGCGAGCTCTTAGAAAAAAAAAAAAAACCTTTAAAATTAAGTCGATTGTCTGTCCGGTGAAATCCCAAAGTTACTAAGTTTTCGCGCATTAGAGTGGGCTGAAATATAGTCAGATATAATTATTTCATTAAAAGGGGCCTCAATATTTGTTCAATCAATCGTGAACATCAATAGGCAACAACAGGCCAAATTTCGCAGTTCGCATGGCTGGGCATATTGTGACGTCACATGAGGCATGGTAACGTCAGAGTCGCAGGGGTTGACGTATTCTAGGCTTCAATCAACATGGTTGATGGTGCGTATAAATATCGTCGTCGAAGAGCTGAGCTTCCCTCAATACCGTAAATGTTGTCTTTTTAAGAACGAGGTTATTTTACTGAGACAGCAGTCAGGTGTAAAGCCCCTCTCTCCTGGGAAAAGTGGTGCCATCCATTGTTGTGGAACTGCTCGAGACACGTGCCGCTCGCCATTCTCGGAAGAACATGGCGTCTGAAATCAACCTCAGTGCTGCACTGTGTGGCCATGATCTTCCCAATGGCTCCGCGCTGGATGTCCCTCGTGCTTCGATGCACCTTATGATATTTTTCAAACAAGAAGGGACTTTAGGCTGGAGATGTCGTGGCTCTTTTTGGATGATGTTTCGTCAGAGCTTCCGCTGCTGCCAACAAAAACGCCGTGCGTTTGACGGGGGCAATCTGAGCAGTTGGGATCTTTTAATTTGAAAGTTCATTACTTGTGCGGGGGAGGATTATAAATTCGGATATTGAGCGGAATATATTACTTAAAGCAGCGACAATATAATTTACTCGTTCCCTTAAACAAATGTTTACCGGACGATCCCTGTAAGGGTGGCAGGATATGGTAGGATAAATTACGCTAAATAAAACAAATTTTTTTCCTGAGCAAAGAGCTTTTTAGAAGCGTTCACATTTGCGACATGCAGCGGTTGAGGAACCGACTAGTAATATTCGACAAGAGACCACCGACGTTCATACTGCCCAGAACCGGCAAGTCGATTTTCAGAGGCTGTGGGGAGCCGCCGTTGATTAACTCTTTCCCTCTACAGCTTGGGCTCGCATTTCGCTAAATTCCAATCTCCGTTGTCACACAGCTACATCTGCGCCGTTTTTGCGATAAGAGAAATATTCGCGATGTTGGCGTCGGTTCTTTGGAGCCGTATAAAGAAAACCACAATCGCTCCCTTTGCGTGCCCTCCCTCGAGCGGTACAGTACGTATCTTTCAAGTCGCGCGGCCGCTGCCGCTGCCGCAAACCAAGCTTCCGAGGCTTTGAACGGACAAGTTGGTTGCTTATTCCGCACAAACGCCCCCCCCCCCCCCCCCCCCCCCCCAAAGGCTGGCTCCCTGCCCTTCCGCGTCTCACGGCTTGTGGTTTGGGCGCCGTGGGACCCGGGAAGGCAGGGAGCCAGACTTTGTGGGGGAAAGCGCTTTATTCGAGCTCCAAGTGTTGCTTGCACCAGCTCCATCCTACAACTGCCCGTCTCGTCGATTCTTCCTTCTGTCATCACGTCGCCTTTCCTCGACGCGGCAATCAGCGCACACCACGGGTAACAAAAATATAACAATCACACAACCCGACAACACGTCGGCGACGGCGCTGAATATGCTGGCTCATGCATGTCGCATGCATGACACAGGCAAAATCGAGGCTCACCACACGTCCATTTCTTAGGCGCTGCTGATTCGTTCAGCCACCGGGCGACTCGAGGCGACCGGTCCGAAAATTTGGTCTGGAAGACACTGCTCCGAACCGGTCACTTTCGTATTTGAACTGTCGCTTTTGCGACAAGAAAACGTGTCGGACGAAAGTTGCCACTTGCAGGAGGAAACGCGCCTTTAGAATGCTGGCTGCTACTTTCTACTCTATGCCGTCCACAATGTTTTGTTTCTTTTCTTTTTTCTTACTTCCAGATACGGGCAGTTTTATGGTTTCTTTTTTTTCGGAATTGTGGAATTTTTTTATATTCTATTAGAATCTCATTTATTTAAGTGATCATTACATGACCAAGTTTGAAATAACGACAAAGACGCGATATTGGCGTCTGTTCCGGCCGCTGATCCCAAGTCGTCTCCATGCCGTCTCCATTGCAATCTTGCGCCGTATTTGTTTATACCCTCGTGCGTAGGATTCCCTCGCGGTGCCATGAAGCTGTGCAATCTCGAGGCCATACGGCAGCCATTGCCAGACTAGAGAACAGTACTCGCGGCGCGATGGTCAACCTTGGGGTTATTATTCAACGTTATGTAAACTGGATATTGCTGGGAACTCTTGCAAGGATACGGCAAGTTCCGCCGACGACGCGGCACATTAGTCGAGTAACGTAATCCGATGTCTTCAGGAGCTGTTCGGGTTGGGCGTAGAAATGTTCTTTTCGGAGCCGCTGCCCGTCGGTGCGTACGTGACCACAGAATAGGGAGCTTTAGCAGACCGTTTTCGTGCGGCCGCTCTGCAGAGCGGAGCGCGGAATTCCCACTGCGCCTGCGCGCCGATGGTCTTGGCTGTAGAGTTCCGGGTAGGGGAGGGGCTTAGCGGAGCGGGAAACACGGTCTACTAAAACTCGCTAATAATGAAGTAAGCTATCAGAGCATTAGCTATTTTTTTTTAGATAAATGCTCCTGGGAAGCAGTGAATACTGTCAGTTTTGTTCCCTTGGCTGCTATCGTAGAGAAGTCGACGAGTATGGGTTTGTAGACGGTAGACGAAAATAAATTTGCGCCAGCTGTTTAAACATTGCAATATCAAAAATGGAGGCAAGGATATGAAAAAGCAAAGTGGAGAAGAGCCTTTAATTCCGTAACAAATTGAAACACTCGTGTTTTACTTTTAAAACGTTCTATGGTCGCTAACCTCAACCAAGGAAGTCATTCACAAATGATGGCATCTGTATTGTTCCAAAAGACGAAACCTTCATAGATTGAAAATGGCGTAGCAAAAAATGCGCCCAAAGGCAAGCATTCATTGTGCTCTGAAACGCGGAAACGAATTCCATGTTTATTTATTGGCCTCAAATATTGCTTAGGGGGCGTTGAGAACAACAACAGATGACAGTAAAATAAAACGATAGAAGATAGCCGCAAAACAGAGGTTGCAGAAAACATAATACCTCATCAATGGTAAAAGTATCCTCTGTGACCGTAATGAGCGAATTAAAAGAAACAAAGTTGCGTGCTCAATATTGATTTTCCGGTTGAGGTATATTTCACTCAGCGAATGCCAATGAAACATTTAACCTTGATTAAGGAAACTGCGATAAGAATAGGACGAAAGGAACGATAAGAATTGATCTATCCTTGTGGGAGTGCGCCTTTAGAGCTGGCGACACTAGAGCGCCGACGTTAGAGCGCGCGACACGAGGGCGCTGTGACAGTGGCGGGCTTGACACTAGCGCACACGACACGAGAGCGCATGACCGGTTCAGCTTTCATATTAAAAATAGCGCAAAAAAAACGGGATAAAAAGACGGAGCTCACGATACGAGAGCGCACTCCAGTTGAGCCACGGCCGGACTGGAAGCGCGCGCTCTCTTTCTCTTCTTCCGGCCTTTGCAATTGGGGCAATCGCCACCTCCCGCCGCAATTCGCGGGGGGCGCTGTCACCTCACCCCTGGTAGAGTGCCTTCATACACACGCGCGCCTTTGCTTGAGTGGTGACATCTCAGCCATTTTTCCGCTCAATTGTTTTTCATGCCTTTTGAAGTGCGCGCAATCCGGTGTCACTCAGCTCGAGCGCGTAGCTTTGGCTAATGCATAGACGCCATTTTACCGCCCAAGTCATGCAGCGAGTGCGCGAGAGCGTCACGCGCTGGCACATTCAGTGCAACAATGGATGTCTTCACCCTGAGACAGACAGACATGCAGGCACCCTAACCCCTGGAGGGGCTTTAACCCCCGGTTTACCCTTTGCCGTTTGCACAGAGTGCGTCTGACAGTGTATCTCATCGCTGTCGCAACTTGCGGCCGAGATTTTTATAGCCTTTGATACCTGATCCTTACGTTTAGGCCCTCAGCCACTATCTAATGCGCTTCTGATGAGGCCAAAACGGTGAATATTTGACGCACATCTGCGAGAGATTCGGGAGTAAAAAATGAAAGCCGTTTAGAACTCCCTGTAACGCCGAATTAGAGCCCAGCTCTTGAGGAGGAATGAGTAGGGAAGTCTACTGAGGGGGGAGGAGGAGGGAAGGGTTTTGAGGGAAGGGTAAACCCCTCCTCCTTCTCATCCTCTCCCCTCATTCTTGAATATGCTCCGGGGGGTCACCTGACATCGCGGGGAGGGGGTCACGTGGCCTCGGGGGGAGGGGGGTGTCACGTGACTTCGGGGGTAAGGGGAGGACGGGTCACATGACCTCGGGGAGGGGGTCACGTGACCTCGGGGGATCACGTGACCTTGGAGGGGGCACGCGACCTCTGGGGGTCACGTTACCTCGGGGGATCACGTGACCTTAAGGGGGTCGCGTGACCTTGGAGCGACCTTGGTGTTCACATGACCTCGGGGTTCGTACGCCGGGGCGCGTGCAACATCTACTTTGCTGCGCGACATTTGATACGGCTCCTCACGTGATCGGATCTCGGGGAATAGTGGCGAGGGCGGCACGCGGCACATGGAAGGAAACGCGAAACTCTGGCTCCCATAGGGAGCTTATACAGGAACTCTAAGTGGGGTGAGGTTTTTGCGCTCCTGGCGGCAAGCAAGTGACCTACATATGGAGAATAAATGCCATTGAATCCCGGGCGATTGCAAAGGCCGTAAGAAGAGAAAGAGAGCGCGCGCCTCCAGGCTGGCCGTGGTTGAGCGAACACCGCAAAATGCGCGATGTACCCCCGGCTCCGCAGACAGAACAAAATTGTGGGTCGGATCGGATTGGAGCATTAATGATTTTTAAGTCATTGAATATGCCTTTAATAAAAAATAAAAATAAAACCGGTACGATGTTTCCTAACCCATTGTTTACTGATATCGGTGAGCAAAGGGGGTAGGGGAGTGGGGTGGGGCAGATAGGCACAGGGGATTTCTGCGGTTGGGTGGAGCGGCGAGTCTAAGATTTTTTCACAGTGCTGCGGTGCGCCTCTCCGATATACTATGAATACTTTACTTTTTGCTATATTTGGTCTATACTCGACAGGCATTTGGGATCCGATTTGTGTGGTGCTTATTTAGACGTCTCTCACATACTTTTAAACACTATTGGGACCAGGCACGTAGCCAGAATTTTTATTCCGGGGGGGGGGGGGGGATTCCAGCAAATTGGAAGATTTCGGGGGAGGGGGGAAGCCGGGAGTCATGGGTCCCCCCCCTCCTCCCCTGGCTACTTGATTGTAGCGCCCATGACCGTAATGAAGATAGATCACCGCCAAAAGCTATCAGTGAAAAACTCGTCTAAAGAAATCTTAGCGCAATTTCATCGGACGCACAGCTTTCCAGCCTTATGACGGATACAGGAAAACATTCCCTGAAACTTTGCGAAATATATTTGAGAGAGTTTATTTTCTCAAATCTTAATTCGTTCACGCGTCGGATACGGTCACGGCGTCACCTTCTGTTGTGGAAAAAACACAACCTTAAGGCAAGGCCTTTTTCGCATGTCTCAAAATGAGTCTACTTTGACCGTTCTCTGCATTCTACAGAATCGTAGCTTCCCCATCTTTGTTCTAAAAAGTAGTTCAATCTTCTAGGGTTGTAGAAGAATGCCTTGATTCAGAAGTGTACGAATACCAACGATTTCAGAAATATGTGAAGATGGAAGAAAACGTCTCAGCACAAACAGAAATAAGTGTTTGAACGTAAAATATTTATACATGTATAAACACCGAACTTTTACACGAGGATAGTGCCCCGAGTAGTGAATTTAGAGGATTGATTCAAGGATTCGTATGTCAGCTGTATTTTTCGCCTTAAATCCCCGCAAATTTCACATAAAACACGCAATGTCCGAGCAGGTGGTCGGTTGGGTCGGCCCGCTCGCGCTTAAAGCCCCTTCATCTTTCAAAAATAGCGCAAGCTTCGTTGATGCATGAGGCACGTACAACGTGCAGCTTTTGGGAATATCATGGCGGCACAGCGCAGCACTGAGCTAGATTTCAAACGCCATATTTTTCTCAAAAGTGGCAAGGGGCACGTGTCTAGAGTATTTCCACAACAATGAAAGGCGCCACCTTTTCCAGGATAGAGGGGCTTTACTCGCGATGGGACTGATTGTGCGCTCTTGCGATGGGCGGCCGCTCTAATGACACGCGAGCTATTGTCGCAGCCCTTTCGAGTCGCGCCCGCTAACGTCGCAGCACTCTCGTATCGCGCCCTCTCGCGTCACGGCGCTATCGCGTCGCGTGCGCTAACGTCGTGGAGCTGTACTGTCGGCGCTCTAATGTCGGCGCTCTTGGGTTGATCGTGCGCTCTAGTGTTGTAGAGCCTACTCTTGTATGCTGCGGAGTGCATATTACGGCGACAGGCCGCTTAAGCAAAAGCATTATTCAACATTCCAAGGGACCGTACATAAATAGGTTTCTTAACACATTGCACTATAATTATGTAGAGATGACTAAAGATGGCACGTCTTGTCCATCAGAATTTGAAAGCATGAGCTTACTTGTGTAAAGATAAACAAATGAAGAGCATAAGTTAGCTACCTACGGCGTCCGTCTGCTCATGAAAGGCCTCTAATAGGCGTAACGACCGACAAATGGAGGCACTTATGATTGCAGCCGATAGACAGCCTCAAGTAAGAGTGCATTCAACTGCTCGCCCGGGGTTACGTGTTAATTGGCGCCACTAAAATGCAAATTTCGCTGTGGTTCTTAGGCGCCACGGTTGGTTTTTCAACGACACTCCGGTTACAAACAGCCCTGGAGATGCTTGAATATTTTCCGCGAAAAATTAAATAACGCTTTTTTTAGACACCATTTTTGTTCTGATAGAAGGATTTTCTAAAGGCGAAAGAGGCCATCAAGCACACTCATAATGCTGGGCTTGGTCGCGACCTGGGCAATATATTTTCATCGCAGTAGTTACCTGACTGGCGCATAAAAGGCGCTGAGGGACATATCACGATTAGTTTGTTTACTTTCGGTTTAATTGTGCTCGCGGCTGCGGAGGTGATTTATGTGGTTTTCGTTTAATTCTCTAATAAAACTGTTTTTATTGTAGCATAAGACTGATCAGTATTGTGGTAATTGTTGCGTCGGTGACTTGCACTGTCACATCTCTGAGTGATATACCGCCCCACGCATGCGCGCCATATGTTATCGCTTGGCGCCCTGGTGAGAAAAGCGGAACGCCGCTGCTGTGGGGATGACTTTCATCTGGTTCGTTCTCGACGATGGACCATGTTGCAATAAAGCAGTAAGCCCTGCTGCCCCGGCGTCTGTCCCGACTTCCCCTCAACGTAACAGTGGCGACAAGATGTGGGTCAGCAAGCCTGGTTGCTGAAGAACCTTGAGCGTGGAAGAGGACGACAAGACTTCAGACAGGACTATGCAGAACAGTTCCGTCTCGGGGCAGCCTCCGAAATTTTCTTCGGAGAAAGGCAACTTCGAAGTGTACGTGGAACGCTTTGAAGCTTTCGCAACTGCAAATAAGATTGACCTGGCTACCAAACAAACAAGTATTTCTCACGCTTATCGGGGAGGCGGCGTTCACCACACTTCGGAATCTGCTCTTTACGAAAAAGCCTGTGGAAGCCACCTACGACGACATCGTCAAGATCCTCCTGAACCAATACGCTCCCAGGCGTTCGGTGGTGGTTGAACGATACAAATTCTACCGAAGGGATGAACGTCAAGGTGAAAACATCAGTGACTTTGTGGTGGAAATCAAGAAACTGGCAGCTATGTGCGACTTCGGCACGTTTCTAGAGGAGGCGCTTCGAGACCGCCTCATCGTGGGACTACAGAATGACGCAATCCGCTGCAAGTTGCTGGCGACAAGCGATAAAATCTCACCTTTGACCGGGCCTTCAGCTCTGCCTTGGGAATGGAGGCCGCGCAAGGGCAAAGCAAGGAGGTTCCACGAACAGAAGAACCCTCAGCTAGCACCAGTATCCAAGAAGACGTCAACTGGCAGCGAAGGTCCACACAGCAACAAGGTAAAAAGAACTTTCCGGCTTCAAAGACAAATGTCGCTTGTACTAGGTGTGGTAACGCACACAATCCAAGGTTGTGTCCTTACTTAAAGAGCAAGTGTTTCAAATGCTCAAAACCTGACCACATTGCGAAAATGTGTAGAACAAGTATCAAAGTCGTAACAACAGTAGAGAAAGCCGTTAAGGAAACTGAATTGTTCGAAGTTAGAGCAAAACTAAAGGTAAACGCCTACTGTGTAAGCGTAATGATTGACGGCAAACAGGTCGAAATGCAAGTAGATACGGGATCTGCTGTTTCAATAATGAGTAAAAGCTCATTTGGTAAAACGTTTGGAAACAAACGCTGTGAAAAAAGCAACTTAAGGCTAAAAGCTTACAATGGAAGTTCGATTCCAGTGAAAGGGTGTGTTAACGTTCGAGTAACGTACGAGGGAAGCGACCACACTTCGCCGTTGATCATTGCGAGGGATGCGAAAGGGACAGTCGCTCCAAAGTTGCTTGGTCGCGACTGGTTATCAAAAGTGCGAATGAACTGGTCTCAGATAATCTCAGTGCACACGGTCATGACGGAAGTGTCTTGAAAACAGAAGTGCAGTGACGTGTTTGAAAGCGGATTCAGCGTAATCAAAGGCTTCAAAGGAAGCTTACTTCTTAAAGATAACGCCCGGCCTATTTTTCGCAAAGCAAGGCCGGTGCCTTATGCGTTCCGTGAAAGCGTAGAGGAAGAATGAAAATCCTTGGAAGAAAACGGTGTAATCTACCGAGTCCAACACAGCGATTGGGCAACACCCTGAGTCGTCGTTCCAAAGGAAAACGAGACAGTTAGACTTTGAGCGGATTATCATGTCAAAGTAAATTCATATTTGAAGGTAGATCACTACCTGCTTCCGTTGCATGAAGATATTTTTGCGGCAGTAGCTGGAGGAGCAGTCTTCACTGTCCTTGACTTGTCGAAAGCTTATTTGCAACTAGAGCTCGAGCAGCACTCCCAAGAGCTTCTAACGGTGAATACCCAACTCGGGTTATACCGGTTCCGACGACTTCCCTACGGCGTGGCAAATGCGCCTGCATTGTTTCAGTCGGTGATAGATCAGATCCTTAAAGAAATGCCAAGCACTGCTCGCTACCTCGATGATGTTCTAATTTAAGGTAGAACACAAGAGGAATGCGCAGCAAACACCGAGCGCGTGTTGGAACGGCTACGCAAGCACGGAATCCGTGTTAACCCGAGGAAGCGTAAATTTTTTCTGGAAAGTGTCCGGTATCTTGTACACGAGATAAGAAGAAATGGACTGCAGCCAACAAAAGAAAAGGTGGAAGTGGTGTTGAAAGCGCCAGAGCCACAAAACGAGAAAGAGTTGAGGGCTTTCTTAGGCTGACTGAACTTTTACGCAAAGTTTTTGCCGTGCCTTGCCTAAACGCTAGAACCGATGCACAAACTGCTCTGAAATGGAAACGCATGGAACTGGACGCAGGAGTGCAAATAAAGTTTCGAGTGTTGCAAAAAACTCCTGTGCAGCAACGCTGTTCTTAAGCTCTATGACGCAGCGAAACCGCTCAAATTGACGTGTGATGCATCTTCTTACGGTGTGGGCGCAGTTACCTCTCATGTGATCAATGGAGAAGAAAGGCCAGTGGCTTATGCATCTAGAACGTTAAGGGCCGCTGAGCGGAACTACGCACATATCGAAAGAGAGGCGTTGGCGATTGTGTATGGCATACAGAAATTTCACAAGTATCTGTATGGCCGTCCGTTTGCCATCGTAACAGACCACCAACCGCTCACGCACATTTTAGATCCGAAAAAGCATTCTAGCTCCATAGCCGCAGCAAGAATACGCCGCTGGTCCAACTTACTTGCCAGTTACCAGTACACCATCCAGTATCGGAAGGGTGGGTGCATTGGAAATACAGACGGGCTGTCCAGGTTACTGTTACCTTGTCCGCGGACGCAGGAAGCTGTTCATTGTTTCTCGCCCGTTCCTGACATGCAGCTAACAGCTGAAGATGTCGCAAAAGAAACTGAGAAAGACGATAAGCCAAGGCATGTTCGCGAGATGACTCGGCATGGTTGGCCTAAAGTTGTTGACAAAGAGCTGGAACCATACTTTATCAGACGGTACGAACTATCATTGGACATGAATTGCCTCCTATGGAAAAACCGCGTGGTTATTCCAAGTTCCTTGAGGAGAAGCGTCCTGGATCTTCGGCACGAAGAACATCCAGGAGTTAACAAGATGAAAATGCTTGCTCGGGGGATCGTATGGTGGCCCAACATTGACAACGGTCTTGAGGGGTTTGTCACAGAGTGTGATATTGTGTCCGCGCTTCGGTACCCACTGCACCGTTACAACCGTGGTTGTGGTACTCCAATAATCGGGAACGCGTTCACTTGGACTTCGCCGAAAAAGATGGCAAGACTTTTCTGGTTATGGTTGACTCGCATTTCGAGTGGGTTTAAGTCAAACTCATGTCTAGCACAACCGCTCAGAAGACGGTAGAGGTCGTACGGTCGGTGTTTGCGTCGTCTGGACTACCGGTCCAAGTTGTCACAGACAATGGTCCACAATTTGCTAGTCACGAGTTTCAAGAATTCCTTCGTAAGAACGGAGTCAAGCACATACTAACGCCACCATGCCACCCGCAGTCAAATGGGGCCGCTGAGCGGGTAGTTCAGACTGTAAAGAAGGCTCCGTTAAAATCGTTGTTGGCAGACCAAAGGAATGACTGCACAAGGAGCATGCAGCACAAGATTGACAATTTTCTTTTTCATACAGAATGTCACCGCATTCTTTTACGGGCAAAACTCCCAGTGAACTTTTTCTCGGAAGAAAACTGCGAACGAGGTTATCTATTTTGAAACCAAACATGACGCGAGCAATGCAAACCAAAATGGAGAGCATCAAGTAGAGCTCGAATAAACGATGTGGTACTGTTCGCACCTTTTCAGTGTGGGATGCAGTAATGGTGAAATCCGTAAGGGGTGAGAGTGTCAAATGGTTTAGGGGAAAAGTGATAAGGTTGTGTTTAACGTTACATGTTTGGTACGGATACAGCAGCGCATCAGATTTGTGGATGCAGATCATTTAAGAGCCGTGAACTTTGTACATATCCCCGTGCCAGAACAGGTCGCTCAACCGTATTGGTCTGCTCTGCATGACAGCGCTGAGGATACACTTGTGGAAACGGCTGACGGCACAGGCCGCGCAGAAACTGGTCTGGGTGGTCCCGTTCACCCGCACGTCTCTCCTAGGCGAAGCACTCGTGCAAGAAGACCACTAGACAGGCTGGCGTATCATTGAGTGTGAATATTGAATTCGATTGTATGAGTTGTGTTATTACATGTTACTTATACTAATGCCTTACAAAATGTACGTTGGTGTAATAGCGACTGTAGACTAAAAGAAGAAGGAATGTTGCGTCGGTGACTTGCACTGTCATATCTTTGAGCGATATACCGCCCTACGCATGCGCGCCATATGTTATCGCTTGACGCCCTGGCTAGAAGAGCGGAACGCCGCTGCTGTGGGGATCACTTTCATCTTGTTCGTTCTTGACGATGGACCATGTTGCAATAAAGCAGTAAGCCCTGCTGCCCCGGTGTCTGTCCCGACTTCCCCTCAACGTAACAGCAATGAGCCACATAAAAAACTACAAAGGGCCACAAAAATAATTACACACTAAAATGGCTTGCAAAAACTAAGACCTTGGCAGATCTTGTGGCAAATCTCGAAAATGTGTTTAACTGGTCACATTCTTGTGCTAAAATTTCAAGTCGAAACTCTCAGAACAAGAAAAATAAGAAAATAATAACATATTTTTTCACGGCGCAGCGGCACCAGTCGGGGAGACGCCGAACGACGGTCACGTTTCTTTGCCTTATCCAGAGATGGCGCTGCGGATTCACTGGACGCTGACTGGACGCGCCGAGCAAAAAAGGGCGATTCTATTCGAGTTTTTGACTCCGTGCGATACTTGCCAAAATAAAGTAGTTTGGTTTTTCAGTTAAGTTTCACAATCCAGAAAGTGTCACGCCATAAATATGAATAAATAAAACTGTCAAATGCTGCTCCAGAAGTGACGTACATTCGTCTGCGACGGTTCTTGTTTCGTGCATCGACTGCTTTCAGAGTTTGACGTTTGAATAAGGCACGAAGGGCAGCCAGGAGTGCGCCCGAAAAAGCAGTGTTTGGGTGGCTCCGAAAAGAACCGTTGAAATTTGAAGTGCGGTATTCCTAGTTGCAGTCAAATGCCTCATTCACACACACATATACTAGCAAGAAAAAAAAAGTGAAACTCTCTGCTCGACGTGCCCTCCGTGAACTTCGATACATTTTTCCAGCCTCCTCTCGTAGTCCTGGAAGACGGACTCCCGCATTTCATCACAGATGGCCTCCAATGCGTCAATCATGTGTTCTTTCAGCTCCTGAAGGGTCCTCAATCGCTAGGCGTACACTTCGACGTTTGAGTACAACCCAGACAAAAAGAAATCGCAAGGGGTGAGGTCTGGAGACCGAGGAGGACGATTCATGTTCGGAGAGCCGCGGCCCACCCATCTCCTGGGAAACGTGTTGTTGAGCCAGGCTCTCACATGGGTTGCAGAGTGGGGAGGGGCTCCATTCTATTGGAATATGCAAGTTTCACGTTGCATGTGTGCAGATTCCAGTTCTGGTAAATTCTCTTCCTCCAGCACCTTGAGGTGTCACCGGTCACCGTCAAGTCGAAAAACAACGGGCCGACGACACCCTTTCGCCATATGCCGCACCACACGACGACTTTCGGCAACTGAACAGGATGTTCGGTCGATCAGTCCGGGTTCGTACCAGACCACAAACTGCATTTCTGCTTGTTGACGTGGCCGTCGAGATGAAAAACAGACTCGTCCGTAAAGACCAGGAATTGCAGGTGGCTGAGGTTTGCCTGAATTTGCGCCAGCTCGTCCTCCCAAAACTGCACTCCCCGTGCGTAGTCCTCTAGTTTCAGTTGGTGCTGGAGCTGCGCTTTGAAAGGGTACATTCGCCGGCGAAGCACCCGCCGCACGAAGCCCCGGCTTAGGCTGAGATGACGGGCAGCACGCCTAATCGAGAGATGGGGCTCCGCTTCAAAAGCGTAAAGAACGACTTGCTGCTCTTTTCGTTACGGCGATGTTTCTACACAGTTCGGATATTTGTTTGTCACGTTTCCGTCTTGAGGAAACCTTGTCACCCACTTGATGATAGTCTGCCGAGAGGGTGGTCTTCTGTTGAAGGCGGCCCGGCACTTTGTTCGCACTTGTTCGCACTTGCTTGAAACTCCCTGTCGTTTTGTAAAAGAAAACCAGCTGGAACCTTTCGTTGGAGCTCAGTTGTCGGCTGGTGAGGAATTGAACAAAATAGTAAAAGAAATGGCGATAAGAAATGAAGTTGGCGCACTGAGACAGAAGCGCGAACGTCAAGCTCAGAAAGCAGGCGATGCACGAAACAAGAACCATCGCAGACGAAGGTACGTCACTTCAAGAGTAGCATTTGACAGTTTTATTTATTCATATTTATGGCTTGAGACTTTCTGAATTGTGAGACTTAACTGATAACCCAAACAACTTTATTTTGGCAAATATCCCACGGAACCGAAAACTCGTATGAAAGCACGCTTTTTCACTCGGCGCGTCTAGAGTCACTAAATAAGCTACGCTTTCAGAGTACCGCATTCCTTTTCTTTGGCATTTTTTCCGACAATACAGTCGCTCTATTTAACAATATTCTGGCTCGCTGCGGCATCACTGGACAACGGCAGTCACGTGAGTCGCTATCATCATCAGCGCGTTTTTTTAACGCCACCATTTTGGGTCCAGCGATCTTCTGCCTGCTGTTGTTTGCTGTTTACTGCGCGCGCACGCTGAAGACCGTCGCTCGGCACGCGCGTTTTCCGTGTTACGTTGAGATACGAACAACACCGCTTTGATCCGCTACCACAGCTGCCGCCGCGGCAGTTGGCGCAGGCGACGGCTACAGCTCGGCTTGGCTCAGCTACAGTCACTCCTCCATTTGCGTGCGGACCCAAGATGGCGGCGCATGACGTGCTTCAGGTGCGTAGTTTGGGAGTTTCGGTACTCTGAAAGCGTAGCTTTATTTAGTGACTATAGGCGCGTCCAGTCACCGTCCAATGAATCCGTAGCGCTATGTCTGGATAAGGGAAAGAAACATGACCGTTGTTCGGTGTCTCTCCGAGAGCTGCCTCTGAGCCGTTTAAAAAATCGGCTATCCTTTTCTTGTTTTCTTTGAACTCGGCACCCCGACTGGAATTTTTAGCAATTCACTGTAACCAGTCAGACATTTTTGAGAGAAGTTCATACAAGATCTCTCAAGACCTTGATTTTTGTGAGCCATTTTATCGTGTACAGTTTTTTTTTTTTTTTTTTCGTGACGCCCTGTACTTCTGTACTTGGTGATTTGAAACGCTTTCATTATTGTAATTAAATGGTGATCATTGCATTTTAATAGGTTTTCATACACTATAAGGCATACATCTAAATATGACAGCTTAACCGATTTTATGTTTTCTTTTCTCAGTTCGCGAGGTATTAAATTTCAGACTTACAGAACTATAGCGACGAGTTAAAAGAAAACATACGAGAACTTCTGAAGTGAACCCACGCGCGCGAAATCGCGGGGAGAGATTTTTCAGTCGTTCGCTTTGCTTATGTCCTTCTTTTGTCACGTGAATAGAAAATCTGTGCACGTAGACTGAGAATTGCTTCGTGTGAATCTAAAACGCCGCACGAAAATGGTTGAGAGCGAAATGAAGGATTTAAGCTTCTCTCGAGATTTTTTTTTTTTCGGCATACATTTTTTTTGTGTCAGTTAGAGAATTCACGCTTCTTCCTCTTTCACGTTGAAGGGTCGTCCCTTAACCTTAATTTTGTATTTTTAAGATTCCAGTTTACAAGGGCGCTGACAAGCCAATCCTCGGGCAGTGGGAACCCGAAGAGGACTACTTTGGCTCGGACAACTTCGGAAACGTGGCATCGAAATATTCCATTGGGAAAAATACAGCTCGAGATAATACCTTCGCACCGTTAAAGTTGATCGAGTTGATTAGAGCAAGCCCGAACCAAATAACGCTCATACTGCTTGCACCCTTGACGAACCTTGCTATTGCGCTCTTGGTTGATTCGAACATAACAAGAAATGTAAACGAAATCTTCATCTTGGGGGGAAACATCGAAGGTAAGCTACAACTCCATTATCCTCTATTGACAAAAAGAATTGATTAAGTTGTAGCTCAAGCAGTTGACCCCTCAGCACAGTCAAGTGTCGCATTGTTTTTTCTCTGAACCTCAGTGGCAATGACGTCATTGTTTGCTCATGTTGTAAAACCGGCGAAGTCGCGTAGTTACACTCAAAAGAAAAGCAACAATGGATATTAGTGTGTGCGCAATAGACTCCCCTGGCGAGCGTGCCAACACATAAAAAAATGTTTATGCACCTTAAAAAGCGGGAATCTGTTGTTTGCCTTTTTGGAATATTTTAGCGTGCATCAAACGACACGGGTTTCGTTTAGTGCTCATTCACATTTGAGCTTGCTCAAATTATAGTTCAGGAAAGTTTTGAGTCTGCTGCAAAACCTATTTCACACGCACCACGTAGCTTAAATAATAATGTCAGAAGCCTCTGTGCAAAGAATGACCTCATTTTGAATAAAAGTGTGCCCATACTGTCGTCTTTCATATGAAAACAACATAGTTTCCCGGACAGAAAAAGAACACATTCACCAGAATCTGTTTTATTGGGACGAAACGTGCACCGTCACGTAAAAAAAAAAAAAAGAAATGTTGGTGAAATTTGGAAAAACGAAAAAGGAATGAAATTTTTCAACTTCACGCTGGAACACTCCCGGTTAAGACGTGGCTGCGTCTAAAAGGGCACACTCGTTCCCCGGACTATGGATTGCTTATTCTGCAAGATGCCCGAGTCTATAGAAGATCAATTTTTAGATATTTAGGACGCATTTTTTTTTACTTAGATATGGTGCTGCGTTCTCTGAAGAATGGAATTTAACTGCCGATGGAATACGTTTTTTCCGGGTTAACCCAGTGGATCGTCTGCCCTATGAGTTAATTAAGTTGCTTGGTTTACACATCTGCAAGAGCCCCATGGTGGTGTTTTTTGCCGATGTAGACGTACCATCTTGTCCGCCCGTTCTCTTCTCAGAGCGTCACACAAATTCGAGAAGTATATCAGGTGCTGGGACAGGTCCCAGGTCGGTTGGTCGCCTGTCCTGGACAGGCTGGCCCAGTTAAGATCAATTTATTCAATCAGTGTTGGCCGTGGCTCGGCTGGTGTGTTGAAAACATGTTTGCCCGCATAAGTCTTTTGTGCACAAAAAGCACTGTGGCAAAAAAAAAAAAGTGGTTGAGTGGGCTAGCGCACACCAGCTCGGAGAATGCGTAGCGAGAGCTCGCGCTGCATGACCCAGGAATCCTGGGTTCAATCCTCACCCCTGCCCGATTCGAACTTAATTAGCATCGTACCGGCTTGCGGTCGTGTATCACTACTGCGTGGTGCATGCTAAGAAAAAAAAACAACAACAGGCTAGTGGTTTGACAGTGAAGTGGCGCCCCCTTGCGGCCTAACTTTCGATGGCCCGCCAGTCTCGTCGGGCTACATTGATCGCCACCTTGAGCACAGGTTCTCGCGGTCACTCATCGTCCACCATAACCAGGCTGCGGGTCCTCTTTTCTCTCGGCGGGCGCCTCGACTCCGTTGTCCGCGATCCCGGGCTATCGTAACAAGCGGTTCTACTGCATTAGATAAATCTCTCATCTAAAGCTGAGCAACCAGCCTCCTATTGGGGCTAACTTCCGGTTGGGTAAACATACTCACAACTCAATTATTCTAGAATGGGGAAGCATCTGTTGGGTGGAAAGATCGTACTTTTTTTAGCAAAATGAGAGTCACAGTCAATAAGTGGGTGCAGCGGAACGATAGCCTTGAATGTGAGTTTATGAGTTTATGCTTATCGTGTAAATCAACCAACTAAAATTATCCTTAAAAAAAAAACAAAAAAACAGGGCACGGTAACGTTCGGCCTGGATCCGAGTTCAACTTCCTGGTGGATCCAGAGGCCGCCCAGGTGGTTCTTGATCGAGTAGAATGCAGAGTCACCATCGTGCCCTGGGAGGCAGTTCTCAAGTCCACCCTGCCATGGGTAATGAACGGAATCTACTCGTTCCGCACGTTGCACGTAAAGGCATTAACTAGTGTTTAATAGCTCGAGCCAAAAGAAGTTGTTAAAAAATGTTGTCCCCGTTTCTTTTTTTTTTAAATAAATACAACTGACATCCTAAGAAACATACGGCGTGTAAAATCCTTAGTATTTTATTATCGCTGTGCAGACACTTGAATTTAGCGTTAGTCGAAAACCAATTCAGAAAAACTAATCACTGAAGCTAGCAAAAAAAAGTGCTCTCCCCGTTTTTTTTTTTGTTTTTCTTTTTTTTAAATTAATTGCAGCCGACAATTTAGGAAACATGCGGCGTGTCCAGTCCCGAGTATTTTATCATCGCTGTGTAGGGACTTGAATTTAGCGTTAGTCGAAAACCAATTTAAAAGAACTAACCACGAAGCTAGATATGCAAAAAAGAGTTCTCCCCGTTTTTCTTTTTTTTTTTAATTAAATGCAGCCGACAATTTAAGAAACATGCGGCGTGTCCAGTCCCGAGTATTTTGTTATCGCTGTGCAGGCACTTGAATTTAGCGTTAGTCGAAAACCAATTTAGAGGAACTAATCACGAAGCTAGATATGCAAAAAAGAGTTCTCCCCGTTTTTCCTTTTTAATTAAATGCAGCCGACAATTTAAGAAACATGCAGCGTGTCCAGTCCCGAGTATTTTATTATCGCTGTGTAGGCACTTGAATTTAGCGTTAGTCGAAAACCAATTTAAAAGAACTAATCACGAAGCTAGATATGCAAAAAAGAGTTCTCCCCGTTTTTTTAAATTGTATTAAATGCAGCCGAAAATTTAAGAAACATACGGCGCGTCCAGCCCCGAGTATTTTGTTATCGCTGTGCAGGCACTTGAATTGGGCGTTAGTCGAAAACTAAATCAGAAGAACGAAACACGAGGTTAGAAGTCTTCACTGCTAACCTCGTTCAAGTCACCCTTCTTTTACCCAGAATGCATTCCGTTAGAGATATATGCTCGGGTTTTGAGTTTTATGCCTCTAACTATGCTAAAAAGGAGCAAATGCCGATGGTGGGTTTTGACGACTGCTGTGTGTTGCGTTTTTGAACGAATCTCAGTCTCCAAGTATTCAACAGAGAGTTTATATATATATATATATATATATTTTATTTTGATATATATGCGAATCGGTAAGACGACATTATAACTAGTATTTATTATTCTTCACTCCAATCTTTGTAAAAATCCCTAAAGATGCCTCCGCGAAAGACTGTAACCTAAATTATGAATGGTTTTGTTTGTTTCTGGATCGACTATGTTTAGTATTGCTTTTAAAATGATACCACGTGTAGAACCTTTCATCGCCTTCCAAATTGGGCAAAGCTTGTTCTTTTATCATGTGCCGCGCGCAAGGCTGAGGAAGAAACGCTCGGTCACGGTCCTCCAGAAAGTTCCCGTTTATTCATGTACCGCACGTAACTTCTATAATTTATCCCTGCTTTTGTTTTCTAGAAAGTGCGTGTGCATTCTCGCCCCGATCACGCGACGCTCGAACCGCTTTCGCCGAATCTTCGAGATAGCGGCGCACTCTAGATAAGAGGCCGCCCGCGACCTTGTCGAGTCAGTCTCGCCCTAGCGCTCGATTCTGCTGACACGCCGACTTCGACGCCCGCGACGCTCTGCTTTCTTCTGTCTCCTTC
Source organism: Ixodes scapularis (assembly GCF_016920785.2). Lineage (NCBI taxonomy): Eukaryota > Metazoa > Arthropoda > Arachnida > Ixodida > Ixodidae > Ixodes > Ixodes scapularis. The sequence goes on along the minus strand of NW_024609881.1, from coordinate 38,142,708 downwards.
TTTATTTTTGGCACAAGTTCGCCACATTAAACGTTTATTTATTCCTGTTTATTTCTTGTTTATTAGTCACCACCCGTGACATTTTGGTGGAGGTGCGGGGTACCGCATGTTCGTGCAGCGCAGCCCCCCAAGTTCCCGCACTGCAAGTCCGAACCCAAGCTCCCGAGGACCCAACGAAGACCAGATCGAGACTCGATCAAGTCGCCGAACCCAAGGGCTACACCCGGAATACGTACCTTTACCACCCAGGACCAGGCAGCCGACGATGGCCAACCAGTCGCAGACCCCCGCCGCTCCTGCCGTCGTCTACCTACCCGTCGCTCCTCGGACACCGGCTCCATTCCACGGCGAGCAGTACGAAGACGTCGAAGACTGGATTGACCAGTATGAACGCGTTGCCCGCCACAATTGCTGGACAGACGAGCAGCGCCTACACAATGCCTATTTTTCGCTTGAGGGGACTGCCAAGCACTGGTACGAGAATCATGAGTCCTCCCTGACGTCGTGGGACATTTTCAAGAACGATCTCAAGGCTACCTTCATCAACCACCACCGCCGAGAGAGAGCCGAGGACCTACTGCGAACCAGAACCCAGGGCCCCAACGAGAGTGTCACCGGCTTCGTAGAGGACGTCCTGCGCCTGAGCGCCCGCGCCGACCCTCGGGCTACAGAGGAGAAGAAGCTACGAATCCTCATGCGGGGCGTAAGAGAAAACATCTTTGGTGGCCTTGTCCGCAGCCCTCCGACAACTGTCGAAGACTTTGTCGCCGAGGCAACGAACATCGAGCGTGCCCTGCAAGCCCGAGCCAGCCACTACCAGAGGCTATCCGGCGTCAGCGCGGTTCCGCCGTCCGCTTGCGACCTTGGGTCCAGCATCTCAAGCATTCGCGAGATCATTCGCGACGTCGTCCGGGAGGAGCTGCGATAGCTACTACCCGCCGCGGACCGACCAGCTTCGCTCTCCATCGCTGAGGTCGTGCGGGAAGAGGTGCAGAGAGCCATTCAACCAGAGGCTCCCATCAGCGCAGCAGTCTCCGAAGAACCCGCGCTAACTTACGCCGCAGTGGCCCGGCGGCCACCGCCTCCTACTCGCGCCTATGTCGCGCCGCCCCGACGCCAGTCTCCTGCGCCGCAGCACGACCGACGCCACGACGACCAGCCCCAGTACGCCAGCCAGGAGCCCCGTGCACCCCGGAAGACCGATGTGTGGCGAACGCCCGACCGACGCCCTCTGTGCTTCCACTGCGGGGAGGCAGACCACACCTACCGCCGATGCCCATACCGTCGACTCGGGCTGCGCGGATTCCACCCAAGCGACCCGCGCCCCCGGTATGGTGAACGCCCTCGGGAGATCGACGAGTACCTGCGACGACCCCAGTCCCCCGAGCCTGCGTCCCGCCGAGAGTTCCGGTCGCCGTCACCGCGACGTCCAGCTTCGCCGATGCACCGACCCCGACGTGAAAGCCTGTCGCCCCTCGCTCCTCGCCGGGGAAACTAGGCGCGGCAACCCCTGGAGGTGGAGTTGCCGAAGACGACCGACGTAAAGAGCCTCCACGAACGACGGAGCGCTCCCACTCTCCCGACGATACGCATCACAACGACGCTCCTGCTTCGGTGTCCAACAACTTAAACGTTGTTATTGACGGCCTCGACTCATCGGCACTCGTGGACACCGGAGCAGACTACTCAGTCTTGAGTGGGAGGCTCTCTCGCCGCCTGCGAAAAGTCATGACGCCGTGGGATGGACCCCAAATACGAACCGCCGGAGGACATCTCATCACGCCAGTCGGGAGATGCACTGCTCGCGTGGAGATCCACGGTGAAACGTGCCCTGTGAAGTTCGTCGTTCTGCAAGACTGTTCGAGGGACGTTATCCTCGGAATGGACTTTCTCTGCGAGTATGGCGCCGTCATCGACCTCGGGGCAAACCAGTTGACGCTGCGGAAACCTGTTTTACCGCCGGTAGAGACCAACACAACATCAACCGCGATCCGAGTTATCGCCGACCATGTGAACCTACCGCCGCGGTCGAGTGTTTTCGTCACCGTTATGGCCGACGCCGCCATGCACGGTGAAGCTCTTCTGGAAGGCAACGTCCAACTGCTCCTCGAAAAAGGAATTGGCGTCGCAAGAGGCGTAACGGATCTCCAAGAAAGACGTACAACTGTTCTTGTGACGAACTTTCGAGAGGAGCCGCAGCACCTAACGAAGGGTACCACCGTGGGCCACGTCGAGGAGCTTCAAGCGCCAGCGGTGGTCACCGCAATCTCCGAGGAAACCTCGTCGCCACAGCAGAAAAGCACGACGCCGCCGCCGCTCGACATTGACCCCGAGCTCCCAGCTACGAAGCGCCGGCAACTGATTGATCTCCTTGCCGAATACAGTGACTGTTTTGCCACGACATCAAAGATTCGCCAAACACCAATGGCGAAACATCGTATTGTTACCGACGACGACGCACTTCCTGTCCACCAGTCGCCGTATCGGGTCTCCTTAAAGGAAAGGAAAGTGATTCAAGATCAAGTCCAGGAGATGCTCGACGACGACATCATTCAACCCTCAAGGAGCCCATGGGCGTCCCCAGTCGTCCTTGTAAAGAAGAAGGACGGAACCCTGCGGTTCTGCGTGGACTATCGTCGACTGAACGCCGTGACAAAGAAGGACGTCTATCCGCCCCCCCGCATCGATGATACGTTAGACCGACTGCGCCACTCCCGATATTTTTCGTCGATGGACCTGAAGAGTGGGTATTGGCAGATTGAAGTCGACGAACGTGACCGGGAGAAAACTGCCTTCGTCACTCCCGACGGACTATACGAATTCAAAGTGATGCCGTTCGGACTTTGTACAGCACCAGCCACCTTCCAGCGCGTCATGGACACCGTGCTGGCAGGTCTGAAATGGCAGAGCTGCCTCGTCTACCTGGACGATGTCGTGGTATTCTCACGAGATTTCGACGAACACCTCAGACGACTTCGAGCCGTGCTTCAAGCCATCAAGAATGCCGGCCTGTCACTCAAGCCAACAAAGTGTCGGTTCGCCTATGGGGAACTAAAGTTCCTTGGCCACGTCGTGAACAACAAGGGTGTTCTACCTGACCCCGAGAAGACCCGCGCCGTAGCTGCATTTACGCCGCCGTCTGACAAGAAGGCCGTGAGAAGATTTCTCGGACTCTGTGCCTACTACAGGCGCTTTGTTCGAGACTTCGCCAAGCTATCCGCACCGCTGACACACCTCACGAAGGACGCCGTAAAGTTCGAGTGGACAGAAGAACACCAGAGGTCATTCGACGAGCTCAAACGAAGACTCCAGACGCCCCCGATTCTTGGCCATTTCGACCAGTTTGCTAAAACCGAGATCCACACCGACGCCAGTAACACCGGACTGGGTGCGGTACTAGTCCAAGTGCAGGACGGAGCCGAGCGAGTTATCGCATACGCAAGTCGGACGCTGTCTAAAGCGGAGAGGAACTATTCAACGACCGAAAAGGAGTGCCTCGCTGTCGTATGGGCAATAACAAAGTTTCGCCCATATTTGTATGGAAGTTCTTTTCGCGTAGTCACAGACCACCACTCGCTCTGCTGGCTGGCGAATCTGAAGGACCCCTCCGGACGCCTCGCTCGGTGGAGCCTACGACTGCAGGAGTTCGACATGGCCGTGGTGTACAAGTCCGGCCGGAAGCACAATGACGCCGACTGCCTGTCAAGGGCCCCAGTCGAGGCCGGTCCTGCCTGCACCAAAGAGGACGACGATGAGTGTTTCCTCGGCGCTCTGGATGTAAGCGACATGGCAGCACTCCAACGAGACGACCCTGAGCTGCGAGCACTCATCGAACACCTAGAGGGGCAAGGAAGCGCCGTTCCCCGCGGTTTTGTTCGAACACTGCCAACCTTCTCCATCCGACAAGGCGTACTCTACAAGGAGAACTTCAGCGACAGCAACACGGCGTGGCTGTTGGTGATCCCTTCCAGTCTTCGAGAAGAAATTTTTCAAGCCTGCCACGATGACCCGACGGCGGGACACCTTGGTTACAGCAGGACTCTTGCGAGGATACGCGAAAAGTACTACTGGCCCAAGCTTGCGAAGACAGTACACAACTACACCCGATCTTGCCACGAGTGTCAACGAAGGAAGAAGCCACCGACGAGACCGGCAGGACTTCTTCAGCCTATTGCGCCGCCATCTGCCCCATTCCAGCAAATCGGTATGGATTTACTCGGACCTTTCCCACCGTCGACGCAAGGAAACCGATGGATAATCGTCGCAACCGATTATCTCACGCGGTACGCCGAGACAAAAGCCCTTCCATCAGGAACGGCTGTTGAAGTCGCCAAGTTTTTCATCGAGTCCATTGTCCTCCGGCACGGCGCTCCCGAAGTCCTGATCTCAGACCGTGGATCATCATTCATGGCCCAGCTGACGCAAGAAGTTATTCGTCTCAGCCACACCAGCCATCGTCGCACCACGGCGTACCACCCGCAGACCAACGGGCTGACGGAGAGACTCAACAAAACCATCGCCGACATGATCTCCATGTACGTCGACGTGGAGCACAAGACATGGGACGAGGTGTTGCCGTACGTCACATTTGCCTACAACACGGCCGTACAAGAGACCACCGGAGTGACACCCTTTCAACTGGTGCATGGGCGCAAAGTAACGACCATGCTGGACGCGATGCTGCCCTATGAGCCAGCTGACAGTGAGAGCGACGACGCCCAGGTGATTGCTCAACGGGCCGAAGAAGTCCGCCAGCTCGCCCGACTCAGGATTCAAGACCAGCAACGCGCCGACGCGGGCCGCTACAACCTTCGTCGCAGGGACGTTCACTTCCAGCCCGGAGACAGGGTGTGGGTTTGGACGCCCATCCGTCGCCGCGGCCTCAGTGAGAAACTGCTGAAACGGTACTTTGGACCATACAAGGTACTTCGTCGCCTCGGCGAGCTGAACTACGAGGTGATGCCCGACGGAACACGAACATCGTCACGCCGCCCACCACGACCTGAGGTCGTCCACGTCGTGCGCCTGAAGCCGTACTACGCTCGATAGGACTGTGGACCTTTTGTGCTCCAAAAGACTCTTTAGTTTATCGTTCTTTTTTATTTTGATTTGTTTTACACTGCATCGGGGCGATGCACTTTTAAAGGGGGGAGTAATGCCGCGCGCAAGGCTGAGGAAGAAACGCTCGGTCACGGTCCTCCAGAAAGTTCCCGTTTATTCATGTACCGCACGTAACTTCTATAATTTATCCCTGCTTTTGTTTTCTAGAAAGTGCGTGTGCATTCTCGCCCCGATCACGCGACGCTCGAACCGCTTTCGCCGAATCTTCGAGATAGCGGCGCACTCTAGATAAGAGGCCGCCCGCGACCTTGTCGAGTCAGTCTCGCCCTAGCGCTCGATTCTGCTGACACGCCGACTTCGACGCCCGCGACGCTCTGCTTTCTTCTGTCTCCTTCTTTATTTTTGGCACAAGTTCGCCACATTAAACGTTTATTTATTCCTGTTTATTTCTTGTTTATTAGTCACCACCCGTGACACATGTACGAGTACTGAGAAATAAATTATGAAACAAAGAAGGTTTTCACTTTTCGTTCAATTTCAGCACGCTGTATAATTTTTTTTTACGTCGCGTTCTTTTTACATTTTTCTTTTACCGAGAATACATTCAGTTTGAGGTATATGCACTGGTTTTGAGTTTTCAGCCTCTTAATAAGCCAACAAATTATTCTGGTTTGTTATCAACGTGAATTTCGCATTAGAATATAAAATTTCGCATGTAAAAATCTAGGTTTCCAATACGATGTGTATGTCACTCTAAAGTTTTGCAATATTATACTTTGACATTTCTAACGTAGTACAGATTATGTAGCGCATAGCGTTTAGGCTTGAGTCCGCTCCAATAAACAGCGGCAGAAATTGTCCAAAAATCCGCTATCGGTAGTTGCGATTTTTTAGTGTTTAGACGTTTGGAATCGCAAGCTTGTTATTATACACCTAACTACGTCAATGTATTTTATATGATTATTTGTTAAACGTCCCCTAGATTATTATAATAAAAATAAGATATACAGCTATAACCCATAAACCCACCATCAGCATTTGTTCTTTCTTAGCATATTTAGAGGCTTAAAACTCAAGACTAGTGCATATACCTCTAACAGAAGGTATGCTGGCTAAAAGAAGAGTGTAAAAAAAAACGCAACGCGAGAAAAAAATATGCAGCATGTTCGATATTGAACAAAAAGTGAAAACCTTTTCTGTTTCCTAATTTATTTATGAGTACTCGTACATGATAAAAACAGGAACTTTTTTTTAATTTGGAAGGCCATGAAAGGTTCTACACGTGGTATTATTTTAAAAGCGATACTAAACATATTCGACTCGAAAAAAATATATATGCAATTCAGGTCACAGTTGATCGCGGAGGCATGTTTGGGGATTTTTACGAAAATCCCCACACGTAGTTATAATGTCGACTTACCTAGTTGCATATATATCACACTAAAAATATAGATGCTCTCTTTTGAATACTTTGAGGTTGAGAGTGATTCAAAAACGCTACACACGACAACTGTCAAAACCTCGTCGTCCCAACCCGCTTCTTTGAGATTTTTTTTTTTTTTCAGAAACTGAGCATGTCGGGGCATTTAAATAAAAAGGATTGTTCTTCTTGAAACATGCGCCACGAAATATAAAAATTTCAAGCAAACGAAAAAATATGACTGCCCCTCGCTGCCTGAACTCATATGAAACCGCCCATATATACAGTAGTGAACAAAAATATATGATATTTCGTTTCTTTTACAGAAGTATTGCTCGACGTCTAGTTGATTGATTCATATTTAAGTAAGCATCAGTTTTTACTCTATAAATACGTTAATATAGTGTTCCATTGCAATGTTCATATCTATATCCCAGTTTGAAGAAAAGTTTCTCACGCAAAAAGCGGAAATATGATATATTTTGGTTCACTACTATATTGCAGAAGGGAGGATACATAATCATAGTCATGGGTACATAGATTCATATACATAGTCATAGACACATGGCAGAGGGGAGGATACGCAGTCGAAACGAATGTAGAGGCACATATAGTAAATCTTAAACAACATATTAAACATGTTCCACAGCAATATAACAATAAAGGATAGTTTTACAATGCTGCACAAACAAAGCAAAAACAACGACCATAATTCTGAAGAAAGAAAAAAAAGCAGGCGAGCTGGAATAACCGCGCCCTGCACATCATAAGCTGCCGGCGTTTGTATCTACTTACTCCCGTAATCAAATGATACACCCGCGAGTGCAGGCTTGATCCTGGTATCTTTTCTTGTTTTAAAGGGCGTATTTAACAGCACAGTGGAAGGGCAGGGCAAGAAGGCCAAGTTCCTCAAGGCCCTGACAAATCACACCATCAGCTGCTGCCTCGGAAACGGAAAAAGCCCTGGTTTCAGCCTCGGAGACTTCCTCGCGGTGCTGGCCGTGGTCGATCCCTATTCAGTACACGAAAGGCTGCATCACCGCGTTGCTGTGGAGCTGACCGGCTTTCACACAAAAGGGATGCTTGTGCACGGATGGACAGCTGACATGCTTCCCCATGTGAATCGAACGGTGGACATTGTGGACTGGTTCAACGCGAGGAACATTGAAATGGCGTTTACAAAGACGTTTGGCTAGTTCTGCAAGTCATAACGAACAAAGAGCAGATGAAATATTAGCAGGAGTATAGGAAACGGACAGAGCCTGGGCTGATCTCTAAGTCTTGCCAGTTTTTGTTTTCGTGAAGTAAGGAAAGCTAAACAGCAAGAACAATACCTAATAATGATCTAGAGAGGAGTTTCTAGACCAGATAATTTTGTGTTTCTACTCGTTGTTTTACTATCTGTTCAGTACGAAAAAAAATGTTTTATTTAGTCTAGACATTTGAACGACAAGTCATTCTAAATAAACGTAAAATTGAAGATGTATTATCATGGCTATTGACGTCTTCATCTCATTGCTCGCCCTATCGCGGTGGAAACAGGAAGCGCTCTATCGAAGATCCCCTGTTTCTCCTGCAAAGAGGACGCGTTGGAGCTGCTCGAGGTCATGGTTCGCGAACAGCTATTTCTGAATGCAAACAACACTCCTCACTGCTGCAGCCCTTTTGGGATTGAACCCTACTGCTTCGCCTATTTTCCAACGCCAGCGGAACATGCCGCAGTGAACCTAAGTGGAAGCGGGTAGTCGTTCCTTCGAATCAGAAAGCCTACTATTGGCGAAACGACTTCATTAAGAATTATAGTTAGATAATGTTTCGGGAAATTTTGTGATTAAAAAAAACTGAATCCTGAGTGATTTTCGGGAAATTAACTTGGAAAGAACTGGCGGCGAACTTGGATGTTTTGCCGATCGTCAAAGGTCGAGTGACAATGAATGTCACTTGACATGGAATTGTCGTACTAGCTGTTGTTCTTGCTATTACCTCAATAACCGTCATAAAAAAATTAGGCAACGGTCTCACGACGTGATGCATTTAGACAGCGATATCTGTTCTGCTTATTCGACGATGTTACGATGACGATTTATTAAAATTGTGTCGATCGTGCGTTGTACGGCAGTCTGATATAGAAATTACGTTGCGTTCATTGAGCGCCGATACGTTCTTGATGTATACACGATTTTAAGGTCGAGATATCTGTCCAGCTGAATTTGGCCGGGAGACTGAATTGGTGTTAAGTCAGCTGACGTATATTGTTTCGCCAAATTTAGCTTGTAACCTGAATTTGTCTCAAGGTCCCATGACGCCTGGTCACGTGGCGTAAATTGCCCCGCCAAATTCAAAGCGGAAACTGAAATGGTAGATTTTCCTGTGACGTCAAATTTTCCGCAAAATTTAACGTGGAACTTCAATTTGTGTGAAGGTCCTGTGACTTCGTGTCACGTGACATCAATTCTCCAGCCAAATTCAGCGAGAAACTGAATTAGTGTGTATGTCACACGACGCCAGCTGTTGTCAAATTTGTGTGGGAAACATTTACGCTCAGGCGGTTTCGAAACCGGGGGACGGGCCGCCAAAAGCTTCCGCTAAAAAAGCGTTCCGGCTCCTTCTGGAGGATTATTAATTTCCCCCTTTACGTGGATTATTCATAGATATGTAGGTTCCTTTCAGAGTGGAAGTATGCAACGCCAAAAGCATTGCATACTTCTTCCGGCAATCAAATCAAGGAAGAACTACTTCGCGCGGCGCATGAACTATGCCCAAAACTGTGTTTTTTGATTGAGGTGAAACGAGTGTTGAGTGTTTGAATTGATGCCAAACAACATTTACCTTATACCTCGTTAATTAAAATGAAGCATTTGACACTCGTGCTGATAATTTGCTAACTTTGGACTGCCATACTTGTATCCGTGCAATTCGATTTGTGACCCGGGACATGCATTGAATGTTAGAACAACGAATGAATCATCGATTCAATATCAAACACTGTGTCCGGCAGTTCTATGCTTGCAAATGATTTAGGATCCCGTATGTGCCTCTGAGTTGTGGAGCTGAAAGCTATGATTTTCATAGTTTTTTTTCTTTGAAACATCGTCATCCGCTTTTTTTTTTCCTGTACATCCGTTCAAAAGTACTGTTGTGGACACGGCTGAGTGTAACGTCGACAAGCGCTGTTGCTTGGCTGGATTCGTATCTGGCGGATGACCCTAAGGTGGCACGGCTCTTCGGGCCGTAATTTGGTTTTGTCTGGGAATATACGCGCTTAAAACGCACAAAATAGAGGTACTGCCCTAATTTTCCTTCTTTGGCGAGACTCCGTGTATTTTGGCCCTAAATCGCCAAACAAATTCCAAAGTTCGACATCTGGCAGTTTGGATGTCATATCTGTCACCTTTGGGCCTAAATCGCCACGCAATTGCTAGAGTTACGTCTTACCCCTTGTTGTCTGGTTTTGATCAAGAAGCGTTTCGGCCTAAATCGGCAAAGTGCAAGACTTAGGCTTCAATTCGGCTTCACTTTGGTTCATACGTGGTATCTGTCGCTGAACTTTGCCAACTACTTGGCAAGGCAGAGAAGGACCAATGAAACTACAAAATATGCACTATAATACTAACTGAAGCCTCGGAACAAAACCGTTATAGGCCTAAGTTAAGCTCCTATAAATTCTTGTGCGAATTAGGGGGCGTGTTTTTGGAGCTGAGCCAGCACCCTGGAAAAGGTAGGCGAGTTTGATTTCTTGCAGGTCACTAGCCAACGAATTACGGCTAACAATAACAAAACCCTAGCAAATTACGAAGCTCAGGGTATTTATAGCTAAAAAAATGCGATGCGCACAGCGACACTGAACGTGACTTCAAGATGTTGTAGTATTCCTGCGCACGCCGTATTTTTAGGATATTATTATATTATGAGATTCGTCACTCGCGATGGTTCTTCTACTGTTCGCCGTCACAGGTTGCTCCGTGTTCCGCAGAAAAGCGAACTGACGGACATTTTGTTTATTCGAGCTGCGGTATGATTAGAAACTAGAACTGCGCTCAATCTTAGAGTGACACCACAAAGCTCGATTTCTCTCGGACAGCGTGTGGAACGGGAAGCGCAGACTTGTCACCGCTCAAGTGTTATAGACAGCTGTGTTCATAAAAGTTTATGGAAAGAAGATATGCTTGACCTTTTGGCTGATCTGTACTGACACGAGTCCAGGATGCAGATGTTTCAAAGGAATCGCCGATTGTCCGTTACTTTAATATTGTATTTTATTGGTGAGAATTTACACTTATCAGGTTTGATATAAATATTCACGAAGAGCCTTCATATCACATTTTTACGGCAACTTCCCCGCGAGACAAACATATATGTGTGATGTTGGCTGCTCTGCCCTTACTGTCTTTCACCATTGCTATTCAGAGGAGAGCTGGAAGAGTTGTGGTGGTAACCTCATGAGCTACATCGCCGATGTCGACACGGGTGTTGATGATACGATGGCACTAATGGCAATGTTGATTTACAACAAGCACGTCGAAGCTATTACTGGTGTCGCCGGTAATACAGATTTGGAGAATGCGTATAATAATACAATGAGAGCGCTCCAGTAATCTAACAAGACGGAGGTATGTCCACATAGTAGAGGCATGTATATTACATTGTTAAGAGGAGAGCCGCACAACTAAATTTAACGGGAGATCTTGTACGTTTTTGACTAAGGCTCAAAAAATCTGGCCACACCGAAAGTCATGAGGGTTTATCTTTATTGTCTTAACGCATCCAGGAATGTCGCATATGACAAAGAAAACTAGACATAAGGTTTTGAATTTCCGGTTCAGTCAGAAAAAGTTGGATGAAAATACGAAACCAGAGTGCACTAAATTTTATCTTTACGCAAAAAAAGGAAAACTTAAAATTCTGCGTTTTAGGTCAGTAGTCAGGCACCATTTTATTTTGCAGTCCACTTAGCCTTCTGCGTGGCGTGTGTACGAGTGAGACGAATATTTTATGTACTACTTTATACATCTTCGACTCGTGCAGAAAGGATGCATTTTCTTCTATCAGTGGGCATGGCATACTTTTTTCTAGCTTTCTGATATAAATTGAAAAATGTCCTGTCAAGAAAAAAAAAATAAACAGTGTGTTCTCAAAAGAAAGAGACATTTACAGTGATTTTTTTTAATATAAAAGATAAACAAACCGTCGTCGAGCGCTATCTCCCCCAATTGTACAAATGGCGGTCCGAACCAGAGGCAAAAGTGCAAGGGCTACCCTTTATCTCATTAAAAAATTATTAGCGATTTTCGGAAACGTCCAGTAAAGGTGGTTTTCGACGAAGCCCACGAACATACGGGGCTGAATGGTGCACCAGTAACGGAAACGGGTCCTATTTTCCCATAAAAATTTACGAAAATTACGTATAACTCCTCTCTCAGATAACGCTTACTTCTGAATCTTTGGCATCTAGTCCAGACCACTAGCACCATATATGGACGGGCATTGAGCCTCCGGTGATGCGCAGTTTATTTTTGCCGTGGTACAAACACTTTTCTGAGACAGGCTGCACACAAGGTGTGGTACTTAAGGAATACGTGCAACATAACAAACATTGAAGTTTGCACCCCTGTGGACATTTTTTTATTACCTTAGTAAAAAATTAAAGTCATCAGTTTGCTGTAATATTTTATTATTTTTTTATCTTTTATTAAAAAAAAAGTTTTGTTAACGGTATCGAGTTTGTTTGATTCTGGTGTAACGTTGGTCTGTAACGCGGTATCTTTATTTATAAGCACCGAGTAACGTCTTTTGTGACTTTTTTCGGTAACGCTTACAACACTGTTCTTAACTCTGGCATTCCATCTGCAAGATCGAGGTTTGCAAGGGAGCCGACAGACCAATCCTGGGACTCTGAGAACCTGAGGCCGTATACTTCGGCTCCAACAACTTTGGAAATGTGGCGCAGAATTGCACTATTGGAAATAACTCGGCTAATGATACTACCTTCGAACTTTTAAAAATGATGGATTTGATTAGGGGAAGCTGCAACAGTACAACGCTAATTCTGCTTGGCCCTTTGACGAACCTTGCCATTGCGCTCTTGGTTGACCCGCACATAACGAGATGCGTGAGCGAAATCTTTATCGTAGGAGGCAATATTGAAAGTAAGATGTTTTTACAATCTCTTGACTACAGCCTCTTGACAGTTTGCAACATATGTTTTTTTAGTTTTTTCAATGAGAGATATGTATTTATTATTTTAAGAGAAGATTAATGTTCTAGGCGGTTGAACATTATTCTTGTATGTTTCTATTGCTATTTTTTATATATTTATTTCAATAGTGTGTCATTGTATTGATGCACAATCTGGCTAGATGTTTCTAGTTTTGGTGCTTGTTTCTAGGTTTCTGCCAATGCAACGAGGTCCCAGATCTCATCAAGCTGCTTTTAGAATCCTCTTTGTCTGAGAGCCCTTTCTAAAATACAAAATTTCTCCCTCAAAAAAAAAAAAAAGTTACAGGCTTTTTTTACAGCAAATATAAAGTATGCATCACCGAACACTCATTCTCAGCCCAAATACAGCGCTAGCGATTCAAACGAGAAACCAGTGTTTCAAACCTAACTGTTATTTTATTCAAACGTTAAAAGCGATTTTCAGAATTTTTCAACGGAAAAATGGTAGTCCACAGAGCTCTTGAATGCATGGAGTTCTATGGAAGCACTTACCAAAAACCGTTAAAACCGGACCCCATTTTCTAATCGAGATTATCAGAAGATCACTTGTAGCTTTTTAAATAAAACAACGGTGAGTATTGAAACTTCGGCATCTAATTCGGACCGGTAGCGCTACATTGGGCGGAATAGAAGCTTTAGGCACAGATCGGTTTATTTTTGTGGTAAAAAAAAAAAAAAGAAACCTGTGAATTGTTTTGGGGGCACATAGTACGTTGGAAAAACAGGGACTTTAATCTAAATTTGATTTGATACTTTTTCTAATGAAAGGCGAAGCAAAGAAAATATCGGTCCTCATGTTTACCTTAACATGCTTTCACTCATATTCAGCGATGTTAGCACAACGTTCGTTGCATAAATGGTGTAAGAGCGGCACATGTTGCCACCTATGGCAGTAGGGTTCATTAAAATCGAACGGTGCATATCATCCTATAGTCTATTGAATGTTAGCAATACCAGGCAAGCTTTACCTACGAAGTCCTCCACTTTTTCCACTTCAGCAGTGCGAATGGTGCAGATGAGTTGAATGGATAGGAAAAAGACCGCCAATAAAACGTGCAGAGGCTTTTGTAGCCGGCGGTTGTCCTGCTATTCTACACCTTCAACAGACTATAGCAATTACTAGCCCCTCGTAATTGACCACTCAGCTTTTCTTGCAGGGTTTGCAAGGACAGCATTTCTCACTTCTGCGACACCTCATCCTGCCCTCCTCCTTTAAAAAAGTATTGCATTTTCCAACAAGGTAGAGGTCAAAGATGGCACTAATAGTGTTACTATAAGTAAGTACAATAAATAAATTACTTTTTGTGGTAATGAAGAAGGTAAGGAATTACTTTTCTAGAGTGGTAATTTAATAATTTAATCATTACGTTCAAGCAGTAATCTCGAGAAAATAACTCAATTCTTTTGAAATTACTTTTGTCCCAAATAAGAAAGTTTGTTTGGGTACATTAGAAAAAGAAAAATTACTTTGCATATTGAAATTTCGTGCAGGAGGCACCACGTCCAATAAAAGACGGCCATCTGTGCACAAAGCCTTGTACGAAGGACTCACCAGACGCAAAAACGCGGGCTGCATAGACGAGGGAGAAACGCTTAGGTGTAAAGACACCGCTGGAAGGTCACGGCTAATGAAGTCGAGGCAAGAGAAACTCACGGCATCACGTCATTATGATGATGACACACTTCCTTCATTCCTAAGCTGACAGTGCGGTAGAAGCTACGAGCTCACCAAATTCAATCAAGTGCTTTCCTTTCGTCACCTGACCCTTCCCTTTTTTCTTCCCGCAGGTATGAACAAGAGCCTGGTTAAGTGGTTAACTGGCGAAAAAAAGATGCGTCACTGTTCGAAGGACACCTAGTTTCCACCCCACTGTCAGATTAGGAATAAACGACTCACGGGTTGCAAAGAGGAGGGCACATCACCAGAGAGTTCAACATATCTTAATACCTTACAAGACATTACAAACAGATCTTCTGTCTTTTTGCTCTTTTTTCTGGCAAAGTCAAACTATAAGCTTCAACCCTTGTCAACAAACGACCGGAATAAATAGTTAATCCCAAACGCCTTGTGCAGACCCTGGACATTTTCCTGCGTATCCTTGGCCTTGTTAAGTAAAGGTGCCTTCTGCAGCTGGGAAAAAAACAACTAGAATAGAGCAAAGCAGGTGCCGCTTGGGGGTTGTGCTCGCTGCCTTTCCTTGGGAAGTTTATTCTGGATTAAGGGTACGAGCAGATATCTCCAACCATCTGTTGGGAAAATACACATTTTAGGAAGCTCGCGCCATACCTTTCCTCACTTGGCGACGTTTCTGTTAAGCAAATATCCAGCGCCCTTGTGTGACAACGTGCAATAACTTGAGCTGTTCGGGTGTTTGGGTCAAATACCCCTGAGAGGAACGAACGGGAATAAGTCAACTAGGGCTCTTGGGAGATTGAGATTAGATTGCATCCGAGGCGGAAGGAAAACGTTTCACGTAACGACTCTGTAAGAATCAGAGCTGGCCAAATTACTCATATTTTGTAATTAAATTACATTACTAATTACTTTGCTGAAAATTGCTGAAATGTAATTAAATTACATTACAAATTACCACAGCCAGAAAGTAATTAATTACCGTTACAAATTACTTTTAAAAGTAATGACATTACTTTCGCATTACTTTTGTATACTTTTAAATATAAAGGAGCTATTGATAACTTCCTTTGACAGATAACTTTATTTACATTATTTACACAGTTCATGGCACACAGCTAGGACTCTCTGTTGCATGTTTACCGATGGACCGAGGAACGCACGCGACTGATCCGTTTCTCACCCCAACCCGGACAACTATTTTTGGAGATGACTGAGGACCCTACGGGGATTATCTCTGGGGGGGGGGGGGGAGAACAATTGTCATTGTTCGCAAAATCGCGTCGAGGCCGTTCCACCAGGGGCCTTATGGCGAATTCGAGTGGTCAATCGCCGGCGAGACCGAGCCGGCGGGACCGGCAACCAGAAACGCACCGGCGGCACACCACGTGACCCTCACCACCCGAACACCAAACGCCAGACGGTGGCAGCTTACTTCGCCTCCTGCACGCGCGACAGCGCTAGCGAGGTCGCCACCCATGTACCAACGCCTTGGATTGACTCGAGTAGTGGCTGCAGAAGTGACTTCAGATCAGTTTCGTTCTTTCGTTCATTTTTTCTCACAGACCTTCTCTCCCATTTCGGAAGTGACGACACCGGATACAGTCTGGCGCCTGCTCGCCCGGCAGTTTGGAGCTCGGGCGGAAAAGCGCCGGAAAGTTGCCAGTGCTTGCCGGAGAACCACCACCCGAACGGTGCGCGCCGGCCGGAAACTGACCACGCGAACACTATTGCCGGTTTTCCGGCAAAATAAGTTGCCGGTGACTGACCACCCGAATTCGCCATTAGTTTGACCTACTTCCCCTCCTTCGTTTCCCGAGAATGTCAAGCAGAAAAGCTCGAATGGCAGGCACTTACCAGCCCTATTTCTCACAGTGGAAAATAACACAGAGAGGGTACGCAGCATGCATCTGAAAAAGTAAGCGAAAACTTTCAAGAGGGGCCAGAAAACGTCGAATGCAAAACCACAAAACATAGGTAGAGAATCGCGCTGAGCGGGTTTTCACAGTTCAAGAGAGTGGCAGAAAATGTCTAGCTGATAGCGGGCGCGAGAGTCGCACCAGCCGCATTAGCATCCGCAACATAGCGGCGGCTGAAGAGCGTTTTTTGGAGAGGTGTAGAGGAAAAAGAAAAGGTAAAATAAAAAGAAAAGCGCTCTTGTGTATTGTGGACACAAAAATATGCCTGGTGCGAAAAAGTAATTAGATAATTTAATTACAATTACCGTCGCTGGAGTAATTCATTACATTACTAAATTACCTGCTACAAAAAGTAATGAATTACATTACTAATTACTGGAACAAGTAATTAAATTACTGTAATTTCATTACAGTAATTACATTACTGCCAGCTCTGGTAAGAATGAGCTCCCGAGGCCTGACTTAACACACTGACTCATACTGTAACTTCTAAATCGGGAAGACGGAAACATATTACGCTCTAATTAAGGATCTTCGCCGGCGAACGAACAGTGAAACCGGTGAGTCGGCTGTCTTTTGTCACATCTAAAGGAGCTATTCATCATGCTTAACATTTATTTCGTGTGCGCCAGCGAACCCACCGTTCAGTGTGGTTCACTTTGAGAGGCATAACACTGCTGCGTGTAAACGGGAAGATCTGAGGTTTGGTACATATACTGTAAATAAAATTATGGCGAATTCCTGCTTCAAGGTATTAAAATTAATGTAAAACTAATTTCATTTATTTTGGAAAGCAGTTGTAATATAAAATCATTACATTTAGTGTGTGGTAATTTGTAGTATATGGTAATATGTTTTGCAGTTTTCGGAAAAGTAATTAGCAATGTTATTTTATTACCTCTTGAAAGTAATATTGCCATCTCTGGTAGAGGGGCTAAGTAAGATAAACAGGGGTTCCAGTTCGCACACCAAAGTGAGAGTTCCAATCCCCCTCCCTTCCCCAGTCTTGGGTAGGTTACTTTTAAAAAGAAATTCGTTATAGTTTCTTTGACTTTCAGAAAAAAAGTAGCGAAGTTACCGTTACAGTTACCGTAACAAGAGAGTAGCTAGTTACAGTTACAGTTACTTTTAAAAATTCACGACGTTATTTTTAGTTCCGTTTCTATAAAACAAAAAATGAGGAAAAACTAGAAACTCCTGTCACCAAAATTTATTGCATAAAAATAAAGTTCGCTCTTCACTTCATATCGTAACTCAGCAGCAGTTGCTCTTCGAAATTAGTGTCTGAAACTTTCCCTCGTTTAATGACGAACACGAAAAATCTGCAGTGCAGAGTAGTGGCGCTAATCAAAATACAAAATATGCGCAGTACCCTCCGCGTGTGTTCGTGTTTCACGGTTGATTCACCCGATTAAAAAGCGTTTCCGCAGAAACAAGAACAACCGCAAGATAGATAGCTCTTCACGGTACAAAGATGTAAGTGTTCAGTCACAAACTACAAGCGCGTGCGTAAAAATGACTAGATTTTTTTTACTCATTCGATCTACACGTTGCTATATTCTGGTCGTGATTCACGATAAAGAACGCACTCCTAAGTTTGTGCAAGGCCAAATCGACACTCAAAATATCGGAGCAGACAATTTGGAAAGTGCAAGGAATAGTGTAGATTGTACTCGTTTAATGATATATAATGAATAAAAAAAAACTGTAAAGCAACGACAAAACTGACGTCGTTACTTCCATCGTTACATCAGAAATATTAATAGAACTAGAGTTATAACTTACATTTTTAAAAAGGAACTTGTTACAGTTACAAGTTACCAAGAAAGTAACAAAGTTACAGTAACGCGTTACTAGTTACGCGTTACTACCTAAGACTGCCCTCACCCCATCTGATCACGGCTCCCGGCGTGATCAGAGAGGGGGGGGGGGAGGGGGGGGGGGCTCCCAAACACACACTCAGGGGGAAACCAAAAGCACTAGGTGCGCAAGGGGCATACAAACTTGCGCGACGTAGTAGCGAGTACAGGGCACCTTATTACCGCTCAGCATGCAATCACGTTGCGGCTTTAGCCTTGGCAGAGAGCAAGTCGTGTGCTTCTTCCGCAAGTCTTGCAGTGACGTTAAAAAGACGCCGAGTTTGGATTGGCTCTTATTTGAAGGATAGTGGGCAGACCTCAGAGCAAGCTGCCTTGATGTTTACCCACTGTCTTTAATTCAGAACCAATCAAAGCTCGGCGTTCTGACGTCCCCCAGAACCTCTGCAAAAGAGGCAGACGAAGTGGCGGTCTGTTTAAGAACGAAAAAAAAGAACGAATCACGGACCAGGTAGCACCGGGTTCTGGGCCAAAACTTGGCTTTTGTCTGGGAGTTTAGGGCATTTAAAAGCCCGAAGAATCCAAAGTAGAGCCAAACCTCACCTCCCTTGGCAACAGTCTGGGTATTTCGGTCCTAATTCGCCAAACAAATGCCAAACTTAGGCTTCACTGCCTGGTAGTTCGGCTGTCATCTGGCACCTTTGTGCCTAAATCGCCTAACAAATGCAAGAGCTAGGCTTACTTCCCGGTAGTTCGGCAGATATTTGGCATTTTTGGGCCAAAATCGCCAAACTAATGCCAAGGTTAGGCTTCACTTTTTCACAGTTCGGCTGTCATCTGGCACCTTCGGGCCTAAATCGCCACAGATGTGCCAGAGTTAGGCTTACTACCTTGTAGTTCGGTTGACATCTGGCAACTTTGGGCCCAAGTCGCCAAATAAATGCCAAAGTTAGGCGTCGCTTCTCGATAGTTGGGCTGTCATCTGGCAGCTACGGGCCAAAGTCGCCAAACAAGTGCAAAAGTTAGGCTTCGCTTCTCGATAGTTGGGCTGTCATCTGGCAGCTTCGGGCCAAAGTCGCCAAACAAGTGCAAAAGTTAGGCTTCGCTTCCCCATAGTACGGCTCTCATCTGGTAGCTACGGGCGAAAGTTGCCAAACAAGTGCCAAAGTTAGGCTTCGCTTCCCGCTAATTCGGCTGTCATCTGACAGCTACGGGCAAAAATCTTCAAACAAGTGCCAAAGTTAGGCCTCGCTTCCCGATAGTTTGTCTGTCATCTGGCAGCTACGGGCCAAAGTTGCCAAACAAGTGCCAGAACTAGTCATACTGCCTTGGAGTTCGGCTCATGAGGTATTTGATGTACGCGGGTGGTCTTCATCTTAATTAAATAGAAATCATGTTTTATTTGGCTGGCCATTTATCTTATTTTGCTGACCCGACTTTTTGCGATGAGGTCTAGTCGCGGAGAGGGTGAGCGAATCAACGGCTTTCGGAGCGAGAGTTTTTGAGAAGCGACTTGTCAACGAAGACTTGCTCATCGCGCACGCCAAAGTGACTATCTAATTAATTTTTTTTTGCAATGCGATTTAGTCGCACCGCGCCACTGCTTACATCCCCGGTGTGAATGCAACTTTACAGAAAGTGCTGCGATCGAGCTAGCGCTGCGCGAGACTGATGTGTGCACGTCTCCTCAACAGATATTATTATTAGGTGGCGCATTGCAAAAGCGAAAGTGGCTCATGTGCGTGTCTTGTATTGTGATTGAGCACTGTCAAATCTTAGCGATAACAAAGAGCGGAAACGACCGGGGCTCCGTGGCGCCGCTCCTTCATCACACTTGGGGAATTAAAATGAAATCCCGGAACTTGTACTATTTTAGCGTGTTGGTACTTTTTTAAACATTTAGAAAGTGGAGACACATAAGGGACGATACAGAAAGGACAATCGTTCAACTTCAACAACATTTATTTTCGGCTTCAAGCTCAAAGCCCGCCCGCTCCGTGGGAGTACAAGAAAGCGAATTCTCGGGGGAAGGAGAGGAGGCGGAGGAAGTGTACGCGATCCCCTTGTCCTGCGGTGCCAGGTACATCGGGCAAACGGGGCGATTCCTCGACGACCGACTCCGAGAACATCAAATGGACGCCGAAAGAGCTGCTTCTCAGCACCTGATCGTCATTCACTGGAGAAAATGTCCCGACTGCGCTCCTACTTTCACCGGCACACGAGCCATGGGAGGCCACTGCGAGCGAGTCGGAAGTGAAATATTTGAGGCCTATCGAATGGCGACAAGCCCGCGACACATAAGCCCCCCTTCCATTTCGCTCTCAAGAAAAAAGATTATCTCTCTGAGGCCCACAATGGAAGCCGAACGCTGACATACTAGGCAAGGCGACAAGGTCACCGGCAGAACCGGCCTTTCCTTTCATTCCGTTCCATTTCATTCCACAGAAGGTCTGGGATTCCCCCGTCCCTTATTTTCCTACTGTTGAACAGGTCGGGATACACTCTTTCCGCTGTAGCTTTGGCTGTACAGCAGAGTTTTTTTTTTGTTTTTTTTTATAATTTGTTTTTGTTTTTCTTTTTTACTCTAAAGCGTCGAAAATGCAGAGGGAGCTTAGCTGCGTAGTTGATGCCCGTTCGACCTCGCCTTTTGCAAATCCTCCCCAGCTGTTTTTTTTTTTTGTCTTCGTGGGGCTGTCAGCGAGCGCGACACCCGCTCGAAGCAAATCAGAAAGGGTGAAGTGAAACACGTGACCTCTCTATGTAGGACGCGTAAACAAAAACGTTTGGACGAAAATTTGTCACGTGACTCTCTCTGTCAGGCTGATGGGATCTCTGGGGCTGTTGTTTTCGCCGTTTGCCTAGTTATACAAATAGGCGGGCCACGTAGGTCCGGTTTTCGAACCGCGCTCTTCAGTGCTCTGTTGCTTTCGTGCGTAGAAGACGACGCCGTGTTTTTTGGTCGTAAATGGCCGGAATACGTCCATGCGAATTTTTCGGTAACAGGCATTTTTTTTTACCGGAGTTCGTGGAATTTTGTGATGTGTTTGTTGGACACGCTTCGACAAAAACTGCTATTCGCCGACGACGAGACGTCAGTTGAATATGCGCAACCTTCTTTCTCGAGTGTGTTTGTGGGTCCTATTGGAAAACCCCAATATGAACAGCGTATTATGGATATTGTAAACAATACCTTTTTATTGTATTACAATACGATATGGGCAGTGTATTGGAAAACATTACATTTATTGTAATGTATTACAATAATGGTTTGTTATGGGATTCCAATATCCATAATACGTTGAAAACATTGGAATCCAATACCGTATAAATCCTTATTGGGTTTATACGGGTGTCTATGGGGATCGAATAAGGGTTTACGATTCCAGTGTACTTAGCGTATTATGGATATTGGAATCAAATATATTATATCGGCTACCAATAAAACTATATACGAGTTGGAATCTCTATTGGAAAACCCCAATATAAACAGCGTATTATGGATATTGGTAAACAATTTCTTTTTATTGTATTGCAATACAATATAGACAGTGTATTGTAAAACATTACATTTATTGTATTGTATTACAATAAGGATTTGTTATGGGATTCCAATATCCATAACACGCTGAAAATATTGAAATCCAAGACCGTATAAATCCTTAATGGATCCCCATATGTCGTATGGGGATCCAATAGGGGTATACGATTCCAATATACTCAGCGTATTATGGATATTGGAATCCAATATGTTATATCGGCTACCAATAAAACTATATACGAGTTGGAATATCACGTTTATCGCAACATTTCTCTGCAACGCAGTCTCTTCTTGTGTGTATTTCTGAGTGATAAATTTAAAAAAAATGTTGCTGTTGTCAAATTGTGAATAAAGAAGCAAAACACTGGACTTATCCATACCAAATATATTTAACATATTCCTGAACTGGAGGATCTGGCATTTACTGCAAAAGAAAGTTAATTGTTTAGGACCCTCATTCAACAACTTGATGTTTGAAAACAGAATGTGAAATCCTCACCTTAATAAAAACATCACCTGCTAGCTGTAGCCAAATTGAAACTGCAAAATAAAAATTTGTGATTAGTTTGCGACAAGTAGCAATCATTCACCGAGCCGGATAGATTCAAAATTATGTCTGCGTTTGATTGTGGAAAAATAAGCTTCAATGCCACTGCCACAGGTCATTCTGAGCTCGGTCAATTAAATATACGTATCCGCTCGTCTGGCTTCACTATTCCTGCTTCGCACCTAACTAGAGTATCTGGAATGCTCACCTTTGAGGAAAAACGAACTGGTGCTTGCTTGCTTGTAGGCCGTGGAAACTGGAAGAGAGATTTGCGGTTAGTTGCGTCCAAGTAGCAGTTACTTTGAGTAGCCACGTAAAGTACTCCAAGTCTGAAAGATTCAAAATTACATGCGCGGGACATAGATATCCTCTTGCGACGTAACTGGGCACGTGTCAATGTCGCCCGCTTGTATTACAGAAAAATAAGCTTCAATGCAGGAGCTCCCAATCGTTCTGAGCTCCGTCAATTAAAAATGCTGTACCGTTCGTATGGCTTCAGTATTGCTGCTTCGGGAATCTGGAATTCTCACCTTTAAAGAAAAGCAAACTGGGACCTGCTGGCTCTTAGGCTGTGGAAACTGCCAGAAAGATTTGCGATTAGCTGCGTCCAAGTATCAATTTCTTTGACCAGCCACCTACAGCACACTAAGCCGGATAAATTCAAAATTACATGTGCGTGACATAATATGCCTCTTGTGACAAAACTGGGCACACGTTCTGTCGCCTACAGCTACACTGAAGCCAGACAGACAAGCGGTACGGCGCCTTTAATTGACGGAGCTCAGAACGAGTAGGGACGCTTTCACTGAAGCTTGTTTTGCTGCAATACACACTTGTATTGCAGCAAAACAAGCTTCAGTGAAAGCGTGCCCATTCGTTCTGTCAATTAAGTATGCCGTACCGCTTGTCTGGCTTCAGTATTGCTGCTTCAGAGCAATCTAGAAAATCTAGAATCCTCACCTTTGAACGAGAACGAACTGGCGCCGGCTGGCTTGTGGGCCATGGAAACTGCAAGAGAGATTTGCGATTAGTTACGTCCAAGTAACAATTTTTTTTGGGTAGCCACCTACAGCACACTCAAAATTACATGCACGGGACACAGATGCCTCATGCGACGGAACTCCCTTCGTCCTTGTTTTCTGTTAACTCTGCTCACCTTCACCACTCGCCTCCAATTTCTGCGCTACTTCTTTAATCTCGATTCCCTGGTTCCCAAAGGCCATGCCATGGCTTGCGCCAGTCACGGATATGTCAGCTCTGCGACTGGCGCTATTGTGGCAGACGCCACAGCACCTGGCGCTTGATGTGCTCTTTCAATATTCTGAGCACGGCTCAAAACAGGTGGATGGGTGTCTGGTATGCCCTTTGCTTATTTGCGGATCGTTCCGAATCAGAGAGTAGGCGCTTCTGCGACCTGGGCGCATGCTCGGTATTTTACAATAGTTTAAACCGAACTCTGCAGGAATCTTGAAACATAACAAACATAATGTGCACGCCAAAAGGCATAGCAAATGAAACACCCACCATCTATCTATTTTCGTTTCTTGTCCGCAAGAAGCTGTCGTATATGTAGCCTCTCTTGCTTAAGCCGTTCCTCCCTAGTGTCCCGGTTGGGTCCCGTCCTGAAGAATCGTCGGTGGAGACCTGAGGAGCGGTCAACATCAGATTAGACCTTTTTGAGCCAGAACCATATACTTGCTGAGAGGAAGCACACCCAAACGAATCTCAGGCATGTCATTTATAGTACGCTTTAAATTGAGACGCATGATGTAAAATGAGACGTCAATTCTGACGCACCCCTTTTGCGAACCCAAAATTTTGAAGGCCTTGTCCCCCTCGCTAGGGGGACAAGGCACATGAATCCCGGCATGTGGATGAAATTTTTACCTTAACATCCCGACTCAATGCCCATCCCTGAATTTTCGACCACCACAATTTTAGAAAAAAAAATATTTTTTTTAGAAAACATTCAGTCATCTACCACCCCTACAAACGCCTGAACCAAGCATACTCGTACCGTGGCTTGTTTGCTCCGTGCCGCCCCCGAGTTAATTCGGGCTGACAATGTTTTTTTTTTTTTTAAATGGAACCCACGTTCTTAGTTTTGGTTTGTCTTGTACAACCAGGTGGACACTTTTATAAAGCTTCCTCCCTATGCGCTTCTGAGTCAACATTTTTGCAATGGCCAGCCCCCGGGCTTCGATTTTGCGCTCCTTGGTGAATGGTGAGACTCATATAGGCGGGCAATAGCTCGCCTTGAAAATACTTGCTTTTGGTGGCCGAGAACAAACTCGTGTTCCTGATTGGCAGCCCTGCCAAGAATTGCTGCACACATCCTAATGATTAGTCTAACACAGATGCTTTGGCCGGACAGAGACACAAAAGCCTGAAACAAGACCACTATACAGACAGGAAACAGAGTGTCTGTGAGGATTGAAACAAACACCTCAGATAGAGATCAGTCACTCACCTTGAAAACACTTGCCACCCTATTGAAAAAGGCCAATATGAACTCGGCTTATTGGAAATATTGTATTCCAATGAAGCTGGTGGAAACCAATAAAAACTTATTGTTATCCGATTAACCCAATACGCACGATGGGAATTCATATCGGAGCACAATATCCCGATATAGTATGTGGTTATTGGTATACAACAGGATATTGGAGCACAATATCCCGATATAACTTGCGGTTATTGGTATACAACACGATATCGAAGCACAATATCCCGACAGAACTTACGGTTATTGGAATAGAATACGACACCGCGTGCATATTGGTGACCGACATGGACATACTGTGCGGCCACACGATATATAAATATCGGTCGTCGATCACGGGCCCTAAGGAGAATACAATATCGCGTGGATAAATCTCAGAACGAATTCCAAGTTACCAACATGAATTACGTCGGCATGTACCGCGGACTAAGAGGATACGTAACACAGTATTGATCGCCCGTGAAGCAACATGTGGATATCGGTACGCCCACATATACGACATCGCGTGAATGATATCGTAGA
Organism: Ixodes scapularis; assembly: GCF_016920785.2. Taxonomy (NCBI): domain Eukaryota; kingdom Metazoa; phylum Arthropoda; class Arachnida; order Ixodida; family Ixodidae; genus Ixodes; species Ixodes scapularis. The sequence goes on along the minus strand of NW_024609881.1, from coordinate 38,117,532 downwards.
ACAGCAGGAGTTACCATACGGCAATACGAGAGCGAACGTTATTGGAGGTGGATACACACAGAACACAAACGTTCCGCGTTGCAAACACATTCACATTGATCGAAAGCGCAAGTGTACGTACGGCACACAGTACACAGAGCCTCGAGCGCTTGAAATGCTAGACAACCTCCAAACCATTCAGAATAACTAGCTGGGACACCCGCGACGTACCTTTCAATGAGAAAGCCCAATAACGACGTGCTCATTGGAGTGATCGTTTTCAAACAAATGTTTATTGCAGTTTTAATGCAACAAAAGTTAGGTTACCGATGTTGAAACCCAAATCGAACGCGATACGTGACAATGTCAGTTCGCACGATAAAATAATGAGGATTAATGGGCTTGACAGGTCACGTGCTTCTTACCCGCACATTTATCGATATTGACCCACCTTTCTGGGTAATCCTACGTCGTACACAAAATCCACAACCACACACGAGCACATTTCACCCACCACTCTTCGTCGCCTGTTTCGCAAGATTCACACACTGTAAAAAACGACGGGAAAAATACGTGCATTTGCGCCATCAAACGATACGTTACAGACTCGTTTTATGAGAAAAGTTTCCATCGTCAACCCGCGCGCGCGAAAGCTCGAGCGCTCGAGCTTCGGAGGCAGTTCGAATTCCGAAGGGGGCCGAGCCGAGCGAGCCGCGAGTAGCCCTTCGAGCCAGACAAGCAGCTGAGCGAGCCGCCGAGTGGCCGAATCGGCCGAATCCGCCGATCCAGCCAAGCCTAGCCAAGCCGCCGAGATTACGCCATTGCGCAGCCGGCGCAGCGACCGCGACCGCGCCAACCCGGCGAGACAGCGAGACAGCGGCGGTGGCGGGACCGACGGATAACGGCTCGTCAAGTTCGTCGCGCACTTTGCTTGTGGATTCCAAGTGAAACCAACGCACTTTCAATCGCATCGAAAGGTACGTATAGACGACTTTATTACTTGCAGCTTTGAGGGCTTTGGTATACACAGATCAAAGTGAACACTGAAGGACAGAAGGGATACATGATGTTTTGAAATCGCAGATTATTTGAACGCATGCGTCCCCTGCTGAAAGCGTCTGGCTGTGCTCTGTTGCAGACGTCATTTCGACCGCGTGTACTCTGATGTAACTTCAGTCAGTGTTTACACTCGGCTAGCTATCACTCGGCTTGTTATCTCATATGCGAAATAGACGTAGAACCCAGCGCCTCGTCTCTTTCGGATATTCAACCTCCAGCCCCCTGGCTCCCAGCGTGCTTACCGGCGCAAACCGTTCGACGTGTTGGATTCGTGGGCTCGTTCGAAGAGGCGTTGTTTAACGCTCGCGAGTCGCCGAAGTGTTACCGGAGCTTCTCTTTACGAAAGTCGCGATCGACGCTGGGCTCTGAGCTCGTACTTTTTTCTTCCCTGGTAGACTAAGAGTGCCGACCATTCATCTGTGGTGCCGACTGGCGCCGTACGAAGTTGAGAAAAGCTAGCGAGTCTGTCTGATTTTCCTGACGCCGCCCAACTGCTCTGCTACCGGCTGCGCTCAAAGAATAAGGTAAAAAAAAACAAAAAAAAAACGCGGTTTTTATTTAAAAAAAAAAAATTTTTTTGCCACGTTTTATTTCAGTCGCCGCAAAGTAAATCGCGGCCGTACGTCGGTTGACTCCCGATTACTGTCTCTACATCGTAGATTGTCTCACCACAATGGTGCCTCGTTGGTGTGATCTTATTCTGATATCGTTACATCTTGCTTTTTCATCTTGGCACACTTCTAGACGACCTTCTACACGTTGCACTCCTTGTCGACATGTCGCTGGTGTTAGACACAAATCTGAAGTCGCTGTTTGCTCACTCCTTGGTGCACATATTTCATGTTCAACATCAGGTATCTGAAGGAGGCGCCATGAAACCCTGGAGTTTGTTTAGAGGTACCTCAACATACTCTATTCAAGTGTCGTTTTGTGTGTTATAGTTTCCTACAAAACCAAATTGCACTTTGTTCGTAATATACCCTATAACTGTTCACAACAATTAAAGTTGCTATGAAACATTGGCCACGAGAGGTGACTCGGCCAACGCAGCCTGAAAATTCCTCGCATAATTTTCTTCATGGGTCATTTTGGACATTAACAAATTTTCTTGTGAATAACGAGTGTTATGCACATGTGTTCTACTTTTCGCACAGGTGCTTCAGTTAGATAAACCCCAGCAAAGGCAGCAAGACAGTCTCATGGGGTCACACCAAGAATAACTGCATTCCTGCTCGAGTCCCGAGTCTTGTCACCAAACTTCACTGAACATAATGGTACATTCCGTTTCCTTAACTTTTTCTTCTGAAATGTGTTTTTTTTTATTGTTGCTTTTTTCTATTGAAAAAGGGGTAGTACAACGTTTAAACCCCCAATGTTTTTTTTTTCTTTTTGTAAAATGTGTAGTACATCGTTTAAACACCCAAGCGTTCATAAATGGTCTCTGTACCAGACAATAGAGTGTCTTATACTCTGTTTCATACTTAGCGTGCAACGCTGTGAAAGGTACTAAAGTGGTGCGCATGCAAAAATAGAAAAAGTGTTACTCCGCGCGTTTTGTGGACGAGTGGTAGAAGGCGCTGTTCTGACGATATTGACGTCTCGGTGGCCGTGGTTTGAACCCATTTTACGCGCAAAGATTTTTTTTTTTTTTTTTTAGACATACTTTTTGTGCAAGATTGTGCGTATTGACGAAGTGCATATTTCAGTTCCTCCTTCTTGATTTTTATTTATATGTCGCCGAGAGGCCAGATTTCTACCATCTGGTCTGCCGCTTTGCAAGTGTTATTTGCCTCCAGCACCGAGTTATATTTTCTTTCGTGCAGCGTGGAATGAGGAATCGCCCTGATAGCGGCCTTGTCCCAAAATTTATAATAAAACGTTAATCGACAATAGTTGTGGCCTGTACAGTTTATTTTGAAATAGCTGCAAGGGTAGGAATCTCCCTCTCGGAGCACTTGCGATGCACCTTCAGGCGAATGGCGTTCTGCGTGAACTCGTCATGCTTGACGGTCCCCGTGCTCGAAACTTTCACGTTGCGAGGTCTTTGCTTCGGGGACGCCACCTTGCCAGATGGGCACTGCACCTTGCACTTCCCGACAGTACAGGGCACACTCCAGTGTCGTTACTGGCCGTCTCCAGGACTTCACGACCGAATTCTCCGGGGAATGTGTTCTTAAACTCCCGTACACATTGGCGATCATCTGCTTGCACTCTTTCAAGATTTTCGCACAACGAATCTTCGAAAACATCCGAGCAGGAGAGGTACTTGAGCTTGCTGCATAAGACGCCATCTTCTCAAAACCAGTCAGTGCCACACAACCCGAAAACCCACAGCGGCTGCCACATGGATGAACACGAAAACAATTTAAGGTGGTTTACATTATCTTTTCCTTTTTCTTGAAAAACATTTGTGCTCCGTTGAAATCATAACGCCACTATCAGTTACTAGCCCCGAGGAGGCACATTTTCCGACTTTTAAAAATTTTTTTGCAGGGGACGCACTATCTTATGGAGCGAACGTAGGCACGGTCAGCAATGCAAACCGTTGCGCTAGATTTGACTGCGTTGCACTCTATGTATGAAACAGAGTATAGGATCGCTTCAGACGGGGCAACCTTTCCAGCAATTTTGGGGCTGCTGGCGGGTTGTTCCCTAGTTTTCCCTAGATCGACACGAATTGCTGAGATTGGGTCCGGCTCGAAGCAGACGAGCAACTTTGACTACTCGGAGATGTTTGAAGCGGCAGCAGCCAATCAGGAATGCAATATTTTCACAGTGACACCCCTGTGGTCGTGATGATGAGAACTGAGGACTTAGTTCAGGTTTGAAATGGATCATTTTTGAAACTAAACTGTTTCAAAAAGATGAATTAGTATTCTCAGCGCAATTTAAAGATATAAAAACCTGTTTTTAGGATATAACTGTGCGTCTAAATACTGTAAGAAAAATAAAATTTCATGATGATGATGGCAAGTCGTAGCAATTTGGTTGCTGCATGTGAACACGGGCGGCCCGTGTTGCTGGTGTTGCGACATGAAGTTGCTGGGCGAAATTGTTCCGTCTGAAGCGGGCTTTGGCGAACTGAATTCAAGGGCCGTGGAGCTCTGGGTGCAAGCCCACCTGGAAACATTTTTTTTTCTTTTTTGCCTTTTTTAGTATTTAAATAGATATATATATATATAATTGTATACTTTTTTTAAGTTTTAACATATAGACGCATAATTTACACACTAATTCATTTTCAGACGCGCTTTTATTCACACTCCGTGGCTTTCTAGTGCTTGCAATAGCTTCTCGGTGAGCTAATGCCAGCTCTGCAAAGGGAGAGGGATCTTCCCACGCTTTGCAGGCTGTAAAGCTGTGGCTTGCACAGCTCTAGTGTGTCACACCTCGCTCACTGGCTCCATCGCGAAGCATAGGTGCTTCATGAGTCGCGCCACACCGTAAGCCAAAAAACGGTCGGGTGACAAACCTGGGACCATTTGTCACTCCACTCAGCTATGGTATGGTGGCATGGTCGGGGCATGAAGCAGGGGTACAGTTTGGAAATGCTGATCTTCATGACATTTTAAACACATTTTTCATTACTTTTGTGTCGAGTTGTCAGCATTCTAAAGGTGAGAAAGCAAGCAGCAGCGACAGCGAGAAAAGAAAAATTTAAGACCGCTTTCACCAAGAATGAATTACGAGCACTAGAAAGGCATGGAGTGTAATTAAAACGCTTCTAAAGGTGAATTAGCGTATAAATTAAGTACTTGTGCCTCAAAAATACAAAAAAAAAAAACAATGTAAATATAGTTATAAGGATAAAAATATACACCAGGAGGACTTAAACCAAAACTACATTCTGTAAGTTTGAAATTTGACACCTTAAAGCGAGCTGGACAAGAATGACGAAAGTCATTCTTGTCCAGCTCGCTTGCACCTTTGCATTTAATTGCATTATAATTATAACCTTAAATTGCAAGCTTCACCCTTGTTGGTGTTCGACTGGTGGCAGCTGATAAAACCCGTTTGCTCTACTGACGTCTAACCCCTGGTTAGCTCAGTTGGTAGAGCGCTCCACCTGTAATGAAGAGGTCCCGGGTTCGATACCCGGACCAGGCGGATTTTTTCGGTCGCTCACCAGTCACCTAGCTGTGTTTGGAGATTTATGTTTGTCCTTTGTCCCTCTTGTTCCCCTTCTCCAGGGATTACTTTCGTCATTCTTGTCCAGCTCGCTTGCACCTTTGCATTTAATTGCATTATAATTATAACCTTAAATTGCAAGCTTCACCCTTGTTGGTGTTCGACTGGTGGCAGGTGATAAAACCCGTTTGCTCTACTGACGTCTAACCCCTGGTTAGCTCAGTTGGTAGAGCGCTCCACCTGTAATGGAGAGGTCCCGGGTTCGATACCCGGACCAGGCGGATTTTTTCGGTCGCTCACCAGTCACCTAGCTGTGTTTGGAGATTTATGTTTGTCCTTTGTCCCTCTTGTTCCCCTTCTCCAGGGATTACTTTCGTCAAGCATAGCATGTCTGGTGTGTGCGTTACGCGTGCATTATGTATGATTGGGTATGCTCAGTTACGAGGAGCTGTGAGATGTTTCAGATACAAACTCGTGCAGGCATTCCATGCACGACACATTCCTGTTCTCCTGATATTATCAGAATGATCAAGACGAGTTTAAATTCATTCAGAAGTCTAGTGTACGAGCAGTTGTGGGATCATGTCCCGAGCTGCAATTAATCATTCTCAGGGCAACTGTGCGTGTTATCAGTCACCTGCTAACACGGGCTCCCATAAGTCATTTTCAGGGTGCCTTCATGTGCATGCATCTGTTCCAGAGTACTGACATCAAAGCAGTTTCCTAAGGCTGGATGACACATTTACGTTGAGTCTGATCGAGTGCGACTGCAACCGCTTGCGGCACTTAAGACAAGATAGCGGCGTCTGCGCAGTTCAGCCAATGGCAGTGTTACTATGGTGCCTGGAACGCGTTTTCGATTGGTGTGTTTACTGTCCTATATCCCCCCCCCCCCCCATATTGCGTTCAAAATGGTCCGGAAGTGGCAATAAAATTTGGCACAAAAGCTAAAAGTGTCATGCTATCGGGTGTCGCAATCCTTGCGGTTGGTTGCCGACTCATTAGAGGCGCCGGCTAACAAGGTGAGCGGACATAAATAGTTGCTGTTATCGGAATGTCCTCTCTCGTGTTCACTTGAGTTTCCGTCAACTGTTGAGCAGCAGAGTCAGACAAGGTAGAACAGTCGTCTGCCAACTGTACCTTTGCTGTTGGACCGCCGCCAAGATCACGACCAGCAACAGCATGACACTTTTGTGACGTCACAAGGTGTAAATCGAGGGACCAAAATGAGGACGGCTTAACACACCTGTCGAAGACGCGTTCTAAGCACTGTAGTGTTACCAACACATTTACTGTTTAATGCAGTGAATGGCATCTGCGGTTATGTCTGAATGCATTTTGAAACAGTAAGTGCGTTCCCAACGCTGCCGTTGGTGCCATCTCAAAGACGCCGCCATCTTGTTTTAAGCATTGCAAGTGGTTGCAGTCACACTCGGTTGGACGCAACACAAGTTTGTGAATTTGACTTTTTGCAATGCTTCTTTCTCTTTGCTCTGGAGCATGTAAGTGTCTCAGGTTTGAGCTCATATTTTGCCTGCACTACAGCAGGATTTGTGTTGTGCTATCCCTTTGTGTTCTCTCCACGAGTATGTGCTGTTGATCAGGTACTACAAAGAGTAATGCAAGGAGAACATAGAGGCGCCCTAGTCATCCTTAGCCCAGCTGGTTCCGCTCCCCCTCAGAGCCCTAAAGTAACGCATCGGCGTTTTGGTCACTAGGTCTGCTCTTCGATTCTCATCGCCACCCATGGCCGGTATGCTCATCTCGCAGCTGCTGCTCCAATTGTGGCCAACTTAGCCGCAGGTATTTTATTTCACGAGACCAGCTCCATGGAGGCATGGAAGTACCTAGCGTCCCTGCCTAATGGCACAGACATTTGTGTTGCTTTAAGCACAAAAGTTAGATTTTGCTCCCAGAAACCGACTGCAGAGGCTTGCAATTCAAGTTAAATCAACTGTACCCTAACATTTTTGGAGTGGCAGGTAAAGTTACAGCCGGGGTAGACTGTCCTTCATTTCTGTATATAACTCCTTAATTTCATAAAGCCAGCTAGGTTTCTGAAGTTGCTGATGTTGAGAATTTTCAATTTGCACTTCTAGGTGATGCCAGGGCTGCTGGCTGTGGGGAGTCTGGGGATGTTCCTTATCCTCCGCTTCTTGCTGTCCTGGATGGTCAAGTATGCCTACAAAAGATTTTGTTAAATGTTTTCATTGAAAGGGCAGTTTTTGGAACAAAAGTGTTATTGATTATATTAAGAAAGCTAATACCTAGGCAAGCTTATTACCTATGTATCTTAGTATCCTAAGAGATGCCCCACTACCTAAAGGTAGTCCAATGGTCACCTCCGCAGAAACGGGGCAAGCCACAAGGGGAGGCGGGCAAGCCATGAGGGCTGGAAACGACAGTTATCCTTCATTCAGTTAACCCTTGCAGCCATAACAGGCTTGACGGCCCACTGCGTCTAAAATAGCATAATGTAATTCACTAGTAGGTAGTTCATCTTACCAACTGAACTGCAAATCCGCAGGCTTTAAAGTTCGTTAAAAGAGTATGTTTTCTTGGCTTTGTTGCAACAAGATTTTTATATTTTTACCAAGCTCTAAAAGTTAGCTTTCCCATTATTTTCACTTCGCTCTTAAATTGAGGTGGCTATCTCTTAGTATAGTATGGTATGTCTACGTTGTCTAATGAACCAATCAGAATGGGTATTTGCTGTAGATGTGGAAGTGCATTAATTATTTTTTTCAGGTGGCAAACAGTGCAATAGGTGGTGTGGAAAAGCTTAATTAACTAAGTTTGCATTTTTTTAGTGCCAGCACTAGGTAAGTTGGATCGAGGGCTTTTGAGAACAAGGTGCATCACTTATATAGGCATAACGGAGGGTGCTTGCAGCCAGCTCCATGTAACAAAATATTGTGTCTTCTACTCGGTCACACCACAGACGAATGCCAAAAGCTCAACTACCTGAAAATCTGTACTGTTAGGGTTGAGAACTCGTGACTAACCAGTCCACAAAATTAATAACCATGCGTCCTGCTAAATCTGCTACTTTGGGGCTAATCAAATTCATTACCAGTGCTAACATTACTGGTGATACAGTGGCAAACTGTTGCCTGGTTAAAAGAATAAAGTCAAAAGAATAGAGGATAAATCTTATAAAAAATGCAAGTATTAAGAGGGATGCTGTGCCCCCCCGGATAGAAAAGTTGTGTCAAAAATCTATTTTGCATGCAGAAAAATGAAAACAATATTCAGGGTGTGAGTAATTTTGCAGTGATCTGTGTTTTCCTTCATGTATCCTTTTTCATTTTACTGTAACCATACCAACATGGTGCAAACAAGTGCGACAGAGAGGAGTGGAGAGGTAGACTGCTAATGTAAATTCCATTGTGCAGCATAAATAGTGAGCTAAATCGTTTCTTCAAGGAAAATGCATGTTTGCAACATACATGTGGTATACGCACTGTTAAAAAAGTTCTTTTTTTTGGTTGCAGTTGTTTTTTGACATGCGATGCATTTACAAGTTTTGCATAGCTGATGGTATCTGGACATACAGTAGAATCTCGTAAATTCGAAATCTGTTGGACTGAGAAAAATATTCCAATTAAGCGGGATTTCAAATTATGCGAAAAAAAAATAAAAGAACCAAAATCATGTGCGGGAAACCTTAAAAAACTTTTTATCGCAAAACATGATGCAGTTACATGAAGTAATCATCAATCTGCTTAACGCGTCCTGTGGTTGGTTATACTTATCGTGTTCTCAAAAATGACGATTGGGCAAATGTTTCCGTACAGCCACCGTATATACATACTCCAATAAACTGCAGACAACCCCTAGCAATTGCACGACTTCTCCGAGAGCAAAGGCATGGGTAACTCGTAGTCGCTGTCATTTTGGGTTTCAAGAGCCACACTCCCAGCAATATCACTCTCAGTGTTTGCATAGCATGTCCGCCAGGTGATCAAGGCGCCTTCAACCTCGGCATAGGTAGGAAGACAAATTAGTGAACGCTTTGGTGAGTGTCTTGTTGCAGGCCTAGAGAATTGTCGTCCTCGTCGAGAGGCCGCTTATGTTTCTCGGCAAGCTTCGTTCTCGAAATTGCAAACTTGTCTGCTCTCTCGATGAGGCCCACTTTCGGGCGCGGCGTTAGGGTTTTGTACTTCAGCAGGTTCCCTCCGCACTACAATCGCACACGAGATTGACATCACTGACTCCCAGATCACAATGGAAAAATCAGAAAAGCACACAAATAACTTTTAAGCATGAATTCGCATGCAAGCAGGAAACGGAATGACGAAAACTCGCCATGTATGTTTTCGCTATTGCATTTGGGTGCCGATTTGTGCCACTTAGCATGTAAAAAATGAGCCGGGTCGATGAAAGTCCGGCAACTAACTGGGTAGGTGCGCTCTGGTCATACATATTATTTGGTCATATTTACACTTGATACTATATGGGACCATAGAAATTCTACTAGTTATCCTGGATTTTCAATAAACTGAGGTTCCAATGTATTACTATAGTAATATACTAGTCTGTGGCATACGTGGTCTTTCTTTTCTACTTTAAAATAATTTATTTTAACAAATGGTGATTACAGAAGGTTTTGTCATCTGATGGATAGCATTATGCTACGAGTACTGTAGAGCAATAAAAACCCATCTTTTGTTTGCATATTCCCTTTTTTACTGGTTATTTTGATATCAGCAATGGCGTACCGATTTTTTTAAACTTAGGTCATACAGGTCAAAATTACAGCAGCTCTACAGGGGAATGGAGAGAGCCCTCTTCTTGTATCTTGAAACTGCCTGTCATGCTGCAGGTTCATCTCGGCCACGGCATAACTCTGGCAGAGGCCACGATGACCCACGCTCTCACCCATGCGTCCAGTCCTGGACGGTTTGTGAGAATGGTCAGTCGAGGCCTCTGGGAGCCTGCAGCGCTGTTTGACCGGAGCGTCACCGGACAAGCCTGCAGGCGCCTTCTCAAAAATGGGGCAGTGGAGAAGACACCCCTCACCCCAGAAAAGATTGATGCCGTCATTGGTGAGTGGATTACTCACTTAAGGGATCCTGCCACGGGTTTCCAACTAGGTTTGTATGTGCATAACCTACGCCCAAGCTAGTATTCGCGACTCCAGCCACCTATAGGGGGCATCACCACCAAACAAACATGGTGGCTGAGTCCAGGTCGTGTCAGATCGGCCGAGCCGCCTTAGCAGGTGGCGCGTTCAATTTAACAGATTTTGTTTTGTTTAATGCCCAATTTTATAGGTATTTGAACTAAGACGGTTAAGTATAGCCGGTGCCCATGAACTTGCAAAACATAGTGTTGTTTTCCCATTTTTTTTGTTTTGTTCTTTCCTTGTTAAACTTTTGTTTCGGAGATTTCGTTCAAAACCGAAACTATGGGCTCCGGAGAGACGGTGTTATACTAATCAGTTTTGGTCGTCTAAGGAAAGCGGCGATGACTACAGTATTGTTCCACCAAAAGCAATTTTCAGCGAACTCGCATGCCTCGACCATGCAACTTATCTGTCCGCGAAATCAAGCTTTTGTGCGTATCCACTTTTAGGAAACAGCTCCAGTCGTCTGCTCGGTCAACAACACAGGCTGCAGGAAAGTTACGAAAATTAAGCAAGCGCTTTTCGAGCCAAGGACCATGTTAACCCGCCGGCACCCCACTAAGCAGCTGATACTCGTATTTCAATTCAAGTTTTAGTAGCAATCGAGAAGTCTTTTTGTCGAGCGGGTTGTGTATTATATTACGTATTATGTCCCACTAAAGCGATCTTAGTATATTCTTCGGGTTGAAATATGGGCTTAGTTGACTAGCTATTAGGTGAACTGCTGAATAAAAGTATATTTGACAGGCAGAGAGATACTACTTAAACTTAGCCAAATGGTTCTAGCCGGCAGCACGGCGACAAACTGAAGAGAGTCTGCATTGGAGATTCACGCAGAACCTCTCTGCATTGAACTTTGCTTCGAATCCTGAACGATAAAAATTAGCATTTTTTGTGGCCGGTCAAACTGATCAACGTTGATGTATATTGCTGCTGGCTTTGATGGGGGTATAATTTAAATATTGGAGGCGCGATAGATCAAAATGCCGTGACAGCTTCTAACGTTGCGAGACGCGTCCCCCACCTTTTGAAAACAGAAAATTTTCCTCATTCATCATTTGCAGCGAGCAGGTTTTCCTGAATCAAGTAATTACGAAAGTCAGCCCAACTCCTTCAGAGTGGTGCAGAGGCTTTTTTTGGCGAAAAGCAGCCAAGATCAATAGCCAACACACCGACCGGCGTGGGTGGTTCAAACTTGAAGCTAATCGAACACAACCAAACTCAAGAAAAGCAGCTATCGAACCTTCCTATTCACTTGACTAACACATTGGTGTTCCCTGCAGTGAAATGCCTCGTCTGTCGTCCTCAGTTCACTGTTTTACATCCTTATAAAGAAACCACATCAGTTACCAAGTAGTCGCCACTTTGAATGTGATTAGAGACAGACAAGAAATCAAAACGTTTTTTTTGTGATTCCTCCCCAACCAAGAAATCGAGAGCACGCGACCGTGTGTTGTGGAGTAAACGGACTTTCAACCACGTGATAGAAGGAAACAATTTACTGAGGCTTCACCACACTAATGAACACTCAGGCAAACTCAAGAAATCTTCGGACCTTCGTCAAATTACATCGTTCGCCACAGCGCCGACAACACGCGACTGAGAAAGCCACCAGAGACGCGGAGGGGCGCGGAGCGACCTGGTCCGGCTGGTTCCCGGTTTTCCCGCTTGGTGGCGTCCGTTTTGCTGGAGTCGCGAATATGAGACTTCAGTAACACAGTAAAATGTATTTTTTAAGCAATTTGTGTTACTCAGAATATAATACGTGAAATGAACTCATGATTGCAGCTACCTTTTCTCGTTGGTGATGGCACAGTTGTTGATGGTGCAGCCAGAACCAGCAGCGTTAGTAATTGTTGGAACATCTCTCTATAAAGATGTGAATGGCATGTGGATCAGCGGGTGCTTCAGGTGAAGTTGGGAGCAAAAACCACTTGGCAAAAGGCATGCACATTAATGTCACGTGCACTTTTCCAGCCAGTCTGGATGCCAATGCCGTTGTCAAGACGTCACCAAGCTTACGCTTTTGCCACCGATTGGTGCTCCATTTAAAACACACTTTAATTTTCTTATTGCCTGAAATCCAGACAATAAAAACTAAACACGCTGCAATTCTCTGGTTTTGCAGCTGCGTTTGGCTGCTATGCAGAAAAGCAGGCCAAAATCAAGAAAGACAAGGAGGACGGCAAGGAAGACAAGGAGGACGGCAGCAACAAGCCAGGTCCCAAGAAAGGCAACAAGCCGTCCGTCCGGGACGTGGTGAAAAAGCTCTCAGGTGACTATTTGGTCTATAAGAACGGGGAAGTGGAGAGGGCGAAGAAGAACACAAAGAACGCCCACGAATCTCCGTTAGCAGTTCCCCCACCCTAAACGCCAGTCGCTTCCGCTTTTCGCCCTGTTTCTTTTTTTTTTTTTGTCTGCGATATTTTTTTTTAATTTTTTATTGTGTTTTGGCATTAGACTTATAAGGACCTTGTGCAATATGTATTTTTATTTACAAAGCTATTTTTTATATGATTTATTAATTATTTTGCAGTCTTGAATGTGTTAACGGTACTGACGGGATAAGTTGTTTCGTTTGTTTTAAATCGAAAACATGCTTTTACGACAAAAACTTGGGCAGCTTCGCAATGCCTCCGCCAGGTGCCGTCAGCCGTGGTGCTGTATTTTGGGTTTTTATCAAAGCTAGACACTGATCTCTGGGGCTAAATATATTTAAAAAAATAGTTTATCATGTTTTTACTGCAATCGCAATAAAAACCTCGGCTTAGTTTTGCGTAAAAACCTCAGTATTTTGTACGGTCATGTGTCCAGTGGTCAAACAACATGGCGGCAGCCAAGCGGGGGTCAGTTTTGCTTGGTGAACGGAATACCAGTTTATCGCTTTAAACCCCTGTGTATACCTAGTTGGCTTTCTTGTATATATTTGTGGTTTTGCCTTATTTTCTTGATTTTTTTTGTAGAGGATTTTGTGTGTGCGGGGTGCGCGGGTCCCTTTGAAAACTAGCACCTCCTCGGCAAATCCGCCTTTTCCCAGGTATTGTGCAATAAAGAATTTTCGCAGTGCATTTTAAAAAGATTATATATTACAAATCTACTAGATGAGTATTTCAATATATATTTACAGGTTCTTAGAAGTTCTTAAAAAACCTTGAATTTTTTTCTTTAAAGCCTCTACGAACCCTGGTGTGAAATGTTTGAGTTTTGAGCCTTAAACCTATTTTTTTTTTATGTTTTACAAAATTTTAAATGTATCATTCCTCAGATTTTATGCCATTGTGTGTTTTCAGACTATATAAGTGAATCTTCTCGTTTTTTCACAATTCCCTGTGTGGTGTCGTACCTCATTATTTGCAGTGATATTGGTGACTAACCAACACTGACTATGTTCTGTTTTACCTCTGATGTAGTGCAGCATATGCTATAGCCATTCCTACCAACCAAGCGCAGTGAATATGTTGCATGGCTCAACGCATTCCGTGCCGCTGGGTGTTGCCAGAGAGTCGGATGACATGCTCTCAAGCACTGGTCTGACTCAAAAGGCTCTTAGCATCAGCCTCAGTACACCAGAAGGTGAAACTGAGCATTAGCTCTGTATTAATCTAATTCCTCTTTTGTCCGGAGTGGCCCGGTACGGCCTAATCTCCGGTGTAATTCATTCCGGTTAAATTCTCCGTATTGGCCACATCCGATTTAGCTTACGATTTGACCAAGTACGGTTAGGCCTCCGGATTGGTTGTCTCCGGTTAAGTTTCTGAATTGGTTGTCTCCGATTTAGTTCCCGGTTTCATATGACGGTCTGAAACTCCGTATTCATTCCGATTTAATTTCAAACCGTTATTTTTGGTAGGGTTGCCAGCGCATGGCTATGAGGAACATCTGCGAAATATAATGGGTTGCAGATCACGATACCGCTTGCTGTAACTTCGCGTTCAGGTAATGAACGCTGCCTGTTTCGCTCTAATTTATTTTGCTACGACTGCTTCTACGTGGATCGAAAAACAAACGTGTTTTGTATGGGCTATGAACCTCGAGAAATAATTATAATGAAGTAATGACACAGGCGAGCTGGTGGAAGTTGACGTCGTCTGTCGTTCTTACCTTTTTTTTTCTACTTTCCTTTGGTCTCATTATTTTTCCCGCCTCAGGAGACTCAAAAATGGTTAAATATAATTCTAAGCAGTGTATACTTCATGTTCAAAATCGTCTCCCGCGCACTTCTGTACATTGATTTATTAACTCAATAGCATTAAGGTGCTCATGTCGCAGAAAAGCCGGCCTCGGTGGCGTGGCAGAAAAGCCGGTGTCGTTAGCGCGAGGCGAAAATCTTGGTTAGTCGATAAGGTCATGACGTCACAGCCACGTGATCTCGTGTCGGGAAGAAAGCAAGTAATTAATTTGCCTTAAAGAAAACTTCTTTTTTTAATTTAAACGGGACTGGAATTCACGACCCTTCGGTCGCGAGCCAGACACGCTACAGACAAGGCCATGTCCACCGCACTTTCTGCTAACTGGCAGGAAGAGCATGAGAAGTGAATGAGAAGGCCTTTAGAACGGGCCCAATAACGCTATCGCGTTCCACTCTTAAACGCGAGGCTTAAGTGTCCTCGTATTTTTAACGGGATAGAATACACTAGTGAGTTTGAGGTAACCTTCTTGGCGCACCCTATACGATACGACGGGCCCTTGGTACGAACTGCGTGTATGCGAGTCTTCTGCGATAGCACATTGAGAGTTCGCACCTTAGGGCCTATCGTACCCTATCGGATGAGGAAAACGGCTCCCTAAAACTCGCTACTTCAATCCGTTTGACTTTAATTCCGACCGCAGCCCACACTTCGATCCTGTGGATCCTACCAAACAATGTATCGTCATGGCGCTTATTTTGTACGTTAGGTATCACGGACTAGCGAAATCAGACACAGTGAGAGCGCAAGGATTACGTGCTTTTAAAGCGATATTTTTAGGGGTGGCACTTTGCATAAACCTTCGTGTCGGCATTTGTTGTCTATCTTCGCCAAGGATAGGAAAAACCCCTTCTTCTCCCCAGCTATGTCGCCAAAAGAAAGAAGTCGGGTGTTCCCATTTACCCCCGCCGCAACACCACGCGGAGAAGGAAGAGAGGAGCGCCCGGACGACCCACCAATGAAGGCGCGACGTCCAATCGTCAGCGGAGTGTCTTCCTCTGTCGTTTGCTAACGATACCTTCAATGCAGATGTTTACAAAGTTTACTGCCAAAGTGGGATTGCGTTTTACGCAATCCCACTTTTGCAGTATCCAATTGCTCTATGTAATGTTGGAGCGTTTTAGAAACTTCCACCGCGTTGGATTTAGACTGTAGCATATCTGCTTCTCGAACCGAACTCGAAACGCGAAATTTGTTTTTCCGAAAACTTGCCGTCCTTCGGCCCGCCTTCGCCGCAGAGTTTCGCCTCCTTTCTCTGCATCCGTCGCCCTCTCCGCTCTTCGCTGAACGTCAACATCACCCTCTTCTTTCACCGCTCAACAACGCCGGGAAAACCTGCGCCAGCCCTAGGGCCCTCACTGCCGCAGACTCTTGCTAAAGGCGCGTTCACACAAATGCGTCGACCGCGTTGCTCTATGTTGCGTCTTCAAGCGCAGCCCCTCACCATCGGCTCGTCGTAGGGTTCGTCATATCAACAGCTTGACGCCAGCAATCTTAAGGCCGTCAAACGCAACTGCGTTAAGGAGCCTTAATCGCGCGCCGCGTCAAGGCCGTACTCCGTCCCACGGCACTGAGTAGGAGTCGCGGAAGCCAGCCGTTCTCTCCGCGCTCGCTCCTGCGGAGGGAACGGCTGGCGTCTGCGGCTCGCGAACGGCGTCGCGTCCACACTGACCGCCAACGAGGAACCGCTCGCGCCGCAAGTACGCGGCGACGTACAGAAGTTCTAATCTGGACTCTTGTCGAAAAAGTCGGCGAGGAATCCGGTGTCCGTGATTGGCCGGCGAAGCGTTCGACTCTAGCGCCTGTCAATTACGGCGGTCGCATTCCGTGCCGACTCTTTCGCCAAGTGTTAGGATTAGAGCACCAGCTATCGCTTTTCCTTCTTTGCACGTTGTGGACAAAAAAGACTCCGTTCTTTTATCGGCGTCTGTGGCGGTAGCCAACCCATGAAGACAACTAGCGCGCGCCATGGCGACGCACTTTTCGCGGAGCTTGATTGGCTGTGTGGGATTGTAGCGTCAGCTACTGTAGGACTTAAAGTTCAATGAGGTATAGTCAGCCGGCAACAGCCAGGAGGCGCCAGGAAAGTGAGAGCCCACGGTTATACCCTGTCTTGTTGTAACTCGGCAAAGGGTAAACGATAATCCCCAGATTGCGTGCCGACGGCTCCGAAATGCGCGCCGTTTACGAGCGCAACGCACACATATTGGAGCATGGCGCAGCGAAAAACCTGATAATTTTTCGCAGTAAAAGCGCACTTCGGTGATACATAGTCACGTTTCGATTCTCCCACCAGAGCCGTAGCTTTCACCGTACTGGCATCTTACGCGATCAAGGCTTCCTGGGATACCTAGTATTTTCTGCTTCAGACGCAAGGTCAAGCGGCGTCACGAGAGTAAAAGCTCACGTTTGAACAATGCAGCTGCCACTCCCAAGCATGCCCAATGTTTTTTTTGTTTTTTTTTTGTTGTTTTCTTTTTGCAGGTTGTTTGTAGCGATACTGGTACTCGAGTCGTATTGCATGCCTCCGCCGCTCATTTATTTCACGATTTCGCCGTGCACATGCGACCCTTCTGTCCTCAAAATTGCAGTGTTCGATTTCGGAATTGCGTTTGAAGCAAAAAATAATCCTATGGTGAGACCACCTTTAAATCGTATACACCTCAGGCGCGAACGCGGAGTTGTTTTAAAAGCGAGTTGCAACAGCACACCTGAATACCGCGAACAGTTATGCCGACTCAGGTAACCTGGCCATATATGTCAAGGTGAAAACCGAGAGTCTAGTGCCATCTTTCACGTTAGTATTTCTGTCGGGGCGTTTCGAGCTCGCGTAATGAGCGTTCGGTGCTGCGACTGCTTTGTCAAGGAAAGAGCGAAAGTCCACAAGGCGTTTGGCGGCGGCTCCTTAAATAAATAAGTGACGGCCTATTTTAAACTTAACAGCCACGTATGCGCCCTCCATGACCACAGGCAGTTTTGTATGGACCGGCGTTCCTGGAAAGCGTTCCTTCTAGGAGGAACGAAGGAACGCCGATGTTCCATTTTGCAAAGGTTGAACTGACACTGGAACTCGTTACCTTTTTCCAGGACCGGAAAAAGAAACGGCGTTCCTTTTCTTCGTCCAGTGGGGCAATTTTTTTTTTATTTCTAAGAGGGAAATTTTAAAAGTAAAGAAAAGCACAAACACTACGTTTACGTAGATCAAGATCTCGATATCTTTTTTATTACTTCTCTTACGGTATCCTTTCTGTGGTTCTCGCTTGGTAACATTCGGGTCCAGGAGACTTAGTGGACATCGATTTGTTTTTCAGTCTCAGAGACCGCGGTACAAAAAGGGAAACGTTTAGTCGAGGGAAAAGACACAAATAGAGGAATGTTTCAAACTTAGTTACTTTATTTGCATCCACGAATTCTCATCTAACCAGATATCTAGGGCCTACTAAAGCCATCACTGAACTTCCACAAAGAGACCTACAGTTACACTAAAGGAACACGTTACAAGACATCGGACATTGTTCACTTCAAATATATAAAAAAAAAACTACCTTTATTTCTGCTCCCCTTGCCTTCTACCTTTAAACTGATCAAGAAATGCCCCGTTCACGAAGACAAACTGGCAGTTTTCAAGACTGACCTAAAAAAACCATACCCTTGCCCTCACTTGTTCGTCTTGAGGACAGCAACATCGAGAAGCAACTGTTGTGAAGTTCGAACAAGGGCCTTTGTTAGATTGAAACGTCTGAGAATGTTTCAAAAAGCTCGAGCAAAGTTGGGGAACATAATATTTGGCTCGCCTGAATCGCCCACCACAAACATGAATATGGTTAAAAGTTGAGATTTTTAAAGGTGAGTATATCAACAAATGAAACCCTGCTTCCGTGTGTTTTCTTCTCCTGGTCCACTTTTATCACGGAATTAAAATTTGTGTGTTCTCATTTGATGCGAGCGATTAAAAAATAACAAAAAGCTTTTCTCGATCTAACTAAATATGGTAATCAGCAGAATACAAATGTAACGCATATGCAACGACACGTTCCATTTTTTAACTAACGAAAACGAGTTCCATTTTTACACACGAAACTTGTAACGGGAACGCGTTCCAGAAATCGGAAAGAACAAGGAACGAGCCCTTGTTCCTTTTTTTAGCAACGTGGATAACACACACCTCAGGTACTACCACCCCTTGCTTCAATTTGACAAGACCAAATATAACCCGATGCAGCCGCTGCATGTGAAGTCGGTTTAGAGCTCCGCTTTCAAGTACTCAATCGAGTCATGTTAGTTTACGAACCTTTGCTTCTTACCTCAACCCCTTACTCTACCATAACCAATGACAGCTTAAAAGGCCCCTGAAACGAAAAGATAAACAGTTTGGTCGGGACACGCATTTCAAATAATTATTTTAAGCGAAAAACTTTTTTTTACAGCAGACGCGATTTAGCGCGCAGTCACCTCCTTTCCAGTTGCTTTCGCTCTCGGCATTTCGGGTGCGTGGAGGAGAGGTGGATCGGCTTCGCCTTCACGTTGAGGTGGAATGAGCTAACTACCATCTCGTTGAGCGAAGGATTATTCCGTTACTTCATGGACTATGCGCGCCGAATTTCAAATACATCTCTCGCCGCCAAAATTTCTCTAAAATGTTTCTTTTCGTGTCAAATTTATTTCTCAACACGCGTGTCCCAAGAAACCCGTTTAAACAAGTGTTTTTTTTTTTGTTTCAGGGACCCTTTAGCAAATTTATGTTACGATGTTCACGATTATAGGCTAATGCCACAACATCATTAGCCACGAAGAGATAATAAAATGCTTAAGACGCGCCGTGTCTTGCACGTGTTATGTTGCCAACTACTACATTTAGGGCTCCACTAAAAAGGAAAATGAAATGTCTCCTTTTTTATTGGTCCTCGTGAATAAACTTGAAAGCGTATTTAGCTCCAGGTGAATGTGACGCTAGTGGTGGTCATAAAATCTAAAAGTATGAGAATATTGCCAGATAAAAACAAAAGCTAGATAAGCAAAACGAAATGTCTTAATATGTCAACGCCCATCTAGGCCTAATATTCGTCAAACCAATAAGTGGCATCGTGGGCGTCTGTAGCATGTTTTAAAATAAATAATATATTTGTTTGTTGAACAGGTAATACCCTCAACGTCCTACGATAAGTAATTACACATGTGATGGGCTGCTCAAATTTGAGATGGTAAAAAAAAACACGCTTTTAAGAAGGGAGAAACGTTACGGACTCAATAACAATATACACATACCTAAAACGAACAAAATATAAATACAAAAAAATGAGCTAGAAACACGTCAGTGTCTTAGTAATATTAGAACCACAGAGATTCCGATTGTTTGCTTAGCAATTAATTGTCCAAAACTATCAATATTGTTAGCAGTGGACATCTGGTCGGGTATAAAAATTTATTTTGTTATTGTTAACGGTGTCGAAAACACCGCATAAGAGGTCATGGACGCGAAGATGGGCTGTATTTTGCAGGTGCTGTCTAAACTGAAAAGAAATAATATAAGAGATGCTAAAAATTGTGTTTGAAACTGCTGGATTATGGTGGTGAATTTTGTAAAAGAGTGTTAATAGAGGCATTGCTCGTCTTAAGGTTAGGTCTGGGAGACTCGAACGCTGGCACAATCTAGAGATCCCCATGTAAAAATATCAGTCGTAAGAAATAAATCTTAAAGTTATTTTTGGACGCGTTCAAATTCTTTCGTAGGATGGTTTTGCCACCAGGACCATCTAGATGCTGAATCTTCGAACTTACGTCCTTCGAGGGAGAGCTATACATTGTTTTATTGTCAAGAGGTGCCTGCCTTACATATAATTGCAGAAAACCAATTGTGTGTTTGCCTTACCGATAATATATCTAATGTGCGTGATTCATGTAGAATCCGCGGTTATATGAAGGCAAAGTGTATTTATAACACGATGATGCGCTGCGAGTGGTGTTATCAATAGTGTAGACCGGGGATTCTCCATAACTGAAGGTTCGGGAACCCCTTCTGGATCAGCAGAAAGGGTAACCCATCCACCGGCTTAAAGGGGGTTACAAGATAATAACAATGACAAAAGTCAACTTTGAAGCCACTTTGAAGCTCTGAAACCGAGAATAATCAGCCCCAACACCCTTCGCATACATGGTTTGGTCTGGGATTTGACTTTGTTGAATGGTCAACATCAATAAACAGAAAACATGTTAATGGTTTGCTTAAATGTCGGTTGATGACTTTGGGGGCCCTAAGCAGGTCTTCAGGAACTCCCATACGAGAACCACTGCTGTAGCCGTAAGACGGTGGTGACGAAAAGTAATAAATATAAACAATTTTTTACGGACATTCGCTAATCTTAAATTTAATACGCCATGAATAAGAAATTAAGTCAGTTTGCAAACTTAAATGATCCTCGATATTGCGGTGATTTCGCGATAAATTACAGTCATATGCGGAAATGATCGATGTACTGACGAAATACGAAGATTAAGAGCATTGATATTCGATTAGAAACAGGAGCAGTCCGAGCACCTTTTTTTTATAGGAAATGACCGATATTACATTAAACGTCTATCACACGGAGTCATTTTTGATTGCGTATTGAAAACGATTGTAAAAAAAATTCAGAAATCCAGGCAACAATTAATTTTCGCATTGTGAGTTTACACGATAAGTACACTCTTAAACAAAAGAGTCACTATGACTCCCTTTGGGGGTATTTGCGCGCTACAGATTTGACTCCTCCACGACTCCAGTTTGTAGAGTCACTCGACTCTTATTTACAAAGAGTCCAGCGACTCTCATCACACTGGAGTATGGGCGACCCCAGGTGACGTAGTCAACTGTCACTCTTTAATGGCTCTAATCCAACGGAGAAATAGAGTCACAGGACTCCTTCGTGGTAATCACCGTGACACTGTAACAAGAGTTGTTTGGACCCACCTTTTATGAAGAGTCCCCGATTCCTATCGCAAAAGAGTAATGGAAGTGTATGAGCGACTCTCCAAAAAATTATCAGTGCTGACCATCACTTTGTCTGGAGTATAGCAGCCCTAGTCAAGTTTCAGTTTTTTCAACAAAGGAAGGCATTGTGATCGTTAGGAGACTTTTTGCCGCCAGCGAGGCTCCACTTGAATTTCCATAAAAAAGGGTAGTA
This sequence comes from Ixodes scapularis, assembly GCF_016920785.2. Lineage (NCBI taxonomy): Eukaryota > Metazoa > Arthropoda > Arachnida > Ixodida > Ixodidae > Ixodes > Ixodes scapularis. The sequence goes on along the minus strand of NW_024609881.1, from coordinate 38,095,891 downwards.
ACATAAACTGTGTGAAAGTATAAAAGTTGAAATGGAAACTTCGATTCCACCTAAAAGAAGCGGTAACCTCAATTATCTACAAGAGTAAACGTTGAAATGCAGAACTAATACCTTGCAATTCCCTTTAATGCAACACAGGAAAATGAATCATGATGATCGTAACGATGCTGAAGTGAATGCTGCTCTAAAATTTATCATGAAACACAACAGAAGCTTTTAAGACATCGTTCTTTTGTTACGTTGGAATTCGTACACAACAGAAAAAAGAAGTTTTTTTTAATCGGCAGCTTAACTTTCTATTAGTTTGATTGCACTTATCATTTACAATAAGTTGTATACCTTCTTTATCACACGTCTGGACTATTGGCAAGAGCTGGTGTGAATCAACATGTTTTTTTGCTTCATGCCTGGTTTGAGTGGACAGGTGGGTGGCAATAAATAGCAGGAATCTTCAAATTTAACAATAAAGATAGCTATTTTGTCTCAGCTCATATCACTGCCATTTGTGCACATGCAAGTTCACGAGTCCTACCGCGCAGGTACTGAAAAAAGCAAACGACAAGTATTTAAAACAATTACTTTGTTAGAAACTAATGTGATACATACTGCCTCGAAAGAGTGCTTCGGCTAGTCACAGGTGTTTTATCACAATAACTAAACAAATAACATCATAAGAAATAAAACTAATAAACACAACTGATTTAATTATTAAACAATAATGCAAATAAATTACTATGACAAGTTTCGTGAAGGCTTGCTTTGCTTGTTTGGTGTTACAGGATTATATTAGAATAAAAATAAATTGAAGTAAGTTTCCTTAAGGCTCGGTTCGCCTACTTGCTGTTTTGTCAAAGCTTTGTTTTTCTTTCTGCAGTTTCTTCTTTTATGGTTTGGATCCCCAGATCAACAGATGCACAAAGCACAAAAAAAGAAAAAAAGAAATCTAAGAGAAGTTTGGATACACAATGGAACACACAAACCTTTGTATTATAGCTGGAATAATCACCAAATACATATGGAAAACATTAGAACAGTAACCATTACTGGTAAATCGTTTTTTCTATTCTAGGAATGTGCTCCGAGTGCTGTCACAACTTTCACAGCTCCTACCATAATCTTTGTATTTTTTTACCCGTGAGGGTGCTCAAGCACAAAAAGTGTGCTTCGTCGACTCCCATCACATACTGACCTTTCTCCGCTCAGTACATGGCTAATATCAGAGATATTCCTGCTGAAAAGTCCAGGACGTCGATTCATAGGTCCTCGCAGACAACGGACATGCTTCCAGATGTCCATGGGTGATTTCCAGTGAAAAGTAACGTCGGGTTACCAAAATTCTTTTCTGGGTAGTGGGGAAAAAATACCAATGATAAGAAATAAGTTCTGGAAGTCAGACGAAGTTGTAGGTGAGCAAAGTAAAACTTTCGAGGACATGTTAAGTGCCCACAGTGTTATAGATGGAAAGTCCATGCAACAGAGTCAAGACAAGCGGGGCAGGCGCCCGTTGCTGTCTTTCTATATTTCGCTTTCCCCAATTCTCACTTGATTGTAAAGTGTTTCGTACGGTGGAACTAGAGCATCAGGGTGTCTACCAAATTATTGATTTCACACCCCTGACTTTTCTAGAATTTCCCTTGACTATTTTGATAAAAACTACCTGACCACTTCTGGGTAGAAGGATCATACTTCGGAAAGGTTGTTCAGCATAGTCGTACCCATGCGCAACCGTCAAGCTGTGTTCCGCATTGCCGTTCCACTTTCATTGGTCAGTTTCCCTGATGAAGCCAATGAAGCCAACTTTTTCCGATTTCCCTGAGAATTTCAGGTTGGTAGACACCCTGATGATATGTCACATTTCACATGAACACCACGAAAATGCAGACAATTGCATTCAAAATTATTTTATCCACCAGGAGGAACCTAACATATTCTCATGTAGAGAGATAGAGAGTGGAGGGCAGGGGAGGCTGGCTGCTGCTATTGTCTACCTTTTCTTTAAAAATAATATCAATTTAAGGCTCAAAGGGAACGTAAGTAATATATCAGTAAGTGCACTGAGAGCGCTTGAAACACAAGGGGCACGGTCCTTACTGAGGAAACAGGGGAGGGTACAAAGTCTAGCTGTACCTGTTCTGCAGCACCCTGCATAAGCTAGGTGCTAGGCAAGACTGGGGCTTATCTACTGAGAGTGTCTAGTACAGTCAAAGAAAGCATTATACAATTCTTCGTGGCTGCAATGAAAAAATATTGCATTAAAACAGGGACAAGGAAGGAAATGAAGACATTTTTTCTGAATAAACTAGTCGGTAGTAAGCGCTTGTTTCTTCCTTTCTCGTCCCCGTCTTATTGTGCTCCCTTTTTAGTTGTAACGCAAGCAAGCCACAATGGAATTTAGAGAGGGCTAAAAGCTCGCTTTAACATCTGTGTGCATGTGAGGCAAATCTTTATGTACAAGGCCTACTACAAAGTAATAATTGTCACTATTTTCTATCTGAGTAACAAAATAATGCATCTCTGCATTACAAAGTACCCCATAACTTTCCGTGTGCTGTACCGACATAGGCATCTTTTGCACGCAGAAATGGCGGGACACTAAAACTAATAGTAATTTCTCTATCATCTTTGCTTAGATAAATGTTACTGAAGTTTGGCAGGAAAGAACCGCCTTCGAATATCAGCCCGAATATGGTCTTTGGTTTGTTTTAAGTCATGGCCAAGTACTTCTAAAAAAATACTGAAATAACCAGTTGAGAAGACAGCGGACGATACTTATCTCACTTGGTTTCCAGCTTTAAAAAAGATATGTCTACAGATTGGCATAGCGAAAAAACCCTTTCAAACAGATTACCAACCATAGTTACATGTGATTTATCTTTAACATGAGTACGGTAGTAACATCTACCACGCAAACGGCACGGCTTTCCATCGCTCTTGTCCCTTCCCCTATCTTGTTTTCTTTTGCAAAGATCGGCATCGATAAGAACAGTGTAGGCCTCGACGACAGCAAACAGAGCTTGTTAGTGGTCGTCCGCACCAATTTAATCACAACAGTCTAACCCTCGTTTTAAGATTGCAAAAAAAAAGGATGCTTTCACCCAGCAAAAAAAAAAAATAGTAAAGTGGATTGGAGTATGACCATTGCACCTCTATGCTCACAAAGCCTGCCAGTTCGACGACGGAGTCATAGAGTCAAAGATTTAGAGCATGAGGATTCGGTAGCACAGTGCCTCAAAGAGCCATCGGGGAACCTGGACGTCAGTGCACACCTTTTGCAGTGGCGAGGACCTGAAACTTACTTCTTGCGTGTTTCGCGTCCGCTGCGGCGAGGCTCTTCTCCGTGTATGCCACTCCACCTTTTCTATTTCGGCGACCGCTTCTCGTGAAAATCTGCCAGGCTTTGCAGTATACCTGTAGAGGAGGCAAAGGTACGACAGATGCTGATGTTCTTTAGCAGGGCGCCAGCCTGCTGTGTAATCTTTGGGCAGCCCCTTAGTCCACAGAACTCTGAGAATGAAAAGGTTATCCCACCTGTGACATTATCTGCAACTCGCAAACTCCAGTGCTGCATTGGATTGTTTACAGGAAGGCATGCAAGTGAGTCATGTTTTTTTACCTGCAAAACTTTCAAATGGCCTAATTGTTTACCTTGGCAAAAACTGCACGGTTCGGGGCACAGCCACGCAGGCGGCAAGGCGCTGGCACCAAGAGGTCCCGTTCCCTTTCCCTGGCTGGCTCCTGTGGTACCCTTGTCTCCGTGGACTGAAAAGAGAATTGTTCAGTTTCGTGCATACTTGAGCCTCCACTGAAACAAAAATGATTCCACACGAACCTAATTGCCTATAAAGACCAAAGTTCACTTCTTCACTCTTATTTTCTACCCACCTAATACAGTGCTTTGTTAACAGGAACACCACCGTTAACTAGAAAACTAATTCGTAATGCAAGTGCTCCGTAGTAATGAATCATGTTGAAGTTCTAATTAAACAACAAGCATGGGCGCTAAAGACACTCTTCAACATGGGTGAGTATTAGTGGTCCCGATTTGGCTAAGATTTGCGAGGCCTAGTTTGACAACATAATAAATCCCTATTGGAAAACCCCAATATAAACAGCGTAATATGGATATTGGTAAACAATATCTTTTTATTGTATTGCAATACAATATAGACAGTGTATGGGAAAACATTACATTTATTGTATTGTATTACAATAAGGATTTGTTATGGGATTCCAATATCCATAATTCGTTGAAAATATTGGAATCCAATACCGTATAAACCCTTATTGGATCCCCATGTGTTGTATGGGGATCCAATAAGGGTTTACGATTCCAATATACTCAGCGTATTGTGGATATTGGAATCCAATATATTATATCGGCTACCAATAAAACTATATGCGAGTTGGAATATCACGTTCAGCACGACATTTCTTTGCAACGCAGTCTCTTCTTGTGTGTATTTCTGAGTGATAAAATAAAAAGTGTTGTTGTCAAATTATGAATAAAGAAGCAAAACACTGGGCTTATCCATACCAATTATATTTAACATATTCCTGAACTGGAGGATCTGGCATTTACTGCAAAAGAAAGTTAATTGTTTAGGACCCTCATTCAAAAACTTGCTGTTTGAAAACAGAATGTGAAATCCTCACCTTTTAATGAAAGCAGCACCTGCTAGCTGAAGCCATATAGAAACTGCAAAATAAAAATTTGTGATTAGTTCGCAACAAGTAGCAATACTTCACTAAGCCGGATAGATTCAAAATTTTGTCTGCGTTTGATTGTGGAAAAATAAGCTTCCATTCCACTGTCACGGATCATTCTGAGCTCCGTCAATTAAATAAACCTATCGGCTCGTCTGGCTTCACAGTTCCTGCTTTGCACCTAACTAAAGTATCTGGAATGCTCACCTTTGAGGAAAAACAAACTGGTGCTTGCTTGCTTGTAGGCCATGGAAACTGGAAGAGAGATTTGCGATTAGTTGCGTCCAAGTAGCAATTACATTGAGTAGCCCCGTAATCTACACTAAGTCGAAAAGATTAAAACAATTACATGCGCAGGACATAGATAACCTCTTGCAACGTAACTGGGCATACGTCAATGTCGCTCGCGTGTATTACAGAAAAATAAGCTTCAATGCACGAGCCCTCAGTCGTTCCGAGCTCTATCAATTAAAAATGCTGTACCGGTCGTCTGGCTTCAGTATTCCTGCTTCGGGAATCTGGAATTTTCACCTCTGAGGAGAAGCAAACTGGGAACTGCTGGCTCGTAAGCCTTGGAAACTGTCAGAAAGATTTGCGATTAGCTGCGTCCAAGTACCAATTTCTTTGACCAGCCACCTACAGCACACTAAGCCAGATAAAATCAAAATTACATGTGCGTGACATAATATGCCTCTTGTGACAAAACTGGGCACATGTTTTGTCGCCTACAGCAACACTGAAGCCAGACAGAGAAGCGATACGGCATATTTAATTGACGGAGCTCAGAACGACTGGGGACGCTTTCACTGAAGCTTGTTTTGCTACAATACACGCGTGTATTGCAGCAAAACGAGCTTCAGTGAAAGCGTCCCCAGTCGTTCTAAGTTCCGCCAATTAAATATGCCGTACCGCTTGTTTGGCTTCAGTATTGCTGCTTCAGAGCAAACTAGAAAATCTGGAATCCTCACCTTTGAACGAGAGCGAACTGGCACCTGCTGGCTTGTGGGCCGTGGAAACTGCAAGAGAGATTTTTGATTAGTTATGTACAAGTAACAATTTTTTTCGAGTAGCTGCCTACAGCACATTCAAATTACATGCACGGGACATAGATGCCTCATGCGACGGACCCCCTACATCCTTGTTTTCCATTAACTTTGCTCACCTTCACCACCCGCCTCCAATTTCTGCGCTACTTCTTTAATCTCAATTCCCTGGTTCCCAAAGGCCATGCCATGGCTTGTGCCAGTCACAGGTCTGTCAGCTCTGCAACTGGCGCCATTGTGGCAAAGACGCCAAAGCACCTGGCGCTTGATGTGCTCTTTTAATATTTTGAGCATTGCTGAAAACAGGTGGATGGGTGTCTGGTATGCCCTTTGATTAGTTGCGGATCGTTTCGAATCAGAGGGTAGGCGCTTCTGCGATCTGAGCGCATGCTCGGTATTTAACAATAGTTGTAATTGAACTCTGCAGGAATCTTCAATCATAACAAACAGAATGTACAAGCCAAAAGGCTTAGCAATTGAAACACTCACCATCTATCTATTTTCGTTTCTTGTCTGCAAGAAGCTGTCGTATATGTAGCCTGCCTTGCTTAAGCCGCTCCTCCCTAGTGTCCCGGTTGGGTCTCGTCCTGATGAATCGTCGGTGCAGACCTGAGGTGCAGTCAACATCAGATTAGACCTTTTGAGACAGAACCATATACTTGCTGGGAGGAAGTATACCCAAACGAATTTTAGCCATGTCATTCATAGGGAGTTTTAAAATGAAAGGCCTGACGTAAAATGAGACGTCAATACTGACGCACCCTTTTTGCGAACCTAAGATTTTGAAGGCCTGGTCCCCCTAGCTAGGGGGACAAGGCACATCAATCCCGGCATGTGGATGAAATTTTTACCTTAAGATCCTGACTCAATGCCCACCCCCGAATATTCGACCACCACACTTTTAGAAAAAGATAACTTTTTAGAAAACACCAAGTCATCGACCACCCCTACAAAAGCCTGAACCAAGCCTCCTCGTACCATGGCTTGTTTGCTCCGTGCCACCTTGAGTTAATTCGGGCTGACATTTTTTTTTTTTTCAAATGGAACCCAGATTCTTAGTTTTGGTTTCACTTGCAGAGGCAGGTGGATACTTTTGTAAAGCTTCCTCCCTATGCGCTTCTGAGTCAACATTTTTGCAATGGCCAACCCCCGGGCTGTGATTTTTGCGCTCCTTGACAAATGCTGAAACTCGTATAGCAGTGATGTGATTGGCCTAAGCCGTTTTGGAGCAGAAAAAGTGGCCTTTGGAGCAGCCAAAACAGTGTTTTGGAGCAGCAAAAGTAGCTTTTAAAGGGACACTGACACCCCCGCAAAAATTTTTTTTTTTTTATTTTTTGCCAGGCGCTTCATTATGGTGTCGGAGGACTACCCAATTAATATTTTGCAACAGAGTAGCGTATTTTTTTAATAAAGCCAAAAGACGCGACTGCTCGAAACCGAAACCGAAACCCGACGGAGGTCGGAGAAGTGGAGAGAAGATAGTGAGTGGCGGAAGTCACGTGGCTACACCCGACCGCGCGTTTTTTTTTTTTTTTTCTTCGGTAGCAGACGACACGATATGCGGCGTGCGATGCGGCGTGCGGGAACTACTCGCCGTGCTTTTGCAGCTATGTTTGTTCCGCTCGTTGTTCTGTCCTCCAAGATGAGTTGTTTTGTACATTGAGGAGTTGGAGATGAGTAGTGAGTGCCCGTGGTGAATTTCCATGATCGGCTCCGAAAAGAATACACCCAAGATGTTGCGTGAAGAGCTGACTGACATGTCCTGCATCCGAAAAAAAGTGGCATTGTGCGACAGAGTTTCCGAAAGATCAACGGGATCGGGACCAATGGCTGGCTGCAATTCCTGTAGAACATATACCGGCACCTCGGAAAGCGGACGCAACCTGATTTATATGCTCCTTGCATTTTGTGGAAAGTGATTACATTGGGTTCGCAGGTGTCAAAACGGAAATCCCATACCATTTAATTCAGCGAAGTATCTTCCACAACATTTGTTTGTTATCTTTTTGTTTGTTTCTTCAGTGATGATTGTAAAAAAAAAAAGAAAAAGATATGTAAACATCGGAAAATGTTCGAAAAAAAACGTGACATCTAAACTTCTTTTATTTTTTGCATCACACAATCGTAAACTTAAAAAGTGAAAGCCGTTTACAACTTCCTGTAACGCCGAATTGGAGCGCAGCTTTTGAGGAGGAGTGGAGGGTATATTCCTCCTCCTCCCTCGTGATCATGCCTGCTAGTTCTCCTCCCCTCGCCTCCGCCTCCTCGTCTCTCCTCCCCCCCTCCTCCACCTTCGTACTGCTTTCCTCCTTGCCGCTCAAGCCGGAAAGGGTCGCGTAAGAGCTGTGCTCTTACGCGACCCTTTCCCCCCCCCGAAGCATACTAGAGACAATGAGGGGAGGAGGAGGAGGGGGAGGAGGAGGGCAGAGGTCCGGGGGGTCACGTGACTTCGAGGGGACGGGATCACATGACCTTGGGCGGACCGTCACGTGACTTCGGCGGGGGAAGGGGAGTCACCCCCGAGGTCACGTGACCTTGGCGGGGGAGGAGGGGGGAGGAGGAGGAGCGGAGGGGGAGGAGGAGGAGGGGAGGGGCGACGCCGACGCCGACGCCAACGCCGACGTCGCACAGACTGGAAACGGGTCATGTGACCCCCTCCCCCCGAGGTCACGTGACCCGCCCGGACCATACTACACAATGAGGGGAGGAGGAGAAAGAGGGGGAGGAAGAGGAGGAGGAGGGGGAGGAGGAGGAGAGGGAGGGGCGCGGTTACGCCGACGCCGACGCCGACGCCGACGGCGACGGCAACGCCGACGGCGACGCCGCTCAGGCTGGAAACGGGCCCCTAAGAGCTGCGCTCTAAAAAAAAAAAAGTTTCACAGGGGATCGAACCCGGTCCCACCGCGTGTGGACCGGACGTCTTTCCCACTGAGCTACTGGGGCATCGCTTTTGTGGTGGATCTCTTTCCTTAGTAATAATTCAGCCGGTAAACTGTAAGTTGAAAAGTTTTCTGTCGATTTTTCTCTGGAAAAAGCACTCCCGGGTCGAAGTCGCGAAGCACCACGCTTTGGGGACATTCGCACCTAGTAAAGAAATCGTACGCGTGCATATTCACCTCGAAGTAGACACGTCGTGCTTGACGTTTGCGCGAGCGATGTCTTCAGCCACGAGAAACTCGGCGACGTCTCGCGCATATCAGCTTGGTGGCCGGGCGTGTCGTACGGGGTGAATACCAATTCTTTTGATCAGTCCCAAATTTCTCTGTTAACGGTAGACAGAATTCGCCGGTACCGCGAACGACAGTTCTGAAATAGAGGTCATACGCCCGTCGTCCGCTGTCATCGCCGTCCCCGCGAGTCCCACGATTCGCGAAATGACGAACGCACAGAATGCTTCCGGTTGTCTGTGGAACTTTTTTTTTTTCAATCAACGTATTTACAGCTTTTTAGAAGCCACAAAAAATAGGTTTCATATTCAAATTTTTTTCTATTTTTATTATTGAGTGTGTGCCTTCAGTGACCCACGACTTTGATTAAATTTGGTGGTCGCATCGATACCTTAGAAAACGGCCCGTGACCGCGAAAAAGAGGGTGAGCGAGACTCGAACCGGCCAGTTCTTGATCGGCGGTTTTCGGGCGGAAAGAAACCGAATTTCGAGCCGCAAATTCTGTTCTGGGTAGTTGAGCTCTCATATGTCACGTACAACTAAAAACCTCGGCGAGCATAAATACACTGTCTGTGTCCCTTTAAAGCAGATATTCTAATAAAAATAAAAATATTTGTTTTAAATGCTGGACACGCGAAGAGATTCATGCTGCCGAAATAAACCAATTATGGTGAAGTTCGGCCACCTGGGAGTCTTTCAAGATGTAACTGAAATGCCAATGACATGACACATTTCTTTTTGCTTTTCAAAACATTCTGCAAGGCTGGAGCAAGCTTTGCTTTAGCTTAGGGTAGTAATGAATGTCCAATTTCAATGTCTCCAAAGAAATATTGCGACATCCCACTAGTGTACAGTGCTGTAGGCATTGCCAAGCAATTCCGAAAAACTGCTTGCTACCGTTTTACTGGTTGCCGACGTGCCAGATTTTCGTCAAAACTAATTAAATGTAAAACAATGAATTGCAAGCGTCCCGGCTGCTGCCTCTGTTGTGCAATTATGTTCGCATCGTTGGTTCACATGCACGTGAGGGCAACTCCTGCAGGCTTGCAGGTCACGTGCTTCGTCGCGCGAGCGAAACGGCTGTTCGATCGAAACCGAAACCATGCCTCTCCGCTCTGCCGCCGACTGGTTGCCAAAAGTCTATGCAAAATGTAACTGCACAGCATGCGACAAAAAAGAGTCCAGCGCCGCGTGCTTGCAAGGCCGGCAGGTTAGGTATGAGATAAACACAGAAAAAAAGAACCTGAGCGCATTGATGCAAGACATCGCGAGCCAGGGTCGCTTTGTGCAACGACTGAACTCGAGACAAACAAGCGCGCTCTGTGGGTTCAGCGTGCAGACATTCCCTTCTTTGCTTCAGCTCACTTCAACTTTTCTTCGCGACACATTTTTCACGTACCGGCGTCCCTCTCGAAAGAAAGCCCATCAAGAGAAACCTAGGTAATCAATACTTCGACACAGCAGTCTTTGAGCTAGAGAGGGATTTTGTAGCAGCGTTTGTTTTAAACAAGAACATGAATGTTGATGAACATGCGGCGGTCCTTATGTTTCAGTTTAGGAAGCTCCATATCTCCAACGTCTTGCGGCCGTTGATTTCAGGAGCGAGAGCTTCAGCTCAAAAAGTAACTCCCACCGCGCCGAAACATAGTTTCGTTTCACAGCGTCACGTCATGGCTGGTACCCAGCACGCTAGCGTCGCAGCACACACACACACGCCGGCAACTATCGTTAAAAAAAAGCGAGACGAGACTTACGCTTACGAGACGACGAGACATGAAAGGAGAGACGGCATGGCGGAAAAAACCATGCAAAAAACCATGGACGATTGATGCAGGGTATTTTGTGTCGGGCGGCCGTTTGCGCCGCCTAGCTCATGCATGCTCAGTTACGGTACTTAGTTTAGTTTCAGCTTTGAAAGGCGACCAAAATTGGCCCTTTGGCGCAGATTACCCATATTTTGGGAAAATGTAGCAGGATGTAGCAGGGTTAGCCCCTTGGCGCAGTTTGGCGCAATTGGCGCAGCCATCACATCACTGATATAGGTGGGCAATAGCTCGCCTTGAAAATACTTGCTCTCGGTGGCCGAGAACAAACTCGTGTTCCTGATTGGCAGCCATTTGCTGCGAAGAATACCTGCACATATCCTAAAGAACCCAGTCTTAGTCTAACACAGATGCTTTGGCCAGACAGAGACGCAAAAGCCTGACACAAGACCACTATAAAGACAGGAAATAGAGTGTCTGTGAGGAATAAAACACACAAATCAGATAGGCATCAATCACTCACCTTGAAAACATTTGCCATGAGCGGCAAGGAGCAAACTTCTGGCCTTGATTGGCTGGTGCTCGCCACCAAGACCTGCATGTATAAGAAAGACCCGGTATTAATCAAACTTGGGTGTTTTTGCAGAAGAGACACAACAAAATACTAATGCAAGACCAGAACACATAGGAAATGGCATCCAAGAGGAATGAAACACAAAACTCATACAGGCGGGTAATAGCTCACTTTGAAAATACTTGTTCTTGGTGGCCGAGAACAAACTTGTGTTCCTGATTGGCAGCCATTTGCTGCGAAGTTTACCTGCACATATCCTAAAAAAACCAGTCTGAGTCTAACACAGATGCTTTGGCCGGACAGAGACACAAAAGTCTGATACAAACCACAAAAAGCAGGAAATAGTGTCTGCGAGAGATGAAAACAGACCGAGGTGGAGAGGCTCGTTCTGTTTCACCTTAGTCAAAAAGTGTAGCTCATTTTGCTAAAACAATGCATATTTGCTAAAAAATGTATAATATATATTTGCCCCACTTAGCAGAGTTTACTGCCAAGGGTGCCTGCAAACCAGAATAAGTCAGACTTAGTCAGTTTTTTTTTTCTTTTGATGAGCGACAACAGAATCCTAAACGGGTGATGAAACAAAATATAAGCCTACCAAGCCAGACTAGTTTGCCTTGATGCAAGTACAGTGCCTCGGCCGACAAATGAGTTTCTATTCTTGGTCACTTGTCATATTTGATGGGAACAGTAAAGTAAATGAAAATAAGGCTATCTTTCTTGCAGCCGACAGCTGCAAACGAAATTCATATACCTCGATAAACAACCTAAAAATAAAATTGGGTGGTGGCCAAGTGGTTTATAGTGTCAAATTTCAAATTTACAGACTGTGTAGTTCTGGTTTAAGTCCTCCTGGTGTATATTTTTACCCTTATTAATTTTTTTTTTGAGGCACTAACACATAATTTATATGCTAATTCAACTTTAGAAGCGTTATAAGAATACTCCACGGCTTAATAGTGCTCGTAATAATTTCTCATGAAGAGCGGCTTTCAATTTTTTTCTTGCTCTCGCTGCTGCTTGCTTCCTCACCCTTAAAATGCTGACAACTCGACACAAAAGTAATAAAAAAAATGTGCTTCAAATGTGATGAAGATGAGCATTTCTAAGTTGTACCCCTGCTTCATGCCCTGACCATGCTACCATACCATAGCTGAGCACAGCGACGAATGGTCCCAGGTGCTGTGACCCGACCGTATATAGCCTTACGGTGTGGCGCAACTTATGGAGCCCCTATGCTTGATGATGGAGCCAGTGTGCGAGGTGCGACCTGCTTGAGCTGTGCAAGCCACAGCTTTACAGCCTGCAAAGGGTGGGAAGATGCCCCTACCCTTGCAGAGCTTGCAATAGCTTAGCAAGAAGCTATTGCAAGCACTAGGGAGCCAGTGTGTGAATAAAAGCACTTCTGAATGTGAATTAGTGTGTAAATTATGCGTCTATACGTTAAAACTTTAAAAAAAAGTATTATTTATAAGTATAAATATATATATATATATATACTGTAAACGACTAAATTTTCGCGACGAACTAATTTTCGCGAATTTCGCGAATCGCCTACAAACGCGAAAAATACGTCCCGCGAACAACTCGGGCAATATGTGAACACTACGGAAGCTAAGCTCGGTTCGCGAAAATTAGAACCCGCGAATAATTTCAAATTTTCAGCTTTGGCCCGATTCGCAAAAATTTGAGTCCGCAAAAATGAAGTCGTTAACAGTATACTAAAAAAAATGCAAAAAGAAAAGAAACGTCTCCAGGTGGGTTTGAACCCAGAGCTCCACTGCCCTTGATTTCAGTTCCCTAAGGACCACTTCAGACGGGGCAACGTTTCTAGCAATTTTGAGGTTGCTGGCGGTTTGTTCCCTAGGTTTTCCCAGATCAGCACGAACTTCTGAGATCAGGTTCGGCTCAAAACAGACAAGCAACTCTAACAAACTGGAGAAGTTGGAAGCGGCAGCAGCCAATCAGAGACGCAATATTTTCACGTGACACCCCTGTGGTGGTGAGGATGACAGCTGAAGACTTGGTCCTGGTTTGAAATGGATCATTTTGGAAATAAACTTTTTCAGAAACATGAGTGAGTATTCTCAACGCCACTCAAAGATATAAAAACACGTTTTTAGCACGTAGTTGTGCGTCTATATAGTGCAAGAAAAATCCAAATTCATGATGATGGCAAGTCATAGCAATTCGGTTGCAGCGTGTGAACGCAGGCGGCCCGTGTTGCTGGTGTTGCGACGTTAAGTTGCTGGGGGAAATTGCCCGTCTGAAGTGGGCCTTAGGCTCGCTTCCACCGTTCACGCTCAGCGAGCAAGCCTGCTTCAACCGTTCACTCCTCAAGGCAAGCTGGACAGCTACAAGCCACCTAAATGTCTACCGCCGCATCCCCGGCCAGGTCGTGACGCGACATAACTTATTAAAAGTCTTGCTGTCACTGCCACGACCGGCCAGAGTGAAGTCGAGAAAGAATCATATAAATCATTTCGTAGCTTCTTGGAACGACCCCCCTCAAGGGAGAGTCGTCCCTCCGCCCTTCGTCGATTGTTGGACTGACGCAAAGCAACTAGCCGTCCTAGCCCAGCAGTTACAAATAGTAGTGCTCATTAACTCGGCTGCCAGCATTCCAGGTGCCAACCGCAATTTCCGCCAGTTTACCCGACACCCTCTGACAATCTCGTCTGCCAGTGTTCCCGGTGTCAACTGCCATTTCTGCAATCTTTCCAACACCCACTGACAAAACCCCATCTGTACTCCAGGCCTCGACAAGCGCTTACTTGCCTACCGCATCACCCCAAGCCTAAATCTTAAATCTGCAATGAGTCCTGGCTGTTTCCCCTCCTGCCACTCGTTATCCTGCCTTCCAGCGAACATGCCGTGACTCTCCTCTGCCTCTGAAGACAACTTTCTTACATCTTAAACGCGCTCCCCGTCTCTTGCCAACCACTAATCTGGGGTACCCGAGAAAGCGGGTCTGCAACCTCGTTCTTCGAGCCCTTTAGGTACTCGATTGGAGGAGACACCTGCTGAGCTCTGCCGTGAGACAAGTCGCCAAAATTCCAACATATTTGTCTCAACGGGCATCGTTAGCGTTAGTGAACAACCCGCTTAACGAATCCGTGAGACTCCCTGGGGACGACTAGAAGCAAAGGCATACCAAACGAGCCCCATGTTGGATTTTCCATTTTAATGTTGGTTTTTTTATGGAGTTAGCTTAGCTACTAATAATCACCGCCCAATTGGTATGCGCTCCGCCTGTCACCCAGGGAGTGACATACAGCAACGAGAAGACAGCGAATAAGTTGACTGTACCTCACGGTTGCCCGTCGTTCGGAGCCGGCAGTCCAGGCACGCCGACCCTTGTTGTCGCCCGTCGATCAGAGCTCACAGTCGGAGTCAGTGTACAGGCCTGCGGATCGTCCTTGCCACGCCAGCGCTGCGTAGACTGGCTGTCCCGGGCTATCACTGCCCGAGTCTCGCTGTGGAATCACCCCGGGATCGTCATGGCCTAGGCTAGATGGCCAGGACTCGCCGTTTCTACCGGTCCGGACTTCAAACCTCGCTGGTGGACCGCTCCGGGGTTCGGCATGGGCCAGGCCAGGCAGCCCGGCTCCGATGTTCCTGCCCAGCTCCAGCCTCGCTCAGCACGCACTGTCTCGCGCCAGCTCGTGACTTCTCCGCCGACCGCCTGTCATGCCCTCTGCCTAGTCTTTCACCCTTGGCTCCCAGAAAGTTAAGGAAAGGAAATGTACCATTATGTTCAGTGAAGTTCGGTGAGAAGACCCAGGACTCGGACAAGAATGCCGTTATCCTTGGTGTGACCCTATGAGACTCTCTTGCTGCCTTTGCTGGGGTTTATCTAACTGATGTACCCGTCTGAAAAGTAGAAGAAACATATGTGCATAACACTCATTATTCACAAGAAAATTTGTCAACATCCAAAATGACCCACGGAGAAAATTATGCGAGGAATTTGTCGGCCACGTTGGCCGAGTTACCCCTCGTGGCCAATGCTTCATTGCAACTTTAATTGTAGTAAACAGTCATAAAGTATATTACAAAGTGCAATTTGGTTTTGTACGAACCTACAACACACAAAACAGCACTCTAATACAGTATGTCGAGGTACCTCTAAACAAATTCCAGGGTTTCATAGAGCCTCCTTCAGTTAACTGATGTTAAACATAAAATATGTGCACCAAGGAGTGAGCAAACAGTGACTCCCAATTAGTCTCAAGCACCAGCGAAATGTCGACAAGGAGTGCAATGTGTAGAATGTCGTCTAGAAATGTGCAGCCAAGATGAAAAGGCGAGATATAACGATATCAGAATAAGATCACACCAAAAAGGTTCCGTTACAATCTAGGCACAGTAATGAGTCAACCGACGTTCAGCCGCGATTCACTTTGCGTTGAGGTGAAACATGGCCAACAAAATATAAAAAAAACGGGTTTTTTTTTTGTTTGTTTTTCTGTACATTATTTGCTTTGCGCCGTTGATAGAAGCACAGTTGGGCGGCGTCACAAAGTCACTCGCTAGCGTTTTTCAAATTCGTTCATCGGCACTCATGGTCTACCCGGGAGGAGAAAAGTACGAGCTCAGAGCCGAGCCGCCGAGCGTCGATTGCGACTTTCCTAAAGAGAAGCTCCGGTAACACTTCGGCGACTCGTCAGCTTCAAACAACGCTCCTTCGAACCACCTTCGAACGAGCCTGACGCGTCCGCGAATCCAATGCGCCGAACGGTCGCGGCAGAAAGCACGCCGGAAGGAAGGGGGCTGGAGGCTGAGTATCCGAAAGAGACGCGGCGCTGGTTTCTACGTCTATTTCGCACATGAGATAACAAACTGGCAAAGCTAGCCGAGTGTGAACGGTGACTGACGTTACATTGGAGCACACGCAGTCGAAATGACGCCTGCAACAGAGCACAGCTAGAGGTTTTCAACAGGGGACACATGCGTTCAAAAAGGCCGCGATTTAAAAACTTCACGTCGCCTTTCTGTCCTTCGGTGTTTACTTTGATCCGCGTACACCAAAGCACTCAATGCTGCAAGTAATAACGTCGTATATACGTACCTTTCGAAGCAATTGAAAGTGTGTAGGTTTCGCTCGATGCCCACGAGCACAGAGTGCGACGAACGCCAATCCCGCCGGCAGCGCGACGGCGCCGGCTGGCCGGGTCACCGGGTCAGCCGGGTCGCGAAACCGACGCCCGCCCGCTGCGCACTGCGCATGCTCCGCTTCTCGGCTCTCTCAACCATCTCAGCTCTCTCGGCCGCTCCGGCTCTGCCAGCTCTGCTGGCTCGGCAGCACGCCGACTCACGGGCATCGCGGGCTCGCCGGGCTCGCTCCCTTCGAAGTTCGAACAGTTCGAAGTTCAAACTGCTTCCAAAGCGCGAGCTTGCGCGCGCGCGCGCGGGTTGGCGATGGAAACTATCTTCTCGAAAAACGAGGCTGTAACGTATCGTTTGATGGCGCAAATGCACGTATTTTTCACGTCGTTTTTTGTACAGTGTGTGAATCTCGCGAAACAGGCGACGAAAAGTGGTGGGTGAAATGTGCTCGCATGTCGTCGTGGATTTTGTGTACCACGTAGGATTACCCAGAAAGGTGGGTCAATATCGATAAATGTGCGCGTAAGAAGCAACTACATGCACGTGACCTGTCACACCTATTCACCCTCATTATTTTATCGTGCGAACCGACATTGCCACGTATCGTGTTCGATTTCGGTCCCAACACCGGTAACTTCGAACATATCGTGTTTGATGTTGTGTTTCTCGCCGTCGGTAACTTCGTATTGATATCGTATTCGGTCTGGTGGTTGTGTCTCAACACCGATGGTTTCTTGTTGTATTGCGATATTGTGTTGCAACATCGAATTCTATCCCGGTACGTTGGGTTTATCGTTTGGCGATCAACTTTTGTTGCATTACAACTGCAATAAACATTTGTTGGAAAACAATCACTCCAATGAGCACGTCGTTATTGGGCTTTGTCATTAAAAGGTAGGTCGCGGCGGGTGTTCCGGCTATAGTTATTCTGAATGGTTTGGTGGTTGTCTAGTTTCAAACGCGCGAGGCTGTGTGTACTGTGTGCCGTACTAACAGCTGTACATACTTGCATTGTCGATCAATGTTAATGTGTTCGCAACGCAGAACGTTTATGCTATGTGTGTATCCACACCCAATATATTTCTCGCGTATTGCCGTGTGGATATGCCAACGTAATTCATGTTGGTAACTTGGTATCCGCGTTCTGAGATTTATGCGCGCGATATATCATATTGTATTCTCCTTTGGTCGCATGATCGACGACCGATATTTGTATATCGTGTCGCCGTACAGTATGTCCATGTCGGTCACCAATATGCACGCGATGTCGTATTCTATTCCAATAACCGTAAGTTCTGTCGGGATATTGTGCTTCGATATCGTGTTGTATACCAATAACCGCAAGTTATATCGGGATATTGTGCTCCAATATCCTGTTGTATACCAATAACCGCATACTATATCGGGATATTGTGCTCCGATATGAATTCATATCGTGCTTATTGGGTTAATCGGATAACAATACGTTTTTATTGGTTTCCATCATCTTCATTGGAATACAATATTTCCAATAAGCCGACTTCATATTGGCCTTTTTCAGTAGGGATTACATTGTTTCTGGTCACATTAATTTTTTTAAATGCCTTGGCAATAGTTCTGACGTTGGACTGGTTTTCAGCGCACCAATATAATGTTTGCAACTTCGCCATGAGAACCACGAAGTTCTTTCAAAACAAAATAGCAAGCTTTAAAATAAAATAACAAAAAAGTTGTACAGATGCACGAATATAATTACCATTGTCTATGCCCGTACGTGCTGGCACGTGTTTCTAGAAAAATTAACAAATACCAAAGTAATGCACGAATTATACATCGTGAATAGGCTTGCCGACAACCTGTTGAACAGTGTATCGAAAACCAAGAACGCGTGCACTGTTAAGTTTTCCGTTCACCACATGGTTCTCTTAAGGCCCATTCACACTCTTGCGACCTCTTAAAACTGGGTTCGTTCTCTATTGGGTAGCAGTGTAAACTTGGCATTCTGGCAGATTTTCTTTTTTTGTCGCGCTTTATCCTTTCTTTCTTGGCTCGAAAAACTTTTGTCAACGTTGTAAACGAGCCTTTTTTATAGGTATTACGCACGTTTAACCTCGGAAATACCGCGAAACCTTCGCTCTCGTGAAATGCAGTTCCAGGGTCACCGCATAGATGGCACCAAAATGCCAGTGTGTTCCCTCGTCCTAAGAAATTTTAAGAAGTTTTAAGAGATCTCGTCTCTCTCGGTCATACTCGGTTGCAAGAGTATGAGCGGCCCTTGAGACTCAAGGTTTTGCCAACTGTGTTCATTTTTTTTTTTAAATCTTGGAAAGTGCTTCTAAGATAGCAGTGCACATGCATCCTCCCGAAGCTGCTGGTGCATGCTTGGGACACCCTCGGAAGCTTCTGCCGTTGACCTTGGAAACTTGTGGACGCACGCATATTGAGGTTCGATCCTTCGGCCTGCCATGCCCTTCTTGACGCGCAGTCGTCCCACGCCGTTAGCGGGTCCTAAGCGCAAAGTGCCGTCGTCCCTGCATGCACCACACATATTCGTTATATCTTTGTTTGATTATTTTTAAATCACGCTATTTTGGCGATTTTTGTTGTAAATGATTTTATTTTCATGTAAACTTCGACTTAGGTGGACTTGATATGTGCAGTTTCAAAAAAATAAGAACCAGCATTTTTGTTACTTACATGATACAAAATAGCGCAATAGCAAGCGGGCTTGCCGATGTACTTGCATGCCTCCTGCACTTGTTAATTCACCTTGGACCACTCGTGGGATGGTTAACACGCTCTCACTTTAAAAGAAAAAAGTCTCGGCCCCTCTGGTTGTCCCATAGTGGTAGACATCTGTGTAACACCACTTTACTAACTCCGCCTTGTTACAAAGTGTTGAAAAAGACCAACAAACTCAGAACACTCCAAGTTCAGAAAAAGTATCTAGAGTTTTGTATAAACAGACTGGTAGCATGTGCACTAGAGTTCTGTTCAGACGGAACGATAGCAGGCCCTGTAGAGTTCCGTACAGTGGGAACGACAGCCAGCCTTGTTGGGTTTCGTCCTGAAGACTGAGCAGAAAGGATTGTTCATTTTCGTCGAAGTTCGACTGGCAATAACAACCTATTGGTCACCTACTTTGTGATGCAGTGAAGGTTCGTTTTCTTCTTAGGATTGCGTCAGGGACCCGATGACTGGGAACGCCGATGGTGTGCGGATGTTGATGGTCTAAAAAATGACTGAAAGGACTCCATCTGTGAGAGAGAAATAAAAAGAAACGTCTATTTACAGTACAGATTGAAAGGTGGCCCGACCGGCGTTCCTCACGGCCCTCGCGCGTCTCCCTTTTTCTTCCTTCTCCTCGAGCCACAGCCGCGCCGCTCACTTTAAAGTCATTACTCAGAGAAACGAAAGACGAAACCGAAACTACAGCCACTGTACCGAAACCCTGCGCATGTCGCGCCTCTGGATTTGCGGCCATCATTTTGTTTGACCTTCACACCTCCCCAACAAGTATAATTTTGGGGCCTTAATGTCACAAAATTATCATACGCAAAAACAAAATGTCCGCCCGTCATACACTGGTCGCTCATGTAAGGTGATTTTGAATGTGCCCGCCAAGGCTCTAAACACCCCGTTACTACCAAAAGTTCCTTAAGGCGTGCATATTATGAGCTAAAACATGCATCTAAAAAAAAATCTGCAAAGGCGTATGCGGAACATATGCTCTCTCTAAACCAGGCTATTTTCCCTAAACCCGCAACTGCCCGTTCAGTCATACCAACAACAACAAAAAAATCTCACCAACTTAAAGTCTACAATCCATTTAAAAAGACACACCAAAACTTCGGTTCGCGCATGCGACGAACCAAAAACCATTGCTTGACAAAGCAGTCGCTCCTTGTCTATGCGGTCCGTGTGGACCATGTGGACCTCGCGTTCCACAAGCTGGTCCATCTCGAAGGCTCTCAGCTGCGGCACCCGGCCCCCCACCGGGAGCTCTGTGGTCTTGGTCTGCTTCTCTTTTGGGCTGGGCCAATCCTCCTTCTTGACAGGTTCGCCCTCGGCCACTTTGTCGGAGTCTCCACCCTGGGTCGGGGGTGCCTCTTCGCCAGTCGCCACCACCACCACCGCTAGGTAGCCATCGTTTGCACACCCAGCACTTGCCTGTCGACCGTCGGGCTTGCGGTCCGAGGCGGACATCACCGAGAAGACGTCCCGCAAGTTGCGACGCCCTTTCTTTTTGATCCTGAACGCCTCGCCCCCGGCCACGGAGACAACCTTGTTCACCGTGAAGCTGCCCGGCTGTAGGTCCGCGTGGGGCACCGCCGTCTCCTGCGGGTACTTGGCCTCGAGGTTGAAGGGCTTGCTCCGGTAGAAGGTGAGCATATTGCTGAAGGGCAGCTGGTGCCAGCGGGGAAACACCTCTGCCCGACTTTCCTCTCCCTTGCCCGGGTCGTAGCACAGCTCGATAGGGTAGAGCTGGGTGTCCTCTGCCGCAAAGTCTCGCATCTTGAAGATGGGTGACAGCATGGCACACTGCAGGGCGCAGCCCCTTACCACCGCCTTGTCCTGGTGCAGTGTCGTGGAGGGTTACCGCTGGAACAACTTGCGGACCAGCTGCTTGACCGCCAGCGCCCGGATGCCACGCCCGACCAGCTTCACCGACTCCACGTCCGGCGGCCGCAGCCCGGCCACCGTCAGCACCCACGCCATCGTGCGCTCGGCTCGCGCTAGCAGCTCGGTGCACATGGTCTCGAAGGTCTCCCGCTTCATCTTGCCCGCAACGTCCCGGTCGTTCTTGAAGCACTCGATGTTGAGCGGCCAGTCGTGCGGGTTGGCACTTATCTGCTTCTTGAGCCTTTCGCACTCGGTGGTGAGGCGCATGAGGGCGCGCCAGTTGGTAGCCACGTCCAGCTTGTAGCGCTCCTTGAACTCCTGGACGAAGTAGCGCAGCAGCACCATGCCGAAGTCGTGGGGCCCGACTCCATCGACGGTGGTGGCCAGCATCTTGAGTCGGTCCTTGTTGAAGGCCACCAGCACCACCTGGAGCGCCTATCGGCTCATGTCCACAAAGGCCACCACGCGCGGTTTGTCTTCGGGCTGGTTGTCCTTGTAGAAACCGAAGCTGAGCGCCATGGCCGTCGTCTGCGACCTCATTACCTTCGTCAGTAAGCGCGTCTTCAGCTTCACAAACCATCGGTTTCAAGTCAACCCTCCCGCACGCCAACTTTAGGCTGTCGTAGTCATCGGGCGTCAACAGCATGTCTATGCCGTTAACCAATTGTTCAGTGACGGCGCACAAGAGTGGCACCTCTCGAGGGGCATACACAACGTAGCTTGTGGAAAGGGTCATCGGTATATGGCGTAAAACGGCGCTCACGCTGTCCCCGAACGCCCCACTCAGTGTCACCCTTCCGGCCGACCCCTTCATTTCAGGCGCCACCCCTTTACGCACTACGCTAATTTCCGCTCCGGAATCGATAACCGCCTGCACCATCCTCGGTCCGCATTTTTCCTCCACTCTCCGCAACTCAGCACCGGTACCGTTCTGATTGACATTTATGTCCTAAAACATACTCTGCTGAGATGGTGTTAAATTTGTTGAGATGTTGCCTACCACGGAGTAATTTTTTTGTTCTCCATCTGCCGTCTTACGCGGACAGTCACTAGAAAAGTGTCCCATTCCCTTGCAGCTGAAACACTTCACCGGAGAAGCGTTAGGTTTAGTGCCGTTTTCGGTTCTCGCGTTTCTCCTCGAGAGAAGTGGCCTCTGCTGTGTTGTATGCGCGGCTCTTAGCTGGCGGGTGATGTCGCTTTTTGCATCGCTCGCCCTCGTCGAAACGGTCAGCCAGCGCAGCCACCTCTACTGGTTTAAGCCATTTTCCGGTCTCATTTAGCGTTACATAGGTCTGCATGTCGACAGGCAAGTAATCTCTAATGCGGTCAGAAACCATTAATGCTAGCAAGTCCTCAAGAGAGTCGATCGAGCGACTTCGAGCATAATACTCAAAGCAGCTCTCAACCCGTGTCGCAAACTGAGTCCAGGATTCTTTCTCCATTCTAGTGGCTTTGAGAAAAAGCCTCCTGTACTCAGCCGGCGACAGTTTGAGTTCCAAGAGAACTCGCTCCTTAACCGCACCGTAATCACTCGCTTCGCCGACAGGCAGCCTATTCACCAGCGCCCGCATGCGCTCCGTAAAATAAGGTCGCACGAGCGAACCCCTCACGCACCTCATATGTCGCAAAGACATTTTCGACACCGCCGAACCAGCTTGGTACGAGCAGTTGAGACGACGGCATTTGTGTCAACACACCCTTCATGAGCCTGGAAAAGCTAAGCACCTCTTCCCTCAGGTTGAGTTCTGCGCCGCCTCCACCAGTTCTGGGTCTGTTTTCTGCACGAACTCGCTCTAGTTCAAGCTCTAGACGCACTAGCCGTTCTTTTTCTCTAACAAGCTCAATCTCTTTTTCAATAAGGGAGCTACTCGATCGGCCATCCCGGTCCCCGTCCTCGTGCGTCCCCACTGTCACTGCAGGTCTACTCTGAGGTGACGGTCCACCTCGCTCGCCGACATCGTTATCATTAGCCCCATCCCGATCCAACGAGGTAACCGGCCTAAGCCGTTCCCCACTGCGTAGCTCCATGGCGGGCACCAGTCAAAATAATCACCTTACCCTTGAAGGTTGACAAGTCCCTATGGCAAGCACACGCAGTCTGTCGATCGGAACAGTCCGGCCCGGTAACGGTGTCCGAGTCGTGTAGACGCTTCGCGGGGCTGTGGGTCTGCAGCACTTCCCGAAGCCGCGTCAACGCGAAGTCTCGGCAATCCAAGTCTTCTTCGTTAAACACGGCTGCCGAGGCCCAGGAACTGCCCGCCTCTCTTCTTGTTGAATGGAGTCGCTGTCCGCTGAATCTGCTGAGTCGTTCCAGCCGGCGGGGCCCGCTGACGCAATCCTGTCGACTGCGCCAGTGAAGGTTCGTTTTCTTAGGATTGCGTCAGGGACCCGATGACTGGGAACGCCGACGGTGTGCGGATGTTGATGGTCTAAAAAATGACTGAAAGGACTCCATCAGTGAGAGAGAAATAAAAAGAAACGTCTATTTACAGTACAGATTGAAAGGTGGCCCGACTGGCGTTCCTCACGGCCCTCGCGCGTCTCCCTTCTTCTTCCTTCTCCCCGAGCCACAGCCGCGCCGCTCACTTTAAAGTCATTACTCAGAGAAACGAAAGACGAAACCGAAACTACAGCCACTGTACCGAAACCCTGCGCATGTCGCGCCTCTGGATTTGTGGCCATCATTTTGTTTGACCTTCACAGATGCCAAGGGTGTTTTTTTTTATTTTTGCGATTATTTATGAGGTGGAGCCACAATACCAGGTTATGTCTTTGTAAACCCAATCACTAAATTATTCGCCGCACTCAAGGACAAAACGTCTTTTGAAAGTTGAGGCAGGGAGTTCTCCTTCATTACGACAATGCACCCGTGGCCTCAGGTCTTATATCACAATGGTTGCCATTCATAAAAAAGCTGGAAATGATATAACCTCATTTACTGCATCTTCCTGCCATTGACTACAAACTCTTAAAAAAAAAAACCTTCATGGGAGGAGATTTTCGATCGGTATATGGTGAGGTAATAGAGGCCTGCAGATGCGTTGTTTGCAGAGGTTCGACAAACTTTTTTTCCAGGAAGCAGTAGAAATGCTATACGGTGCTGGGACAAGTGAATTTGACTTAAAGAACACTACATTAAAAATACTACATGGAAATTTCATGTTGGTACTCTGGAAATGAATCAAGGGTGGAGCATAGTGATGAGCTCTCGTTCGTGCTGTACGCCGCTGCAGTGGCGAGTTTCTCTTCCGGCTGGACGGCACTTCACTGGTGCCCAGTGATACACGCACCGTCCGACTTTCTTTTAAACGGCACTTGAAGGCGCGAGTGGAGTGCCGTAGACACAGCCTTTAAAAAATAAAGTAACAAAATAACAGCGTCCATTCAATACTTACGGCGGCCGTCTGCAAACGAAGGGCGTCTGGGCAACGTAACTGCCTAGAGATGTATACTTCACGAGGGCGAATCTCACGTCACCTACGCAATAGAATAAAATAAGCACTCTTGGCGCCAGAAGGCTGTCAAAGGCCGAACAGGAGTAAATGAGGGCTCGTACAAGAGCGTAGAGAACATGCGCGAACAGAAAGTATACTAGGACGAGAAAACGCACATACTCATAGACAGTCTGGCTCGTTGCTTCAAGGTACCTTTATACCTTCCACTGGGCTTATGGCTTGTGACTTAGAGTGTTCCTCTTCCATCCGAAGCACGTCTGAGAGCACGAAAACAACTTTGAAACCTTTGAAACGGAACCTTTTCCCTGGGACACCCCAACGACGCACGACGAACACGACGAGGGACGGAAGCACCGACCCGCTCTCTCCTAACGAACACGTCCCATGAGCGTTGCATGTGCCAGCTCCTGCTCCCGGTTTAGTCCGTGCGCCACTCACCAGGTGGCGCTAAAAATCAACGCTCAACCCACTAAAGGAACTTTTACAAAGGAAAGGCGGAGAGGAAGATAAAGATAAGACGAGGCCTTAGGGAGGGGTGCCCGTTATCGCCTTTGCTGTTTATGTTGTACCTCAGAGGATTGGAGTGTAGACTACGGAAGAGTGGGCTTGGATTAGACCTCTCATACAGTAAGCTAGACCAAACAATTCTGCAATCCTCACCGGAATTGATGTATGCGGACGTTATCGTACTAATGGCTAACAACAGGACACAGTTGCAGGAATTAAGGGGCATCTGTGGTAGTGAAAGAGAAGAATTAGGTTAACAATTCAGTAGTGAAAAATCAGCAGTCATGATTTTTAACGATGATGAAGTTGAGAGGCTGAAGATACAGAATATTACAGTTGAAAGGGCTAGTAAATACAAGTATCCAGGAGTATGGATATGGGATCCTGCAGAATATCTCAGTGAGCATGAAAAGTATGTAATAGGCAGGGGCAACAGGAATGCAGCTGTAATGGAAAATAGAGCACTTTGGAATTACAACAGGTATGAGGTGGTGAGAGAGATTTGGAAAGGGGTCATCGTGCCTGGCTTGACTTTTGGAAACGAAGTGCTATGCATGAAATCCCAAGTACATGCAAGACTAGAAATAAAACAGCGCGGAGCAGGTAGGCTGGCTTTGGGGGCACATTGCAAAACGCCAAACCAGGGAGTACAAGGAGACATGGGATTGGCGTCATTTGAGAGCAGGGAAGCGGTGAGCAAGATAAAATTTGAGGATCGGTTTAGGCAAATGGGTGGGGAGCAATGGGCACGAAAGGTTTTTATCTATTTATACATGAGGACTATAGACACAAAGTGGAGACAGCGCACTAGGACAGCAGAGACAGGTGTCTCCGCTCTTGTCTGGACAGGTTTTTGTCCACGACGATAGATGCTGGCAGCCACCCTCCCAATAGGAAGGAGAAATCCCCGAGGTAGCGCGCGTCCGGTTGTTCGCACTACGCTAAAGCTTTCGGCGCCAAGTCCATTGGAGTTTCTGAAAGTAAAATGTATTTTCTAGCATGGTATTTGGAGTTACTTTCAAAGGTGTGAAGGGGAAACATTGGAGCGATGACGCTCCCTGGATAGCAAAACTTTTTTTCTCGGTTTCACCTAGAGATGAGGCAAATACATGCACTAATTGGACACGAGTGCTGCGTCATCGTTCCAATTGAACACGAATTCCAGCCGAAATTCAAGATGCATCCACCGTAGCATGGGTTATGTTTTTTTGTTTCATTTATTTAATCGATATATTGTGGTTCTCATTGAAAGCTTTTGCAGGACGGGAATTTTTCGTAATAAATACACAGTAAAGGTTTTTATACCCTTAAGGGTGTAAATCAGTTTGTCCCAGGGCTAACACACTTAGGGTGTTCAGGCAAGCACCTTCATAGTGGGTGCTTGCCCAGCATTCTCGACAAACGGTGCTTCGCATAGAATGGGCACCCGCTGTGATGGCCCAGTGGATGCTGGCCACCGGGAAAGTACCACGCGACGTTTTGGTTGTTCAAGGTCACATGATGCTCTCTGGACGCTGGATTGGCTGGGATGGATGGTAGATTCAGCCGCGCTCGGATGAAAGGTAGAATAAAGTACAAGCCCCAGTGACAATTTTATAAAAATGTGCCCAACACACATATCAGGACTTGTAAATTGTACACAAATCATATAAGGTATTGCATATTATTATATTATGATTTTGTGATTTACTGAACACATGCTTACTGAACAGCTTTATACTTTTTTCACTTAGGGGGATTGCCACACCACCACATACGAAGCACGTGATAAATAATGAGTCCACACTGAACACAACTCACTTCGTGAAGCAATACGAAAGAGCTCTTTGCAAGCTACATCATAACCTCTCCTTCGACCAAGACTACGCATATATAGCAACCTGAAGTTTTTCTTTTTTTCTTTTTTGCAGATATGAACCGAGGGAAATCTGCCAAATTGTACCAGTAAATTTTGTTAGTTCCACATTTTATTGTGTTATTTTTATATATTTACGGACCATGCCTAATCAAACATTTCTATGTATAGTCGTTTTAACTCATAGTATGAATTACAGTGCCTAGGGCGTATATATTCAAACAATGTGTTGCATAATTGAAGGAATCTGAAGTGACCTGTGGCGGCGCACGCACAAGCCACATCGGCTTATGCAGGAGTTAAGCGAAATTCAATTTGAAAAAAAAGAAATTGTATTGTATTGTATTGTACTTGTGGCAAGTTCATTTGATCAGAGATAAGCGTGTACGTGGAACCGTTGTGACGGGTTGTTTCTGTGTTTTTTCAGCTTATTTCGTGTTTTGTGTACAAATAAACTTTCAGTTGCTAGTTAGCGCCGTGTTTGTTGTTACTTCTTCCACTCGTCCCTCGTTTATTTTCGCGCTGTTCCCTCTTTCGTGATGTCAAACCAACTCGCCCAACTTTATGCGTTGTTGCAATTCGTTGTTTCAGACGGATGTCTGAGTCAGGCACCATTTTCATGTACTAATGTAGCGCACTAATGCAACAACAAAAAAAGGGGAGGGGGGCATTACTTTCCCAACAACCCCCGTATGTTCATCGCCCTGTTTCAAGACAAGTCAAGAGGTTGTTTCAGATATGCTTTGAAATAATAAACCCACAACCAGTGTTGCAAATGCAAGTCGAGAAAACGAAAATATTCGGAAGAAGTGTCCAAGGCTACCAACGCTACTTTCTTTTTTGGTGATGCTGACGATATTCTTAGTTCGCTGTCAAAATGGAGTTATTATGATTAAGGTTCGTTTAAACACTTCAATGAACTGCGCGGTAAAAGACAAATTTCCTTGTTTGATTTGAATGCCCGAAGTTTAAGGAATAAACACGAAGGTGTTGACATGTTACTAGATCAGTTCAAACGTAATCTGGATATTTTAGCTTTTACTGAATTTTCTTTATTACACGATTATGGTAGCGTTCACTTCGCGGCATATGGGTGCACGTCAATATCTATATGTGGCGCTGTATGTTAAGGGACACGTAGATATACATATAATGTCAGAATTCTGTATAATTAACCCGCATCCTGAGTCTCTCATGGTAAAGTGTGCAAGTACCATAGTTGTCGTTGTGTATCGCCACGTTTTTATGATTCCTTGAAAATATGCTGCAATGGTGCGCGCAAATCGGTAAACATGCAATCATTTGTGGCGACTTCAATATAGATGTATTATCAACAGATCCAGCCAAATAAAGGCGTCTTAATATTTTTTCATTATTTTGGTCATGAAAATTTAATTCACGTACCGACCAGAGTGACGGAAATGTCTCAGACTTTGCTTAACTTGTGGATTACGAACTATCAAGTGAATGAGCTAGAGGTGGGTTTTCTGCTATGGGATCTTAGTGAATATTTACCTATTTTTATCTTTTTAACACCCAATTCAACTCAATTCAACTCAACGTAAAAAACCCACACCTTATTCACCCATTATGTATAGGGTCATTATTGGAAAAAATATGTTGTTTCAAAGTTTAGTCGAGGAGGAAAACTAAAGCTTCATTCGGTTGGATGATACCATTGCAGAATACGACTCTTTTTCTGCAAGAATTAAGCTACTCTATGCTCAAGCATTTCCAATTCTGCCATTGAAAATGAACAAGACGATTAGAAAGCCTTGGATTGATGCCACACTTCTTACGAGAATAAAAGAACGAGATAAGCTCTTCGTCCTTTTTATAAAAACAAAACATCCGGATTACCTAGCTGAATTTAAGAAAATAACAGAAATAAACAACCAGCTGTTATAAAACGGGCACGAAATCTTTATCATGAAAATACGTTCGCAGATATTTATAATAATCCCAGAAAAGTGTGAGAAAATGTAAACAACCTACTCCCTTAAAACGAAGGAAAAAATATTTCTGAGCTTAAAATTGAAGGCATGTCTTGTACAGGGGCAATGCTTGCTGATAAATTTAATGCCCACTTTTTGATATCCGTTGCTTCCCCTGGCAATGTCATTAGTAGTTGTGATTATGAATCCTACATCTCGCCGTGTATTGAGAGTTCAATATTTTTGTTTCCTGCTACTGAAACCGAAGTATACGGTGGTTCAAGTCACCAAGCTCGATATAAATTGGACCGTAAAAACCGACGCCTGCAGTTAGCCATCTAACCTTTTCGTCAAAGGTGTATTTCGCCGGTGTTTTTTTTTTTAAATTACAGAGTATAGCGCTCTTTTAGTAAAAAAAATAGAGCCAAGAAACTTGCCACGGTCTACGGCGCGCGGTTACCGAGACGACCAAGTCCAGTAGCGGGCTGTGTTCGCCGTACGTATTGATAGATGCCGTCGGGAGCGGCGTCTGAAGGTGTAGCCGACCAGCGAGAGATAGCAGATGACACGCAGACGAAATCCGCTGGCAGCAAAAGCGCCGCCGTTATGCAGACGCGTTTTTTTTCCTTAAGGTTTGCTTTTATTGTTCGCATTATGTTTCAACAGAAGGTACATTTCAAAAAGATTGTATTCATATTAATAAACTACGGTGGTCGCGAGCCGTCGCGACTAGGAGGTAGCGCCATCTATCAATACGAACGCCAAACACACCCCGCTACTGGACACCTGTCGTCTTCGTTGGTGCCCGCCGTACACCCTGGCAAGTTTCTTGGCCTTATTTTTAACAGAAACAGAGCTACGCTTTGTAATTTTACAAGAAAAACCCACCTGTGAAATACACCTCTGACAAAAAGTTTAGATCGCTACGTGCAGGCGTCAATTTTTTCGGTCCATTTTAGACCGAGCCTGGTCACTTGAATCACCCTATATACAGCCAAATACGCAATCTCAAGAATAACAGTGCTTGTTGTGAAGATGGTATAAAATCTCAGCCTATAAAATCAGTTGCTCACTTAGTTAGTGGAACAATCTCAGATATATATGTTATCTGATTCTGAGTTTCGGCATATTTCCCGATAAATTAAAGATAGCCAGACTGACGGTGATTCACGAAGGAAGTAATAAAAATTACCTAAATAACAGCCCCCCCCCCCAAACCAATCTCCGTTCTTCCCATTTTTTTTCAAACATATAGAAGTATTAATGAACGCCTAATAATTTTCAAACAAAATAATGGTATAGCTGAGCAACGGTACCGCTTTCAGAAGCAAAAAGCGTCAGAATTGACGCTGCTAAACATCAAAAATAAAATATTGGATATTTCGAGCAGAAGTTATGTGTAGTAGACGTGTTTCTTGACTTCTAAAAATCTTCTGATTCAATCAAGCATAATATTCTTTTCGGAAAAGTGTTCATATACGGAATTAGGCGAATTTCACTTATGTTAACAGAAACCTATTTATCAAGTCGTTCACCATACACAGACATTAATCATGCGAGGTCAGATATAGGTCAAATAAAATACGCTGTCCCGCAAGGGTTCATTCTCGGCCCTCTCTTATTTTTAATTTACATGAGTGACATTATAGGAATACCTCAAACACCAGATATAATTTTATAAGCTGATGACACAAACGCATTTTTTTTTTCTCGAACAAGCCTAGAAGCACTTGAGCACGAAAACAACGCATGGCTTGAAAATTTATCATCGTGGCTTAGCGTGAACCAAATTCAATTAAACATGAAAAAAACAAAGTTAATTATATTTTTACCACGAAATGAATCTATTCAGCAGAAAATTCAAGTTCAATTTCAAAGCTGAATCATCGAACGTGTTATATGCCGTAGTTTCTTGGGTGTTCTCTTATATGAAAGTCCAAATTTGTGTTTTCATGTGCAGTAAGTAAGAACGGAAATCTCACGATCTATTGGGATTATCTATAGACTTAAAATGTGTTGCCTCACTGGGACAAAAACTATCTTATACCTTAGTTCATTAACGCCTTCACTACTGTCTCCTTGTATGGGACACCACAGTAAAAACAAACGTTGTGTGTGGCCCCTTTGTTTGCCGTGTTTGTGCAGGCCTAAAAATTCATGTGTGTCGTTGTTGTTTGTCCAACTTGGGATGCAATCTGGTTTTAGTTCATTGGTTTTGTCTCTGTATACAGTGTTTTGAACTGCTTATGTGATTTTATGTTTCATCTGTTATGAACAAGTAGTTGTCGTCCTCAGAGATTTCCATTTTGTCTGGCCGTGGAAGGGGGGGGGGGGGGGGGCTGTCGCCTTGTCAGGCATGCCGATGCCTCTTGTGGGGGCCCATTTGACAACTGTATTCCTCGAGCGTTATCTGATTAAACTTTGATTGATTGATTGATTGTTTGATTTATGGATTAAACAAGACAGATCTACAAGGAAGTCATAGAGTTATCAATCCGCAATGAACATTATGATATTTCGGCCATTTATGACACTATGTGTGTGAAGGCGTAACTCTTTGTACTGTGTTTATGGACAAATGCCTTTCATTATTAGAGCACCCGTCAGTACCCATTACTTTGCCTTCTTGGAGGCTTCTAAGGCGACAACGCTTACAATATAGGTATTAAGGCCACGGGGTGTTTTCAACTTTAACTTGTGCGTATTTTGGAAATTCCCGCAAAAGCAGAGTGTATGCCGGGTCCAAAAGAGAGTAATATCAGAAGTAAAAAAAAATGATAATGAGTGGCTTGTCTTTGCAATATACGGATATTTTTTTTTTAAAATTAAATATTACTGTCTGATGGCGATATCGCGATCAAAGAACGAACATCGCAACTTCTAGACAATTTCCACTGAGTAATACCATACATGACATTAGTTCGTATAGTCGTATCGTCGTGTGACATAATTCAGTAGCTTCAAATATGGCTGATCCCTTAGCTGCTGTAAAGCATAAAACATATTTTTATGGAAACACGCCAATATATTGTTATAAATACAGCTATTGCCTTTGCTTTCAAACTAAAGGCATAGGCTCGAAGAAACTGCTTGCATAATAATATAATCAAACAAAAGTTATCATAGTCGATCCGGTTGGTTTAGATAGCAAACTTTGTAACCCTATTTATACTGTGTCTTTACACAATAAGTTTGTAGATATCATTAAAACTCTTGGAGTCATTTTTCCAGATAATATGCTACAAAATAATTATATAAAGTATATTTTTTTCTAAGCTACTTAAATCTGTAGGAATTCCAAAGAAATGCAGGCATGTTCTCCAAACCAGTGTAAAGTGTAAAAAAGGTTTGACATTTCGATGATTTATTCTAATTTGTGTTATTGAAACTTAGTTTGGGCTAAGGCATCATTTTCAAATTTTACTACAATATATCTACTACAAAAAGGCAATATGAATAAGAGGAAACTTTTCTTATATTTACTCAACCCATTAAAATTATAAAGAAATTCTTAGCGTACAAAATGTTATGATTACAGCTCAACTGCGTTAATAAAAAATAATTTACACACATGGCTTAATGCTCATGTGCCTGCGGCACATGGGTGGTGATGGTTTATTTTTCGGTTTTCAAATGTAAAGAAATAGACTGAGTACTACTTGTCCAGAAACTACAAGCGTTGGCAAACTTCCACATGCAGATGTAATTATGCAATGCAGATATAGTTTAACCCTGTTTCTTTTCTATAGTACTACAATTTCAGTCGTAATTTGGAAATAGCTGAACATTCAGATAGCTGCATTTTCAAAATGTTAATTTGACGTTTTCCGTTATTAATACGTTTGATTTCATTCCTTTATCTTGATTCCTAGCTTACTCAGTCGTAGATGCTGAAGGGGGGGGGGGGGGGGGTTGCTCGGAGCTTCGTTAAACATAATTTATGCTGCTTTTTCATTGGTTCCTATTTGTAGCATGTAATTGTGGTAAAAAAAATCAAATCGTATCATATCTTGTAGTGTCCTGTAATATTAAATAAAATAGACATCTAAGAGGTAAAATATACGAATTGGTTTGCGGTTGTTTGACTTGTCGGTCACGATTCGCCGTCTATAGCGATAATAAATCCGATCTCCACCAAATAAACTATCGCCTCCAGCAAGGTTCTATATTAAGACCATTATTTGTTTTCTCCTGCATATAAATCGTTTGCTTTATTTTTCACATCAAACACTATGGTATTGTCTGCAGATGACTCGAATGTTTAATTTATTGTGATCTCCTACATCTTCAATACCTATCAAATGATTGGCTAGAGAAGTTATCAATGCGGATTAACCTAAAGCAGCGTAAATGAATCATATATATAACAAAATATATTTATCAGAGCAAAATATACGGTTTTTAATTACAACATCGACATAACGTTCTAATCAAAGCAGGTTCGATAAAATTAAATCGATTAAGTTTCAGGGTGCGTGGTTTATGATGACATATACGCATGTGTCTAAGCTCGGTGGAGCTCTTTTAAGGGGATCGGTCTACTACATAAATTACAGCTTTTGTCAGCATGGCTAAGGCGTCAAATTTTGTACTCACTTATACACTCTCATTTGCGTTACTGTTCTTTAGCCAGCGGAACAACTCCAAAAACCAATATAACAAGATTAATCGTATTACAGAAAAAAATTAATGTATTGATTGTAGGGGCGCGAATTGAGCTTATTCGTACATATTTGTGTTCTCCAACTTGAGCCTGTGTAGAGAGAGGAAGAATTAAAATGAGAAAAGAAAGCAGCTGACAATCAACTTGATTTATTGAAGAAACGGTCTATGTCATACATCCTAGACGGATAGTATTCCGTACATGGATAGTATTTCACACAAGCTGAACAAGATTGCCAGAAAACAGGACGTTCAAGTCGTCGCATCTAGGCCAAACAAAGGCATAGGCCATTTGCATAAATGTTAAAAATGAAAATGTCCAAGTGACAACATGTGACACCGCGCACGGAACAAAATATGCTCCATGCAAGACCGGGATGATTTATCAAACATCCCTCTCCTGCGGAAGTACAGCATCGGTCAAACAGGCGGACGCACTATTGACGTAACCAGGGAGCAAGCAAAGACTTGAAAGGACACATCAACAGCACTTTTATCTGCGCATTGCTTTTCAACGTTCTAAAACATTGAAATACATGCAACTACAAAGAATCCTTTGGTCGTGATTTGCTCGAGACACTGGACATTGCAGGCCACAAGGAAAAGTGTGTCAACTCCCCCCCTCATCACCATCCGTAATAAAGAAAATCAATATGTCCGGTGTACCATTGCCAGTTGATCGATAGCTTGTTTCTCGGCGGGATATATGAAAAGTTTGGTGTGTGTATAAAATTTGTAGGACGACGGTGTTTTAGAATTGATTACAATTTTACTTATTTATTGTACAGAATATCTTATTGGTGTTTATACATGAATTTGTATGTTGACACGACCTGTGAAGTGGAAGAGGAAGCGTCAAAGAAATAAAAACAAAGTTTCTTCACTAAAGCAAGTTGATAAACAAGCTGGTTTATTCTCTCCATTTAATTCCTCTTCCTACACAAGTTTCTGCTGACCGATACTAACTATTCAGTTATTCAGTTACAAAGAATATAGTACAGAATATTTTCGGAAACGTTTTTTCTCCAACAAGGTTTCTGTAACATTCAACCGTACCAAGAATGATTTTTTATTTTGACAAAACTGACACGTACTTCGATATTCAAATGGTAAAAATTGACACTACATATGACATAAGACATATTCAATACAATAAAAAATGTCTAGAAACTATGTCGATCAAAGTCTGTGCACCAGAACACCCAACTGCTAAACCAACGACCGCAAATATTTAATGTTATTAAAAAGGGTTCAATAAGCCGTTTTAAAATCATATAAGATTCTATTTCCTGGTTAAATCTGACTGTTTTATAAAATGCTTAGCATTCTTTGTTTTTATCGTTCTTTCTGTTTCGAGTGTTCTGTATATGCTTTGCCCTGTCAAAACATGTATGGGGTTCGAGAACGTTTGAGGTATTCTTATAAAGTTTTTTGATCAATCACCCTCCAAAATGATAAAAACATAAAAATACAGTGCTGAACCTGCACCAATGTCAAGTAAAAGCGGATGTTAAGTTTTATTTTGTTTGAAGCACTGATCGGCTTGATAGACGTTTCTAGTTGCTGTCAGCACTGGGACTTAGATTTTCATATGTACGCACACGATCCAAGTCATTCTATCATACGTCTTCATATTTCAGCAATTTAATCACAAAAGATAGGTCGCCTGAGTTTTATAATGTCTACTCTGACATATCTGACATTCATTTTGTTCGAGTTGCACTAGGTTTGAGCACTTCGTCAAATACGTGATCACCCTGGGACCGGGCTGAAAATTACATTTTCATTGTCGGTGCAATGCTGATCTTTTTTCATCACGTATGATTTAGTTCCGCTGAATTCTATGACAGGGTACCGAAGTTCCATGCTTTATTTCTTTGCAGACAACATTCTCACTCTAGCCGACTATGCTTCCATTTTCTGCTACGTAATTAGACGCTAGCAGTCACCTGAGACGTCTGTCGTCACTTTCATCATCGCTGTTTCGAATCGCTGCCATGGGCCACCATATAGTGTCCGGCCAGCGTCAGCGTCTGCAGTAACAGTCTGGGGCGCTTCTCAGACACTTAGTGCCATGACGAACGTATTAGCGGAGAATCGCATCCTAAACTTCGGCATTTCATGGCCCCTACACTCTAAAAAAAAAAAAGGGAGCGCGACTTAGTACCTCGGGGGACCAAATGCGCTGCCCCTACCATTAGTCCCATGTGGGAGCAACTGTAACGGGAGCAACTGCTGCGCCCCGTCCCTTAGTCCCTCGCACTTGCACCGTTGGGACTAACGATTATACCGTTTCAGTTGCAGCTCGAGGATCAGCTGTTAGGCCCTTGCACTTGGTCCTTTGGGACCAACTGTTACACCGTTTCAACAATAGAGTGTTTTAGGGAACCGGAACAAAATACGATCGATAAACAAAAACGATCGATACCTTGGATCGGGCGTGTGGACCGATTGTGTGCCCTGAAACGGCTTTGGGGGAACCGTATTTGCAGACGATAGCAGACGATCGGTACAGGTCGCGCCCCCTGGCAACGGAAACCTGCATCCGCCTCATCGAGAAAATACAAATTTGCGTGTGTTTGTACAAATCGCAGAAACTCAAGTAAATAAAGATCGCACTCTAAATATATAGAGAAGCAAAAATATAGTATACCTACTTATAGTTCGTCTCGTTTTTTTACTGGAATGAATGCGCTTCCGTAATACAAAACCTGGCGCACCACGGCGTGTCGCCCCTGGAACAGCGAAGTTCTAAAATGTTCGCCTGCTAAAGAAGCAGACCAGCTTTCCGACAACAATGGCGCTCGATCTTGTTGACTATGACTTGGAGTTGACTCTATTCAGCGAAAGCAATTTAGAAAAAGTGATTTTGTACGACTGTCTGCGCACTAAGTGTGGCGTGAGTCTCTTTTGAACTTCCCGCTTTCTATAAGCGAGGCACGCACGCGCGTGCCGTGGGGCCCGCGACTTGTGCAGGGGCACGAGGGAATAAACATTATTTTTAGTTTGCCGTGACACGGAGTCAGTCGCATTTCTTTCGGGTGCCACCGAGCACCGATACACTAAGAGAAGGCGCTTGTTGGCGGCAAGGCATAGGACGTTCAACTTGGCGCAGCTTTTGAGTAAACAAAAAAGTTGTGATACCAGGAATGATGTGCGGATACCCCGAATGATGTGCCAGCGTATTTTGGGTTTTTTTTTCTTTCAGTTTACCAGATTTATATACTTGGGGAATAAAACAATGCCTCGACCGTACATGGTAACTTGTTTTCTAATAAATCATGCGTTCTCAGCGGGCGAACTTCGGTGTTTTACATCAACAAATATGATGTTTACACCAACCACGTCCTGATATGCTGAAACGTTGCCGAAAGCAAATTCGATTTGGCACAAGAACACGCTCGCGCGCGCTTATCATCAACATTCGAAGTCGTCTGCTAGCGATCCTGTCTTTTTCCCTCGAGGCCCAATGCAGGATCGACTATTAAGAAAGCTATGGACAAATAAAACTAGAAATATTAAATCTCGAAGAAAATACAAAAATAACCTAAATATACTCACTTTCTCAAGTTGATGCGGTCATTTTTCTTGTACAAAGCTAATTCAATTCAATTTTCAATTCAATTTTCAATTTAATTCAATTTTTATTTTAAGATCAAGTCATACAAAATGAAGAGCTTGCCCACAAAAGCAGCATTCTGTTTGTATGTGGGGCCAGGCGACCAACTACAATACATGTTGTTACAAAAAAAAAGAAAACACTCCGCAGCACACAAAAAAAAAATGAAAGGAACACAAAATTAGCAGCACAAATAAATAGAAAAAGGAACACTTTAGAGCATGAAATATAGGTGTTTATAGCCAAGTCTACTCACGCAACCATGAAATAAAAGTACGAAATATCTCCAACGGTTAGGCTACGATATCTACAGCTCAAATGCTTGACACCAATTCCTTAGTTTCCTTTTTAGTACCCTAGTGGATTCTATATTCATAAGGGACTCTGGGAATTCGTTACTTTCCATACAGTGTGTATATTTTTGAAATGACGTATCTTTCAGTACGTCTTAAATCTCTATTTTTATTTACGAGGAGGTCAATCCGTTCCTTCGCTCCTCGCAACGATAAGTTCTTTTTCAACGCTGCGTCATTCCGAAGTGCTGGAGCGAAAAAGGAGTAGCGCCTAGCAGTTTCTGAAGTAGAAAGATGTTGTCTACTACTGTAAATCGCTTGCGAGGAGGAGGCGGAGGGACGGAGGTAGATGCGGCGCTCATGTTGCTCTCTTACGGTACAGGTAGCAGACGATCACGGTCGTACGCCCGCGTACCGATCGTTGCGCCGTGTACGGTACGACCACGAAGAAAATATAAAGGAAAACCTGTAACTTTACTGCTGTGCACTTATTAAAACTATCACGAAATATTCAAAGGGCTCGTTTTATAGGATATATGTGATTAGCATTTGTACAGAAATTTTTAATTCATGCAACATTTTTAAACTAAAAAGTATCCAGAGCCTTGATGCAGAAGGCTGTTGCACACTCTGTT
Source organism: Ixodes scapularis (assembly GCF_016920785.2). Classification (NCBI taxonomy): domain Eukaryota; kingdom Metazoa; phylum Arthropoda; class Arachnida; order Ixodida; family Ixodidae; genus Ixodes; species Ixodes scapularis. Next base: position 38,057,969 of record NW_024609881.1, on the reverse strand, counting down.
GCCACTACAGATAATCCTGTCATAATAGCAGCTGTAAAAAACGGGTGATAAGTGCTCAAAGTGCACATCCAATGTTTGTATAAAAAAAAAAAACTTATGTATAAAAAAAAAAAAAAATGTTGTTCTGGGCCAGCGGGATTCGAACTGTCCACTACAGGTCCTCCACGAGCTCAAGAAATCGGCGCTCCAACCCATTCAGCTACCGAGCAGACGAGTTTTGGCTGCGCTAAACACCAATTTATTTCTATTAAAAAGTCCGATTGCGTTTTGTTTTTTATTCTTTTTCTTTTTTGTTGACTCAAACTTTATGGGCTTGCTGTCACACATGGCGCTCCTGCCAGGCACTGCCACGAGTTATTTTATTCATGTTTGGAGCCACGGTACGCTCTCTCCGCCAGCGAAATAGCCGTTTTGCTAACCAAGCGAGACTGTCCATGTCGGCCATTGGTCGTGCCGGTCGTGCCTTACGGTTCCACCAGCGCATTACGGTAAGATCGCAGAAGACAAGCGCATGCGCAGTTCGTACCGGAGGGCCCATCGTACCGTATCGGATGTGCAAAAACGGTTCCCTAAAACTCTTTAATAACCTCGAGGACGAACTGTTAGGCCCTTGCGCTTGGTCCCCTGGTACTAACTGTTACACCATTTCAAATGAACCCCGAGGACCAACTGTTAGGCCCTTGCACTTGGACCCCTGGGTCTAAACGTTGCGCCCTTGGATTTAGAGTCCTGGGACTAAAGGTTTATCCTTTACATTTGGTCCCGAGTCACAAATCTCCGAAACGAAATTGTGCAGTTCAGGTTAAACCTAGCTTTATTGCCTCGTAGATACACATCGCATTCAAGGATGACTGAAGTCGAAGTTCCTGAACAGTAGAATTCACAATAAAGCAAAAATTCCGAAGAGTGCACTTGCGTCGACGATGGCTTGAACACTGGGAGGTCTGTCCGAACCGGTCGTGGTCCAAGCACCACTTATTGGGGCACCGGCAGCTTCTTGTCTGTTTGCGAGGACTTTGGATTATTAGCAACAGGGGCAGCGTGAAATACCCGATCACTCAACAAAAGTATGAGATATGACACACACATAATAAAATAACAAATAGGCTCCAAAAGTGCTACAATGGTTCATATCTAACATGCGATCTGTTGACAGCTGACCAGCTCAATATTATATCTTTAGTAGACCGTTCGCTGCGAATTACAGACCCAGCGAGTGCGTGCTCAAACTATGCTTCAAAGTGACGGAACGAGCTCCCGCCATCAACGCGAAAGTCTGTACAATCGAATAAATGTATTCATTAAGGCCTGTTCTCACACGCAGCGAAGTGCTGAAGTAGTGCTGCTCACGCGTCGTGAGCTGCTTTTCGTCTTGCTGTGAGCAACAGTTTTGACGGTGCGATACGAAGCTGGGGAAAGCTCCCGTCGGCACGTGCTTAGCGCTAGGTCAGTGCTATCCTTGTAGCTCTCTGCTGCATGTGTGAACAGGCTTTTATGGTAAAGCGATCCTGCCAGGGTCTGCAAAATACACTTACACACACACACAAACACGCTAAACCACACACACACACACACACACGCAAAAAGCCATCGGTATAACTGGCGTTTTGCTCGGTACTATTGAATATCAGGTCTCTGTGCTGCATAACAAGATAAGCAACCATGGTGCCAAAAATAATAGAGCATGGCGTGCGCTTCGGAAGCTAGAGAAGGCGCTGAAAATAAAACGCTTTCTGAAGCCGCAGTTAATGAATATACCATTAACAGAAGTACTTTGACATACCTGAATCGAGTTCCCTTTTCTTGTGACTTCAGAACAGATCAAGTGCAGTGTTGCAGCACCGCGAATCCAAACCGGATCTCGAAATGATGGGAGACGACTTCACCAACTTTACCAACGCGCCCACGTCGAACTCAGCTTCTAAGTTCTGACGAAGCCTGTACTCAAGACAGGTTCTTTTCAAACAAAGTCCCGTTCCCATTTTCCCGACGGACCCTCTATGCCCTACCCCCCGCGTGAGCGACGACGCAAGAATGCGGGGTAGGGGGTTGGTGGAAGGGAGAAGGGCGCGCACCCGAAAATCTCTTTTCCCCCCTCCCACTACACACGACTCACGGATACTCCAATTACCCAAGGACGGGAGAAGGTCGAAGGCTGCCATTTTCAACACGCCGGTCAAGCGACGTACAAGCAAACATTTTTTTTTCTCTCTCTCTCTGTTTTCAATTTTCTTGGAGGCCTTTTTTTTAGTTCGCATTTGTTTTGTATTAGCAGGGTGTCGCCATGGGTGACGTTCCGAGCGTGGTTAGTTCTTCGTTGTTCATCTGGAATGTTATCTTAAACAGCAACGACGATGGCATGAAGATGTCTGGATACTGCCCCTGAATGTGCTGTTTAAGTGGAACGCGCCGTAAATCAAGTGTGTCGTTGGGGATTTTGAGTTCGACATTGGCCTACCCAGAAAGTTTGGTTACGAGGAGACGCAGAGCGGAGGCTCGACTTGTTCTCATTAACTCAGCTTTAGCGATTCAACTGACTCTTTATACTGACTGCGAGACTCCGGTGTTGAAAGCTCGGCTTGTACAAACTTTTAAGTTTTATTTAAGAGAAGAAAAAAAAAGTGTTATTATTTGGAGGTGTTGCGTTTGGATAAGGGCTCATTTCTTGCGCGAAGGCGAATTACGTGAACGGGACTTGTGAAATGTCAACAGATCATTTTTGACAAGATAGGTGGGTGAAGTAGAGTTAACACATTTGTTAACTCGCATTCTCACAACGCGTGAAGCTCCACCATGTAATGTCTGAACGTTCAGGGCACATTACACAACTTCGCCGCTTTCGTCCGAGTTTTGTCAACACTTTCAGCCGTGCTGGGTTGAGTCTCGCCGATCCCCAATACAAGCGAAATATCATCCGTCCTCCTGGCGAACATTCCGTTTGCCTACGGAGACTAAATCATACAGGTGCGCACCCTGTCTGAGAGGGACTAATGGCTGCTTTTGCTCGCGCACGCCTATCGGTTAGTCCCAGTCGAGCGCAGTTAGTCCCCAGCTTTTGCGCACGGTACCTAGCTTGAACCAGGTGGTCCTTTCGGGGAGCAAATAGGAGTTCATTGGACCAAACGCTGCCGTTAGTCCTTTGAGGCCAACTTCTTTCTTAGAGTGTATATGTTAGCCCTCTGCGCCTTTGGTACAGAACCAGGTCAGAGAAGGTCAAAATACTGTTCCGCTTCCTGTCCGGCCAGGACGCAACTGCGAAGGGGAGGTGTACTTAACTTGCCATTATAAAACCAAATACTTCCCAGTACAATGCAGGAAGAAAGCTCTGTGAGTGAGTATACTTCACATCGTCTTCTCCGCGTATCGCTCGTCGACTCGAAGCCGACCAGGCTACTTCGATCGAGCCTGGTTTGGCACGAAACAACGGTTAGAAGAACGACTGCTTGTGAATATGATTTCGATTGCAGTGCTTTTTATTCAATTTTTTTTTTGCCTCGTATGGAGCGCAAGAGCTAATGCAAAGAGAAGTCTTGTGAGCGAAATCAGAAGCTAGAATATCTGGGCGACTTAGAATGCCATTTAAATGGCAACTCCGCTCGATTTCGGAAATTTTGAGATAGTGGGTGATATAAACGTGAAAAGTACTTCAAAACAACCCTGTACCGTTTGTCTCATTAAAAGCAAAATATTTTTCGTGCGATCTTGTTATTTACCATAATCGCAAACCGAAACTGAAACTTCGGCACAGCCGGGCCACATTGTACCCTCAACGTCACTTGCATACGCACCCACGTGGAATACAAGGGGTCACGTGGTCTACCAGCGGTAACTCAAGAAAGACGTAGATGCGAGGGGAAGGGCGAGGAGGGAATGGGAGGACGGGCCTAGCCGCGGCGGCGAACAGGCAACGCAAGCAGCGACGAAGCAGGCTATGTAGGCGGATACCCAGGCGGCTAGTCTGTTGGCACCGGTTGGCGCGTATGTCAGCGAAACTCATCCCGTATAACTGTCTCTCCCTCTTCTTGTTACTCTTGCTCTCGTTCATTTTTTTTCTTTGTCTGTCTCGCCTCTTTGCTTCTTCAGACATGGAGCGCGTCCGTAGCGCCGCCTGGTAAGCTCTAACTGGAAAAGAAAATACCAAGAACAAAACTGCGTATGCAAGAGACGTCAGCCACAACGGAAATACAACGTTGGCTGCGCCGCACGTCGCCCGCTAAATTAGCGGATTTTGGCAACTTCGCGCATCTCAGTGTTTGTCGGCCGATTTAGTCATCTTTTAGGTGGTATTACGTTATAATATCTGACATTCGGTCTCTCTAGATGATACTAAAGAGGGTCGCAGTGTTTTTTAACAACCGAGAATGAAGCGGAGTTTCCGTTTAAGCAAACATTCTGGTTTGAATGATCACTCAGGCGGCTTTTATCGAAGCTTCTAATTATATTTTATTGCTGTATTTTCTGCTTTGCGGCACAAAAAAAATATATATAATTGAAGCCTAGACGGCACAGTCTTAGAAAACTATGGCACTTGATGCTCCGATTTAAAAAAGACGCATTTTGGTGCTATATGTGGTATGAATAATTGCACAAACATTATTGATGCTTCCAGTTAACAGAGTAATTGATTTAATATCAAGCAATTCTCGTAACCCGCCGGTGGTTTTATTTTTCTGCTTATCTATTGTCAGAAATCCCTTCCATTACAAAATGCTTTGAGAATCGTGATGGGGAAGCCATTGCAGGACTCCACTGCAATCTTGATTTGGCCAGCAGAGCAATGGCCAAGGTATCATAAGAGTTGGAGATTTTCATTAAATCCTTTTGCTATCTAGTCCTGGACATCTTGCATGCAAATTTAAATAAATCAATGCAATGCTGCGGCGTTTGAAGAATGGTTTCTAAATTCTGAAAGGAAACGTAAATAAAATGTTAGCAACTGAATGCGATGAAAGAAATAGGCGGCAAAACTCTTAACGATCTGAACCTGTTATTAACTTGTATTAGTGTCTGACGTGTGGACCGCGTTTCTACATTGCAATGGAGTTTGTTTGTGTGTGTGGGGGAGGGGGTGCGCGTGTGTGTCTGTGCGTGTGCGTGCCTGGAAGAGTTATTTTATCGAAGTGTTCTAGCAATAAGACCAATAGTTTGTCTTTAGACACCATAATAGACACTGATCGATTGATTCATTGAGTATTTTTGATGTTGTTAATAATACTTTTTAACAATTTTGGACCGTCTGGACAGTGTTCGTGTAAGACGTTGTTTGCTAAGATTTGATATCGAATGTAACTTCCCCAATGAGACGGCAGTAGACATCACAGTTATAAGAAATATAATTTAAATTAAAGGCCTCGCTTTGACACGAGCTTATAATTAATATTTAATGAAACGTTGTGGTGCACTTCAATATGTCCTCTCTAACGATTTCTCAAATAATGACATCGTACAGCCAGTATGTTATCGCAGAAGTCTGTCACGCTATGGAATCATTGGAACACAAACAAACCAACAGAGATTGTTTCTTTTTTCCATATCAACTAGTCGCATCAGGAGGTATTCTGTTAACTTACAACGCGCGCTGTATCTTCAACACGCAAAAACCTCCCCTGCTATGAGTATGCATTGATTGTAAGTTTACTCAATAAATGCCGACTAAAGAAAAAGTGCGGAAAAGCACAAACGAAAACTCTGCAGTGGCAACTATTTTACACAAACATGTTTATGTATGGTTGCTTAGCATCTAGCTCAGAAGCATCATACGCCATTGTCGACATGTTGCTCCGTGTATATGTCAGTGGCCATATGCCTTGGTGGATCAGGACAAGAAACTAACTCGTTTCTTCATAACTGGACACGCTCGGGCCACGATGTCATTTTCGTCTGCTGCGGCGGATATTGGGACACCCACGACATTGAATGGCAGAAGGGCCTAGAAAAAAAGGGACACGGTGGTGCGGACACTGGACCGGATTAAGGACCCGGATGCAAGACGACGCTGAGTACGGCATTCGAACCCTTGTCATGACCTACCGTCACATGGGAACGCCAGAAGCCTGCATCGGCCCGGTTCCCAAGCACTACAGGTTTTGGTATACAGCAAAATGGCTGGTGTTCGGATACTTTGAGGCATGCTTACCTTCCCCGCACTCGTTTCCTCGTCAGCAGATGAAACTTTGTCTTTGCGTTGTGTCGGCGAATTTCCAAACTTTTGAAATGGTAATCGCTGATACGGGTGCCAATCGGTCCGGTGTATTTGTACAACCTGGAAACGATAATTTTTCAAGATATGACCAATAGGAGAGTACCCCTCGCAGTTTCGCCTCATTTTCGGGAAAGCCGGTAAAAATAGCCTGCAGGGCGCTGCCCAGCATATATGAAGGCTTCACAACTTGCGGTGGGCACAGGAGGGGTATAATACAACACGCACTAGCGCGGCTCAATGCAAAACTTGTGAAGAGGGTATACTCAACACAGGACGGGCTGCTCAAGTACATAGCCGAGGAAATTGATATTTTCATGTTCTTTCAGGCAGTTATTATGGAACTATTTACAGATTTTGATCTACCTATAGTCAACACTGTAGGGCCATCACGTTTTACGTGAAGCCAGCGGGCACTATTCCCGTCACCGCGGGGTACGTCCTCGAGGAGTCAAAGCTGTCGATGTATTTTTTGTTGCTATGTCTGGCACTTTGCTTCGCCACCCTCGTTGTTACATATTTGCTAGATTCCCCCACATCTGGAATAGCCGTGGCCAACGACACCCTGCTTCTTCTTGTTGCGACGTTCTATTCGACGTCTTACGACTTGCCAGCCTCTGCCCGTTGCCGCACGAGTCGCCGCTTGATCGTCCTGGCATGGGTTCTGGGCAGCTTCTCCCTTTCGGTATACTTCAAAGGCCAACTGACTTCGTGGCTGGTCGCTCGCATCTTAGAACCTACCGTGGGTGATCTCATTAAACTTGAGAAGGCTCTGAACGCCCATGCAATTAAAACGTGCGTCACCAAAGACACACCGAAGGAATTGGCTGTTGCTCGCTCGGACGACACTGGAGTCATGAGGAAAATGGAGAGGGCCCTCAGTCAGCAGAAAGAAGCGAGTACATCAAACAACTGCTTCAAATGGGCATCAAACAAAGGATGACTGTGCGTTACGGTCAGACAGTTGCCCTGCTATATGCGCTCTCTCACACCCGAAGTCATCGACTCAAAGGATCCGCTGGCGGTAGTCTATGCGGGAGTGCCTGTGCGGAAGCACTACCGCCTCAGGATGGCTTTTCGGTCGCTTATTCAAAGAATGCACGAGACGGATTGGATACAGATGGCTCACAATAACTGCCTGGTTAATGTGCCGCATGAGAGGGTGCAGCTGACGTCGGAGTCGCTGAACTTGCTTTCGGTTGCGCAGTTTATTTTGCCCTGTTTTGGGGTGTGTTTAGTTGTGTTCCTCCTGGAGGCACTCTTTGGACGATATTTCATTCTGCGTGCAGCGAGATTGACAAGAGTATATATACTGTAAATGGCTGTTCACACAAAATACTAAGACTGTTATCCGCAAAACAAACAACAAGAACAACAACAAAAGCATGCACGCTTTAAAAAAAAACGTGTACATTGCCGCACTTGCGTACATTTTCCACGCACACTGCCACGCTTTCTACTTGACCATTCGTTGTAGTTCCCTCCTCCACCTTGTTTTCGGGAGGTGGGGGATCGACAACAGCGGGCGCCTTGACGACAACCGGTAGAGCATGCATGGGGACATCCGGACCCACGTGACAAGACCCCAAAAATAACTCTCCTCTGAAAAATGAAAAAAAAAAAAAAATATGTCGTAAAGTGGTTTGTAATAAAAGTAAATTCTCGGTCCCGTACACCAAGATCTCTGAATGCAGAAAACTTGGCCTGTGTGAGCTGCAATCAAATCTCTGTAACAGCCACATGAACCGGCATATTTACATATTTTGCGAGTTTGTCATTGCTATGCAATATTTAGTTGCAAAACACCTTTCAATCACCGGAAATGGTATTTGCTTTGTAATCCAAAAAGCCACCCGCAGCTCTCGCTTCATATGATACTGTGCTTGCGTGTAAATGCATTTTTTCAAAGAACTTATGCGTTTGGCTTTGAAAATGCTAGTAAAAATGAAGATGTCCAATAAACGCACACAACACTGCACACAGAAGCGTTTTACTCTATCTAGCGAAACTTTTTTTAGTGGTCTATTGGACCGTACGGCTCGAGCTCCTTGATGGTCCTCTTGAACACGCTTGCATATTAATTTTTTTTTAAATTTGAGATTAAAATTCTAGAGGACCTATTGCGTCCTACTTTTTAAGATTTCTATAAGTCCACATTCTCTTAAACTTCGCCAATGTTTTAGAGCGCAGCTCTTAGGCGCCCGTTTATGGCATGAGCGGCGTCTGCGTCGCCGTAACTGCGCGGTGCATTATGGGTAAATATCCCCGCTAAATTTTGCGAAAAATTTCCCCGCAAAATGTAGCGGAAAAAATTCCCCGCTAAATATAGCGGAAAAATCTTCCATCCAAATTTAGCAGAAAATTTTCCCTGCCGAACGTACCGGAAAAAATTTCCCCGCTAAATTTAGCGGAAAAGTTTCCAGGCTTAAAAAGTTCCCCGCCAAATTTAGCGGAAAAATATCTGCGCTAAATTTTGCGAAATGCGCCCGCTAATATTAGCGGAAAAGTTTCCCGTAAATGGGATGCGAGCAGGATTGGTGGAGGGGCAGTGCCTCCTTTCTTTACCTTTCTCTCCTCCTCCTGAAGAGCTGCGCTCTAATTTGGCGTTACAGGGTATTGTAAACGTCTGTCATTTTTGAATCCTATTTTTATGGACGAAGATGAATCAAGTCAATCTCTAGAAAAATAGTCCTGCTCCTATAGATGAAGTGGGTGTACCCAGATGTGATTAGGTGGAACTTTTCGAATATGTGGAGGGAACTGCATTCTGGTTGATTGTTATCATATGCTATTCCAAACGTTTTCCTTATATGTGTTTGTTATGGCGGGCACTTCTTGAATTTCATGATTTTCTTTATGCATTGACGGCTCTTCTTTCCTTATGACAGCTAAAGTAGTTTAAAGGAAGCAACGACTGTATACAAGCTTCGTGACTCGGCGTAGAACAGTATTTATTCCTCGCCACTCGTCCCTTTTACGAAGTGGTGCTGTGTTGAGCTCACAATCATGGGGTTCCAAGCGGTATTTCCAAAGGGGTGTGCGTTCATGTTGGTGTTTGACTGTTAAGTTTACACTTTGTAGTGCAGAATTTTCAATAAAGTACGCTACGTGACCTGTTCCATGGCAATCCGTCCAACTGTCGTGAGAAATGCCAGCCGTTAAACAGGTCATACGTTAGAAACAAGAAGCATTTTGTCCACATATCACGGGCTACTTGACGCAGGAACGTTGCATTTAAAGCCATGAATTTGGGCGAGAGTTTTCGTTAGACGAACTGAGCAAACATTTAAACGGATAAAGCTTAGGAGATATAGACAAAAACACCACCGCTGTCAGTACAGAACCTTATTAGCGCTTGCTTACGCTACATGGGAAGCCCAATATGCACGTCAGAAGCACGTCAAACTTTGCAATGGTTAGGCAATTCTTGGCCCCTACCATGGTCCTAATAAGGTTTTGCTCCAAGACGTTATTTTTTACGTTTTTCTTTCTTCTTCGCCACATAATCGCTTAAGTACCAGATATTAGAGAATGACGGCACGCACCAGCCGACCAACGAGCAGCGAAGCCTAATTTTGGCACATGTTTGGCAATTGGTATTCAAAGCTTTCAGTATATTATTGAGCACAAAATCGACACTGTGTTTGTTCAAGACGGACTGAATTTAGGGAACAATCGTCTTGAGCGTGGCATGCCTTGCGGAGGGCACAATCTTGCTCTTCAGTATTCAAAATAAGGCAGGTGTTTTCGTCAAACTTCTGCTGCGCTTCCAAGTATCCTGGTTGTGTCTGCCAAAAACGTAATATGGGAAAACCAATACCCCTTGAAGGGTGCATTCGTGCAGGACACGGAACTCAGAAGCTCTCACCTTCCACCAGTTATGTGACTTTTCCAGTATCAACGGCTGTTACTCTACTCAAAAATAACATTTAAAATTCGAACAGGTTCATCCTGATGCCCGTTCAACCATACTGGTAACCGGTTCGAACCTTCGTTCTGTATATTACCGGTCTGATCAAACTGCTCACCAGTTTCTTCAAACTGCTCACAGGTCTTGTCAAACAGTTCGCAGGTTTTAGCACACTGGTATGCGGACTTGTCTACGGCACCTAGCGGCGTGACAGACCGTTTTTAATCTACTACCGGTATGGTCATGCCGGTGAGCAACTCGATTGAGCCGGTTAGCAGTTGTGGGCACACTCTTGGGGATTCTTTGCTGGGACCAGAAGCCGCTCGGCCGTGTAACCGATTCGCTGTGACTATCACCTCCGACCAGGCTACAGGGACACTGCTCCGAGGTAAGCTTTCTTTTCACTTGTCAGAACATTTGCCTTATTTTTTACGATGAGCAGCGGCGGACGTTACGAGCAATCCAAGGGAATCCAGTGCTGTAAACGTATCACTTCGCTGTGTCCTTCTCGAGGGCCAGGCGCCCCTCTCGCACGGCTCTAGGTTGGCTCCGATGGATTTTATCATACAATGCGGTCCTTCGTAAGGGGAAACGAAGTATAGTGCATCGATTATTGCACTCTGTCAGAAAAACAATCACCCGAGGTGTTTTTATACTTGTTTGTGTTCATGCGCTTGTTTTGGAGTTTTGGACTGCGGGTGCTGCAAGCGTTCAAACCCGCCGTTGCTCTCAACGTGATCTGCTGAGGGAGCTGAGTTCCGCAATTGACCTTATCGCCCGTTTTTTCTTTAATTTTTGTTGAGACTTTTACAATTTAAACCAAATGAACGCCACTTCTTTCTGTTGCCATCTGGTTTCTAGAATGAAACTCGCGCAATGTCGCACATATATATGAAGAGCAATGAATTATTTATTTAAACTTTCTGTTACTTTTGATTATACAGGTTTGTCAAATTCACTATGATGGACCCCGCTTTGCGTTCCCCTAAGACAGCTACACTATCAAAGTTTTCTGCCGAGCAGAGTGTCAGAGCCTCGTTATTTATGTATGCTTGGATAATCCATTTCAAACGGTACCCATTCGGGGCGAAAGCAGAATTTGCTAAGTACCAGTGTGGCGGTTCACAAGGGAGCCGTGTCAAACGGGTACGCATACCAAATAGATGCCAATATCAAATGGGTGCCTGTATTTTCGCGTTTAGAAACGAATGTAAGCGAGACCTTTGTATTTCAACCCCAGCCAGGCAAGGATTGCCCTTTATTGCAGATCGTTCCACCGACTACGGCTCTCTTCTCTCAAGAGCAAAGGTATGCATGCGCGAGCTACGTGCGTGTCATATTGCGTCGTGCGGGGGACGCATAGTTAGAGAAACTGTGCGTGCCTTCTACCACGAATATCAAGGGAAAAATTCACCGCATCCGCTCTTTCAAAATAAACAAAAAAAGTATGTACAAAGAAAAAGAAAGACACCTGGGAAAAAGTTTACAAATAACATATATTATCAATGCGTCATTCAGAAATACCATACTGCAGTTGCTCGTGCACTGGGTGACAAGATCACGTTACATACACCGTAGGAGCCGCAGGCAACGAGACTTAAGTTTCTTCTCTTAGGCGAGGACAGTTCTGGTCAATTGAAAAATCGGGACAACCATAGACATTATTCGTTTTCGCATGTGGAAACTTTAAACAATCATCCCTAAAATCCACTCTTTCCATGTGCTCCTTGTGCATGACCAGGGCTCTGTGATTTTGCTGAATCAGGCCCCGACTAGACATCTCCACCAGGTGTGGGCGCTGTCGATTGGCCGGCCGAAAGTTCACGCCCCTTTGTCTGAAGTATCTTATCCAAACACTGTCCTGAGGTGGCAACTGAGGCGAGTGATGCGCCACATGGCGGGGTTTTTACTTTTGGCGGTTTATGTCCTGAAGGAGTATGTCCTTCATGAAAACCTCCCTTAGGTTCGGCATTTTCAGCGCGAGATTCTTTGGGTGGAGAGGGAGAATAGTGCGAAGCCGCCGACCCATCAACAATCCCGCTGGCGTGCTTTCTTGAGGTCCAGGACTGTCCCTGTCTTTTGACCCATGCGCTCCTATTTTCCATTAGCGCGCGATCACCTCGGGCTATATGTATCACTTCAGAACCCCTACTCTTTTACGAACTGTCGGAATCTATTACTTAGAAACTGTTTCCCATTGTCAATAAAAAACCTCTGGTATGCAATGTCTTTACAATACATCTTTCATATGAAGAATGGCATCACCTCTACTGAGTAAGTTGAGAGCCAGAGTTCGGGAAAGCGAGAGAAGTGATCAACTATGGGCAAGTAGTTACGTCCTTTAATGCGACAGATGTCTGTTGCCACCTTTTTTCGTTCCTTAGAAAAAGTCTTAGACGGCATTGTATGATATGACGGTTCGCCACGAAACAGCGACCAGACACGACAGTTCGTAACGAAAGAAGCGAGTTGAAATCGTCATCTTGTCCACCAGACTTGCTCGTGCGCTTTTGCTCTACACCGGACAATGCCTTAGTGACATTCGCGCAACTGTTTAAGCGCCCAGTTTCTTAGGGGCTGGGAAAAACACAAGGCCTTTCAAAAGGATCCCTTTTCAAGCGCTGATCGGTGCGCGTTGTTGCCAGTAGGATTTTATTGTAGAGAATAAAAAAACCGGGCAGGGGGTCACCCATCGAGTGTATAGAGAAGTAGCAGTCGGCAGGCTTTGTCCCGTGCATACTCTTGAGCAACTGATCTAAAGCTGTCAGACACACTCAGGCCTGACAAAAAAACCTGTAACAAAGCTGCTGGCTCCTTCCGTTGAAGGAATGTTCACAGTTCGCTTCCGACGCCGAGGTGCCAACGAACGAGCATTGGCTATTACGCTATTTTTTTCTCGGCATGAATACTCAACATAAAAACTAAACCGCATCAAATGGCATTGGACGTTTGTATGCATTGCGGAAGCAAGTTCATTTGTGTTTTTCCTAGCACGCCGAGCAATTGCTTAAGGTCAGTTTTAAATGTAACGTGCAAACCCCTCAAACGGCATCTGAAAAGCCCTGTGGCCCACATTAGCGCCAAGGTTCCTTATCAATTTGCGGGTAGCGCATTTGAGTAGGCGTTAGTGCCCATAAAACAAACACTTCTAGACTTCGCTCATTGTTAGGCTGTAGTTGCAACGGAACTGCGCCCAAGCCACAGAACAGGGCGTCCAACGAAAAAATAGTTGAATAGCGCGGGTTATTCTTTACCATGCTTCTCACAGAACAGATAGCCGTTTTCAGGTTTCATGGAGCATTTACTTGAGCGGTTGTCCACACCAATTCGGTGCTCTTTTGCAGCAGCTGACGTAATGGCGCTGTCTGATCAGCCAGGTTGGGAATGAACCGCGCACCGTTATTGGCGAGGCCCAGAAGCCTACGCAGTTCGGCCACGTTTGTGAGTGTCTTCTTATAGACCATTCCATTTAGCGCTCTCTGGGCGGCACTATTTTGTTCGGCAGCAGCGCCCTCTCCATACATCCGGGAAATTCAGCGGGTTCGGCGGGGTAAAACGAGAGAGAGGGCACGCGCCCGGCTCCGCTAGCAGACGACAAAATGGGAGGTTGCCATTCTCCATCTTTGGGCTGTACCGGCGGGTTATACGGAACATCGAACTCTCGCTCGTGGCTGCCGTTGCGACGTGGTTCGCGTTCTTAGAATAGCTATGGCTACTCCAAACAGCCTAGAGCTTTTTGGTGTTTTACTTCGGTAAATGATCAACTGACATATCTTTTTTCCGTTACTTAACGCCTATCGAAATCACAGTCCACTCGGTTGCGGTTAGCAGGAGAGCCGGTGAGAGTCTAGCCTCATACCCAGTGACTGGGCTCGAAAGCGGTTTGTCTTCCCTGGGGTTCTCAAATAGTTCTCAAATAGTGGATTTTCTTAGCACATTTGTTTGGTTCGGCAACCAAATTGAATGTTGAGTCTAGTAACAAATGGGACGGCATGCAGAAAACAGGATGCACACTTTTTTACAGCGGAGCTGTTAAGGGCTAGGTTCCCCAGGATCGTGTCCGGTATGTCAACACAAACCTACCTGGACAACTACCGCAATCTATAAGCGACGGTGGCAAGAACACAACCAGTATGGTTTCCGCCGCCGCTTTTTGCTGCGCGCCCAACATCTGTGAAATGCACATAATCTTTTGTGCGTTAATACAAGAGTATTTACTCTTGTGAATGCGGCTGATGGTTATGTACCACGATCTGTAAGGGAAAAACGGCAATGATCAGGTAGATCTTCTGTGCTTAATTTCTAAAAAAAAATGCTGTGACAAGTTGGAATGGGTGCTTTTGAGTTGAGTTCAGGAAACTATTATTTTACTTTTAAAGGCAATAGGTGTTTGTGGTCTTATAAATGAAGCCCAACTAGTAATTACAGCAAGAGCGTTTTTCCCATCAAAGAGACCTTTTATATAGGGAGTGTACTGAACCACAAAAATTGAGATTATAAGGACTTCAAAAGTAATAGCTGCTTTTTCATTATTAATTAGAAGTAGACATATTGATAATTGAGGCAAAAGTACAACTAAATATTTGTAAAAAAATCTGAGCCATGCAAATGTCGCTCAAATTCTTCTCCATGATAAACCTTTTTGGTTCACTGGGGTACAATAGGTCCGAGAGTTGCTCAGAAAGTAGTGCACTACACCTTTTTTCGATAACTATTTACTTAAAATGTAAAAAAAAAATTACACAATGTATTAATGGATGTTTCCTTCGCACACGTCATTTCTCGGTGTAATCTCCACCCCATTAAACGACTTTACGCCGGCGCGAAACAACCGCATGCATCCTTCCCTGTACCAGCTCGTTCTGAACGAAGATCAGTAAACAGGATAGCTCACCAAGAAATGAGTCGTTTTATCAATCCGGAATAAATGTTGTGACATTGCGGTCGTTTATGACACTATGCGACCTGATGTCCCGTGTCCATAGCAACAACTTTATCATTCTCTCCTACTGTCTTACGGTGATGTAGCTGTCAAAAAGACAAAACAAATAAACTCCGAGGACACATAAGCACTTCGTATGAGTTTTGAATGCGCAAGCATGCCGCCTGCGACCTTGCTTCCGCCTCGCATTGTCGAAGGTCCTTCTCCTTCTGCTGCCTGAGACGCTTCGAGTCGTTATCCGTTCGCGGCTCCAGAGGGTCGAGCGCGCGCTCTCGTCAAGTGGCCGCGCCGCTCTGAGCTCGGGCGTGCAGCCACTCCGGAGTCTGCCCGTGCGGGCTCTACGGGCTGTGCGGCCGGCCGATCCCTCTTACCGGTGGCCGGGCCGCTGCGCCGCCATGGTGAGGTCTTCTATGGTGGCAGTCCTTAGAACTACGTCAGGCGGCAGCCAATGAGAGTCTCGTTCTTTTGGAACTATGAAGCGCGCCAGCCAATGAGAGCCTATCCGTTACATCGCTTCTACAGACGACAGGTTTCGCTCCATAGGGAAATGGGAGTTTACGTGCCGCAATGCGCGGATTCAAAATCTGAGAACGCGGGTTCGCTCTATGAGAAAGTTAATGCTTTCACATTAAAAAAAACAACAACAGAACTAGCAAACAATTCCAAATAGCTAAATTTCCGTGTTTCAAGACCTCCTATAATCCTGTCGAGCGATATGTTTCCCAAACTTCAAACGTAACTGCCGCACCAGCTCGCCTAAGTTTTTAATCTTATTTCGTGACTGCCGCCGTTAAATGGGTCTAGGTCATAAAACGAATTTACACTGAAGCCAGAGTGTTGCGCCTTTGAAGTGCTCCTCTCGTCCGCCGACTTCGTGCGTTGACGTTGAGGTCGTTTAACGGAAGACAGAACGACCGACTTCAACGAATAACCGTTTTGCAGACTCACTGGTTCGCTTTTGTTGCCGAAGGCTTGTACACAGAAAGTTTTCTGAGTACAAAAGTTCCGAGGTCAATGTGTCCAGATCTAGTCGCGAAGACGCGACGGTTGGAAAAGGAGGCATGCCAGCGAGTCACTGAAAATGACTTCGTTGGGCCGACCGTGCGCGCTCGACGTTGGTGGCTTCAGTCACGAAACTTTCAACGTTTGACAGGGGATTTGGGACGAGGCCACCGAAAATTTCAGCCTTCACGCCACGCATGACGACGCGATGTCTCTTCTCCTTGGTGGCATCTTGATCGGCTCGGGCACTTATGCACAGGACATCTTCAACAAGGCTGGTCACGCTTTCGTTGGGACCCTGCACCTTTGTTTGGAGAAGGTCCTCCGCTCGCTGCCGAAGGTAATGGTTCTTCAACGTCCGCTTCAATTTGGTGGCGCAGGATTCCCATATAGTGATGCAGGCTTCGTGGTTTTCAAACCAGTGCCTTGCAGAACTTTCAAGCGAGAAGTAGAGGTTATGGAGGCACTGCTCAGTCGTCTATCCGTTGTGACGGCTGCACGTACATAATCTTGCAGCCTATCCTCGATGTCCTCTTGGACCTCTCCGTCCAAATGTGTCCAAGTCCGGCGAGCGACACACAGGCATACGACGGCGGCGGTGGCCTGGGTCTGCAATGACTAGATGTTCATCGTCGGCTTCTTTGGCTGCTTGGTCTTGCGGGGCATCAGTCAAAATTTCGGGGGTAAGCCTTGTGTGTGGCGGCTTTTAGGGTCTCGGTGATCTCTGCGGATGATCCTCTTGAGCGGGGGATTGTACTTTAGCTGCGAGGCCTCGGAGGAGTACGCTTCATGGGCTGCGTTACCCCGCACCTCTACCAGAAATGTCACGAATGACTATTGACGAGGGCACGAATAACTCAAGGAAACTAAACGTGTCACGCGGCGAACTTGTGCTCAAACAAAATAGTAAATGTTTAGCGTCGCAGGTGTCAATGTCGGCTAAAAGAGCAGGTTAGAGAGCTGGGGCGAGACCAACTCCGGCTCGCCACGCGGAGCACCTTTTGGACAAGCGTGTGTTTCTATAACATTCGGCATAGAACGTTCTGTGCATAGAACATTGGCAACACGATTAGACGAGAAGTTTCTCGAACTTACGAAAACGCCAAGTTGAAAGAATCAATAAAATTACATCCCGGTCCCTGGAGTCGATCCTCAAGCCGAACCTGGAGCCTCCGCGCGAAAGCCAAGGACGGTAACCATCCGGCCATCCACTTTTTTTCCTTCATTGCCTGATTTGATATTTCTACAATAGGAGCCATACAAAGGAGGGGCTAAAACTACGCCTGTCATAACTTGGCTACCGTTGCTTCATTAAAATTCTGTCAGATACACCAACCTATCGATAACGGGCAACCAATCTGGCTGTTGGGGCTGTGCCCGCAACACTACAGATATGCAGGAAACACACACAATAAAATATTCACGTACCGAGCGGTTTGTTTCAACAGTTAATCTACGCCTACTCTTGTTTTCCATAGACAGTGAAAGTCGAGCAGTAGTATCAAGTCATAAGGTGCACAGTTTACATTTTCTAGTGGTAAAATCCTAAATTTCTGGCGGTTATCGAGAAATCGTCCTTGAGTGTGCGCTAGAGTATATGCCGGAAAAACGCAGCGTCCCAGCAGTAAATAAATACGTGTTCTACGGTTTCTGGCTGCTTGCATAAAAGACATTGTGATGACCATGGTAAGAAAATGTTTTATTCTTCTGACAACGGCTTTGCGAGAAAACGCCACAATGAAATTTGAAAAAAAAAAAAAAAAATTTAGCAGTAAGCTTTGCAGGCATGTTCTTTACTCTTTTTAAGACATCAAGCGCAGGGCCTTCACACTATTGAGACCGATAAAGCGGCGCAAGCTGATAGAGCGATAAATGCTCTCACCTGTCTTCAAGCCGCTTTGGCAAAAAGCTGCCATCACGCTTCCACGTGTAGTTTTGAACTGCAGGTAGAACGCTTAGACAAGGCGGGGTACCCCGGCTGCCTGATTTTCAGCGTGTGTGAAAACCTCCTACAACAGATCAAAAGTAAAGGCAACACAGGAGGCGGTAAGCGAGCAAGAGTGTAAAAATCAAGGGTTCAAGTAGTATCTTATTTACACAGGGTGTCGCATAACCTTAAAAAAATAGGAATTAAGTACGATGTCAATGTTGTTTTCTCCGCTCCATGCAAGCTGCCACACATTTGTTCTATGATGACTTGCCAAGAACGGGTTCAGTGCTCAAAGACGCACGTCACTCAGTACACAGCTTGTGCCTAAATTGCTGTTTACGGGATTCCGCTAACGTGCGGGCGCCTGTTTATTGGACAGACGGGGTGGTGTTTTAACGGAAGGGCGCGTGAACATCGTCTAGCGGTTCGTAACAAAGCCGGGGACACCTTGCTGTACACTGCATGCGGTGCGGGAGTCATCCCCTGTTTTAAGAGTGCAAATACCAAGACTGAGAAGGAAATAGTTGAAGCCTATTTTATAAAGTCCTCAAGTGGCAACTGCGTCAGCACGCCTTCGATTTTACAAAATGACAAAGAAGTATATTTTCTATGTAGTTTTGTTTAGTCACGTTGCACCGATAGGGATATTTACATCATTGTCATCTGTTGTTTGCGTGTATGGCTTTCTTTTATCGCATCTTGTTGGCTTGACGGAACAAAGTGTTCACGCATGTGTGATGGGTGGTTTGCCTTGATGAAATCAGTTGATAGTTAGCGCCAGTGCGTGTTGTATGTGTCTCTTCTTCGTCCGTGTTTTTTGCGCATTTTAGTCATCTAGATAACGGCACAAGCAGCAGAACGCCAAAGAAATCTGTATATCAATTTTTTTTTTTTGGTGATATGGTACTAAAATAGTTTCAAAGAAAAATGGACTTTCAAGATTCGAAAAGAAAGTAACACATCTCTCAAATAGCCTCGTACTGGAGCACCTGCCACACTGGATGACGAAACGATAGACACTGACAAAACGTTTTGCAGACGCACTTGAGCAACTGTGCGCAAAAAGTCATCCCTTTTATCGCGCAAAATTATTAAGCGTGATACAATTTGATGCATGAGCGAATGAAACAAATCTAAACTAGCACTTCGCACCGACCTAAATAAGTTCGTTCGAGGAGTACGCTCCTATTTCGAAGACCCAATAAAAACGGCAAACGCCCAATGCAGCTTCTTCACATTCATACTCGACATACGGAACACTTGCAATATATACCAGGCTTTCGATATTAAAAAGTAGATTACAAACTGTCGAACACGGGAACATGGATAAATTCCTTCCTCTCCACCCCTCCGCCCTAATTATAACAATTTCACTCTCTTCATTCCAATAATGTGTGCTGTCGTGGTAATGTTCTAATGGCACTCCGAGATAATTAGTGGGTAAAAACTCCCACCTAGCATTCATGAACACTTCTGGCTTACTTGACCAGCCAGCGTGCAAGGAACCAACGCATTTATCAAAGTTTACAAAGCTACCAGTTTAAGGACAAAAAGTCGAAACTACTTTTATCGCTTCACGCACGCTATGTCGATCGACACAAATAACAGCGACGTAATCCCAGAAGGAAAGTACACCTTTATTTCACTTGACTGCAAGCTACAACCACGAATATTAATATTATGAATAAGCTTTAAAAACATAGCTCCAAGTAAAGCTCCAACAGTAATGAAGAAAGCGGGCAACGTTGCCTTACAAAAGTGATTTCTTTGAGAGCTTCGACGACTCCCTTATTCACAATTACTATAACTAGTCGTGCAATTTGTTTATAGCATCTGTAAGCCCTCGAGAGTGACATAGCCTACGTTAGTATGCTCTAGAACACTGAAGCTCACTTCATGCGAAACGCGATCGAACGCTTTTTGCAGGTCAAGCTGCACCATCGCCACTCCTCATTAAAAAGCATAACAACACTCTAGGACAGATATGGTCACGTAAATATTTGTAGCGATAGTGTGTCTTTCATTACCGCATGTGCGGTGCGGGCCCTCCTTTAGATGCACAAACATTGACGTCCTCTAACGTATTTCTTGCAATAATGTCACTAAAAAAATCACTTGAATCCAGAAAACGCACTTGAATCACTCTATCCTCTGGAGAGCAAACACAAATAAAATCGCCGAGGAAAGTGGCGTCCCTATTGAAGTTCAAATATGTTTCAATACTTAAAGAAAACGAAATTAAGCTTACTCTTTCGGTTAGGTGCAAAAATAAAGATAACCCGCCACTCAACGTTAGGAAAAAAAAAAAAGAAATGGAACTAAACGAGACGAATAGAAGAACCCGAATGCACAGTGCGCCCCAAACATAACGCCGCCGGTCGAACGCCCGACCAAATACGCCCGACTTCCGCGGAGCGACCTGGCGGCAGCCGTTTCAACTAGTCGGTCACGTCAAGGCCATTCCCGGTCTCCGGACCGAGGAAAGGGGAGGTAGCAGGGCCGCCACTAAGGGTGCATAAATCTGCGAATCACAGACTCATATCATTCGTCGTAATTACGTTATTTTTGTTCGTTTTTTGTGCGCTTTGTTTGCATTTTTAACCTCGTGTTAGCTTAAGTACAGACCAGTCGAAGCTACGAAATATTGGGGCAAATCAAGCAGCCTCAAACGCGCAAGTGACTGGGCCTTTTCTGCATATGATTGGTTCAGCGATGATAGAATACGTACAGAAACATGACGAACACCATGATGAGGCGCTTTTGACGCCGTCTGATTGGTCCCATGAGCTCATCACGTCGGCCGCGTTTGCACTTGAGGTGAAACGAAGTATACCAGCGCCTTCAAGCTTCCACGTCCACGAAGCATTTTCAAAATTACTTTGTTATCAACAACATTTACTGACACCAACGTGCCCGTATTTTGAACCGTAGATGTATTTCAGCGACAGTCCTTCCGTTCAAGAAGGTTGCAAGTCTAAGTGCTTTAAAAAAAAATTATTATCACTTGATTCCCTTTGCGAATCACACTCAATCTTTGCAGGACCCTTTTCTTTGAGAAGAGATGACGGGCCAGGACCCACCATCTCTTCTCATAAATGCATGTTTAGTCATCTTGTTGTATATTTTGATATACTATATATTCTCATTTCCGCCAAAACAGTCAGCGCTAAAATTTGTATCCGACAGAATGCCCTGTACATTCCCTTTTTTTTAATTGCTATGCCGCCTCGCATGTCGAAGCCGGTAAGATGGAAGGTCATATGTCTCTGGGAGGCCGGACATTCCCAGTGCCAAATTTTGTCCGCGAGAGGCGTTGGCAGGAAAACAGTGGAAAGAATAACCGAGGTGTGTCGTGATGAACAGCGTGTAGACGATGCACCTTGCGGAACACGAGCGCCGGCAACGTCAAATGAGGAGAATCTACTCATCATAGCAGCCATTCGTGACGACCCTTTCCTCACAGTCCCGGAGCTCAAAAGCACATTAGCCTTGAGGGCTTCGTGGAGGACGATCGAACGGCGCCTACACGAGGCAGGTCTCTACTGCAGAAGTGCTGCCCAAAAGCCAGGTTTTTACGGGCGACACAGGACAGCCCGCCTTGCATTCGCTCAGACCCACTCGTCTTGGAGAAATAAAGAATGAAGCCAAGTGGTGTTCACCGATGAAGTGAGCGTTTGTAGCCGATGGGATCAACAACTGCTTGTCTGGCGGCCGGCCTATTGCAGGTAACGATTTTAAATGAATTCTCTATTTACTACCTCAAAATATTAAAACGTCATATATTATTACTTTTCTAGTGTCTGATGACCATAGTTATAAATAATTGCAGATATGATTCCAAGTATGTCTAGCAAGTGGCGGCAAGTGGTGGATGCACCGTAAGCATGTGGGGTGCTGTGACAATAAGGGCAGGACTTTGTCCCCTTTACAGACTCGTCGGTGGTTTTGACGCACTACAGTACACGGACATTATTGATCGAGTGTTGCTGCCTTTCCTGCTGAACTGACCTTACCTAGATGGATTTTTTTTTGCTGCCACATGACCGTAGTCCTGTGCACCAGGCTGACACTTTGAAGAGACTCCAGGAGCAGCTGGGCGATTTCAGAGAAGATCAACCAAAGGGTGGCTGGCCGGCATTTTTACATAAACTGATGTTTCTATCTGCTATCGTCTAGTGTCTGGTATGAACGAATTCAAACTTAGTTTTGACCAGAAAAATATTTGGGGACAGGAAAAATCGTAAGGCATGAAGAGGTGGGCAGTTGAATTAACGCGCGATGATGCAGGGGGCGCGTTTGAGAGTGAATAACTAAAATGATAACATCAGAAGAATTCTAAAACTCTTTAAACGCCTACTATGGGTGCAGCTGGCTTGTAATAAAAAGTTAAAATAATTATTTAAATTGTATATATTTTCCTAAAAAAGTGAAAGCCGTTTACCACTCCCTGTAACGCCGTATTGGAGCGCAGCTCTTGAGGAGGAGGAGGGAAGGGTACTGAGGGCCCCGGTTTCTCGGGGGGGGGGGGGTTTCACGTGACATAGGGGAAAGTGTCACGTGACCTCCCCCCCCCCCGAGGGCACGTGACCTTGTTGGGGTCACGTGACCTCGTGGGAGGGGGGAGTCACGCTGAGGTCACGTGACACCTGGGGGTGTCACGTGACCTCAGGGGAGGGGTCACGTGACTCCCCAGGTGACGTGACCCCTGACCAAAATTTCCCCGCTAGATTTAGCGGGAAAATTATGCCGCTAGATTTAGCGGGGAACTTTTTCCGCTAGATTTAGCGGGGAAATTTTTCCATTAGATTTAGCGGGGAAATTTTCCCCCCTAGATTTAGCGGGGAAAAAATTTAGCGGGGAAATTTTTCCGCTAGATTTAGCGGGGAAGTTTTCCCGCTATATTTCGCTGGGAAATTTTTTCCGCTAGATTTAGCGGGGAAATTTTTCGCTAGATTTAGTGGGGAAATTTTTCGCTAGGTTTAGCGGGGAAGTTTTTCCGCTAAATTTTGCGGGGAGTTTTTTTCCGCTAGATTGAGCGGGGAAATTTTTCGCTAGATTTAGCGGGTTTTTTTCGCTAGATTTAGTGGGGAAATTTTTCCGGTAGATTTAGCGGGGAAATATTTCCGATAGATTTAGCGGGGAAAGTTTTCCGCTACATTTAGCGGGGATATTTTTCCGCTAGATTTAGCGGGAAAATTTTTCCGCTAGATTTAGCGGGGAAGTTTACCCATAATGCACCGCGCGATTACGCCGACGGCGACGCCGACGCCGCTCAAGCCGGGAACGGGCGCCTAAGAGCTGCGCTCTAAAATCGTTAAACATGCCTGCTCGGACGACAAATGGCAAAGTTTGGAGGTCTGTATCTCTTGAATAGGCGAGGGCTCCGTGTTTTGGGATAAATCCCAAAAACTCCGAAAAACACCCGCCGGTAAAATTTTTGGCAATTCAGATTTATCCAATAAACTCTGAATTGTTATGTGCCCATGCCACCCCCCCCCCCCCCCACACACACACACAGCAAAAAAAAAGTTTTCTTTCTCTTTTCTTTTACATTTTGAGCAGCGCAGGATCAATGGTCCTGTGAAATTGACATCATAATTATCGTTCAAGCCTCGGACCGTTGACAAAAGGGAGTCTAACGGCTTTTCTCGTCAAGGTTGGTTCAGGGAAACAGGTCATCGTACGATTCGTGTCACAACAAAAGCCACTCTTTTGGTTTCCTGTTTGGGCCATGGGATTTGGGATTTCGAGAAAGGAGAGGGTATGTTTCTGGGAATAACAGTGAAAGCTATGGACCATAGGGGTTGCATAAAATAGGGAAGAGGGGCAGTTGAAACTTCTCTATTACATCCACCTCGCGCGGCAGCGGGATAGATTGATAGGATGACTACGAGCATCCTTGCGGCTGCCTCCGGCAGTGTATTGATTTTAGGGAATCGACGTTTATCGAAGCCACTCTTGTGTGCGATTTTTGTCGTGGGACAAATTAGTATTTCCAATGACACCAACGCCAAATTCAACTGAAAACATCTTAATTGATACAAGCGCGTTTTATTTTATTTTATCTGGCACACGTTTGAATCCGGGTAATATTTACTATTTTTTAACAAGAAACACTGCGAAATTAATCTCCGAATTTCGGAGAATTGGGGATTTATGAAAAATAAACTCCGATAAACACCAAATTTTTGCTAAAAAATAAAATCCGAAAAGAACCCTCCGAATTGCACGAAAAATAAACTCCGAAAACACGGAGCCCTGCTCATGAAATAACTTAACCCTTATTATATAATTGGCAGATAGTATTCTACTTATGTACGGCTAAAATTTGAAAAAATGAATATGGTATCTGAGTGATGCGATAGTCAGGATATATCTAGGCAAACATGAAAAAAAATAAAACAACGAAGAATTACGATGCGAATAAAACAAAAAAACCACCACCTTCGATTTTCCGAATCGTTTAACTGGTGTCGAGCCTGTGAAATATATATATAGAACATTTAGGTCTATATAGACTAACCGTGTTAATTGTTACCGAATCGTCCAGCATCTGGTAAACATACACCATTGACGGTTCACAGGCTTCTTCCTAAATGCCTTCCGCTAACGTCCGAAAAAAAAAAAAAACTTCAATTGTTTTGTTTTTTTGTGAAAGGGAGAAACGTGTTGTCCGGTTTTCGTCCTCTATGTTATTCTCCACAGTAGTAGTAGATTGGGGTTTTGTGGCGCAAAAGCAACTAAGGCTATGATGCGCCAAGAATTGATACTATTGCAGAAGAGGGTTTTGAAGAAAAAAGAGCTTTAGTAGCTGGTAATTTCAAAAATGTATAAAATAGGACTAGGACCGTATATTATATATAATGCTACAATTTGTGTAAAAGATCAATATTTTTTAAAAACTTCAAAACCTGGGTGGGTGGGAGTAGTGGCTCATTTCCAAGCAGCACACATAGGTGTAGAGGAATATGCTCTTTGTAGAGCTGGGAGAAGTAATGGCGGCGTTTATCATCATGCGCAGGGCATTCGAGAAGGATATGCAAGACACTTAAAGGTTGTTGGCAATGCTCACATTCCGGAGGGTCCTCCCCACGCAAAAGGTGTCCATACGTCAGCCGCGTGTGCCCAATGCGTAGGCGACAGAGGACTACCTCATAGAACCTGTCTCTGTGCCTAGCACTCTCCCATTCACCAAGAAAAGGCTTAACCATGTGCAGCTCGTTGGACACATGTAGGCTCCATTCTGTTTGCCATTGAGCTTTAAGATGACATTTGACTAGGGCACAGTAATCTCTAAATGGGATACCACTAATGTCCAGAGTACGAGTGCCACAAGTGCCCGCAGCACAATCTACCTCTTCATTCCCTGGGATTCCGACATGGCTCGGCACCCAGCAGAATAGAACATCACATCCCTTCCTGGTAGCTGCTACTATTTTGCTTTGTAATAAAACAATGAGTGCATTCTTAAGGGTTTCAAGTGAAATCAGAGCCCGTAACGCACTCAACGAATCTGTATATACAACTGACCGGGAGTTATGTGTTTGGATGATGTGATCTATTGCAAGCAGAAGGCCGCACAGTTCAGCAGTGAAAACTGTCGCGAACGAATTTAGCCTACGAGCACTTCTTACTGATGGGCCGATCATGGCACAGCCAACAAATGATTCCGTTTTTGTGCCGTCTGTGTGATAGTGTGAATGAGAATCATGCTGCTTCTGGAGTTCGTAAAATTCTTGTCGCATGACCTCGGATGGGGTATCCCTTTTATTAAACTTTGTTAGTGACAAATCGCAACGTATGCAGCTGAAATCCCATGGTGCCACCGTTTTTGGAACTGCGGCAACTGGAAGCTTACTGTCTATCCCAACTGACTCTGCCACATTGCTATTTCTCATCGCGAATGGAGGGATAATGCTAGGCTTGTTTTCGAATGTCCTTTGATATTTCATGCCCTCCACTGCCTCCCGGGCTGGATGCTGAGCGACTGATCGTATCCTTAATGAATACATAAATCCTAAGGAGAATTGCCGTCTGTCGAGGGACATCTCATTTCCCTCAGCGTAGAGACTGAGCACAGGCGACGTTCTGAAGGCACCTATTGCCAAGCGAAGTCCCTGATGATGGATGGGATCAAGTGCCTTAAGAGCTGATGGCCTAGCAGATCCGTACACAAAGCTGCCATAGTCCAGGCGTGAGCGGATTACCGAGCGATAGATTCGCAAAAGACATAGACGGTCAGAGCCCCATGTTTTGTGGGACAAGACTTTAAGGAGATTCAGTGATTTCTGGCATTTTAACTTCATACTTTTTATATGAGGCACAAACGAAAGCTTACGGTCGAAAGTGAGGCCCAGAAACTTGTGATCTACTTTCACCGGGATAGGGGTCTGTCGCATATATAGAGAAGGAACCGCAGGGACTCCCCGCATACGGGAGTAACAGACAGTAACCGTCTTTTCCGGAGAGAAACTAAAGCCGTTTTCATCCGCCCACTTTAGGAGATTGTTGATGGCAACTTGAAGCCTCCGTTCATAAATAGAAAGATTGCACGATGAAACAGAGATTTGAAGGTCATCAACATAGAGTGAGTATTGCACAGAGGAAGGTAGGGAACGGGCTGTTGAGTTCATCTTTACCAAAAAGAGAGTAACGCTGAGGACTCCCCCTTGAGGGACCCCAGTCTCCTGGACGAATTCTTTAGAGAAAGATGCTCCTAGTTTCTTCGAAAGGTTCGATTAGAAAGGTAGCTACTGATGGTAGCAAGCATCCTACCTTGTATCCCAACTTCATGCAAATCGCGGAGGATTCCATGGCGCCATGCTGTGTCATATGCCTTCTCCATATCAAAAAACACTGACACGCACAACTGTCTGTTCACGTAAGCTTCACGAATTACGGTCTCAAGACGAACCAAATGGTCAACTGAAGAACGATAGGAACGAAACCCACATTGATTCCTATCCAATGTGTTCTCTTTTTCTAAATAGTACATAAGTCTTTTGTTCACAATACGCTCAAAAGCCTTGCTCAAACAACTAGTAAGGGCGATAGGGCGATAGCTTGACACAGAGGGAGGATCCTTACCAGGTTTTAAAAGAGGAACAACCGTGGCTACTTTCCATGCCGAAGGAAATTCGCCCTCGTGCCATATGCGATTAAAAAGGTACAGAATAAGAAATAATGTAGAAGGATGAAGGTGTGTTAACATCTGGTAGTGTATGCCATCAGGTCCTGCAGCTGAAGGCTTAGTTAAGGGAAGGA
This sequence comes from Ixodes scapularis, assembly GCF_016920785.2. NCBI lineage: Eukaryota > Metazoa > Arthropoda > Arachnida > Ixodida > Ixodidae > Ixodes > Ixodes scapularis. The sequence goes on along the minus strand of NW_024609881.1, from coordinate 38,030,722 downwards.
CCATTTCGAGTTCACGCATCGTAAGAGGTAGATTGTAGTCTTCATGGGCGGCACCTGCAGTCTTCACGGCATCTGATTCTGCACGTGCTTTGTAAGCGAGAAATGTAGATGAATAATGTTCGGAGCTCGATACAAGAGCAAAATGCTCACCGAGAAGATCCGCTTGCTCCTTTAGACTTTCCAAACAGATGCCATTGTAGGAGAGGAGTGGGACTGAGAAGGCATGATATCTCCCTTCAATGCGATGAACTTTGTCCCAGACTTCTTTGGCTGTTGCACTACTATTAATGGAAGAGGCATACTCCTGGAAGTTTTTACGCTTTGATTGTTGTCGGATGTACCTTGCCCCAGCTTTCATTTGCTTAAAGCAGCGGAGGTTGCTTTGCGTGGGGTAACGTCGAAAGATACCCCAGGCTCCGTTTTGTTTTTTTCCGTGACTCAGTACAATCTTCATTCCACCACGGCTTGGGCCGCCGCGGGAGATGCGTAGAAGTCCTAGGAATAGCAAGCTCTCCAGCTTGAAGAATAAAATTACTTAGCAACACTGTAACTTCGTCGACAGAAAGTTTATCAAGTGACGTGCATGCAAGTTGTGTCGCTTCAGTGAAAAGAGACCAATTCGCTTTCTCAAACTTCCAACGGACAGTTCGCGTTGGCATGCATTTTGGAGGAATGGTGTTCTTTAAGAAAATAGGAAAGTGATCGCTTCCATATGGGTTAGTGCCTGCTGCTTACGTAAAAGAAGTAAAAATGGATGCACTACCGATGGAAAGATCAATACATGAGGACGATAATGATGATGGGCTAAAATAGGTCGGTTTCCAATGTTAAAAAAGCAAAGTGCATGCGACATTATAATTGACTCAATCATTCGACCACAGGCGTCAACGTGGTCGCTACCCCATAGACAGTTGTGGGCATTAAAATCTCCAAGTAAAAGAAAGGGCTCCGGGAGTTGGAGTAAAAGATCATTAAAATCGTTTGTCGAAAAAGTAAAAGAAGGAGGAATGTATAAGGAACAAACAGTAACTACTTTGTGAAGGAGGAGACGCACCGCTACTGCCTCTAGCGCAGTATTAAGAGCGATTTCGGAACAGGGAAGGTGCTTTAGGACAACCACTGCAACTCCTCCTGCAGAAATACACGCATCCTCTCGGTCTTTTCTAAAATCATGGTAGCGTCTAAGAAAGTTAGTATGCTTGGAACAGAGATGTGTTTCTCGTAAACATAAAGCTTGTGGGCGGTGTTGCTCCAGGAGGAACTAAATATCATCGAAGTTCCTCAGTAGACTTCGGAAATTCCACTGGACGATCGCTTTCATTCTTTATAGGAATTTAACTATGAGAGGAGTGATAAAAAAAGGGGTGATGTATGTGATGCATTATTTAGGAGGGAAAACTGGTGTTTCCCCTTTATGTTTTGGTTTCTGGGTCTGCCACTCCATATCCTCTGGTTCTCGCTCTGGGGCAGAAAGGTCGCCTGCCTCTACAGTTTTTTCTGCTTCTAGGGACTTCTTGGCAGGCCTACCGGAGGCCTTGGAGCTGTCTACGGATCGTAAGGGCAACCCACGGCCCCTGCATTGACCAGATGGGGCAGCGGTCGACGTGCTAGGTCGGCTCGCAGTCCCGCCGGTATCGTCGGTTGCATGTGGCACGTGCTGCCTCCTAGACGGGGAAGTTCTTTCCGGGGAGGAGGAGCGAGACACTCGCTCCGTTGGCTGAGGGGAGGGACCAGGAGGCAGGGACGAAGGCGTGACCTCCGTTGCTGCTGCGGCACCTATGTCCTTGGTGCGACTAGTTGGATCTGCTGCTTTCGCAGCTGAGATAGAATGCCCAGGAACCTTAAGCTTCAGCCTGGGCGTAGAGGACTGCAGTGGCTTCCCGTGGTCTGAAAAAGACACCTGGGTCGCCACCGATACCTTAGACGGTGCAGGTCCTCTGCTGGACACCGCCTCGGCAAAAGAGCCTCTCTGGAAAGCAGAGAGGCGGCGCTTTGCATCCTGGTAGGAAATGTTTTCTTTCACCTTGAGAGCAAGTATTTCTTTTTCCTTTTTAAAGTAGTTACATGATCGAGAGTAGGCAGGATGGTCGGCGTTGCAGTTTGCACATTTATAGTGAAGGTTGCAGTCATCAGCGGTATGGTCAGTTCCGCTGCACCTGGCACAGGTCTCATGACCACAGCACGCTCGTGAACCATGACCGTACCGTTGGCAGCGAAAGCAGCGCAGCGGGTTCGGGACATATCGCCGCACTTTGCAGTTGATGTAACCCGCCTTTACAGTAGGGGGCACCGAGTTTTTCTCAAATTTTAGTATCACGTGTTTGGTGAGTCGTTCCTTACCATCCTTACGAATTTTAATTCGTTTTGCGGCCACGACACCTTGAGTGCTTAGACGCTCCACGATTTCCTCTTCAGAACTGGTTATAAGATCATCTTCTGATATCACACCGCGAATGATGTTCAACGTACGGTGTGCAGATGCAGTGACTTTGAGGTCATGTATCATTTTCAGATTAAGCAAAGCAGTTGCCTGATATTTTTCATGAACCTCGACAAGAAGGTCACCGGAAAAAAGCTTCTTGGCTTCATATTTTGCCCCGAGCGTGTTTTGGAGAGTTTTGGCGACAAGGAATGGAGATAGTTTTGACAGCGGCTTAGAAGTGTCGTCGGAGTGTAAGACGAAAAATCTTGTAAAGTGGTCGTCTGAGTTGTCTTGTTTTAGAAATGTTGAAAGTGCTTCGGTCCGGCCTCTTTTCGGAGGCCGATCAGGTTGTTTCAGCTTGGAACCCCTAAGAGGGGAATGGTGTTCGGAAACTGTGGTGCACCGCCCACCACCGAGCCCAACAAGGAAATAGGTAACGCTTCATAACAAGATGGGCTTGGCTGAAGACGTTACTCTATTAGCGCTGCCCAGTCTCTATAACCAAGTGTGGTTTTGGACAAGAGGTCTTTCGCCACCCAAGGTTAGCCCTTGCCGCCTAAAGAGTTGTAAAAGGAAAGAAGAGGAATGAGAAGAGTGAAAAGGAGGAGCAGACAAGGGTGTAAGTAGAGAGGGGATAGTAGAAGTGGCGACTAGACTGAATCATCCTGGCCGGGCCTTACCAGGACTCCCGTCTATGAGAAGCGGGGGCCGAAGTGGTGTATTGCCTCGCCCGGGGGGCCCCGAAGGGTCCAAACCTACCCCGGGCTTGGCTCAACCACCAGGATGCTCTTTTCCCCAGACACGGGAAAGCCACGCGCAGTCAGACGTGGGCGGGCGAACCCGCATGGCTCGGGGTCCGTGGAGACGCCACTCTCCAAACACTTGCTTTCACAGGTGCCCCCTGCGGGGTTATTCTCCACAAACACCGCACTTTAAGTTCCGGTGAATTGCAGCTAATCCGATGACTCCCGGTAATTTCTGGTGAATCCAGGAAAATCCGGTGACTTCCGGTAAGTTCCGGCTTTACCGGACGTGAAAAAAGTCCCATAATCCTCTAAAATATATTTTTACTCAAATTAAATTCCGGTAAAAATTCTTTTTCAATGGGCTATTATTCATACATCACGCGTCATAATTGTAAAAGACCCAAAATAGCCGACTACTAATGGCTTTGTCTTGATTTAATTAACTTGGGGATGATTTCTACTGATACAACGAAGTGAAGTGAATAACGGATATACCAAGGACAACTTATGCAATCAAGATGTATAGTTAAAAAAAACGTATTACAATATAAAAATATGGGACCGCTTCCTCCGTATTACACCCGATGATTAAAAGCCAACACGCGCTCACCAATTACACTGCTATCTTTTAATTGAATAGCGATTTAGTTTTATAAGGTTGCATATCGCATTGTTGCACAGAGTTTAGTGGCTGTAATAAAAATATATTGCTGCTCTTGGTAAGAAAATTATAGTCGTTTGATCTGAAAAAAGTCGGCATAGGTTCATTAATTCATTAAGGCTAATGCCGTACATCTATTAAGCCAGTTCACTAGTGTTTGAAAACTGTCCTTAAGTTACTTTGGTCAAAATAATGAGTCACCTTAGAAAGTGCCTAACATAGTTGCAGCTGCGGCTTACCCCTGTGATATCGACTGACCATTTTTCATGAAGCCGTACAGGGCATGGTCGCTTTAATCAATTACCGCGTGAAATGTCACGCATTTTGCCGGAACAATCGTGTAATCCGTTTTTCGAACTGCATTGCACACTTCTAAGCTAAAAGTTTTCAGCAATACTAAATCCGGATTCTTATACTTTTCTCGTGGCAGCCTGGCACAAGACCGCATTATCTGGCACCAACCAAGAGCAAACTGCGCTTGCAATGTTCCATCGAAGCACGACGTTCAGTCAAGTCAGCAATACAACATGCGTACACTTTCAGAAACTTCAATTGACTTCATCTGCGCTGAGTTTATAATGAGTACGAATCGATAAACACGATCGATTGTAAAAAGTCTAGTAGTAAAGGAAGCATGTACAGAACGGCATACAGAACCGACAATATAACAATTTTACCCTCAAGTTGGCTCTGCGGCGGGAGCTGCCTTCTCGGTGGACTAATCAAGCGTCTCCTTTTATTACTTGACTCAGCTATCTGCCTGTGGTTATGGGGCTGGAGCGAGATCACGTGGTAATGGATACGCACATGAGTGACTCGCTCGTTGCTTGCACCGTACGGTCAGTTTATTTTTGATCAGTATGTAATGAGGGTCCGCAGAGCCCTACAAGTATCTCGCGGGACTCTAGCGCCAAAAATGATAACAGTAGGCACGTAAACATTATAAGTTGCTTCGAAACTTCGAGAATAACTTATGGTGAGCTGCTTGTTGTAGCTAACGTTATCTCGAACTCAAAGGCTGTTGCAATGTTGCACATCAGGACATGGCAATAAATTAGCTATATTAAAGCAGGAAATGCTTTTTAACGCTACACCCAATCCCTAAATTTTGTTGGTCCATCCGTCCGTCTGTACCTTCGTCCGTTCCGTCTGCCCATAAATTTCCCTACAAGTTTGGCAGGGAATTTGATGTCACGTGTCCGTTACGCTAATTCAGTTTCCCCGCTATGTTTAGCGGGAAAATTAACGTCCCGTATTTGACGTAACGGGACCTCCAAACAAGTTGGTTTTCTCAGCTAAATTTACCAACGAAAATGACGTCACGTGATTTATGATCCAGTTGCGTTTCTTAATCCAGAGCCCTAATTAGGTCGTATAGTCACCAACACGACCGGGCGGCATTTAGACAGTGCTGAAGAGCCAATATGCCCGGTACGCTGCAAAGCGGTTTCTCTTCGGAGATAATGAGCCTTGCCAATCTTGCCCGGTAGTGTAAGATCACTCAGTAAAGATTCGGGCTGGAGGTTTCGGAAAACAAGACCTATGAAACCACAAGGAAAATCGCTGTAGCTACAGCAGCCTCACTTTGTTTAGGAAACTCACTGCACGAAGTTGGAGAATACGTTTTGGATGAAGTGACTTTTGAATGACAGCTGCAGTAGACATAAGTCTATTGAAAGGTTGCAACGAGCTTAAATTAATCTACCTGACGGCATATCAACTCTCATAAATGTAGGCATTGCTTTTCTGCGTTTTTTTTACTGGTACAAATGAAGATGTTATTTATTATGGATGCACTAAAAAGGTCGAATATGCGGCGCAGAACCGATGAAGGTAGCCTTGCGGATCGTTAGATTCGTTTGCGATACCAGCAACTACTGTTTTTACTCCACGTTCACAGCGAAGCTATAAGACGAAATTTACCAATTATTCGCATTTTATTGGTTCTATTAAAGTGCATTTACGCACCATGTAGCGACTGTATAGGTCAGTTTTCGGAATTCATTTGGAACAATCGATCTCCGCAGATGCCATTTTTTACTTGCTTGATACAACAATGAACGAGGCATTTTAGAGCATTTACAATATAGCTTAATAGTATCGTTATTTTTGTTATTTCCCTTCGTCCTCTTAATTTTATTAGAACCAGTATTATTATTTCTGTCTATATGCCTCTCCTGTCTCTCTTGGTCAAGCTTTACGATCTTCTATCTCTAAAGCCAATCGTTGAAAGCCTGATGGAGGCAATGAACGGCATCCATCATTCCATGAAATCCCTCTCTGCCAAATATGGCACCATAATCAAGCTGCCTACCACCGACGAACAAACTGGCAAGGCTCTGCAAGATGAACTACCCCAACTAATGTCAACCGTATATCTACAAGCCGCCGAAATCGAGGAGATGCTAGTGCTAAACGACGACGAGCAACAGAGCCTGCTTGCTAGCAGTGAGGTGGATGGTCTCTTTGGAGAAGAACACATGACCTTCACCTCAACTTTAGCTGACCAAATACATATTCCAAATTTTCACGAAACTAACATCTTAGCTTACATCGCTTACCTGCCAAGGCAATACACCACCACTATGAATCCGCTTTGCATCTGTTAGCTCGAAGGAATCATGGACGGAAGCGCGTGGAGCAGGCGGTTGGCTCAGTGAGAATGGCTTGTTCCCGAGATTCCATTTAAACCACGACCTAACCCGCCCTAACAAAGAGGTGTTTTGGCTTGCCCGATAGAGGGGCAAGGAGAGCCTATATTTTTGCGTGCGTGTCGAAGGCCAAGATCTAGGGAGGCGGGGGGGGGGGGGAGGGACCGAAATTAGCGGAGTTTTTGTTGTAGTAAGCCTCCATTAGACATTAAAAAAATTGTTTAACACTATGGCAGGCAAGTTTACGAGTCTTCGTAATTATTTTGGAAATTTTCAAGACAAGCAGTTTTTTGTTTACACGTTAATATCACAAGTGTACGCAAACAATGGAATAAGTTATTGTATAATTTTGATAGATGGAATGCATTTTCATGTTACTTTTATGTATGGAGTGTAAGGGACCAGTGCCACGTCAGGCTTTTTTAGCCTTTTGCACTGGCCTTTCTTTCGGGTCCTGCCCGAAGGAAAACAAATAAAAAAGAAAGTTTCATATTATATCAGAAGACATTCCAAGATTAATAGATGTTGATGTCTTAACATTAATCAGAACTTCATTTCCATTTTAAAATTAGTTTATTTATTTGTTGTTGTTTTTCTTTTCTTTTTTCTTACCAGAATATGCAAGTACAATGTACACGCGATGTTCCGGACATCGAGGAAACATTGCGTTTCTTGTTGAGTGAGGAACTCTCTATTTCCCTTGTTTATTTTTTTACTTTTTGCTCAGGCTAATGCGTCGCCCTTTCTTGTGTAAATCCCACAACATTATTTTGCTTATTAGAATTTTATAAAGCGGATTAAAAGAAAAAAAGAAACGTAAGATATCTTTTTTGCAGGAAATGAAAACGTGTCAGCAATCTTAGTCTGCATGCCGCTTTGAATATACAAACTTTGAGCGCGTCAAGTCACCGGTGTGCAATTACCTGAATATTATGGCAGCAAGTAGGATTGAGTGCAAAAGCAATGCCCAAACACGCGAAAGATTTCTCCTGGACATGATTGTTTACTCTTGCTGTGACCATTTAACATTAGAACATCTGCGTCGGCCGTTAAATCCGCAATCAGTATGTAAAACCTCTGTGACCTCTACTTTGTTGCTTGCCAGGTATTAGAGTTCCTAAATTTTGCGCAAAATACCCTGTCACGTCAAAGAAAGGAGATTAAATAAGAATACTTTTGACACGGTGGTTTCGGCTCTTAACTCGAACGTATTTGTAGAAGTGGTCAGCTATCGTGACGGATATCAAAAGTTTGTTCTTTCGTTCAACCAGCTCTATAAATCAAGTGAACCAGTAATTTATATATATATATATATATATATATATATATATATGTATATATAGCAAAAAAAAAACAATTATGCGCATGTTTCCTTCGCTCGCTTTGAAATTTGCAATTGAAGGTAAATTTTAAATTTTTTGAAACAAAGTCAACTCAATAATAAGGCCGGCGCAACATACTCACAAACAGAATAAATTAACAAAATTTCGTTCGAAAAAAAAAACACTTAGTTCCTATGTAATTAGTTTTGTGGCCACAATACGCGCTCTGCAACTGAGAATGCGCTCAAGACATGTTTTCGAGAGAAATTTGCGTCCAATCGTAGAGAATTTGATTGCTGTCTTTGATACCTCATCTGCTGAGGCAGGAGATTTGCCAGTTCATATTTAATACGTCATCACCTTTTCCCCGTTCCCTGCTCCGCTCCGAGAACCCGATGTGAACTTCATTTTACTTAGCTTCGAGCCAAACACGTCCCCTGGAACAGACAATACTCGTCTGTCCGAATTTCGTCGAACCTTTCACAGTATCAAATCTGTCCTTTTTATGCTGAACGGCCTTATTGAGGAGTCAGTCCTGATGAGCTCAAATTCGGCAACATTTTGACTCTTGTACAAAGGTGGTTCTAAACGTAACATGGATTAATAAATGACCCATTTCCATTTTACCCATCATCACGCAAATACTTGAAAAGCACGCGTTTCGCATATTGACATTTTTTATAGAGAGACTAGATATACTATCGCCTTCACAATTCGGATTGTTGCCGGGGAAGGTATACAACCTCTTCTAAAGATTTTGAAGATAATGTTTACTCCGGTTTGAACAACAATCTTATCACGTCAAGTCGATTCTAGGACGTATCCAAACCATTTGACACTGTAAGTCGCATACGATAATTTGGAAACAATATTAGAGCATATTCTTCTCCGGGTTTTTTTGTTTCCTTTTTTTGAAAACTATCGTCTAAGTCGTCCCAATTGGTGTTTATAGGTGGTATTCAAAGGTGTCAAACCACACTTAAAGCCGGCATACCGTAAAACTCAATATCATCACCAGGGATGGGCAAAATACATGAAAATATGTATCAAAATACAAATACAAAATACTTAGTCAGAAATGTATTTAATTACAAATCTAATTACATTTCCAAAAAGCATTTAAGTACAAGATATAGATACAACCAAATGTATTTGGTCTCCTCCAAATACTTTTCCAAATACATTCCTCAAAATTTGAGTCAGCGACTTCAGGGCACCTGCAACGGTTTTCTGGGTATCTCACTTTAATTTCGCAACGCACACTCGGGAGTTAGTGTGCGACGCTCTAGTAACGTAATAGAAATATAATCACAAAAAAATGTAATCAACTTGGACGTATTAGGTGAAAAAAGTACAGAGCTTCAAGCTGCTTTTTTTGTCGATTACATTTTGGTATAGACCAACAAAGAACCAAGACGCGCAGCACTAGCTAGAAAATTTTTTATTGTTGCAACTCGCACCAGTTACGAAAATCTGGACAACCCGCGCATTCAGAATGTACCAGGCAAAAATATGATGGAAATCAGGCTGGGAAGCATCACACGTTGTCACAGGCACTTATTTAGCCAGTCTGCCTCTGAACCCCGATTTTGTCACTATTCTTGCCCTGGACTAGCGCCGTAATCACAAAGTCACTAAACGCTTGTGCTTGATTGAGAGACACTGCATTCGGTGCAGATCATAGTTTTCTTCCTGCTCTGGGCAGTGCCTTTAAAATAAAGCAGGAAGAGAAAAATAAAAAAAGCCCCATAGCCAAATAAAGAATGGAGACTATATCTTACAACCACATGCATAAAAACAAGAATTGTCGTGACAATAAATTTGAGGGAGGTATTTTCGCCCACAAGATTGTATTAAATTACAATTGCATTTGAAATACCTACGTTTTAGTATTTCAATACACACGTCAAATACATTACCCAATTTGTAATTAAATACAAATGCAAAATACATAAAGTATTTCAAATACGTATTTGAAATACTGCCCATCCCTGATCATCACCTATAATTTACAATTTTCTCAATAACGTTGCTGACACTACCAGGATGCAAGTTTTATCAGTATCTAGACGACATTGTAATAATGCCTCTGCATGACAATTGCTTAGTTGATGTGTTGCGACATTTCGTCAGTAACAACGCCACCTAAATGCGATAATGAGATAATGAAGTACTTTAAGATAAACCTCACTTCGAAATAAGTAAAAAAAAAACTGGTCTGTTCCTTTAGTTCGCTTAGAGTAGTCACCCTAAAGTTTCCATTTATTTTGTACTCCTCTACGTGCACTCATGGCACTGGCGTCCCTTTAGAGTAAGCAGATAGCCTTAAATACCTTGGGATATTTTTGATAGCGTCCTAAAGTGGCATGTTAATTTTTCATATATCTAATAAAACTTCGAAGCACAATATGTCTCCTATATCGGTCTAAATTTTGTATGCCCCTTTCAATTCGAAATGCCATTGCGCATGCGCTTGCATATAGTGTTCATCACTACAGTATAACTGTGTTCGGGAATCGCTTCCCCTTCAGGAAGGTCAAGATCGACAGTGTATTATGGCTATCCTAAGAACTGTTTCATACAAACTCATGATACCTGAGGACACCAGCCTGTTGAAGTTCCTTAGCCTTCCTAACTTCCGTACACTTTACGCCCATTTCGTTGTGTTGCGGACTTTTAGGAACAATAAAGTCTAAATCGCAAACTCATCCTAGCGTAATCTTTGTCATGACCAGCCTTACAAAAAAGAAAAAAAAACTTGTACGCGTTTGATATGGCAAAAGTACGCGAGCTTATTTTGATCCACATTTCTTTTATCAACTACCACTTAAACAGCTGACTTTTACATTTATAAAAAAAAAGTGCTAATTACTATTGGATTCTGTAGAGTGTCTTCGGTTGAGCTTCTTTGGTGTATGTTTTCTTCTGCTTTTTTTGTATTAACGTGCGTGGTTTCTGCTGGTTATTCTCGGACAATTTCTCTTCGGAAAATTTGCAGTACGCTGTATAATTCACTAAAATCGTCCAATTTTACTTTTTGAAAATTTGCAGTGTACTTGCGCGTTCTATAGGTTACTTCTATTTGCTTGTTTCCCTAGAGTCTACGTTTTTTTGTTAATTTTTAAATCGCCTTGTGTGCCGTAGGGTATTTTGAGTTCCACGCTTCGATACGGCACAGTGTGTATGATATATATTGTGCACGATAGAGGCGAGAGTCATGGAAGAGTGTATGTGTGTGTATGTTTTTTTTTATTTCGGGCTCTGGGTAGCTAAGTTTGACGTTTAGTTGGGATACCAGAGATACAAAAAAACACACATAATTTCATGTTTTTGTATCTCTGGTTTAGATTTGTTATTAGTGTGTCCTCGCGTACTCCAAGTACTTATATTGAATTTAGGTTTTTTTTCTTAGGTGTATCTGCTCACAAATCATTTTGTTAGCACTCTTGATTCTCTACTTCTCTTCAAAAGCAGCATGCTCATTAAGGTGGTGTTCATCATACAAGCCCGAGAGGGCTATGATAAACTTGCATCCGTACCTGATTTTGTTTCCCAGCAATTATTAATATTATTATTGTGATACCACCCACAACGAGATACGGGAAGAGGGTTCCAGACTTCTATGTGCCAACGATCTTAAACAGCCTACCAGAAGACGTTTATGTTGTGAACTGCGTGAAGAAACTGAGACGAGCACTCCAAGATCTCAGGAAAATTTCATGAATTTGTATATCTTTGTTTGTGCGTGACCCTGTGTGTCCCTAATTTTTTTTTTATCATCGTCAGTATTATAGCGTTGTAACAGTGGCTTGAGACGGAAACTACCCTATTAAAAATATTTTTTTACGGAATGTCATTTCCCGTAAAAGTCTATTTTACTGGATTACGGGACTGTTTTCACCTCAAGTAAAGCCGTAGTTCACCGGAATGTCGCCGGATTTGTTACTGGAATGTCACCGGTTGTTTTACAGGAATGTTACCGGACTTCTACCGGAATGTCACCAGATACTTTTACCAGAATGTCACCGGATTTTTACCGGGAGTCTATTTCCAGGAAACGTCCATTTTACTGGATTATGGGACTTTTTTCACTTCCAGTAAAGCCATAATTTACCAGAAGATCACCAGATTGGCCGGAATTTACCGTGTTTTTTCTTTCTGTTTTCGGACGACAACCGAAGGCACTTAGGAGGAAGCCTGTGAACCATGGTTGGTTATGTTTACCAGATGTTGGACGATTCGGAAACAATTAAAGTGGTTAGTCCATATAGACCTGAAGGTTCTATCTATTTATTTAGCAGGGTCGATACCAGTAAAACAATTTGCACAGCTGTATAGACAAAAGCAATCAGACCAAATAGGACAACCATGCAAGTTCTTTGCCGCAAAAGATATCTTTCAAGGTACTCACAATGCCGCTGGGTAAAGTCCTAGACGCACGGTAGTTCAACTAATAAAACCGCGCAGGTGCACCACACGGACACACACAGGTATCCTGTCAGCAGCACGCTTAGCGAAAACCACGAGCGCGTGGAGCGAACATCCGCCGCCGTTGAGAAATCCCAAGCACACTCAGAATGTCGTCCCTGATGCCGTCGCCGTGGGTGCACCAGGCGTCAGTAGCACGCTTAGCGAAAACCACGAACGCGCGAAACGATCATCCGCCAACGTTGAGAAATCCCGGGCACACTCACGATGTCGTCCCTGATGGCGTCCCCGCGGGTGCACCAAGGCGTCAGTAGCACGGTTAGCGAAAACCACGAACGCGCGAAACGAACATCCGCCGACGTTGAGAAATCTTGGGCACAGTCTTTTTGCGCTCGCTTGGCGCTTCTGAAGACGGACGGACAAAGAGGCGTAAGAAACAGGTCACTGAAAAATATATTCTTTTCATCTACACACCCTGCTGCTTTGGAAGATGCAGGTCGCACACATGGAACGAGAAGCCGAGACTGAGCGTTCGTTCATGACCGGCCGGTTATCGTTGACGGACAAAGAAACCGGTAGTCTTCAAGGAAAAAAATAAAAATAAAATAAGTCAGCAGAACGACCCTCTTGCATTTTCTCCACGAGCCCAATGCGAGGGAGAGGGTGCGTGGGGACTCGTCCTAGGTGCGAGGCACCATAAGTACACACCCAGTCGCCGGCCCGTCCCGGCTTCCCCCTCCCCTCGCGTCGGTTTCGAGTGAAGGTCGGTAAACAGAGAAGCGAGTCACCCGTTTCGGGTAAGACTTCTAGGAAAACCGGGCCGTCTGCAGGGTATACGAAAAGGGCTGCCGGTGGCATTCCAGTGAAATCTGTTTGCCGGCCAATAATCTACCAAAGACTGTTAAACTGGTTTCGAATGAAAAGGGGTGAAAGTGCTCTCCTTTTTGGATCGTCAAAACAGTTCACTGCACGCACTTCTTGAGGATTGCACCGTCGTCCCGAGCTAAAACTCGCACTCACGAGAATGCCGCTCGAGTGGTGTCGTACCTGCACTGTCGCAAATATCAAGTTGCCGGTGATCGCTGCCCACCTTTTTGAGTCGTCAAAACAGTTCGCTGGACGCACTTCTTGCAGAATCGCAACGTCGTCTCGAGCTGAAACACGCACTCACGAGAATGCCGCTGCATCGGTGGTCGCCATTACAAACACGGTTCCCCTGCTCTTCTTGGTTTCCTTGACTTTAGCCGTTCCCCTTGCGTCGGCTTTCAGTGATGTTCGGTGTCCAGCAAACGAGAGTGGCTTCCGGCAGGATTCCAGCGGCGGGTAATCAAAAGTGTTTCTGGTATAACTTCCAGCGAAAGTGGCTAGGCTGGCTTCTGGTGAAAATGAGTGGAAATTAACCCGCTTCCGACGAATGTCACGTTAAGTTTTTGCCGGATTTTAACCGTAAGTGGCTCCGGTAAAAGGTCCAGCGAAATCCGGTTACTGGAAGTGGCAGCCGGGAATATTTCCACCAAAAAAAATGGTAAACTACGCTGGTTTCTGGTGAAAATGAGTGGAAATTAGCCCGTTTCCACCGCATGTCACTGGAAGTTTTTGCCGGATTTTTCAATAGGGTACGTATCAAGAGAAATGTTGTACTAATGGTTGAGGGGTGCTATCCCGCAAGTTATCCAACTGGCTTTGAAAGACCCGTATGTCTACCAAATATGATACATTCAGAAATAAAACATTAATATTATTACTACCCGAAGGAAAAATCCATCAATGTAACCCTGTTTGGCAGTCAATGTTTTCTAGTGGACCGCTGACTGTGCCTGACTGTACGTCAAGCATGTCTGATTGGCGAACAAGTTACACTGACCGACAGTCAAACTCCCGTCAGACCCCGCTTGTCGGCTTTCTGATTGTTTCCTGGTGGCAGTCGGCCGCCGCGAAATGCCATCAGGACGTCTTGGTGGTGATTCTGACTGTACATCGATTGTCTCTGACTGTACGTCAGAAAGCTTTGACGTGCAGACAGACGTACGGTCAAAGCACGTAAAGTTCGTTCGGATACTACTATTTCGTCAAATCTATGAATACGAAAAGTAATCTATGCACGAGAAAATGATTTCGGGACGTGAGCCCACAACAACCACTGACGTTAGAGATATGACACGCAACCGACCGACAACCTTGATCAGAAGCCCGCCGAAGCGCCGAACACGACACTTCGCACTTCGCTTCGCCCATAGAGGCTTCGCCGAGCTTTCATGAACGATCGCTCTCGACTCTTTTGTTTGCCCGCTTGCTCCAACCTGTCGATCCTGCCCGGGCTCTACAATGTCTTTGTTTTAGTAGAATTTCTACTCGACAAGACCCAGCCTGTTGTGTGTTCCGACGATGTAAGGGACTTTAGCGATGTAGTTGAAGACGACAAGGTGTACCAGGTCTACTGGGCCGGTGACGCGCGAACAAAAGGATCGTTCTACGACGCGAAAGTACTCTACATGGCAGGTGAGTAGAACTGAAGTACGGCGAGTGATGTGCGAGTGCTTTGCATAACATGCTGACGGCTTAACTGCATTTGCAGCCGAAACATCTCGTATAAAACGAAAAGTCAAATCGAGTGTCTGTAACGGTGGCGTTGCATAGGGGTTAAAGTGTCCGATTTGTACGCATGTGGTCGCGGGTTCGATGCGCGGTGGTACTGCTTTTTTTTTTTCTCGAACATTTTGTTTTGTCGAGGCATTTGGTGATATTTATGAGTGCGTATAGCTTTACTCTTATATAAATGCTGCCCTTGTTGATGAAAATTCCTTGGCAGTGGCAGTCAGACGTCATCTGATGGACCATCAGATGACGTCTGATGGTCCATCACGTTCCACCAAGGCTGCTGACTGGCAGTCAGTGTCCCAAATTACGTAGCTTGATGGAATTTTCAATAGGGTATTATTTTCAAACTTATTCTTATTATTCTCAAACCTAGACCCTTCTTTTAAATGTTCTGCGCATTTGCCTGAAATAACTATGCATGATATTCGTATTCTGATATCTTCTTTTAAACTTAATAAGGCACCAGGGGCTGATAATATTCGATTGTGTGATTTGCTTCGCAATTTTGATACTCTGGGCAATGCGCTCCTGCATATATTCAATGGAATTATAAAGTCTGGGGTTATTCCAGACTGTCTTAAAGCCGCTATTGTAAGGCCGCTTTACAAGGGAGGTAAGCGCACCGACGTTGCAAGCTATAGACCAATATCTATCCTTCCGAGTTTAGCACTAATACCCGAAAAGCATTTACTAAAAACAATGACTTCATTTCTAGATAAGTTTAATCTGTTGTCAGAACGACAATATGGTTTTACAGCAGGGCGTGGCACCGATTCCTTACTTGAGGATCTTGTTGATACATTGTACGCCTCATTTGATAACAACAAATTTGCTTCCGCAATGTTTTTAGACGTATCAAAAGCTTTTGACTCATTCTGTCACAAAATTTTATTGAATAAACTCTTTGACTACGGTTTCCGTGGACCCTTTTTTTCGTTACTCAGCAGTTTTTTGTCAAACAGAACGCAACAAGTTTTTATTTGCAACACTAGAGGCACATATGTCACTTTAAAATCGGGCGTACCGCAAGGCTCTGTCTTAGCACCGTTACTTTTTAACCTGTATGTGAATGATCAAGCAGAGGCGGTGTCGGGATGTGAACTGTATCAGTACGCCGATGATACTTTGTTGGTATCGCGTTACATAAATTGTACCAGGGCAATGACTGCGTTACAGACAAACGCTACGCGGTTGATGAAGTGGTTCAATTCTAACTTTATAAAAGTAAACACAGATAAAACAAAACTTGTGTGTTTCTGTAGTCCGCTTAAACGCAAGGTTCTTGATACTCCTTGTTTTCTACACTCATCGAGCTGTGTTGATTGTACATGTATACCCATAAACCATGTTAGTACAACCAAGTATTTGGGAATACTGTTTGATAGTGATCTCTCCTAGAATTCCCATCTTTGTCATATTGCTAAAAAACTGCGTAGTGTTTCATGTTTGCTTTATTCAACAGAAATGTTTTTCCTTTCACAGTCCGAAAATGGTAGCAAATGCACTGGCTTATGGTGTGCTGCGCTACGGAATTACTCTTCATGCCAACTGTTCCTTGGGTTGGAAAAACAAAATTGACTGCATTCTAAAAGGAATTTTGAAAGCTGTAGCATACGGTACCAACATCCCATCTGACAATCCCTTCCCCTTTTCTTCATCTCCCTCGTTTTGCAGCACTCTTCGAGAGATGTGTCATAGAAAAACATTACTGAAATAGTCCTTTCAAAATTTCACGTACAACTCAGCGTTCACTGAGGGACAGCGAACATTTTGCGATCCCCGGAGTATACACTAGATATGGAAAAAGAAAGCGGTCATTTTATGTTCCTGATATATTTAACAAATCGACAGTACCACTTTGTAACATAAACTCAAAACGACAGTTAAAAAAATTTCTGAGTACTAAATGTTAGACATCGTTACTGTGCTAATGCGTTTTATTGTATTGGCTCTTTTCTGCTGCGTTGCCAGTGTAGAAATGTTGACGTGTCTTTTTTCGTGCATTCGATGTGAGTTGTAGTTTTTGTTGTTGTTGTAGTGATATATGTTTATATTCCGAATTCCTATGTTCTTTTTCTGTTACGCCGTTGCCGGGTCACGTCCCACAAGCCATTACAGGCTTTGACGGACCCGTTACCACTGATTTGTACCTCAAGACTGTCAATAAAATTATTATTATTATTACTATGATTATTATTATTATCAAAGCCCTCTAGGGCTTGTATGATTAACACCACCTTGATGAGCATCTCGTGTGATATGTGTCAGCGGTCAGTTAGACGCTTTCTACTTTGACTAGAGCAAGGCGTTTGACGTAATCAGTCACATTATTTTTTATCTAAACATTCCTCCAATGGGGTGGGTGGCTCATTAAACGACTGGTTAAAAAGCTATTTGACAGAGAGAGAGAGAGGTGTACCTCCGGATCAAGCACATGAACCCTTCGTTATAAGGGGCTCGAACTGGCTTTCCTCAGGGATATGTTTTAGGACCCCTTCTGTACACAATTTTCATAAATGAAATCTCTTTTGCCTATTTGAAATACTTCATTCCTGCAATATGCTGACGACATAAAAATTTATAAAGAAATAGTTACTGAACATGATTGTGCTAAGCTCCAGGAAGATGCATGTCCTTTATACAGATGATGCTCCGAAAAATCTATTTTTCAACGCGTCCAAAACAAAGGTCTTGACCCTCGCTCGGAAAACTCACAATATCTCTTTTGCATATAATATTCAAGGGCAGACTTCTTCTCGTGTAAGTGTAGTGAAGCATCTCGGAGTCATGGTTGACTCTGGCTTGTGTTTCTCTGATCACGTTAATAGGGTGGTTAACTCGTCATTGAGAATGTTGGGTGTTGCCTCTCGCTTAACCAGGGAGCTCGACAACCCGACTGCTTTTTTCACGTTAAACTGCTCGGTATCTAGGTCGCAGTAAAAATGTGCTTCAGTTGTTTAGAATGGAATCTCCAAAACTCACTCCTTGGAGTTCGAACGTGTGCAAAAAAAGTTTGTTTCAATTTTTAAACGCTGCTACATAAAGGAGCATGTTCACTGTATAACATATGAGTCTGCGTTATAGCGTGTTGATTTGCTTAGCTTGCACCGACGTCGGGAGAACGCGGACTCACTATTTTTCTTTGAAACGCTACATAGACTCATCTATTCTCCGAGCTTGTTATCGGAACGGTGCCTTAGGGTCCCACTTTTGCCTAATCGTGTCCTCCCATCCTTTTATGTTTCTGGAACGTTTAGTCCGGTAAACCCAATTGTTAGAATAGCACTTCGTTTGGGTCATCACTCTCAAAAACTTGATATTTTCCACCCGTGCTACAAGACGTTTGTCCTTTCAATTTAAAAAAAAAAAAACTTGCCAGTGCAGGATGAGCATTGATGAATGGCTCGGTTATGTCTAAATTTAATCATCTCCATGGGTTAAAACATACTAATTCCTTGGCAATGAATTATCAAACTTGGGATTATAAAGCCCTTTTCGAAAGTGTTAGAATATCTGACCTACATCGACGTAGAGAGCAAGCGGATTGGGTATATTTGCTTAAAACCTTTCACCGCTCAATTGACTCGAGAATACTCAATTCACATTTTGGACGTCTAGAAAATTTGGTCATTTTTCAACATTCCCAGGTTATTGAATTGTTACAGCGGTTACGTTGAAAAAATGGACATATTTGACTCCAGCAGAATAAATTTTGACCACTCAATCAAAACTTGTTCTAATTAAGGAAGAGCTGAGGGGTACTCGGAGGTTACGGTGAATCGCTCACGAATTTTCATTCTTCGTAGTAACTTAATTTCTAGACAAGTTGATTTACTCTTGAAACTCATGTAGCGGGAAAGTTACTACCACTTTTTAACAGCCCTATAATTTTCCATATGATATGAGGGCTACATGGCCAGTTATGTTTGCAAGAAACTCCGTCAGTTTACACTTTTTTTCGTCTCTGATGTATGTACTCTCCCCACAACACACGTTCCTCTTCATGGCGCACCCACGTATGAACTTCAAATATAAACAATTAACTCCTGATTTTATGTGTCGGTAATTTCAATCTTTCTGTGTATCTATCAAGTTATACATGTCACGTTTTATCTTGTAATGTAACTATGATCCTTGTTTTTTAGTGTTTCGATGTCCCGCGTGCCAGCACCAAGACCGTACTGTAGTTCCAGAGCACGCAATAAAATTATGTTAGAAATTATTAATATTCTAAATAATATTATCACTAATAATAATATTTATAAATGTTATAAATGTTTAAGTTGTAATCTGCTATACAACTTAAAGAGATAGCCTGGAGACGAAGCCGGCGCTCACCTCATAATTCTAACCTTCAAGCTGAATTCCGGACTCTTCGGAGCAGAGTAAGCGCACTTATTCGCTCGGCTAAGCGTCAATATTTTCAAAAACAATTCTGCGCATCAAAGTCCAACTTTGCTATCACTGTTCGGTATCTTGGATGTATTCTGCTATACAACTTAAAGAGATAGCCTGGACACGAAGCCGGCGCTCACCTCATAATTCTAACCTTCAAGCTGAATTCCGGACTCTTCGGAGCAGAGTAAGCGCACTTATTCGCTCGGCTAAGCGTCAATATTTTCAAAAACAATTCTGCGCATCAAAGTCCAACTTTGCTAGATCCTGGTCACTGATTAATGAACTACGCGGAGTCTCACCACCTGGTTTACAAGTTGACACTTTTGGCGACTTTTTTGGACCCGATTCCCTTGCTACGGCGAATACCTTCAATGACTTTTTGCCAAGTTTTCGGGCAAAGCCAGACGAAGCACAACACCGCCCAGTCTTTTACCCCACTCCAAATTAGCTCCTGTATTTCTTCCACTCGTGACAATGATCGATGTGGAGTCTATAATATCAAGTCTCAAACCTAGAAAATCACCAGGGTATGATGGAATTCACCTCTGCGACATCCGAAGAAATTTTAGGCACATACAAGACACACTTCTACTCATGTTTAATGGAATAATAGAGTCGGGTGTCATTCCTTCAGGATTAAAAACCTCAATTGTTAAACCTCTTTTCAAGGGAGGCAAACGTTACCAGGTTGAAAACTACCGACCAATATCTATTCTTCCGTGTCTTGCTCAAATCTTGGAAAAGTATGTTTATATAATTATGTCTTCGTATATAAAAAATATGACATAATATCGCAATCCCAATATGGTTTTGTGCCGAGACGTGGAACACAACCCCTTCTTGAAGCATTATCAGACAAGTTAAATTTTGGTTTTGATCGCAACTTATTTATCTGCGCATGTTTTCTAGATGTGAGTAAGGCATTTGACACGGTGTGCCATTCTATTTTGCTTCAAAAACTATCCTTTATCGGTTTCCGGGGACCATTCTTATCTCTGTTAAAGATTTTTCTCCAAGGTGGATCGCAGCTTGTTTCCATCGATGGCATGCAAAGCATAAAAGTTTCCTTAAAAGCGGGGGTTCCACAAGGTTCAGTTCTTTCACCATCGCTTTTCAATATTTATGTTAATGACATGAGTTTATCTGTTTTAAACTGCGCCATTTATCAATACGCAGACGATACTCTTTTGCTGACGAGCCATATCTCATATCCCAGAGCAATGGGTTTGCTCCAAGACTGTACCTCAGAGCTAATGAACTGGTTTGCGAATAGTCTAATTAATATAAATATTTCGAAAACTAAGCTCGTTTGTTTTCACAATCCCCTTAAAGTTGTTGACCTCAATATTCCTCTCTTGCTGCACACGTGTCACTGTGTCCCATGCCAATGTGTCCCAATTTTTTGTTCATATGCTATGAAGTACCCAGGAATCACATTCGATTCAGATCTCTCCTGGAACTCACACTTATCAAAACTCTGTTCCAAATTAAGAAGCGTTTCCTGCCTATTATACCGTATCAAGACATTTCTACCTTTTAATCTCAGGAAGCTTATAGCCCACTCTTTAGCTTATGGTACACTCCGATACGGCGTAACAGTCTTTGGCAAATGTTCTGGATTGTGGCAGGCCAAGATAAATTCAATTCTAAAAGGAATCTTACAGAATGTTCAGTAGAAACCCGCATCCTCAGATCACGATTTCTTTAAGGCTTTGTCCATGCCAAATCTGCAATGTTTGTTTTTTTAATCAGTCGTGCTTGAAGAGTACTGGAAGGATGATTTTAAAACTCTTCGTCCGAATATGAGACAATTACGAAAAATATCTAAGTTTCTTGTTCCCGCTTACTATACATGTTATGGCAAGAACGTGCGGTCGGTCTATGTGCCTCAAATTTTAAATTCCCTACCTCCCAGCATATGTGACTTTACCTCAAGAAAAAAGCTCAGAAGAGCGCTTCGACATATTGATATGACCGACGAACCTTTGTGAATATTTCATAATTAGTTCTGCCGACATTTTTTTTAACAAGTGCGTTTTTTTGTTTTTTTTTTACTCTTTTATGAGTTATTTTTTATTATTATCATTATATGAAAACAAAGAAAGTCATCAAGATCTTCAGTATCACAAAAACTGGACAACAATTTCTACTACTTTCAATGGCAAACAATGGCGAAAAGTGACGTCAGTGCATTGTGTGTGTGTGTGTTATTAATACTTTTCTGACTTGATGTTTTTCTTTAGAAAGGCAAGGGGGGAGGGGGGAGCTTTAGTATGCAGTTGGAACTGCTGCAAAAACTTAGTGATAATTCTGCTTTTTCTTTTTTTTATCTAGAACTTACTCTTATTTTTATTTCAATTTACATAGTTGGTTTTGCCGCACAAGCCCATGATGGCTTTGGCGAACCTGCACTTTTCCTCGATCATGTTCTTCCGTCACAAATAAATTTATTATTATTATTAATATTATTATTATTATTATTATTATTATTTATATTCGTAATAATAATATTATCATTATATTTTATAATTATTTATATGCGTAATAATATTATTATCATTATATTTTTATTATTATTTATTATGATTGTTACTATCATACACTCTAAGAAACACCTGCGCGTCTACTTACCCGCGAAACACTCAAATAGCCATTCTCTGCAATCTACGAAATCAGCTCAGCGAATGATGAGGCGGAACATTTGTTTAGACCTAAAAATGAATTCTACGCTGCGTCATTACGCAGTGCAAAGCGTCACGCTTGCTTTGCGTAATGCCGCAGGGCAGACTTAATTTTGATGTCCAAACAGGTTTTCCGCCTCATCAATCGCGGAGCTAATTTTGTAGATCTTAGATATTTCCTCTTCGAGTGTTTTGCGGACAAGCAGACGTGCAGGCATTATTAAGGGTATTGTAAGGTGGTAGAATTACTACAGTTCGATTCAATGAAGATGTTAGATTGTATTGCGGCATGTCATTAGTGTCAACACGAAAAAACGCAACCAATGTTAGTCAGCTAGAGATAGTACTTTAAAACCTCTATACTTCTGCACGCAGTTAACTACGTGAACACTACTAAATATTCGGTATTTATGTTGACTCTGATTTATGGCGGAATTTCTATCTTTTTTACATATTGACAAAGCTGCGAGTTGCATCCTGCACCTTCTACAATATGCGAGCATTCATCCCGATGTTAATCCGAATACTCCTTGTGCACGCCTTCATTCATTGTGTGCTTCGGTATGGAATAGTCTTTTTCAGGCATTGCACTGACCTATTGGAAACTAATGTGAATGATCTTATGAAGGAAATCTCGCGTAGCGTGGCATTTGGTTCCAATAATATAAACATCCGATAACATATTTAACGATATCTTTTTACCATCCTTTGGAGCCTTATTTCTGCCTACCAGCAGGGACCCAAAAGTGACCGGAGTGAAGTTCCGGAGGGCGGGCCTCTTGTAGTACCAGCCTCCGCCGCTAGCAGATCTTAACTGAACTCCTTTTGACCCAGTTTGCCGACCGGCGATATCTGCTATTGGTGACTCCAGCGAAACGGAAAGCTGTGGTGGCAGGTTCGCTGACCAGACTTGTCTGGCGGATGAGATACTCACTGCACCTGGCGGTCGAAAGACAAAACTATGAGAGCAAAATAAATCACGCGTGATGAAAATCGCCAATAGGTCTGGCAGCATAGTTTAATTTTCTTCCCGAGTGCATCAAAATCATTCCTTGTTTGTTTGTTTCATTTTTTTATTTTTGTTTTTGCTTTTTTAAGGAAAACTTCAGTGGAAACTCTTGCAATGCTTTAAACAGCTTACACAGAAGATTCTTTGAAGATATCACAGGTCTACGAGTAGTTTTCTTGCTTCAAAGTAGGTGAATCATTGATCGACGACCAACCTGGTTCATCGCGATAGTACATGTTTTCATAAGAGGTATAAGAAAATATCATGGATGAAGAAAGAATAAACAATTAAAACAGGGACAACACAACCACATCTTTTGAAAGATGTGGTTGTGTTGTCCCTGTTTTAATTGTTTATTCTTTCTTCATCCATGACTTAAACCAACACGCTATTCTACCAAGCATAAGAAAATATTAGAACATTTTTAACATTTGTAATAATGATGTGGTAGAAAACAAGAAAGTCTTTTTTGTGCTAAACGAGACTATTATATTTAAGGACTGTTGGAACCAATTGAATCTGATGGTTTTACAACTCCTTCTAAATTTCGCGAGTAAATACACAAGGAGGGAGTAAGTGTGGTTTTTGTCAAAGACACTTCAGTTGTTTTTTTGTGCTGAAGCTAGTGCTGCTTGGACACCTTTCAACCACACACTACATTTTCCTTTATACCACTGCAATTATTATCTTAAGATTCGTTTTTTTCCTGTTGAACTGAAAGACATTGCCTCTGTGCCTTCCCACTTTTGTGAAACAATTCGTTAACGTCAGTTGCACGGCAGGTTTATTTCCGCGGACACTGAACAAGGCGCTTAGTTGTGTGCAGAAGCAAGAAACACTGCAACAATATACTGATTACTGAATACCAGCATATACCGCAGTAGATAGTTATATTCGGTAGAAAACCAAGGATAATTTAAATCGTATATTTACTGAAATAATGTTAAAATTATAATGTAGTGCACCCATATTCATGATCTGTGTAAATTCTAATGTTTCTAATGAAACTGCAATTCTCAATCAAATACTGAAACAAAATGCATTTTATTGTGGTCATTAGTAACATAATATATATAAAATTTATATTAACAATACTCAGCATGTGAATGATAAATATATATGCCTTCTTAAAACAACCTTACCGAATTCATTAATGTTGTTCCCAAACTTCCATCCACAGCTCTAGATAATGTAGTATTAGGGTACATGTAGGACTGTAATATCGAAAAGATATGGAGCCAAACAAATGTATTTAACAAAACAAGAGAGTTGACCAAAAATGAACCTTTAATTCAAATCTGCAAAAATAGGGCAATACTCAGTTATACTTTCTAAATCTTGAACTTGGAAAATATATTTTCAGAATATAGCACCCAGTTCTAATATACATAATACCCACAGCTCTATTAAGAACTCGCGTTTCACGTCAACGCACTGGAAGGGTGCTTTCCCTTTAGCACGCGGCTTCGTTGAGGCGAATCAGGATAAGCATAATCGCGATGTCCATCTTGAGGTTGTCGCTTCACTGCAGTGACACTGTGCACGGTGAGAAGCGCACTCACCGATGCTAGCTAAATTGGTAAAACACACCACGCACATGACAAATATTGCGAACTATTTCCGAGTGCTGTCAGCGGTTGATAGAAATAAAATTATATATTACAGTATTTTAAGTTATAATCGAAAGTTCAGAAAATTTGCACAACCCTACCTTATCAACCTAACCGTGTGGCGGGACCTGTGCTCTTATATTTTAAGTAGTATAAGTGATATTGACTTCGGTCGCATTGTTGAAGCAAATTCGTCAAAGTTTGGCAAAATATAGTACGGTGTAGCAGAGTAAGCCCTTAGGCGCTATTTAGTGCAAATGGCACAGCAATCACATCGCAGCAGTCCATACGCATGATTGTGCTTATTGTATTGCATAAAAAATAAATTTGCAACATAAAACATGTGCAGGCTTAACCAACTCTGACCAAGTGGAACAACTGACATTGAAGATTGCTCTCACCTTGACTGTCTGAAAACTTCCACGTATTCATTCCTAGAAACCTGTTTATTTCGCGAAAAGACTTGGTGCGATCCATTTAGAACAACGTAAGATGTTTTAACATTAATAAAAGGCCTGTTGAGCACCACAATTAAGGCAGTTTTCACTACACCCTGAAAAGAAATTACAAAAATGTGATCCTTAAAGGGGCACTGACAGATCAAAGTCATTTTTTTCTTGCGAAATTTTTGAAAACGATGGCAATCGAAGCGTGGGAACTAAAAATTTCTGAAGCAAAAAATATGTTGTGGCACAATCTGCGCGAGTGGAGTCACGTCAAAGATGGAGACGTCCAGTCACTCGAGTTTCTGTCCCACCTCCGAACCGTCCTAAACAGAAGTGTCGTGTTGTCACGCTTCCGCTGATCAACCGCGCTTCTCCGTGCGTGCTGCCTACAACGTTGAACAGACGACGCTTCACTTTCGACTTTAAATATGCAGGTTATTCCACGAAATGTGGACAATTTTGATATTGCGAAAACTACGTATCGCACTGAAAAAAGGCTTGTGTCTTTTCAAGTTTAGGTCAAAGGCCTATTAAGGAAAACTTTCAAAGTTCGGGATAATTAAGTTGTTAATCATTTTCGCGTCATTAATTTTTTACATAGTGAGTGTAAGGGCATGGTTTCAATTAGAATCTTGCTGAGCATCATTGAAAAACACCAAATCAACAAATTGCAGAACGATACAAGGCACGCGCGGTATTTTACAACTTTCTAAAAAACCGCACAACTTCCACGGGTTTTTAAATTTCGGTTTGCAATCGGAGCGCTTCTCGACACTGACGGCACCACACCCCGTGGAGAAATAGTGCAACCAACCACTGTTGCGCCGTCCTCGCGCAACGCAGGAGAGGCTGGTTGCACCATTTCTTCATTTTTTGATCTGAGTAACTTTTATTTTCATCTGAGTAATGCAATTTTCTTGTACGACTCACTATATCTTTTTCGCACGTAACTCGAATGGTGAGACGTTGTCACCGGAAAGTGAAGTCGGAGATTTTAGGTTTTTGTTTGATTCAACCCTGAGATTCGAAAGTCACGTAAACAGGTTGCGTCACACGTTTCCGCGCAATTTAGGTGTCGCATCCTGCATTACTAGACAGTTTAGAAGCCCGTCCCCGTTATTTAGACTGCTCTGATGGTTCGTAATGTCTCAGCTAGAGTACGTTTCAGTTGTCTGTATGGCGTTTCCAAAGTACGTCCTTGAGTTAAGAAATAGTTTAAAACAAATTTATTTCCATCTTAAAACATGGTTATCTAAAAAAAAAAAAGATAAACTCCGATGAAAGTTTGAAGTTTATTCAGGATTCGTGATCTTGCTTAGCCTGCACCGGCGTCGAGTGAAAGCGTATTTGCAGTTTTTATCTTGAAGCACCGCACCTCTTGATAAACTGTCCTATTTTTCAGTCAGAAGTTAGTCAGAGTTTTATATGTGCCCACATGAGTCCAGTCATTCCTTTATAAATCTGGGTATTTCAGCGAATTAGTCTCCATATATATATGTCTGCTGAGCTCTGAATTCTCTACTCTAACACACTTGCCATTTTGAGCTCAGGCTCCACTAGGTTTGAGCACATTGTCAGAGAAGTGCACATGCTGGAAGGGGGCTAAAAAGTACCTCCACTAAGTCAGTGCAATGGCGATTTGTTTCTTAATAGTTGAGAATGTGATTGCCTTCTTTGAGTTGCTGTTTTGTGATTTCTTTTTGCCTTGGAGCTTGAACTGATATCTGAATTTGTTAATATATAACTGTCAGACATGTGGACAGCGTTGCTATTCTGTACTGTAGTTCTTGTGTGTGCTTGATTGTCTGTGTTTTTTTTTGTGCGTGCCGAAGTGTATTTTATTAAAATGTGGCAGCACTAAGACCCATAACTTGTTTCTGGACACTATATTAGGCACTGAATGCCTGATTGATTGATTTTAAATATTTTTTTTTCTATTCTTAACTCTAAACAAATTTCAACCGCCTTGAGAATGCTTGTGGCACGCGCTGCGTGATAAGAATTTATGTTGACTGAAACTTCCTGATTGAGACTGTAGTAGAGACCACAGTTATAACAGCTCAACTTTAAATGAAAGGCCCTCTTTTGACATGAGCTTATTATAATCCTATTAAGAAACAATATCCTACACTCTAAAATTGTGTCTCTCAGGATTTCTCCAATAATTATCTCGGAAAGCAGCAATGTCGTCGCAGAAGTCTGTCACGCAATGCAATCATTTGGACATCAAGAAACCCGTGAGGTTTCTGTCTAATTTACATATCAACTGGCCGGATCAAAAGGTACGCTGTCAACCCAACATGCCGGAAATACCTTCCACACGCAACAAACTCATATGCTATGAGTATCTAATGGATAGGAGTTAACTTAATGAAAGGGGAGGGGAGGACTAGTTTGAAAAAGCATATAAGCCTAGCAGTGGCAAGTATTTCACGCACAGAAGTTGAGTCGTGGTTTCCATCTTGCTCAGAAAAAAATATACGCCGTTTCCGACATGCTTCTCGAATCTTCGTGGATGAAGCTAGTTCTACTTGCTGTAGCAAACTCCGTCTTTTTGTCAGAGGCG
The DNA here is from genome assembly GCF_016920785.2 of Ixodes scapularis. Classification (NCBI taxonomy): domain Eukaryota; kingdom Metazoa; phylum Arthropoda; class Arachnida; order Ixodida; family Ixodidae; genus Ixodes; species Ixodes scapularis. The sequence continues at coordinate 38,003,184 of NW_024609881.1, read as the reverse complement.
ATATGCTACGACGGATCAGGTCAAAACACGAATTCTTTTCTTCAGAACTGGACACGCTCTGGCCACGATGCCATTTTCGTCTGCTGCGGCGGATATTGGCACGCCCACGACATTGAATGGCAGAAAGGCCTGGAAGTGAAAGGGACACGATGGTGCGGACCCTGGACCGCATTAAGGACCCGGATTCAAGACAACACTGTGTATGGATTTCGAACACTTCTTATTACCTACAGTCAAATAGGACCGCCAGAAGCCTGCATCGACCCAGTTCCCAAACACTACAGATTTTGGTATGCAGCGAAATGGCTCGTGTTCGGATACTTCGAGGCATGCTTACCTTCCCCGCACTCGTTTTCTGGCCAGCAGATGAAGCTTTGTCTTTGCGTTGTGTCGACTAATCTTCAGAAATCTGGAATGATGATTGCTGCTACGGGTGCCAATCGATAAGGTATATCTGTGCAACCCGCAACAGACTAACTTTTAAGATATGACCAAGGAGATAGTGCACCTCGGAGTTTTGGTTCGTTTTCGGGAAAGCCGGTAAAAATAGCCTGCAGGGCGCTGCCCGCTGTATCTAAAATCTTCACAGCTTGCGATGGGTACTTGGGAATTTTAATGCAACAGCTACTGGCCCGGTTCAATGCCCAACTTGTGATAAAAGTGTTCTCGGCACGGGATAGTGTGCCCGTGTACCTGGACAAGGAAATTGATATTTTTATGCTCCTTCATGTTTGTTCTGGCATGCAGCTATTTATAGATTTTGATCTACCGATAGTCAGCCATATTGGAGCCATCAAGTTTTACGTGAAGACATCGGGCACTATTCCCGTCAACGTAAGGTACGTCCTCGAGGAATCAGAGCTCTCAATGTATCTATTGGTGCTATGTCTCGCACTTTGCTTCGCCACCCTCGTTGCAACAGATTTAATAGATTCCACCGTACATGGAATAACCTTGGCAAACGACACCTTGCTTTTTCTTGTTGCAACGTTCTATTCGACGTCTTGCGACTTGCCAGCTTCTGCCCGTTGCGTCACAAGTCGCCGCTTGATTGTCCTGGCATGAGTTTTGGGCAGCTTCTCCCTTTCAATGTACTTCAAAGGCCAACTGACATCGTGGCTGGTCGCCCGCATTCCAGAACCCATTGTCGACGATCTCATTAGGCTCGAAAAAGCTCTGGACGCCAATGCAATTCGAGCATGCATTACCAGGGACACACCGCGGAAATTGGCTGCTGCTGATTCGGACGACACTGGAGTCATGAGGAAAGTGGAGAGGTGCCTCAGTCTGCAGCCAGAACAGAGTGCGTTACGCAACTGCTTTAAATGTGCTTCAAACAAAGCATGGCTGTGCTTCACGGTCAGACAGGTGCCCTGCTTTATGCGCACAGTCACTCCCAGAGTTACAGAGTCAAAGGATCCCCTGGTGGTAACCTATCCGGGAGTGCTTGTGCGAAAGCACTACCCTCTGAAAAAGGCTTTCCGGTCGCTCGTTCAAAGAGTCCACGAGACCGATTTGTATCACATGACCACCATAGACTGCCAGGTTACACAACCAAAAGAGGAAATGCAGCCGACGTCGGAGTCGCTGAATATGCTCTCGGTTGCGCAGTTTCTCTTGCCGTGTTTTGGTGTGTCGTTTGCTGTGTTCCTCCTGGAGGTGCTCTTTGGACGCTATTTTGCTCAACGTGCGGAGAGATTTACAAGAGTACATGTAGATTAAAGAGCTGTTCAAACAAAATACGAAGCCCGTGCACCGCAAAAACAAACACGCACACACACAACAGAACTTTGTGCATATTTAAAATAACCTGAATGTTGCGGCGTGTTTATACCTTTTTAATGAGGACATCAAGCACGCAAACAGCACGGCTTTATGCCTGAATATTCGCTGTTGTCTCCTCCTCTTTTTTGTTTTGTTTTTGGGAGGTTGGGGGGACTGACAACTACCTCAGAGTCCTAGACAACAGCCAGCAGAGCGTGTGAGGGGCTATCAAAACCCACGTGATAAGCACCCTCAAAGCCCCTTTCCAAAGACGTAACCTTAAAATAACAGCGCGCCTGTAAAAAAAAAAGTAAAGTCTTCACGTGCGTTGGAACCGGAGGAAAACGTCCACTTCAAGTACAGCATGTGCTCTCTCTGCAGAAAACTTGCCCTGTTTGAACAACCCTTAAGCACTTGCAACAGCAACTATAACCGCCATATTTACAGATTTTGCGAATGTGTGATCGCTATGCTGTGTTTTTTGGCCCAACTGCTTTCAGTGCTCGTCCTGTGAATTCCTACATTTGTCCTTGTGTTTTTGCGCGCTGGTACCAGTTGCAATCTTGAACCAACTCACAGGCTTTGCCACTTTGATCCGTTCAGCCACGGGATTTTTTTTTCTGCCATGCGAAGGCCTACTTGTGGCTATCTCACTTCGTAGAAAAGCTTACTTGCTGGAGCTCTAGTATGTAAAAGTATATTTTGACAAAGCACTCATCTGTTTTACTTTGAAACATTTTTCTTCCTTGGTGGTCAATTGAGGTTACGGCTCGAGCTCTGGGAGGGATGTGTTATACATGCTTGAAAATACTCATTTATTTTCTATTAAGATACAATTTTTCGCGAAGCTATCCCGTCTATTTTACACATTTCTATGATTGGCTGACGCTAGAAGCAAGAGAGGGTGAAGTCAATCTTAAAAAAAAGGTCTGATCCTACAGATAAACTCGGTATACCCAGAATGTTTTCACGGCATTATTCAAGCTTGTAGTGGACATCACTTTTTTGTTTTGTTATAGTGTGTAATTACAAACTCAGTTCTTACAACAAGGTGGAAAGTTGGGCGAGTAGGTTGATGGTCATATTGAATGGGTTAAAACAGCGCGAAAAAACGAAGGACCAGTAAAAGGCAACACACAGACACAGCGCTGACTTACAACTGAAATATTTACTGCTGCGCCATTCAGCAAGTAAACTTGAAGGGAGATAAACATAAAAGCAATCGGCCCGAAAACACGTCATCCTCCACTCAAGCCGACACGTGGCTACACGTATTTCCCCGCCTTTCTGATAAAATTAATTTCATCACTAACTAGAGCAAGTGATGGAACACTAATGCACTTGCCTGCGTCATGGTTGTTAATAAAAGGAGCTTCGTCAATCTCCCGAGCATACTTATTTTTATGTCGGGCTAAAATGTTAATTTCATTAAACATTCGAGAGCAAGCACATCTGTCACAGTGGACCGCTAGGTTGCCAGACGGGGAGGAGCGTAAGGACAGAGAATGTTCCCTCGCCCGGTCGTTAACACATCTTCCCGTCTGCCCAATGTAGACTTTTCCACAGGACAATGGAATAAGGTACACCACCCCACACGCGCAGGCGACAAATCGGTTGCGGGGCTCAACTTGACATTGTGTACCAACGCGGCCACCTCGATTCACGGCTGCACACAGCCGCCCCAACTTAGCTGGAGCCGAAAACACAACTGGCACGTTGTACCTACTGGCAACCTTCTTGACACCATGGGACACCTTGTGCATATACGGCAAGGCCAAAGGTCTTTCCGTTGGTTTTTGTCTTGACTCAGTACTAGCAGGGCCTCTAAACACCTTAACCAAGGATTCCACGACGCCCATGGGAGTTGTCATGGGCGTCGTGGAATCCTTGGTTAAGGTGTTTAGAGGCCCTGCTAGTACTGAGGCAAGACAAAAACCAACGGTAAGACCTGTGGTCTTGCCGTATATGCACAAGGTGTCCCATGGTGTCAAGAAGGTTGCCAGTAGGTACAACGTGCCAGTTGTGTTTTCGGCTCCAGCTAAGTTGGGGCGGCTGTGTGCAGCCGTGAATCGAAGGTGGCCGCGTGGGTACACAATGTCAAGTTAAGCACCGCAACCCATTTGTCGCCTGCGCGTGTGGGGTGGTGTACCTTATTCCATTGTCCTGTGGAAAAGTCTACATTGGGCAGACGGGGAGATGTGTTAACGACCGGGCGAGAGAACATTCTCTGTCCTTACGCTCCTCCCCGTCTGGCAACCTAGCGGTCCACTGAGACAGCTGTGCTTGCTCTCCAATGTTTAATGAAATTAACATTTTAGCCCGACATAAAAATAAGTATGCTCGGGAGATTGACGAAGCTTTTTTTATTACCAACCATGACGCAGGCAAGTGCATTAGTGTTCCATCACTTGCTCTAGTTAGTGATGAAATAAATTTTATCAGAAAGGCGGGGAAATACGTGTAGCCACGTGTCGGCTTGAGTGGAGGATGACGTGTTTTCGGGCCGATTGCTTTTATGTTGGTCTCCCTTCAAGTTTACTTGCTGAATGGCGCAGCAGTAAATATTTCAGTTGTAAGTCAGCGCTGTGTCTATGTGTTTCCTTTTACTGGTCCTTCGTCTTTTTTGCGCTGTTTTAACTCATTCAATATGATCAGTTCTTACATTTATATGTAATGGCAGGAACTTCTTGATTTTTTTTTTTTAATTTTCTCTCGTTGACTGCAGTATTTTCCATTGTAACCGTCAAATTAGTTTTACTAAAGTGGCAACTTAAACGCGTTGCGCCCCTGGCGAAGGTTTGTTTAGGTCACTTCGCCAGTCTCCCCTTCGACGAAGTGATAGAGTGCTGAGCTCGCAATCGTTGGGTCTTGGGTGAGATTCCTTAAGGGGCGTGCTTTCTCCTTTGTTGATTTTTTTAGGTTAACCCTATTTTGTGTAGATTTCCAAATGAAGATGGCTTCGAAACGCGTTCCGTGGCAATGCGTCACACTTTTCTAAAATATTGCACCTCTTAAACACATTGTGTGTAAGACATAAAAATCATTTTGTCTATATGTCATAGGCTACGTGACGCGGGGTTGTTGTATTTAAAGCAATGAACGTGGGCTAGCTTTGCTTGAAAGGAACGGAGGAAATATTTTTTTTTTCGGATAGAGATTAATTTTTTCATACCGAGTACTGCACTAGAACAACAACTAGGCAAATATTTATTTTCTCCCCTGCCACGAAAGCCTCAATAAATTAATCGCCCTCTGTCGCTAGAGCTTGGATACCTTCACTGAGCAAGGATCCAAATGCATCTTAAAACAGGTCGATCGTCTGTTAATAACAAAAGCTAATAGTGGACGTGATATCTCACGGTGTGCTCCCCTGGCCTGAAAACTGCGAGAAGAAAGACGGCCGAAAATATTACAACTTCAGTTATACATTTCTCTACTGCGCAATTTTTAATGTGCCTTGTCCTTCTCTCATGTCGTAACTGGTTTCATTGGCTTGACGCGAAGCAGATCCCCAATTGCTCAATGTTGTTCCCGAGCAACATTTCAACACATGCTTATGAAAAAGGGTACTTTTTCGGAGACCAGATTTCTATTATTTTGTGTGTTCTAAAATCATGTCAGGGTTTGTATGTCTCTAGGATATCAAGTAAAGCTTAGGAAAATAAAGCGTTAAAACAAAAAGACACATACGTATCATCGTTACCAGTACAGGGCGTTATTAGCGGTTGCATTCACAATGTATGAAACCCAGACAACTTTGCCCCGGTTTGGCAGTCCTAGGGCCCCAAAATGGTCCTGATAAGTTTTGGCTCCACGGCGTTAGTTAGTGCCAAGATAATTTTTTTTGATGTTTCGTCTTCTTTTCATCTGGTTCGCCGCATAATTGCCGAAGTACCAGACATGTGCGAAAGATGCCACATATCAGCCAAACAACCAGCAGTGAATAATAATACTAGCACCTGTTTGGCAATTGGTAGTCAAAACGTCCAATATTTCTTTAAGCCCGAAAAAGCAAAGAGTTTTGTTCAAGACGGAATGAAATTACGAACATTCCTGTTGATCAGGATCTTTTGTAGAGGGCGCCAACTCGCTCTTGAGCATGCAAAATAAGCCCGGGTTTCCGGGTTAACCATTTGCTCCCGATTTCAAGTATCCAAGTAGTCTCTATCAGAAGCATAATATGGCAGCAGCACTACCCCTTGAAAGAAGAATTCGTACAAGACCGCTGACTTAGAAGCTCTCAACGTCCACCACTCATGCGACTTTTCTACAACTCAACGGATTTTACACTACTAAAAAAATTGCTGCTGCCGCCATGCTGACTCTTGAAATGCTTGTTATTGCTTCGTGCTGAGCTGGTTGGTTATTCTTGCTTGTAAGATTTGCAACCTGAACGAAGGAAGAAATATACAAGTTAGAGGGATACAAGCAACGTACACATGCACTTTACAAGACTAAAAATCATTCACTCACAGGCTCGAAGAGGCTTAGCATTCCGCGCAGCAGTTCATAATCGTGGAGAACGCAGCCTCTCAGAACATTTCCGCGGGGGGAACGTTCCCAAAACCCCCCTTCTCCTGATACAAGCAGGTTAGGTGACTTTGAGTGTGCCTGAAGGACGGCGACCGCACAAGGTTGGCTGGTTACAGAGAGCGACGGCGTGACGTAAGCATAGCAACCGAGGTGCAGTGAGGGTACTTGTTCCGCCTGGGGGCCCCGCCAGGCGGTGTTTAAGGGTGGCCCGAGGTGGGTCATTGTTTTGTTATGAGCTCTACGCAGATTGTCGCTGCGAAGTGGCGAGAACGGGAGGGGGCGGATGCTCGGGAAAGGGGGAGGAGTTAACACGGACTCAGAAAAACGCCCGCCGTCCTCCACTGCGTGGAGCCGAGACTGGCACAGGAGGACGTCGCCGGCGATTTTCGGTTGCTAGGAGTTACGTCACGGCGTCGCTCCCTCTAACCAGCCAACCCAGTGTGGCCTTTGTTGCCATGCGTACTTTCGCCAAGCATCTCAAAATATGCACCCTGCCACCATCTGGCGGCACACTCATAAGGTGTTTCATTATCAATTACCACAGCCAGTTGGGCTGTGGCGCCATCCCGTGCCGACGTTGCGAGCTTTATATTCATGTGCTCCAAACCAGCCCAAGGTCAGCGCATGTACCGGGAAATTCGTGTATTTAAAAAGTTTGAAATTCGAACAGATTCATACCGGCGCCCGTTAAACCATACGTATAATTGGTTCCAAACTTCGTATAGCGGTATAGCTAAACGGCGCACCGGCTTGATCAAACTGCTCACTGGTTTGGTGGAACTGCTCACCGGCATACTCAAACTGTTCACGGGTTTGTGTGTAGTGTTGTGCGTACCTGTTCACACCGCACAGCGGCGTGGCGGACCGGTTTGACAGTGCTCCGTTTAGTCAAACTACTCGTTTGCTTAGTCAATCTGTTTACAGGTTTGAGCCTAGCGGTGCGCGGAACTGTTGACACCGCATTGCGGCGTTGCGGAGGGGTTGGAAAACTGCTCACCGGTTTGGTATATCGCTGAGCACCTTCATCAAACTGCGACCGATGCGCTCTGCGTACCACCCGCTACCAGACTCCCGGGAAACTCCTACAAGTGATCTGTTTTCGCTTGTCGTCGTTATCCACCGTTTCTTCTTACGATAAACCGCAGGCGACGCTACGAGCCATTCCAGCCAATCCAGCCCGCTGAACGTCTAAGTGTCGCTGTGTCCTTCCCGTGGGCCATGCGTGACACTCGCACGGTTTTGTATGAGTTCCGATATCTTGTATTGCCCAATGGAGTCCTTCGTAAGCTAAAGTGGAGTATGTTGTTTTTTTGTTGGACGTCATAAAAAATATTCTTGATGAGCTTTTTCTCTTGCTTGTGTACATGCGCCTACGTTGGAAAGTTCCGGAGAGTGGGTGCGGCAAGCATTCAAACCCACCACAGCGGTTAGCATGATCTGTTGCGGTGTCACGGTTGAGCGCATTTCCTCCTCGCCTACCTCCATCGTATCCCATTCAAAACTCTACAATTCAAACCAAAACAGCGCCACTACTCTTTGTGGCGCTGTTTCTTTGTGGTAATATAGTTAATAAAATAAAACTTGTGCCTGCAGCACATGTTAAGATTAACGGAAGATTCATTTGAACATTTTGGTATGTATTTTGCTTATACCTATTCGCGATGTTCAAAAAGGTGGACAGTGTTCTGCATTCCCCTAATTGTTTTATTCCAAAGAATTTGAGAAAGAAAGTACCACAGGCTCGCTATTTGCGTGTGCTGAGTCAACTCATTTCAGTCGTTGCTCACTGCGGTAGCGTAGTAGTTACCTCGGTACCCGGGTGGCTGTTCAACGAGGGTGCCGTATCAAAATGGGTACCCGTATCAAACGAATGCCGGTATCAAACGGGTACCCGTATCAAACGGGTAACTCTGACAATCATGTACCCTTATCAAACGGGTACATGCAACAAACTGGTACCCTCATCAAACGGTTACCACTAAAAACATGTACCCATATCCTATAACGCCATATGACTTTAAAAGCACATGCTAAGCAAAAATGTTTAAACAGACAGATAGAAATAGTCAGTCATAAAATAAATTTACAACGCCAACCAAAATGTTCATGAAATATTGAAGACGCGAATGGAATATGTAGTTGGCGCTCGCGGTAGCCCCCGGGAACTTGGCCGCTATAGTCACGTGGTACAGTTTTGAGCTCTTTAGGGTGCTTCATCTGGGCGCTAAAGGTTACTTAACAATTTTCGCTATTACTGCAACAAAAATGAAGGATTAATAAGTAACTGTTAGAGGCCATAGGAAACTCCCGAAAGAGCGCAAGCACAACAATAGAGAGCTTTGCGCCGGTCCGAAATGAATGGCGGCATCGTTGGCGGCGTTGAGAAGCGCACTCACCCGGCGGCGCGCCACGCTTAGTGTGCGGCGGTGGCGTGGGGAGGTTCTGGAGACTTCAGCGGAGGCACTGGACGGCTACGGTGTCGCTTTCGGCGGCGGCGGCGCACAGGTCTACCACGCTGAAGCGGCTCCCGCGGACTCCAGCTATACATCCGTTGCACGCCGAAAATATAGCTCTAAATATTTTTTTTTCCGTTGTAAGTGCATTTTATGGCATCCTTCTCCCATACAAGTTGTAAAAAAAAATAAAAAAATATGTCACTCCTCTGCAAATGTCTTTAATTGGGTCGATCGTTTGCAACCTGTTCGAATTTAAGACAGTTTTCTTAGGAGTGTAATCTGGTTCATGAACACTTCACAGTAGTCTCTGGAATAAAAGGTACCTACAGCAGATGATTCTTCAATTCATACCTAGAGAAAGGGTTTTCAGGGACGGTCGCTGCTGAAGGAATAAGGGGTGGACGGTACCTTAGCATCGTCCACCTGCTATTGAATTGAATTAAATGGAGCTTTATTTCCGGTAGCAACCGAAAATCTCACCCATTTCGCCTGAATGGACGCAACGCTTGTTTCACAGTGCTTTCCTTTGGTATGAAATCAGCTCCCTTTTACACGCGGTCCCTGGCAATCGCCATAACTCGAGAATTGCGCGCTAACGGACTATCGGCCAGGAGCCATGTTGACAAATTGATCCTAGCACGCCCTGATGCCAACTGCTTGAGGATTGAAATGCTCTTTCTCCTTGATCAAATTCACTCTTGTGGTCTCCGTACCAACCCTTAGGATACCATCTTGGAACCCAATATTGCTTTCCGGTATCTCGGATTTTGCCATGAAGGCACCACTCAAACCATTGGCCATACATCACAGCCTCTGCCTGAGCTTAGAACTGTTTTTTTACGCTGCCACGCTCTCCCAAACTCAACGCGCGCTTCAACGTATCTCCATTCAGTATATTTTTTTTATTTTTTTATTTTTAAGTTTAAACTGCCCACTACACCGTCCTTGGGCCCGACACGCTCCGCTCTTCGCCTTGCATTCTCTATTATGAATAACTCCAGTGTTAGCATTCTCGGAACCTTCATACTAAAAAGCAGCGTTTTGAAGTAACTGTGCAAAAAGAGTTTCCCTACTGAAAAAAAAAACATTTGGCGCCTGTATGAAAATAAACGGGTCCATACCGGTAACAGTTTATCCATACCGGTTACCAGTTTGCAAAAGGTGTCGCCCGTATGGCTCAAAGGGGTCCCCCGTATGAGCCATAACGGTCACCTATTTGGGCAAACAGGTCACTTTTTTGGCAAACGGGTCACTCGTCGGGGCAAATGGGCGACTCGTTTGGGCAAAGTTGTCGCACCCCTATTGAAAAATCCTGTAAACTTTTTTACAGGAATCTTATAGGAAGGTGTTTCCTGTACACTTTTCTACAGGAAGTTCTACAGGAAACAGTTTCCTGTAATATAATTTACAGGAAATCTTAAAGGAAGGTGTTTCCTGTACATTTTTGTACAGGAAGTCCTACAGGAAGCCGAGTCTGGTAAAAAAATGTTTACAGGATATCTTAAAGGAAGGTGTTTCCTGTATATTTTTCAACAGGAAGTCCTATAGGAAGCCGATTCTTGTAAAAAATGTTTACAGGGAATCTTAAAGGAAAGCATTTCCTGTAAACGAACTTAAAGGAAGGCGTTTGCTCTATACCTTTTTAACAGGATCTCTTATGGTAAAGCATTTCCTATATATTCCTATAAAGAAGTCTTACGAGAATTCATCTTTTATTTATGTCTACGGGAATATGATGGGAAGTCGAATCCTTTAAGGTTTTAATACCTGAAGCCAAACCGAGTTCAATTTCCGTTATGCCATGAGAGCTCCTGTAAGAACCCTCACAGACGTCGATTCCTGTATGGCCTCACAGAACTCGGACATGAATCATTTCCGTTATACCGCCATGTGACAGAACGGAAAGGAGTCAGGAAGTCGGTCATACATCTTCCCATTTAAATGGATCATGGAACTCGTGCAGTAAATCACTTCCTTTATACCGCCAGGTGACAGCATGGAAGGAAGTCCTTAGAGGAAGTCAATCAAATACCGCCATTACACGACTGGTTGCCCACAGAAAGGTGTCCCCTGCGGCCAATTAACCAACATGTAATTGTGTAATCACTGATGCATGTTGAAGACCCCAGGTCAGTAATATACTGAACTGGCTAAATTTCCCATTTACAATGAAAACACCAGATGCCATCATAGAAACACCAACTTTACACTAACATGCATACAACAATTTTGACATTCACTGAACTGCGAGGAACAATTTATTCGTGCTTTATAGAGTTTCTTTATGTAGGCCACCCATACTAAATAAAACGTGATTGGGATATGAACAAAAAGTAGTCAAAAAGAGTTATTGGCAAAGTAACACACACAAAGATTTACATATAGATATTGCAAGTTGAAAAAGCAAGCATAAAACAGCGTTGTAAGCGTCTTCTTTTCCTCTTCATAGCATAAGGAGCCAAGCAAATTGTCAAATAAGCTATCTAACACAACATGCTGTATAACATAAAATACCGGGCAAGCACCCACTCAAACTTTGGAGATAATCACAAAAAAAATGGGGGATGGGGGCTTGTCCGGTCATCAGTTTTAAATATAAATGGACTGTGCATATTTTCTCAGATCTTACAAATTTGGGAATGGGCGGATGTGCGGTATTCTACGGTAGGTTTTCCAATATCAAAGCCATTTGAACACAGAGCAATATGGTGAGGATGTGAACCAAAATGTGTTTTTAAAGTATGAAAATATCGAGAGGGAGCATGCCAATAAACGGGCTCCACTAAGAATTCGTTGAGAATGCACTGCCAGTGGTGGATACAAGGTGTAAACAAGCGCGCGCAGTGATGCGATTGCTGCGCCATTTGCAAAAAACTGCACCAAAGGGCTTACCCTAGCTGCTAAATATCCTTCCACATTTAGCCCAAATGTGAGGAACTTGAGACAATATTGTGCAAAAACTTGATTTCACTTAATACTAAAAATACAACGACGATCATGCCCCGCTACACGTCCAAGTCTTAATGGTAGGCTCGTGCGAATGTTCAGAACTTTCCATTTTTACTACAAATAACACACTATCCTATTTTATCTCTCTGGTGTCAAACACTGACAGTACTTGGAATTTATGCAATATCTGTTCTGGTCCTTGTCCGCTCTGTGCTTCTCACCACACAGTTGTGTACTGCAGTGAAGGGGCAAATGCAAAGCAAGCAAAGAAATTTTGCTTATCTTGCTTCGCCGCAGTGCACCCGAGTGCTAAAGGGAAAGCATTCCCCCAGAGTGAAACGTTAAACATGCAAGCGTCGGGTATATTAAATCAAGGAACTTCGAGAGTGTTAATGTAACGGCTCTTAGTTGCAGTAAAAATGTCTGAATTTAACTGTGGCTATTATTTATGATTGACTGCGGTATTCTGGCATTATTTCTTTCAAATTCGGGATTCAGCGAAGGCACTCACAAGAAAATTTATACAAACTACTCTATGGGTTTATTTTTGTTCGCACTTCATTGTTAAGTTGCCATCTTCATATATTGTTATCTGTTTGAAGTACAGTCAATAGAATAAATTAAAACTAAATTAGGTGAACCAGTAGAAGGAAGCTTGGGAAAAACATTGACTTTGGCTGGATTGTTTTAAAAAGGCATACTTATCGTTCACATGTCAATCTCGATTATTATGAAGTTCTACATGAATCTTAAGGTACACATGAATCTTAAGATATAATATTCACAGTGCTATGAATAATAATGAAGTGCGTGCTTGTGTTCCAAAAGAACTCTTTGCTGCTCCATAATAGACTTTTGGCAGCTCCAAAAGGTTTTACAAAATCGCTCGGGTCAATCGCATCACTGCGCGCGTGAGGGTATTCGAGGCATGAACAAACACAGAAGGTGCGCGACTAGCAGACGGCCTAAATGAACACAAAAGAAAATGTGCAACTCGAATAAGTTCAGTCTCTTTCAATCCTGTTCGGCAGCTTGCAAACAAAGACCTTGCTTCCAAGATCAACAAGAATACATCCAGTTGATATCATGGAAAAAGGGAGAGCCTTAATAATATTGCTCTGTGAAATAAAACACTCCTGTACGTGACTTGGGTAGCCTCCATCTTCAATAGTCACTATTTCTTTGCACAACATAAAACATGTCTTCGATGGAGTAGAGACTTCCACAATTCTTTCAATAACATAAAACACTGAGTCAAGTCCAATCATGACTGTACTGTTGCTCTTTCTTTCACGAGTATACTGCCTGCTTGTGTAAATGTTTCCCTGGTAAACAAAACGGAAGTACTCCCCCACTAAGAAAGTTGAAGAGTAGCCTGCCTCAACAAGTGCTTCTCCTTCACAAGCTGCCAAATTGGAAACTAGTTTGGCCTGACCAAGCATTGTGGCCCCATCAACTTCACAGGACACCTGCACAAGCCGGTGCTTTGTCATTTTATCGCACACTGCCTTTACGTGTGGTGAGACGCTTAACGTCAAAGGCAGCAATTCCACCTCTTGTGCCATACATAGGCGTTCTAAGATCTGTAGAGGCACACCTTTGGCAGCCGTTACACAGTTCACGAGCCTTCCATTACCAGATTCAAAGACAAAGGCTGAGTGAGCCCAAAGCGGCCCAAGTTCTCTCACAGATTTTGTGAGATGTAGGAGTTGGTGCACGTTAAAAGTCATCATCTTGATGTTGTACAGCCGTGGCATTTGTTCCACAAACCTCGTCAGGAGTGAATCTAAAATAAAAAAGATTTCAAGTCAAAATTCAAGATATACTGTCATAAAATACAGCACAGATACTACTTTAAAAATTATTTAGGTGCTTAAAAGGACACTACCACACCACCAAAATTTTTTTTTTGCCAGGCAATTTATTATTGTGTCACAAGACTACAAAATCAATATTTTGCTACAGCATCACACATATTTTTAATAAAGTAAAAAAACGCTACTGCACGAAACCGAAATCGAACTGGAAGAAATATAGAGGAGGAGAGAGTTGGCAGAAGTCACGTGGCTGTGCAACTTTTTTTGTTTTGTTTCAATGTATTTGCAGTTTCTTAAAACCACAAAAAATTGGTTATCACATCTTTTTTTTTAATATTAAGTGTGTGTTTTTGATAACCCACGAGTTTGATTATACTTGGTGGTTGTGTCTAAACCATAGAAAATGGCACATGACCACGGTGAAGAGGGTGAGCGCGACTCAAACTGGCCAGTTCTCGATCCGCAGTTTTCAAGCAGAAAGAAAACGGATTTCGAGCTGCGAATTCTTTTCTGGGTAGTTGTGCTCTCATTTGTCATGTGCAAATAAAAACCTTGCCTAGCATAAATACCCTGTCAGTGTCCCTTTAACTCAAAAATTAAACTGAAATTACATCAAGATAACACAAACCGGCAATGATGCTGCTAGTGTACAACCTGCTACCACACATAAATCAAATTATATATACCAGGGGTGGCCAGGCTGACCCGGCCTAAAAGCCGCACACAAAACCAGGAAACTTCCAAGAGCCGCAACGGGGGGGGGGGGGGGGGCAAACTTTTGTCCAGAGCAATAAACGAAACTCGAACTACTTTCAATCTATCCGAGTCAAAAGCGGTCCAACTAAACATAAGGTAGCAGTAGCGCAAGACTACCAAACCACAACCTGTCTTTCGATTTAGGACGCGTTCCATTTCTCTTTTTAGGGAAGTGCGGGGGGGGGGGGGTGGGGGGGGGGGGGGAGGGGACGCCGCAAGCCGCACTTTAACACGCGAAGAGCCGCAGCTTGGCCACCCCTGATATATAAAGTATATGAGCCCCATTAAATTATGCTTCTTTTAATATTTTAGAGCATATATGAAGGATTCACTTATGGAGATGTATGCAGATTATGCTACCATTTATGTGTGGGCAGACCTAGTGACACCCCTTTCGGTTGCGGGGGTCAATGATATCAATTAAATTTAAATTTATAGCTTCAGCTTCAGGCTTTGTTGCACTGCTATCCCAATGTTATCTGCTGCTTTGACTTTTTTAACTTTAGCTGCCATGGTGCTTTCATCCAGAACTTGTATGCAAACATATATTCACTTTATTGAAATAGTGTAATACAAGCCCCTTATTTTTGTAAATTGAAAAATAAGCGAAATTCAAGGGCACAGATAAGCCAAAGTGTCACAAGGCACATTGTACCATAGAAGTGCTCTCGATTTGAGGAGAGCTGCCATCAGCCATCAATGAGAAGCTTCATACAGAATCAAAAGCAGATAATTCCTGCTAGGGTACAGTTCCTGCTAGGACACACCTTTCTGAAGTAAAAAATATTACTTCCTCACCCAGGATAAGCAAAGGGACTACATCAGCATTAGCATGTTTGCCCAGTGCAGTCTAAATGTAGTCACAAAATGTGAATGAACTGGAGTAGACTGCCTGCTGTACTGCAACGTTGGCATCTTTTGCAGGAACCAAAAGCTATCTGATCAAAATATGCCAACGACGACGAAGAATTGAAATATTACCTAATGCCTTTTCAGAAGTTAGCTTGCTAATTTTCATTTAGCAATTTTTTCCTGGCATCCATTACATTCTTCAACATTATCCACAACTAACATCTTTTTCAGTGCCCTTCCTATGTTACTACTTTTAGTCCGAGATAAAAAGAAACCCTCTAGCAAAAATAAAAGTTTGGCACACAGACATTCATCAATTGAGAAACAATGTTTTTTTAGTTTAAATAAAGAATGCCTGGAGTAAATAATTATCTGGCATAATACACAAATATTGCTTGCTTTAACTACTTTTATCGCTTCCATACAGACAGCAGTATTTGACGGAATTACTATTGTACTGAAATAAGAACGATTGAGAA
This sequence comes from Ixodes scapularis, assembly GCF_016920785.2. Classification (NCBI taxonomy): domain Eukaryota; kingdom Metazoa; phylum Arthropoda; class Arachnida; order Ixodida; family Ixodidae; genus Ixodes; species Ixodes scapularis. Next base: position 37,987,578 of record NW_024609881.1, on the reverse strand, counting down.
GGAATAATGTTTTGTGTGGGCAAGAACAAACCTACCAGCATGGTCGATCATTTCTTGCGAAATCCCAGTTGAGAGAAGAATCCAGATGGCCTCCGCAAGGAGGCACCAATGTTTCCAGTAGCGGTGAGGCAGAAATTGTTCCAGGCACGGAACGCTGTAGAACAACAACCAGTTGCGCCACTCGTTGGCCTTCCAATAGCTCCTCTCACAGAGGGAGCGGGGCAGACGGCTGATGCTGTGAGGTGGCCGGATAGACATCAGGAGCTTGTTGAGAGTGTCGAGCATTCGAGGACCTCCTAGATATGTTACAAACAAATGGGTTATCTAATGACCATACCAAATGTGCTGATTTAATAGCAACGGCTACTAAGCTTTTTCAGTAAGTTACGTCTTTTCTAGGGGAAGAGATGTTTTCTTGAAATCAAAGGAAGTTTTTCTTTTTTGGCTGATTGATACTTTAGCTATCTGAATTCGTAAAAAAAACCTATGAATAAACTACAGTCTAAAAATATGCTTTTTGTGTAAGGCATTGTAAAAATATTTGGCACTGGAGAAAACCAGCCTCTGGCGTTAATTTCCTCCTTCGAAATGTTCCAACCAATGAAACACATTGACAAAGAACTTCAATCCACACATAAACTCAAGGTACTACCATGACATTCTGCAAGCTAAAGTCTGTCCGCTATGGTACCGACACCATGGCAAGGAAGTGTCAGCAAAATAGACTCGCGCAAGAGCCCATCATTTGCTGCCAGCAAGAGCTGGTGCCATACCCACAGGCATTGTCCCAAGTAGCACAACACGCCGGGTTGGGGATGGGGCGGTATTGGCCTGCCGGGATACCGATACCGGCCAGTACCGGAAACGCCCCATGGGGCGACATCGGCCGGGCCCAATGCGGGAATCCGGCCGGTACCGGGAACTTATTGGGAAACCGGGATGCCGGGAATACGGGATGTTCCCAGCGAGCTCCCGACACAGATCCCCGGCATGGAACCGGTGGTACGGTAGGAAACCATCAGTGTGCCAGCGTGTTTCCGGGTCAGAGCCAGTCCAATTGCGGATTAGTCCCAGCGTAAAATCAGATCAGTGACAGCGTAATTGCGGGTCAGTGCCTGCGAAATTGCGGATCAGCACCAGCGTATGCGTCATTCAGTGTACCCAGCATAGAACCAGCAGAATGCTAGCTGTGTCAGGCTTTAAAGCCCAGGAATGACATCCTACTGCATTTTTGAACAGCTAACTTCTCAGTAGATCAAATTGACTTAAATGTGGAAATGCTAAATTTCTCAGTCCAAACTATTTTATTGGTTTTCATATCTTTTATAGGTGCTGACCGTTTTTAACATGTTTTTCGGACTTGAACTTAAAAAACCCAGTTTAGTATTTGTGCAATTTTAAGAAACAATTCTGTGTGAACAATTGACTTTCTCCATGTATACAGTATACTCATGGCAATTATTGTATACTCGTTGAGACAACATGTCCCATTCATCAGTCGCCCAGATGCATATTGTGGGTAGTACAAGAAGGGAACATACAAAATGTTTTTTACCGTGACGTTCTTTATTGTGACTCGTGCATCCATAGCAGCTAGCTCCTCAGCCAGAGTGTCCCTCATCGTCAAAGGCGGCTGGAACCACCAGTGGAGTGTCCGTCTTTTTAACTCTACTGCCCTTGCCCGCCTCCCTGCCCGTCAGCCACTTCTGCACCGCGTCCACGCTGCACGAGTGCAACTTTGTATGGCACCTGTAAAGAGAATTGTCAGATCACACAGATTAGTTGAGGGATAGGGGAAGCCAATATCTTGCATATTAGCTACACACAAGGTGCTGTTCACACACTGCAGTTTGTGAGCGTTTCCTTTGTGTAAATATAGGTCCCTCACCTAGCCTGCAATTCAAAGGTGACAGAAAGAGAGCACCACAGAGGTGGAGATTGTTGGTTTGGCTACCACGCTAAGGTGCAGATTCCATGGAGGCATATGGCTATTTCACGCAACATCCTATTAATCTGAAATGGGGGGCGAGACGGGGCGGGGGGCGAGAAGGGGTGGGGCGCAGAGACGAGTGGCTAAAAAAAGAGCAAAACTTCCCCAACTGACACTCTACAGACCAAGGCCTCTAAATGGTCGTCATTAGATTTTCAACCTGGAAACTAACAGGATAACAAGACAAGACCAACAAAAACCTTTTTTCACAGTTCCTTCAAAACGCTGCTTTTCAGTATGAAGGTTCCGAGAATGCTAACAGAGGAGATATTCAAAATAAAAAATGCAAATCGAATTTTAAAAAAAACAAAAAAAAAAACGACAGGGATTGACGACTTAAATTTTGCATATCGCAAGACTTAACGGGAAACTGAAGCTGTTCTGTATTTGAGGAAGAACACCAAAATCGTCTTGATATGGCCTCCAAGATCACGAATATCGAGTTTATTTTTTCAATCTGGTGCATGGAGGCTGCAGAAATTAATTTCTAAAGTACAGCTGAAGCCCCTCCTTCCCGGGGCGTGACGTCATGCTGGGAGTTTTCGGAATTTCTGCTCTCGCTCATCTTCAGCTCCTGTCAAACCTATGCACGTGAACTCTTGAATTTGTAAAAAGGTCAGAAATAGACGCCACAACTGGCGTCAGTGTGGAAAAATACTACTGGCAAGCTTGCAATTGCACGCGCCGCCCACACGAGCGGCACGTGCTTGGCGCCGCAAAGATCCTAGTACGACGCCACGACTGCTCTGAGGCTTTTCGTGTTTTCTCGCGTCTAGTTACACCTTCGGGGAAAACGAAAGCGATATCCAGATTCACAGGACAAAAATATGCCAGAAGTCACCTATAACTCGTTTTTTTGTCAAGAAGTGTTTCAGTTTCCCTTTAATTGTCAACATATTTCAAAGATTGTGCTTGTCTATTGAGCTCCAATAGAGATACCATCAATTTAATAGCTAGTAAAGAATATGCATTACCGATGACCACCTTACACATCATGGCGTCCTTGAACCTTGACTTTCCTTGGTAGCCCAGAAGGGCCGGAGAACTGCTCCTGGACTTGCTTTGAGAACAGGCGTCCCACCACCTCTCGCACCACCTTCTGCAGGTTCTTGCTGTCTCCTAGAGACACGAGCTGCTCCTCCTAGAAAGACAAAATGTGTTCTCAATATGTCAATGAAGTTATTTATATGCAGATACAATGGTATGAACATGTCTCAAGTAAGAAAATGTGAATGCTCAGGTAAATGCAGCAAGCCACACTATACATGCATCAAAAGGTTACAATATTTACTATAGAGAGAATAAAAAATATTAGAATATATGGCAACTCTACCTGTCTTAGACGAAACCAGAAAGATTAGAATATTTCCATCCATACTCCGCTAAATCTCATTAGTCAGTCAAATTCGTTGCAACGTTCAAATCGTGCAAACGTTTTGATGGATCCTCTTTGCCCATCAGCATCCACTCGGTAATTTTAATAATGTATGTGGTTCTCAAAACAGTCCATTCAAGACCCTGCACATCTTGACTTTGTTAAAGCTTAGTCTGGCTGCCGGCTAGTCACCCTGCAAATTTATCACCTATTTTACAACTTTACGAAGACTGGAATTGAAAAAGGCATAAAAAGGCAGGTATTGACCAAAACCGTCATCATAGTTGCAAAAAATGGCAACAGCAGCACAGTATGAGTAGTTACCTTTCCATATTTTTGTTTAGTGCTGACTCAGTGGTGGCCCTGTAGGCCAATGAACCAACTTACTCAGCTCAAGCTCGCCTTGTGTAATAATCGCTTGTGCGACTACCGTATGCTATGCCTGGAGACACAGCTGCGCATGCACTCACACCCCCTGAATAAAGTGGCAGATGCAATGACAGTTACTCTTTCACCTTGGAAATTTTGATTTCCTCTCATAGGGTGACCTTCGGTTAGGACTGGTTAACATCTCATTTTGGAAATGCACTACTAATATAAAGTAAGGATGGAGTTAATTAAGATTTATCTGGCAACCCCTTACAAATTTGTTTGGGCATACGCATATGGTGGGCACAATCAAAAGCGATTTTAGACCAGGCTAAAAGTTATTTTCAAGCATGTATCTTTACTTCTGTAGCAGATGCCGAAAGCACAAATGAATTTTATCGCCCTAAATAGATCTCTTGACTATAGCCTCAAGTGAGAACAGGAACAAAACCAAAAGAAGCCCAATATATACTACAGCATCTCGATCCTTCTGTCAAGCAAGCATTAAACACAAAAAGCACGCAGGCAGGTTTGTGCGTGCTCCGCACACATACTCACGGCGAGAGTTGTTGCAGGTGCAGAATTTAACTTCTAAGGATAAAACGGGCAGAAGTGTCGTAGCAAATCAGCATGATTTATGATTATTTGCAGGCCGACATATTGTAAGCGCCCAAAGGCAAATGTGTTGGGCGATTTTACTTCCCTCGTTGTGAAATGTTTTACTTAAAAATATTTCAAGAAGCGGCAGTTGAAAAAGACTTAAAATGCCGTTCAATGAGGATGCACATGAAGGCCTCTTGTCTACACGACCTTCGGGAGGAAAGAACTGTTCAAAAATGTAAAGATGCACAAATATTTAATTTTTGGTGGCCACCGTCCATCATTTCTCCCTTGAGTAGCCTCTATGAAACGCAGTTTAACAATTGCAAAAACTTTATGCAGGCTACTAAAGCTGACTTGCAAAACGTGCAAATGGCGTTGCGTCACCTTGACACAATTCTATCTAAGGGTTCAGTTTAAGGGTACCTCTTACAATAAATAGCCTTCCGATGTGCATTGGCTGTGCATGCACTCTGCTGTTATAAATAACAGAAGGCCCGTAATGAAGGGACGGCAACTTACTCATTTTTAATTTGGCACTAACTGTGTTTAAAACATAGTTTGGGTGGGCATCCATTTGAAATATTACGGTAAAAGGCTTCAGTCCACATTCCAACCCCATTTGCATAAATCTTCAGATAACCCAAGTTAAACCACAAAGTAAGAATCGCAGCCTTATACCCGTCAATATTGTGAAAAAGAGGACACATAAATACCGGCAGTGTCCTGTTGGTGAAGTTCTTCAGCTGCGCTTCTGCAGCACCCTGTTCCATGTTGCGGAGAGGCATCAGGAACAGCTCGGGTGGTTCAGGCCTGGCCAGTTCCTGGGGCGTCACCAGTTCCCCAGGCCTCGCCTGCTCTCCCTGGTGCTTGAAAGACACCACGTGCCCGAGCACCTGCCCAACAGACTTGCAGTTCCCTGTTCTGCTGCTGTAGGTGCCCATTCTGGATGTGCAGGTCTATCACGGCCTAAGCAGCTGAGCGTCGAAGGCTGCAAGATAACCAAGGCATAAGAAAGCATTATCCATTTTGCTGATCAACATTATGCACTGATGATGCGAAGAAACTTTTTCAGAAACTTGGGTTTCGGGAAGTTTCAGAAGAACGCTTGAACCTTCAAGTGTTTCGGATGGTTTGGGTAGCTTTGGAACGGTTGCCAGACACAGTGAGTGTTTCAAATTTTTGTAAAAATTTAAGAGACATTATAATTTGTATGCAATATTCATAAATGTAATAAAAAAAAAGTGTTAATCAAATAAACTTTCTGAAAAGGAGACACGGCCCCAATTTTCAGAACGTCACAGTTTTGGCTTGTATGGTCAAAATGAATGCTCCCACAAAGTTTTATGATGTTTTTTGACAACCAAAGGAAATAAAAATACTGATTCGTCGGCGACGCACGCGAGACGCGCTGCGCTTGGCTGCGATAAGCACCAGTTTAAAAATCTGATATATAGGTCCGTGCCTATTAGGCCTAGCTTGGTGCCTGTACCCTTGTTGGAACTGCCATTTTCTGGGCTTTCAGGACGGCCTTTTTTTTAAACTATCAACCGTCTAAGAATGGGAGAGAATCCCGTTAAGAACACTTGCCCTGGTATAGAAAACGAAATTGGCTGCAAGCGGCTGCTCTGTGGTCACATGATACCTCACGCATAGGCATATGACGCTTTAGAATGAATTGGCACTTCCAAGTAAAGCACAGGTCATCACTTGCACCCCTTGTTAAATAGCAGAAGTTCCCAAAGCAACTTTGTTTTCTATCGTTTCACTTGCAGCATACAGTGTGTAACAGATGATCCACCTTTCTTCGGTTCTGGTAGCAGACGACGCAGCGGCATCTTGTTTCCCGCAGCAAATGACACTCTAGGGCAGACAAACCCTCCCTCTTTACTCACGTTAGCAGGCGACGTGTCTGTTAAAGAAGGGTCAGCTCCCTCAGTACAAGCCTGCCGAGATCTCAATCTCACAAAACACCAAAATCGGGCCATTGGTACAACATTTCAAGGTACAAACAGAAGCTGCACAGCACGGCGCCGAAGCGAACTTGCTGCACCTAAAAAAAACGCTCTAAGCTGTCTGTCGAACCTCTCCAGAGTAGGACAGCACAACGGCCGTTCTTGGCAGCATGCAATGCTTTGCCACAGCATTACGAGAAAGTTTTGTGACCAGTAGCGTATTGAAGAACTCGGTCACTACTGTAATTGTGCATGTGTCACTACGAAGATTATGGAGCTAACTAAATTGAGCAACTGCCGCAAGCTAATCTGGTCAAGCATGCTAACAGAGGGCAGATCAAAAATGTGTGCTAGCACATTATCAGGACTTTAGATGAAAAGGAACAGTACAAAATAATACTTACTGTATTTCTGCAAACTTGATGCTCTGAACGAAGGCCAGTTAGAGTCTGGTGCTTGGCTCGGTCGCACACGAGACAAGATGTCCGCCCCAGGCATTTTGCTTGGCCACCCGCCGTTGTTTCATACTCAAGTCGAACCACAACAGAGGGACGGACGCCACCGTTATTTCGTCATTCTCTTCGATGAACTGTACTCCTCCTCACTAGAATAAAAGACGTGGTCAGACATGATGTTCATTCAAGTAACTTCACACTGTCAGGTCTTCGCAACCTTTAGCATATATTATAATAACTCCATGGCTATATCCCCATGCACGGCCACATTGAAACACGACGGCGTCGCATTCCGGTATAGGCCAAGTAATAAAAGTAGCAGTAAAAGAGAAAAACGGTGCTCATTTCGCGTAAAGGTCTGTTTACACCATGCTTTGTAGCTTTTTACTTGCAACGGTTTCGTGATACCGCGGTTTCGTGCAATTAGCTTATTTACATCCAGTTTTTCAAGCAATGGCAATGGCGTTTCGACTATACTCCGTTCATTTCTAAGGTGAGACTAGAAGCTCCGCCTTCAACGCAAGCTTTCTGCCCTTGCTAACACAAGTGCGATCACGCAGGCACGCGCAACCAAAGCACTGCAGAAGCCAGCGAGCTCGCACTGAAGGCGGAGATTCTAGTCTCAGCTTAGGGGCGAACGGAGTATACATTCCTTGCATATGACGACATGCTAGGTAAGGACGGGGCCCTGTGCCACGCCGGTGGTGGACTTCACAACGCGCGGTTGTGGTTACCAAGGCGTAGGATGCCGCTAACTGCCTGGACATACCGTAGAATACCGTGCATCCGCCCATTCCACATTAAACGCCCATTACCAAATTTGTGAGATCTGAGAAAATACGCACAGTACATTTATATGTAAAATTGACGACCGGACAAGCACCTATCCCCCATTTTTTTGCGATTATTTCCAAAGTTTGAGTGCGCGCTTGCCCGGTATTTAACGGTACACCGTATTTTCATAGAAGGAACCTAGTTTTGTTTGATGTGAACTCGGAAAAACGAGTCGAGCTTACGATGATGACGGTTAGCCAGTACGTGCGAAATTTTTCAGCATTGGTGCGATTGCGCTACGAGCAGAAAGTTTCGATATACCGCTAAGTTATAATAAAAAAAAAAAATGTTGTGTCGAAAAAAAATAACAAGTTGTATTGCGTGCCGCAAAATCTGACGAGCGGCTCTAGGAGTCGCCTGTAGAAAAATCGCTACGACTTTGCGAAGTATGGCAAACAATGCAAATTTACCGTCATAATCTAAAACCTGATGCAAGGATAAATAAAATAACGGACAAGCGTCTCGCGGACGGCACAACCCGATGCCCCGCCAGCAGCGTCTCGGGTCCATATCACAAGAGCGAATGACATTTTAGCGAACGGCGACATTTGAGCGAATGGTCGTTTTAGCGAATAACGGGGGCGCGCGTTAACCCATCCGCCGCGCTGCGCTTTACGCCGCTTCGCGGCGACAGTCTGCGGCAACTCATTACAAAAATATGAACTCATTTGTCCCACCCGAAAACGCCGCTTCGCGGCGTCCGACTATTCGCTAAAGTGTCGTTCGATCAAACGTGGGCGTTCGCTAAAACGTCATTCGATCAAGTGAGTGCCTCCCCTCACGGATTAAGCGCGACGATGGGATGACGAGCGAGCGGGACGGTGAAACGACGCTCCTGACGCCCGACTCCTACTTCTATCTTCTCCCCCACTTTTCTCCCCTCACCCTACCCCAAGTCAGTAGCAAATGCGCCTAGCGCGCGTACACGATTGACTCCATTCCCCCCCCCCCCCCCCCCCCCCCTTAATTTTACTTCAACGCTTACAACACACGGAGGCCGCCGCCGAACGATCGCCGTCTCGCCGGGCTAGCGGCGCGACATTCGTTCATACTCGGCCGGGAGTCCCGAAGGTGCGCTCGAAGCGTGGAAACAGCGCGATGCAACGAAAGGCGAAGGGCATCTACACCACGAACGGGCAGAAGCCGATGCAAAAACGTGCGCGAACGTAAACAGAAAAGTGCCGCCGCTCGCCACTACGAAATAATACGCGGTCGCATCCCTTTCCTGCTGCTCGTACTTTCTCTTACTTGACGGCTACTCCGTCTTGCGGGACATCACGACGAAACGATCGTCGGGATACGGCAAAGGGCCGTCAACACCGTCGAGTCAACCACCAGCAAGCGTTGTTGAGCGGAAGCTGGTTCACTAGGCCTACGTACGACGAAACCAACAGAACACGAAAATCAAAATCAAAGCACAGGCGGTAACTTCGAGCGACTTCTGCCCCGCATAGATTTACATTCAGCGCTTTCACTCGCCACCACGGTCACATACAATTTTTCAACCCTGGAGCCACCGTACCTGAACCATGCCGCGAACACGAACCACGCCAACGTCCCGCTCGCCATTTGTGTTTGCTCACCTTGTCCGGCTTTGGATTGGATGCTGGATCGGCTTTCTAGCAAAGTCTATCAACAGCTGGCTCGATGCTGGATGTAGTATGTTCTAGTCTAAACACGAAGTCGCAAATATATAATCGTGCTACTGTGCTACTCTATAAAAAAAAAAAAAAAAAAAGAACGGGGGCACAAAGAAGTACACGACGCTTCGACGAAGTGCCCTCTGGGAAGTAGTTGGCCACTCAGTTTCGGTTTCGATTGAGCAGCTTCCTTTCATGCTATCACGCCGTGACCGAATGCGCCGCTTGAGTTTTCGATGATCTGACTTTTCACGAACGTACAATACATTCATTCTCGAACGATACAAAACGAAACGAGAAAAGAGTCAAAGTACAGGCTAGCTGGTGGAAGTTTTCGTTTTGTCAACCATTTCGTCGTTTACCCTGAGACCTGTCTGTTTTTTCTGTTACTTCTGCTCTTCAAAAAAAAAAACCCAGTCTCAGGGTAAACGACGAAATGGTTGACAAAACGAAAACTGGGGCAATTTCCTTGCACACAAATTATTGCACACAAAATACTATGGTGTCTTCCTCGTGTCATCATATATCGCCCACTCAAATTTTACGCTGATAGGAGATTAGGTTTTCGCAAACGCTGAGGTCGGCTAGCTACGACGGAGGCTCTAACAAGCGTCTCCTATCTTCGCTAGGCCTTTTTGGATGAGCTTTTACTGACGCCCAAGATTTGTGTCTGAACGGTGTGTCTGAAATTATCTCGGCATACTCAGTCAGGAAGAAAGCAACACACATAAATATTACGGCCATTACCAACCGTCAAATGCGCTTTGAATAATTTCGTTCCTTTGGCACACCGCATAGAGGTTCAAGCCCGTCCGACGCACTTCCGGCGAACGGTGCGACATTCTTCACACAATTGCTCGACTTTTGCTTTCTTAAAACGGTTTGTGTGGGGGAATGTGCCTATATGATTGCAGAAAAAATTTATGTGCATACGCGATGTTGAATATTAGCGGAATGCAAGCGGGTGGGGACTTAGCTTCGTGCAGTGCTGCGGGTCAGTACAGATAAGAGATAAGATGTGTGTTCAAATTGAGCTTTTCAATGGCGCCTCCAAGTTTTACCTCACGTACTCAGGCGTATTAAGAAAAACAGTAGTTGCAAAAAATATTATTTCGTCTATGGACGCATAAAACAAACAAACTTCCTGACCAGCTGTAAAGGTGCGAGCTCGATGTATGCAAACTTATTGGTCGTTACAGCTTGTTGACTCGCACACAAGCAAGATACCCGAGCTACGCAGCGTCGAGATTCCCAGCACTGGCTCGTTCACATATATCTCGAAACGCAAACAGAAAGGCTCGATAGAGTATAAAAATACAACAAGCATGTGTGAAGGCAAGCTATACGTCTCGGGCTTGTGCTATAGATTCGAGGTCTGGCCATTTAGGTTAGTTTAGAGACCAAAAATGATGCTCTCGAGACCAAAAAACGTGAGATCACGGCCGTTAATAGTCCACGCTGCCGATCGAAACCGAAACCATGCCCCTCTCCTCCCTGGCCAACTAGTTCCCAAAGAGCAACGCGCGCCGTGTTGCACGCAGGGGTTTATGGAAGTAGTGACCCTTTCTGGTTGAATATAGGGTGCACGTGATGTTTCGATTACGATCATGCAGAATGATGTAAAAAACGAATGTGCCGCCCAAACTGTGTCTTCCTCGGACAGACCGCTCGGACCCGGAGTAGTTCTCCGCGCAGCCTTTTTCGGGGGAGTACGATCTATAGTCACTCGCAACATTTCAGTTTCGTTATCAACGTTGCCGCGGGGAAATGAAGGAGTTTCGCTGTTTTTTTGTTTCGATTGCTGGGTGGGCTCTCTTGCTGTGCTTGCTTTCGCTCCTCTTGTCATGACCGACTGGCCCGAGCATACTGCGGCGCTGACATCGTCTAATAAAACGCAGTAGCAGCGAAATCAGTGACAGCGACGAGGATACCAGCTTAGCTCCAGCTCGAGTGACGACGAGGCAGCCGTTCTCGGCAAAGTCTTTGCCGACTCATTCGCCTTGCCAGCGAAGAGGCCCAAGATATGGCGTTACGTCGAAGACGTTGTGCACACCTATTCGGATGAAGAGCTAGGTATGTCGTTTGCTAGAAGACAATACGACAAATTCCCCTCAGATGGAACTCGCCTGCGGAGATGACGGTCGCTTTACGGCATGCGCGTTTGGTATTGCTTAACAGCCCCTTTGCAAAACATACAGCGCCACGACGGCAGGACATTTTATCAAAGCATTAAGTTCCGATCAGAACTTCATGCTTTCAGAAAAATAGCAATGGGAACCGAAACTGTTAAAAAGCGAGGGCAGACGCTATGAAAGCGGTGGCAGCGCGAGCAACTGGGTGGATCGCTTACTGAGGCCGACCGCTGAACGACCGCTTGCGCGGAGCGCTCGGCATCTGCCTGGGCAAAGGGCTGGATCGCGCATCCCCGCTTGGTCGCTGCAGCTGCAGCACGAGAGTGAAGCCATCGATCGGCGATTTTGCATGTTGAAAAATCGCGTTTTTGGAGCGTTTCGGAGGCTGGCGGCAACATGCTGAAGACACGTTTTCTACTTGTTCGTAGTCAATCGTCGAAGAAGCTCTTTAAAACCCTGTGTAAGCCCTGACACTTGCCGTTGAGAACATGTGGAAATTTTTACGGAAGCGCAGTGACGCAGTAAAAATGCCCAACTCATCGAAAGCAAGTTTCGCCGCCACGATGCAACGCGCAAGTCACGAGTGACCCGCGCGTTGCATCATTGGACTTTTTCCATAATGCAACGTGCGGGACCCTTGTGACGTCACATGTGACGTCAATTGTGATGTCATTATAGGAAACGTCCCATAATGCAATGCGCGGGTCACGAATGAGACTGCACATTGCATTATACGACGTTTGCCATAACTCAACGCGTAGTTACGCCGACGGCGACGTTGGCGTCGCCGACCCGCGCGTTGCATCATGACACGCTTCCCATAATGCAATGCGCGGGTCACAAATGAGACGGCGCGTTGCATTATGGGACGTTTCCCATAACGCAACGCGCGGTTACGCCGACGGCGATGTTGGCGTCGCCGTCGCCGACCGCGCGTTGCATCATGGGACGCTTCCCATAATGCAACGCGCACACGCCGTCATTATGAGAAAGGCCCCATAATGCAATGCGCGGGTCACGAGTGAGACCCGCGCGTTGCATTATGGGACGTTTCCCATAATGCAACGCGCGGTTACGCTGACGGCGACTGCGATGCCGCTCAAGCCGGAAACGGGCGTCTAAGAGCTGCTTTTTAAAAGTTAATAGATGTAAAACAAATTGAATTTTCATTCCACAGCCATGCTTGATCCCGTCTTTTTTAACAAAACTGAAATAAGCCTTTGTTAACTGGTTTAAGGATGACGCGGCGTTAATACTAGGCCAAGGATAATATTAGGTGTCACTAGCAAATTGAAGACATGTCCAACCTAACGGTCATTTGTAACCATCATATAGTTAATATATCAGCGAAAAAGCCATGTCGGTTACATATCAAAACTTGCACGGCTCGAATGGCCTGTGAAAGCAGCGAAAAAACGATGTCGGTCAGTCACCGAAAACTCCGTGGCTGAACTGGCCGGTGATTACAGAAAGAAAACGATGTCGGCCAGTCAGCGGAGACTCCACGGCTAGACTGGCCGCTGACTACAGCAAGAAAACGATGTCGGCCAGTCACCGGAAACTCTATGGCTAGAGTGGCCAGTGACTACAGCAAGAAAACGATATCGGCCATTCACCGGAAACTCCATGGCTAGGCTGGCCGGTGACTACAGCAAGAAAACGATGTCGGCCAGTCACCGGAGACTCCATGGCTAGACTGGCCAGCGACTACAGCAAGAAAACGATATCGGCCAGTCACCGGAAACTCCACGGCTAGACTGGCCGGTGAGTACAGCAAGAAAACGATATCGGCCGGTATCGGGAACTTTCCGGCTGGCGCTGGCCAGTTTAGACAACGAGTCCCCGATATCGGCCGGGATCGGTTTCTTACCGGCGTCCCTGGCCGGGATCCGCCGTACAGCTCCCGGTACTGGCCGACGTAATCCCAGTATCGGCCGACATGGTGTGCTACCTGGGGTCTGCTAGGAATGGAGCACCAGTCAAAGCTAAGAGCTGGACCTGAATACTGTGTTCGCCTATATCCTGTTGTCTTAGGTGTCTAGCTTTCTGAATTCCCTTGGCAATTTTGAGGAAGTTTGCCACAAGCTAGAGCTAAACTAAAATAACTTCGACGGATGCCCATAGTGATCAGGTAAGCTTATGCAGTCACGTGAACCTTACGATCACGTGAAAGGTTACATGATCACATAAGGTCCTGTCACTTCACGTGACAAATCAACCGTTTATTGGTTTTGCAGTCCCCTGACACAAGTTTATTTTGGCTAGAGTCAAATATTCGATTTGAGCCTGAATAAACTGGTTTAAGAGGAATGCAAAAGGAGTAAGCAGAATTTTGATAACTCGAACCCTAAAACGAAAACTAAGGCGATGTCAACGTAAACAACACTAAAGTTTTTTTTTTCTCAATTTCACTTCCCGATTGTCTGCGAAAATCCCAAACCCTTTTTCTTTTTAGTTAAAGGGGTACTGACAAGGCATTTCTGCTTGCCAAGGTTTTTATTTGTACATGACATATGAGAGCCCAACTATCCAGAACAGACTTTACAGCTCGAAATACGTTTTCTTTCCGCCCGAAAACCACCGATTGAGAACTCGCCGGTTTCAATTGCGCTTACTGTCGTCTCCGTGTTTACGTGCCATTCTCAATGGTTTAGACACACACACCAAATATAATCAGTCGTAAGTAATCGAAGGCACACATGGAATATTAAAAATAGAAAAATATATGATAGCCATTATTTGTGCCCTCTAGAAAGCCGATTGAGAAAAAAAGTTGCACAGGGAACTGGAAGCACCCTGTGCATTCTCTGCACCATTCTCAAAATGGTGTCGTATCGCAGGAGTCGCGGGCTGGACGGCTGAATGAAGTGGACTAAGCAATGGCAGTGGACGATGGGCGTGGGACCTCTGCTTTAGAACTGCCGTTTGCGGTACCAGCGAACCTGTCTAGCTTCGTAAGAGAGATTGTACACAAATCAAAGCAATTAAGATTTATTTCGTACGACACGCTCGACTACCAAGCTGATTCACACGGACGTCACCAACTCGGTGCCCCTTCTGGCTGAAGGCATCCCTTACCCTTACGAACACGGTTTGGTCAAAATCAAATTTGGGGGTGTTACGTGCCAAACCAACGACGGGCATCTGGCACGTCCCAGTGGAGGACTGAGGATCCACCTAGGGATCTTTTGATGTGCAGCCGAAAGCTCGGTTACACGGCGCCTCCTCCGCAAAAAGCCTCCGTCAGATTGCGGGCACCTCGGCCGGGATTCGAACCCGCCACATGGGGATCTGTAGGCCAGCACTCTCGCCTCAGAGCCACCGAGGCGGCTACACGAATTGGTAAGAGCTTGAAAAACGTGCAGAAGTCACGTGACCTCTGACGTGCGCATTTTTCGTCTGCTTTGCACAACCAGAAAAATTAAGGAAAGGAAAAGAAAACGCGGTCGGGTGTAGTTACATGATTTCCGGCAACTCTCTCCTCCTCAAGACTTCTTCCCCTTCCCCAGTCCAGTTTCCAGCAGTTGCGTTTTTTCACTTTATTAAAAATATGTGATATGCTGTAGCAAAATATTGATTGGGTAGTCTTCTGACACCATATTAAATTCAAGAAAAAAAGAAAAATACACATTTGGGGGAGTGTCTGTGTCCCTTTAACATTTTATATAGTTTGGAAATTCGCATTCTGAAATGTTTTTTAACATGAGGTCATTATGTACACAAGACTTACCAATGTAATACCTTTCGGCACAGTTTGAGGAATCCAGCAAGTGTTCTGTCAGTTGCTTCGTGACGCCAAGAAGGACGGAGTGCATATACTCGCATGCCTGGCCAGACACCAGGTCATAGTGCTTGAGGTTCACCAATGGAGAAGGTCCCTTCAATCCATTTACCGTTGAGTCATATGCAACAGCATACTCCATGTCGCGGAGAACGAGCTCGTGTGTTCGTTCTTCACTCTGCTGTGCCTCTGGATACCTCATAGCACCTGGTAAAAAAAAATATTGCAACTTTTTGTAAGGGCAACCAAGCAAGGGGGCAGGTACAGTTAAAGATAAAAAAATATGATTAATAGATAATGTGACAAAAGGAACGAGAACACGTTGAACAGATCTCATATAATTTACCTTCAACGTGTTCCCCAGGAGCCAAGCACCATGGGCAGCCGAAGTAACCGTTGAAGAGAACTTGGTTCTGGACGGCAGCACGTGCCGGAGCATCGACACAAGAGCATACAGCGTAGACTTTTGAAGTCACTGTTCTTGAATTTGACTGCCAAACTATGGGGCTCATGTTTGAGAGATGCTCGACGAACTTGTCCAGGAAAAGTGACATGTTCGGATGTTTTGTGCCGAACCAAATGCCAGCAACTCCACTTGCCAAGAAACGCTCGGAGGCCGGCACTTCATTGATAACAAACTGGAGAGGCCACACAGACGCCTTCGACGACTTGAAAATGGGGCTTCCGTCTGTGTTGAAGGTGATGGTCAAGTCCCCCCACTCCAATGCACCACTGGTTTTGAGTTTCTTGTAGAGGCTTCCATCAGTGAAGTCAGATATCGTCTCTTCAGAATTGTCGTTCAATTTCTCTAAGTTGGTGAAGAGCCCCTCTGACGTCTTGCCGATAATCTGCCGCACATGGTCGTGTAGATCAAGGATGGTGAAGAAGCTGCCCTTGCTTCGAAGCTCCGAGATGGTGGTGCAGTTCTGGCATGTTGCACATATAATTTTTGATGTCCTGTCCTCTGGTGTAGGTAGGTAGCCTTCACAGAACTTGCAGTAGTAAAAATCTGTTGAACGCCCGAGCTTCGACGCCAACAACTTTCTAAACAGATACTTGGTACGAGGAAGTACCTCCATTCCACAGATAACATTAATCAGTGACAGCAAGTTGTCTAAACCACTCCACGTTAGGTTCTCAGACGTAACAAACCTCATTACCATGGCCAACACTTCTGCCTTGCTAATGTTGGACATCGGCAGAATTACGTGCCGCAAGCTTTCAAAGCAGCACGCCACAATCTGTGCTGCATCAGGAAACGAGTCGTCCTGAAGGCCTTCATCGGGATCATCGTTCACGTCGCCACGCTCGATGTCCTGCAGGTTATTTGCGTCCACCTCGTTGAACTGTGAGGCATCTGGATACAAAGTTGTAAAGGGTACGTCTTCACTTACTTCTTCAGTCGCTGCACGAGTCGCACTGTCAGTACTCAAGTCCGTTGTAGCAGCTGGATTGTCACTAACGGGCTCGCTAGATTCACGGGGTAGGCTGCTCCGGTAGAGCAGTGTCGATGACGGAACATTAAAAGGTTCATTTGGTTCCAAGTACACCTTCTTGGATCGTTTATTTTGTGGTTCGTCCAACGGCAACTGTTTGGCAGACATAATAGCGCGACTGAACCCCGAACCACTTCGCACTTCCCAAATGTGATGCCGGTGAAGCAGGTGAAGCTAATGGTTGTTTCGTGTTGGATTTGGATTTCACTTCATCGGGTTGCCGTTGGGTGGTTGATAAAAATAGCAAAAACACAAGTCAAAAGTAGATTATAAATGTCGTGAAGCATATTTCAAGTTATTTTTTTTTTTAGCAAGAGACGTTTAAAGTTGGGGCTTGCTGTAGAATGCATCGTTAAAAATCGCTGACTGCTCGTATATAATGAATTTTTTATCGAAGTGTTGCCGCCAACGCTAACACTGGTTAGGAACAGACGCGTGCGGCGTGTGAGCGACGCACCGCCGCCGCCGCCGCCGCCGCCGCCGCAGTCACGCCGCTTGCGCCGCTAACCGATTCCACAAATATTATCACGCCGGCGCATCGTAACCGCGGCGTACATTATTGCTTGATATTGGTGTTTTCTTTTTTTAACCATTTTCGTGTTTTATTTGTGCAAGTATTTTTTATAACATTGTTTCTCCTCCGCGCCGCACCGCCGCCGGAGAAAAAAAAACAAAAAAACGCCGGCGCGCCGCCACCGGCAGTTTCTGACCGGTGCTGAATACATGTGCGCTTGTTTACCTAAACGCGAGCAACGTGGTTGTTGCGGCCGTCTCCAGCGCTTATTTCTTTTCAACAGCTAATGATGTTTGCCCATGTACGGTACGTTCAGGACAATATTAAGGCTATTGTTCCAGCGACTTTAATTAGACACTTCAACCCAAAGACTGTTGTCGACTACGACAAAGGGCGTCATTACGAAGCCTACTGGAGGACTGCGACGGGGGATCAAGAAGGCTATTACGCAGCCTTTATCCTTCAGTTGGCAGGTAAGACATTTGTCAACAAATGTTCACGTGAACGAGCGAGAGGGTTTGTTACGGCCACTGGTAACGAACGGTCGTGTAGAAGTAACTATGGTCTTTCAGATTCTCAGTTACATGGCCTGTGTTGCGGGAGGCTCTTGCAGGAGGGATCCGTATCACAGGAGCGAATTATGCTTTAGCGAACAGCGGTCATTTGTGCGATCGACGTTTTAGCAAATCACTGGGGCGCGTGTTAACCCATCCCCCCGCGGCGTTCACGCCGCTTCACGGCGACAGTCTGCGGCGCCTCATCACAAAACGTTAAACCACCTAGCCCACGTAAACACGCACCGCTTTTCGGCGGCCGACCATTCGTAAAGTGTCTCGACAAAAAGTCGGCCTTGGCTTAAACGTCGTACGACCAAGTGTGTGCCACCCAAATCGCGGCCGCCGCAGGCCCTACTTGCAATCGTGTATATACCTCTGAAAGGAGCCGAAAAAATTGGCGTCGGCCCATAGCGAGCTCAAATTTATTGAAATACGTATCGCAGTGGTGAAACGATATTTACTAAGTTTCAAAGCAATGAATTAATCCCCCATTCCAGCCTAGCACCACCCACTCCACCACTACCCACTTTACCTGTCCCTCCATCCTTCCCCTTTACCAATTCTTTCAACTCCTTGAAAGAATTGGTGAATCAGGTCGCGACCTCGCACTTATTGGCGTGCGCTGATCCCCTGATTCTTTAAAGGGGATAATTCAGAACTCCTTTAAAGTGCCCGTTAGTATGGATATTCATTAGTCCGGCTATCACACTTGCTGTAGAGGTTTCTTAGAAGGGGCTAACTTTTCATGTGCTTATTGTTTATTTTTTGTTTGTTTTCAAAACCAGAAAATCAGCAGGAACTGATAAAGAGCATCTTAAAGTCAAGGGCAACTGCTCTGCCTGTTATCTTCGAGGGCCCCATCAATGACAGTCAGATAATTCTCTAGTTATATAAGGTGGTTCAAGTCACCAGGCTCGATCTAAAATGGACCGTAAAAATCGACGCCTGCACGTAGCCATCTAAGCTTTATGTCAAAGGTGTCTCTCACAGGTCAGTTTTTTTTTTGTTAAATTACAAAGCGTAGTTCTCTTTTAGTAAAAAGTAGGGCCAAGAAACTTGCCGGGGTCTACGGCGGGCGGCAACCCAGACTAAATCCAGTAGCGGGGTGTGTTTGGCGCTCGTATTGATAGATATTGATAGATGGCATCGAGAGCAGCGTCGGAAGGTGCAGCCGACCAGCGAGAGAAAGCAGACGACACGCAGACGAAATCCGTTGGCAGCAAAAGCACCGCCGTTATGCAGACGCGTTTTTTTACTTTAAGTTTGTTTTTATTGTTCGCATTTATTTTTTAACCGAAGGTACATTTCGAAAATATTATATTCATTTTAATAAACCACGGTGGTCGCGAGCCGTCCACCGTGGTAAAAATCGACGCCTGCACGTCGCGATAAGAAGGCAGCGCCATCTATCAATACGAACGCCAAACACACACTGCTACCGGACCACTGTCGTCTGCATTGCTGCCCGCCGTAGACCCTGGCAACTTTCTTGGCCTTATTTTTTACAGAAAGAGAGCTACGCTTTGTAATTTTACAAGAAAAAACCAACCTGTGAATTACACCTTTGGCGAAAAGTTTAGATGGCTACGTGCAGGCGTCGATTTTTACGGTCCATTTTAGATCGAGCCTGGTGACTTGAACCACCCTATGTGTGTCATGGTACAGTTGTAACAGATTGGTTTTACAGGCAACCAGTACAAGATCAAGACGAGAGCAGATGTCTGCCCAGAGGGCTTCACGCAAAAAGGAGATGACCGACATTCTGAGCAGGAAAAAAAGGGCGGCACCGAGTGTCGACAGCAGTGAGGATGATGACGAAGGGGTTGTCCCTGAGAAGCTGCTAAGAGTTGAAAGGGAGGCTAACGGTGATCTGGAGAGAGAATTGAAACGTGTGAAGACGGAGCTAGCAGCTACAAAGAAGGAGCTGGAGGAGGAGCGGCAGTTAAGGAAAGCTTTGTCCTGGACCCTCCTCTCTAAGTTTGGTATGTGCACTTTGGGATGAATTGGCTTGTTTATAGTTGTTTTAAAAAACTACAGATTTCTTAAGTCTTAATATTTATAGATGTTCATCCAGGAGCTAATGTCCAAGTCAAGGGACCACGAGCTCAAGCAGAGGCAGCTCCTGCACCACTAAGCGTTTCAAGTGCAAGGACCAGCGTGCTGGGGTAATTTGTTTAACTTTCCTTATGAAATATTTTAATGTTCGGAGTAACTCCAGTATGCCTTTATTTTTATGATAGCCGACCCAGTGACCAGGTTCCCAGGAATCGACCACCAATCAGCGATGTCTCCGCTCGGGCCTTGGTGAGAAATTGCTGTTTATGAAAAAGCAGGTTCATCTCTGATACATCTTGAACAGAATATTGATGATTTATTGTGTAAAGATGTGTTTGCCGGAGAACACCTTACTTGACCCTATGCTCTATTTGACATATTCTTTTCGGTACTGATGAAGGTGTGGGTGGGAACGAGTCGAACAGCAAAATGCTTTGCATACATGACTACTGGCATGTAGAAAGTGCTTTTGAAAACCATGTCCTTGTGCCTGTGGTTTTGCCAGTACTGGAAACAACTTCAAGTGGAATATAGTTTGAAGTGGTTTTATTGTGTACTTTGTTATGGCAGGTGCCGTGCATGGAGGGAGAGGAGCCCTTTCCTGAGCACCTGCATGAGCACCTGCATGAGCCCCTGCCTGAGCCCCTGCCTGAGCCCCTGCCTGAGCCCCTGCCTGAGCCCCTGGCTGAGCACCTTCCTGAGCTCCTTCCTGAGCGTCTTCCTGAGCCCTGTCCGGAGCCCCGCCCGGAGCCCCATCTGGAGCCCCCTCCTGAGCCCCGTCCTGAGGACCTCGGCGAGGATTTTGCAAACAGGTCATCAACTCCACTATTCCAGGAACACGAAGGACAGGTTGGTATCAAAGTCAGTTTTAAGCACTCTTCGCTAAATTGAAGGGATACAGCATTTGCACATTACTAACATGCTTTTTTCACCCCAAATTATATACTCAAAATTATGTGTGCGTTCGAATCAAAATTGAAAACAAAAACTAAAAGAACAAAGCACAGAATCATGGTGTAAGGTGGCCAGCCCCATCACCATAGACATGACGTTTTTGTGGTCGCCTCTGTAATAGCGAGTTTGTTTGACACATCGACATAAGTTTTACCCTGAGACCTGGTTCACTTGACGAGTGTACCACAATGCTTTTGCTATCTCTGCTGTGGTACGTGTGCCAACTATGAACCAAAACAAACTTGCTGTTCGGCTACGTAGCAGGCAGAAATGCAACAGTGGAGTGCCAGTTGTTTCTATTTGCGACGAAAAATGTGGTGAACAACCATTCTATTAGAGATTTTTTGACATCATTTTTGGCAGCACTTACGAAACGCGCACAGACGCCGATTTTGGAAATATGAATATTCTGCTTTGCGGCCTTATACCCAAAACAAGTTATTGAGCAATCCTGCTAACGACGCTCTGCATGGCTGATCTAAGCACTGTGCTTCTCACCTTATGATAGACCGCAATGTAGGTAAATACAGTGTAGACTGCATATAACGTATGTCGCGAAAATCAGCACTATAAGCGGTACCGCACTACTATAACCAAAACATAAATTTTTCAGGCCAAAAATGCAAGCCATCAGACAACCTACCTTTGTAAAAGAATTTATTTTATGTTAGATGAAGAGGAAAGTCGTTATTTCACCAGACTAGTACACTTCTCTCGCTTCTCTCTCAAGTGTGTCACACATTTTGAAAGAAATAAGCGACTTTTGTCTGACGCAGCCTTTTAACGGCGTCGCGGGTTGCGGACGGACGTTGCGAGTGTTCAGGATTGCTAACCCTAATCACTTTTCTCCGGTGATGAAAACGCGTGAAAATTCGCATCATTTTTACGGTACGCGCCAGTAATACCTTCATTTTGAGCACAGGCATGAAATGCTCCAAATAAGAAATCCGGGCGATGTTCGAAAACACAAATGCTTAGAAATCACCACTGTAGTCGAAGTAAACAACACGGCAACATGAGCGTTTCTGCCGTCTTGAGAGTGCTGCCACGACATCGCCGCACGAGTCGGTGGATCTTCCCTTCTAGTACGTGCTAGGTTATCATAGCGACACACAACGAAAATTCACAGTCAAGGATAGCGCTTTTACGCGGAACAATGAGCTTCCACCACGCTATGCTAGCCACCATAACCACGCCGTCTACGTCGACAATTACAACTGCCGCCATGTTTGCGGATAGAAGCAGCCGGCCCGCGACCGGCATGCAACGCGTGCGAACACTTCTCCTCGACCTGCAATTGGTCTGTCGTTGCGGTTGTTCTCCAACGCAGCGGAGGGGCGCACGCACGTGAACGACACATGCGTGCGTCCCTCCGTTGCTATGGCGACTGAATCCTCTCACTTTGCTTCTCCCCGCTTCTTCGAGCAACCTCCTTGCCCCGCGTCTTGCCCCGCGAGTGCCACTTGCGGCTAGCGCCGTTATCTAGTGTCGCACAGGGAAGCGTGCTCGCTGCGTTGGTCGGTCGGCGGGCTGTTCCAGAAACCGCACTATAACCGGTATTTCCCTTCGCGTGCCTGCATCTTAAGCGGTATGCAATTACATGGAGTTCTATGGGAGGTGAACCGGTGGTTTAAAAAAGCCGCGTTATACCCGGTCCTGCACTATAAGCGGTTACGTTGTAAGTGGTCTATACTGTAGTATGAGCTCCTAGCTCAAGAATGCAGCTAAATTGCACAAGCTGCCATCATGCTTTTATCCTTAGCTACGGCCTAATGTAAGGTGAAACAGATTCTGTCGTCATAGCAATGATGCTGTTCATATAATTGACGCAATTCAGTTAGCTTCTTAAGCTATTGATCTCTTGAAGGAGCTCTTCAACTTCGCTGGTGGAGAAAGTAGACCCAAGTAGCGCTGCTAGGGGTGCTAGATTACCCGACATTATCACCTCAACCTGTGCTGTTCATCACTATCGACTTTAGTGTGCAATGCATGCTGGGATGGCGTTCTGGTGCAAGCAGCTGCAGTACTCCGCATGTGCTGGCCCTAAAATGTACTCGGCAAGTGCAGCCACTCGGGGAGTGCCGGCTGAAACGAAACTTGTTGAATGGAGTCGAACAAACTCGCTACAATATCCGCTTCACCAGCACGTCAAACTTGCTCTTTTCGGATTCTTGTTTTAAACCTTAAGCTGCAGTTTTATTATGTAAAAGAAAGAATTTTATTGGAGGTTTCTTTAAACAATGATTGCATTGGCAAATGTGCAAAAAAAAAATTGCAATGTGTGTATGTTCATACATTTTAGAACTTAGTCTGCCTCAATGGGCGACTTGTTTCCCACTGTAGAGGAGAAATTTAGCCAGTGCAGTACAACGACTAGCCTGGGGTCTTCAACGCGTACCACATAGTAGTGATACACGACCACACGCCGGTACAATGCTCATCCAGATCGAAACGGGCAGGGGTGCAACTGTACTTAGAATCCCTGGGTTCTGCAGCGCTAGTTTTCGCTCCACGTGGTCTGAGCTGGTGTGCACTGGCCCACTCGGCCACCGATCCCCTCGGAAAATGTGCAACATCGCAAAGTTTGAGTTTCATGAAACCTTGTATGAACAATGTGTTGTTTAATCCTAAATCTGCGAAGTAGAATCTGGTATTTTCCTCATTATACCGTTGCATTAAAATTTGGGACGTGGCAGGATCATACATATATGGTAAACAAAACCCCTTGCAGTTCTCAATTATGTTTAATGGCTAGCGATATACTCAGGTGTCGGAGGAAAATATTTTATCTACAGTCGAATCTCATTAATTTAAACTTAAGGGGGGCCGAAAATTTGTTTGAATAAAGCAATGTTTGTATTACCAGGAGTTACCTCCCATAGAGATGCATAGGATGGGACCTGCATGTTAGTTTGAATTAAGATAGTTTGAATTAATGAGATTCGACTGTAGTAGTATTAAAAAAAGGTAGCCCTTTTCATTCTTTCACATATCATTAGCTTGTGAACACCTTATGATGAGGTGATCATCTCTTCGCACCTTTATTTAAAGGACTGTCGTGGCTTGAATTGACTTGTTGTCTGCTTCTTAAAAGTTACGATGCATATCTTGTAGGCTATGTTCAACAATGTTCTGTTTCCTGGTTCATGTGGGGTGCAACATTCTCATACCATGTAGCAAGTTGAAGTTCGTGTTCAAAGCTACGTGCGATTCGAAGTGTGCCAAAGATGCATCGAGGACGATGTGGACGACGCCTCAACTACTTGAACGAAGTGTGAGCGGCAGGCCCTGCAACAGGTTCAAAAAACTGGGTGCTCAGGGGAAGATTCCGATGACGCCGGAAAAGAAGATTGCTGTTCGCAGTAAGATAATTACTTTCTAAGATGCTTGCAGTGACTGTCAGCATAGAAATGATGTGCTCTCTAGTGGTTGTGTGCTTTCTACTGGTTCTGTCGTAAAAAAAGCGTGGGGAAATTGGGAAAATTTACATTGCTCCTCAGGTGCATTGCTGATTTCTCCAATCATGTGCTGAATTAAGAGGCTTACGTTTGCAGTGAGGTCTATAAACTGTGTAATACATAGAAATATCTGCACTTATCAGTTACCTTTTATTGCATGATAATGCCACATTATCATGAAAACCGTTTTAGCTAAACATAAAGCTTGCTTTCTTGAAAAGAAGAGTTTAGCAGCGCTCTATGCTTTTAGAGTTTAAAAGACTTGCAATTACACTAGATGTTCGTTAATCTATACTTGACAAAACCACAGATTTTTGTTTGAATTATCACAACTTCATTTTTGTGTTTTATACGAACCGCAAGGATACTTTGTCAGCTTTTTTTCGCAGGATCAGTTCACTTTTTGGCAGATTGGAGCTCCGTGCACGCTTAAAGGGATACTGAACTGAAATTTTGAGCTCGCAAAACAGGGCTGGAGCGATAGGCGGGATGCTGCAGAATCCAAAAACACCATTCATACAGTGTTTAACGGATGGCCATATTTTTTTTCAAAGAAATGCGCGACTGAACACGGCCGGCGAGGCATGGGGCATTACGATTCTATTCTCATTCCCTGTCCTCCTCGCTTCGTCCCGTCGAGCTGGTGAACTGAAGCGAGGCCGCTTCCCCTCATTCTGAACCGTTTGAATATAACCGTGATGCCACATTCCTCACTTGATTGCTCCCTTCTTTTTCAAAAAATACGGCCATCCATTTGAGATATCGATCTCTGAGTGATGTTTTGGAATTCGTAGTGTCCCGTTCAATGCTTCTGCAGCTTTATTTTGCGAAATCCAAGTTTCGGTTTTCAAGCTGTGGGTGTGCCGTTACCCTAAGGCTTTTTTGATCCAGTACGAATCGGCTTGCGTTGCTCAAAAGCTTGTCCTTCACTTTGAAAATGGTAGTCAGGATACTCCTAGTAATCCCATGTTTCAGTGCCACTTCTTCACTTCCGAATCAACTTCTCTCCCATCGCAACCAATTTCTCCTTTACGGAGAGAGTTTGGTATTTACCTCGCAGCGACATGATGAAAACTTTGCCACAGCCAATGAGGGAATGTGTGGTGCGTTACACTACGGTGCACGCATGTAGCCAGGATTATGTTTGGGGGAGGGGAGGGAGGGAGGGAGGGAGGGAGGGAGGGAGGGAGGGGAGGGGAGGGGAGAGGAGGCTCCAGCAAAATGGAAGATTTCCGAGGGGGCCCGGGACCCATGGGCCCTCCCCTGGCTACGTGCCTGCTACGGTGGCTGCAAAGTAGCAAATACTGCAAAGGCGGGTCACATGCTTCGGAGTCGGCCTTCGGCAGCACGCTGGGAAAAGCAGATGTGGCCAAGTGTCACTTTCGTACCCGAGGACGTTGTTTTTTTTTCTTTTCCTCGCGTCAACACACGATTGTGCATTGCCGTGTTCTGTCGCCAGAGTAGTCCAAGTGGTTTTGACCACTTAAATAAGTGCAGGATGGTGATATGCTTTATTTTCGACTATTTTTAGGTGAAATAAGAATGCAAATGCTCAGCTAGTGGCGGCAAAGGCAGCCCATATTTGTCGGTGCAAACAAGCAGAAGTATGAATTAACTCAATGGTCTAGTTTGAAGTAAGCTGAAAACATAAGGGAAAAACTAAAAATTTGATTTTTGTTTGAATTAATTGAAAGTATGAAATGTCCGAGATTTAATTATCGGTAGTCTTCTGTATGCCGATTCCAGAGTCAATTAAACTAAGAAAAAAACGAGTAGATTTCGACTGGGTTCTAATTTCTGTTTTTGTTTGTTTTCAGACATGTTGGAGAAGTACATACGCGACCATCCAACACAGCAAGAGACCAAAATAATGCTGGACAAAGAATTGAAGCCAGAAGAGAAAGCAGTCGCTACTGCTAAAATTCGGGCCGACCGGCTGAAGAATACAAACAAGTATATCTCTGAGCGGGTCAATGACCTAACGAAGAAGTAAGTCGTTTATATCTTTGTGTCAGTATTCCATGCGGAGAGCAAGTCGTGTGCTTTTTGCTCAGGAGTAGCGGTGATGTCAGAATGATCTGGAGCTCTTATTGACTGATAAAAAAGATAGTGGGTAGACCTCAATGCTAGATGCCTTGAGGTCTACCCACTACTTTTTTCAATGAGCCAATAAGAGCTTGGCTTTCTGATATCATCGCAACCCCTGCCCAAGAAGCAGACGACTTGCCCTGTGCATATATCTTAAACTTGCTAAAATGAGTGGTGAGCTGCATGTTAGAATAATCCTTTCGGTACAACTAACAAGGTCAGGTGCATTACTCTTAAAGTGTGTATCTACAATTTGGAGCTGGTAAACATTAAGTATGTTTCTTCTTTATTATTTGACTTCTGAAGATATTGGCACTTAGCAAAGAGTCGGCTACTCCAGTAATACATTTTTGCAGACACCTTATTTCTTTCATGAGTCACAACCACCTCGAAACAGCCCTCGATACAAAGCAGGGTTGTGTCGACTTTTGTCCAAACGGCATGCATCTATTCATAGCTTTCTCTACTGGACGCATGTGCAGTGTATGTTATTAAGCTCCTTGACAATTACAGATGCTTGATTAATGAACCGGGTGTTAGGTTTGATTCAAGCAAAATATTTATGCACACTCAGCCTAAAACGATATAACGCGGGAAGTCGAATCTTGTCCACAATACATGTGGTCAAAGCTCAGATTTTCAGCTGGTCTTGTGAATGTTTGGTTGGGCCGTGGTGAGTAATGCATACGGAACATCATAAGTTGTCAGCAAGAAAACAAATGTAAGCAAAATATTGGCTGGTTGTTTGTCCAAGTGGTTTTGTTGAATCCGGCGAGCAGCATTGACGGAAGCGAAGCAGTTGGTGTTAGAAGGTACTAATGTCTGGGAAATAACCCATGCACTACTCTCATAACTACACTATTATAGTGAACTCACAAATTTGCCATCAAATGAAGAGGACGCTGCCAAAGGTTTGCAATGTGCAAGCATTCGAAATAGAAGTGCAATTTAGACAGCCCAATCTGCTTACCACTTCCTTCGTTTACGGGGGCAAATACGCAAATGAAAAATGTATGATTGGTTAACTAGTAACATGGACTTTACTGCATATACCACATAAACTAATGTAATCAAAACTTTTTTTATTTTACGATTGCAAACGGGGCTGCCGATGCATAGGGTTATCTTAGGACTCTACATTCCTCGTGGATCAGGCAGCAGTTTGTTTAATGCAAAATTACAATTAACTCATTTTCAATGTGTGTTCTCTTTCCAGACACAGAATCAAGCGAGCCCTTCTTGCAGAACAGAGTGAGGTAGGAGCCTAATATGCTTTATTTCTTTTGTGGAAGCAATTCAAGGCTGCAGGTAGCATGGTGGTTTGGTATTAAAGGACACATGCAAAGGAAAAAAAAAACATTTTTTTTAAACAGCTTAGATGGAAAAAGGATATCATAAAACAATTTTACAACCAAGAAAAAAAATTTTTAGGACTATATTTACGGCGCCATACGAATTTGTACTTGGCGCCGGCTGGCGCCGCAGGAAAGTGGCCCTTGACGGGCCCATATTTGCCACGTGGTGCTTGCGCTCTTTCGGAAGCTTCCTATGGCTTCTAAAAGTAACTTATTCATCTTTGTTTGACGTATAACAAAAAACTAAGATAGATAGGTAACTTTTATAGCCCAAAGGAAACTCCTGAAAACGCGCAAGCAGACGTGGTAGACCTGTGCGCCGGTCAGATGACGGCAGCGGCACCCCGAAGCAGACAAACTTGTGTGGCGGCGGCGACGGCGGCGTAAAGAAACTCGTTGAAGCGGCGTTCGCACAACGCTGAGCGTGCGGCGGCGACGCAGCGCGGCGGCGCGCGGGCCTACCACGTGACCAGCGGTGGCTCCCGCGAGCGCCAATTACAAATTCGTATAGCGCCAAAAATATAGCTCTAAAATTTTTTTTTCTTCGTTGTAAAATCGTTTTATGACATCCTTTTTCATCTAAGCTGTCTAAAAAAAATGTTTTTTTCCTTTGCATGTGTCCTTTAAGATCTGCTGAAAAAAAATTAGGTTTTGTCACTTATATTTCGGTGTCTCAGTTACAAACACAGCAGTATTGATCAGGAGTTCTGAAACAAAGTTCCATCGAACACGATTTTGGCGATTGCTCTTCAGGGTTTCGCGAACATTTTAATTGAAAATTCACTGATTACATGTGTCAAGCTTCACTTTAATCTTAGGGGGTGAACGCTGCCCGTTTTTCTCTACTTATTTTTGTGACCGCCATTGCTTGGAAAAAAAAGTTGTCTGTTTTTTGGGTTCAAGGACTCATCCTATGTAGTATTTAACGAAAGCTAAAAATTTGTTGCATCGTCACTTTAGCTGTGAAATAAAACTTGAACATCAATTTTGTGTATAACTGCTTGCACACTGGAAACGAAAAGCTTGTGGCATTGCGAAAAGCAGGGGGGGGGGGGGGGGTACCTCCACTATTTGGTGGGTTGCAGGGTACCAGAGTTTGGGAAGCATTGCTCTAGGGGATTCATTCTTGCCCTCAGTGTGTTTGTATATTTTGCAGTTGCCTGGCAGTGATTGTGCCTGAAAACACAGAAAAGAAGAGGTAGGTTTTTCTTGGAGAGCTTACTGCCTTCTCAGAACTCTTTCTTGTAGCTATGTAACCTTGCAATAATGTTGATGCTCACAGTTCACTGGCAACAGCACGCCAAAGGTGTTGAAACTATTTTTGCTTCCTAGCCTCTCTTCATAGACTCGGAAGTGGCACCAGTGTTTAGGCAGGATCAGAGTAAGGCAGTTTTTCTGCCTTGTTTTTGGAGCTGTTGATGCCAACATTGGTTCCCATTCAAAAAATAATATTCTGATCTAATGTAATAGTAATCTGACAGGCACATTTTAGATGCATGGGATAATTTGCTACCAGCTCTGATGCAGCAAGTGTCCAAAGTTGACTATACTTTTTCAGGTGTCAAGTGAAAGAGGACAATAAAACGAGGTTTTGTTTATAAATTACGCTTTTGTTGTTTGTTGCATTTTTTGCAAGGCAATTGTAAGCCAAGCACAACTGCTACACCTTGCCACAGATCGGACGCAGAGGCAATTCATCTACACATATGGACGTCTCGCACTGATACAGATCCCGAATGTTGAGTGGGTGCTGTATATGGGCCACAAATGGTAAAACGATCTCGGATTTTTACGGATTTTGTATAGGTATATCGGTCCCACACATTTATACAGGACCCATATAAATGTATATGGGTCCCATATATTTATACAGAACCTGTATAAATGTATGGGTCCCATACATTTATACGAGTCCTGTATAAATGTATGGGTCCTGTACATTTATACGGGTCCTGTATGAATGTATGGGTCCTGTATACATCTATGGGACCCATATCCAATAGGCCGGTAAAAATATTTATACGGGACCCATTAGAAATTTTATACAGGATTTTCCAATAGGGACGTTTGCTCAAACCGGTGAACATGTTGCACAAGCGGGTGACCGGTGACCGTCAAACTGTACCGGTTTAATCAAACGGCTCTCGGGAGCCCATTTGATATTGAACGTACAGATCGGCGGCCTGGGCACGCCTAGCTGTTTGAGCCGTGCCAGCCAATGTTTCTGGAAGGCTGGGAGCACCGGTTCATTAATTGCAGATCGACCGCGTAATGCAAGCAATTGTATTTATATTTTAAGTGCGCTGATGTGCGCTTATAGACCCCTTTCAAAATTCCCGTGCCGATTATTAGAGGGTCGGAACCCCTGCACAATGGCGGAACAACACACATCCTGACACGTGCAAGTCATCCCATAAGATAGCGAACGTCAGAGCGCAGTCAATGCTAGGAGTCGACGAGCCAATCAAACAACGTCGAAAGTGCAAAGTCACTGCACTCATCGCCTTTTTTTGTGGGTCTCTTTTTTCTTCTGCTTCAACTAAACGCATAAAGTAGGCCGAGACTTTGCGGCTTTAGTCCGCCATTGTGCAGGGATTCCACAGCTGCCAACAGAGGGCAGTATTTCGAAAGGGGTCTATACTGCGACTAAAACTAAAACATTTTCTTTTCTTTTTTTTTACGTAAACGCGCGACGTTGGTGAGCTGATATTTTTGACAGAACTTTCAAACTTTGTCCGTCTTTTTTGCCTGAATTTTCTTATTCAGCTCGAATCCCTCTCGCAGAAGACGGGCCCGCATGAAAGAATGTACTTCTAGGCTCCGCTCCACTACATTTCAAGACGCGGCGAAGGTAGCGGGAACACGTGCCTGCAAGAACATCGAGCATCGCGAGAGCAGGCCCGCCGTTGCAGCAGTCGAATTACGAGCTTGTGCTGGGTGCTTTTTTGGCTCGGCCGCAAGCAGAGCTCATGGCCGACGCCATTTCCAGCGTGCGTGCTGAAATGCGCGCGTTTCGCCTGCTTTCCAAGGCTGCAAACGCGACGTACAGTGGCAACTCCAAGAGAGAAGAATGGCGCGTGTACAGCGTTCCGTGCACCCTCTCCCCTAGCATTGACTGCATTGCCACAAAAAGCCAACGGCAAGTTTTTCTTTTTTTTTTTTTTTTTTTTTCCTTATACACCGACACGCGGGCTTGACGTCACGGAGCTGCGGCGGCGTTGCAATCGCGCCGGAGCCGGGGGGTGTGGGCAAAAGCGCG
Source organism: Ixodes scapularis (assembly GCF_016920785.2). Taxonomy (NCBI): domain Eukaryota; kingdom Metazoa; phylum Arthropoda; class Arachnida; order Ixodida; family Ixodidae; genus Ixodes; species Ixodes scapularis. The sequence continues at coordinate 37,956,711 of NW_024609881.1, read as the reverse complement.
CACGTTTCGCATGGGCGTCATAACATTTCAGCATGCCGCGAAGCTGTGTTGCCGTTAATTGCACCGGCATGTACAAGAAAAGCAGCGGAGTGAGTTTCTACAAGTTCCCGGCAGACTCTGAAACGCATAGAAGGTGGATAATATCCGTGGATCGAAAAGAATGGTCGCCTCGCGTGAACGACCGTTTGTGCGGCAAACACTTTCTTGGAGGCAAGTGCGGCTTCCATTTCAATCTCGGCACCAAGGCTTGCTTATGTGCAGGGAAACCGTTGTCTGATCGAGACCACCCGGACTTTGTTTCCACGGTGTTCGCGCACAACGCACCCGGGCACCCCCCAAGCGCTCGTCGGAGGCTCGCTACGCCCGTGCTCCCGAGCAGAAGGGGATCGACGACAGAACGGCAGTGTTGTAGGCGTTACAAAAAAAAAAAAAAATAATAAGTAACGAAATACGTTACTCGTTACTTGCAAATAAAAGGTATGCGTTACTGAGCTACGTTATCTAAAAATAAAAGGACGCGTTGCCGCTACCGATAAAAAGTAAGGCACGTTACTTCTGCGTTACTTTTTTAAATTATGATGTAACACATTTTACGGTTTTGGCGATACAGGTCATATATTAAGAAACATTATGTTCATGCAGAAACTGAATATAATTACTTTAGCTCTTTTCACGGTTTCACCTAAATACTTACGAGAAAAAACGCAAAGAAAAACATGGCTTGACGCCTAAAACACGGAAACAATTGAAGTGTAATTTCTTTAAGACTTTGGAAGTAGTAACGACTAACGTAACTACGTTACTTGAAATAGTAACATAAGTACGTTACCCGTTACTGTGCCGAAAACGTAACGAGTAGGTTACTACGTTACTGAAAAAAGTAACGCGTTCCTGGTAACGCCGTTACTTGTAACCTGTTACCGTCAAGACTGCAGAACGGACAAACCTTTATTGGTTGTAATGCCTTGTGGTCATGAGGGTATGAAAAATATCATACATTGACTTGAAGACGCTCTGTGTATTTAATCAATTAATGAATACGCACACTTCCGCAGACCCACAGTCTGCTGATCCCGCTGGCAGTGCGGAAACCGACTCGATGTAATCGTAGACCTCGAGAGACTTGTACGCCTGCACCGTGTCGGCCGTGAACTGGCTTGGCGAAAAAACAAAATAAACGACGACCTGAGCCATTGACTTCCGTGGCAGCAACTTTACGTCGGAAGTCCAGCAGGCCTTGTTTACGGCGTACGGATCCTCGTAGGCAACGCCGTCCACGCACAGTTTGTTTCGATACCGCTACCGTTCAGGCTCGGGCAACGAGCTCAAATAGTCGGGCATAGCATACGACATACGTTATGAGGAAATACGACGCACAAATAAAGATACAAGCGTCCCTACAACGTCACCAACGAGAGCACGCCTTAGATCGCCATGGCGAAAACACGGACAGCCGGGCTGCTTTTGCCCACATAGCTACCGCGCATGCGCGGCCTTCCGGCCGTGTTGGTAAACAGAGCCGCTCCGCGTGTCGGTCTATAGAATGCATCAGGAGAGGGTTGCGAGGGAGGGGGGTTGGGTGTCCCGGTGTCTTGCTCCTTGACCTCGCCGTTGCCCCCTTCCTCTTCTCTGGTCGGCTCTGTCACGTGACCAGAGAGAGGGACGGTGATAAGCATAGCCAGATCCGGCTGTGCGCGCGTTGACAGTCTCTTGTTTTTGTGTCTGTTTGTTTTCCGTTGCAACTTCGTTTGTCCTACCTGCTTCGATCTGCCGCCTTTCCCTGCGGTCTTATAAGAATGTTTCTCGACAACGTATGGGATGTGCACCAAATGATCGAAACGTCCTACCCGTATATCGGCAACAAGCGATTCTCCAAAGAAGTCAGGAATTCTTTGCCGAACCCAGCGGTTTGGCTGGGTTCGGCAAATGACAGCTTGTGCGCCGCATCGTGTTGAAACCTCAACGAGCTTTCCTTCTCGTTTTTTTGTTCGTGTGGTAGTCCTGCTTTGACCGTGACGGCAAATATTACGGATTACATCTTTCAAGTCCGCTATTATTATGGTAAGTGCACTGCAAAATACGTGTTGGCAACAATTGACCGCTCTTCTACGCGTACCCTTCCAGGTTATCCGTAGAATTATGCAGCACCTATTCACGCGGCAGCCGGGAAAATAATTTCCCCGAAAGTCTAGCTGTATACTCTAGATTTACCTCGGTTCTTGTTTGCTTTGCAATCTTCTCAAATGTATAAAAGCTTAAAGTGCCTCGCGCATTTCACAGATCGCTTGCACGTTTGTACTTGTCGTCAGAAGAGGTAATAAGTTTCGAGGAGAATTGAAAACAATCCTTTGAGTCTGTTTTCGTGTCCATTTGCAAGCACCTACGCGAGCGCATTTGTTCTACGTGTTTTCTCCATATCATAAATACGTTTATGAGTTTTGGGACGTCTGAAATAAGTTTAAAATAACCAACGTCCCAGACGATACCCATTTAGGGCTAGCGAATCCGAATGGCACGTTCAAACGTGTGGTCACGTGCCAGGTCGAACGGGCACCCGTATCAAACGGGCATCCGTATCAAATGGGTGCCGTTTCGAACGGGTACCGTTTCAAACGGGTACCCTTATAACATAATCACGTTTGATTCAAACGGATCGCCAGGTTTGATTCAAACGGGTAGACCAGTATGAATTTCAAATGTTTTTTTTTTTTAGTAGGGTTGTCGGCATTGTCTAGTTATTCTGTTAGTTTACAGGTTGTAAATCTAATGAAGCCCATTTAGAGGCCTTGGTCTGTAGAGTGTCAGTTGGGAACGTGTTGCTCTCTTTTGAGCCACTCATCTCTGCGCCCCACCCCCTCTCGCCCCCCGCCCCCCTCCATCGCTCTCTATTTCAGATTAATAGGACGTTGCATGAAATAGCCATATGCCTCCAAAAAACCTGCACCTGAGCTTGATAGCCAAACCCAGAATCTCCGCCTCTGTGGTGCTCTCTTTCTGTCACCTTTGAATTGCACTCCAGGTGCGGGACATACATCCAAAGAAAACGCTCGCAAACTGCAGACTGTGAACAGCACCTTGTGTGTAGCTAGTAAGCAATATATTGGCTTCCCCTATCCCTCGACTAATGTGTTATCTGACAATTCTCTTTACAGGGGCATACAAAGTCGCGCTCGAGGGTGCAGCGTGGACGCAATGGAGAGGTGGCTGGCGGGGAGGTGCAGTAGAGTTGAAGAGACGGACACTCCACTGGTAGTTCCAACTGTCTTTGACGATCAGGGACACTCTGGCTAAGGAGCTAGCTGCTATGGATCCACGAGTCACAATAAAGAACGTCACAGTAAAAACATTTTGTATGTTTCCTACTTGCACTACCCACATTATGCATCTGGGTGACAGAGGAATGGGACATGTCGTTTCAGCAAGTATACAATAATTGCCATGAGCATACTGTGTACAAATGGTGAAAGTCACTGGTTCACGCAGATTTGTTTCTTAAAATTGCACAAATACTAAACTGGCTTGTTCCAGTTCAAGTCCGAGAAACGTATGAAAACGGCCAGCACCTATAAAAGATATGAAAACCAATGAAGTAGTTCGGACTAAGAAATTCAGAATTTCCACATTTAAGTGAATTTGATCTGCTGAGAAGCTAGCTGTTCAAAATTTTAATGCAGTCGGATGTTATATCTGGGCTTTAAAGCCTGACGCAGCTAGCATTCTAGTGGTTCTATGCTTGGTACACTGAATGAAAAATACGCTCGCGCTGATCCGCAATTGCGCTGGCACTGACCCGCAAATACGCTGGCACTGATCTACTATTACGCTGGGAATAATCCGCAATCGGACTGGCTCTTACACGGAAGTACGCTGGCACACTGATTCTCTCCTACCGTACCACCGGTTCCATGCCGGGGATCTGGGTCGGGAGCTCACTGGGAACGTCCCGTATTCCCGACATCCCGGATCCCCAATAAGTTCCCGGTACCGGCCGGATTCCCTCATTTGGCCCGGCCGATGTCGCCCCTTGGGGCGTATCCGGTACTGGTCGGTATTAGTATCCCGGCAGGCCAATACCGCCCCATCCCCAACCTGACGTGGTATGGTATTTGGGACATGCTGCTATTGGAAAAACGACGGCGCGTAAAAATGAAAGAAAATTAATGTTCTTAGAAGTTTGGTTATTAAAAAGAAAGGTGCTTTTATTTTTTGTATTTCGGGGCATTTGGTCCGGAAGGATTGGCGGTGAATTTGGAAGTTTCGCCGATCGTCAAAAGTCGCAACTTTGATATCACCACATGCTTTACCCGCAAAAAAATGTCATTTTAGATGTATTTCTCAGAGTAGCTAGTATGTATTCATTGTTTTCATATTATTTCTTTTTTTATTCCCTCTTAATTAAAAATGCTGCAATTTGCACCGGTAAGGATATTTCGCCAACTTTGGCTAGTTATAGTTGTTCGCGCGTTTTAAATCAGATCATAAGCAACGAACTAAATTAAAGCTTAAAAGACTACTTAATAAAATACAGTAATTGTAATATTAATAAAAAATGCGGTAATAAAGGCCTCCGATAAGCGTCACAATCGCAAAAACTTCCCAATAATTGTCTTTGCAATAGGTATTATATCGTTTTCTTTTCACCATATAAAAAACTTACATCCTTGTCAACATAAACATAGACATTGGATGTAATATAAAGTCCCATGCGTCACATGTTTTTTTCTCAAAGACACACACAAACACAAACACACACAAGCACTAACGCGCGCGCACACACACGCACACACACACACGTTTGTCGTCTGACGCGGATTAAGTTTTTCTAGTCAAAACAGCGCGTTTCTTAACGTATACGTTTTTGTGTATATTTTCTAAAATCATGCCCCGTGGATGTATTTTGTAAAATTTCGATTGATTCTGTAATTCTTGTGCTGGGAATAATGCTAAATCGATTAATCATCTAAAGGTTCAAAAACCCATCAAAGGGCACGCAGTTCATTACGTCACAGGATGATTATCTGAGTGAGAAAATTTAGCACAAACTCACAAATACCAGCACTGATATTTTCAACTGCTACAATATCCTGTTACCTTTAATATGGGTGAAAGACCGTGTCTCCCAAGCGACACTGAATTACACAATATTTATAAACTGCCTGGATCAGGCACGTTTGACAAAGAATAAAATTTAAACTAACAATATCATTACCTCAATAATTACGCTGTGAGACACATTTCTAGTTAAGCGAGAAACTGAAATGAACACCTCTAGTAACAAGCGAATTACAAAACATAAGTCAGTTCCAGTTTCGTTCCTGAGGTAAAACGTGCCTCCTGACGTAACTATTACACCCTTTCATTGTGTTGTTTTAGGGATAAAAAGATGATCGGCGCGCACAATACCCTAACTTCCTTTTTGAAGCTGGAATAATTTGTGTCGCTGAGCGAAGCCAACAGACTAGACAGGCTCAGCAACTGAAACACCAGCAGGCATATCTGCCCTCACTATAACCACCATTTTATGAAACGAGCTGCGCCACCTATAGAGAGTTGGAGTCGCGAATACTTACGACCTCGTCGCACTCGAGTACCACAGCGGCCACCGATTGAGGCAATACTGATTTGCATTTATGCCGAGAGGTTGCGGTTGCTTCCGAAATGTTCCATTAGAAAGCCTGAATTAGAGAGTTTCCAACCGGTCGAAAGGGGTCATGTTGTTTATGGGCCACATTTGCAAAAGCAGCTGCGAGGAGGTGACGGAAGCCTTGATCGTATGAAAACCTCTCTGCCTTTCCTCCTGCTTTCCTCCTCGCAACTCGAAAACAAAGCGGATTGTGGGTTGGCCGCAGACCGCCGCAGTAGGTGCCCACCTTCAAATTATTTCCAAAGCTCACTACCGCTTGAGATGAACCCTCTGTACAATCTAAGCTCTCCATGTTGTGCTCATGCTCCAGGTCGAGCTGCGTTTCCGTGGAAGACAAGAAAAAAGTGAGAGGAGGACAAATCTCAAACTTGGCTGAATATGTTGAACAATGCGGTGAAGGCCAGCCATTCAGAATCAATCTGCGACCGCGGCGGGATTGTACAGGCACATAAATGACAGCATTTCTAGCACGGCTTGAACAGCTGAGTAAAGGCGCCATCTATTGGGAAGGCGGGATGTACATCAGCCACATCACGGGACAATGCTCCCCGTACGTGCGCTTCGGGTGACGCGGTCGCAAATGTAGGCGGGGGTCATGATATTGAGGTCCCACTGCTTCCACCAAAATTTCACGGGTTTCATTGAAGCCAACGCCGTAATTCCTTCTTTTCTGCTCTTTCTTCTAATAAAGCGTCCTTTCTTTACTTTCCCGGTTACAACATGAAAGAAATGCAGAATATGGAGCAACATATAAGACCTTGTAACATCAAGCGAGCATATAAACGGAGAATGCAATGAATTCCTGATTTGTTTATTAGAAGTCAAACCAAATAACAACATGAAAATCCGTATGCCGAAGCCTGCTTCACACGGCCACTTGAGGCCCCACACTTGGGCCAAATCACACACTATGCAAGAAACCCAATATATTGCAACGATGAAGTGAATCAATAGATTCGCATTGTTGAGCGCCTTTATAAGTTATATCGATCTGTATGTGCACTTTGAATACGCCACGCAACTGTGTTTCCTTAACAAAACATATCATTTGCATAAATGTTCCACCAAACAAAACATTGAGCCGCAGTTGAGCTTCTGGAGAGCGAATACTCTTTATCAGCAAGAACTCAAAAGTGTTGGAGAAAAAACAGCAACGCATAGCTGTAATTCAATTGCAAAAACAAATCAAGGTGCCGGTTCTTGCATTTGTTACATTATGCTTATACTGCCCGTACTCTTGTCAATCTCGCAGCACGCCGAAGGAAATAGCGCCCAAAGATCATTTCCAAAAAGAACACGAAAACCGACACACCAAAACACGGCAATACAAACTGCGCCACACCAACAACATTCGGCGACTCCGGCGACGACTCTATTTCTTGTTTTGGATTAGATACCAGGCGGTATATCTTAGCCATGTGAAACCAATCTGTCTCGTCAACTCTTTGAACGAGAGACCGAAAGGCCATCCTCAGACGGTAGTGCTTTCGCACAGGTACTCCGGCAGGGAATACCCCCAGTGGATCCTTTGACTCAGTCAATCTGGGGTAGAAGGAGTGCATGTAGCAGGGCAACAGTCTGACGGTCATGCAAAGCCGGCCTTTCTTTAAAGCGCATTTGAAGCAGTCATCAAACGTGCCCACTTTCGCCTGCGGATCAAGCGATCTCTGTAATTTTTTCACGTATGAATCATGGACGTATGAGCTCCACGCTGTACCTCTAATAATGCATGGTCGAATTGCGCCAGCATCCAAAGCCGTATCAAGTTTTCTCAGATCGTCCACAATTGGTTCTGGAATGCGAGCGACCAGCCACGAAGTCAACTGGCCTTTAAAGTACACCGAAATGGAGAAGCTGCCCAGGACCCATGCTAGGACGACAATGCGGCGACTCGTACAGAAACGGACAGAGGCTTGCAAAGCACAAGACGTCGAATAGAACGTCGCAACAAGAAAAAGCATTGTGTCGTTGGCTACGATTATCCCAGATGTAGTAGCATCTAATAAATCTGTAACAACGAGAGTGATGAAGCAAAATACGAGACATAGGACCAAGAAAATCAGCGACTGCTTCGACCCTTCGAGGGCATACTTTGGAGTGACTGGAATTGTGCCTGATTCCTTTACATAGAACGTGATTGCTTGGATATTGCTGAGTATTGGTAGATCATAATCTATAAGCAGTTCCGTAACGGCTTGCTCAGCGAACATAAAAATATCAATTTTCTTGGCCCAGTAACTGGGCTCACTATCCCCTTCTGATAATACTGTCTTTACCAGTGTTGCGTTGAGGAGAGTCAGTGCCTGTAGCAGTAGTTTTAGTCTGGACTGACGGCAAGTGGTGAAGCCCTTAGATGCGCTGGACCACTCACCGCAGGCTATGCTTACCGGCTTCCCGGAAAACGAAAGGACACTACGGGGGAAACTTTCCCCTGGATGATATTTTAAAGAGTAATCGGTTTCGTGCAGTTGATATTCGCGTGACCGATTAGAACCCATATCAATGATTACCATTCCAGATTTCTGGAATCGCGCCGAAGCAACGCAATAGCAACGCCTCATCTGCTGGCTACGAAACACGTAAGGGGAACGTAGGCATGCATCGAAATGTCCGAACACAAGCCATTTCGTTCCATACCAAAACCTGTAGTGTTTGGGCACCGGGTCGATGCAGGCTCCTGGCGTTCCCCGATGACGGTATGTCATAAGGAGGGTCTGAACTCCGTACACAGCGTTGTCTTCAATGAGGGTCCTTAGTTCGCTCCAGTGCCCGCACCACCGTGTCCCTTTCACATCGAGGCTTTTCTGCCATTGAATATCTTGGGCATCCCAAGATCCGCCGCAGCAGACGAAAATGGCATCCTGGCCCCAGCGAGTCCAGTTTTGAAGGAATGAATTAAATTCTTGCGGTGATTCTTCGTAGCAGATCGCCACTGACCTATAGATGGCGTTACCTACGACAAACAGACAGAGCCTGCTTCTCAAAGATTGGAGCATCATTTCGGCACTAGCGTGCTCTACTTCTGACTAAGCTTCATACAAAATAACCACGAACTACTATTCAGGTGTTTCAAATACCTTCCAGTGCGCGGCTCTTATACTGCGCTGTAATTGTCTTCTACCCAGACCAAGTTGAGTCAAATAATAGTCCTTGGACACGCAGGAAATAAGATGCTGTCCGGTGTTCAAAATGGTGCGCGCACGTTGGGTGGGCCTGGTACCTTCTGATGCAAAACGCTGAAGTGGAAACTTGAAAAACACGTAATCCGTTTGTTGATCTCAAATTATGTTATAGCGTGATATACTCCGGTGATTATGTTGTCACTGTTCGAAGTTGTTATTCCAAGAATATTGAAAGACGCAATCCTTGAGTGTACCCCAATCTTTTGGTAAATAATAATTTTATGCTCATTTCTAAGGTAAAATTAGAATTTATAAAGTGGATCTTCTTTAATGATTTTTTCACGCTGGTTTATGAAGACAGTTTCAGTCGATATCAGACCTCAGCACGCAGCTGCGGGAAGAAGCCAAAAATGCTGTGAAGACTGCCGGGTTGCATTTTATAATATATAAATGTCAGATTCGAGCACCATATTGTCACTAGCGTCACCTACTTCTGCTGAGTTTGATAATAAATGACCATGAATTAATTCTCATGCGTTGAGAATGCCAGCCAGCGCGCGGTTCTTATGCTGAGGTGTAATTGCCTTCCACGTGGACCTTATTGAGCGAACTCCCGTTCCTTGAACACGCAGGAAATAAGATGTTGTTCCGTGCAGAAAATAGCGCACACACGTTGTGTGTACTGAGTACCTTCTGATGTTACACGTTGATATGGAAATTAAAACCCGGAATCGGTTCATTGATGGCAAATTATGTTATAGCGTGACACACTTCAGTGTTTATGCTGTGGCTGTCCCAAGTAATTTTTGCAAGAATACTGAAAGAAACAATTCTTGAGTGTGCCTTAATCGTTTGGTGTATAATGTTTATTGGCTTATTTCGAAAGCAAAATTATAATACATAGTATGTCGCTTTAATGATTTTTTTTGCTGCTTTATGAAGACAGCTTCAGTCGATATCAAATCTCAGCACGCAGGTGCGAGACGATGCCATGGATACACTAAAGATGGCCGCGTTGTATTTTATGTGATATAAATGTCATGCTACATGCCGCTTAATTCAGGGCATCCCCATTACATATGTGCTTTCTTTAAAGCATGACTGTCAGAATCTACTCTCGCCGTCAACTGGAGGAATGCTCGTGCTATTCAAATATTCAGTACAAATAATTCGACCAGCCTGTCTAAGGAGTGCCCGATCTTAAGGACTTTGACAAGTTCCAAATGTATAGAACAAATGGCGTGTCAAAGTGTCACCCAGTTTATAGAAACAAAATTATTGTCAGTCGTACAGCACAACCAACGGCAGCATGTATCAACTGTTATGCACCTGCTTACGAGGGTCATGACCTTGCACTTGCTGTCGGTAACAGGGAACATATCGATGCAATATTCTTGGAATTTGACAAAACATTTCGTAAGGTTTTGACGACAAATCTCAATACGTCGTTTTGAGATATGATCGAAACCATGTCCGTTAACCAATATTAATTTTAATGAAAAAAAATATTTTGCTGGCTCCATTCCCAGAAAAATAAAAGCACTCCATGTTTTGGAAAAAACAGTTTGTCTTTGCAAAAACAAATTGTAATCACCCTCTCAGTCAAGTGCGCCTTCTGCGTATCGCGCGATGTTGGCATTTCAGGCGGCTTCGCCAAAAAAATGGTTCCGTATGCGGGTCTAGAAATATTTACTGAAATATTAGGCGTAGGAAGGATTAACAAAAAAGTATTAATCACCCAGTATTAGGGCTGCTAGTTTAAGAAACAAAATCGCGAATACGGCACATTGCGGAACAACGTTCTAGAATAAAGCTTATTCTTTTGTCCGTATCTATCACAGCTAAGGTCTGCAAATTATGCCAGTGTGTTGCCCTTTATATAGTCAGGGGTGGAAGCGCTGCGTCAATTTCGCCATTTTGCGCCAATCCACTTTTGCTGTGCCTACGTGCTCCGAAGCGCACATCTGGCGCCAAAACTAGCTCAACAAGATTTTGTTTTAGCTATATTTATTGGAGTATACTTCTTTATTGGCCACAGTGGTTTACCGTGTTGTGTTTGTCTAGGTAATCCTAAAAAATAGGAACTTTCAAGAAACCTATGCCGCGTACCGCGCACTACCTGAGCCTTTGAAGCATGCTTTTAAGCGCGCGCGGGAGTGATACCATGACCGCGTGGCGCGCACTTAAAAGCATGCTTCAAAGGCTCCACTAGTGTGCGGTACGCGGTAACGTTTTAAAGGCTCTATTGCTATGAAACCACTATATCGATGTGGTCGTGTCAACGGCGTGTAAGCCTGATCTCCGAAAATGGCAGATGAACAGGTCACAAACGACGAGCCGATGCTTCGAGGCATCGTTCCGTCACTCACTTGATCTTTTTTTTTTTTTTCTTTTTTTTTTTTTTGTGCACAGTGGCATTGAACATGACCGAGTGTATTCGAAATACGACAGACACGCATTAAATGTCCGTAAAGTTTCGTACAAACACCCCCCCCCCCCAAAAAAAAAAAAAAAAAAAACACGCATCACACAGGTCCTGTTTTTTTTTAATTTTCTCTATTGCGTGATTTGCGGTATCGGTACGGGACAAGCGTGCTCGCCGCGGGTTCCCTCGTGCTTAATGCACCGTGACACGCAAATCTGCAGCATCCGTACTATGCGGGTATAGTACCCGCATAGTACGGATACTCCCATGACTTGCAAATTCCAAGTTCGTTCCCGCATTTTCTTTTTTTGCTCATGATTTTTGCGCGGGATATCGTTACCTGCGATACCAGAGTTTGAGGTGGCTGGGTGTGGGAGTTCCTAGCGAACTCCCACGTGTACTTATTGCACTCGGGGGTTCGTCGCGTCTGCGATAAGTATCAGTAACGAAAACTCAGAGAGCACGCAGGCGAGCTGGTGACAGTTAATCATGATGTTTAAAACCCGAGAATGTGGTGAGGGAAAAGTTAAGAAACTTTGAAGTTGAAGAGTTTCCGTTTTACGTAGCTTGTAGGGCCCTCCTCCCGACACGCACAGACACACACACACACGCCCATGCACGCGCACGCACGCAATTAATTTTTTTTTTCATTTTGTGTGGGCATTTTTTTCAGGACCTTATGGCATATAAATGTACATAAGAGCTCGCTGCCATTTGTTCACCTATCGTCTATTTTTTGGGAAAGCAATAACTACTCTATAAAAAATAAACATTTGACGTGATACATAATTGTTTTTGCGTGTTTGGGGTGCTTTTGCTGAGGCTGCTTCCCTGTTCCTCATTCATGTCGTAAACTTAGCATACAAAAGCGATAATTGGTTGCCTCAATCATCTGTAGAGTTTCTTGTAAACGACGTACGTAGCGAATGCACCTACTGGCGCCCAAACAGCAAGCTGGCGGGAGGACGAGGAGAACAGGGGGAATGTCCTGCTGAGCGAAGCAAATTCTGAAGCGTTGTGCCAGAACGCATCCAAGCAATGCGGAGAAGAAGTCGCCTGCTTCTTGCACAGGAGATGCGGTGACTTCAGAACGACGCCGAGCTCCGATTGGTTTTGATTGACAGGATGTGGGTAGACCTCGATTCTAGGCGCCTTGAGATATACCCAATATTGTTTTTTAATCAGCTTGTAAGAGCTCGGCGTTATGACGTCACGCAACCGCTGTGTAAGAAACAAACTTGCGCTCCGCATAGACTTAAGGAAAACCTTGTGTTTTACGGTATTACTTGCTACACTTTAAACGAAAAGTGACCTAGATGGGAGTTTTAAAGACTAAGATGCCGATTGAACTCCCAAGTCTAACGCATTCACTCCCATCACCTGATTTTACAATTTCAATCTGGAGTTCTTGCTTGACATTAATCCGGAAGACGAAATGGGAGTTGAAAATACTCCCATTCGTCCACCCGTCTGAGGGAGATCGGCCACCATTGACGCAGCCGGCGTTTCCCCCGTCCCGCCCAATCCCGGCTCTGGCACCAAAGAGTTTCCTGTCATGGAAGAGGCCGTTATGAAAGGTCCAGAGCGTTTTGGGACTGGTTTCTGTCCAAGATGCCGACACCGGCGAACACCAAACATAACAACACCAGTGAAACACCAGTCACAAAATTCGTAATTCTTGTTCGATCTGCCGAATGCCGAAACGCTGAGGGAACCATGGCGAAGCAGACGACATCCTGATCCTTTCGGGCCTTTCGGGCAGACACGAGCGTGATGCAACTATTCTATGTTCACACAATGTTTCTGTCGATGCATTTTTCCGACGATGCATTTTTCTGTTGCGAAACTCGTTTCGCGAAACTCGCGAACGTGTTTCGCGAAATGGATTTGCCGTCTGAACAGGACCGAAAAACGCGCGTGTGCACTTGTGTGAGTCCTGTCAATCGCTCGAACAACGTCGCCCATGGCCTCTCGAGAAAGCCTTCACGTGATCTCAAAACGGGAAGCGAGCCCTTGGCGGGCCCAGAATTTTTCCCGATCTATCCAAGCCACAACAGAAAAAAGTAAACAAACATGTTGCCATCAACGGATCGATATGTCGTCGTGTTTTTTCGGGTGCGCACAGGTCGGCGGCGCGAGGCAGCTTTCTCAATTTTTTGTGCACCCATAGCCACAAACGCGAACATTGCATCATGTCGCCACCAAACACGCTCTATTTGCGTCGTCGACAAGCGCAACCCAATGACAGTGACGGTCCCAGAAGCCTTTGCGCGAGCGTCCCATCTGGGACTTCGGGGCAGTCGAGGCCAGTGTGATGATCAAGGGGCTCATTTCTCCGATGTGAACCGTCCGATGTGAACCTGCCGTTCTGAACCTGCTGTCCACGTGTTCCCATGTTGGTGTGTATATTTAACGTTAGTTCACTCGACTGGGCGATTGTGCGCGTGGACGTGCACCGCTGCGAGGATGTGCTGCACCAGTTAGGCCTATCTGTCTAACGAGCTCGGGCCAATAGGCCTAACAGCCGGTGGTGATCGGCTGCCGGCAAAAGCGTGGAGCTCCATGACGCGCCAAAGGTAGAGTTAATTAGAATTAGGATGACCTAATGTGTGTGCTATATATTACCATGTGCTAGTCGTAGGCACTGGCAGCCGTTTCTAATCAAAACAACCACCGCCGTCGGAAGTACGGAAAGGCGGACCCAGTGACACATTTGAACCATTAGACGGCGAGAAATTTTTAACTCCATGGGGTGTCTCGCTAAGGTAAACGATAGCAGCGGTACGCGATAAAAGTGAGTCTGAATCCTGCATTGTTTGTAAAGGTTCTGTGAAGTGCGCTACAATTTCAAACACATGCATTGTGTAATTAGGCATCCACCATTCTCTTCGGTGTCAGCTTCTTGAGTCAGCGTGAAAGTATACTATCATGATAACAGACCAGCCAATGTCAGAAAGAGGTCGCTGTGGAATATCGCTTTCATCGAAGCATTCTGTCGTAATCACCAGAGTCGCTCCCCCCCCCCCCCCCCCCCCGAGATTTCATGGTGGTCCTTTTACCCCCTTTTCCATTCCAGCGTCAGTATTTTTTTTCTGTGTGTGTGTGTGTGTGTGTTTCGTTGTTCTTTTAGGGCATTAAAAATCCAAAGTGTTCCTCTTTCTGTTCGACAACACACAACGGCGAGGGGCCGGGCCCACAACAATCCAAAGCAAAACGATGAGGAGGACACTGTCCGTGAACTCCGTGAGAAACACAACAGCTCTAGCCAAACTCGGCCGGAGCCTTTTTTTAGGCTCCCAGATGCGAATGGCTTAGCTCCCGACGTCAAAAAAGCCGCGAAATCCTGACCTCGTAAGACGCTGGCCTGGCCTCGCCTAGGAGAATGCAGGCGGCTTGAATATGTTCCCCTACCCTTTGAGTCTCGAGGACTCGACGACAATTTCAGGGCAGCGCAAGAATATTCTAAAATAGCAGTACTCGTACTTCAAGAACCCTAGAAGAAAACTGGACGACAAAATGGCACACAGCTTAGCGTTTTTGTTTCGTCTCATATTTCTTTTTTTTTTCCTTTCTTTTTTTTTGGGGGGGAGGGGGTGTACTCGTCTGTACACCTTTAGTTTCTGTAATACACTAACAAAAAAGAACTACACACAAAATAATCCCCATCAATGCAGAAAAAAAAGCTAGAGAGAAAAGCGTCGGTATATGCGCTGTTGAAGCTGCTTTTGAATGCTCATAATCACTTGGTTTCAAACAGTATGGCTTCTTTAACCGCTGCGTGGGTAATGTTTACACACTTGTGTTCAGCACGTGAGTCGCGGAACTTCCTTTGCGCCAAGCTGTTCCTTGAAAATTTTTTTAAGAATGACCATCGACCTACAACTTCAAGCTTGTCATCGACGTCTCCAACAGAGTCGGCACATTGACCTGAGGCGGCATCGTTCGCCTTGGGCGAAAGCGATGCTGTGGCAAACGACGTCGGTCTCTATGTCGCAAGCCTCCATTTCGAGCGAATCTCCAACCTGTGCGGAGCATTTGTTTCGTTAAATAAACTTCCTGGGGAAGTACTGGTTTGACACAGATGTCGAGGGACCGCACCACTTAGCGCGTCTCGGCGGCACAAGCACCTTGCATTTGCCCAGAAGCCTTCTCTCCTAATGTAAAACGCCTGCTGCAAATCCTGGCCACCATGCCCGTCAGCACCACTAAAGCGTAACGTTCGTTCTCGAGACCCCGAAGACTGAAGTCATTCCTTAGAGCTTCAACGTCCCAGGAGCGCTTGCCGTTCTAAGCTGAGACTAGACGCTCCGCCTTCAGCACGAGCATGCTGGCTTCGGCAGTGCTTTGGTTGTGCGTGCCTGCGCGATCACACTTGCGTTAGCAGGGGCAGAAAGCTCGCGCTGAAGGCGGAGCTTTATGTTCTAGTCCCAGCTTAAAGAGCCTCTGACACGCCAAAAAAAAATTTAATGCTAGGCGTTGAAATGGCATGTCAGGACATTACAAAAAAATTGTTTCACTATAGAGGTGCGTAGTTTTTTTATAGAAAATAGAAATACGAGGGGCCAGATCCAAAGTTCCCGTCAGTGCACTGTGACGTAAAAGTGTACCGCAAGGTGTCGGGGCAGTCAGAAGGGAGATATCGCCGGAAGTCACGTGAGTTGTATCCCTCCTCGTGCTTACCGCGAGCGCGCGTAATATTTTTTTTTTAATATTTTTGTTATTCTCCGCACCTCCACGAGCGATATCCAAAAAGACAAGGTTTTTTTTATTTGCTTTTCATCGCTTAATGTTTCTGTAAAGGTAGAAGAAGACGAGTCGGTGAATTGACGTGATCAACTAAAGTGCCTAGAAGGTGCTGTGTGAGGGACTGTCCCGGTATTTCAGCAACTGAAGAAGAGATCACACTGCATGCATTTCCGAGAGACGGTAGGCATCTTCAGCCTGGAGGGTATACGATGATTCGACGACCTCGGTGTCCGAAGCTTCAGCAATGCAATTGGACGTGTCGTACGCAAGCAATCCTAATTTCTGCGAGCGTTCTAAATTTTTTTTTCAAAATTGATAGCTTTTTTTTTGTACCCAGTATAGCTCTGTATACAGAGCTATACTGGGCACGCACTCGTACACTGGCTTGTACTCGCAACGCTTTCATCATTACCCTCCATCACGTCGATCCACTGACTCTTCGTCCTCAACTTTCACAGCACGCAAACTAACCAACGGTGCAGCGATAAAGAGCTAGTGGAACTGAAACTTCGTTTTCTACAATCGCTCGTACAAAGAGCAGAAAATAAAAAAAAGTCGTAGGCGCGGTCGCAGAGAGCACGAGGAGTGAAACTCACGTGACTTCCTGCAAACCCACTTTTAATGACGTATGTCGATGCTTCCCTTCTGACCGCCCCGACACCTTGCGGTACACTGTTACGTCACAGTGCACTGGCGGGAACTTTGAATTGGGCCTCCTATTTCTATTTTTTATAAAAAAAAAACTACGTACCACTATAGTGAAACAATGTTTGTAATGTCCTGACATGACATTACAACGCCTAGCATGAAAAAAACATTTTTTTTGGCGTGTCAGAGGCCCTTTAAGGGTGCACGCAGTAAAGGTGTGCTTTTGAAGATTTACCGGAATATGCAAGTCAGCCCCGAAAGGGTTCTCTCGCGTCTATTTATCGACCGACGGCGGCTTCCACTCACTGTATAGACCCCACAAAATGATAAACACTTGTATTTTTCACTTCCACTTTCTCGTCAACGAAGAACGGAAATAACCTAAACCATGTCTATAAAACGATACCTTCTGAAAAAATGTGATCCGCGCAGGAACAATTCGTGGCCCTTCAGTTGCTCATTCTCCAGTGCGCATTGAAGTTTTTGTGTTCATTGTATTTTAAACTTCGCCATTCTATGGTACTCTTCCGTAGTTTTCAGTGATTGGATACTCGAGTTTTCCGCTGAGAAGTGCACGCACCGTAATGTTTTGTGAGCCTATCTGGGCTTTTTTGTTCAAAGCCAATTATTATATTTTATGATTGCGTTCTTCCGTTGTTCAACATTAGATTTTTCCTGTTTAAATATTTGACGAACGAGATGTGGCGAACAAGGTTGAATTTCTGTCTTCTAAGAAACAGAAAAATAGTAAACAAAATTGTGTTTGTGAAATTTCTTTTCCTATTTTTTTATAACTTTTGAACAGTTTGAGCGAAGAAAAGCACCCCACGAAAAAATTTCCTGGCTACGCCACTGGTCGCTTGGCACGACTCTGGCAAATCTGCAAAGCAGCTAGCATCGACAGACGCGATGTTGTGATTTCTTTTTTGTCGACATTTGCGTGAGATTTTAAAGAAAAGAAATGCTGGCCTGCACTCGTTATCCCACAACATTTGTTTGTTTTCGAACTGCTAGCCACAGCCCCGAATCGTGGTTTTTAAGCGTGACCAAACCACGAAAACGAAAAAGTACCGTCTAGGAAGCCGACATACGGTGCGTGTAGAGACGATGCGGTTGCCACAAAGAGGCGCATGCGCAAAGCGGGGCAGCTTGTCGGGGCATGCTGGTAAAGCAGACTGCCTCCGAACTCTTCGCATTCCGCATAGCCGTCAAATGCTCGAAGTATTAGCAAGGACAACTGGCGAGTTATCTCCAATGGGTCGAAGACGCATCAATTCCGCCGTTAACTGTTATTACGATATGGAACAAAATGTGCGCACAATATCAACAGGTAGAGGGACAAAATTTAGGCACACAAACCACCTCAATCATACTGTGAATTAAAGTAACCGATATTTATATATAATCAAATGCAAAAATAAGGCGAACCTTGCAAGAAAAAAAAATGAGACAGATTCTGTAATAAAACGAGATACATTGTTATCTACAATCTACCGTTCAAATCAAGGTTCCGATGATTTTAGTGCATCTAAGTATTATTTATATCCGACAAACGATTATTTTATAAATTTCGGTTTTAAAACCAAAACCGAACCAGGGTGCACGGCATAGGCGGCACAAGTTATCGCCCAAAATCTACCCGTTCATGTTTTCCTTTGATTACCGTCCATAGCTTTTCGTTCGGCGGTGGTCCCTGGTGGTCCTTCTTTGGCGGGTTGTCGCTCCGTCGTGGGCGAAAGTTCGCGTTAATTTCTTTTTAACAACTTTCTTTATGGGTGTATTTTACTAGTACTGCGTTCAAGGGCGTCAAATGGTATCTGGGAGACGCCGCGACGTCGCGTCTAATCATTGACCGTAGGCTGGCAGAGGGACGCCGACGGAAAGTTCAACGGCCGGTAAGCAGATCTCTTTTATTTCTTCACTGCATGTTGCCGTGGGCTTGATAAACTATGCTTGAACCTATAGCCCCTTCCCCTGGCAGATATCGAGCGCTCGTTTAGGTCTCGGACTCGTCTTCGCGGTTGAGTGACGGCGTTAAAACGGGAATTTTTGCGAATGTCTTCAGATCAAGCTCCTCCGAAAGATGCAGCGCGGAGAACTTCTGCGGCTCAAACGACGCGCTTCGCCACTTTCCCACGGATCGGTTGGAGTTAAAGTTTTAGTAGATCGTTTTAAGAGGCAATCTACCTCTACGGGCGCGCGCTTCAGAGCTAGCATTAAACTGGCAGCGCGAGCTCCCACTACGAATAGCGTGATCTTAAAGGGAAGCTGAAACACTTCTTGAAAAAAAAACGAGTTAGATGTGAATTCTGGCGTATTTTTATCCCGTGAATCTGAAAATCACTTTTGTTTTTCCTGAAGATGCAATCGTTTGGTTTGTAGTAAGGGGGTTTGGTTGCTGAGTGGGAAGGTTCAGTGTTTTCGGATATATTCGAAAAACACTTGCTAGTTCGAATTTTCTCATTTACTCCCTATTTTAAGGCCCTGATAGCGATTAAGAAATAAAAGAGGAAATAAAGCGTCAAAGAACTGTGTTAATGGCACTAGAAAAATACTTCTTTTTTATTATAGACAAAATTTTTTTTTTTCTTTTTTCTATTTTATTTAATATACGTAAACCGGAGATGGAGGCGAAAACAAGGACGGGCACAATTTGAAACATTGTTTGTCCTTTTTTGCCTGTCTCGTTTTTCCAGTATGTCTATGCACTAAGCAACTGAAAGAGACGAAGAGACAGGAGCGGGCGAGGACGTTGGAACGTTGAGCACTGGTCGGAATCAGTTGTGGGTAGACCTAAAGCCGTGCCTTTGTCTCCCCTGCACGTGTCGGACACATTCTGATGCAAGAGCACAACGCCAGATACCGGTGTTGCGCATTCTAATTCGTTCGACGAGTTCAATGAAGACGTTGGCAGCTAGGTTTAGATCTACCCACTAATCATTCCAACCAAAGCTCGGCATTCTAATGTCAACTACTTTGCTAGGGGGAATACAGGACACTCCGCTCATTTGCATTAGACAGAGCGGTGGCCGCGCCGATTCCTCCCCTGATGGCGCGGGATAATTTGGGTGTGTCCCTTTCCCTAATTTCCCATTCCCTCCTCTCCCAATTTCTCCTCCCGCCAGAACACGTGACCGATATGCGTCACCGACGATGCCAAACGCGGGCGGGCGAACACAAAGGCGCCGGGCTAGCAAGGCCGGGCGCGACGACTATCAGTGGCCACCATTGCGGGACCTGTCACCGCATGTTGATGCCAGCGTACTTCTCTACGGATGACTCGCTACAGTGTCCTTTTGTAGTGCACCAAGTACGACGCGTTCGCCGCTGTAAACGATCCGTGAAAATGGCGGAAGGGACAGTGTGCTCCGTTCTCCACTGCAAGAACCGGACCTTGCAGGGCAAAAACCTCTCATTCTTTCCGTTCCCTGCAGATCAAACCACGTAAGTAAACAACTTCGGCGTCGCGTTTCTCATGCTGACGTTATTCAAAATGTGTGTGTAAAACATATATATGATTCGTGTCTGTTGAATGCTGAGCTGTATATATTTGTTCAAAGCGTTATTGTCAGTGTAAACAGAGTTTGTTGAATGCAAAGCTGTACATATTTGTTCAATGTGCAATAAATATTGTTTCAACAAAAATATTGTCGAATGACATTTATGAGTGGAATCTGAGTTCGCACCTTCAATTATTATTGTAGAAATACTAAAATAATTCAAACCAACCTTGTTCAAGGCCAGCATGGTCTATTAGGAATAATGTTGACTATCCACGAAGCAATAAAAAAATTATTCCCAACTTGCTGAAACATTTTTCTGTTGCTTTGGGCTGCTGCAAAGCATTATCTATTCGCAATTGGAAAATAGCGAGAAATGGATCACTCGATTAAATCCTCTCATATCTAATACACAGAACACCACTCCTGATATCAGAATTTTGCGCCAGCCTGACATCCCCGAAACCACCACGTTGGAAAATTTTCGACATACCGAGCTGGCGAAAATAGGGTCGTTTATTCAAAGTGCCTTCTCGGGCGCCTTAGCGATAATCATAGTGGCAAATACTTTGAATACATTGCTTCTCCTGGTAAACGTGCTTCTCGTGTCGACATAGTTCCTTAACATCAGTTGCTCCGTACTGATTTGACGTGCCATTACGACTAACCACGCGTATTAGAGCATCTTACAAAACCGCCCATACAAATTTCGATACTCGCTGATGGAGCTACATGCGTGCGGTTTATATAACACAACGTAGACATAGAGCTCATCCAACGTGTACGCGCCCTTTAAACGAGTCACCGATGAAGTGTCCGCTGGTTTTTAAAGGGGCCCTCCGGAGCTTTCTCCGACCGTCTGTTTATGTTGTTATATTGCGTAGTAGGTGCAAGTTAATATGTATACAAAGTTTTAGATTACAAAACCGTTTATTAAGCAGATGGCAGAAGAAATATATCGGGACTATTTTCTCTTAGAAGACAATCCCCCATTCCCTGCCCATTGCTAAAACATGACCAATGGAAATGCTGCATCTCGCGGTGAATGCAAACGTTATTATTCCAACACATTTTAAGCTTGTTGTAAATTAGAGTTTGAGAAAAACGTAAACTGATTGTGGCGCGGGAAACATAGTCCGCAATTATCGCTCCAAAACTAGCGAACTATGTTTTCTCCCCGCAAGCTTGTTGCTAGGGTGTGATGCGTCGGCGCGTCGGCTCGTCGCCTCGTCTGCTTCCCGGGGCGCCTGCAGGCGTGCGTTTGCGGGACACCATGTTCCTTCTTCCGGTGGATCCCGACTCCGAAGCCAGCTTTGCGATCCTTCCACGTCAACGAGTTAAACTTTTTCTTGTCATCTGTGGGATGCGACTGCGTATTGCAGTAGCAGCGCGACGGTGCGGTGCGACGAACGACGACTGCCGAACACAAAGTCCGGGTTCCTTGACGACGGTCCGCGCGTGTTCGAGAGATTCCTCCGCGGGTCGGTGGTCGGCCGCGTTGGTGACGCGCAGTAACGCCGCGATCGTTCGCGTGCTATTGGCTGACGCGTAAAGAGATGCCCCTCCCGATTTCCGGGGTCATCTCAGAAAGGGGGGCGTGCCGGGGACTTTGATAGCAATTTTAGTAGGGAAATCCGCCGTGCATGACGGTAATTTTATGATTTTTAGGATCCTTAGGGCCTGCAGATTGAGTTACCGCCATAAATAGACCATCGCAGAACGCTCCGGAGGGCCCCTTTAAATTTAACAGACGACCTACGCCGCCACGACCGAAGAGCGTGCACAGACTGAAAGAAGTTCGGCCGGTAGCTAAATATCCCGCGCCGAGAGACGGCGAGTCACCATCCGATCCTAAAGGGGAAAACCGCAACGCCACCCAGGCAGCACAAAACGTCTTGGAAACGTCGAGAAATGGTCCCTGACGTCCGCGACGTCTCGCGTGACTTCGATCACGTTTTTTCGATGTTGAGGTGACGTCCTTATATAACGTTCCATTAGAGTCCAATCAGTGACGTTGTGACGACGTTGTATTTCAACTCAAACGTCGTCAACGTTCCCACGACGTAAATGCATGACGTTCAGGCAACGTCCAACCCTCACGTTTCTTTGACGTTGAAGTGAAGTTCATAAATGACGTTCCATTATCGTCCTGTCCATGACGTGCTGGCGACGTCATGTTTCAACTTCTACGTCGTCATCGTCGCCACGACGTCGAGACAAGACGTTTTGGCAGCGTCGAACACTCACGTTTCTTCGACGTTAAAATAAAGTCCATATAGTGACGTTACATTATTACCCCGTCAGTGACGTTTCAGCGACGTCGCGTTCACACCTAACTGTCGTAAACGACGTACAGGACGCACTGGCAACGTCGACCACTCACGTTTTGTTCAACGTTGAGGACATTTAAATTACGTTCCATTTTTGTCCTGTCATTAACACCCTTGCGCCACAACCTTTGTTTTGTGTTTTCTTTTGGCATTTCCAGCTCAATCTACAGCCGCAGAATCACGTACAATACGCGTTCAGCGTTAGAAGCTTAATTACAGCTGTGGTCAAGGTGACATTGCTCAAGAGCCGCAAACAAAACTTAATTTTTGAGAGCTCGAGATATTTATTTATTTATACATTAATTTATTCATATCGAGATACTATTAATTGCACATGGGATTACGGTAGGGAGGGCATATACCAAACTCAATGTGCACTGGACGAAAAGAAATAACATGAAGGCATGTCGGGAATATCATTCCTTTTACATCTGCTTGTTATACTTTTGGTTTGTTTAAAATATTGTTATGGTTTTAATTTGCGAAGTCAAGCCAATGGAAGTGAAGCCCACGGCGCCTACAACGAATCGAATTGTGCCATTCTTGTTTTTCGCACGCGCGTTGTCGTCTTGCGTGGGTCCTGGGATGCGCCACAGGCGCGTCGCCACACTATCCTCTCTCCAGGTGATTTCAGGCATGTATCATTTCCTAGGAGCATGCATACTGCTCCGCGACCACCTGGCATTGTTTTAAGGTTTGGCAATTTTTCTTTGTGTTTTGTTACCCATGCTCACTTGCGCACAACCACAAAATTCCCATCAACATCACAGTTCATCCACAACACCAACTTTCGGCACATCAGCACATTAGCGCTTTCGGTAGATCGGTGCGCAGTCTTGTTACGTGACTGTCAAAACAGATCCTGCTTTTTTGAACACTACTCCAAAAAATAAAATGCCCGTCAATGACGAAATCCGGTAGATACTGTCAACAGTTTGTGTAGATTGCACTCATGATGCCAACCGTTGAATGGCACACATGACGGTCCAAAAAGCGTTCAAGTGCAGCCCGCACCCACGTGTCGAAAAAAAACCCGTCGTTAACGCGGCCCGAGAAAGAGGGGGAAAGGCAAGCAGAGGACATGCCTGTGGTATCTCCATAGAGCCCCATGCGATGCGTCGGGAAAATCGGCAAGAAGAGGGCGAGAGAGAAAGGTGGGGGAAGATAGTGGCGAGGGCGACGAACAATCGACAAGCGTTAGTTCCGGGTGCACGTATTCTCTCAGTCGTTCCCAAAATATTTCAGTGAATTCTACGTTGGCCGGGGGCCCGGGAGAAAACAGCTCAGGGTATAACCCGGTCCAGCTTTTTCTGAAAGTCAGTCACTAGGACCGGCCGTCACGTCTACCGAGTCTACGAGGCATTCTGCTTGTCGCCGTTATTTCTTCCAGTCTACATACAGTGGAAGTGCTGCGATACTGAGTCGCTCAAGTCGCCCCTATGAAGAAATTGGTGATCGCCAAAAACGCCGTCGTGTTCAGTCACGACTCACGGACCTTTTTCAAGGCTATGACGCTTCACACGATGAATCGTATTACTGCTCGGATCAAGGTGCCTGTGAGGATATGAATGTCGCCCCCCGAAAAGAAGGGACAGTGCAGATAATGATGCGTCAAGTCCAGTCTCGGATAAAGGCCCTTCAGACGCCTCCGACGATCCAGTCAAGAACGCACAGCGCACGGGATCCCACTTCTGAAACCATTCCCGTGCACGCAGCGAGAGTACCAGCTACGTGCAATGGGGTGGGTAAAGCACGCGCGCCAGCGGATTAATCAAAGCAGGACAAGGTAAGCGGTGGAACATTCCGTGCAGCGCGACATCGTGCCTTGTTCATTTCTTTTAGGTGAATTTGTTTGTTTTATGTACTTCTGGCTGGCACATCCAGGGACGTCTTTTGGCGGCGCTCCGTTGTGCATCTCGTGTCTGGAAATGCTAAAATAAACTGTTCGTACCAAACC
Source organism: Ixodes scapularis (assembly GCF_016920785.2). Classification (NCBI taxonomy): domain Eukaryota; kingdom Metazoa; phylum Arthropoda; class Arachnida; order Ixodida; family Ixodidae; genus Ixodes; species Ixodes scapularis. The sequence goes on along the minus strand of NW_024609881.1, from coordinate 37,932,339 downwards.
TGTGTTTTAGTAGCTTTCTTCGTACTTGCATGAGGGCTACTTGCCTCCGCAATAATACTCAAAAAGCATTTTATTTTTTTTGGGGGAGGGGGGGTGGGGGTGGACTCAACGTCTTCCCCACGACGCCTAGGGAACGTAATTTGGAATGGTTTCTCGACGTTCTATAAACGTCGTTGGTAATCCGAATGTCGTAAACACACGTATCATAAACGTCGAAGGAGGACGCAACGGCCCACTGAGACGTGCATGTGACCTGTGACAAACGTCATTGGGAACGTTTTCTCAACCTCCTGTGCACCTTTTCTCGCGGACATTTAAAGGTTTCATCGACGTCGAAGGAAGGTAACGTCCGGACCTTCGACGTTGTACGACGTCACGTTACAGACGTCTTCGACGTTCTTTCGACGTTTCCTTCACGTTTATGTGCTGCCTGGGCATGGCACATCCACCCATTCAAAGTGTGCAAAACCTGTCGTCCCCGAGGCCATTGTATTCGCGGGGAGTGTCCTGTATTCCCCCTCGTAAAGTATTTGCTAATGTCTTCACGCTCTCTCATTTCCTCCTTTCCCTCAGTCTCCTGCCTAGTATTGTTACCTTCAATTCCCGTTTATCTCGGTAAGGTTTGCCACGTTTACATACATGTGACTTGAGTGCGTCGAATTTAATTATTCTCACAATTAAGCCGATAGGCTAACATTCATGTTGATGCGCCTCAAGTCCTACGCTAGGATGGCACCATGCTGTGACACCCTGGACGAGAGGTTCCGGTGGAAGCAGGAGCGGCGCTGAGGTAGGAACTATTTTTCTGCGGAGCTCCCGATGCCGTTCCTGCGCTCCCTCCGATGTACAGGGTCACAGCGTAGGCCTTCCTCGCCGAGCAGCTCAGCTATTCGCGACGCCAACGAACTGTAGAATGTCAGGCGAAGTGGCAGACGAAAGGAGGTCATTTTTGTCGTTCAGCACTGTGACCACCAGAAAGTTCTTTCACTACAGCGTAAGATCGGTATTACATATGAAAGCAAATCGATTTTTCGACGCTAAAACCTTCTTCTGGTCAGTGCGTAAGAATGACACGGCGGAAGCATAAAAATAATTACTGGAAACAATGTTTGTTTCTATGCTGCCTACGACAAGCAAGCAGCAATAGCAGACGACAGAGTTGAAACGGCATCCTCTCCTCAGCTTCCCGGCGTTGCCGCTGCGTGGCATTGATTTCGCTGGAGTCGCCGATATTCAACTTACAATAGCAAAAAAAATTTGCCCTTGTTCTCAAGAGAAAATTACGGAGGGACACCCGATATTGTGCCCGCTTTTTGTCGCCGCCAACAAGACAAGATTGGTCGCCGCCATGCTCTCAGCTAGGCATGTAGCCAGGATTTTGATTCGGGGGGAGGGGGGGGAGGGATGGCGGCGCCGGGGGGGGGGGGGGGGGCGCCCTTGACAAAATGCTGGATGGGGGGGAGGGGCAAGAGGAGGCCTCAGCAAAATAGAAGATTCTCGGGGGCGGGGAAGGGGGGGGGGGGAGGGGGATGGGGGGCCGTCGGGTCCCACGGGCACGCCCCCCGCTACTTGCCTGTTCTCAGCATCGTCTCCTGCAGGAGCTTCTTCCCATACTCCTCCCCATTTCAAGATGCAATGCGACCTTCTTTAAGACGGGCTGCTCCTTCTTGCGGTTTGAATGCGATGCACTTCCTTAGTGCATTATGCCAGTTACATGACTGCATTTGAGGCAGCAACTGAAGTCGATGCAACTAAGTCGCATTCATGTAAACATAGCTATTGGGCAGTTTTGGAATGCGCACGCTAGAGCTTTGCGTACGCAATGAATAGCGTATTCGCCACTGTGCATCCTCTGAACGCTAACCACGTTTTGCACCTTGCGTACGCTATTTTTCAGAAATTGGGTGCGTACGGAAAGAATCTTTGCGCTGCTCCGAGAAGGATTATTGATAAGAGGTTGGCTAAAGCCAAGACGAGCACAGTTAAGAAATGGCGGTTCCCGGGACCGCGGCTCCGGCAAACGTCGTGAGTGCGACATTCACCACAAGGTATCCGGCCAACTTCTCAAAAGCCAACTTATCGATGGTCAATTTATCGTATAGGCCAATTCGTACTAGGCTAATTCTATCGTTAGGTGATTGCTAGAATCGGTTGAATGACTGTTCGAGGTAAAATTGTGTCGTTTCTGACCTTTTAACCTATATTTTTATTTGCATCTGGATAGGGTTACTCTGGTCCGCAAGGTACTCTGGTGCCTTGCGGACCAGAGTACCGCAATGGGGCTTCCAGGCTGGCCATGTTGGATACAAGGCCGCACTGCGGGAAGCTGCCGTCGCTTCTGCAAGCGGCCCGGATGCGCGAGCTACGCGATCGTCATCCGTATCGTCTTCTTCCCAGACTCTGAAAGCATCTTTTAAACAAATTTTAAACCAAAGCGATTATACTGTATCCAGTGGCTACACATCAAGTTGAATGGCCAAGGAACCTTCCAGTCCGTTCTAGTTTGGTGTAGGATGTATATTTTGCAAACGAAAAGCGAGAACCATGCTCCACCCGAAACTCAACGCCTTCAAGATCGCTTTTCCTCACGAAGGTCGGATCCATTTCGGTTCTCGTGATCGCTTCTCAGCCAATACGAAGTTGGCGAAGAAAGGAACAGGAACGCGATAGTCTGGCTCTGCAAGCAGATCCTATATAGTTACATTTAAACCACAGAACTGAAAAAAAAAAGAAAAAAAACAAGCATTACAAGAGGGCGATGGCAGGAAAGAATCTTGAAACAAGTTGCAAAATCAGTTATCTCGGGATCATCCTTTTGTTAACTTTCTTTCTTATTTTTTTTTGTAACAATTCGTTGCAGACTGTTGCCGCGAAGCGGCTTGAACTTGTGGATCGGGTGATCCATGCCCGATGTAGTGCCTGTCCCTCACTGCAGTTGCGTAGCCAGGGAGGAGGCTTATGGGGTCTCAGCTTTCCCTTCCCTGGTCATGAACATCCAGCCACCTCTGCCCACCACCTACCCTTAAGAAAAAATGTGCACACTGGACCGTGAAGGTGGCGAAAGTGGCAGGTTTGTTATTTTCGACAAGAAAGGGCACACTGGAGGTCAAGTACCTTGCGGCAATTTTAGGGATTACTATAGCTCAGTATTTGCTTTAAAATATCAAGAAAAATATATTTTGGCTTACAGTAACAGTGTCATAAGGGTCGAAAATGTTCTGATAATCAGTCATCATATTGTTCGTTATCGGGTAAAGAAAGTTACCGAAAAAATCGGCATGCACCACCGCTTCCGAGATCGGCGAATACTTCTTTCTAGCTCCAGGTGTAGCCAGCCAGGCCGGTAACCGGACAAAAGCTCACCGGACAAAAGCTCACCCATTCTTTAACAGACCCGGACAAAAGCTCACCAGGAGAAAATTTCACGTTGGTCTTATAGAGAAACCAAGTTTAGAGAAAAAGGCGATGAGACTTCTTTTAGCGAATTCGGCCGCCGCGATGCGGCGTATACGGAATGGATAATCAGGTGAGTTAACATTTTTGCAATGAGCCGCCCAGACTGCCGCCGCGAGGCGGCGGGAGCGCAGCAGGGGCTTGTGTTATCACGCGCACCAGTGATACACGCACGAAGTAGAAAAGCCGTTTTTGGATAGCGTCCCCTTTTCGATAAACGGCATTTCTCTAAACTGAAGCTCTGTTTTCTCTAAACCGTGCTTCAATAAAACGTGCCCGCTCACTAAAACGTATTTCGACGAAATGGAATTTGATCAACCGTAGTAAACACTTGCGTGGGATGGGGTACTTGTTCGCCTAAAAATGATGAAATGTCCATCGCTTCCGCATTTTATTTGAGCCCGCGTTTCGTCCGGGTAGCAAAAGAAAAAAAAATGAGGTGAGCTTTTGTCCGGGTCTGTGAAAAACGGGTGAGCATTTGTCCGGTGAGCTTCTGTCCGGTGAGATTTTGTCCGGTGAGCTTTTGTCCGGTTACCGGCCTGGCTGGCTTCACGTGCAGCGAGAAAGAAGTATTCGCCGATCTCGGAAGCGGTGGCGCATGCCGATTTTTTTGGTAACTTTCTTTACCCGATAACGAACATTATGATGATTGATTATCACAACACTTTTGACACTTATGACACTGTTACCGTAAAGTGCACTGGAAAATAGAAAACTCAAACACATTAAGGGCATGCCGCACAGAGAATATTGCAGAATATTGTAAAATACCAGGAGCCCACTCATTCTAGCTTTCTGATGTGGAATAATCGTTTACTTTGACCTTTGAAAAAGAGCAAGAGTTGGGTGTTGTGCTGAAGAAACACAAAGGGGTTTGCCGGTTGCTGAAAGGCATTCTTGAGCAGAAACGCCGGTAGCACGGCCGAAGCCCTATGGGTGGCGGTGATGCTTCATTCACCTTGGTGGTCGAACCGCATTTGCGAGGCAGTTCACGTAGGTTTGATGACGAAAACGAGCGAATCCGTTTTGCAAATGCGATTCTAACGCCAGTGTAAAAGCAGCATAAGAGAAAAGTGGGAGACTCCACGCTTGACCTGAGTTGGCGGCATCCCTCTACGAGTATGCTGCGATGCCTGGAACAAATAATTACAGTCAACGGTAATTTTACCGTTCGCTTGGAGAAGTTAGCTAGCAGCAACAAATGCTTATGTGTTTTTATGTGAATAAAGAAATCAGTCTTGAGGTCGGAGTCGGGCGAAGTGTGTTACCGCAAAAGCGGCGCGTGAGGTCGTGTAAGCTTGCCAGATCGGCTAATCCTCCTGTCCTGCTGATTGAGAGGATTGAGAAACACAAACGACGGACGAGCGCTCACTTGCAACTGATAGGTTTTATTGGAACCTCAAAACTTCTGAGGTTCCAATAAAACCTGTCAGTTGCGAGTGAGCGCTCGTCCGTCGTTTGTGTTTCTTACTCTGACCTCGTCTATTGAGCGCTTTTAAAACCAAGATGAATAACTACCAACTAGCCCAACTTTCCACTCTACTGCAGTTCATTTCTTGTACATCGGGCTCTTTTAACCTTCATACTGAAGCTCTGTCACACCCAATCTGCTTGGTGAATTTTATCGCTATTAGTTCGTGTAGGGCCCCCGTCTTATCCTGGCACTTCAAGGTCGGTGCACCACCGGCGGATCTACAAGTTGTGTGCGGTCCCCTGCGACCGTCTGTGGGACATTCAAGAAGACTTTGCAGGATCCTGCGGTCAGAGGTGTGGCGTCAAGACCGGTTCTTCAAGAATTGCCTGAAGTCGACCTCTTTGTCGGGTCAGAGCTTCTCCTGCGGACGCTGGAGGACATAGCAGGATTTCCCCAAGGCGGCGGAGGGGGTCACGGAGTTCCTGTGGCAGAGGACTCGACCATTCCTCCCGAAGAATGAACGACGATCTTCGGCAGACCCCTGTCCACTGATGACTATGGGTGAGCCATCGGCGCTTCCGGCTGCTGTCGGGCAGGTGCTGGCAAAAGGCCCAAGTTTGCACTCCAGCCTGACTTGAAGGCACCGGAGCTGGTGTCGCTGGTGAGGACTGTAGCGGACCGTGTGGGAGAGGAGGAAAAACCCAGATGTGTCAGTGAGGGTGTTGACTGTTTGGTTCGGTCACACGGAAAAAACGGAAGGACGGTAAACCTGACGTCTGTGGTTGACTCTTTGGTGGACCTGAATCTAAGTGTCCTTGTGTCGGATAAGGAGGGTTCGTTCGTTGTGCTCCCGAAGGACGAGTTTCGAGATAAGGCAAGGGTGGCTCTAGAAAAGAATTTCCGAGAAGTTAGGGGGGTGTGTCTCAAGAAAGTTAAAGAAGAAGCAAAAATCCTATGTGACCGGCTTGACCTAAAAAGTTTGGGCTGTTTGGTCAACCGGAGTAAGGGCATGATCCTCGATGCCTTTTTTACAGCCAAGACCCACAAAGCTGGCTGGCCGTTCAGGGTCATAGTGACGGAAAGGGGCTCTTGGCAAAGGGCGGTGACGGGCTTTCTTCAGAAACAGGTCTCCACGCTGTCGATTTGTGGCCCTTTTGCGATACGCAGCTCTGATGCCGTCATCAGCTATCTTAATGATGACAACCCGAAATCTTGCCGAGTCTTCTCTGTGGACGTGGAAGATTTATTTTATTCGATTCCACAAAAGGAGTTACTAGTCGCTGTCAACGACTGCATTGAAGCGACGGCGGAGGTCAAGTTCAGAAACTCCTGCGGAGTTACAGTGGAGTTTTTTTTGGAATTACTCAGTTTTTATTTGAAGTCCATGTTGGTTCAGTGGAAGAAGGAAGTTTTTGTGCAAAGGAATGGCATATGCATTGGTTCTTGTGTGGGGCCGGTTCTTAGTGACATTTTCCTTGGACAGCTCGATGTTTCTCTCGAAGGTGCACTGGGGGTTGAGGGTGTAATAAAAATGTTTAGATATGTAGGCGACTACCTTGTTTTTATTGAAATCAAGGGTAGGGCGGATGTTGTAGCCAAAGTGTCGTCAGTCTTCGAAAAACTTGGGAAAGGACTGAAGTTCACCTTCGAGACACCGCCGGAGGGTTGCCTCCAGTTTTTTTAATTTGTCTCTCCGTTTGTCAAGCAACCATATTTGTTGGGCGTTTAGTCCCCGCTCAAGAAAAGCGCTCCTGCCGTACGAATCGGTGCATTCGAAAATAGTAAAAAGAGGCATCGCGGCGTCTTGCCTTGGTTCGGCCCTCAAGAAATCATGCTTCCACGTGGTGGACAAAAGCTTCAATGATCAGGTGAGGAAATTGACGGAAGCAGGTTTTCCTTTACGAACAATCGGGGAAGTGTCGGCGGGGCTGATGAAGGGTTTGAAAGGTCCTGTCAGACGGGCACCACGGGAAAGGTCGAAGAGACCGGTGGTGCTCCCCTACCTACACGGTGTTTCGCACAATGTTAAGAATGTTGCGAGGCGGTATGACGTACAGGTGGTGCTTAAGGCTCCCAACAAATTGCTTCAATTGTGTAAGAGGGTCCGAGAGTCGGGGGAGGGGAAGAAGAGAGGTGAATTTTCCTGTGGAAAAAAATATGTGAACTGTTTTGTTCGATGTCGGGTTTGTGTGGTGTATTGCATTCCTCTATCCTGTGGCAAAGTGTACGTGGGCCAAACTGGTCACTGTGTTAATGAAAGGCTTAGGGAGCACCGTGCCTCTCTTCGAGCGACTCTGTCGGGCCACCTGGTTGTCCACTGTGACAGGTGCGGCTGCTCTCCAGCGTTCGGTGACACAAATATTTTGGGCACGTATAAAGAACAGAGGGCGCGAGAGATCTTGGAGACCTTTCAGATAGCTTCTCGGGGAGTGGGATGCATAAGCCAACCCTTACTTGCATTGACTGATGTCGAGTTGGCGTTTCTAAAGCAACCACACGTGTCAACACGTAAACATCGTGATTTTACAGTTTTTAAGATTGCAGTTTGACAACAAGGAGCTCCGGTGCGCATGAGCGATCTGGGGGGGGGGGGGGGGGGGGGGGAGCGGGATGCTTTTTTGTGTTTTTTGAGGTTTCAATAAAACCTATCAGTTGCGAGTGAGCGCTCGCCCGTCGTTTGTGTTTCTTACTCTCTACTCGTCTTTTGTGCGCTTTTAAAACCAAGATGAATAACTACGAACTAGCCCAACTTTCCACTCTACTGGGTATGCAAGTTGTGGTCGGTTTGCCTTGCTGCATACCCGAGTCGGAAGGATAACACGGAGCCAACGGTTTCAACAACAAGGAACTACATTTAATGGGACATGAACAAGACGATTAACATGGTTACTAGCGGCGCCTGAGTGCAGGCAGCGACTCCCTGTGCAACGCCTCTGATGCGCCTTATCAAGGCGGCGCGCGTGATGTGCGCGTGGCTGGCTTGACGTCGCCGCCACGCGGGAAAATTTCGGCGCCGTTGCCTCGTAGTCGGGCAACAGCAGGGTTGGGCAGTATCGCAACACAAATGTATCGCGATAGTATTTCAGCAATACATTTCGTATCTGTGTTTGTGTATCGCAATTCATTGTTTTCACCAGTATCCCTATTCCTGTATCGAAATACATTTTTTATTGTTTCTTTGTATCGCGATACAACCAGGTTGAAATGTATTTCGTTACATTTCTTAAGAAATATCCCCCCCCCCCCAAAAAAAAAAAAAAATACAGGTCCGAAGTTTTTTTTTTTTTTTTTTTTTTTTTACTTTTCAGGGACTTAGGGTTAAGGAGATGCTGGGGCATTGTTGCTATGCTGACCAAGGTTGCTTCCGATTCTCCAAACTATTTTTTCTATGCGTCCTCCTCTCTCTTCTGAGAAGTGTTGCGTAGTCAGGGACTCCAACCAGGTGGCGTGCCAGGATTGGAGTCGGAGCATCTTCTGCCGCAGGTCCTTAGGCAGGAATTTCTTGAGGCAATGTTTGGTGGCATCTAATACCCGCTTATAAAGTATCTCTTGCCTTAGCGTACACAGCACACCCAGCCGGCAAAACTGGATCACACACAGTTCGTTGCAGCACGAGCCTGGCGGTGGTTGACTTGAAATAGCAGGATAAATCACGCAGTGAAGTTCACCACAACATATTCGATTGTGTCTGCGGCTGCGCCCGTAATATTGCACAGCGCACGGGTACGCACGGGTACGGGCACAGCGTACGGGTACGTGACCCGCTGCTCTGGGGATCCGAAACCCAGGAAGGAGGCCAGACGTGGCCTCGCTGTGCCAACCCAGACTTCGTACAGCTGCGACTCGTCTCGAGCGCGCTGTTTCTCGGAGAGCGTGCGCCTGTGCCGCAGTATCTGGTCGCAATCCACGATGTCTCTGTTTGGGTGATGCGAAACTTGATGACTGCAATCCATCCGTCGGTGGCGGAGGGTCTGCAGGAAGGACGTCCACAAAAGAGATACCATCGAATTGCTTTTTCAACCATAACAGAAGATGACACACATGTTCCAAGATGCTTTTCTTGAAAATTCCGAATGACACTGCCTGCAGGATCTTCAACGAGGTAACCTAAAACGAAAGTATCTATTGTACTTTCATACACCAGCGTGAAAAGTTTCATGTTCAAGGGCCCACCTAGAAATAAAGAATACCAGTTTATTTCACCATGACGTCATCTGATCAATGTTGGCAGGGACGCCCTTATTGGACATGGGCGTGGTTACGTTTTGATGAGATTTAGGTTGCCATAGAATTTATCTTGAGGTCGAAGTCTTTTCGCATCCCAGGTCAGACAGACAGGATGTCAGGGAAGGGACCGCAGTCAGCCCTTGATGGAGCGTTTTTTTTTTTGAGCCCATTGTAGACTCCTCGTTGTCCGAAATCACTTCCTTCAAAGCAAAGTGCCAAGCCCACGGGAAAGTAATTTCGGGATCAAAAATTTCCAATTAAAATTTCATGCTTCATCTCAGTTGAGGTCTCTAACAAATGTGACAAAATGTACTGCAGTATCAGTATTTCTGTATTTGTATTTCTGCCCTCCATAAAATGTATTCCTGTATTTCTATTTCCAAAGACTTTTTGCTTCTATTTAAAATGTATTTCTGATACGTATCGCGATACATGTTGACAGATGTATTTTAGTATCAGTATTTTGGCAACTATTTTAATGTATCCCAGTATTTGTTTTTCCAAATGCATTTTTAAGTATTTCTGCCCAACTCTGGGCAACTGGGCTTGGGAGCTCAGTTGGGGCGGAGCGTGCTGTTATCCACAATGAATCCTAAAGGTTAATCTTGGGTGCGGCCAACTGAACCTTTCGGGGATGAATCGTGAGCCCAGCATTACAGATTCGCTCAAGTACAATGCGAAGGTGTTCGACATGCTCCTCAATAGTTCTCAAGAAAACAACCACGTCATCCATGTATGCCTTGGCAAAATCGAAGTTTGAGTTCCCAAGTACAACATCCATCAGGCCTTGAAAACTGGCTGGAGAGTTAGACAAGCCAAACGGCAGTCCGGTGAACTCAAACAACCCCCTGTGGCAGGTGAAAGCCGTTTTAGAAACGTCTGATAGGTGAATCTCGATCTGAAGGAACCCGCGACTGCAATCCAGCGTTGTAAACACGGTCGCGTTACCGAGCGCGTACATCACGGAGGAAATGCTGGGGAGAGGATAGCTGTATCGTACTGACACATCGTTAAGCCGCCTGTAATCCACACAGAGTCTGGCTGTTCCGTCTTTTTTTGGAGCAAGGACAACGGGGCTCTTCGACTCACGTACTGAACCGGTATCCATCATCTCCTCGAGTGCCGCATCTAGGAGTGCCCTTTTGTGGACGCTGAACGGTCGAGGGTTGCACCTCCGAGGCCGTGCGTCACCGGTTTCAATGCGGTGCAGCAGGATGTCAGTCTTTCCAGGTGTTTCCGTGAACATCGGTGAGAAAGACTGCAGGACGGCTTGCAGCTCCTGCTTCTGCTGGCTGCTTGCGGAGCACTTTCGCAACGATTCTCGATCGCCGGCGGGCAAAACGTCCGGCACCGTGGTGAAGTGGGCGTTAGTGGTCGGGTTGGGGATGCAGTCCTCCCGTTTGGTAAACGGAGTCAGCTCCAGTGGTTGTCCCAGCCGGTATCCAGCACCAGAAAAGTCGAGCGTCATGCTTTCGCCTGTAATGAAATCTCGGCCCAAGATCACAGGTACCACGAGTCCTGGCAGATAAAGTAATCGCTGACGCCGCGTCTTTCCATTAAACCGAATCTGCAGCCTCACGGCTCCTCCAGCTGTTATCGCTGCACCAGAAGCTAGCTGCAAACGGGTTTCGCACTCCCGGAGGCTTATCTTTTTTGGTTTACAGAGTTCGAAAACGAAATCCCCTATGAGCGAGATAGCTGGCCCAGAATCCAAAAGTGCGGCAATGGGAAAATCGAGCAGTGAAATCGTCATGCGCGGTTCAATGATGTTAGGCTCGGGCTAGATTCGACATACCGATGGAATCTGTGCCGCGGCCTCCGTCTCCCAAGGACTGCAACGGTCGTCGGCGAGTGGCTGTCTGGTTTCAGCGTCCCCGGCCGTAGTAGTTTCCCTGGTTGTTTTGGTTCCGGCCCTTTGCCGCCGTCTCGTGCCACCTCTTGTTTGCAGTGTCCAGAAGCCTTGGACACTGCTTTTGGTGATGGCCGGGCTGCTCGCACTCGAAGCAGCAGCCCGACGAGAGTTGTCTGCTTAGGGCACCCGCACCGAGGTGCCCGTCGGACCAGCTCCTGTGATCCGGTAAGGAACCACTATGGGAGAGCCTCCATCAGGCTTGCGACTGGCTGTTGTGGGGAGGGCTTGTTCCGTTGCGGCGGGGGTCAATGCTGCTGGGCTGCGGGTTTGCGACCGCACCGTGCTAGTTTCCGCCAACAGTTGCAGGAGCAGACTGATGAAGATCGTTCGCTTTGGTGGTGATCTCCGTTGGGCCCCAGCTTGCGATAGGGTACGGCCAAAGACCTCCCACCTGTCGTGGCGACCACCGCCCGAAACCCTAACAGGCCCCGCTGTTACTTCCGGGGACCTCTCGGGGTGACTTCGGCGAACATACGCTTATCCCGCACGGGAGATCACCATTCATGCCACGCCGACTCTCCTGGTTGACGTGGCGGGGAAGGGAGGTCTCGTTCGGACAGTCCACTTGCGTAGAGGCCTCGTGGCCCCGCCATGCGCATGTCGGTTTGAGCGCGTACTTGGCTGAATGCGGCGGCACGTAGTTCCGCCCGGCATGAAGAGCTTCCTCGACGAGGCGGGCGCCCCGGGCTAGCTCTTCAAGGGTCTCAAAGATGCGGTTGATCAGGTAGACGTGGTAACTTGGGTGCAGGGTTGGGCAGAAATACTCAAAAATGTATTTGGAAATACAAATACTGGGATACATGAAAATAGTAGCTAAAATACTGATACTGAAATATATCTGTAAAAATGTATCGCGATACGTATCGGAAATACATTTTAAAAAGAGGCAAAAAGTCTTTGGAAATACAAATACAGGTATACATTTTAGAGAGGGCAGAAATACAAATACAGAAATACTGATAGTGCAATACATTTTGTTTCACCTTTGTTTGAGAGCCCAACTCGTCTCATACGCAACAAATTCGTCGGGAAGTGCAATGAAAATCATCCTTCCTTCGTCTTTTACTTGACATTCAAGCGATACAAAATAAAAACATGCGACACTAAAGCGATACAAAGGGAAAACATGGAAGTCCTAAATTCAGTTACACTTGAGGAGTAGGAGCTTCTAAAATAGCCCATCTGTGAGGCGTTGCCGATTCGGGCGCAGCGTCATATTGGCAAAAGAGAATAAGCGCTCAACTGCTGCCGAAGAACACAGGTTCGTATTGAACCGAAGAAACACCGCTTTCACGGCGGGGAAGTCGTGAAGCATGCACATCTCATGCCTTTGGTCCTCTAGGTATCTGTAGACTTTGGACCGGAGATGGTGCTATGGAGTCCTCGGTGGCGGGGTCTGCACATCGAACTCAAAGAACGAGTCTTCGAGTGCCGGGAAAGACTCTTCCCCATCAAGGGCTCCGGTACGAAACCACAGGTTTCAGCCGCACGCACCAGGAGGTCCTCCAAGTTCGAAGCTCTGCCATGTTCCTTCGATGTCCACCTCAACTTGAAGAACGGGTGCGAGCAGGTAGCGATGAGGGCCTCTTCGTTCTCCATCCTTAAGAAGGTTCCGAACCGCTGATGTAGGCCTTCACGAACGCTGTCCAAGATTACTGCGCTGGTCCGGGTTTTAGTCTGGATCGCGTTGAGCTTCTTTTGGACAGTGGTCAGTGTCGGGAGGAGCTCGCCATAGTAGCCGTTGGCGCTTTTTTGTAGAATATTGATTGCTAGAAAGATAACATGGCATGGCAGATTATTTCTATAATTCAACTCAAAACACGTATGTCTATAATGGTCTCATCAAAGCCAAGGTCGTCTACAATGGTTATCCCGTTCCGACTCCCATTAAAACGCATCTAACACGAATGTAATGGAAGGGAAAGAGGAGGACCTTTCTTACCTGTGGCAATTGGATATAGGATGTCGCGATACTTTTCCAAGAATTCCAGCTCAGCATCGCTGAAGGTCGTCAAGTCGAGCTTCTCGGAGAGTGTCCTCAGCTGGGCTTTGTTGTCTAGAAGTGCGACCAGGGCGTGGTAAAGGGAGCTCCACCTGGTCACGCATGGTGTAGGTAGCTGCCTCCCAAAAACCGAAGCCACTGTTTCCGCGGATTTTGGGCGATGGGAGGAGCTCCAGTACTCTGAGCACTTCGACATCACGCTGTCATGGAGACGGTTGCAAGCCGGAGATTTGCTTAGTGCTTTTTTAACATCACATGTCACGATGAGGCTGAGAGTGTGGCAAGCACACCTCAGATGATGCGGGAGCGACGGCGTGGTGACGTCATGAGAGAAAGAGAAGTCATCCATTGCATCTGCGTAATAGGACAGGAAGACGTAAGCGACATTTGGTGTAACTCAACGACTAGTTTATACGTGTAGTGCCTGAGGGAGTTGAATGACAACTGTATTATTTAAATATTAAACAATAAAAAGTTAAATTGCAAGATGTGAAATTGATGCCAGATGTTAATGCGGACTCACCTTCACTCTGGCTATCAATGCCGAATTCTTTAAATGCCTTCACAAAGTTACTTCCATTGTCAGTTACGGTGCCGACAACCTTCTGTGTGTCCAAGTCAAACTCCGTGTAAACATCCGCAAGCATGTCGGCGACGCGGTCATGTGAATGGGTTCCTTCGAACCGCTTGCAGGCTAATGCAACTGACACTCGGTTAAGCGTGTCAGGTGCGATCTGAAAATACGCAAATAAATTTACTTTTAAACTCACAAATACAAGTAGACTCGTGAAATGAACGGTTACGAAGGAATGACGCAAAATAAACCTTTCAGACAAGGAGGGCTTTGAAAATATATCTGAAAGGCATTCGGACAAAAGTAAATTGTATAGTTTATGTTTTCTTGAATTACAAGTTTATAGTCAAATAAACTCAAAAGCCGACTGAGCAGCTGCGTAAAGTTTTTTTATGATACCAGCGATCATGCGGTGCATTTAGAATGATATAAAAGAAATGCCGAACACGAGATCACACACGCTATGAACACGGTGACATATATTGTATAATAGGTAAAGCACCTCACCCAGTGAGCTGTGGTGCCCATAAAACTCCTTGTTCTGGTTGACCAGACGTCTGCGGTGGTGCACGCATAGGCTACAGACTGTAGGGCGGACCGAATGCTGGTAAGCTTCCTCTCGAAATCCTCATCACTTTTCCGAGCAAGAGTCCTTCGTGACATCACCGTGGCTGCTGGGCACACTCCTAAGACGGCAGAACACAAGGCATCTATACACTAACTACAAAGGAAATATTCGCAACGTCGCGGTCACAGAAAGTCAAGAGAATATTACCTCTCACGAAGTCCTGGAACGGTTCGTCGTCAACAAAATTCAGAGGTAGCATGGCCTTAACTACCAGGTTTTGAAGAAGCTGATCAAACTTCCTCTGGTCTACTTGTCCGGGAATGCTCATGAAATTGTCGATCTTTCTTTGACTGACACGTGCTTGAGACCGCTCCCCTCCGTCCTTTGGTTGGCGTCCGCAGGTGGTTTTCTCAGGCCTCTGTAGATACTTCTCATACTCCGCTGCACTCGCTGGATGTAGCCGCTGGTGTGTATAAACATTGGCTTAATCACTATAGCTCTAGGGCAAAAACAAATGTACGACATATTTTATGAACTACAAAGTAAATGCTCACCCTGAGATGAAGCTTGAAGTTTGAGGTGGAAGTTTTTGAGCCCGAAATTAGTTTCAGGCAGGTTTGGCACTCTGCCTTGAAGGTAGTGGTTTCGGAAAAAGAAGAGTCTTCAATGGGCTCAAAAAACTTTCCATCAAGGTTTGACCGCGGTCCCTTCCCTGACATCCTGTCTGTCTGACGACTAATGCGAAGATAATTCGACCTCTAAATAAATTTCATGTCACTCTAAATCCCATCAAAACGTCACCGCGGTACTTTCCAATGAGGGCGCCCCTTTCAACAATGATCACGTATTGGGGAGGAGGACAGACCGTGACGCCCCAAGCGGTTAACTTTAGAACTACATGGATGGGGACAACAAATACAATGATTCAGCGCTCGGCCGACATAACCGCGTCAGCGTTCGGCTGGAGTTCATGTTCTCCGGTGAGTGGGAGGAGGGGCTCTATTGTTTCTACCTCGGCCTGCATGAACAATGCAGCATGAACGGTCCCAGCTCCGCACAGAAGCCGAAGTGGGTCAAGCTCGCATTTTCTGAGGATAGGTCCGGCACTTAACGTCGCTTCGTCGATTGGTAGTATTTTTTACATTAACCTGTGCACCGCGCTCTATTGTAGAAGATGAAATAGACATGCCGATAAGGCCTGTGAGCATGTGCGCAGGCCTTGTGTTGAGTAAGCACCGAGGGTGGGGACAACAAAGGGGTCAGAGCGCCCCCTATAGTTCAATCTCCTGCAACCACCCGTCCTGAATGCCTTCTTCTGAAAAGGCGTTCGATGAAACGACTTAGATGAAACGGCGTTCGATGAAACGGTGTTCGACGAAATGTCCGGACAGCCTCGATATCGCTACTTAAGGGAGCCTTCAAAACGCCGAAACAAGGAATCAACAGCTAAACTAACCCGCTTTTTTTTATAGACTTGCCAGTTTGTAACAACACTACCCCGCCTCGGTCTAGCTCTTCCTTTAAGCGCGAAACACAGGTACAACGAAACCGTCCAATCCGACGTCCGACCACGCAATACGACGGTCGGAGGCGAGGGTTTTCAACGCTCTCCGATGCTACAAAAACCCTCGGCCCCCAAGGTCATTCCGGCAGTCCGCACGTCGGATTGGAAGGTTTCGTCGTACATGTGCTTCGCGCCTTGCGCGAAATACATGTACACATGTTACCCTGCGCAGAGTTGTACGTAATCCGTTACATATTTTTCACGACTCCCCCCCCCCCTCCCCCCCCCCCGGTTCTATAAAAAGGGTTGTTTCTATTTTGGCTCATTGACCAGCGCAAAAGGAAGCTTGGCACTCTTCAGTTCCCCAAAGCCTTTCTTTACAACACCAAGCCCCTGAACCTTTTTTTAGACCCTAACAACAATGTCGAAACCCCCAAATATGTATTTCTACAAAAAAAAGGAAGAAAGAAAGAGGTGGGGGCAAGCTTTATCCGCTTTTTTTCGACCCTTTGCTTTTTTCTTTGCAATCGAAAACGGGGAGAGGAGGACGCAAAGTGTTTGTGTGCTTCTTGGAGAGGCTCGAGGCGGTAAGTGCACAGACAAGTATTAACAATGTCCTTGTCGGTTGTAGTGACTACGACCATTTTCATAATGTCACAACACGAAACAACGCTCCGTCTACCCTAAAATATACTAAAGGAGATGTGATAATACTTGAAGGTTATATTGCCTCAAGCATCCTTGTTTGTTGCTGCACACTTCTCTTATAAAACAGGGTGCATTTTTTTTCAGCTTCTTTTCCCTTAATTGACCCTGCTTTAAAAGCTACTTACCTTTTTGTGTTCCAACTTCTAGGGTTGACCCATTTTATTTGTGAATTTCGCAAGTTATCTGCTTCTCAGTCACCCTTTTTGTGAGTCAGCTTTTGCAAGCACTTCGAAAATGGTAATTGTCTTCCTCTTTCTTTTTTTGTTGATGTTTGTACCCGAGCAGGACGCATCTTATCTCAAGCAGAGATTTTTACAAATAAAACATAATGATGGCTGACGTAGACTTCAGATTCTGGAATTGAGAAGTGGAAACATGTAGGCACCCCTGGTGCAACTCATCGGTGGGGACATAGTGTGGCTTAGTTCTCTGCCCTTGACTGCCCATGGTATCGGAGGACGTCTATCGGGAGAACACCGAAATAAACTGCAATCGGCCCGTACTCCGTGCGTTTCTGAAAAGTATTAAGGAAAGTGCACACACGGCAAACGTGCGTTTACATTTCCTTGTTTTAACCGACGTTCTTATTATTTGTTGTTATGAACGTCAAAGTGTTTATTTATTTTTTTCTTTCTATTACTTATATTTATATACTGGAAACGTTTCCTTCTTCACGAACTCCTCAAACGAGGCTCGATATGATCAGAACCAAAGGAAGAAGAATATCGAGCCAAACCTTATTTATTATTTAATTATCACCGTACTGGTACCATCTATGTTTTGCTTTTGTCTGGCAATATATGCCAGTACAGTAAGATTAACACAAATTAATTCTTATTTCAGCTTTGGCTAGTTGTATGACGACTTCAACAGCTTCGCGATTTCGACAATCGAGAGTTTTAGCAGGCCATTCCGATACCTCCGATAATGGAACTCGATAACGGCATGACGCATGCGCAAAGGCGGTGGCGGAGTATCGGATGTCGTTATCGGAGTCCTCGGGACGATTTACTAAAACTCTCTATTATCAGGCAACGGTGCAACGAAGAAGCTTTGCTCTATCTTCGAGGTAAATAGTACTTCTATTGCTTCGCTGAAGCTCAGTGCAGAGCGTAAAGCACTCAAATGCTCAAGGTCAATAAATGGAACAGGTGGCAACAATAAGAACGTCAATAACCCTCTTCCCTTTGTTTCTTAGTTGAGGACAATAATTTTGAAAGTAACGCCACGAAAGTAACGGATTACGTTTTGGTGTAACGGTCACTTAATTTTATTGGAGGGTAATTGTAATTAACTACAATTTAGCCTTGAGCAATTGTAAATGTAATTCCTTAATATTTTCCATTGACGTGTACAAGTCTGATCCTGCGTACATCCCCAAAGCAGCGTTGTTCAAGTCTAAAGGAACTGCCACTAATCTCGTCACGCACTTCACTGACTGATTAAAAAACGCTGAGCGCAGTTCACTAGACGAACTTTTTTTCGCAACTTCATGATTATTGGCTACAATATCCAACCTAGATGAATATTGGCTGGCTACCATATCCAACCTAGATGAATATTGGCTACAATATCCAACCGTGAAACCCTCAGAAGTAAAAGAAATTGAAAAAAAAGGCGTTCAGACAATATTTGTTCTTCGGGGGGGGGGGGGGGGGGGGGGGGGGAGTATTTTTAAAAATATGTAACGAAATACATTTATCCTGATTGCATCGCGATACAGAAGAAGCCTTCTACATGTATTTCGATACAGGAATACAAATACTGCTGAAAAAATTGCGATACAGAAATACAGATACGAAATGTATTTCTGAAATACTATCGCGATACATTTGTATCGCGATACTGCCTAACCCTGCTTGGGTGACACTGTCCTCTGACCCGAGCTACTCTGTCCGCCTCCGGCGACTTTAGGTCCGCCCTCTTGAATAGCTCTTGCATGACCCGAACGTACCGGACCAGTCTTTCATCCGGGTGCTGCGTCCTTGCCTCGAGCTCTCGGAGAATCTGCGTCGCGTGGAAAACGGGACAAATGGTCCTGGAACAAATGGTCCCGCAAAGAATGGTCCTGGAATAAATGGTCCCGGAAGAAATGGTCCCGGAAATAATGGTACCAAGCACAAACTAGGAAAAATGGTCCCAGATAAATATTTCCAATATGGGTTTCGCGTTTTCGAATAAATCCGATAATATCCAATAACACTTGCCGGTAAAACATTTTACTGTTTCCAATTTATACGAAAAGCTCCGAATTTCGATGCTGCCGGTTGCACGAACTCATCCGGTTTTTATATTTTCCTGGGAAGCTCAAAAATGTTCTACGCTAATTTTTTTTATTTACACTTTTGTGCTAAAAGCGCCATGAACTAATATATTTTCAGCCCATATAAAGAACAAAAGTTGCGTAGCTTCTCTACGACAATAATCGAATATGGCTCGCTTTTATAAATATACTGCTCAAAAACACTGCTATATAAAAAATGTGCTCAAAAACAACTGCGAGGCATGTAACCGGAGATTCAGCAGCATTGTCGGGCATAGCCATCCAACTGCATGGAAAGCGATCGACGCTCTACGGACGGAAGCTTTCTCTGTCTCCGTAAAATCTGCTCTGGAGTTTTTACGGAGAAGAAAGCAAAAAGAGCGCTGGTTCAGATGCAGCGCCGACTGCAGACTCCCCCCAGTAGGAGCAGGGAGCAAATACGATGGAGGAATTCCTTCGAGGTGTCAGTCGTACTGTTCGGTTTTGAACACCAGGATTAAGATGTCAAGACACGTCCACATATGTGTGTTATCAATAAATTGTATAATTTCTGAACATCTTGTCGTAAAATACAGTTTAACCTAGCTAGTGCAGTTGCTGATCTGGTTAAAGAGACATGGAGGAACACCAAATGTGCACGGAAACGTAATCCGCTCGTTTCGTGTGCTATACCATCACGCGTCGTGGCGAGATGGAAGTAATTCGAGTTTCGAGGCTTCAACAGAATGACTAAGGGCACTCATTTTTTGTTTCAAAAGAGCCTACTGATACTATAAATAACCTAAAGCCCCTTATCTGAAAATAGTAATAACTCCTATAATATCGCATAAGGTCACTAAATTAACAGTTAGTAGATAACTGTTGGATAGTTTTCACTCCGAAAATATTCTGCCGATTTTGAAGAAAATTAAGTTCAATACCCGACCACTTTCTTCGAAGTAACCGGACTTAAAATATAAACGAGAACCTTCATTCCACCAGGAAATCACTGATTGCATAGCGGATGAAGTATATTGTATATACAATATACTTCATCCGTTATGGAATCAGTGATTATCGTTTAGAAACTAAGATGCACCATATGGTGCATCTTAGTTTCTAAACGATATTCTTACGGGACCATTTTTTCCTACCTTGGACTTGGGACCATTAGTTCCGGGACCATTTGTTCCGGGACCATTTGTTCCGGGACCATTTATTCCGGGACCATTAGTTCCGGGACCATTTGTTCCGGGACCATTTGTTCCGGGACCATTTGTTCCTACACCCGCGTCGCGTAGCGTGCAGGCAGGAACTCTTCTCGAAGCCTTTTCTGGAAGTCCGCCAGGCTGGTGAAGGGGGCCTGTGACCCCACCCAGCACCTGGCGTTGGCTTGCAACGCCAGCGGGACAATCCGGTCCACGGTGAAGGCTTCCGAGGCACCGGAGGCAATGTGGTACGTCTGCAGCTCGTCCAGGAAGTCTACCACGGACTTGACGCCGTCGCACCCCGTGTAGACCGGAACAGTCAAGTGTGGTCGGGGCTCTCGCGTGGGGTCTGCTGCTGGCCAGGCGTGTGGGCCAGGCGCTGCATCACGTAGTCGCACATCTCCGTGACCTTAGTGAGCAGGTTCATTTGTGCCGCTGCTACCGTCGTGGCATCCTGCTCCCGCGTGAGCATTCCTGCAAGCGCAAAAAAGAAACGCCCGCAAAAACACAACACAAGCGCACAAAACGATTGCCGCGGTCACAAAAACACAGTCAAAAACATGCCAATACAAAAAACGCAGACGTGACGGCAGCACAAACGACGATAGGAAACACGGGGTGTGAGAAAAAAGCTTACCGAAGGAAGAAACCAAGCCCCGTGGAATTCCTGCGAGTGGGTAGCATATCACGGTTGGGCGCCATTGTGGTCGGTTTGCCTTGCTGAATACCCGACCCAGAGGAATAGCACGGAGCCAATGGTTTCAACAACAAGAAACTACATTTAATGGGACATAGACGACACGATTAACATGGTTACTAGCAGCGCCTGAGTCCAGGCAGCGACTCCCTGTGCGCCGCCTCTGATGCGCCTTATCAAGGCGGCGCACGCGATGCGCGCGTGGCTGGCGTGAAGTCGCCGCCACGCGCGAAAAGTTCGGCACCTTTGCCTCGCAGTCGGGCATCTTGACTGGGGAGCCGCCAGGGTGCCCACAAAGTGCAAGCTTTTTGCTCATGAAGGCACCTCGGCTGCGTGAGCTTTTGCACAGCAGCCGCCACGGTCAAAGATAAAGCCATGAGCCCGGTCTTCTAGCTGTCAGACAGTTCCTTTAAGATACACAAATTTTCCTTATAACGCTGCTATAGAAATTGTTCAAAAAGGAAAAACGGCTGCATGAAATATTTTTCTATGCCTATTGAACCTAGTGAGTTCTCGTTCTATTGAAAACTGCCAGTACTGTGGTATGGAGGTGTATTACATTTTTTTTATGACAAGGCAAAGCCCAAAGCAGTCCTATGTGCAATAAAAAACCAAAGAGGCCAAAACGATGAGCTTACAAAAAGCAGAAAGCATAAGGTTCTCTGTCTAAAAAATCTAAGGGTCACTGGGACAGCCAGCTGCTTTGCACCGTAAAACATCAGTGCTGCTTGTTTTATTATTTTTTTTTTTTGCATTTTTTTTAAATAGCAAATTGTTGCCCCCCACCCCCGCCTCCATTGGCCCACTTGCCTTCGGGGGTTCGCTATCTGGCCCCGCACTTGAATTAATTTGAGACCCCTGCTCTAGACAGTGGTGTATTAAGACAGCTAATGTGCATTCAAACAAAATTGTAGCAAGGCGCTCATTGCGGGAGCGGGTGAACTGCTGAGAATTAGGTAGCGGTCATTCTTATCGGCGGGGAGCAATATTGGTACGTGGTCCTGGGTGTTGACAGCATTTATCTTCTGATAACCAACACAAGCTTTTATTGCCATAAGTGAGCTGAATGTAGCTGAGCTGCTCGGTGGGGGCGGCCCCTTTGTAGGCCCTGTGATTCACAACTTGCATGTTTTAGGGAGCTTTTAAAGTCTCCATAGCAAGCACAGGTTGCGCTGAAAGCTCCGAGCACTTAGAGATCCTGTCTAGGCTCCCTACGGAAGAGAGTTGCGCGTCTGTTTTCCACGTGCCGCCTCGTCGCCATTCGCCAAGATTCGATCACGTGATGAGCAGACTCAAATGCCGTGCAGGAAAGTAAGCGTTGCCCGCGCCCCGGCGTACGATCCCCTGCCTTTGAGCGCGACTCGAACGTGTCGCGCCGATATTCCCCGAATTCAGTCACGCTAGGAGCAGGATCAACATGCCGTGCAGGAAAAACGGCACTACGGGGATGAACACGCAATTCTGGCTCCCCTAGGGAGCCAGGAACTTTACAGGCACTGGTACCGCAGAGCGAGCAGCACCTACCTCCGTGCTTGTGCTAGACACTCTCAGCCTCAGGGTTCGGGCGAGGTTGTGGCGGTCTCGCCCGGCGAGATGTGGCGGTGTCCTGTGAGCAGTTGGAAACAATCTCGCTCGCCCAGGCGTGCGCACCTACATCCTCTTTTCCAGAGTAAGGCAGAAAGAACGGATTTTAAGCCTCGTGAAACTTCTGACTATTGGCCTAATCGTCTGGGACATACCGCACCCGTCCAGTGCAGTAAACTCTTTCCACTTTAGTACACGAAATGCTGGCGGAGAGAGAAGGAAGCTCCCCTAAACCCTCTAGCCTTCCGTGTACCACGAACCGCACTGCACTGGTACGACGCGGACCCAGACGAATTGGCCAATTGGCCATAACTGCGCATCGGCACTACCAGTTCTAAGCAGTCGCAAGAGATTAAAATCTGTTTTTCCTCGGTGGTCGCAAGCTGTCCCCAGTCTATAAAATAGCCATTACAAACGTGTCATTTCAGTTAATTTCTGTCACTAAAAGGAGATCAGTTTCGAGCAGTCAAAGCAGGATAAATCGCAACTTACGAGTTCAAACCAACATCCTTATGCGAGTTCTTCCTAGTGTATTCGCACGACGAAGTTTCTCCCCGAGCAGAGGATAAAACGACATCGAGCTTTGACGTCACGCGCTCCGCGTCACAGATTTTCGCAAATCCTCCGAGGTCGTGGGGATCCGAGGGGAATTTTTGACCGGCCTAGAGAATGTTCGTTGTCTCGTCGGAGTGACCAGACCCTCTCCTTTGTCTCCCTGCCTTGAGGGAGGGAGAGGGGGGATTGCAGTTATCAGCATTTGTGTGGGCGCCTTTTAAAAAAAAAGTTCTATGTCTTTTGTTTGATGAGTTCACGAAGGTCAACAGCATGTTCGAAAAAGAAAAGACTCCGGCAACTCCGACTCGGTTGTGCAAACGCTCGCTTTGCACTACCTCATTCTTCTCCTTTTTTCCTTCTCGCACCTCTACGACATACTCGGTTCTCTCCAGAGTCAATGATGTCTTGTGCGAATGCACAATTATGCACATTCACTATGTGATCAAAAGCCTTTTAGCTGCACCAGCAGTTTCTCTGAAGCTCGCTACACATACAGGCATTGTATCAGAATAACTTGTCTCAGTTTTTTTTCTTAAGGGGCACTAAACCACTGTCTGCGATAGTTTATTTACGGTCATAAATCTGGGCGTCTCTTCAATAGTTCCCGAGGAATCTATTTCTGATGACGATTTAAGTAGCGATAGTAGTGATAGATCGAGCTATTACCATCCCAGGCAGCACAAGATATTGTGCCGACATTGGTCTCAGCATGGTTAAGGTGGCCCCATATGGGCCCAGCTTGACCAGTCTAGAGCCAGCATTCATGATGCCGTCACTAAACTGGCTACATGACGGCAACATTGGCCGATTCTGCCAGCGTCCAACCAATATTCCGGCATCCCGGCTACATGAAGGCAACATTGGCCGTTTCTGCCAGCTTACAAAAGATATTGCTGCGTCCCGGCTACATGACGGCAACATTGGCCGTTTCTGCCAGCTTCCAAAAGATATTTCTGCATCCTGACTACATGACGGCAACATTGGCCGTTTCTGCCAGCTTCCAAAAGATATTGCTGCATCCCGGCTACATGACGGCCACATGACGGCAACATTTGCCGTTTCTGCCAGCTTCCAAAATATATTGCTGAACATATATGAAGTTCTATATCGGGCTCTGTTTTGCAACCACCGAATGACGGCACTGCACCAGCCAAGTCGCGGCAACATCGCCGGGATTCTTCCATATGTACTAGGAATATTTAGACACATAAGCATTTTTGCCTATAAAACCTTAACCATCAGACTTTAAAACCTGGATTGATTGATGTTTCTTTCATCTTCGAGCGCTGCTCTTCGGCGTC
Organism: Ixodes scapularis; assembly: GCF_016920785.2. NCBI lineage: Eukaryota > Metazoa > Arthropoda > Arachnida > Ixodida > Ixodidae > Ixodes > Ixodes scapularis. The sequence continues at coordinate 37,908,390 of NW_024609881.1, read as the reverse complement.
CGTTTCTGGCTTAAACGGCGTTGCCGTCGGCTTAACAGTATAGCGTCGGCGTAACAGATTTTCGTGACGCGCCACAAAAAAGCGTTACGCCGACGTGTTACGCGACGCGTCACGAAAAAGTGTTACGCGACGCCGACCCGTCACGAAAAAGCGTTACGTGGAAACGATACGCGACGCTGAGGCGTCACGAAAAAGCGTTACGCCTACGCGTTACGCGACGTCGAGGTGTCACGAAAAAGCGTTACGCCTACGCGTTACGCGACGCCGAGGCGTCACGAAAAAGCGTTACGCTGACGCCGAGGCGTCGTGGAACGCATCGTCATAACGTTTTTTTGGGACGCCTCGGCCTCGGCGTCGCGTAAGGCGTCCGCATAACGCTTTTTCGTGACGCGTCGGCGTGATGCTTTTTCGTGACGCCTCGGCGTCGCGTAACACTTTTTCGGGACGCGTCGGCGTAACGCTTGTTTGTGACACCTCGGCGTCGTGTAACGCGTCGGCATAACGCTTTTTAGTGATGCGTCGGCGTAGCGCTTTTTCGTGACACGTCAGCGTCGCGTAACGCTTTTTCGTCACGCCTTTGCGTCGCGTAACGAAAAAGCGTTACGCCGACGGCGACCGTAACGGTAGCCGTAACGCGTCGGCGTGACGCGTCGCCGTCGGCGTAACCGCGCGGTGCATTATGGAAAACGTGCCATAATGCACTGCGGTGCCGCGCGTGTTGCATTATGGGACGTCTCCCACAATGCACCAAGCGAGAGGGAGGAGGAGGAAAAGGGGGGGGAGGGAGGAGGAGGAGGGACAAGGATGCAAGAGAGGCGGGAGGAAGAGGGCTCCCCCCTGACATCTCCCCCCGCCTCCCCTCTACCTACGTCACTGCTATATGAAAATCTCAAAATAACCCACTGTTACTGACCTACGGGTTTCAGTTGAGCCAGTTGGTGCATGTTACTTGGACTGGGGCCAGCTGAACTTAGAGGAGAGATGAAGCGTGAGAAACAGGGACAGAAAAAGACATAGACACTCCGCTGGTCCCGCCAGCGGAGTGTCTATGTCTTTTAACTTAGAGGAGAGATGAAGCGTGAGAAACAGGGACAGAAAAAGACATAGACACTCCGCTGGTCCCGCCAGCGGAGTGTCTATGTCTTTTTCTGTCCCTGTTTCTCACGCTTCATCTCTCCTCTAAGTTCAACTGGCCCCAGTCCAAGTATGTTACTGAGCCCCGCAACTCGACCAAAGCTTGAGACAAAAAAAAAAAAATCGAAATACAAATACTTTTTAAGCATAACATAAAAACTCAAAACAAATATCCAATAATTAATTAAGATATTGCATATCCTCACATATAAAAGAAGTCAAGTTAAATTAAGATGTCGAACACCCTGTTCCTTTTTTTTCTTTTTTGCACATAAGTTGACGTAGATTTCAGTCAGCAAACAAAGGTTATCATGGAACGTATAACAGACAAACGAAAACATATCGAGGGGCTTTACGTATAACAGGAGAAGAAGCTGGGACATTATGTCTGCTTGCCCAAAAAGTGACTTCAAACTGCGTAGAGAACAAGATAACTCCAGTAATGGCTGGCCACGGTAGCGACACCGGCCACCGAAATATAAACTGCAGTAGAGTTGGGTCGAAACAGAAACTATATGCCGCAGTCGTATTCTTGTCCGATCCAAAGCCACAGCCAATCCGAAGTCTAATCCAAAGCCACAAGCAGTTTCTGGAGTCTGGATTCTTTTCCGTCCCGTCCGTGCAGACAAAGACCTGTTTGAACCTTCAACGTGTGGGGTCAAATGATTGTTTAGGTAAGTTTTCTCGATTTCATATTCATAATGCATGCCCGAAGAGTATCATCTACATGTGCTGGATGATCTTCCGAGCACCGTAGCTTACGTTGCCATCGTAATTCGGATGATATTTAACTTTTTTCGACGCTTGAGCGATCTCCGTGATTTCGTGTCGCGTCGCAGTTCTGAGGGATGCTGGCTGCCTTCGGGAAACGATCGCTATCGCTTGTGGAGGCTGTTCGTTGAAGCCTTGCGTAAATGCTAGCCGCTATCTTGAGAATCCCGTGAATGTTCTGCGATACCGGAGCACTGCAGAGACGCTGATCAGATTGTTTCGAAAGTTCGCGTTGCTATCGGCGAGCCCTTCGGACACGCTGTAAGTGCCAGGCGCGCTAAACTGAGCTGTGCTGTCAAACGCTTGAATACGGATCTTAGAATGAACGCCTTGAATGTGTTCGGGACGGCGACACGCGTGAAGAATTGGATGGTTTTTACTTTGACGTGTCGTCTCGTCTTTTCTCACGCTTGCGAGAGCGTATCTCGGTCAGCGCGCGCTGGCTTTTTGAGCTGCGTCCAGCGGGATGGCGCGTTTGGGGTGCTGGCGTTTAGCGGGTTGCAGCGGGTTGTTAGAACACGCTCCAAGCTGGGCGTCGTCGTAGCGCTCGCGTACGGCGTGCACTGCGTGTCGTCGGCCTGCTCTGCGTGTCGCCGGCCTGCTCTGCGTGTCGTCGGTGTTCAGGCGCGCGGGCCTAGAGTTGCTTAAAAGTTTTGACAGGACCCTGTTAAGCTCGTCACTTCCGTTGTTTTCTCCCTTACGGGCCCTGCATATATGTCTAGCCTTGCGAGCCACCCAGAGTACTACTACTGTACCTAATGAAGATTATTATTGTTTGCCTTAATGGCGTTTTAGTTTACCCCGGTCATATTCGTGACTTCTAGAACCCGGGGGTGCACAGATACTTTACTTTACATGGCTGAGGAAAGAGGTTATATGTAAGCAGTGATAGAGTGCAGGCGAGCTGGTAATTAATCAACATCTTGTAAACCCTGAGATGGTCATTCGTTTTTTTAGCGTTCCCCATATGAGGGTTTACAAGATATAGCCTATACAATTTGATTAAAATGCTCAAGAAAGTTGCAGTTTAAAAATCGCACACCTGGCAGGTGCTCTCGCTTGTATAGTGGACAGCTCGCAATGAAAACTCGCACGGCTTTCCCTTTTTGCACTCCGAAAATGGAAGCTTTGCCATGGTCAGCACATTAACATTCTGTGGTGCTTAGCTGGTGGGGGCAGTAATGTAGGAAGGGGGAGGGGGGCGGCAAGCAAACAATTTTCAAGATGCAATTGCTTCCCCCCCCCCCCCCACGCACACACACACAGATGTTCGAAACTTCCGCTGCTGCCGCACCCAAAACAGCCATCACATCTGTCATTCCACTTACGAACGTGCACATCATTCTATTAAAAAAGAAAAAATCTACAGTAACAAATGGCTGGGGACCAGTGGCGTACCAACTTGTTTTTGAGTGAGGGGGCAAACAACACCCCCCCCCCCCCCAAGCCGGGGGGGCGGTGCCCTTGGTATCCCTTCGGCGGCGCCGGCCAGTGTTTGCCCTGCCCGGTGGCGGCTGTTTAAGGGGGGGGGGAGGGGGGCTGCAAAACACATTCCTTGCCCCCCCGGTTGGTACGCCCATGCCAGGGACTTTTCAAGTATTCCCTCATCTAGTAGTGTTGAAAATGTTCAGAAGACGTATATAGTCTTGTGCTGAGGTCATGGGGGCAGTGGCATAGGAAAGGGGGGTTCTTTTTTTTAATAATATTGTTTACTGGAAATGACTGATTTTCCTGCAGCCCCCCCCCCCTTTTCCTATGCCACTGCCCCCATCACCTAAGCACAAGACAATACATGTCAGAAATTGCACGCTGCTCTAGTTTGTTTTTTTCTTTCGTCAATAAAAATATTTAACCCTACAAAAAAATTATCGCCAGAACTTTTTTCTTTTCTTTCCTTTTTTTTTTGGGGGGGGGGGGTGATGTGTTTGGGATTCTCTAAGTTTTGGAGTGGGTACAAGATACCCACCCCTTTCCCCTAACCCCTCCCTCCCCCTGCGACAAACACATACACATACATTGATCGCCTGTGTCTGATCCCCGTGGCGTGAGTACCGTTTAATCTGAAGTGCACCACCCAATGCTAATTAATTTTGTTTTAATAGAAGCAAAAACATTTGCTTGAAATTATTATAATTCTGAAACCGGAACCACCAATATTTTTATAAACTCGTCGAGGCTCAAAGCCAGTGTCATTCACAACACAAAGTTGAGAACTTCTAAACCACTCTGTCCATAGCGCGACAAAATCGCACCACACGCGAAGTGCAGATAAATAAAATCCAACACACTCAACGGCTTCGTGCCAACGCCTTCGTACCCTAATCTCCTAGTACCCCGTACAGCATCCGCGCCTCCGCACGCAATCCGCACTCACACTGGAGTCTACTCACACACTTTGAGTACGGATAAGAATCCAACACATTCCGCACTCGGAGTGCGGATTAGAATCCACCACTATCCACACTCGGTGTGCAAATAGGGACAGCCACAAGCCAGCTCCCACACCAGCGATTTGCTATTCGTCTTTTTTTTTTTTCATTTACCACTTCCTTTACCTCTCCTTCCAGACCGCCCTCGTGCCCTTCCTCGTCTTGCTTGCCACCTGCTGCCAGGCCGGCTACGTGGCGCCACATGCCTACCACGCTGCCGCCATCCACGTCCCCGTGGCCACCACGGTGGTGCGTCACCCAGTGGTGGAACACCACAGCGAGGTGGCCTACGTGCCACCCCACGCACAAATATACCATCAGCCAGCAGAAGGTCGTCCAACCCAAGACCACCGTCACGAAGCACGACCCTTTCTTCGGGTGAGAATCGCTGTCATCAGAATTCAGGAGGAGACAGAGATATAAGTTTTGTCCTGGAGGCAGATTATGTGACACTATAATTTAAAAAAAGCGCGGTTTGTAGCTTAGTGACATTGCACAGCTTCCTTTTGACCTTCTTGTACATAGATGCACTAAGTCGTAATGTGCTTAGTCTCACGAATGTTTTTCTCGCCAACTGCAGAACCTACCACCAGGCCGAGGTTCATCACGCTCCAGTGGTGACCGGCTCCCACAGTTCCGTACACCAGAGCAGAGGTGGACACTTCGTGCACCGCCCGGTCGGCACCGTCGTGTACTAGACAGCCTTCTTCACGAAATCATCCCCTTTCAACTGCCCCAGTTAATTTGGCCAACAATAAATGCGACTCTCTCTTGCTGTGCCAATTGTGTCTATGGTCAGATATTGCCGCGCGCAAGGCTGAGAAAGCAACGCTCGGTCACGGTCCTCCAGAAAGTTCCCGTTTATTCATGTACCGCACGTAACTTCTATCATTTGTCCCTGCTTTTGTTTTCTAGAAAGTGCGTGTTCATTCTCGCCCCGATCACGCGACGCTCGAACCGCTTTCGCCGAATCTTCGAGATAGCGGAGCACTCTAGATAAGAGGCCGCCCGCGACCTTGTCGAGTCAGTCTCGCCCCAGCGCTCGATTCTGCTGACACGCCGACTTCGACGCCCGCGACGCTCTGCTTTCTTCTGTTTCCTTCTTTATTTTTTGGCACAAGTTCGCCACATTAAACGTTTATTTCTTTCTGTTTATTTCCTGTTTTTTGTTTGGTCACCACCCGTGACATTTGGTGGAGGTGCTGGGTACCGCATGCCCTTGCAGCGTTCCCCTCCCAGGACCCGCAGTGCAAGCCCGACTCCAAGCTCGCTGAGAAGACCACTCAGCGCGGAACCTGAAACTCGGACCAGCCGCCGCACCAAGGGAGAGGATCCGGAGTACGGTTTGCTGCTGGACAAACCCAAGCCGAAGAAGACGACGATGGACAACCAGTCGCAGGCCCCCACCGCTCCTGCCGTCGTCTACCTACCCGTCGCTCCTCGGACACCGGCTCCATTCCACGGCGAAAGCCACGAAGACATCGACGACTGGGTACAACAGTACGAACGAGTGGCCCGTCATAACGGATGGACACCGGAACAGTGTCTGCAAAACGCTTACTTCGCCTTGGAAGCCACCGCCCGGAACTGGTTCGAGAACCACGAAGCTTCGATCACTTCCTGGGAGCAACTCAAGGCTGAGTTGCGAAGAACGTTCATGAGCGAACACCGAAGAGAACGCGCGGAAGAGCTTCTTCAAGCGAGGATTCAAGGCCCTAACGAGAGCATCGTTAGCTTCGTGGAAGATGTCCTGCGACTGAGCAACCGCGCCGATCCCGAAGCATCCGAAGCAAAGAAGCTCAGAGTCTTGATGCGTGGCGTCAAGGAAAGCATTTTCGGTGGTCTTGTGCGGAGCCCGCCTTCCACCGTCGAAGGCTTCATGACGGAGGCCACCAACATCGAACGTGCCCTTCTAGCACGAGCCACCCACTATCACCGATTTCCCGGCGTCGGTTCCTTTTCGCCTTCCGGCTGCAACACCGCGGACATCCGCGAGATGATCCGAGACGTCGTCCGGGAAGAGATCAAGAAACTTCTACCTGCCGCCGCAAGCCCAGCCTCGCCCTCAATCGCCGAGATTGTCAGGGAAGAAGTCCAGCAAGCGCTGCAGCCTGAGGTTGTCGTCAGCACCGCTCCGGAACCACCGACGTTGAGCTACGCCGCCATGGCCCGAAGATCGCCGCAAGCTAACCGCCAGACCACGGCGCCACCCCGACGAGACCCTCCGATGCCACAGTATCCTCGACGCCAGGAAGGACAAGTCCACGACGTTCGCCCGGAGCAACCCTCGTCGAGGAAGACCGACGTGTGGCGAACGGCCGACCGACGCCCGCTCTGCTACCACTGCGGGGAAGCCGACCATGTGTACCGCCGATGCCCATACCGACGACTCGGGCTGCGCGGATTCCACCCAAACGACCCGCGCCCCCGGTGTGGTGAACGCCCTCGAGAGATCGACGAGTACCTGCGACGACCCCAGTCCCCCGAGCCTGCGTCCCGCCGAGAGTTCCGGTCGCCATCGCCACGACGTCCAGCTTCGCCGATGCACCGACCCCGACGTGAAAGCCTGTCGCCCCTCGCTCCTCGCCGGGGAAACTAGGCGCGGCAACCCCTGGAGGTGGAGTTGCCGAAGACGACCGACGTAAAGAGCCTCCAAGAACGCCGGAGCGCTCCCACTCTCCCGACGCCACGCATCGCTACGACGCCCCTGCAACGGTGTCCAACAACCTAAACGTCGTCATCGACGGTCACGACGCATCGGCACTCGTGGACACCGGAGCAGACTACTCAGTCTTGAGTGGGAGGCTCTCCCGCCGCCTTCGAAAAGTCATGACGCCGTGGGATGGACCTCAGATACGAACCGCCGGAGGGCACCTCATCACACCGGTCGGGAGATGCACTGCTCGCGTCGAGATCCACGGTGAGACGTGCCCTGTCAAGTTCGTCGTTCTGCAAGACTGTTCGAGGGACATTATCCTCGGAATGGACTTTCTCTGCGAGTATGGCGCCGTCATCGACCTCGGAACAAACCGGCTGACGCTACGAAAACCTGCTCCACCAGCAAAGGAACCCGAAGCGACGTCACCCACGGTCCGAGTCCTCGCAAACCACGTAAACCTACCACCGCGGTCGAGTGTTTTCGTACTTGTCGGGATCGATGAAGCTTCCTGTGGTGGAGTTCTTCTCGAGGGAAGCCTCCAATTGCTCCTGGGAAGAGGCATAGGCGTCGCAAGGGGAGTAGCTGAACTTCAGGATGGGCGGACTGTGGCCCTCGTGACGAACTTCCGAAACGAAACGCAACACCTCACGAAAGGTGCAGCCGTGGGCCACGTCGAGAAACTCCGAAACCCCGCCGAAATCACTGCGATCACTGACGAATCCTCGCCGCCCCAGCAAGACAGTACGTCGCCAGCGCAGCTCGACATTGACCCTAAGCTTCCGGACCCTGAACGGCGTCAGCTGGTTAACCTCCTCGCCGAATACCGCGACTGCTTTGCGACGTCGTCGAAGGTGCGCCAGACCGCGGTTGCCAAGCACCGCATTGTTACTGAGGACGACGCGCGCCCTGTGCATCGATCGCCGTACAGAGTCTCCGCTAAGGAAAGGGAGGTGATCCATCAGCAAGTTCAAGAGATGCTGAATGACGACATAATCCAACCTTCAAGCAGTCCATGGGCCTCTCCAGTCGTGCTGGTTAAGAAGAAGGACGGAACTCTTCGGTTCTGCGTGGACTACCGGCAGCTAAACACGGTTACGAAGAAAGACGTCTACCCACTCCCCCGCATCGACGACACTCTAGACCGGCTGCGCCACTCTCGATACTTTTCATCGATGGACCTGAAGAGCGGCTACTGGCAAATCGAGGTCGACGAACGGGACCGAGAGAAGACAGCCTTCGTCACGCCGGATGGACTGTACGAGTTCAAGGTGATGCCTTTCGGACTATGCACAGCGCCAGCAACTTTCCAGCGTGTCATGGACACCGTACTGGCAGGGCTGAAGTGGCAGAGTTGTCTCGTCTACCTTGACGACGTCGTAGTATTTTCAGCTGACTTCGACGAGCACTTGAGACGACTCCGAGCTGTTCTTCAAGCCATTCAGACCGCCGGACTCACGCTCAAGCCGTCAAAGTGCCGGTTCGCCTATGACGAACTGAAGTTCCTTGGCCACGTGGTTAGTAACGAAGGCGTCCGCCCAGACCCCGAGAAGACTCGCGCCGTCGCGGCATTTCCAGCGCCGACAGATAAGAAGGCCGTGCGAAGATTCCTTGGACTTTGTGCCTATTATCGACGCTTCGTTCGGGATTTCGCAAGGATTTCCGCACCACTTACGAATCTCACGAAGGACGCCAAGAAGTTCGAATGGGCCGAGGAGCAACAGCAGGCATTCGACGAACTGAAACGACGACTCCAGACTCCTCCTGTGCTTGGACATTTCGATCAGGATGCGGAAACAGAAATTCACACGGACGCAAGTAACGCGGGACTGGGCGCAGTACTAGTCCAAGTGCAAGAAGGCATCGAGCGAGTCATCGCCTACGCAAGTCGGACATTGTCCAAGGCGGAGAAAAATTACTCCACAACTGAGAAAGAATGCCTTGCGGTCGTCTGGGCAATAACGAAGTTTCGTCCGTACTTGTACGGCAGCCCGTTCCGTGTAGTCACGGACCACCACTCGCTCTGCTGGCTTGCGAAGCTGAAGGACCCGTCAGGACGCCTCGCTCGATGGAGTCTTCGACTACAAGAGTTCAACATGACAGTGGTTTATAAGTCAGGCCGCAAGCACAGCGACGCCGACTGCCTGTCCAGAGCCCCCGTCGAAACCCCTTCCGGCTGCAGCGACGACAATGACGACGAGTGCTTTCTAGGAGCAGTGAACACCGACGATATGGCACGACGTCAACGGGACGATCCTGAGCTGCGCGCATTAATCGAGCACCTGGAAGGGGGCAGGAGTACCGTGCCACGTGTCTTCTCACGAGTACTGCCGACCTTCGCCATCCGACAAGGTGTACTCTACAAAGAGAACTTCGGCAACAACAACACACCTTGGTTGCTGGTAATCCCGAGTGACCTTCGAGAGGAGATCTTCCAAGCCTGCCACGACGACCCGACATCCGGACACCTTGGTTACAGCCGGACACTGGCCCGTATTCGTGAAAAGTATTACTGGCCGAAGCTCCCCAAGACCGTCCACCTATACACACGATCATGCCACGAGTGCCAGCGACGCAAGAAACCGCCGACGAGGCCGGCCGGACTTCTGCAGCCCATTTCTCCTCCAACTACACCCTTCCAGCAGATCGGAATGGATCTACTTGGTCCTTTTCCGCCTTCGACGTCGGGGAACCGCTGGATCATCGTCGCCACAGATTATCTCACGCGGTACGCCGAAACGAAAGCTCTTCCTTCAGGGACTGCTGTGGAAGTCGCCAAGTTTTTCATCGAGTCCATCGTCCTCCGGCACGGCGCTCCCGAGGTTCTGATTACAGATCGCGGATCTTCGTTCATGGCCCAGCTGACGCAAGAGATCCTTCGTCTCAGTGGCACCGGCCATCGTCGAACCACTGCATACCACCCGCAGACCAACGGACTGACCGAGCGACTCAACAAGACAATCGCCGATATGATCTCTATGTACGTCGACGTAGAGCACAAGACGTGGGACGAGGTGCTGCCCTACGTCACGTTCGCCTACAATACGGCGGTTCAAGAGACCACTGGATTCACCCCTTTCCAGCTGGTACATGGTCGGAAGGTAACGACCATGCTGGACGCCATGCTGCCCCATGAGCCATCTGACAACGAGAGCGACGACGCCCAGGCGGTTGCTCAACGCGCCGAAGAAGTTCGCCAGCTCGCCCGACTCCTAATTCAAGACCAGCAACGCGTCGACGCCGGCCGCTACAACCTTCGTCGCAGGGACGTCCACTTCCAGCCCGGAGATAGGGTGTGGGTATGGACGCCCATCCGTCGCCGCGGCCTCAGTGAGAAATTGCTGAAACGATACTTTGGACCCTACAAAGTGCTTCGTCGACTCGGGGATCTGAACTACGAGGTGATGCCCGACGGAACACGAACATCGTCACGCCGCCCACCACGACCTGAGGTCGTCCACGTCGTGCGCCTGAAGCCGTACTACGCTCGATAGGACTGTGGACCTTTTGTGCTCCAAAAGACTCTTTAGTTTATCGTTCTTTTTTATTTTGATTTGTTTTACACTGCATCGGGGCGATGCACTTTTAAAGGGGGGAGTAATGCCGCGCGCAAGGCTGAGAAAGCAACGCTCGGTCACGGTCCTCCAGAAAGTTCCCGTTTATTCATGTACCGCACGTAACTTCTATCATTTGTCCCTGCTTTTGTTTTCTAGAAAGTGCGTGTTCATTCTCGCCCCGATCACGCGACGCTCGAACCGCTTTCGCCGAATCTTCGAGATAGCGGAGCACTCTAGATAAGAGGCCGCCCGCGACCTTGTCGAGTCAGTCTCGCCCCAGCGCTCGATTCTGCTGACACGCCGACTTCGACGCCCGCGACGCTCTGCTTTCTTCTGTTTCCTTCTTTATTTTTTGGCACAAGTTCGCCACATTAAACGTTTATTTCTTTCTGTTTATTTCCTGTTTTTTGTTTGGTCACCACCCGTGACAATATCTTGTTCTTGAGATACCAAAAACCTTTCTCTAGGACTGGATATTTAATTATGCAAATGAAGTTCATTTTATATTAGTTAAAAGAATCTAAACGGGCCACATTTGTTTCTTTTTAGAAAGCCGGAATGGTAGAATTTTCATAGAACTTGAATTTTCTTTACAATTATATTACACATTAGCTGATAAGAAGCTGAATATTAGGCGTTGTCGTACTTTGCAAGGGAAGTAAGTACCGCCTTTATGTATTTCCGGTAACCTGATATTGCTGTGTTTACTAATATAATCAAAACAACTGTTTTGCTACAAAACCTATATTTTTCTCAATGAGCTCATTTTTTATTCTCTCTGGCCCGTCCCCAGGCGAGCCTGATGGTTCTACATTGAGGCGTGTTGCCGCGCACGATATGTGTAAGGCGTGTGAATGCAGAATGCTGTCTTATCAGCCACAGTAAATCACAACATTCTTTTAAAGAATAGCTGTAAAGTAAAAATAAACGAATGCATTATTGCCGTGTTAATTAACTACCACCAAACCAGCTGCTAAACGCGTTTCCGACTCGTCTTTAAGCTTTTATATTCCCAAGGCAACTTTTATAATGGTACATCCTCATTCCAAGTTTGTCGGCTTGATGGAGCCTGACTCGGGTGCTAGATGTAGCCGGCAAATTCTAGCGTTGGCAGCTTCACTCTGCGCCTACTTCGCATTTCAGTAAAACTTGGCCTACACGAGCCAACAAATGCCGAATTAAGCAGAGAGTCGTTACGGATGGGTTCAAAGCCAGCGGTGCTGCGCAAAGCTATATCTATGCCACACATCTGCAGACTTGTTTCACGCAAGAGTCCATGGCTTCCAGAAATACATAACTTGCATGGGACGTCATTCTCGGCCATGCCAGTATTTTATGCGCGGTGAGCGTTTCGTTTGCCCTGTTAGTTTCACAGCGCACTGGTTGTAGCTCGAAGAACCCAGTAAGTAGAAATAACCGGCAGTACCCAAGAAGGGCGACACGTGCAAGCTATGAATTTAAATAGAGCGCCAACACTTGTCAACGTAAATCAAGGAGTCATCGAATTGCCTTTAAAGGGTAACTGCAAAGAAAAATTTTTTCTTTAAATAGCCTAATTGGGACTAGCATGTCAAAAAACAATTTTTCCGCGAGAAAAAATATTTTTTACAGCAATATTTATTGCGTGAGACTCATTTTAGTTTGCGGCTATTTCGTCCGTTTTAAATCGCGCGCCACGAAGTTGTGATTATGTGACGTCAATCCCAAAAGGTTCTCATTGGCTAAGAGTTTGATTGACAGCTTAGATCTTGGTTGTTAAACCTTTGTTATATGTTGCAATATCCTTTTGAGCGGCATATTTTTACGTTTAAAGAATAACCCATGTGATGAGAGTTATTATTCTTTAGAAAAGGTTTACAAGACGGGCACTTCCGTTTGGATTCATACAAACAAAAGCTTCGCCTTTCTTTCATGGCCGCCGAAGTCTGCTCCCGCCTGTCTCGCCTACCTCGACTAATCGTTTCGCCGAAGTGATCAGTGTTTCGTCGTTTCGTGCTGACCCAGGTGCTTGAGTGAGACTTCTTGAAGTGAAGTAGTGTGTGTTTAGCAGCTGTCGCCGGTGTTAGTGATAGGAAGCGACGCGGGGTTTTGGCTTTCATAGCGCGGTTCTTTCGTTTTCCTTTTTGCTTGCTTAGCGTGCTTTTTTTTTTAGTTTGTTTGTTTGCGCGTGCAAATGCTGACTTTTCGGAGATGTCAGATGCGTGATCCCGACAGTGAGCCTTCCAGCAACCGTGTCGCCCCGAAAGGAATGCTATTAGGCTGGAGGCAATCGGGCGTTCGCGTAGCGAGCAACGTGTCTAGTTACGTTCTCGTCATATCGCTCTGGAGGCCGTCGAGATTCGCCCCGTGTGCACCTAACGTCCGCGACTAGACAGAAAATAAAGAAGCACTATGTCCACTACGTAAAAATTGTCTCAGTTCATGCATCTGTAGGCAGGTACGAAATCGTGCCCAAATTTATTCACACCGCACGATGCAACATGTCGTTGTGCAAACGCAGTCCAACACGAAGCATAACAACGGCAGATTTAGGACAACAATTTGGAGTCCATTGTTCAATTAAAACGACGTAATTTTGTTGAAAACGCCCGCAGTTTTTTACTCATGGTATGCGTCGGGAAACCTCCACATTTCTAACAGAACGAGGCAGATTTACTTTTTAAAAACGCTCCCAGCGTCCTCCCGGACCAGTTTGACTGGATCAGCTGACGACGATGGGACTTAACTGGTTGTACGTCAACCCCACAACAACCAATTTGCACTCCGTGTTAGCACCGCATTACACACACCACGAACGTTTCAGCTCTGTCGCATCGCCGTGTTGCACCAAACAGAACGAGATCGCCGAAACCAACGCAGCGCTGTCGTGAACCTTGGCTTGTGGTTGCGCACTCGTGGATTCTGTGACTCCCTTCGCTTTCAAAGAGCGCACGACAATTACGAACGATACTTTCCGTCTTCCGGGAACATCACAGGGGCACTTCTCCGGTCACGTCTTCGCTACATGTGCTCGCAAACCGCGTCAAACCAAAACAATACCGCGGCCTGGCGTAGTTGCCAGATCTTGCCGGAAGTCGAGACGCTGCGTCGTTCAACTCTGCAACGCAAGGAGAGTGAGGGGTGGGGCGTACTCCTCTACCGCGGGGGTCGAAAGAGTGGGAGTTTCAAATGTGGAGAGGTTCTTACTCTACTAAATTACGTCCTGTGGCGTAAATATTGATAAAAAAAAATCATTTTTTCGCGGAACATTTGTTCTGTGACATGCTTGTCCCAATTAGGCTGTTTAAAAAAAAACTTTTGTTTTCTTTGTAGTTACCCTTTAAGTTACTCAGGCCCCAAAAATTATTATATTTTAAGTAGGTTTCTGTCTCTGCCCCGGGAAAGAACAGGCTGTTGCACTCTGCGTGCTGAAGGTAGCAGTAGAGCTTCGGACTATTTGTACACTTCGTTCCAAGCTTGGTTATGTTTTTTTTACCATTCTCTGCTTTAATTTGAAATGCGTCGCTTTCTTTTTGCTTAAAATGAGTGTTTTACTTTTTCTGAAATATAAGAAACAAAGATAAATATAAGACAGAGATAATAACACAGATACAATAACCGGACCAATAGAACTGCGTTGTTCGCATAAATCAGTCAGCGTTCCATGAGCTCGCCTGCCCATAGTGGCAAAAACAAGCACTGCATTTCTTCGCAGAGGCCAGAGGTGGTATTTTATATCGTTGTTTCGGTACTTTTCTTATTGGAGGCACTGTATTAGGACAGATAACTGGGCAAGTTGGTAAGAGTTCATGTTGAAAAACAGGGCGACTGGACAAAGGCAAAAAGATGGATCGAACCGGAGACAAGCGCTGACTAACAACTGGTTTCTTATAGGACATCAGGAAGAAAGAAGAAGGAAGAGTTCGGCGGCAGTGCGCACATTGGAAATCGCCTAATCATCTCTGTGTTTTCCGCAGTCACTGGCACCGTGCCGACGCACTGCGCGAAACATCGCCCCCTTCAACGCTCGCCACAAGCAACACCAGTCACTGGCACCGTGCGGACGCACTGCTCGAAACATCGCCCCCTTCGACGCTCGCCAGAAGCAACACCGGGTGACGAGATACGCCGAGACCAGGGCGCCACTGTCAACTACATAAGGAGCAAGCACACCCGACAGAGCTTCGGGGGATCGGTGGCCGAGTGGGCTGAAGCGCACACCCAGCTCGACGCGCGTGGAGCGAAAGCTCGCGCTGCAGAACCCAGGGATCCTGGGTTCGAGCCCCACCCCTGCCCGTTTCGATCTGGATGAGCATCGTACCGGCGTGCGGTCGTGTATCACTACTGCGTGGTGCACGTTAAAGACCCCAGGCTAGCGGTTGTACTGCACTGGCTAAATTGCTCATCTACAGTGTAAACCAGTGTCGCCCCTACTGGCAGACCAACCTTACGCTGTATAAATCACTAAACGTCCAATTTGACTTTTTGACGACAGAGCTTCAGTTCGGCGGCAGTGCGCACATTGGAAATCGCCTAATCATCTCTGTGTTTTTCGCAGGTGAGAGTTCATTACTTTGCTGTATAACCCTAGAAAATCTTGCACTGCTGCCGAACAAAGCGTCGATTGTTCTTTGATTGAAGTGTACTGACGGGTGAAGTTTTTTCCCGCCGAAATGAGTAAAGACGGCAAGGATATCGGCAGGGCCCTCGAAGACCTAAGACGCGAGCTGAGGGCCGAGCTAAGGACCATAAAAGATAGCGTTAAGTATTGCAATGACACTTGCGACTGCGTAAATGAAATCAAAAACCAAATGAGGGAACTACGAAAAGAAGTGCAGGAACTTACACAAAAAAAACGAAGAGCTTACCTCCGAAAATCGCAGGTTGAGCGAAAAAATCGAAGAACTTGAGCAATATGAGAGGAGCAACAACATTGAGATCAAGGGCCTGCCCGAAACAGGAGACGTGTACGATGTCGTTAAACGAATCGGGAACCTTGTACACGTGCCGATTCTTGACTCGGACATCGACATCTGCCACCGCGTCCCCACTTTCAGGCCTGGAGAGAAAAACGTAATCGTCCGCTTTGTGCAACGTACTAAACGATACACAATCCTGCAAAAATGCAAAAAGCAAAAGTTGAACACAAAAGACCTTGATTATGGCGGGAACGGCAACGCTGTGTACGTAAATGAGCATCTAACCAGCTCAAAGAAAAAGCTACTGGGCGCCGCGGTTGCCAAAAAGAAAAGCGTTGGATGGAAGTTTGTCTGGTCTGCGGGTGGGAAGATCTTTGCGCGAAAGGACGAGCACGCAACCATTCTTCGAATCACTAACATGTCCGATGTCGACAAAATAACGAATTAAAAAAAATGGTAGCACGTTCGGAGTGCATACGAAAGTGAAAAAGGATGACGATATGCGACCTGATTGTTATTATTATGATTGTCAAGCATTCAATAACAAGTATAAAAACAGCAAGGGACAGTTCTCGACTATACATTTTAACACGAGGAGTGTTAAAAATAAAGTAGGAGACCTTGAACTATTATTACACTCTCTAAATTTGGAATTTGATGCTATGCACTCACGGAAACATGGCTGACAAAAGAAGACATACCACCACAACTTCAGGGGTACTCGTGTGAAAGTCTATGTTGAGAAAAAAAGAGAGGTGGTGGCATAGCCCTTTATTTGAAAAATCACTTCCAGTACCAAATAATTGATGATTTAACCAGAATAGACGAAAATGTTGAAAGTTTATTTGCTAACATATCGAACGTAGTAGTAGCTGTTTTGTACAGACCGCCTTCCGGCAATATGTTTCAATTTATGGCTTTTCTTGATAGTGCACTATGTTACCTTGGAACTGTAACAACGTCATTTTTTATTCTCGGAGATATAAACATAGATACAATTTCTGACGATCTGCATGCGAGAGAATTCCGCGATGTTACTCATCAGTATGCATGTAGCAATGTAATAACACTACCAACCAGGGTGACCGCTGACACTGCAACGTCTCTTGACGTATGTATTACAAACGTTGATAACGGTCAGACTACGGCAGGTGCACTTTTGTACGATATTAGTGACCATTTGCCTATCTTCTGCTTAGGATCGTCTTTAGGTAAGGAAAGAAACAACTGTACAGAAATCTTTTGGCATCGGACCATAAATGAAGAAACGCTAAGTCATTTTGGCACACTTATAGAGCAAGAAAACTGGAATGACATTTACGAAGAGCATAACACTTTAGATGCCTATAAGAGCTTCTTGTCTAAATTTAAACAGTGCTATGTTGCAGCTTTTCCTTTACGGCGAAGTAAAACAGGACGTAGAAAAAGGAGAAAACCATGGCTAACGGGCGACCTATATAAAAGGATAAAAGAAAAAAATAAAATATATCATGCTTTTATTCAGTGTCGTGATCCCCACATGTTGGCACAATTTAAAAAATACAGAAACAAACTAAACTCCGACCTAAAAAAAGGCGAAATGTGATTACCATCAAAATAAATTTCTGCATATTCACAATGATCATAAGAAAGAATGGGACATGATAAACAACTTAACGAATCGCAAGCAAGCCCATTCTAGTGTGAAAGAAATCATGATAGATAATGTAAACGTCACCGGGAAAGAACTAGCAGATGAAATGAATCGGCACTTCGTTAACATAGGAAAGTATACAGGGGAAAATGCAGATTTGGAGAAATGCGCGCCCGGAAAAAATCAACTGGAATCAATCATGTTTTTTCCAACGACGCCGTTGGAAATCGATAGAATCATAAATAGTTTAGAAAATGATGTTGCCGCTGGGGATGACGAAATAAAAATCTTACCAATCAAGCACACCGTGAGGATTGTTAGCCCAATATTATCCCATCTAATAAATATCACACTTGCGTGTGGCGAATTTCCCGATGAGTTAAAAATAGCCAAAGTTATTCCCGTGTACAAGGGAGGAGGAGTGACCACCATAAATAATTATAGACCAATTTCAGTTCTACCAGTTTTTTCGAAGATCTTTGCGAGAGTTATTAATGATAGGCTAACCAGTTTTTTTCAGAAGCATAAAACAATAACCCAGGCTCAATATGGATTTCAGAAAGGGAAGTCTGCGGAACTAGCACTGATTGAAATAAAAGACAAAATTGTTGAAAATATTGAGAATAAGTTGTATACACTTGGCCTATTCCTAGACTTACGAAAAGCTTTTGACACTGTGCAACACAATATTCTACTAAGAAAGCTTGAAACTTGCGGAGTTCGAGGTGTCGCATTAAAACTAATCAATTCCTATCTTACAAATCGCTATCAATACGTTTATGTTAATAATCAATCATCTAATAAATTGAAAATACAAAACGGCGTTCCTCAGGGTTCTATCCTAGGGCCTCTGTTGTTCCTTGTATATATTAATGATATAACAAATATACCAGGCTCTCCTCAGTTAATAATGTATGCAGACGATACAAATGTATTTTTCTCTGGCTTTACAAAAGAGTGTTTAGAAACTTCTGCGAATGCCTATCTCGTGAACCTCTCAAACTGGCTACAAAGCAATTGTTTAAGTTTAAATACAAGTAAAACAAAGTATGTAATTTTTAAACCAGTAAATAAACGAGATTGCAGCTCTATCAATATTACGTTTGAAGATACTTTATTAGAGCAAGTAAGAGATCAGAAATTTTTAGGTGTATGGTTTTCCGAGGACCTATCGTGGAATACTCATGTCAATAAACTTAAAACTGAATTATCTCGAGTTACCGGCAGCTTATATAAAATTCAAAACTTAGTACCTACCTGGTTAAAACAAATGTTATACTATTCCTTATTTTACTCTAAAATTAGTTACGGTATATTGGTCTGGGGAACAACAACAGCTACGAACTACAATAAAATAATTATATTACAAAAGAGAATACTACGTATATGTGAAAACTATAGAGGTGATAAAAGAAACTTAAGCACACAGCCACTTTTTGTAAAATATAATATGCTGAAGGCTGACCAGGTTTACTACTTTAAACTGTTACAATGGATACATAAGAACAAACTGCACACCACCCCAACAAACAGCGTGAGCGCATATATGCTTCGAGATCCAAAGATAAAAATACCCACCATAAGAACAAATTACGGCCGACAAACTTTGACTTTTCAAATCATTAAAATTCTTAACAATACAGAATTGAACATAAACTATAACACAACATTCTATAAATTCAAAAGTAAATGCAGAACGCTTCTGGTTGGTGGTGCTATTACATTTTCATTGTGAAGTTTTCTTTTTCCATTTCTAGTTTCTGAACTTACCTTATTCGTGATCTCTCTGTGTATGAATTTAGACCACTATTTTCTTTTGGTCGAATTTTTTATATTAGTGACCTACTTGAGTGTACATTTCTTTGTTGTTGTTTTATTTTATTTTATTTTGTCGTTTTTTTCTGCGTACAGCATGCATTACTTTGCTGATGTCCAACTTTAATATGTTCCTAATGTGATGTGTCACGCAAGCGGTTTTACTATTTCAACTGATTGCCTGCGTATATTCTAATCTTCACTCTGCTTTGTTGCCTTGTTATGTTGTCGTTGACGGTGCGCTTTGCCTGGCTTGTGCGATCCTGTGATTGCGGCTTCCAGAGTGCATGTGTATTTTCTGCTTAGTTGCAATGTTGTAGCATGTGACACCCTTATCTTTTTTGCCACGGCTGAACTGTTGGGGGGGGTAGAGGCTCCGTCAGGCACTTGTGCCTTTATCTCTGCCCCCCATGCGGAAAATATCCGCAAAACAAATAAAGACAAAAAAAAAAAAGAAAAGAAAAGAAAAGCGTGGAGTCAAATCTTCGCGCGCTTGCTGGGTGACCATGGAATATGTCTCCTTTTTTCATCTCATGCGATTCCGTAAGGCTGAAACTTAGTGTTGGAAAAACGTAGAAAAAACATACCTGCGGCTTGTGTAGTTCTGGTATGATACCATCATAATTTGTTGTTATTATGCGTGCAGCTAGTTTGGTTTGGCGTTCTGCATAACTGGAGATACCGACACCGCCATGGCTCCGCGTCTAACTTTACTGGCATCCAGTTTGCTTGGTGCATGATTTGGTGTGGCTGGTATGATTTTGCGTCCGGTGACATAGCGACCGCCATCTTTCCATCCAAACGCTTGTACAAGAGGACCACCGGTTTCCGCGCATCATACATGTAGGAAGGTGACCGTCATCTTCCAACAAATCGTCCATCATCTACCACCGGTATCGTTACATATACCATACATGTCGAGAGGGAACCTGGACTGACGTTGAGCTGACATGAATTCCTCGGTCAACTCTTCACGGCCACGTCTTGGGGTGAGTGTCTCGAATATTTTGCATCACAAGTATTTGGCAGCCGCACTGCATAGCAAAGCCAACGTGCACGGCAACAAACCGATCGTGACACCAGGCCGAGGATACCGCGTCACCGGTCGACAGCGGCGAACTCGTACCGTTGGCCGTGGCTCGCACTCGGCCAACGTTGGCTTCGTCTTCGGCATGGCGATATCGCATTTCGCCGTGCCATTCATCCTCGCGTGAATCGTCGGCTGTGCTCGCCTCGTGGCTACACGGGCGACGCTGCGAACACCGCCGGGTTTGAAGGACACTCGTATCTTTTTTCCAATGTCACCGTGCTACCAAGACCGGAGGAGCGCCTCTCGCCGCTGCAACCCCGCGACCGCCGCCGGAGTCCCGTGGCGTCCCGCCTTCCGCTGCCGCGGCTTCCATCGTCGCGGAGACGGCGGAGACGCTCGTTCTACGTTTTACTGACAGATGTGGGGCGGTCCAGTTCTACCGCGACTTTAGCTCTCAACTAGACGGCGACTCTCGTAGTTGAACCAGGCGTGGTCAGCCTGGGTTAGCACGGCGCGAACGGCTGGCCTCGACGCCTCGTCCGATCGCCCGACCGCCGACGACTTTGAAGTTAGGCCCAGGATCCGAAGGCGTGTTTTCGTGAAGCGGTAAACGAATCTTGTCCCCTTTTCGTTGCACCTTTCAGTTAGGTTAGGTGCGCTTCCATGTAAACATGTGCGACAAGTGTTCGTAATAATTTTGAGCTAGAATAATTGTGCTTAATCACAGTTTTTCATTTACCGAAAATCTTAATCGAGCCGATGAACGAGGTGCCATGCCTAAAAACAATGTACAATGTTAACTTCTACCTTAGCATTTGAAGCAAAAAGCGGTTATGACTGGAGGCGAGGCTGGTCCCAGTGCAGTGGAAAGTACTGAACTGCATGTAAGCAATATAAAGAGCAACGAGACGAGCAACGGCGACAAGCTGCGAGTGCCGGCGATGAGTGGTGTAGGTTACTCACTGTCGCTGGCAATTGCGTCGCTCAGTTTTTTTTTATTTCCAGAAAATGTAGCTCATCGCCTTGGTAGCTTTCGCGCTTCACTTTCATGGGGTGTGTCTCGACGCTCGGTTGACTGAGTGACAGCGGGTCCTCGTCGCTTGTCTCGTCGCTCGCCAAATCGCCTATATATGAAGTACATCGCCTTACACTTTTCAGTACCGGTGGAGGAGGTGCATGTAAATTAAACGAAGCTTTTATACACCGCGAGCATTCTCTTGACGAACCCATACTAGCGACTGTTTTCTCCCTGCCAGATTACATTTGTGCGATTCGAGGGCTGCTAGTTCATCATAAAAACCAACAATTTCTGTATTTAATTAAAACATATCACTGACCTAAAAAATCCTGTAATCCTAGAGGTTATGCTATAGGAATCTATCGCTTCTGATAAATTTCTTAATTTCTGCTTTTCGCCGCTGCCCCACCAGATACAACTTTCTGGCATAACGCAGTGTTTCAGATCTCCTTACGAGTCCTGAGGCAGGTCGTCATTCAGTCCAGGAGTCGGGTGTGTCTCACAGGCGTGTTGCTGGTGCTTCTTACCGAATGGTGCCACCGAGAGACAAGTGATCTTGCTCGAGAAAGGCAAGTATGGCCGCCGTGAGTATACATACTGTTTTAAATTTTGCTCGAATCCACTTTTTTTTAAGAAATGCACAGTTTGCATATGCGCACCCCTGGATGCTTCTATAGTCGGCGTGATATTATTCCTTAGTGCTCTAACTCTGTCAACGCTAGTTTCTCAAGACCATGCAAATGAGATGCAACACAAAACAGGGTGTCTAGCGACCACGAAAACAGGGAAAAGCGGGAATTGTCAGGGAAATTTTAATTAGAGGAAAAAATCAGGGAATTCATCAGGGATATTCTTAAAAAGCGACCGCAGTCAGAGAAAATGATGCCGAAACGCCGTGGAGTGCAATGAGCAAAGACTTGAGGACTTAAAGGCAGAGAAATAGGCAATAAATTATGCTTAGAGCGGAGCGCGGTCTCTGCTCATTCGACGTAGAATGTGCTATCCGATGCAAAGGGAAGAGCCGACAAGTCCAGTCGAAGCCCTGCATTGGATCAGATTGAGGCCGCGACACTAGGCTACATCTAGTTAGAGCTACTAAGTTTAATAACAAATGAAATAGCAGCAGACCCCAATCCAATATAAGCCTAAAGCCAAAAGTACCCAAAAGTGTCCATCTGGCGGCCATGCTGCCATCCTGTCATGGACGTGGGTGGTTGAACGTCGTGTTTTGACCATGTTTTTGGAAGTGGCCTCTTCACTGACGAAGTCGGCGACAAGAAAGTGCAAAATGATCCTCACAGTGCTCAATGCCTTGTGTTGTAATGGTGTATATATTTAACCGCCTCTACAGTGGTCAAGGAATTTCACCTTAAATTCTCAGGAAAAACCTTGAAAAGTCAGGGAATATAATTATAATAATTTCCTAGACACCCTGACTAAACCACATGCTCTCGTAACAGTGCTAGACTGAAGCACTGTGGAAGCTACTTTAGCCTTGACAATGCAGCACAAAATAGTTGACTCAGAGTATAGGCCGAGTGATACTCTGTTTTACCAGAAGCTCTGCTAAAACAAATCTGCCACCTTATAGGTAGTGCGAAAGAACCTCGCGTACCTAACCTGGAGAAGGGCGTTTTCTTACGTAGGCCAGGTTGTTTCTGGCACCAATATGTTCTGCCTGCTTGAAATGTGAACATCACGCGACAAACAAAAGTATTGTAAACCCCTTATTGTTTGCGAGCCCTTTATTATCGTGAATTGTGAAGTTTGCCAAATAATACGCCGCCGGAAAATGTCGGTCCCTAAGTGTTTCCATACGGCCTTTAAATTTGCAAAATTTAGCGGGCGCTATTATGTCCTTTGTGACCAATTCAACAAGAAATAGGGGCCGCGAAGGTGAGGGGTTTTACTGTATATCGAAAAAAAAAACAACATCAGGTGTCTTTTGTTCGTATGCAAGAGTAAAATCAACAACACCAAGTATGGTGTCGTCACTATGTCAGGCTATCTGTGTCTATTGAATGATACGAGTTTTATTTAAGTTCATTAAACATGTTCGCCTGTACGTGGTGGGATGCCGTATTCAGCACTAACGAAAGTTTTTCTTGAAGCCGGCAGCATGGACGCGTGCTGTATCACAACAGAGCTCATTCGCAGGTCGTACCACAGCTTTAAAAAGGATTCGCACGATCTGGGAGAATCAGAATTCAGTGGTCGACGTCGGGCATGAATGAGATTTGCTCATTCTAAAAGAAAATTTTCTAAAAATCAGGAATTTGCGACGATTGTACCCGCATAGTTGAAAAGGCCAGAGAAGCCTTGTGAGCGCTTTGTTTCCTAGCCTCTCACTCCTGAACCCACTCACGCGCCACATGTGTAGATGTTCCGATAGGTGGGAGTACTTATTTAGAAAATGCTGGGCGGCCATATGCATATACTGTTGTTATCTTTATCAGAATCCTGTATTTTGGTCAAAGGTGAACTGCATATTTGCAATACTTTTTATAACTCAAAATATGTCGTACTAATATTATGTAGTATAGCCAAAGAAAAAGAAAGAATAGCTGGGCGTCCTCCAGCGCGCTTTTCCTTTCACCCGACTTTGAGCGGACGTGCTCACTCGAGGATCATGAGACGCTCAAACGTCATCGAGGGTAGCAGGGCGGCTAGTGGCAGAACAACTAAGACTTCTCCCTGCCTTTCTCATTAGGTCAATGAGTCAGGCACGTAGCCAGGATTTTGTTTCGGGGGGGGGGGGGGGGGGGCGCCCATGACAAAATGTATGAGGGGAGGAGAGAGAGGAGATCCCAGCAAAGTCGAAAAATTTGGGGGGGGGGGGGGGCGGGCCCCATGGGCCGCCCCCTGCCTATGTGCCTGCAGTCAGCATGTACATCTATACCATAGCTTGGCTTAACCTGGGAAGAGCTGAAGAGAATAGGCTTGGCGAGTACCCTTACTGTATATGCATTTGTACGGCTGAGGCACTTTCTAAATCAAGTATGTGTATCTTGCCTTCAAAACCACATCATTCGGTAGGTGCGAAAGAAATTCTAAGGAATATTTCTGTTTGTATTGTCTTAGTAATCGGATCGTTCGACTAAATGAGGAGTCGACCTAGCTAGTTTAAAAATATAATGCCTGCCAGATAATTGTGTTTGCATTTAGTTAATATATCACTGTTCAGTTAGGTATCCCAAGTCATTAGTCGTTCAGACGCAGTCTCTCTGTAAGTCAGTCATGTTAAACATCCATGAAAATACTTGTCAAATAACGGCACTGTTGATGTCATGTACTCAGATGTCATGTACTCAGCTCGAAAAATCGCTGGGCACAAGATGGTCGTTTAGTTACAGGCAGCAAACATCCCGGTTGATTTGTCCTACCTCGCAGTGTAGCTGAAGACTAGGCCAGAGCCCCACTCGCAAACGTCTATACTTTGTATCTCTTGAAGTTCAACCACATTGGACGCTACAAGCCATTGCAGGAAAAACAGTATGACACTTGATTATAAGCTCGACGTACCATGGCATTAAACTAGAAGTTCACATGGCTTGCTCTCTGCACTGAATTCGCTAGAATGGCTTGAAACTTCTGTCGTGGTTAACCCTAAACTGGGATTGTTTGGAATAATGCTTCCGGTTTTTAGTGTTGCCCTTCACGGTTAACAATTGGGTGATATAGTGCTGCATTGAAAAGTCAGCGCATTCATGACAGTATCACCTAATGAATGCATGCTCGGTATTAAACTCTCCGTTCTGCAGAGAAATGAAATGCACTTTACTTCCAGTTGCAGCTGCTTCTTGAACTTCATGAAATGAAGCACCTTATCGCTGCAAGATCTCACCAAACATTGTTCTGTCGTCTGCGCAGGTCCATTGCAGGGGGTCATCCCTAGAGCCCTGTTCCTTCTATAATTTTTTTGTTTTGTTTTAGGTATGCATCCTTTCTGTCTTTCCCTTAATGGTACTCGGGCGTTTTCTTTTCATTGTCGAAGATTTGCCTCAAAATTAGTTAAGCACACAAACAGACGCTGTAAAATTGTATTCCACATATTTTTGTCCAGATAACTTTTCGTTGCGAAAGTTACAGATTTTTTTTTTTGTGAAGGTCGGTCTTCCTTGTTTTTATTTACAATTTTACTTGAGTCTCCACGGGCAACACAAAAACGTTATGCCAGTGGCGAGGACAAGTTCACTGCTTGATCTAGTTCTCAACTGATTGCAAGATAATGGGTTGTGAAAAATTAATGAAGTGAATCCTCCTTCCAGTACTTGCTCTGCAGCACGAAAAAAATATACATAGGACATACCCTGTTTTTAAGACTGCTAGCTCATTCTGCAGGTCTGCCTGCCATAGATGTCGTGCTATCCCTATTGGAAAAACGTACAAGAAATATACCTGCTGCCTCTACAGTTCTGGTATGACACCACCATAATTTCTTGTTATTATACATGCAGCTAGTTTGGTTTGACGTTCTGCATAACTGGAGATACCGGCACCGCTATGGCTTCACGTCTGTCTATACTGGCAGTCAGTTTGCTTGCCGACAAAAATTTGGTGTGGCTGGTATGATTTTGCGTGCGATGACGTAGGCGACCACCATCTTTCCATCGCAACGCTTATATATCAGGATCACCGGTATCACCAAATCATACATGCAGAACGGCGACTGCGATCTTCCATCAAAACGTCCATCTTCTACCACCGGTATCATTACATATGCCATACATGTCGAAACGTAACATAGACCGACGTTGAGCTCACACGAATTCCTCGGTCAACTCGTCACGGCGACGTCTTGGGGCGACTGTCTCACAAGTACCCGACAGCCACACCAGCCGTACCGCACAGCAAAGCCAGCGTGGACGGCACGGCAACAAACCGACCGTGACATCAATCCTAAGAAACCGCATCACCGGTCGGCAGCGACGAACGGGCCGTTGCTCGTACCGTGGGCCGTACTCGTGACTCGTACTCGGTCAAATCGGCTTTTTTCGTGGCTCCGCCAGCTCCGCCGGCTTCTGCGTTCCGTTGGCTCCGTCTTCGGCTTGGCGATATCGCATATCGCCGTGCCATCCCCGACGGAAGCCGCGTTTCGCTGGGCGGCCGGGCGGCTGCATCCGAGGCCGGCGGTCCGAGTAGTCCTAGTTATATGGTGCCGACGTCGCTTCCTACTCTACGGCGCCGCGGTCCTCCTGGGCGGCTCGCTCGCGGCGGCCACTTCTGGATACGATCGCCTGATATGTTCCGGACCACGGGGCGACCCAACCAACTGGATTAACACCGAACACAAAGGTATTCTTTTCGATCCACTCCCTTGTCTTTCGCTCTGAGTTAGCTTCTCGCGCAGGGCTCTCCGCTCGCGGGGCCTCTGCGTCGCCAGCGGAGATAACTTAATTCTCACCGCGGTGCGTTTCCGCGTACCGGCGGCCTGAATCATAGGAGCACCGACAATCCTGAATAAGGAAGGTCGCGAGTTATGGGGCAACTCGCACGCCTAGACAAGCTCGGGCGCGCGAGGCGCTCGGTGACAAATTGGTACTACGATTGACACTTCAATCGCGGCGTAAGGCTAAGGGAACAAAATCCCATCTGGCCACAATTTTTTATCCTTCCGGCCCAGTTTCTATTTATTTATTATTCTGATTCGGTCCTAATTCGGCTTAACATTAGGTTTGTCAGGGCTCCTTGGTGGTGCTTGGCGCTGGTGTTTTTCGTGAAGGCCAACTACTAAGAAGATTTAAAGAAGACTAGCTCAACTTCTGCGAAGAGGAATTGACCTCTTCGCAGAAGTTGAGCTAGTCTGGAAAGAGGAAAGAGGGTTGGCTGGCTGGCTTTTTTGTGCGGCTGGCGTGGCGCGGCGGCGCGACACTGGCGCGGCGCGGCGCGGCGCGACCCTATCCCAAAACAAAGGTGACATATTGAGCCTCCGGCTCAACAACACTTCCTTTGATTTCCTTACTTTCAAAACTCTGACTGACTGACTTCTGCCCGACGTGTAGGGTGCATCAACGAACACAACGCACAATCTTCCTGCTGGTCGGGTTGAGTTGCCAGGATCGGTCAAGGCGTGAATCGTCGCTGCCGATGGGAATCACACCAGCACACTGCTGGGCTCCCCTCTCCTGGCTACACGGGCGTTAATCGTCGCTGCCGGCGGGAACCACGCCAGGACACGGCTGCGCTCGCCTCTCCTGGCTACGCGGGCGAGGCTGCGAACTCCGCTGGCTTCGAAGGACAA
Source organism: Ixodes scapularis (assembly GCF_016920785.2). Taxonomy (NCBI): domain Eukaryota; kingdom Metazoa; phylum Arthropoda; class Arachnida; order Ixodida; family Ixodidae; genus Ixodes; species Ixodes scapularis. The sequence continues at coordinate 37,881,208 of NW_024609881.1, read as the reverse complement.
CCGTATGTGCAATAATAGCTGTACATGTCGATGTACGATAGTACATTGACAACAAAGTTAGTAAAGCTTGGCAGTTGCGTACCAACCTGTTTTTCAGTGAGGGGGCAAACAATACCCCCGCCCCGCCCCCCGTCCCCCCCCCCCCACACACACACACACACCCAGGGCCAGGGGGCGGTGCCCTTGTTATCCCTTGAATGCCGCCGGCCAGCGCTTGCCCTGCCCAGAGGCGGCTGTTTCGGGGGGGGGGGGGGGGCATAACGCATGCCTTGCCCCCCCCCCCACCCTGAAAACTAGGGGGACAAGTGCCCCCCTTCAGTGGCGTACGAACTTGTTTTTGAGTGGGGAAGCAAACCATGCACGCCGGGGGGGGGGGGGGGGGGGGGGTGGGTGGTGCCCTTGGTATCCCTTGGGTGCCGCAGGCCAGTGTTGGCCCTCTGCAGTGGCAGCTGTTTAAGGGGGGCAAGGCACATACCTTGCCCCCCCCCCCCCACTCTGAGAACTGGGGGGGCCAGCGGCCTTGCCCCCCCACCCCCCCAGGTTGGTACGCCCATGCCCCTTGCCCTCCCGGTTGCCTTCATGGCCCATGAAGCTTGGCGATTAGTAGCATTATGAATTTTGACAAAGTGCCGATGTTACGGTCGGGTACGGATGACTTGACCTGGGGGTCAGACTGCATATTTTTATTTTTCAGCTAACTATATCGGACATTATCTGCTTAATTAAGTGACAATATATATCAAAATAAATGTTTCCACTCCCTTTTGTGGTCTGCAGAAAGCAAATATTATCAATTTATTTATTTATTTAGGTAACATCAAGGCCCTGGGTCATTACAGAGGGGAGTGGTACAAGACAAATCTGGAACACAAACAATATACAAACACTAAAAGCCCACCACAAAAAATGTAAAAAAAAAGCATTTCGGTGTTTTTCTGACGGGTGTCCCAAGCAGAGGTCTGCATTTTAGGTCGCCCTCACTCACCCTCACCCTCACAGCCACACTCACCTAAGCCCCTCCCTCACCCTCACAGCTACACTCACCTTCAGCCACTCACCTTCAGCCCCTCACTCACCCTCGTCCTCAGTCGCACTCACCTTCAGCCAGTGGCGTCACTAGGGTCAGCGGCACCCGGGGCGGTGGCCCGCGGCTACACCCGCCCGCCCACTCTCGCTCGTCGCCTGCCGCGACCCCTCCCCCTCGGGTCCCACCGCGACACCCCTAGGAGCGCTGCATTCTGGGCGATCTCCCCCCCCCCTCCCCCCCAGCACCCCCTTGTGACGCCACTGCCTTCAGCACTTCACTCACCCTCACTGAACCTCACGGCCCTCACACACTCATGGCTCTCACACCCCTATGGCCCTCACGCCACTTACCGCCCTCACGCCCCTCACGCACTCACGGCCGTCGCAGCCCTCACGTCCCTTACCACCCTCATGGCCCTTGCGCACTCATACCCCTCACGCACTCATGCCACTCGATCAGGCTCGCTTCAGATGGGGCAACATCGCCCAGAAACTTGACGTCGCAACACCAGCAACACGGGTCGCCCGTGTTCACACGCAGCAACCAATTGCTGCGATTTGTCATCGTCATGAAATTTTATTTTACTTGCACTATTTAGACGTACAATTACGCACTATAAACATATTTTTATGCATTTAAATCTCGTTGAAAATACTACTGCATCTTTCTAAAACAGTTTATTTCCACAAACGATCAATTTCAAACCAGAAACAAGTCTTTCGTTGTCATCATCACCAACACGAGGTATCACGTGAGAATATTGCATCCATGATTGGACGCAGCCGTTTCAAACGTTTTCGAATTGCTCAGAGTTGCTCGCTTGTTTCGAGCCGGACCCGATCTCGACACTTCCTGTCGATCTAGGGAAAGCTAGGGAACAACCCACCAGCAACACCAAAATTGCTGAAAATGTTGCTCCGTCTGAACAGAGCCACACGCACTCACCGCCCTCATGCCCCTCACGCACTCACCGCCCTCGCACCCCTCACGCACTCATGCCACTGACACACTCACCGCCCTCACGCCCTCATGGCCCTCTAACCCGTCACGCACTAACTGCCCTCACGGCCCTCATACCCCTACGCACTCATGGCCCTCACGCCACTCACCGCCCCCAAGCCCCTCACGCACTCATGGCCCTCACGCACTCACCGCCCTCACGCACTCACGGTCCTCGCAGCCCTCACGGCCCTCACTCGCCCTCACACTCATGAATTTTCCTGGTTCAGAAACTGACTCACCCTCACCTCACCCGTGAAGATGAGGGTGAGTGAGGGGCTTGAGGGGATCGGCAAACCTCATATGTGAGGTTTGCCGAGGTATGGTCCCAAGTATCGGCCAGGCTCTTTAAATCAACCGCAAAATTCGGTTTCTTAACCTATCGTGCTACCATTTTGTGCAGCGTTGCCCATAGATAGTGTTTTTTTGTTGTCGTTTTTTTGTAAAATTTGCAAAGAGTGAATTAACTTGAGGAAAAAGTAAAGAAAGAAAAAGGCTTAGCTCCTATAAAAACGCAGCGAACTCACCGGTCTTTAAACAATACGGCGCAGTTTCGCACGGGAGACGAGATGGCACAAGCGGTCGCGACGCCAACTGCTGCCAACAAACCAGCATACGCCGCTGAGAGCTGGCGTCTTTAGCAGACAATCTTTTCGACTCAAAAGCGGCACACGTTCCGCAGACGACGACAGTCGCAGAAACCAAAACGGGCGTAACAAGGAACTGCAAAGCAGACGACATAAGTACTACGAAAAGAGCAGTTTAAATAACGTGACAAGGCATTTTTTAATCGATTATGTGTCCATTCAATGTGTTTTATTAGTAAGGATGGTAAAATAATGCATTGGCAACCGATACGTAAAAATCTCGTGCCGCTTTTGAGTTGAAAAGATTGTCTGCCAGAGACGCTGGCTCTTGGCGTCGTATGCTTGTTCGTTGACGGTAGTTGGCGTCGCGACCGCTTGCACCATCTCGTCTCGCGTGAGAAACGGTGCCGTGTTGTTTGCAGACCGGTAACTTCACTGCGTTTCCATAAGAGCTAAGCCTTTTTCTTTCTTTACTTTTTCCTTAGGTAAGTTCGCTCTTTGCAAATTTTACAAAAACGAATACACCATCTGTGGGCAACGCTGCACAAAATTGTAGCCTGATAGGTTAAGAAACCGAATTTTGCGGTCGATTAAAAGAGCCTGGCCGCTACTTGGGACACTCGGTATACTACCTTTAATTTCCCTTTGTTCATTATGCTCATCTGTCGATTCTTTGATAGCTTAGACCATTTCACGAATGAACAGCTTTAAAGTATGTAATACATATGCCCAGTTTGCCATTTCTTGAGCAAGCTGTATGAAGACTTTAATGAATGCTATTCAAACTGCTTAATGCTGTAACAAGTTTCTGACTGCAAGAATCATCCTCCATCGGTTCATTCTAACCACTGGACATGCGAGGGTTGAGTAATTTCATATTCCAATCATGCTTCTCTAGTTGATAGCTTGCACCAACGTAATTTGGTCCTTTCTGGTGACAGAACATCCTCGAGCGTTTTCTTCACTGCATTTATTTTACACAGAAGACGTCGTACGTCAAAGCAAGCAATGAGTAGGAGTAGCTGCCACCAGTTCGATATGACATCCCATACAACTGAAGCAAAACGATGTCGTCTACAGCCCTCGGAGGCGTTGGTCTCTTCTTGTCCTAGCTGTTCACAGGCATTTTTCTTCAACTCATGTGTATGAATGGTTGTTTCTGTATCATTGCTTTTGTGGAATTTTGCACTATTGTCGGCTTTTGTGAGTTTCCATGTTGCCCCGACTGCTCGCAACCATAGAAGGGTTGTGCCTGTAAAAGCTTGGACTTACGAAAAGCCCGTTTATCCAACACAGCCGTAAAAGCTTTGGAAGGTGTCGTCGATCCCCCAAACAGACACAGGAAAAGAACCGGAAATTGAGATACCACTGAACATGCTTTTCACCCTTAATTCACAAGTATGCAGACATCTATGTCGACCAATGCTGGACAGTCTGACAAAAAGCTTTGCACACAAATGTTTATCGCAGGTATGCACATGTGCTTTGGATACATAAAAGTGAATACACCCCCAAATTCAGACGAGCGCTTCATCAGAATGCTGGCAAACTTAGTAGTGTATCGTATAGTTCTGCAGTTAACTATCTCTGATAGGCATTTTACGGTGAGCTGTTTTCATACGAGATTTTCACAAGGTAGCTTTTTAGTTCTATTTGTATGTGAGATCACCATTATGGAAGGCACCTAGTGAGATGTTTATATGCTCAAAGTAATTGTGGGCTTCAAATTTGCAGGTTTAATGTGCACTGAATGCTTTAAGTAAGACAATCCGAATATAAATGGTGGAAAGAAGGGTCGTCGGAGTTTTCATTAAACGTCTGCTGCCAGTAGGGAAATTGTCTTGTCCGTCCTGGTGTTTTGTTTCTCTCTTTATTTATATTATCCTTACCATCACGCTCTCCATTCCAGGTAAGTAGAGAATCCTGTTGCAAAGCATCCACCGAAAAACATTTTTATTGACAAAAAGGTTGAATTATAGCACAACTCGGGGTTTTCATTTTGTTAAAATCAAGAACTATATAAGTGTAGGTATAAAAAATAGAGAGGGTCAAAGAGGTCATGTCAAAAACTCAGAGAGGACGTTTCTGGTTTGTCCTTTCTTTCTGCACCATTCTTTCCAAGGAAATGCTGTCACCCACAAACTCCAAGGATCTTGGCCCATTTCGAGCTACATGAGCATTGTACTGCCACGTGCTCTTGATATCACTGCTGTGTGATGCATGTTAAATACCCCAGACTAGCAGCCATACAGCACTGGCTAAATTTCTCATCTACAGCATGAACCAGTGTCGCCAAATCTCAAAACCAGTTGTCAATCTCAGGCTGTGTAATGAAACGCTCACAAGTTTGCTCTGCTTTCTGACACAAAAAGAAATGCTTCGCCTACCCAGCTTTACACTTGCCCAAAACAAACTTTTGTAAGAAGCACAAAGATGGTTTTCGGAAGCTGAAAAAGACCAACAGGTTGCATTGCTATCCTCCAGGTTCACCGCTGAGTTAGCTATCTTGACTTATAGTTTGCCTCGACTGCTGTGAGAGCAGCAGAAAAAAGGAATAAATACTTCTCAACCCAGGGTGTTGTTTTCCACAGTCCTGTTTAAACAATGCTGTTGGTGAACAAGTCTCTCCTCCCGTCTCCTCGTCCTCTCAGGAGTAGAGGTGAACCGTCGAGTAGAGATCTAGAAGTCAGCAGTGGACCTGGTATGTATGAGTTTAAACGTGTTACCCCTTTCGAAAGTTTCGAAGACATGACATTAGTCTCTTTCGATGTAATTCGGGAGGTCTGCAACGTACATGCAATCCTCAAAGCGGAAGTCCATCAAAAGGCAGCAGCCCTCAATGTCATCTGGATCAATTACAGAAGGTGTCAGAAGCTGTGACACAAAGCATTCTTTAATGTGGCCAGGAAACTGAGTCGATTCGATGGGCACTAGTTTTGTGCATAACAGGACACATTTCTCTTCGTCTGCGATAGTTAGGGTGACAATTTTGTTAATAATGAAGTAGAGGCCTTCTGTTGTAGAAAATACTGTTGTGTCAGATTTGACAGCTCTCACATAGTTTACACTGTGATACACTTTACCTTTGCATATCATTCTTAGATACTCTTGGCCAGTCCCTGAGGATTTTCCGAACATGTTTACAAAACACTCCTGCTCCGCCAACGTGAAAATGACGACTTTGCCTGTGCCGAGAAGGCACACCTCCCTAACATAAGTGCTCTTCTGAACTCTTTTCTCCCCTAGAAGTCGCTTGGCGATTTCCGTGAGTTTCTGAGGCAACTTGTCAGCATTTACGATCGCATCCACTTGCTGAGCCATTAATGCCCGCTCAACAATTTGCAGTGGTACTCCCTTCGCTGCTGTCACAAGGTTGAGGATGCTCCCATTGCCGGATTCAAACACAAAGGCTGAATGTGCCCACAGCGGGCCCATCTGCCGTGCCGCCTTCCCAAGATGAAGGAGTTGGTGGATGTTAAAACGCATAAATGAGTCACCGTACAGGCTTGCGGCACTAGTCACGAACTGTTGCAGAAGGTGTTCTGAAACACAAGAAGACAAATGAACAAAATGTAAAGACAGGAATGAAGTATGAAGGTTATACTTATTGTAATGAACACGTACGCTAAGACCTCAAAACGGAATGTGCGTACCAACATATAACGGTGGGGCTTCTTGCATCTGTGCTGTCCTGTATGTTTTGTCTTCAATCCTGGCACTTTGCCAACAAGGTACAGAGGCGCTTAGAGCGATAAACTGGCAGCTGAAAGTGACCCCCACCGGTGGTCTAGTGGTAAAAAATGTTGCAGATTTTTTACCACTAGACACGTGACCTTAGAGTTTTAATGTCTAGCTTTTAACGAAGTACTGCACACAGATAATTGCTTAATTATTGATATTTAATAACAGTACCGACGAGATAAGTCATGCTTCCATTGTTTTAAGTCCAAAATGTGCTTTTACGACAAAAACACGGGCAGCCATCAGCCACAGTGCTGTATTTTGGGCTTTTATCCGAGCTAGACACTGATCTCTAAGGCTCACAATATTGAAAAATAGTTTATCATGTTTTTTAGTGATCGTAATACAAATCTCGGCTTAGGTTTTCGTGGAAGCCTCAGGATTTGCTACGATCACGTATTCAGCGGTGTGATCAATCTGATAACAGCCTGGGGGTAAGGGTCACTTTTGACTGGTGAACGGCATACCAGTTCATCGCTCTAAGCCCTCTACCTTGTTGCACTTCGCTCACAACTGCAGGATTGTAATTATGATGACAACACATTAATTCATGTTTATCTAGTCTCAAGATCAGCACTGTGTTTTCTCTAGCCAGTGGCGCAGCCAGGATTTAGTTGCGGAGCGTGTTCGACCACTTAGGACAATAAAAAGTTTAAAAAAGGACCCCGGGGGGAAACACAAATTCTTGCACTGGCGGTGCGTTAGGTTGCATGCACAAAAGTGTTATGAATTTCTGCTAAACAAACAGAATCATATCTTAGATCATACATAGTTCTTTTACACTTCAGTTTCTGACTCCAAATGCGTTTTCTCCACAGATTGTGCACCTGAAGTGTTATTTGTTAGTGCTTCACCTGCTGGTCATAATGACAACTCCAACGTACCCACCATTCTCCGCCATTGTGAACGGCAGTACTCAAGCAAGCAGCGCCTTTATGCAACTGTCGGTTAATTTATAAAGAGGGGGGGAAGGGGGGGGGGCGGTTATAAGCATATGTCTGTCTGTCCTGCTCACGCTGCAACCAGCTGACAAACGGCAAACAATGTTCTCAATTTCATGGCATCTTGTGTCGCTGAGTGCCAAACTTCTTATCCAGAGTGGTCTTCAAGAAGGCCAGTTTCAGCTGTTTTGCTTGCTTAGTAGTTCACAAAACCGAACCAGTTACTATTCCCTTCCTTTCCTTACGGGAATGTGCAAGCCAAAGAGAATGACAGCAAAAGGTGACAGTAACTTCTACAGCGACAGCTGTTAATGGCTAAATTCGCCGGATTCTGGCTGACGCCATTGGCAAATACTTCTGGCACGGAGTAAGATATACCCTTTAAGTAAGGACAAAGTGCTCCTAAATACACGGTGAGATCAATCCGATAACATTCAGTCAACGAGCGCTCAAAAAGGCCGCATCATCCCACGGCCACCGTGCCCACGGCTGAGTGCTATCGGCCGGCCAAATGGCACAACTGCGAGAGCGGACAAAATTCCCCCAAGAAAGCAAAGAAACAAGTCCCAAGATGACTCCAGTTCAACGAGTCGTCTTCATGCGCAGCTTGAAATCAAAGCAACCAGCGAACTTTACCTGGCAGCTGCGTAGAGCACGCTGTACATGCCTGAAGATTATCTTACACCCTGGCTTCTGGGAATATTATCAATTCATGAAAAAGGAGCTGATAGCTAGCATCTTTTAGAAAGTGATGCAGCCAATGTGCTCAGCTGCTCCACTGCCGATAGCAAGCAGACTGTGAGCGCGCAGAGGCTTCATCGCTTTCCTGGGTCCACGCAAAACAGCAGACTCACCGACTGATCACTATGTGCAACCTGCAATGACGAGGCAGTGCCAGCAGAACCGAGGGTTGGCGTTTCTATATCGCTTCAGCATGAGTTGGCTAAGAACATTTCTACGGACTCCGTGAGCCAGTTAAGGTGCCAGGAAGAGCACTCTGACGGTATGTTGTCACATGCCTCATTTCATCGCTCTCATTCATTCGCAGGGTCCATCGCAAAAAGTTCTGGCTTCAGCCGCTATGCTAGGCAGTGTTAGCAGATCGAGAGCTTAGGTCTGCACAATACGCCAGCAAAGTCTTGGCCTACCACAACGGTTCTTGCGCCAGTGCGGAGCAGCTTCGACCCAGAAGAGTCAACTCCGAAACCCGCTAGCACAACACAAAAGTTCGACGAGGGCGTTGAGGGATAGCTCAAGACGCCACAAGGTTCGAGACGACACCTGCCAAATTTCGGTGGATGTTCGTCTACAATTCATACGGCTACTCCTGTGACGTTTCTGACCACCTGTGGTTCCAGCGATACATCAACGGCGCACAAGAGACTTACAAGTTGGTCCTCTATTCAAATTGAAAAATTATCAATCGCATTTCGGTAAATGGTTACAATTCAAAATCAGAAATTATTCAATCCACCTTTTATAGCTGATTATTCTGAATCATTACTACCAGCTGTTGCTGTCTCTCATATTATGCGATAGCTTAATGTCTTAACATAAGGGATAGCTTAATGTCATAACAGTTTTTGTTAGTCTTGTGTCACTTCTTGAGAGTGTTGACAAGGTGGACAGTCTTAGAAAACTTTTCGGAGAGGTTTGAACCCCCCATATCCCCCACTCTGGCTGTGCCATTGTCTCTAGCTCAAACAGAGCCACGAGCAAAGTCCTCAATCAAAACAGAGCTGCCAGTATCTTTTTAGCTCTGAAAAGGGAGCCGCTGTTTCACAATAGCAGTTGCGTAGGATAGTTTTGAAGTAATTAGAATGTAATTTTGTAACATCCATCTATGTCACATACTGCAATCTGCTGTGTATATTTCTACGAGCCAATCACACTCACTAACACCCGCGGGGAAGGAGGCTCGCAACAATTGCGTCTTTATAAAACGTTCGGTCTCATGGCGAATTCTTCATTCGTAAATCCAGATATAACACATTCACCAATAACTCAGCGTTATAATATGAAATGTGACAAATTACGGTTATAATCATACCGGCATGCTTTATCCGAGATTCGTTGAGGTTCGTGGAGAGCAGGATGAAGATTGCTTCGGACAACTTGGACAGGTGCCGCCAATATCGGTCGGGTAGGATGTTAATGGTGCAGGGCAAGCTGTAGAATAACAGCCACAGTCTCCACTCACTCGCCTTCCAGAACCCACGTTCCGAAAGGGCTCGTGGCAGTCGTGTGAAGCAATGGGGTGGCCGTATACTCAGCAGGCGCTTGTTAACCAGCCTCAGAGAAGCTGGTCTGCCTGTAGGGAAACAAGTGCAGGGATAGGTCCTGTTAGATAGTACATCCCTGTGTTATCATAGATTGGCTTTTCCAGAGATCCATTCACATGACGTGTATTGTAAGTTTGCATCATCATGCAAAAGCACAGTCTACTTTTTGGAATATTCATCAAGGTATTCATGTCTGACAGGATATCATAGTTAAAGCAGGTAATTGCAGTGTGCTTTGGCAAACTTATTGGAGCACTTCCAGGGCCCGTTTGCTCGAAGCACTAACCGCGGCTAAAGTTAGCCGCAGTACCTAGGAGAGGGATTTTGAGATCACGTGACTGGCTCGGTAGGGATGCGGGGAAACATGGCGGGTCCCCAGTGAGTGAGCGCCGCTCGCTTTGGAACTAATATGTCGTTGTGGTTGCAATATCGGGCGCGTCAGTCAGCAACGAAAGGTGCAGGAGGCTTTCGCTTTGCCTTACCTCACTTAAACCGCAAAACATGGGCAATGACATCGCCGCATTTTTTAGATAGTGTTTCGATTCTGGGCACTCCTAAGCCTAAATGAACGCGATAATTGTCGGCATAGCAACGTCTTTGGAAAGCGGATTGTTGATAGCACACAAAAGCAGAAGGCGTCCCAACAGATCTTTATTCTAAATTATCCAAGCACCGAGGTGCATGCTACGACTGTAGTTGCATGCGTCGCACGTGCTGGCGCCTGCAGTAGTAACTGTTCTAAACCAAAAAGTATAAAACAACTTTTGCCTTGCACGCGCGTTCGTTGAAGCCTTATTATGATTTTTTGCTTCAAATCTTTTATAAGAGGAAGGACAGCGCGCGTGAGCCGTGGAATTACACTTGCAGCGTTCTCCTCGCGATGCTTGGATAATTGAGAAAAAAGTCTGTCGGGACGCTGTCTGCTTTTGTGTGCTATCAACAATCCGCTTTCCAAAGACGCTGCCATGCCAACAATTATCGCGTTCATTTTTAGGCTTAGGAATGCCCAGAATCGAAACACTGTCTAAAAAATGCCCATGCTTTGCGGTTTAAGTGAGGTAAGGCAGAGCGAAGGCCTTCTCCATTATTCGTTGCTGACTCACGCGCGCGATATTGCAGCTACAACGACATATTAGTTCCAAAGCGACCGGCGCTCACTCACTTGGGCACCGCCCATGTTTCCCTGCATCCCTACCGAACCAGTCACGTGATCTCAAAATCCCTTTTCTAGGTACTGCGGCTAACTTTAGCTGCGGTATGCGCTTCGAGCAAACGGGCCCAGAATATTTAAAAAGTTTTAATCACAAATCTAGTAACAAAAAAATTCTACTTTAAGGACAGTCTGTAGTTTGCCCCACAGAAGCTGTAAATACAAGAAATTAGGCAAAATGGTCTGGTGGGAGGCTTGTCCCCTGAACCAGCCACATGGTTATGCCGCAGTGGACCGCTAGCTATGTTACTGAAAATATATAGCGATATACATAGAAGTCACAAAAAAATTACCATGCATGAAACTTTATTTTAAGGGTGGGATGGAATAGCTATTGTCATTTATAGTCAACTAGTGAGGAAATGATTCTCAAACTATTTTGCCTGGAATAAGGAGGCAAAGCGGCCACATTTGAGCTGTCTGAGCTTTCCGATCACTCACATCTGTATTTTAAAGGGGCACTAAAGATGGTTCCGATATCTTCTATTCTTTGTCATAAATAGGGCTCTATGTTTTCGGTATATCCCGATAAGCACTGAAAAAGTAACCCCCGAAGGGTTTTTCTCAAAATGTGTAACAACAACAAATCCTGAATAGTAGCTCACATGAAAGAAGAAAAACCCCAGCTTTGCGCAGCAAGAACCTTTCATCAATAGGCTTATTTGTGGTGGCCCTGAACACTGACCGCAGTGAACTGCCCGTGAGGCCACCTTTTTCTTTGTACATTGTTTCCATGTGCTTATCTGTGAAACAGCACATAAAGAGTTATTTTTCCTAAAAATGCCATAGATATGCATTTGCTTTTACGACATAAACCCCGATTTCTGGCAGACACCAAAAATAGACTCGTAAAACCACCGAATTCGGGAAAAAAAAAAAAAAAAAACACTGCAAAAACATTCCTGACTTTGAAGAAAATTATACAGACGATATGGAACCCTAGTCATGACCAATTCTACAGGCTTTAAGCATTCTAAAAATTCAGATATTACAATTGTGCACCCCTTAATTTTGTATTAAAAATGTGATCAAAAGATTTCTTTTTTTTTTTGCAATATATCGCAGAAATTGAACTATTGCCAGATGACGAACGGCGCTGTCAGAGGATCACGAGCGATTGCTTCCCACATGAATGAGCATGACTGGTCGGTTCCTTGTCTGCATGGGAAGCCATCGCTCGTTGTTGGTTGATGAGTGCCGTTTGTCGTTCAACTGTATTCGGCCTGGTTCGGTGGCGCCATCTGTAGGTCTGAGCTGCCGCAAACTTTGAGCACATTTCAATACTAAAATAGGCCGCACAGCAGTGTAATTTATTTTTATTTTTGGTATGCTTAGAGCACGTAGATCACATTGTGGCCATAAGAGATGATCTCAAGAACCTTTGTAGTGCCTTTTTAAGTGCTTTGTTATGTTCCTTCTTTAGTCTATCATGTCAGAGTGGCATAGTTTAAAAAGGATGGACTGAAGCATCCGTTTGACGGAGGGCACATAAAGCAAAATACTAAGTTAGGGTAGTTGGTATTTCATCACAGATTGAATGCCAAAAAAAAAACAAGGACAGAGGAAGGAAAAGACAACACTAGGTGTAATCGCATGCTGCCTGTTGTTGTCTCTTCCTTCCTCCATCCCTGCTTTTTTTTTTTTTGCATACAGCCTGGGATGCATAAAGGTTCTATATCACAACCAAATGACTGTTCTATCTCTTGACATTATCTGTAGCGAGGTAGCCAGCAATTATGCATGATCCGCATGGCTACGGTGTAACTGTTTGGACTTCTTGAGTGCTGCCCAATCATGCCTTCCTTACTCGCTCAGTGTAAACCATGTTAGCTATAAGAGTTTAAAGTCCTCACCGATGTAGAAAGATGCCTGTGAGTGGGATGAGTTGACAAGGAACTCGGTTATCTGCTTTGAGACGCCCTGGAGCACATAATGCATATAATCCACCGTGTAGCCCCAGACAATGTTAAATCCCATCAGGTTCGTCAGAGGTGAGGGCCCCTTCACACCATTGATGTCCGTGTTTAGTTCAACTGCCAGTTGTGCATCCCGAATTACTCCTGCTGGTGTTCGTTCTGGTCCAGGGGTCGATGATAGGTATCGCATGCCTCCTGCAAAGAACAAAGTGCACCCGGACACCTGTTTTAGCAGACTTCCATAGTGGATGAACTGGATTTATTGTAAGTGGATCGAGATTTGCTCACAATCGGCCTCATACAAAATTTTAGGTCGAAATGAGACGTGTTATAAGAAGTCTGTGCTCAAAATTAAATTTGTTTTTTTTTCCAACTTTTCATATTTTGCAAACTGAGAGCATCACAATATTTAATTTCCTTTAGCTTTCGGAAATCTAAATGAGGTAACGAATAATAAGATCTGGTCTCTGCAAATTTAAAAATCGGAAAATACTGGGCTTAATTTCTGCTTTGAAGGGAAACAAATTGCACTTTATTACTGGCAGTGATGATTTTTACAACTGTAAATTTTTAGTGCTCAATGTGTCTAAGTGTAATTGCATATATAACTATAATTAAAGAGACAGACTCAAAATATCATTGCTTCATTTTTAATTAGATATTATAGTTCAAGCCACCTTCAAATAAAAAGATTTGAGGTGCAAATATTTCTTTAATAGAGCTGTATTTTACATGAAAACAACACATGAATGGCTTTCAGATACTGAAATCTATTACGCTATTAGCTGGCACTTGTAATAACTGAACCATTGAGCTTGCTCACCATCACACTTATCCAAGTAATATGAGCTTTTTTTAGGGTTTCTTTTCCTGAGAATCAAGGTGGTTGGTTAAATTTAGAGCAATGTGGACATTAAAAATGATCTATTTAAGTGCCCTATTTATCTTATAATGCATATGTTTTTTTTTTTATTTCTTTCTTTTGTTTTCAAAAGAACCTAACCGATGTGGAGCAAATCTGAGATAAACATGAAAGTTTGCTCATCAGTATAGATTTCAGCCCTGTATCGCAGCCACCTGTACAGTGGCTTTTCTTACATATGACTGATTTCATTGTGGCACCTTTTGGAAACTGCACACCCAAATATACCCAGAATTTCAACAAGAATTGGCTCAGCTTTGGTTTCTGGATTTGGCTCTTCTAAGAAAAAAAATCACATATACTTGGTCTGAAACCTCGTCATTATGTTGCATCACATGCATTCAGCACATTGCTTATGCAGAAAAATGCCAGTGCTGCGACTGTTCCGTTCTTTGTGCCGACTGTCTCTGAGCTTTTTAGTAGGGTCATCAATACTGTCAGGACGTGCTTGCGTTTCAACTCTTATTTCAGTCATGAGCATATTGCACAGTTTCTTACCTTCTTTATGCTCAGCCTTTGTGAGACACCATGGACACCCAAAGAAGCTGTTGAACTGCATAAAGTTCTGCACTGCTGCTCGTGCTGGTGCATCTACGCAACAACAGAGAGCGTAAACTTTGCTGTGGTACGTCTTCATCATGTGGGTCCACGTGAGTGGCTCCATGCTGTTGAATTGTTCGACGAATTTGCCAAGGAACAGGGTCATTTTAGGGTGTTTTTTCCCAAACCACAGACCAGCAAGTGTTGGGTGCTTGAACCTTATTTCAGGAGGAAGTTCATTGATAATGAACTGGATGGGCCAGATTGAGTTTCTTGATGATTTGAAAAGTGAGCTGCCATCCGTATTGAATGTAATGGTCAGATCACCATACCGCAATGTTCCGTCTTCCCTAAGCTTTCTGTAAGCGGCCCCTGCTGTGATGTCATTGATGTTTTCATTTGCGGCAGTTGCAGCTATCTTCTCAAGGTTTTCATGAAGTGCCTGCCTGTTCCTTATCACTAGGTGCTGAATTTGATTCCGAAGATTCATGATCACAAAGAAGCAGCCATTAGCTCGAAGTTTCCTTAACTCGTACGTGGTGTTGCAGATCTCGCAGGTCATGTCCAAGTTGAGAAGTGTCTCACAGGCTTCACAGTAGTAGAAATAGTTAGCCTTGTCCTTGTTCCACAGCTTGCGGAAAAGGTATTTGGATGGTGGCATTGCAATGCAGCCGAAGATAGCGTTCATGATGCACAACAAATCGTCAAGCGCCGCCCAAGAGAGCGCATGAGCGATAACGAACGATGCTAAAAGCACGATGGCCATCATAACTGTGGTGCCTGAACCCGGCAGACGAACGTCGTCAAATGGAAGCTGATCGCCCTCACCAACGCCCTCACCCGCGCCCTCAGGATCGCCGGCCTCATCTTCTCTGTCGTCATCAGAATGCACTTCGTCGTCGGAGCTTGGGAGAGATCCATCACTGTCCTGACTAACTCCTTCTGAGTCTTCAGCGGGTGCAGAGCTGCTGGCGTCGCTTGTCATCTCGTCGTAGTCGTCGGGTATCGCAGAAGTTTCTGGCAACGACTGTTCTCCGGTTTGTTGAGTTGTGCCAATTTCGCTCGCGCACCTGACACGGGGAAATCCACTGACCTGTTCGATGTCACGGCTCTCGCCAGCTTCGCGTGAGGAACCCGGGCGAGCATCCTGGCGCTCCGCGGAAGTTTCGGCGCTGGCAGTACTTTCCGCACGATTTGCCCGCAAAGCTCTGTTATGCCGTGTGGATCTTGGCACGACGAAAGGCTTCTTCCTTAAGTATTGTTTCCTTCGTTGCACTCTCCTCATGATTCTCAAGAGTTAGAAAGGCTGGCTGAAGCCGACGAGTCTGGTTTTGTGCTAGTGGCGGTCACCCTCTCGCTGCTCGTGACCAGACAACTACGACGCGCTCGCTCTTCGGCGCCCGACAGCTCAGCTCCTCGTCACTCGACACAGACAACAAGCATTGCCTGGTAACTTTAATCGCGCACCTGGCTGAAGGAGTCCCTCTGCTGGTTCGAGCGTTTCATTTGCGGTGTACAAAGGCCTCCCCTGCACTTCGCTTCACTGTGAACGTAAAAAGGAAAGCGAAAGCGAAAGCGAAACTATAACATGCGTCAATATCACGGGGGGTGGGGCTTGGTGGGGTGGGGTAAAGAAAGGAGAGGGGGGCGAGGAGGATTGGATTCTATTGGCTTTACAAGTTCTTTTGGTGCCTTTTTCTGTTGGCTTTGCTAGTTCATTTTTGTCACTGGCTAATTAATTTTAATTGCTTTCACTTATAATAGTTTTTATTTTTAATGTGTACGGCTGTGTACGTTTGCTAACAAATACTGCATCCACCGGTTGAAACATTTTGCTGAAAAACCTTATCCATTTGTTGTCTACGTTTAATCCAAAAAGTTCCACGGCGCCTGGAAACAATGTGAACCGATCAGAAAGCGCGCTGCCAGAAATTGCAGTTGAGAAACTAAACATGTACGCGTATGTGAAATACCTCGATGGCGAAAAATCGATTTTGCCGGTAACTTTGATAAAAAAGTTTAGACGGGCGAGTATCGACGACCTCGATCCCACAGTCGTGAAGCTCGCCTACTGGCGCTCGGAGGCGGGCGAAGAGGAAAATTACTATCCGGCTAATATTATGATGCTCGGAGGTGAGTGCTTTACTTCCTGTTTCCCGCTTAGTTATTTGATGTTTCTGATGCTATCAAGAAAGAATCAAAAGATGACATCTGGGTTTCTGTTGGCGAACATGCCTTGTATTACTTTTCTGTTTGCGGTCTATTTTGACGTACTCAATACTTTTTTTGCTTATTGTAACAGAGACCAAAAAAGATCTGATCAAGAAGATGCAAGCTGCCCGCCTAGCAATTCCCGTCATTATTGAGAATACTGAAGTTCGACCAAGAGTAAGTATTTGTGTGTATTGTATGGTAACCTCAACAGATTTTTTGCTCTGTCTACAGTGCCGTCCGACGGCACTCCACTCGCGCCTACAAGTGCCGTCCGAAAGAAACTCGGATGACGCGTGTATCGCGGGAGCTCGTTAAAGGCCTGTCCAAGCAGGATACTACAAAACTCACGACTCCGGAAAATCGTGCCACGCTCCACTACCGGCCGTCGGGGGGAAATGTCCCTCCGTCAAGGCTGCCGGGGGGAAACTTTCCCCCGTCAAATCTCCCCCTCGCTTCCTCCACGGCGGCCTTGCTCTGCTCATCACGTGGGTCTGGAGAGCCACTCACACGCTTTGTTGGCTGTCGGTCAATCGCTCAAGACCTCCGCCGTTTTTCAAGTCCCGAAAACGGGAAAGGAAAGATTAGAGTGTGAGGGGGCAAGCCAGGCGAGCGCGCGTGGTATCAAAGGTCGTGTTATGGTGCCTGGAGCGCGTCTCCGACTGGTGTGTTAAGCGTCCTATGCTGCCCATACACCAAAAGTGGTCCCCAAGTGGCAACAAATGACGTCACAGAAGCCGGAGTGTCATGCTGTTGACTGTCGCAATCCCGGTGGTTGGCTTTAGGGATTCTGGCGAAAAGCGCAAGCGAACGCGAGTGTCGCTGTCTTCACGGCGTCCCAGGCGTCCCAACTTTCGGCAGCTGCTACTGTGGACTGTCACAGTGGGGAGCGACCTGCAGCAGAACAGGCGTCTGCTATAGACACCACAGCTGTTGAGACACCGCCAGGGTCGCGACCGGCGACAGCATGACGCTTCTATGACGTCATCAGGCGGAAATCAAGGGACCACTTTTTTTGGCCGCGGTAAACACACCAGTCGGAGGTGCGTTCCAGGCACCATAGTCTTGTCATCTTCCAGCACTTCTGTGGATTGGATTGGATTCCCGTGGCTCTTGTTCCTAACGTATCTCATAGACAAACAAACCTGGTTGGTTTGGAGTTTAATGAAATAAATGATATATTCTTAAGTTCTCAGTGTTTCTACATACAATTAAAAGTCTCACTGTTGCGCACTGCACTTTATTTTTTTTTTGAGCTACGAACGTGGATTTTGACAAAGAAAGCTGTGCCAGGGCGACCGAAACGCACCCTTCGACGCAGGAATGTCCCAAAGCCACCCGAAGCCTGACCTCCTTGGCCTTCGAGCCGAGGCGACTGCGGTACGCGTTGGCGAGGTGAGCCAGACACAGGTGGTGTGTGACGTCAAATCTCACGGGCACCGACGTCAGAGAAAAGTGGAGGAGGCGAGGAGAGAAGTTGTGGTCGTGAAAATTTTCACGACTCCTTGAAAAAATTTCACGACTCCGACGAATCGTAAAAATAGAAGCGTCCGCTTCAATTTTCACGATTTGTCGGAGTCATGCGTTTTGTAGTGTCCTGTTTGGACACCCCTTGACACAGTCCCCCGCCTGCGTTCACGCCGCTTCGCGGTGACGGTATGTCGCTGCTAATTACAAATTTATTGACTCATTTGGCCTCGCCGTATACGCCGCTTCGCGACGTCCAGCCGGCAAACCAAGCCCCAGTTTCACCCATGGACCTCCAGAAACGAACTCCCATACCATTTTGTTCAGCGAAGTTTCGTCAACAACATACGTTTTTTTCAATTGTTAATCGTAAAAAAGAAATGTAAGTATCGCCAAATGCGTCGACAAAACAAACTTTTCGAGCAATAGAAAGAAAAATAAGCCCGCATTGGGGATCGAACCCGGGACCGCTTGCTTAGGGAGCACACATCTTACCACTAAGCTACATTACAGCTTAGAAAAAAATTTTTGAGAACTCGTTTTATACGAGACTTTCGGACGGCGCTTGAACGCGTGAGTGGAGTACCGTCGGACGGCACTTGAATGCTCTGCAAGAGCGCCGTCGGACGGTACTCTAGACACTACATTTTTCTAATTCTGCTATATCTGTAACCGCTCCGCGTTCCTAGGCAAGAGAGTGCAAGGAGTTTGCGAGAAAACCAAGCAGTGTTTTTCGGGCTGCAACAGTAAACTAGACATCACGGCGAGCTCGAACTCTCCAAGAACGTAGACCTATCGGCTGAAGCAAAGTGCCGAAGTTTCAGAACGTTGCATCAACAAAATAAAAATTTATGGGCAGTTATCAAAAATGTTTAAGAGAAAATGGGGCCGCAGCGTCTCCTATTTGTCTCCGTATGTTTGCAAGCTCTGTCTGCCACCAAATTTTGCACAATTTTGTAATTTTGGTTTTAAACATATTTCTAAATCAATGCCAGCTAACAGTGAAACAATATATTTAAGGGGCACTAAGAAGGTTTCTCTTACCCTAGTTACACGGGTGCTCTCAACTGCCATTGAGTGAATGACAGTTGACTCAATCGCGATCGGCCGGAGTTACACGGCGGCACCAGCTGTCATCGAGCCGCAGTCGAGCTCAACTGAGCTCCCCTACCTCAGTTCAACTGAAGGGACTTCCCCAACGGAAGTCAAATGGCACCTGTCGGCGGGACCACTGCCGTCGACTATTGTTTGCGAGGCGCTTACTGTTTTGGAATGCAGGGAGAGGCGTCTCGAAAAAATTGTAGCAGCAGATATTTTAGGAAGGAATAGGTTTAGGCGTCCGAGCTTCCGCTAAAACGAGCCACCAAACGAGAGAAGATTGCAGAAGGACCAGGTTTATAAATGGGCAAATAGCCCATTTATAACCTGCGGGCGGTAGCTTGCACCACCTAGACTAAAATATGTGCAACCTAGCCCTGAATCTGTTTTGGTACTTGTGTAAACGCCGCTAAAAAGCAACAAGGTATTGAACATAATAAATAAATAAAAGGTGTGTCTCCGAGTAAACTACCTTAGCAATTAGACTGATCATGTGGCACAAGAACTAGTTTTGTTTTAGCTTCAACTGGGTTCTAGAGAGCCGTGTAGCACCATCTCAGTTCAGTTTCAATCACAGTTGGGGCTAGGGTGACCACCCGTCCCACCACTCGTGGGACTGTCCCGCATTAAGGGCTCGTGTCTTGCGTCATGCGAGAAATTCCAGAATCTTTAGAATGTCCCGCATTTCACACTGTCGTAAAATTCACTCTGCAACTCTTGGTGCTGCCGAACAACGGGGCGCGGGGAAGGGTGGAGGTTGCTGGGAATCGTGGGAATCGCAATGGTACGCCATTTTCTATACAAGAATTGCGGGAACTGACTGTCATTCTTGCAGAAGAACGGATGCGCATGTGCTGTTGTGCCTCTCCCCTTGGTGGCAAAATATAGTAAAAGAAAATTGTTTGGCAAAAATTTAAATAAAAATTATCGTAATTACTTTCAAATTGCTGTGTCAATGTGAAAGAGTTTTTGTGGAATTTGTTTTTTACTGAAGACAGCCACACAAGGCAAAAAGCCTGCAGCTCACAAAGGTAGAAAAGAACATAATGTTAAAATTGGTGTATGACCACGTTGATGAAAGTAAACGTTTGCAAGGATTGATAACCCAAAAAAGATTTACTGTTTCTTTTTTCCAATTGATGCAGAGTTCTGCTGCAGTCGATTTTTATGTTTTAACTTCGGCACATTTAATAGCATATTTATCATTAAAAAGATAATACTGGTAGTGAAAATTGTTTGAACTTAATTGGTGCTATACAACTTGCAGGTGTTTAAACAGTACAGGAAATGTGTTAACAGAGCCTCGGTTTGTGGTGTGCGTGTTAACTGTCATAGACTCAACGACGGTTCAAAGCGCCCGTGTCAGATGGTCTATTTATGGCTGTAACTCAATTTAGGTGCTTCAAAGCATCAAAAAAAAATTACAATGGTGTGCAGCCAACTCAATACTTCAATATTAAAGGAGTAGGGAAATGAAATTCCAGCGCTCATTTTCTAGCTTGAATGTGTTGCATGTTGCACCCTAACCTCAAAAACACCAGTCTTCCGTAATTTTAAAGCTAAATAAACAATCTTTCAATGTGCACCTCGTGGATGCATGCGGAGCCTCTTTGGAAGGTAATCTAGCAGCGTTGGGGAACTTGCTACGCAGTCGTGACGTAGCAGATTCCTTCGGAGCAGCGCCGCCCTTTGGAATTTCAACATTTTCCTTCTTAGCTTTCCTCCTAGCTGAACTCACAAATCGCGTATTGTACCAAACGGTCCAAGACGACGGAAAGGAAGGACTCCCCTCTTTCTCGAACCCTCGTTCGTGCAACCGGACACCGCCATTTTCTCCCTAGAAGATTAGCCCGTCGCTCAAAACTCGAACAAAAGTTGTTTTCACCACCCTGTTCAGCCCTAAGCTGACAGTATTGTGGAAGCTACGTGCTCCTTGGGCCAGCCACACGCTTGTCACATTACGGGTGCTTCGAACGGCTCGGTTGTAACATGCTGACGCTATTGACACCACCACAACGCTGACAACGCCATTAAGGGCAAAGCTCCTAACCACGCCTGCCTTGCTACTCCACGAACGCGGGAAATCTTTCTGTTTTTGTTTGCGCCGGATATCCCAGGACTCATTGCGCTCTCCGTTCGCTTCTCTTCGAGTGCTTGCTCGAGCGCACCGTTTGGAACGAAAAATATAGCCAGTCGTTCAAAATACAAACGTGCGATTATCATTTACGGTTATTATCCGTCATGCTTTACTCATTTCCGAACGAAATCTGAATACTTCAATTTTTGTTTCCGTACCCCCTTAAAAATGTGATAAAAGGTTGTGACATCTCAGACCTACAGATGGCACCACCCGAGCCTGGCCGAACGTGGTTGAACGGCGCTTGTCAGCCGATCACGAGTGATGGCTTCTCGTGCTCTAATATAGATTGAGTTAAAACCACAAATAGACAATCTCGGACAGCTCCTCAGCCCCTTTGATAATGTTGTGCCTCAGTCTTGCCGTATGTATTGCTACGTCACCTGGCAGGTAGTTGTCATGGTCTCTGAGCGTACATGTAAAGTGAGGTTTTAGGACATGGATTTCCTTTACGTGTTTGTGGCATCTTAGAAGTGGAGAGCGCACACACCAAGATTGTAGAGCGGCGTAAGAATCATAAACCAGAATTTTATTCATCAGCTGAAAATGACCCCCTCCCCCCTCGCCCCCCAAGCCATGTTTTACATTATCTTGGCTACTTTTCATGCAACCTTACCAAATATGTTTGCACAACAACAAAAAGATGGCAGTGTCGAGTGCCTCCGCCTTGGAAGCTGGCACCTTTCCGCTGTTGTCGTCATGCAATTGACGAGTAGTCAAGAAAATGTGCAATATCGCGGAAGGCAGGGAAAGTCACTTTCAGCTGCCGTTTGATTGTTCTAAGCTCCGCTATGTCATTGGCACGTGGATTGCTTCGACCGGCTCTCAAACTTTGCCGAGTGCGCAGGCATCTATTTTCTGTTAGGTGTCGTAAGGATGGTGTTTACGCATATTCAATAGCTTTTCATTTCATAAATGTCAGGGGCCATCCTGTCCTGCAAGAAGTAAGTGACAATCATTCTTGTAAAATTTATTGATTCGATCTATGCAGCTCAAAAAAGGAGCTCCAAAACATTGTAATTCTTATAAGCCCTCATTTCAGTTCTTGCTCATATTATTGTGGCCTAATATACAGGTACCAAAAAAGCAGAAGACAGATGGTCCCAAGGTTCCTAACAGTGGCAAGGGGAAAGGGCCACAGCCAGCAAAGCCTGAGGAGAGAATGAACCCTCTTCAGAGCCAGCTGGAGGAGGAAAATGCGGCCTTGCGGGCAGAGCTCGTGGTAATGCAGGGGGAGTTCCTGGTCGAGCGGCAGCTGACAAGGAGGCTGCAGGAAGCTCTCCTGGACAGGATCGGTATGCTTCTTTCCTTTAGGAGCCCTTCGGTGCCACTGAGACTGGGTACAATAGGAAAAACGGACAAGTTCCCTCCTCAGTTAGAGGCACATGTAGGTCCCCTTTGTTTTTAAATATTTGTCTGTTATTTGGAAAATATTTTTCAATCAAAATATTTTTCAAAAAATGGCGCTCACTGCTACGTGGATTCCATCTTCACTGTGTTTCTGTGACTTGGCGGGCATTAGGTGATTGGATAACCCTGGATAATTGTACAATATTTTGGCTAATCGATAAAAAATTGTTAATTTTTTAATTAATGGTGTAACAGACCATGTTGGAATTGCAGTTTTAAAAGGAGTGATTTCAAGGGCCAACCCAATTGAAACAAGTTGTGAAAACTCGAGGGGCTTTGAGATGCTAATGGTGCAATTTTGGGATTCATTACCTGATTTGACAACCACATGCTGTAACAGCTCAAGAAGTTGCGCACCTATCAGTGCACAAAACAGTTAAATACTGCAAAATTTCGAGCAAGCGCCCCCCCCCCTCCCCACGCAAGTCAAAATTACCTAGAAGGGGGGGGGGGGGGGGGGCGGGCGGGCGGGCTATCCCGGAATGGCACCGAATTCAAGATGGCGACAACATTTTTCCGACGGAAGAAGAAAAAAAGCGCATGCGCACGAATTTAATATTTGATCTATCTCTGAGAACATAGACTTTATTAGGCCAAAGATATGTCACTGCTACGTTATTCACTTTCAAAACCACCAAAAGACTCCTCAGAGTCGGTCGCAAGAAAAAGTCTGCAGAATTCCGCGATGTTTCCCAACTGCATGCCATTGGCTATTTTGACAGCCTGCTCAGAAAGAAGTAGGTTGCTAACGGCTCATTCTGCACTTCTCTTGCGCTCCAGGTATTCAAAAAGCGCGTCGTCCACGTATTCACTGAACACCGGCGCACCGTTATTAGCTTTCGTCGAAGTTTGGCTTTCCCGTAGTTCGGCTGTAGCAAACTCAAAATTCTGGTCCCATTCCCATAGCGGGTCGAGCTTGATGTGTTGAGACGTCTGATATACGTTTTGTAAGAATGCATAGCCGATCTGACACCTCCAAAACAAAGCCAGAGTGGCGCGTGGCGATAGGGCTGCAAAGTAAGGTTGAATTGGATTCTTGGACTGAATTTCACAGGCCAGTGTTGCCTGGGCGTGGTTAGCACGGTGCGTGATCCGGGTGCGTAGCGGGGAGTGGGGGCGCTTTCCCGGAACGGCGTGAAAATGTGAAATTAGCAGTGAAGTTGTGTGGGGTGGGGGGGGGGGGGGGGGGGCTTTTGCTGAAGTGGGGGCGCTTGCTGGAAATTTTACGGTAGTCGTTTCAGGCGGCTCGTCACCAGCGCGTTCTTGGTAAATTCGCCCGTCGAGGTAATGACAAGTGCACAAAATGGGTACGTCGCCCTCCGCATATTGCACTGTTGCTGCGTGCGGTTCTTTAATCTGGCGAAGAAAATGCAAAAGTTGATAGATAAATATCAAGTAGCCCCTTGCCTTTTTGCTAATTGCTTTAATCTGATTAAGCTCTTATAATTGCCGTCTTTAAAACTGCACTTGCGAAATGGCCCATGAGACCACTAATCAAAAAGTTAATTAACATATTTTGGTTAATTAGTCCAAATAATGTCATGGTGGTCGGGTCTAGTGCATGCAGATGGATAGCTAGGTTGTTGAAGTCTATGGTCATGGAATATGTAGGGTGGAAGTTTATAAATGTAGAGATGTTCAAAGCTTAAAATTTTATACTTCTCAAAAAGCGGAGCGGTGCGTGCGTCATAAGCACAATTGTGCATTAGACGAGCAGATTTTTTTTTTGTAATAAATGCAGATGTGTGATATTTGTCCTCAATTTCTGACCCCAGACAAGAAAGCAGTAATAAACCTTGGTATATATCAGCGCATAATACAGTTGGTACTTCAGCCGTTCCGGTAAAAGGTGCTTTGCAGATGAAATTAAGCCTATTGATTTTGAGATTTCGTTTCGTTTGACCTGCCATATAGGAAGGTTTCTTACAGCCAGGTACGAGTGTTCACTTTTTAAGGACAAATAGTTGGAATGATCAGGATGATGAAAATAGTAGGGTATATGATGAAAGACATGAATTAGGACACATCGGGACAAAGCAGAACTTGTCTCCATCTACGGTTGTCTGAATAACTAGCCAATTAGTTAATTTTGGTATTCACCCAGCTTGAAGTGCTGCAGCACTCAAAAAAAATTTACGCTCGACCGTCTTTTGTGTGGTCAAAGCTGGGGTTCATGGCAGGTGTGTATGGAGTGACGGAAGTGCTACGCCATTTGCGCTAAATTGCGCCCTGAACGTGACTCCAGTCATGTGATTGCTGCGCCAAACTGCGCCAAGGGGCTAACCCTGCTACACGCTGCTACATTTTGCCAAAATATGGGCAAAATATAGCAGCGAATATCAAATACCGTATTTGAAGCTCTTGCACAAAAATTTTAATACACATACAACCCTAATCAGAACTAAAAGATTCCAAAACAGCGAGAGTGGTCAGATGTTTTACTGCAGTGCGAGTTAAATGTTTGAGCATAGTCTGACGACAGTGATGTGCATACCGCTTTATATTATTTTAGTGTGGGGGCAGCATTGTGTTGACGCACATTGTGACAGAAAGGATGAAGGCTGTCCTTTTGCAGCGGTAGTAAGAACGCAGACACCCAGTCGCTAGGCAAGCGGTCTGGTCGTTGACGTGGGTAGTGGCACCAACAACTACCACAAGTGCTCGGTGATTGCTGCAGTAGGTTGGGAATGCAGGACATTCGATGAACGTCGTAATGTCCTTTGCTAAAACAAGGTTGATAATGGTGCCACTGCGGGACAGACTCATAGTGGCCTCCATAAGTTTGTACCGGCGAGGAGGGTGATCTACGACGGCGACATTCAGCCAGGCTGTTGTCTGCTTTCACGGCAAAGATTGATTATGCGCGACGCCGATGCCAACATTGCAAACCCCGCAAAACGTCCTTAATGCAGCTGTTGCTGTAATTGCAGTGGTACTTCGGTGTGTGCGGGACGGGTCTTCTCTTTGCTGTTGGTCTGCAGTGAATAGGCTTCCTCTGGACGGTTGTCGCGAGCCACACTGGCTTTTGGAGCCCTCAACTCGAATTGCCCAGAACGGTGAGATCGGGCAGACGACAAACAAAGCGAGGGTCACCACAGAAACCTTTCCTCCTCTCACAGAGGTCTCCCGTGCACCTTGCAGAAAGCCCATGCGTGCGCGGTTGACATTGGTTACGCTCGACAGCAGACGACATTGCAAACCCCACAAAACTTACAAAAGGCAGCTGTTAGTGTAAAAGGTTTATGAATGATATTTGTGTGCCTTTTATGGACTCGGGTTTTATGGACTCGGTATGAAACTTGGGGTGTTTGCATTGTAATGTTTTTGAGCAGTCTCTTCTTGTATATGGCTTACAGTCCGCTGATGGCTGGTGCTCGGTACATGCATCAGCTCGGTTTGCAAGTAGCCCCTGCTTACTGAGGGGCGATTTTTTGTGTGTCTTGCTCGGTAATGTAAAGAGGAAATACATTTGCAGACCTGCTGGTTACCCGCCCAGCCGTGCTGCCTGGAGTGGAGATTATTCCCGAGGCTTCGTGTTTCTCAGATTCATTTGTTGAGACTAGTAAGTGGGATCTTTAGAAAAAGGTTCAGCATTGTAGACTTCACACAGATACTTTATGGGGCACAAGTTTGACTGGGGATCTAATTGAAAGTTTCAAATGAAGCAGGTGACTCCGCCAGCCCAACACCATCAGTCTTGGTACCACCATACCTGGCACAGCCACCCCTAGCCCCCCACTGGCTTTGGCACCAGAAGCACCAGTACCGCAAGCCCTGGCACCGCCAGTCCTGCCTCAGCCAGTTCCACTACGGCCAATCCTGCCACCACTAGTCCCCCCACAACTAGCTTCGGCAGAACAAGCACCAGTACCGAAAGCCCTGCCACCGCCAGTTCTGCCACAACCAGTTCTGCCACAACCAGTGCTGGCTCCACAAGCCCCAGCACCACCGCTTCTGGAACCGCCAGTCTTGGCGGATCCAGAAATCGAAGTACAAGAGCAAGTGCCAGCCGCACCGCCAGCCCAGGAAGAGCCTGTAGTGCTTCCCGGCAATGCTGCTGAAGTTCAGGTGAAATAATTTTTGTGTATGCCTATAGTCAATGACAGTTCAAGAACGAAGGGCGAGAAAAAGGAAGGGTGGAGAGGAGGAAGCATCCCCCTCTCTCCAGCCTTCCACCAACTTCCTCCTCCCAACCCTCAATTTCCCTCGCCCTTCATTCTTGACTTTTCACTGACTAGTTCCATGCCGTGGCCAGGCAAAGAGCTGCGTGTGGCAAATGGCTGCTCACAAACTGCTCCATCTGTCGGTGAGATTGGGACTTGAAAATGTTGCACTTATAACTGAATATCTGACAGCTAATGTAAGGGTAAGTAGCGCAGCGATTATCGATGGAACAAAATATCTGAGATGTCAACATTCCGAAAACGTGCTGAGCCAATTCTCGGCTTCTAGTGTTATGTCAACAAATGGCAGTGGACCAAATCTGCGTTGCCATTTCTTGGCAGAAAAGAAATTATTTTAATTGGAACCTAAAGGGCGACTCCGGCCAAAGTTAAAAAGGAAACAAATTACTGGTATCGCTTTAGTGACACAGAATACGACCCCAGCCAAAATATTACGTCAAGGGGACGCCGTATTCTTAACTAATGCCAATAATAAAAATGCGACCCGCTGCGAGCAGCCGCTCCTTAGGGGGCCGCCAGCGGATCACCGATCGCTAAAGCAACCTCGGGCGGTGACGTCATGATCATTCTTTTTTTTTTTTTTTTTCCTGGTTCGGACGGGCTTGTTTGTTGCGTGGTCGAGCGGGGAAAGTGTGCTTCTTTGAGACGCTACCGCCGCCGCTTCGGCTGGTGCTTGGTGTGTTTAGCCGTTGCTTTATCTTTAGCTCGTGTAGCTTCAGCATAGCCTTTTGTTTATTTGCTTGTGAGGACTCCAAGGCTCATTTTAGCGAGTAATTCGGTGCGCACTCGCGCACCGAAGAAGCACTCTTCCTGCGAAGTTCGTCAGCATGTGGCAGTGGGTCATGTGCACATCGGTTAAGGCTCCAGCTGTCGTCGCCTTCGATGTCTTCACTAAACAACGTGTCTGCTGAAAAAAAAAAAAAAAAGCCCGCCCAGTGTGGAAATTGGCACACGACCTTGACGCAGGGATTCAAAATAAAAAGCTTTCTTTATCCCATATGGAGAAAGGAGGCAGAGATTTAAAAAAAAGCAGCATTTGTGGGTTGCCGATATCTGTCCTGCATTAAATTAGTGAAAAGGATGATTCCAGCCGAACCACAGTGAAGACATAAGGTAAAACATGCAGTCAACATAGCAATGAACTTCGCATTACTAAGTGGTATGTCCTGCACAAAAGGTAAACATGATAAAAGTATCTAGATCAATAAAGCAGTCATTGTCAAATGCAGTGTTGAACATGGAGCATTCACGCTTCGTTGAATGGGGAATGGTGGGCATGTAGATTACAACCACTAACTAGCTCCAATCACAAGTTTTTTTTGTGTTTCTTATGAGTGCGGCAAGCCTTTTCTTTGATATTTTCGCAAATTAGGTTTTTCAAACGTAATTAATTAACTAACTTTACAAAAAGTTAATCAACGCCTGCCGTGCGCGCATTCCACCGCTCATACAAACAGCAACAAGCAATAGGGTATTTTGCCGCAGAAAGTTATTTCCGCCGTTTTAGCGAAATAAACGACTACGGTATTCAATTTGGCGTACGCCATACCCACTACCATAGTCGAAGCAGAGGGGTAGTGAGATTGGTATCCTACATCGACACCGAGCGAGTTCACTCGCCTGCCAGTCGCTAGATTTTGGGTATACGCACTAACTATTGCTACATATGCTGGGTATCTACCACGTATACAGAATTAAAATGAAAGCAACTTACCTTTTATCTTTAAACGGCTAGCGCAACAGACATAGGTGCCGCTTGGACCGCATACTCGTTAAAGCACTTCGTTGAACAAGAACGACGATAACGTGAAGTCCACCTAGCGACTGATGTCCAGTGTTGCTGGGGCCTCGAGCGGCTAGTTTCGATTTTGTTGACCACGCCCCAGACAAAACTTTTGAGGCGTCGATATCTTTAAAAGTACGCACAATACCGAAAAACAAATTACACCTTGTAATTCACGGACGCTGACTGTGCTAGAACAGTCATAATCCCAAAATCAAAACTATGGACCGGAGTTACCCTTTAATGTTGCAAAACGTTTTAATATGGGGCACCTGTTCTTCTGTTTTGCACTCCAGAGCAACACCATGGCTGGTTCTTATGGGAAGCTGGTCTTGTTTGAAAACGACTTCAAAAACTGCCTTAAAAAAAAAAGGCAGCTTTCTTTTGTTGTTTTTAGGAACATGTGTTTTCTTATCTTTTTGGGGTACTAGCACACCGCTCAATGCTTTACTGAATTTTAGGACGCCTATTTTTGCGCTTGCAAATGGACGAGAAAAACGGAGCCTCACTATCTGCATTCTCATTTTATTGGTCTCCGAAAAAGAAGTGCATCAAGAGTGACGTTGCGAAAGAGTGTTGGTTTCAATTGGAGGAAAAAAAAAACTCCAACCCAAAAACACTTAAAAGGTTATGACACAAAAATTAAACGGACAGATTATTCTTCAAATGAAATGCTCAAAGGCTACTTAGTATACACACCAAATTACGAAATTTTTATAGCTCTAATAATTGCAATAACCAATTTACAATTTTTTTTTTCATTTTCATTTAGCAACGAGGCAACGCTGCCCAAGTTAGTCACACAATGGTGTCCATAAACCACGTTATCATGGATGCACTCTCTCATTCTAGGCGCCCCCATGATCGCCCAAGCTCTCCTTGCCGCGGTACGATCAAAACTGCTCATGCAACTCGGCAACCCGAACGCTATTCTCGCTCTCACCCCCGGCTTGTTGACCTTCCACCCTGCATGCACTTGCGAGATATTGCCGGACAACGGTGACCACAGCGAGTTTGACCGTAACTCGCCGTCGCTGGAGATGGTCGCCAGCGGATCGCAGTCAAAATGAACAGCTTCCAACATCTCTGGATAGCAATCACTCCCATCGCTGCTGCGATCAATGTTGAACACTTTGACAAGGCGAGCAGTGCCGTAGACGTAATCGTCATGAACCACATGCTCGAAACGCGGAAGGTAAACGAGGAAGCTGAAGCTCGAGACTCCCAAGAGAGGCAAGTCCGCGAGTGCGTGCAAGGGGGCGCCGCACGGGAGGCTGGCTAGTTCACCAGCCTCCCGCTCCGCCTGGATCCGCCCCTTCGAAGGACCAGCATATAAATCAATTTATCCACAAAACTATCGCGCCATTTTCAAAACAAACTTAGCAGAATTATAGGAACGTACAATGGGTCGTAGCAGTATTGTTTTCTCATATTTTACTTTTGGCGTGTCATAACACCTTTAAAAGAGGTTCACAACGTTTCAAGGTCGACTTGACCCTTTCTTCTGAGGGTGACTATGTGGAATGGGGCAGCAACAGCTTCGACCTCTTCCTTTTCTACCTTCAAGCATCTGCATTGACTCGCTGCATTGCATCGCGTCGCGCTGCATCATGCAGCGCATCACCTCCCCATTGTCTTGTTTGAAGGGTCGCAAAGGCAACTCGTAATCACATCTCGTTGCAAGCGGACACAGCGCAGCCAAACGCTAATGTCTGAACCAGCCTGTTCAGATATTAGCATTTGGATAAAGTCTGATGCAAGATTTGATGCAAGTGCTCTGGGTCTCGTGCACTGGTCGAAAACGCCTTCACTCCGGAATCCGGACTGAATCGTCAGTCGGATTTAATTAGTTTACATACTGCGCTATACACATCTTTTTTTTTTGTACTTGATAGCATGCGCAGCAACTTTCGACTTGAATCCCGTATGACTGTTGAAGTGGTACTTGCCCATAGCTCTCATTGCGCGAAAAGGCAGACAAATCACGACGCTTTGACACGAACTAAAGAACAAAAGAAAACCTACCAAGAGCGTACAGTGGCGTTCAGAAACCTGAGTGCACGCGCGAACCGAGCCCGCTGAATCCCCATTCCTCGCGCGTGCCACGGAAGGTGACATATCCTTCATCTTTTCTCGATGTCTTCCAGCCGCAACATAAACGCATCCCGACGGTGCGGCCAAACAGGACCGAGGTCGGCAGCCATTGTGCCATACGGTGATACGGATGAATGGAGAGCAAATATCGGGGACGCGGAGACGTGCCGCTACGTGCTCAGGCGGTGGCTAGTGCCACCTAGCGATATATATTCATAGAAACTTTCATGCATTGCAGTGGGCGCACCTCAGAAACAAGGGGGTGCGGTGCATACATGAATAATTTCTCTTATTTTATTTTGAAATATTTTGTCCTAAGTACGGCGGTGCGGCCCTTACACGCAATTATACGGTACTATTTAATAAGTATTTTAATTGCTTGTGTGAGATAGTTCTATCATCATATACATGCAAGGTCACTTTCTGCTGGGCAGAAAATCTTTCCTCAGTATATAAGCCTACAGCACAAAAACAAAACAAGTACACAGAGAGAGTGCACCGTCCTTGTTATTTTGTTTCCCTATCTTTTTGTGTATTCATTCCGTTTTTGCACTGTAGGCTTATACGATGCATCACCAACTTGCTCAAGCTGCCACCTTCTCCTCAGTGTCGTTTCCCCCTTCCTTCTGGCTGTGTTCGTATTTCCAAAAAAAGCTGGTGAGGGAGTTTATCTCCTCAGGAAAGAAAACAGGCCTCATACTTTATGGGAGAAGGTAGAAATTTAAAGGGGCCTTGCAATCTTATTTAAGCGTCTACCTTTTTTGCGGTTTCCACGTCTCTTGGGGTTAGCGCAAGCCAGCGGGCACGGAGAGAGTAACTAAATATCAGTGCGTCATATTTTAACCGGACGACGCGGAAACCTCCTCCACCGACGAGGGCGACCCGCGGTATCGAAAGCACGCAAAATGTAACGTCTTTGATCCTAGGCTTACCACTGGTCAGAGCCGCTAAAAGCTTCTTTTTAGTCTACCTAAAAAATATAAGTGGCACGAACCGTTTCAATTACTTATAAAAGTAGTTTTTGTTCACTATTTTAGATCAGAAAAGAAACAGATGCTGTTTATAAAGTGCGGAAACAAGAAATGACCCGTCGACATACCCGCCACCAAGCGGTGGAAAAGGCGACACATACTAGAAAAGAGTAGTGGGATCAGGCGCCGACACAGAAAGGTCCCGGATGTACGCGGCGGCGCTGCGGTCGTATGGATATGAGGATCCGACCGGCTCCGAGCGTTCCGAAGGCCTTCGGAACGCTCGGAGGTTTGGCCGTTTCGCGGTATGGCAGCGCGAAGTGGCTCCCATTCTGAACTGATCTTCACCCCGTGTTTGCTGTCGTTTGTGGCCAATGAGGTGTCATGCCGAATTAGTGCTTAATCGCACAGCAAATGCAATGAGAGCCGCTCTGGTTGCCCGCTGCATACAGCCTAACCAGAACATGCTTTAGTGGCACCCTCTCGCGCCGTCGACACGGACTGTGGCAGCCGTGAGCTCCCGCGATGAGCCCACTACCCCTTCCCTAGTTCAAGGCCACTCAAGCAACCAAGGACGTCATGAGGAAGCTTATTTTTTGCTTGTTTTTGTAATTTTAATTTGCCTATAACTTTTAAAACAAAGCGAATTTCGAGAAAAGAAAAGTTTCACTAAGTTACTACGTTCAGTGCGCTCAGGTTCGGTGCAAACTAAAAACCAGTAAAAAAAGTCCTTGCAGGGCCCCTTTAAGGGCTCTTCCTACCTTTCTGTGTATATGTCAGGTCTAAGCATAGGATCACATGCATTCCATTTCTACTTTCAGCCATTTCTGGAGCCCGGTGACATGGAAGCACTGATGGATGCAGGCACGGACTCCATATTCGTTCGGGACATCTGCAGAGCGCTATGGCCGGATAACCTGAGGAACAGAAGCCTCACAGGGACCCCCTGCCGTCGTCTTTTGAAAAGTGGCGCATTGGGAAGGCAAGCCCTGACTCCTCAAAAACTGAAATATATTCGCCGTAAGTAAGCATTCTTTTACTTTTATTTAAAAACGTTAGTCTCTTCCTTTCTTTTGTCTGCCTTTTCGACGATTCAATATATTTCTTCTAGCGTCAGGGCGGTCCATTTCCTACACATCGTCGTGCGTAGTAGTGCGCCGCAGTGTGCCAGCACGTGCTGCAAACGTGTGGAACCGGAGACAACCAGAAGGTTTCGAGCATTAAGCTTGTTAACTTTTGCAAAGACAGGAGCGAGCGCGACAGATCAATGGCAGAGGCACGGAGAGAATGCAGGTACTAGCAGAGCAGGAGTTGGCAGGAAACTGAACATTGTCATTCTTTCATGGAACAAGAAAGACAGAAAGGGGAATCAAAGTAGAAAGAGAGAAGAGCGGTGGCGCAAGGGAAGAACGTAGGACATACTGTTCTAACGATGGGGACGAATCTCTGGAATGTTTCGCTGCTGCTGCTTGGGAGACTCGCGTGTCTGTGTGCACCTGCATTGTTTGGTTCTCAGTGTTTTCCCGCAGGTCATCGTATGAGGAAGGACAGGTGAATCTCTCAACGTGTTATACGGACATTGCTTTTATGGGGAGCTAGCCAGGACTGTGTTAATTCGTTGTGAAATGCAGGACGTCGCATAAACCAGGGATGTGTAATTGAGGTTCCCCTCTAATCTGGGCCGCACTGCTACTGCGTGGAAAAATCTCAACTCCCAGCTGTTGAGCTTTCCTTTGAAAGCTCTGGGTTGAGGTATCATGTGTGCCACTTTCCAAAGTAACTGTGTGAGCCAAAGGTTGTAGTACCTTTCCACATATGCGAAAAAATATACTTTTCGTGGCGGCACTGGTCAGCTGAAGGGACTGTTTTCCGCCCACATGTCTATAAACCTTGTACGAAGAGCCTTTTGTAGGCACAAAGATTGGTTGCCACTAGTCATGACAGCACTAAGTATTGCTGTTTTCCCTCCAAGACTGTATTTTCCAGGAGGTCAGTTTCGTGGCAGTGGCATCACAGCTTTTTCAGGCCCAACAGTGGTACAGCGAGAAGGGCACATTTTATGCCAGCAATTATTTATTTATTTTTTAGTTTAAAAATACTGCCCATCCCCATTAGGGTACGGTACAAACAAAATCAAGCAGGTATCGGTACAAATAAAAACAACACAAAATTTTTGAGGCGCGCAAAAAACGGTAATTTTTACTCAAAGTTCAATGAAGTTTGAGGCATCATACACGAAATGCATTTGCAGTGACCTTTCTCTACAGGCTTTGACAGTGAAGTAAATAAAAGGCAAATTGTGTTGAGTTCGTTGAGACAGAGAAAGGTCAGTCTGCCTCAGATTGGCTCTAAGTTTTCTGCCGTAAATGAGCCATATAACCAGTGCAGCATGACTGCTAGCCTGGGGTCTTTAACGTGCATCGCAGAGCAGTGATTACACGTATGCGCACCAGTACGATGCTCATCCAGATTGAAACGGGCAGGGCAGGGATCGAACCCAGGATCCCTGGGTTCTTCATCGCGAGCTTTCGCTCAACATGCTCCAAGCTAAGACGCGTTAGGCCACTCGGCCACCGTTTTCCCACGACAGTGAAGTAGGGATTGATAAATTTATGTAGTTATAAGGCATGAAATCAAACATCACAAAGAAAAAAATCCGTACCCCTATTGTTAGGGGCTCTGATGCCTCATTTTCAATGAGCAAGCGTCATGCTCTCATGTATAGATTGTTTTATGGTGGGTGGCACCATTTTGAGACTGAGAGAGAAGATGGGAAAGGGGGGAGGAGCTACCGGTACTTTCTCACTTGCTGGTGTGTTAGAAAGAGGGGAAGTCCCGGATGAGAGTCTTCGCCCGTGTTGATTGTATGCATTGCGCGAACTTCGTTCGCGCTTTCTTCTTTGTTTTAAACTCCCAAACCTAATTAGAGCCACAGGCTTCACTGAAGACAGTCCTGCGGTCATTGGGCCACCATTTCTCGGTTATAGGGTGCACAAATAACAACAGAAAGCGTCAAATACTCTCCGAGGATCTATGTAGCTTCCACGGAATCCGGCAATGCGTGTGTGGCTGCAGTGTCTTGAAGCTCCATCGCTTTCCACATGACCCCGATCTCCGGCGGCAGTGGGTTGCATCCGTAAACCGAAAAGACGTTTCCCCAATACCATCCTCTGTGCTCGGAACATTTTGTGAATGGAGCGTCCACCGAACTTAACGCTGTACCGTCGATGAACATGGGGTACGCTCGCAAGGTTCCTGCAAGCTTTCTTGTGATAAGTGTTGTTTCAGCTTGTAACTTTTTGTAACTGAATTTATCCTAATATTTATGTTTTGAAGTGGTCACACTGGCTCGAGTTTATCATCTACAATAATTAGTCGAAGGCTAATTTCTGCCGCCGGGTGTGACTGGAAATTGTCGATAAGTTAGTTCTATCGGTTTTCCTGAATCGCGATCTCCTGCGCAATACCAGTTAGCCATGAATTTATGTTGGCTGTCGCAACGTGACAAGATTCTGCTTATTTTCTAATTTCAGTACATAATGTAGCTGGAAAGAAACCTTCAATTTCTGTTGCTGAAAGTTGAAACATGCTCATGCATCGATTTCGAATCGGTAAATCATTGGTCGTCTCGCTTCGGCCATAGGCCCATCTCGACTTTGCCGTTTTCAGTTCTCGAAAAAAGACACACTCTTGATACAGGATCCTCAAATAAAACGTGTTGACGAGTGTCTTTTGTCGAGAACTGAAAATAGCAAAGATGAGATGGGCCTATTGCTGAAAAAGTCAATCAATGATTCAACGATTCAAAATGGATGCATGAGCATGTTTCAACTTTCAGCAACAGAAATTGAAGGTTTCTTTCCAGTTACATTGTGTGCAAATTTAGAAAATAAGAAGAATCTATTCGCATTGTGATGGTCAGCATGGGTTCATGGCGCTCTGGTATCACGCAGGAGATTGCGATTCAGGAAAACCGATAGAACTAACTTATCGACAATTTCCAGTCACACCCGGCGGCAGAAATTAGCCTTCGACTAAGTATTGTAGATGATAAACTCGAGCCAGTGTGACCACTTCAAAACATAAATATTAGGATAAATTCAGTTACAAAAAGTTACAAAAAGTCATGTGGAAAGCGATGGAGCTTCAGGACATTGCAGCTGCAATCGCATTGACAGATTCCGTGCAAGCTACATAGGTCCTTGGACAGTATTCAACGCTTTCTGTCGTTACTTTTGCACCCTATAACCAAGCAATGGTGTCCCGATGACCGGGGGACTGTCGCTATATAAGCATGTGGCTCTAATTACGTTTGGGATTTTAAAACACATAAAAAAAGTGCAAACGAAGTTCGGGAAATGCATATACCCAACGCCGGCGAAGCCTCTCATCTAGGACTTGCACTCTTTCTTTTGGGGGGAAGCTCCGGTAGCCCTTTCCCCCTGTAGTGGTTTCGGGCCCTCATCACATCATTGTCTTGGAGGTGTGACATCAACCCATCCACCAACTACAAACTGTCGAGATAGTCACGAGCTATGTGAAATGGCTGCATCGTTTTTTTATGCATTGATCAGTTTGCAACTTCTGATGCTCTATCCTCTTGCGTTTTGAATCAGGTGAATAGACAACGAAACTTCATCAATAAATATCTCAAAGTCCCGTCCCATTTTGCAAATTGTTTTAGGTTGGGCTAGCAGGGTGTCTACCGACGGTGAAAACCGGAAATTGTCAGGGAATTTTAAGAAACCTGGAAAAGTCAGGGAATTGTCAGGGAAATTTCCAAAAAGATTGCGGAGTCAGAGAATTTATCCCATGCTTGCCCGCTTACGCTAGAAGCGCCAGGCACGGGCAGGCATAGCCTTGAGCGCAGTCAAGTGCGGCGTCGCAACCCCCTAGGCACGACACGACCCGCCCAAGCTGACGGGCGCAGACGGGCGGGTACAGTCGCAGTTCCGCCATGGCAACTTTCCACGCGCTGCGCTTCACACAAGAGCATGTGCGAAGCTGGCGGCTCATCACTTTTTTAGTACACTCTGAAGCCACTAAATAAGCTACACCTTAGAGTAGCAACGCTAAAGTATGGCGGCTCAAGATGTACTCACAGTTGCTAGTGAAGCAGAGTAGCAGCAGCCATTTTCTTTAGTTTGTGACGAGTCAGGGGGTGTTGCTCTATTACGAGGAGAAACAGATACTCTAGCCGATACTAGGTGGCGCGAGTCACCACTCACTCAGAGGAAACCAGGCGTCGTTCATTCATCTACCCTCTGAGGGGTGCGCGCCTAGCGGTCCATTCGTTTGTCAGATATGGTGTTTTCGCGCCTCCCTGTAAATGCAACTGGATGCCTGCACTCCACAAGCTCTGCCACGTGCGTTTGTCGCTTTGGGTTGTGCTTTCTATTGTGTAAGTTTCCGGAAGTGGAGATATGTGAAAGTGACTATGTTGCTGTCGAGGAAGTGCTCCTTCAACTTCAACTGGACAAACCCGGACATATCCACGAATGCAAGTTGTATTTGGCCCGTCCCAAATAATCCAAATAGAGCTTACTGCACAATGTGCTGCAAGAAGTTCTCCTTGAGCAACATGGGGAATAGGGCGATTACTACTCATGTTGAGGGTAAGAAACATCAAGCTGCTATGAAATATCTGCAAGGCGTTTCCCAGATCCCAATCGTATTTTTCAAGACTGCGACAAATGTGGACTAGCCTTCCGCGACAGCAACGGGCATTTTGTCCAGAGGTAGCGATAGTGCTTGTAGGGCTCCAGCAATGCATCTAACCACCGCCACGGAAGCTCTTAGGCCCTATGTGAAGGCGTTGGTGGGTGGCTTTTTATTGAAGAACGAAGTCACAAAGGGGGCCGAGATCATGTGGTGTTTGAACACTAGTTACTCGTGGATCTTTCCGTTTAGCGGCAGCATCTGCCTCGCTGTTTCCGTTGATGTTCCCCATGTGTGAGACCGCCAAAAAAATGCAGCTTAGAAAAGACAAATTGGGATATACCATATGTCATGGTATCGGCCCATACTTTCAAGAGAAGTTGCTAGCAAGCCTTTCTAGCGTGCCATATCTGCTGGTTGCTTTTGATGAGTTTATGAACAAAGTAACTCGGAGAGAAAAAATGGATATGCTGGTCAGGTACTGGGACCAAACTCCCTGAAACAGTAAAGCTTGGTCTATGCTGTATTCTAAACATCTTCCAAAGTAAATAAAATACTTTGCTTTGTGAATAGTGTCTATCTATAATATATTTTGTTTTGGTGTCGGTAGTTGTGGGTCAGAAAATTCAATTAAAATAGTCATGGAAAACCTGAAAAGTCGGGGAATTAAAAAAAAAAAAGCAATTTGGTAGACACCTTGGTTAGGCTCTAATTTTAGCTGCCTCAAAACTGCAATTACGACATGGCCCGTAAGATTACCAATTAAAAAGCTAATGAACAAATTTAGGTTAATAATCAAAATATTGTTGTGGTTATCCACCCATCTAATGTCCCCCGAGTCCCCACAACACCCAGTGAAGACAGCATCGATGTAGCAATGAGCTCTCTTTTTCAAGGAACTGTTCCAGTTTTTACCTGTGTTCTGTTCTTCCTTACTTTTTTTTTTAATTCTCTCGGATGTTGTTTAAGGTCTTGCGTCCACTGGTACAGTCACCTACTTAATATTACATTATATTCCAGGTGCCCTCGCAGCATACATCGAGAGGAACCCGTCACCAGTTGTGTCGGCCGCCCTGAGACTTGGTCAGCTCAACACGCACATCCGGAGGTTGCTGGGAGACGAGAACAGAAAGCGCCACTGAGCAGCAGCAGCAGCATATTTTATACTCCGTGACAACAGTTGCGTGCAGTACAGGCAAAGGCAACGCCAAGCGAGGGGAGAAAGGGCAAGTAATAAGAAGGCTGGCTAGGAGGAGAGAATACTCTTTTCTTGAACGTTCCTAGTGCTGTCCCTTTGTCCCCTCATCCTCCTTCGCCCTCCTCTCCCGTCCCGCCTTCCTAGTGTTCGCCCTTTCTCTCTTTGCCTGGTGTTGCGTTCGCCTGCACTGCACACAGCTACAGAGTATAACTGCACTTTTATTGGAATTAACTTTCTGTTGCTTTTTTACTAAAGCATTTTTTTTATATTTTTAGTAACGGAGTGTCACATCTCAAGCTGAGTTCTTGTTTTTAATGTATCTTTTCTAAAAAAAAAAAAAAAAAAAAAAACTATGCTCATTTAATTTCGCACATATATTCTACATGTTACTGGCTTTGAACTGAACCGAAAAGAAAATAAATATGAGCATGCAGCATGCAAGAAAAAAAATAGTTCTTTCTAGTCATAAGCCATTAGGGGGAAACTTTTATATTTAAAATTTTTTTACGTTATAGTGTAGTGAATTCTTAAAACATTTCGGTTCAAACTATTGGCAAAATATTTTATAAGGTGTAAAAGTTCTAGTGTAATCGGATAAGTAGTTTCTTAGTCAAGGTATATTAAATTTATAAAAATGTCATTTTGGGAGCGCTGATTTTGGTGCCATATGCAAGTGGCTTGGGACGCTCACTCACTCTTGTTGCTTGCTTGTTTTGTTCCTTAGACTGCACATAATGTTTTAACACTAAAACTGCAAAATCAGTTTGAGCTAGAGGCAGCAAATGTTTGGAATATACATTTATAATTCTAGTCTTTCATATTTTTAAGTCACTATAGAAAAGCAAACATTTTTAATATATTTGTAACCATCTCGTCGTTTAGGTTTTTATGGCAAGAGGCAAAGCTCTTAATATAGTGTATGGGCAAAAAAATATATAACCGCTTTAAACAAATTGGAAATGGAAGTTTCATATAGTTTTGTACCTATGTGGTACAGTGTTTATGATCTGCTTGTATACATCTTTATTGTGCTTCCATTTGGAAAATAAAAAGGTGTGTTATGAAGCTTGAGTTTCTCCGAAATGAAAGATAAGTTGGAAACCTAGGTCTTTAGATACGTTTTGTAAGAAAATCTACCAAACCGTTGCATTTACACTGTCAGTGTTCGACAATGACCTTGAACAAGGTTGCGTGCTGGTTCATGCCTGTGAAACCAGCACAATTTTATACAACTCGCTTCTGTGATTATCTCATATTATGATTTAAATGTATAATCTAATTCAATTGTATGGTCCTTGCAGGCACGTAGCCAGGGGGGGGGGCCAAGGGCCCGGGCCCCCCCGAAATCTTCCATTTTGCTGGGGCCTCCTCTCCCCCCTCCCCATCATACAGCATTTTGTCATGGGCAGGCCCCCCCCCCCCCCCCCCCCCCGAAACAAAATCC
Source organism: Ixodes scapularis (assembly GCF_016920785.2). Taxonomy (NCBI): domain Eukaryota; kingdom Metazoa; phylum Arthropoda; class Arachnida; order Ixodida; family Ixodidae; genus Ixodes; species Ixodes scapularis. The sequence continues at coordinate 37,841,388 of NW_024609881.1, read as the reverse complement.
TGGCTGCGTGCCTGGATCCTTGTATGAAGCAGGTATGTGGAAGGTGTGCTGCCATATGGTTCCACAATGCTGTCATCGCCCTTTCGCTGGTATAGGATGTCCCCTAAAACGTTATGTTGTATGGTTTCGTTCGTCAGCATGGTTCCGTGCGCCTCCAACGTTCCGAGCGACTACATGCAGTCGCTCGGAACCACGGAGGCGCACGGAACCACTACGGAGGCGCACGGAACCATGCAGGCGAACGGAACCATGGAGGCGAACGGAACCATGGAGGCGAACGGAAGCATGTAGGCGAACGGAACCATGTATGGTTCCGTGCACCTCCATGGTTCCGTCATAATCCACTACGCTGGTATAGGATGTCCCATAATACGACACGCTTGTATGGTTCCGTCGACCTGTATCATATTCCATCTCAATCCGCTATGGTGGAGCCACATTTTCGCCGGTATAGAATGTCCCATATTACGGTTACGCTTGTATGAGGATTTTCCATCATCTTTCCGTCATCAAAATTTTCCAACAGGCATGGAGGGCAGGAAAAATCGATTGTAGATTTTTCCATTGCTTTTTTAGCAGTTTTCTTAATAGTTGTGGATTTAGAAATTTTTCGAAAAAGCAACCCGGGAGGAATATTTATTTTGATTAGGTAGCTGAAAATAATGATTGAGTACCCTTTAGTCAGTAAAATCGATACTGTGTGCCACTGCTAGTGCCAAGTCAAGATCTGTGCTTTTTTGGCATTTTGTTCAGAGCAGTACCCATTTTTGTCGGTCAGCCTCTTGGTGCGCCAACTAAAATCTTTCTATGTAGGTACCTGCCCTCTGCTGGTACATTCTACCCTCATGCTCAGTGAGTGTATGAACTGGAGTTGTATCCCCAGTCGACACTCGTTAATCATGAAGGTAGAAAAATCTTTCCATTGCAGGTAGTAGTTTTTTAATAGTCTTTACAATTGAATCTGAGTATTCGACTGAAATCTCTCAGGGTTGGGCCAAGGAGGATGAAACGAACGTGTTTAATCATTTGCCTTAATTAGGTACTTATCATTTCAAGGCCTGCATGGCCTTGTCGTCGGGGGTGACTATAGCTGTGGCAATAGAGGAGCATTTTTTTTATAAGTACAAGTACAAAGTATAAAAATAAAAGGATCTATGTGCTGATCGCAAAAGAATATGCTAGCCATTGTAATGTTTCTGTGCCAAGCATTTGAGTCTGATTTTTTTTTTCAGCTTTATTTTCAACCAGGGACTCATCATTGAAACGCTGGTGACGGACCGCCACATAGGAGTTAAGGCTATGATGAAGACAGACTACCCCGACTCCAAGCACCGCTTCAAAGCATGGCATCTTGCAAAAGGCAAGGCAATACTGGAAGTAATTTTTGAAACAAAGGGCAGGCACATACCATGAGCAGCTAGGCATTATTTGTTCAGACACGACTGAAATTATTTGTAGCAACAAGATTAAGTGTTTTCTGGCACAATAGATATAGACAGAGCTGCACAGTACTCTTCGTCATCAATACTTTGAGACTAAGTTGAACAAAAAGCTACACCAACTATCATGTTTTCAAGCTGTGCACAGCATTTCGGTCCAGGCATGCACAAATTTGTTAAATATTTCTGACAGCCCCACGGCATAGGGCCTGGTATGCGCATGAAGTTTTGTATCAACGCTTCTCATTTAGTATAGTTAGACCTATTCACGAAAAAATTAAAGCAACATTTTCGCAGAGTCCAATGCCGTTCACGCCTGCCTTCCCGCTTTGATATCTCTCCCCCTAATCTGTCCTTGCCCTCTCAATATGCCGTACCTCTGAACTGGAAGCCGCATAAGCATGTGTCTTTTCCAGGTGTCGTAAGTAAGGTGACTGCAGCAGGCAAGGGAAGAAATAAGATTCTCCTTTCCTGGATGAAATCGATTCGGTCGCATGTATATTGGTGTGCACAAACAAGTGGGGACAATGGGGACTTGATTCTTTCAAAATGGTGCTCCCTGATGCGGCACGCGGCCAACATTCATCTGCACCAAACACCCCTCTACCTTGCCTGCTCTCATGGTGACAATAGTGACCGGTGGTGGCTGCAGGAATGCAACTTCAGCAAACACTTTTACAACACCTTCAAATTTACGATTGCTTTGCTGAGCTCCAATAGAGGCTTGTCGACTATACTTACTTCTTGGCTTGCTTCATCACTCGGATTACAACTTGGGTCAATCCACCTCATCATCTTTGGAGCTATTGATTAGTGTGTCATCGTCAAAAAAACAGCAAAATGCATTGCCCAATCAACCTCCCAGGTAGCCTGAATAAATTAATAAAAGAAGCTGAGCAACAAATAGTAAGAGTGATGCAGGACAGGTTTATAACATGTCACCCCAAAACACTCAATGTGCGCCTTCAAAGAAACATGCACAGCCCTCTTGGAAAGTCAAAATCTTCACTGGCATACACTGCGGTTCCACTGAATGGCACTAAAATAGACACCTGGAGCGGCAGCGCCAAAGGATTGGGCACTCACTTTTCGCTCGTAGCGGTTTCTTTGCCTGGTTAGCCCACTCATATTTTCACCCGATTTGCTCTTGATGTTAGGTGGGCTATCTCTCGGGGATTTTACGGTACTCACCTATGACTGGGGACACAAATACCGCTCCGCTCAATGTTTTATATTGGTTTTCCAGAGATCAACTCGGGAGCAGTGAATTGTTAAAAATGGAAGAAAAACAGCAGCAGTACATTTCCTATGGCCTATAGCGTTCGTTTTTTATCTGCACGCTCGTTTGCGACCCTTCTTCCAAGTTGCCTACTGAATGCGAAAACGCCAAGAACAACTGAATAGACTGGTGACGATCAAAATAATTTACACATGAAAACAAAACGCTTTTGCGTTTAGTAGGCCACCCGGGAGCAGGTCGCAAACCAGTATGCATACGGAAAGCAACCTATATAGGGAATAGGAAATGCACTGCTCTCACGTTTGTTCAAGTATTACTACTCCGGAGTTTTCCGAAAACGATAGTCATTAAACTTAAAGTGAAATGACATTGGTTTTGTTCAGGTGTGTACATTTGAAATTCACTTTTCGTAGGCATTCCAAATGGGAAATTATTTATGGCCGCACCCTGTATAATCATTCCGGCAGTTTTTTAGCACTTTTTCCCTCTAGTCCGACCCAACCGTGATGCAATAACAGATATATAATTTGGACTTGACTTCATCAACTACTTTTTCAAATAGACAGCATAATCATTTGCAATTTTTCTTTTTCGTCAGGGACGGAACCATACGTGGCTCTCCACAAAATTGCGATGGCCCGTCACTTGTTAAAGGTCATTATAATGCTCTCTGGCGGCAGCCAGACTTATAAACTTGAAGCGTTTCATAGCGTGCTTATCCACTTTACACCAAAGTCCTCCCATTTTGGCTATGATGGTATGGTTGCACGGTAATTGTTACTGCCATTATAACTGGTTTTATGTTTTAGAACGAAGATCTTGGGCACCCGTTCCCGAAGTTTGCGGCGTGGGCATAACCGGAGGAGGGGAGGGTGCAAAGGGCGATAGTACGGGGGAGGAAGATTAGGTAATCACGTTATAATTTAACTTTATGTGATCACGTAACTATGTAAGGTCACGAAATTACAAAACCTGAAGTGATTACATGATCCGTAACCTTGCGTATTCACGTAAAATAATTTGACAATATCTTTATGCGGTTATGTTAAGCGATCATGTAACCTTGCGTGGTTACTTCACTTTACCTAAAGGAGCCGTTCGCAATAATGTAACTCTATGTAACCACGTAAAGTTACGCGATCATGTCACCTTACGTGATCTTGAGGTAACGTGATTACTTTTTTTTTTGACTGGTGCGTAATTACGCAACATTTATACGCGTAACAAAAGCGTAGAATAAAATTCTTTACCATATATCGCAAAATAAGAACAGATCAAGAGCTGCGCTCAAATTTTACATTACAGAAAAAGCATAAACGTGTCATTTTTTTATACCTCAATTTTTTTTAGGACCTGCATGGCAATCCTGCATTATAATGCCAATGCTGACCGCAAACAAGCACGAATCCGTGAAGGAAAGCTCCGATTCAGCCTGAGGCTCCGTAAGTCAAGGAAGGGGCAGTGGGTCCTCCGTTTTCTTATTGAAGCACCGCACCCTCTTACGGTAACAGAAAATGTTCACTACAATGCTGTGACAACATGAATTTGTTTCGTGAACATGGGTTTCTTTCTATGCTACTTGAAAACACTTCTCAAGTGCAGCTTGGCATTTGTTGAACAGTCCACGGATGGGGCCGTGGAGGGACGTCCTCGTCTGGAATCCTTGTGCAGCGGAGCCCAAAGGCCAGAGAAAGAAGCTGCTATCAGGGCCCACGTTTTAAGGTTCCTGCATTAGCAATACTGAAAACTCGTGTAAGCCTCCGAAGGGAAGTGTTTCCTTATCATGACCACCACACAGCACACCCGGTTGAACCTCTCAATCCTCCTCCATATCCACCATACAAATTTCCTGTAGGCGACGAACCTGTATGCCCTGTGTTGCGGAAAAAGAGCCGAGATACGAGCAGGGCAGCATGCATAGCGAGGTAAAAAAATGAAAGCCACAATTAGCTTAGGGGTCTAGCTGAGAAATTAGGGGGATCCAGATACTAACACTCAAGTAACTTTAGATGAATTGTGAACTTGTCTCAGTTCTTATCATTTTACCTCTTTTTCTCCATGCGCTTGCTCAAGGTAGGAAGGTGTGTACATTTAGATTTCGTGGTAGGCTATATCCAGTAGCTCTCTATTGAGACATACGAGGTGAAACAAATTATGCTCTGTAATGCAGGTTGTTGAACTGACTTCACCCGTGCAGTCCCGCCGCGACAACAAAGTCTATCGGCCCCTTCATTACAGTTGGCACAAGTGCATCTGCAGCCGACAGAAAAAGAGAACATTAAGATGGTTTTCAATGTTTTGCACAAAATGCAGGCTATTTTGATGTTGTACATAAATCTCACCAGTCTCCCTCTAGGTTTTTTGTTTCCTGAGTTAAGTCACTCTCCATGCAAAGCACTTCGGAAGGCGGCAGTGGGTCGTATGCGTAAGGATCGAGACACAATGTGACCTCTTCGCTATCGCCGCTGGAAGATGACATGGCCTCTAAAAAAATATACCATCCCAATATGTTTGAAAATTCGCAAGCACCTCCTAAGCACACTGATGCTGATCAAACATCAATGAATACACGAAGTAGAAGATTCAGTAGTCGTAAAGTGCAATAAATTAGAGAACTGGGTTAGTTTCTAGCTTTGAGGAAGAGGAAACACAGCACCAGTCAGGCCTTGACTCTCAACTAAAAACAAGAAATGAAAGCAAACTAGAGAACACGCAACCACACTTGTCCGATTACATGACGGCAATCATGCGGAAAAATTAAAAATACCATAACCTCCATTTCTAATAACATGCTGAACACGGGCAAGTGAACGCTCCGATCACGTAAGCTTCCATAACGTAATCAAAGGTGTTATAACCAGAGATTGCGAGTTACAATCAAAACAAAGTACATTGTGCGCTGCGCTATTGCCTGAATGTGTCAGCTACTATCGTCATGCCTTTTATGGTCTAGGTCTACATAATTCATTTTTTTCGCCGGAGCTGGGAACGAGGATGAACGGTGCATGACACTCGAGCTATTGGGGAGGAGGAGCGACCGTAACGTCCAAGCGGTTAACTTTAGAACTACACGAATGGGGACAACAAATACAATGACTCATCGCTCGGCCAACATAACCAAACGCGGCGTCAGCGTTCGGCTGGAGTTCGTGTTCTTCGGTGAGGGGGAGGAGGGGCTCTTTTGTTTCTACTCCGGCCTGCATGAACAATGCAGCATACACTGTCCCAGCTCAGCACATAAGCCGCAGTGGGTCAAGCTCGCATTCTCTGAGGGTAGATCCGGCACTTAACGTAGCTTCGCCGATTGCTAGTATTTCTTACATTAAACTGCGCCCCGCACTCTATTGTGGAAGATGACATGGACATGCCGATAAAGCCTCCGGGCATGTGCACAGGCCTCGTATTGTGTAAACACCGAGTATGGGGACAACAAACGGGTGAGAGCGCCCCCTATAGCTCGATCTCCCGCCCAATACACATTTGCAAGCCGGCCATCTAGCCTCAGCTCGTGGTGGCAAGCCCGTGCAATCGCAAGACTGGAAAAGTTGCCTTCGCGTGCACAATTCGCGGACTTGCACGGATGGGGCACCAGCCGGGATGGCATATTTGCAATCGTCAGCTACGAAGAGGTCTTGAAGTACGAGAAGCGTGAATGATATCAAACAGTCGCCGCTCGATCGCAGGTTGCAGCAGCTCTAACTAGCTTGCATGTAAGGCACCTTAGCTTTAACAACTCACACCGCTTGTGGATTCCATCTGTCTCCCATTATTTATTTTTCTCTTGGACCGTGAGCAAATAAATACAGACACGCTGTGTCGGCACTGACCGCGTCATATTATCTATAGCAGTCGGATTCGCTTTTCGTCCGACACATGTACAAATACACACTAACACTTCCTACATCTGGTGCATATTTACAAAGGACAGCGGTAAAGAAGAAAATTTTCAACTTACCTTCTGTTTTAAAACTCGGCGGGTGACTGAGCCGGCTGTGTTGGTGCGCCCGCTCTGGAGCGCAGGGCAGGATCGACGTCACACCGTAGAATCGCAGCTAACTCTAGGTGTTGCCAGAATGCTGCGACCGGTAGTTTCGGTTTCGCAGTGCCATCGGAAGGAAACTTTGATGCGCGATATTTGCAAAACTATACACACTATCGAAAAACAAATTATATCTCGTGATTCAGTGTCGCCAACTTCGACTTAGCAGATTATAACCCTAAAATCTGAAAAATGGCATGGGGTTACCCTTTAAGTAGCAATTATACAATCAATCAATACTTATATAAATGTTTTGTTTGTCATCCCTGGTCGCTGTTGTTGTGTTATTCTATGCTAACTATAAGTCTGCAGAGGCCTTGTCAAGTCAAACTAATTTTAACTTTTGCCTTTGCAGATTACATCACGATTACGTAAATAAAGATTGATTGATTGATTGATTTTTACTGATACCCTGCCTTTTTAGAAGCCGCGTGTCCGTTCACCCTGAGAAGGCGAACACTCGATTCTGAGGATTCGTCTTTCCGCACAAGCAAGGGGATGTAGAGGCCATCTGAGACAGAAGGGATGTAATGAAGAGCGTCTATCTAAAAAAACAAAGTCCACACTTTTTTTTATATTTTACGATAATTTGTGCCTTACTGGTAATTTAAGGAGTGAAATTGTGTTTATTCCAAAGTATTTATGTTACAGTACCGCATCAACACCACCTAGAACACCAGGCCTGTGGGTGACGTCTTCGATAGGGGATGCCTCAAGCGGAGAACACGCTGAAGCTTTACAAGAGTCGCCGCAGAGGGGCAGACCCGTTCGTCTTGGCGTCGTCGCATTCAAGCATCCCGCTTGTTGTGAGAGGCTGCTAGACGTGCTGTCGGTGTGGCTAAGGCAAGCTAGATCTTTCAGTAGAGATTCACTGGTGATGACATTTGATGCAAAAGCTCGGGGTAATGCGTTTCTTCTTTTGCTTGGTATAATAACGAAATACTGTCCTGTAAAATGTATTTGTAAGGCAACAAATCGCTCCCAAATGTATTAAAATTAAAATATCATGCGTAAGTATTTCCGTCATGCTGACGTCTGAACAAATATGACTGTGTTTTTGCTTTCATAATTAAGAAAAGAAAGGCTTAGGTCACACGCGCTTCAAGATGCAAATATATATTATACAAAAAAACGTCTCAGAACAGTTGGTCAAATACTTCTTCCGGGCGTAATTTATTAAATCTTTGACAAATCAAACGCCTACTTTGGATTGGAAAATGGAAACGTTGGGTGCAATACATGAATGTGGAGCTAAAACGGGGTGGGATTGAATCGACCTAATATTCAACATGCATTTTTTTTAAAACTTATGAAACGTGATTCATACTAACTTGAACGTCGAGAATTAGTTTTATTCGTAATCAGCACAAAGTTTGTTCCTGCCCACTCTGTAGAACGGTGTTTGACGCATTTTTCACTTTCTTGCTCGAACAATTTATACTGGAACGAATGAGGACCGCTTGTTTAAGCGTTCTGCAAAGCATTTCTTTTTTTAAACCGCAATAGGTTAAGTTATCAACTTAGCTCACCGTCACTTGACAGCAAAACTTCGCCTTAGCTGAGAAACTACCTAAACGAGCGGAAGCTACGAGTTGCATAAATAAGAATGTCTGATCATCTTTGTTTCACTTCACTTGTTTCCCAGGGAGCAGGGCTCTGCTCTCGCCTGTTTTCCCGTCCCGGTTTAAATAAGTGATGTGAATAATGGAACATGAGTTGAAACATAAGACTTCGTTAGGATGACCGTATTATTAATTTATTAATTACTGCTTCCAGATCGGTAAGTGTTTCACAGATTTATATGAACAAAGGTTTTCTACAAACATGACAGAGTTCCTGAAAACCACAGTTGAATTCCTTCTGGACTTACGTAGAATATAATACAATAGTTAGGGCTATCTAAATTTTAACTAAAGGTCAATTCCACTCGTAGATCCGGAACGCTTTCCAAAATCCGCGAGGGAGGCAAAATTCCGCTCCGTGGGACCCACTCTTATTTGACCAGGGGAAGATAAACTTGCATCCTTGGAGCGACCCCACACCCCTCCCCACCGCTTCCCCCTCCAACGTTCAAAATGGCCGCTGCTCGAACTTGACAATCTCACCAAGGCCTCAGCTGAGTGATCTTTCAGACGACCAGTGACAACTGACACTGCTTAGATGCAGAAATAGCACGCGACACAGGCCGGGCGAAATGATACGTTTCACGGCGCCCATGTCACAAATAACGAAGACGTCCGCGTTCGGCACCGCCACATACCTTTCGGCCGCCTCGAAGCGGCGGGGCACGGACAGCGATTGCCCGCGGTGGAGTTCAGATTTCTGGTACGACTTTAATAAACACAGAGGTAACGAACCATCACTTGCACGGTCGTTGCCTAATCTTTTCTTGCTTTATTGCACGAGAAGACGCCTGCGGAATGCAGACTAAAAAGGTAAGCAATCATCGGCTGTAGAATAAACAGACCTGTCCTTGCGTCTGTCTCCAGGGTTTCTGTCGTTCTCTTTCTTGCTATTCCTCTCACGATCAGAGATGTCAGCGCTTACGATTTATCACGCTCCACAGTCCCGGTTTTGTATCCCTGATCGACGCGAGGTAGAAGCGTTCGAGCCGTCACAATCCCGCGTACACAACCGACGCACCCGAAGAAATCCAACTCGACGACTTGACCGTGGCCCGACTGGTCCGCCGACCTCGCCAACCTCGCCGCGCATGCGCACTGCCGATTTACAACGAAATCACGTGGGCCGCTCTGTCAACTTCCGGAAAGATCTATGAAATCCCGCAGAGCAAGTTCGGCGGGGTTTGATGGGCTCCGTGGAGCGGGCGCTGCCAGAGATCTACAAACGGAAGATGACCAGCTCGAGCGAGATCTACAAGCGGAATATGCACGCTCCAAATGAAGCGCATTTAGAGCGCTCGAGATCTGCGAGCGGAATTCACCATTAGCTGGATGTTTTTGCTCGCGATTTTAGAAGGAAGGGTAATGGCAAAACGATGAACCTAAAGGCTATACACATGCTTAATTTTATATCACCACATTTTGTATAGTCTCTAGACTAAATCCAACTCACTCTTTTTCGCACGTGCATTGAATACGCAAAGCAAGAGGAATAACGGAGTGAACCCAACAATTCTCTTCGGTGAAGGGTTGTAGATATTATTTATAATAATTAATAAAAAAATTAGGGGAATACGCTCCTACTAAAAACGTTTCATTTAATGAGCAGGTTGTACCATACTAGCAAAATATGCCCCTTCTTCTCTCACACGTTGCTTGGCGTTTTATCTGCAACAGGTGAAGGAGTGGAATCGGTTGTGTGATGATCGGCGGTATCGCCATGAAGAAGAAGAAGCGCGCTCCGGAAGCGCGTGCGAGTGGAACGCTGATCGAAAAAGGGGTAGCCTAAGACGGAACGAGGTCGCTTTTTGGCCATCAGGTTATAATTGGTGGCAGCGGTGGGATGGCCACCGAACCTGTAAACCCCGTTCTCCCGGACGTCTTCACCGGTGAGGGAAGTTTTGAGTGATGGGCAAAGCTCTTCTCCGCTTGCGCGGCAGCCAACGGTTGGGACGACGCCAAAAAGTTGGTGTACCTGCCGACACTCCTCCGAGGAAGGGCCTTCCGCGTCTTTGAGCACCTTCCCGACCAAGACAAAGCCACTTTTCCCGCACTAGTGAAGGCGCTGACACTTCTTTTGGCGTCGGCGGGCCAGCGTGCTGTGTCGGCGGCACAGTTTCGGTCCCGTGGTCATCAACCCACGGAAGCCCTGGACGTCTACGCCTACGACCTTGTGGACCTCTTTGGACAGGCCTATCCAGAGATGCCACTACAGGTGGGTGACCCGATGATACGGGACCAGTTCATTGTGGGTCTCCAATCCAAGCTGCGTGACAAAGTCCTCGCTGCTGACCCTGCAACTTTTGAGAAAGCTCTTGAGATAGCCTCAAGGCTAGCATCCATCGGGACCCTGTCTGCGACTACGGGGACACCAATACCGTGCGCCGCTGTGGGTAACACTTCAGAAGCCACTACACGACCCACGGACGATCCCATACCGGCGTTGACCAGCAGCGTGGCCGAACTTCGCGCCATAATGAACAGTTTCATCGAGTCGCAGAGTCACCCCCAGGAGCACGGCCAAAGCTTTCCCCGCGAAAACACTGGAAGAAAACCCCCATGATGTTTTCAGTGTGGCGGTACTGGCCACCTCGCAAGATCGTGTGCCAACGCTGACCAGCGCGCCCCACTGCGAAGTGACAACCGTACATTTGTAAAACGTGGAAATTAGGGAAACTAAATGGCATACCCGGTCAGAGCCCACCGGGGACGCAAAATGACAATGACCGGGCTCTTTCCTCGGGAATTCTTCCGCATCCCCAAGTAACAGTGAGCGGGAAAGTGGGCGGAATTTTCATGAACATGCTTGTTGACTCCGGTTCGTCAGCGACTATTTTACGAGGCGACAAGTGGCTTGAACTCTCGCGCGACAACCCCGACCTTGAGTTCACTCACCGAGAGGGAGTCATTGGCCTTAACGGCCCCCCCGCCTTCGAAGTTTGGGGAACAAGCAACATAAACATTGAGGTTGCACATCTCTCAGTGAGCTATCCTCTCATTGTTATTCCCGGCATCCTATGTGAGTTCGTCCTGGGACTGGACTTTTTAATAAAACACCGAATCCGGGTTGACTTCAGCGAGAGAAAACTCGAACGGAAACAAGTAGAGAGCCCGTGTGCCCAGTCCCAGAGCGTTCAGCTTTCTATCACGTCGGTCCTGTCTCCGAGGGCCGCAACCATCGTTCTCGGGACCATTTCACCGAATACGGCAGAGTTCGGTACTGGGCTTCTCGAACCTCGCCCGGATCTCCTCGCGAAAAAGAATACTGAAGTCACCTGGAGTGTTTTGACAGTGTCCGATAGACTACCAGTATTGTCATCACCCATTCCGAAGAGCCGGTCACCTTATTCAAGGGTACAAGTCTCGTAACCCTGCACGCTTTTGACCACCCTGAAGGCGAGTACTCCGCTGCCCCACTTGACAAGAGGCACGCGCAGGCGGCACGAGACAGCGTCTGCTCTGCGACGAAACGAAGGAAATGGACACTCACCTTGCTGCAAGATGAGCTTGCCGCATCACAACACCTTCAGGGAGACCAACAAAAACTCATCGAGGGTACGCTTCTTGACTTCGAGGATATAATTTCTCAAGGTGATTGGGACTTGGGGAGAACGTCAGTTCTGACGCATTCAATCGACACTGCTGCAGCAGGCCCAATCAAAGAAGCCCCTCGCCGCTTACATCCGAACCGCCGCAAAGTTGTGACCGCGAAAACGCAAGAAATGCTGGACATGGGAGTAGTTCGTCCTTCTAATAGCCCATGGGCCGCGCCCGTCGTTCTGGCGAAAAAGAAGGACGGAAGCTTGCGCTTCTGTGTAGATTACCGTCGGCTGAACGAGGTCACACACAAGGACGCATATCCACTGCCTAGGATGGACAACACTGTCGAAGCCCTGAACGGTGCTAAGTATTTCAGCACCATCGATCTGGCGTCAGGATATTGGCAGGTGGACGTTTCAACGGTTGATGTAAATGATGTGAGAAAATTTGCCTTCTATCTCTGCTATCTCGACGATCTTATCATCTTCAACAAAACGGGAGCCGAACATATCATACACCTTCGACAAGTTCTGGAGGCGTTGAGACATGCAGGTCTCAAGTTGAAACTTTCAAAGTGACGCTTCTTCAGCAACAGCGTTTTGTACTTGGGACACAAAATTTCGGCTATGGGAATCGGAACCGACGAGACGAAAACAGAAAAGGTCTCGAAGTGGGCACAGCCATTAAGAGTCGAGGATTTTCGCTCGTTCTTAGGACTTGCCTCGTACTACCGGAAATTTGTTGCAAACTTCGCCGGCATCGCGGCCCCGCTTCACAAATTGCTCGAGAAGCAAGTCTAATTCGTCTGGACACCAAAGTGCCAAGACTCATTCGATGAGCTGAAACAGCGCCTCAAAAACTCTCCAGTTCTGGGGTTTCCAAATTTCGACCTACCTTTTATCCTCGACACGGATGCAAGTGAAAACGGCATTGGTGCGGTACTATCCCAAGTACAGGATGGGAAGGAAAGGGTAATCGCCTACGGCAGTCGCACCCTCACGAAGCCTGAACGCCACTACAGTGTGACCAGGAAAGAAATGCTGGCCCTGGTTTGTTTCGTCCGTTACTTTAGGCACTACCTGCTTGGACGGCGATTCACCTGCAGGACGGATCACAGCGCGTTTCAATGGCTGCACAGCTTCAAAGAACCGGAAGGCCAAGACGCCCACTGGATTGAGCAACTCAGCGAGTATGACATCGTCGTTTCGCATCGGCCGGGAAACCAACATGGAAATGCAGATTCGTTGTCCCGACGGCCTTCCCCGGCGAATGAAGGCCAACACGTCGTGCTCATGACAGTTGCACAATCGTCATTCACCATGACAGACCTTCGAGAAGAACAACGACATGACGCGCAGCTTTCGCCCATCATCGACGCCCTGCTTGCAGGCACGCCGGCAGGAGAGATGCGTCTATGCAACGCGGGAGTGCTCTTCCGCAACCGGAAGAAGCTAAGGCTCGTCGACGGCTGCCTCATGTGGGCAAAAACACCAGAGTCAACCCCCGTTCCCGTAATCCCCGAGACATGGATACCGCTGGCCCTAGACTCCGTTCATGATGCACTGGGGGGCGGGCATCTTGGGCGCACCAAGGCACTGAAGAAGGCCGCAGAAAGGTTTTTCTGGATTCGAATTGGGGGGGGGGGGGGGGGGGGGTTGTAGCCGACCGGTGCTCGAGATGTGTTAAGTGCTCCGCTCGTAAGGCACCAAACCCCAGACCACGAGCACCACTGATTCAGGAAGCGACAACCTTTCCTTTTGAGCGCGTGGCTATTGATATCACTGGTCCGTTCCCAACGACGGAAAGAGGCCACAAATACATCTTGGTGGTGAGCGACTATTTCACTCGATGGGTTGAAGCGTTCCCTCTGAAAACTCAAGAAAGCAAGGAGGTCGCCAATAGCCTCGTCCACAACTTCTTCAGTCGCTACGGGATACCATCAGCACTACGCTCTGACCAAGGCAGAACTTTCGAGAGCAACGTCTTTCAAGAAATGTGCTTAATTCTGGGCATCCGAAAGACAAGGACCTCCCCTTACCACCCCCAGTCGAACGGATTGGTCGAGCGATTCAATCGCACGCTGATGAACAGCATGAGTGCGTACGTCAGTGGGACACAGACTCACTGGGACATCAAGCTCCCTCTCGTCATGATGTCCTATCGCTCGAGCGTGCATGAGTCGACTGGTTACAGTCCTCATTATCTGCTGTTCGGCAGGAACATGAATATCCCAGCTGACATGCTACTCGACGTGCACGGCCATACTAACATGGCGTCGATGTCCGGCTACGAAGAACACGCATCGCGTCTACGGACATCATTACAAAAGGCTCGCGACCATGCAATCGTGAACGACATGAAAGCAAAGGATGCACAAAAGCGCCACTACGACAGCACCATCAGTGAAGAAGACTACAAACCTGGCGACAGAGTTCTTCTACATTCACCCGCTGTGCCGCGAGGACAGTCCTCAAAGTTATATTTGCCATGGTTGGGTTCATATGTAGTCCTCAAGAAGCTACCTAACAACGTGTACAGAATCCAGGAAGAAACAGGGAAAAGAAAGCGGCGGATTGTACACCCCAACCGTTTGAAGCGGGTAGCCGATGGGAAGGAGCCAGTCTTGTTGCCTGCCAGGACGTTATCACACGTCACGGATAACGACCTGCCTCCGCCTGCGCCAGCACTCAAAGACTTCCCGGATATAATCACCACAGAAAACGAAGATAATGACCCGGCTCATACTTCCCCAGCAGTCCCGACTATCCAGACATAATAGACCTCGAAGGTGATGATCTGTACGTCGATGCGGTCGAACGTCTACCACCGGTGCAAGCAGCCGAGGATCCGCAAATGGCCGAAGCCCTTGAGAACCCACCGCTGTTAGACATCCTCGACAACGAGCTTCACGTCGACGACCAAGCAGAAGAAAACGGGGACCAGGGCACTGACGGAGGCCTGCACAATACGCCGCCAGCGAACGATGCCGACCTCCTGGACGACGATCAACTTCCAGTCGTTCTTTTGCCCCTGATGACGTCACTCCAACGGACTTGCCAGTAGACGTACCACAGCAGGCAGAGCCAGAAAAGCGATACGTCCTTCGGCCACGAGAAACATTGAGTCGACCCGCGCGGTATCGCGATTGAGTGCCCCTAGCGCGGGAATCATAGTTTCGGGACGGCAACTTTCTCGCGAAGGAGGGTAGTGTGATAATCGGCGGTATCGCCATGAAGAAGAAGCGCGCTCTGGAAGCGCGTGCGAGTGGAAAGCTGATCGAAAAAGGGGTAGCCTAAGACGGAAAGCGGTCGCTTTTTGGACATCACTTTACAGTTGCTTAAAGGACACGTGCCTGACAAAGTTCAAAAATTATTCTCGCTATATACTCTTTGTGACTTGTGATTGAGAGCTAGCGTCTTCGATATTACGTTCCTGCTTTCTTGATAGCGCATTTTACAGTACAGATTTATTATATGTGCTGTCATTTAAAATTTATTTGCTTTACAGATACTGCCCTTCACATTCCACAACTAAAATTTCTTTTGATTCTAGTTATTTTGGATCAATAAATATTGCTTCAGTGACGTCTCATATATGCTTTTCGTGAAAATTACGGCTGCATGTTAACCCCATGGCGACGAAACTTTCTTTCTAAATAAAAAGCCAGAACTTCGGGTTTGTTTAAAGTGTTTCTTACTTTAATGTATTTCTGAAAATATAAGTTGATGTATTTTCTTCATATTGTCCTGAGTTAATAGCGACTTCCTTAATTTTGTTTCATAGCCGCCGAACGCAGAGACATCTCAAGAATAACGTGTTTGACTGGTACATCAAACGTACACTCCAAAAATGAGTTGCATTTATTATCCTTCAAATCTGAATTGGCATGGTATGACAAGGGTGATTTCAGAAGTTGAAAGTGCCTAGTAGACGATGGTGCCGACCGGGCGGTGCACGAAGTGTCCCCCTCGACTCTGGTGCACGGAACTGTGAGAGCCGGTCACAACTGGGGCGTGGTGCACCTCGGACTGATGGTAGGTGCTGCGGATAGAAAAGCCATTTAAATGTATAGGTCTTAGAAATTAATCAGTCTTCGCTTAGAAACATAGCCTCATATCATGCGCTATTATGTCGGACGTCTGAAATCGGGGTAGTTTAATATTTTTGAAGCTCTAATCTGGCAAATGCTGCATTATTGTGAACATATCAATTAATGATTTCCGGCTATAATTGTCTTTCGTTTCGGCCTCTCAAATTCCAAAATGAGCGAATAGAGCGCCCGATGCAGGCTTGGACCAACGTAGGTTTGCACAACAGCACTTTTCTGCTCTCTGCTGCTCAATAACTTTTGAAGACGGCAGTATTTCGCAATTTAAACGCTGCTTTTTCCCACAGTAATTTCACGAATAAAATTATGATAGCAGGCCACAATTGTACCTGAAATTTAGGTCTATTTTATTGTTCTATAGAGTAATTGTCCCAAAAGCACTTATTTTGATGCGGTCCCTGTTTTTCAAGGGAGCAAAGGGAACTCACCCGAAGAAGGGGTCGTGCTTGGTGACGGTGGTCTTAGGGTGAACGAGCTTCTGCTGGCTGATGGTGTAACCATGGGCGTGGGGTGGCACGTAGGCCAGCTCACTGTGGTGCTCCACCACCGGCTGACGCACCACGGTGGTGGCCACGGGGACGTGGACGGCGGCAGCGTGGTAAGCATAGGGTGTCACGTAGCCCGCCTTGCAGCACGCGGCCAGTAGGACGAAGCAGGGCACGAGGGCGGTCTGCAAGGACCGGATGGAACAAGCTTTAGTTTGAGGCAATACGTAGAAATATGTGGACGCCAAATTTGAGAGCATTGTTTGGAGCGCATACCGAAGCTTAGCTCCCGCGCCCTATCTGCCAAGAACGACCACGGCTTGGTGGTGCAGAGTAGACAAATGCGTTCAGACCTCGATCACCATCAAAGGGCATAGCCATTGCTGTTAGTTAATATCATCAATTAATCGGAGGTAACCAACATAAACTTGCGAGGAATCTAGGGCACTTGATTTATGCTAAGAAGCATGTATTATCATAATTATAATTAACAATCTTTAGTTCACCAACAGGTAGTAACCGGGCTGGAGCCGAAAACGAGTGGAATAACTGGCAGCGAACTGGCAGTACAGTGCCTCTCCGTAAGTGGTCTCTAAGACGTGCCTCAAAATTATTCACACAAAGAGGAAGATTAAAATAAAAGCAGAGCACTCCTATTTTTTAAGCGAAGGTACTCTTCTTTTTTTAACTCATTTTTTTAAAGATTGTATTGCGTTACGCATAAAACTATGCTTTCCGCGCTATTCAGAGTGCTTAGGGACTGAATACTTTTGTTTTTAATCCCTGAAATCGCAGCGCGCAATGTGCGTACTCACGAAGGTGTTCATGCTGTCTGTGGGCGGAGATGCTTCGAGTGACTCTCTCGAGTGAAGATTGCGCTGCGTCCTGGGAACGGGAGTCCTTTTATTGGTGTCAGATCGGAAAAACTGAACCCCATCGTAAACAGGTGTGGTCGCATGTCGCAAATTGTCCAGGCAAGATTTCTGTCACGGCGCCGCGGAGGAACTCATCCTGTTTCCCGGAGATGGCCTTGAAAGCGGTCAGCTGCTAGAGCGGCGTTTACCGATAGCACTGAGACTGTTTGTCCAAAGGCACCTCATCAGGGTGCGGAACGCGGAACTCGCTTCGCGTGAGACGAATGCAAGCCGCGACGGGTGCGCCTCGAAGGAAACATCCCATGCCTTTTCAAAGCACCACCTCCTTTGTTTAGGGAAAATGCCTTTGTTCTGGAGGGGTTAAAGCTTGTTTTCAATAAAAACAATTCTTTTTTGTCTATTGTATAAAGAAATGTTAAAAAAATTTAGAAACCTTTTTGTGTTTATGTCATTACAAAACCAGCTATAATTATGTGGACAAATTATTTATTACACGCAAACGCGTTTTCTCGCTTTTGTTGCGGACAGGGGAGCTCTTTAATACTTTTATAGTTAAAGACTATTTTTCAGCTGAACATCCTTCGTTCTGTTGCCTGCATGACCTCATAGACAGAATTTGAAGCATTTAACTGAAGAACTATTTGTATAATTTTTGATCGAAGGCATGAATACTCGATATTATGCATGTTTTCTTATGCGCGTTTATTTTGCTGAATTTTCAATATTTTCCTGTTAGCTAGAGCCTGCAGGATTCCTTCTTTCTCATTGGAATATACACTTTAAAATGTTGATTCCTTTAACATACTACTTTAATATCTTTTTGTTTAATCGCAATACACAATATTTACTGAAGGGGACATGATTTTGAGCAAGGTCTGCAGACCTCTCTTTAGAGAAGCACCTAACTTGGTAAAAATATAGCAACCATATTGGCCTAACTTGTGCCTAGTGAGATTTCGCATCAAAGCGTAAGTACACCGTAATAAAAAGGGCAGTGGTATTGAGTCCCTCCGGGACCCAAACGCGCTACCACAATAATTTAGAGCCCTAGGGAGTGGAGCAACGTTGGCGCTTCTCTTAATTGTATCTCAAAGTCAAACTCCAGGACTAGCATTTGCACCCTTGCGTTTAGACCACTGGGACTAAATATTGCCGCGCGCGCAGCTGGTCAAGCAGGCAGCGCGCACGTCGCCTAACGGTTATCGTACCTCCCTTACAAAAATGAACAATGAGTTTCAATTGAGCTTCTAATGTGTTTTTATAGAGTCAAATGAAACTCATAAGAAACTCATCATTAAATGAGTTTTATCATTACCCACTCCATATCTATTCTTTTGAATTTACTCATTACAAATTCAAGTGAGGTTTATCGTTACCCAATCAATATCAATTCTTTCGAGTTTACTCATTACAAATTCAAGTGAGGTTTATCGTTACCCAATCAATAGCAATTCTTTTGAGTTTACTCATTACACATTGAAATGAGTGTTATCAAAAAAAAAAGAATCAATAAATCTACTTCCTACTGCATTGCACCCGAAACAAATAGCGCGCCGGTGCTAGTTCTGATATACAGATTTATTTCCTGTGCTTAAAATAATAACTGTATTCACCCTCTTTTACTCCTAAAGGCTTATTCACACGATGTATCTCTTCAACGCGCCACAGTTTAGCGAAACCAAGATTTCGCGAAATCGGCCTGTTCACACGTGGAGTTTGACGCGCGAAACCTGTGACGTATTGACTCACGAGAATTCCGCCAAACCTTGTCATCTGCACCGGGAATACCAAGCGTTTCGCATCAAAATGATATGAAGTACGCACAGTGTGAAGGGACAGCCTGTTTTATTAATGCCACTCAATGAATTTCGTCAGATTCGGCTCACTGGGTTTACTAGTCCTGCCAAACCCGGGAAAAACCGCGAGATGATCTCGAAGCATTTTAGACATTTTTACACCGCTAATAAAAAACGTTATCCCCAGTCATCATGTTTCTATACGGTGCTTGCACCCGCCGCGACTGTTGACGAATCTGCACCGCGCCCCCAATCCGTACTGTAGGCGCCGTTCACACACCTGCAACCGAGTAGGACCAAGACTCGTCGCCCGTACGCACCGCTTCTTCGCTTGTCGCATAGGGGGGCTTGTCGCTCGCCATGTTTGTTTGTTTTCTTTCGGCAAAGCTCGGATACGGGATCGGCCAAAAATCAGACTCCTCCAAAAGCTCGCTCCTCCTCGAAGGTCAGACGTCATAGCGAAGTCGAGCGGCCATGGGCAGCGTCCGCGTTTCTCCTTCGGGTGATAGACGGGCGTCGGTGAGGTTTCAGCGAAACATTTCTGCAGAAGTGAGAAACACGCGCCACTTTTTTCGGAGGCGCGCCACTTTTTTCGGTCGAGTTCAGACGGGGAATCTGTCTCCCGAAACCGAGTTTTGCGCCACAAGATTCGCCAACACGATGCATCATGTGAACAGACCATAAACGGCTCTGGAACAGACCAGGGGAACAGACCTATTTACAGCGCCCCACTACCGCGATTTGGTCAGTTTCGGTTTCAGTATTGTAACTTTACTGGTTTCGGTTTCATATTTTAAGGATCGCGTCTTCGACGCCCCATCGGTAGCGACACCAGTTCTTTGTTTTTTTTCTTTTTCCGCCATGGTTTCGCCAGTTTTGCCGACCGTTGGGTGAGTCGCGGGATGGAAATGGCCTTTAGACATGGAAATGTGCTAATTTAATCAAGTTTATCTATCTGTGAAGTTTCTCTTGTGATGATTATGTTCAAGAAGAGCGCGGAAGACCGACGACGCGACAGAACGAGCAACTCAACGCAGTTGGTAAGCATACTTCTTTGTTTGCATTGTACCCGTTGAACGAGAAGTGAGCATTGTGGAGTTTTAGAGTAATCTCGTGGCTGCTGTGCATGCGGAGACCCAAAACAAGCTTCGGACTCGAGCTTTGGGGCCCGTTATTTCTCGATAATGGCGTGGGTACCGCAAAACGCGGCGTACCGCAAAAGGCGGCGCCCACGACATCTCTGTTGATCGCGTCTTCCACGCCGTCGCCCGCTCGGGAACTGCGTGAGTCGCACTCGGCGACCGCGGTCGGTATGGTCGAAGCGTATTGAAAACGCCACGGATCGCGGGATTCATTGCTCAAGGTTTTGGAGGCGCGTGTACTTACGATCGCGGCAGACATGTAAGCATGCCTGGGTATCGTTAGTACAACAGAGCAGCTTGGCAGCGACAAAACGAAACATGCGGCATTGAGTGTAAAACAACAATAAAAATGTTACTCTGGACAAAAAGCTTGTTTAATTTTCAAGATAAAACGTTCTGACTTTCAGATAAAAGCTGTCGCGACATCTTGGTGGCGTTTTAAGCGCGAAATGCTTGCGTTTTGGGGGGTCCCGTGCAGAGAAACGCTATTCTAAAACTCTTCGCCGCAATCCTCGCTATTTTGCCGTCCGTAACGCGCGGTAAAGTAGCGCCCGATATTCTAAAACTCCCTATTTTCTCGTTAAGCTAGAATGTTTTTTTTTTCTTCTTTTTTTAACTAGTTGGGTTTGCTTTATCTGTCCTAATGTTTGGATCTATGTGTAGCGTAATGAAAAGTTGCCACTCATTCTGTGTATGGTCCGAGAAAGTGTAGCTTATGTCAACAGAGCACGTATTGAATTCCTAATGCTACTTTCAGTCCGTTGCTTTAGGAAATGTCTTATTGGTCTAGCAGTGTATTGATGTCTTTCAACTATAAATTGATTACATTGATAATACTTCATTACATTTCCAAAGTTAGACTTCCTTGGAGTTCTGTTCATGCAGAGACAATATTCCTTTTCAGTCAAAATGGTTGAAGAGGATATCCATCTTTTGTTTTGATGTTATGGAAGTGGACTAAATTGTACTGTCAGGACAAACTTCGGCCCCCTGGCTTTCTAGAATTGAACTGGGTTTACATTTGTCGGTTAGAACTTTTGATAAAGCAGTTGTTTTTTTCGCCTCTTTATTTTCTCTTTCATTTTGCAATTGTGATGTGATCAAGCCGAGGGTGTTCCCAGCTTGCGTCACTTCGATTCATTTCAAGGCATGCCACGAAATGAATGCCCCTATTCACACACCGTTGCAATTGGGACTGACTTCAAAATGCAGTTCGACACAGTGTTTAAGCGGTATGGGACGTGTGTTGAATGACCTATGCGGTTGTCACAGGTTCGTAGTTGGTCAACCCAAAACGCTCCAAGTCCCACTTCCTTCTTCTTGTCTTCCTCTTCCCATTGGTTTGAAGCTCGGCCGGCGTTATACTCTGTTTCATACTTAGCGTGCAACGCTGTCAAAGCTACTGGCGCGAGTGCGTGGCTTCATCTACCGTTTTGCTTGCGCGAGAAGGCGTGCAAATGATCAACGAGATCAAGCCCCACGCTCGCGCCAGTAGCTTTGACAGCATTGCCCCCTAAGTTTGAAAAGTAGTATAGTCTCATCTGAGCTCATGCCTTTGACGCTCAGGTAAACATGTGCGAGGATTGCAATTGACCCTCCCCCCAAACCACCCTTAAACATACCAAAATGACAAAAAAAAAGACAAAATTTGTGACAGCGGTGTTCGAGAGAAACTGCAGACGTTTATTTCCCTGCTTGAAACTTTGCAAACATTTCAGTGTGGTTGCAGCTGTGAGGGTGAGGTGGATCCAATATGAAAACTGGACCCTGAAGCGACGCCTTCAGGATGGCAAAAATAATTATGGTAAGTTAGAAATTATCCCACTAGTATACTTCCTAAATATTTGGGCCAGGTGTCGGTTAAAAAATTTTAACCCAGTTAATTTGTCACAAATTTTCAGGCATAATATCTTGAAAAGGATGAAACTGCAGATGTTCCAAACTGGCTGAGGTAAAGCAGCCTTGCAGTGCACCAAGGTTTACACTGAACATACTTTTGTGTATTGTCCACGAGGTGTAGCTTGTGCATTGAAGTTTTATGAGTTAGTTTCTTCAATGTTTGAACTTTCAGCGTGCCAGCTGGGTAGTGTGTAATTGTTTTTTTTTATAGCGCAAGCAATATCTTAATCCTGGCAGCAGGAAGATTCGGCTAGCAGTTGACATGGTTGGACAACGGTGTGCATGCTTGCTTTCTCTGAAGCGGCCAATGAAGCGAAATAACAGCATGTGCGGATTGTCCATGCATTTAATTTTTTGTTTGCTGTTTGTTTCAGACTACATGTGCTCCCAGTACAAGGAGGTGGCCCTCCAGGCTCTGACGACCAGCATGTCGTCTCTGCTCTGCTGTCGAGGGAAATTTAAAGGGTAAATATTGCAGCTGCAGTTTTTTCTATTCTTTCCCTGCTACACTTCCTGCAAATTTCTGTGCATACTTGGTCTTTTTGTTTTCATGGTACTGTAAACTTTTGTTATAGTCCGTTGCAACTATAGAATAGCACAAGCCCCTCCCACAATTCCGTTTGCTCGCCATGATTGGCGGTGTCCTCTTGGCTCTCCTCCTCTCTAGTGTGTGCTTATTAAAAAGAGTGAAGGGCTTTGTGGGAGGGGCTTTGCTATTCTAGAGTGGCAACAGAGTATAGCATGACCTCAGTTAATCTAATCATTTCGAAGAGTCCTAGCGGGCACCCATGCATTTTTATGGGAAGGACTCGGTGTCATATTTTGAACCGAGAAAATGACCCTACAAATGGGAAAGCACGGGCCTTCTGCTACAAAATTAACCGAACCAAACTTTGTTTTCAAGATCAGACCGGAAAAAGTCGACTCCTGTCTTATAAACGGCGAGTAACAGAAATCCTCTGCTAGTCTCGCCACGTCAGGAAGCTAATGCTATGACCCCCATCTTGATTTCTTTAATGCTTGTTATGGCTGTTTTTACATCTGGTATTTTCACTGTTCTTTGGCCAAAAGTGAGTGGCAGGTCACCATAGGTTTCCAGAAAAAAGTGGTCGCATATGCAGAAATTTCTAGCAAGTTCGTAGCGCAGTGGCGCTTCGTCGCAACCGAGGAAAAACTATGGTATTGTTGGTGCAAAACATTAAGCCTCACGACTAGCAGCAACTTAATCGTGGATATACTGCACCGTACGGCGTTTATTTGAGCTCTACTCCACACAAAATATTAGAGGGGCACTTAGGTATCCCTTTGTGGATTGAAAGCGAAAGCATTGCCATTCCTAACGACACTTCCTTCTTTTTCCCCTCTATTGTTAGGAATGGCAATGCTTTCGCATTCAATCCACGTAGGGATACCTAAGTGCCCCTCTAATATTTGTTTTACATTACATCATGCGGCGTCACACATCATGGTACGTCATGTTGTCACGTGGAGTGTGATGTCATCGAACCGAGGACATATTTTTATGACCATCTTTCGGGCACATCAACGCCGATGCCGTCAAACATGATGAAAAAACTGCCTCAAATAAACAGGGACGAAGAGCGGGTAAAGACATGCCGTCTTTTGCTGTAATGGGACAAGCTTCTTTTTGAGGGGAGAGTAATGTCGCATTCCGAAGCGGCTGAGATAGCAGAGCAGCTGGCATGCCCGGCTCTCACACAGCAACACTGGGTTCAAATCTCAGCCGTGGAAGCACATTTTATTCTTTCTTTTATTCCTCTGTTAACGTTTGGTACAACTCGGATTTTCCGCTACGTGGAGATATAATTCTTTCGCATTAAAAAGGCACATCCAGTCAGGAATGTGCCTTTTAGTGTGGTAGAGTCGCACAGCTGCTCACCACTTTGAAAATCACTACTGAAGTATGAGAGGGCGCTAGTGATCACCAAATCAGGTTCACGCCATTCATAGGTGAAGGATCCTTTTGGGTGCACTGAAGATTTGTGTGGCATTTTCTTTCGTTGATTCATTGGCACATCTCGTCGTTGATCGCAGTCCTGCACCTCGTTAGCTCTAACGGGCAGGATGGACAGCTCGGCAGACTCGTCGGCTGAATCCTCCGTGTGTAGTTTAGCATTGTCCTTAGGCTGCTTCAAGTAGGGATGCATGTGAACAGTGCGCAAAACACATGCCTCTTGCCCACGCTTCTATATTCATTGCTGGTCGCAGCGAAATAGCCAAGTGATGTGCGGCCATGTTTGCCCTAAAAAGTTTGTGAGACACTTTGGATAATGTCGTAATATTCCGTTGTAAGTCACACAAAAGTTGCGACAATCTTGTTTTGTTAATAAGGATTTCTTCTCGGGTTTTGTCATACGCAAGTTTTTATCGTAAGTTTGCTTTTTGAATTCGGCCTCTGATGTCTCGATCCTCCCAATAATTCAAACTTAGTGTGGCGGATCCAGATCTCCGTTTTGGTGTGGTCGGAAAATTTTTAAGGATACTATTCTCTCATTCTTTCTTGTGCAAGGGGGGTCCACTCATATCAAATTGCCCTCCGAAAAGGGGGGAGCGAGGGGGGTCAACTTTGTAGGGGGGGGGGGGGGCCCTTTGGATCCGCCACTGTTGTGAAAGCTGCAGTTGACACTCACCCATTCGGAGCATGGCTTTATGATCCGCATAGAACCCTATTACCCTTTCCTTCGTGTCCGTTGTGATTAAAAATACTTCTTCAAGATAGTAAACAAACACAATAAAGTAAATAAAAGTACACAGGGACAACAATTGTGGGCATAAAACACTGGCGCCAGTGTTTACCACCACTTATTGTCCATGTGTTTTTTGCGGCGCTTGTCTACGATCATGGATCAATTGGCTCGAATTGCCATATTAATTCTGCGAGATGCTTATAAGTCTTAGCTTCTCTATGTTCGAATTTGGTAAACTTCATAAGCGGCAACATCTGCTGGCTTATCTTTGGAAGACCTTTTCAAAAGCCTAAATAAAAAAGAGTGCAATGCGGCGGCAAAACAGTGAGCGATTGATTCTCGCAGACTCGGGGGCAAAATATACTTTTGCATTATGGTGCCCCTGACAGTGTTATTAGTGCCACTCATTAAACTATCAAGGTAGTGTGTAAATTAAGTGCCTGGGTGAGCAAAAATGTAGGAATTTTGAATGTGACTTTCTGCATTTAAGGCTGGTTCACACATACAGTGCAGCGCTAACTCAGTCCTGTTAAGGCAACGAGTCACTGCTACTTCCATGGCCTGTATCGTGTGTTCTGAGGGTCCTCCTTTCATAAAGGACTGATGTCCCGGTTTGTAATACTGATTCAGCGCTGAGGTAGTGCTGCGCTGTGATCAGGATACCTTGCGCGGACATTGAAGTTTAGATAAGCAGATCAACGTGTAACTGTGCATCTTTTTTCTTTATAGGTTACCAGTACAAGGTCTCCCATGGACATGAAGGCAGTAGAAGGTCTCCCATGGACACGAAGGCAGTACAAGGTCTCCCATGGACACGAAGGCAGTAGAAGGTCTCCGATGGACACGAAGGCAGTACAAGGTCCCCCATGAACACGAAGGCAGTGTACCGTATACTCGAATTTTGCATTTTTAATAAACCAGTTATTACTCCTTCCCACGGTTTTATGCAGGCATTTTCCGAACCTTGCATGCGTATATAGGCGAACATATAAGTAAAACACTTGCACTCACTTTCCCCTTCCCTCAAAACAACGGTTAGATCCGGACCACATGTTATGCAACCTATTGCCGTCTTCCCCCTTAGAGCCGTCTATCTAGAAACCCATGCTAGGAGTATAATTTTTAATACATTTCATTTGAAAGTCTAGATACACTGCTTTGAGTCTCTGTTGAAAATCAAATGTTATTTTCTACAGCGTTGCAATTCAGGTTTTGATGGGCCATCTCATTTGGTATATTCCGACTCGTCGGAATATACCTATTGAGATGGCACGTCAAAACCTCAAGTACAACGTGGTAGAAAAAAACATTTGATTTTCAACAGACTCAAAGCAGTGTATCTAGACTTTCAAATGAGATCTATTCGAAATTCTTATGAGGTGGCACGGCAAAACCGTAATTGAAACGCGGTGGCCAATAGTTTTCGTAAACTCCTTAGGGACTCGTTACAAAAAATCAATTGTTTTTCAACACAGACTCGAAACGGTGTCAATAGACTTTCAAATTATATTCATATGAAATACATTGGAAACTTTATGCGGTAGCTTTGTCGAAACATCAATTGGAACGCGGTGGCCAATAGTTTTCGTAAACTCCTTACGGACTCGTTACAAAACTCGTTTGCATTTCTATTGAGACTCGAAAAGATGTAATGAGTAGACTCCATAAACTGTCAAATGAAATTCATTAAAAATTTTTGTAAGGGCTGGCTCCCACGCGAAAAGCCAGGGTTCGATTCCTGGGAGCGGCGCATCTTTTTGTTTACTCCGGCAGACTGGTATTCTGGTAAATTCGAGAACCGTCTTGGCTGATTCGAGGTTAGAATGTTCTATGCGCCGAACCTTCTTCGCCGAATACTCCAGAAGCCCACGCGTGTACAAAAGCGGCTCCACGTGTCAAGCCGGAGTCAGTCTCCTAACGGCGTTCGACTCTGCTGTGACGCCGACTTCGACGCCCGCGACGCTCTGTTATTATTTTTGTACCCTTTTATTTTTGGCACAAGTTCGCCACATTAAACGTTTATTTCTTCCAGTTTATTTATTGTTTTTTTCGGTCACCACCCTTGAAATTTTGGTGGAGGCCGGGGTACTCCATTCTATGCCCGTTAATCGTACCCCTTCAAGGACATCCCGGCCAAGCGACGTGCTCAGCCCCGCAAGACTACCCTTCGCCGAAGACGCCGATGTCCGAAGAAGTCGTCGTACAAGAGGTCAGTCCCCTGAATTGGGTCTGCTGCCGGACAAGCCCAGGCCGAGGAAGACGGCGATGGCCAACCAGTCGCAAGCCCTCGCCGCCTCTCCTGTCATCTCCATGCCCTTTGCACCGCGGACGGCTGCCCCCTTCCACGGTGAACTCTACGAAAACGTCGAAGACTGGATTGACCAGTATGAACGCGTTGCCCGCCACAATGGCTGGACCAACGAGCAGCGCTTCCACAACGTCTATTTTTCCCTGGAGGGGACCGCTAAGCACTGGTACTAGACCCATGAGTCCTCCTTGACGTCGGGGGACATTTTCAAGACCGATCTGAAGGCTACATTTGTCAAACACCACCGCCGAGAGAGAGCCGAGGACCTACTGCAAACCAGGACCCAGGGCCCCAACGAGAGTGTCACCGGCTTCGTAGAGGATGTTCTGCGCCTGAGCGCCCGCGCCGACCCCCGGGCTACAGAACAGAAGAAGCTACGAATCCTCATGCCCGGGGTGAGGGACGACATCTTCGGAGGCTTCGTCCGCAACCCGCCGGCAACCGTTGACGCCTTCGTCACCGAGGCGACAAACATCGAGCGCGCCCTCCAAGCGCGCGCTTCCCACTACCAGCGGCATCCAAGCGTCACTGCAACCGCGCTGCTTAGCGGCGAAAACGCTCCTGGTACGGACATCCGCGAAAGTATCTGGGAGGTCATCCGGGAGGAACTGCAAAGGTTGCTGCCAACCACCAGCCGTCCGCCAACACTTTCCATCGCCGAGGCTGTCCGAGAAGAAGTGCATCGGGCGCTCAAACCAGAGGTTCCCGTCACCACTGTGGCACCGGAGGAACCGACGTTGAGCTACGCTGCCATGGCCCGACGAAGGACCAAAAGCCCGACATTGAGCTACGCTGCCAAGGCCCGACGGAAGTGCAAGAGGGCGCCGAGCGAGTTATCGCTTACGCAAGTCGGACACTGTCCAAGGCGGAGAAAAATTACTCCACGACTGAGAAAGAATGCCTTGCGGTCGTATGGGCAATCACGAAGTTTCGTCCTTACTTGTACGGGAGCCCGTTCCGTGCAGTCACGGACCACCACTCGCTCTGCTGGCTTGCGAACCTAAAGGACCCGTCAGGACGCCTCACTCGATGTAGTCTCCGCCTGCAAGAGTTCAACATGACAGTGGTCTACAAGTCAGGCCGCAAGCACAGCGACGCCGACAGCCTGTCCAGAGCCCCCGTCGAAACCCCTTCCGGCTGCAGCGACGACAATGACGACGAGTGCTTCCTAGGAGCGGTGAACACCGACGACATGGCACGACGTCAACGGGATGATCCTGAGCTGCGCGCCTTAATCGAGCACGTGAAAGGGGTCAGGAGTACTGTGCCACGTGTATTCTCACGAGTACTTCCGACCTTCGCCATTCGACAAGGTGTACTCTAGAAAGAGAACTTCGGCGACAACAACACACGGTGCTTGCTGGTAATCCCGACCGACCTTCGGGAGGAGATATTACAAGCACTTCCCGACGATCCGACGTCGGGACACCTCGGTTACAGCGGAACACTGGCCCGTATTCGTGAAAAGTATTACTGGCCAAAGCTCCCCAAAGCCGTCCACCTCTACACCGGATCGTGCCACGAGTGCCAGCGACGTAAAAAACCGCCGACGAAGCCGGGAGGTCTCCTGCAGCCGATTGCTCCCCCGACCGCACCGTTCCAGCAGATCGGAATGGACCTACTTGGCCCTTTTCCGCCGTTAACGTCGGGAAACCGCTGGATGATCGTCGGCACAGATTATCTCACGCGGTACGCCGAAACGAAAGCCCTTCCTTCAGGGACTCCCGTGGAAGTCGCCAAGTTTTCCATCGAGTCCATCATCCTCCGGCACGGCGCTCCCGATGTTCTGATTACAGATCGCGGATCATCGTTCATGGCACAGATGACCCAAGAAATCCTCCGGCTCAGTCACACCAGCCATCGCCGCACCACTGCGTACCACCAGCAGACCAACGGTCTGACGCAGCGACTCAACAAGACAATCGCCGATATGATCGAGGTTAGAATGTTCTGATTCGAGGTTAGAATGTTTTAGGCGCCGAACCTTCTACGCCGAATGCTCCAGGAGCCCACGCATGTAGAAAAGCGGCTCCGCGTGGCTAGCCGGAATCAGTCTAGCCCCAGCGTTCGACTCTGCTGTTACGCCCACTTCGACGCCCGCGACGCTCTGTTATTATCTTTTGTACCCTTTTATTTTTGGCACAAGTTCGCCACCATTACGCGTTTATTTATTCCTATTTATCTATTGTTTTTGGACACCACCCGGTGACAATATTTCGGCCTTACATTTATACACCTGGGACCAAATATTGCGCCCTTGCATTGAGATTCATAGGACGAAATGACGCGCCAGATCAATTAGACCCTTGAGGCTGAATGTCGCGCCCTTGAATTTAGACTACTGAAACTGGAAGCATATACTATAATTTTGGTCCCGAGCCACTAAATATTCAATATGTGATTTTAGTCTGCTTTGACTAAAAAGTTGTACCCCGCAACTCGCGCCCCATTGAATGAATGTGATCTGCAGAGATATGCTGGTTACCCAGTGTGCTTCGATTTCAGAAACAAGACATTGCAGCTCAAATCGAATGACCTTTTATTGTCTTGTAATTATACAAGGAAGAAAAACGTGCCCATTTTTTTCTTCCCGCCGCATGTTCTTTTTGCTGGGAACACTGCATTCACCGCGCTAAACTACAAAGCTACATTCAATCACAAAGTTGTTTCTAAGCAACACGTGTAGCGGAAGGTACAAGTGATACATGACGCAGCACATACAAGAAACGACTTCACTAACAAGCATGTGTCTTAGAAAGAAGCATGGAAAACCGGGCCCACTGCAGGCTACAACCAGCTGTTTACGAAAGATTTTTCTGGAGGCGCCGCTTGCAACCAACCCGAAAAGAACATTTACCTGGAAGCTGCGACGCGCACGGTGTCGACATATATCTATCCATAGCATCCCCTATACTGACAAAGCCTGGCGGATCGCCACGAAAAGCGGCCGCGGAAATTAAAAGGGAGAGCGGCAGACAACGGATGTGAGGAGAGCCACGTGACGGGCGGCCCGCTGCGGCGAGACGGCGAAACACACTTCTCCCGAGAGATGGAATGTCCGCCGCTCCTCGCGTTCCTTGCACTAAAGCTTCTTTTCTCGTCCGGATTGAAAAACCATGTTTAGCGTCCTGGCCTCTGCAAAAGCTGCGCGGTGACGTCCAGGTTCCCCGTGAAATGCTCTGTGCTACCAGATCCTGGCGCACTCCAAATCTACGACCGGGCACTCTATGGCTTCGTCGTCGAACTGCCATGATTTGTGAATATAGAGGAGGCTTTGATCGATGTTAAAGTAATCTGCAGCGTGAGCAAATAGCCGACGCAGCGCGCCGTTTAATGTTAAGATGAAAGCGCGTTTCATGACCCCCTCATAAGCGTTATTGTTTTCGGTCAACATACTGAGAGTCTGTGAAATGTTCCCCTTTAAAGCTCACTAAAGTGACTTCGACGCATGAAACGGATGGACAAAGTAGCTTTTTAACAATAGAATTTTAGGAAAGTTTCTTGCGCACTTGAACGTGACCGGTTGATGCACAGATAAAAATAAAAGTGGAATTAATTTAGGATGAACTTAACAAGTCAATAAATGTTAATTGCAAGAAGGTTTAAGCTGAAATACTGTGTGCGCTCTTGTAAAAGTGTTTATATGCTAACAGTTCACCCCCAAAAGTATTTGAGAAGAAGTAACCGCAGTAGAGGGTTGATAGTATGTTCAAGTTTGAATAAAGGTGGCGTATATTTTTAGTTTGACATTTGAGAAATAAAACCGTTCGATGTCACACATTCTTCGGAAACGGAATATATGTAATACTGTTCTGACCACCTGGCAAACAATTTCACTGTTTCGTTTTAAAAATCCTTATGAAACCAAAAAAAAATATTTCACCAGATTGAAAAAAAAAACAAAAAACGATTGACTCAACACAGGTCAGGAACCAATGAACATGCCAAAAATTATAGATACATTTTATTAATGTACTTATGACACAAAATTATTTATCGAATTTGCGATGACTGCAACTTGGTTCACGATAAACTGTAAGCAGTGTACAAGTTACAATGACTGGGAACGTGCAGACGGGACATGCGCTGCACATCAACTGAATATTTTATTATTAATGCTGTTCATTGGATATTCAGTTGAAGTCCAACGCATCTCTGCTCTGCATCTAACTCATCTTTGTTATCAGTGCGCTATTCCTATTTGCATCGTTGGAGCACGTTATTATAGTAAACACAGTACAGACTTTCATTTTAACGATTTTTGTTTTATACGAAATCCTCACGGATTGTGTTCTACAGCGTCTAATGACTTTACATGTCGACGTTCTTTCACGTTTAAACTGGCGCTATCGATATTGAAAATGAGGTGGCAGTTTGTTTTGGATTTCTTGGGAATATTTTATGCTGTGAACTATGACTTCTTATTGTATAAACTTTGCTCACGTTTACTTGACAGCGAAAGAGTGGCTTAGCGAAGAGACTATATTTAAGCAAGCGACAGCAATGTGCTGTAATAAATGGCAAAGCATGTGTTTCTGCAAGTGTCACTTCTTGTGTTCCCAGGGCTGCGTTTTTGGTACTTTTTTTGTGCAAACAATATTATTATTACATCATTTTAAATATGACGCCCTTTTTAGATACCTGTATTAATTACAGAAGAAATAATCAGGAATTTTAGCAATTCGCATATTTATATTAACAAGTTTTTTGTTTAATGGCATAACTGAAAGGGTGAACTATAATGTTATTTGGTGTATACATATACAATTTTCGATAATCAAAAGTTCAAGTTCTTACGTGTACTATCATGGACACTGTTGGCTATAAGACGGCGGCGGCGGCCGTCCCGTACCCTAGCGCCGCCTAGCAGGCGCCGTTTGAAACTGCGGGCATGCGCCGTGTGGCGGACTCACACTTCCCGCCTGCGAGCCACGGTGTCGAATCGAAATGTTTATAGGCTCGGTTCCGGTTCGTGTTCACGGCTTTCGGTTCAGCTCCGGTTAAGTTCCGGGGAGCAAAAAATAACGGTTCGAACTGGTTTAAACCGGATTGAACCGCAAAATTGAGGATATATTTTCTGCTTTTCTTTTTTTTTTTTGCAATAGGCAGTATTTCAGCAGTGAAACGGTATCTCTATAGCTTTTTTATCATTTGTAAAATTCCCTTTTATTTTCAGGTAAAATATATATTGTGTTATTTAATTTCAATAAAACAGTGAAAGAAAAGGTAGGTTCCCTTACAAAAACGGGTCTCAACATTCTTTTTAATTTTTTTAGACTTCATATTGACTTCCCGCGATCCTACTGAATTCCTTTATAAACACACTTTGTTTTGACTATTGTCAAAAAACTTTCAAAAGAAAAAATATTGAATTTTTTTATAGACTTATTTATAAAAAAAATTAAAAAGAACTTGTAAAGACGTTTTTCTATAGGATATTTTCTAAAAAAATTCAAAAGGAAAATAATAGATTTTGTTTTGTAGACTTATTTATAAAAAAATTAAAAAGAACTTGTAAAGACGTTTTTCTGTAGATTATTTTCTAAAAAAATTCAAAAGGAAAAACAATAGATTTTGTTTTGAAGACTTATTTATAAAAAAATAAAAAGAAGTTGTAACAACGTTTTTTGTAGCTTATTTTCTAAAAAATAAAAATAAAACCTATTGACATTATTTCTTTATAATATTTTAAAAAAGAGACATTTTTTTATTATTTTATTTGGTCTGCGGTTGTGTGCGGGGTCCGATATGACGGATGTTTTTTTTTTTTCTACTTTTTATTGAAAATGTGTTGACTTCTTGTTCACTTTGATTACTTTATTTTGACTGACTTCCTGTTGACATGGTCAACAAAAAGTTTGTTGATTTTGTGTTGAAACTTTTTTTATGATTTATCTATTGACTTTCTATTAACTCTACGTTGGATTTTTTTTCTGTTGACTTCCTGTTGAATGTGTTATCAGAAATACTGCAGACGTTCTATTTACTTCGTGTTTAAATTATTCAGTTGACTTTCTGTAGCCAGTGTCAAAAGAAAAGCTACAGACTTTCTGTTGACTTTTTATTGAACATAATACATCTTGACTCAATGTCAAAAGTCACTAAGTTTCTCAATAGTCTCTGACAAGTTGAGAACCATAGGGAGGAGCTTCCGTTCTCCTGCCTCCAGCGCGAGCCTTCTATCCTTGACAACTCTTTGACGTCTCGCGCCACTCGAGCTCGACTGCGCAGTCAAAGCACGACGGAAGGCATGGGGCGCGTGCTGGAGGGCAGGCGTTCGAAAAACACGCCCTGCCGTTCTCACTTTGTAAATGACAATCGTTGCATTATTGACCCTATTCAACTAGTAAAGAAGAGCAAAATAACTATATTAAAGTGGAGCAACCGCCTTGACTGGCTTCGTCCCGAGTGCTGCTATTCAGAGAAGCGATAAACATTTGTTCTATGAGCCGTTTTTGTGGACGTTGTTTTAGCGACTACACGAAATTATTATTAGTTGTACCAATGCTTTTTAGTAAGAGATAGAGTCCACGAACTTCGAAACACTGTCTTTCCTTGGACAGACTTTCGAGAAGGAGACCGGAGACTTGGAAACTTAGTAAGTGCTGAGGTGGTCACCGGCCAAATGATTACCTTCAATATGTAGGCTATATAAGGCTCTGGTGCTGCCAACAGGACTGTGTTTCTGGTGTTGAGTGCTTGATGGTGTTTGTGTTTGTTTACATTGCTTATTTGTGGGATGTGTATGTATCAAAAAGACACTATTTCCTAACGAAATTAAAAAAAATATATTAAAAAATTTAGTGTTTTTTTTAAACGTTAGTCTGCGGTTTTGTCAAAAGGAGTTCAACAAAATTTATGTAAGAAGGAATTCAAAAGAATGTATGTAAGAAGGAATTCAAAAGAATGTATGTAAGAAGGAATTCTAAAAAATTTAAGTGGCCAATTTTAACTAGGAGTTAAATAAGTTGTCAAAACAAAGTCTAAGAAAAATCAAAAAAGTTTAAAAAGAAATTCAATAGGACTCCAGAAAATTTTCAACAAAAATTCAAAAGAATTTAACTACAGATTTTTGTAAGGGTTAACATATATGACTCAACGTTTTTTTGTTTTTTTTTCTTACCACAGTCGCATATATTTTACCTGAACCTAAAGGTTATCAGTTGGGTAGGTCACCTAAAATACCCGTCAGTGCTACAACTTTACGTCGGAGTATTAAAAGTGGAATCTTGCTGTGCTCTTGAACTTAGCTTGAGCTTAGGAATTTATTACGCTGCATAAGATGATGAAATGAGCACATCCTCATCTAATATATCTTGAAATCTAGTTTACAAAGTACGTTTTACAATATATATGATGGCAACGCAAGTGAGCCAAAAGCAATATTATTTTGAAAATACCAGGAAAAATTCAGGAAACACCCTTTCAGACTACATTTTAGAGGAACACTGAGCGAAAATCAAAACGCTTGCTTTCCTGACCAGTATAGTTTACACTCAGCTCCGTGATGCAGGCGAATTCATGAAGAAAAGAGTGACATTCGTACTAAGGTCAGACCTGGCCTAAAATAGCGCGTACCGAAGGAAACATTTTTGACATAGCTTGGCGTTTGATGTTTGTTCTTGTCAAGGTGCCGGTCAATTCAATTTGCAAATCGACATCACCATTGCTACTTTTTATATTTTTTGTTAAATATGACACAGTAGTATTTCATACTCTGCCCGACATTACAGCTTCTTAATTGGTCTCTTTCTGACGGCCTGCGTCCGCAATCGTCATACTTCCGCCATGCGCCACTGTGAATTTTGTTTTCGTCCAGCCCACAGACACATCGAATTCTTGTTCATCACATAAAAGGATCAACATACGTTTATATGTTTGCGAAGTTGAATACCTGCCAGGAACACATATGTTATTTAAATGAGCTTCAAAATAAGATATTTGGTTAACGTTCCCCCCAAATCACTCATAGACGTGCCTATCGGAGATAAAAACGGGGGAAAAGAATTGCAGGACATATTTCAGATTATTTTGTGGTGCATTTACTTAATATGTATATCTTTAATACCCCCGTCAGACGGCCTAGTTTATGTCGATACAAGCGAGTGCACTTCAACCCGTCGAAACACGCTTGAAGTGTGTTGGTGCTACACGGGAAAACTTAGTGTCACTCCAAAATGATGGCAATAACGATGGGTAAGTAATGGGCACGCAAACTATTACAGTGCATACGCATTTTTTTTTTCATAAATAACTTCGTCGTCTTATTAGGAACACGTTACCACACATTGTTGCGCTAAGTCACGACCTTTAATCTCACTTTAAATCCAATTTGATCATTACGATCAGCCATTACAAGCCAGTGATACACGTCCGCACGGCGGTACGATGCTCATCTATAGGAGGTATTCACTGGACGCCTTATCTGAGGGCGATGTTTAGAGCGCATGTTCAGAACGAGCCCACATTAATGGCCTGCTAAGACCGGCAACCTCGATTGTGCTAAATGCACGCTCCGAAAGGACTGCGGAAGCTCGCCATCAGCACGCGCTGAGCAGCAGCGCACACGGATATGGCAACCAGTGAATACTCCCTATACCCTGTTTCACCTTATGATGTACCGTAGGAAAGGCTACAAGCGCGAGCTCCTTGCTCTAGGGCAAATATTGGCGGCACAAGCTCTCGTGCGTTAAGAGCAGCTCCCAATGCTATGAGCTCGAGCTTCTAGCCTTGTCTGCGGTAAAACATAAGGTGAAACGGAGTATAGATCGAAAAGATGCAGAGGTAGGGGTTGAACCCAGAATTCCAGGGTTCTACAGCGCGAGCTTTCGCTCAGCGTGCTCCAAGCTGATGTGCGCGAGCCCACTCGGCCACTCGCCACTCGCCACAACGAAATATCATGGAGTGTGTGGAGGACGAGCTGGAGGGCGATATCCGCGATGTTGGACAGTGGAAGCGCCTGGTTGGGGAACTTTTCTCCGTGAGAGCATAAAGCCTTTCAGAAGAGAGGCAGGTGGACCTGAATGACGACGCACAGGTAAGAATTTCAAGTGACATCGATCAGCAGCTGCAGGACAATGCCTTCACCATAGCCGCTCTCATGACTAACAACCTACCCGATATCAGTCGAGAAAGGCGGACTTTCCAGAGGAACGAACGGTGGTTCGAAGACAGCTTGCCCCATTTGAGCGAGTTCCATTTCAAGTAAGCCTTTCGCGTCTCTCCTGCCACATTCAGATTCCTGGTGGAGTCTTGCAGGTGCCTCCTGGCCGTCGCTAGCCGTCGCGCAGGGGCCAAGGCTGGAAACTAGATTAGCCGCTTGTTTTTTTTTACAATGCACTACTTTCGTGCCAACAGAAAACAATTGCTCATCTAATATTAATCCTTTTAAAAGAATAGTAATTTGACGCAGCGATAATTCTTTTATTTTTACTCCTTGAACACTGCTATCGAGATTACACACTCGGTCTACCGGAGCGAGAGTAGCGTGCTCCCCGAACTCACTTCATTGGAAGTGTGTTCTTCCGGCAGGGCTAGGGATTGAGCTCAGATCACTGGGTTCTTCAGCGCGAGCTTTTTCTCCACGCACTCCGATCTGGTGGCCGTGCCCCACTCGGCCACCGATACCCCTTAATAAAAACACGTTAAAACAATTAGACGTTTACGATTCTTTGTAATGCCGAATTGGAGCGCAGCTCTTGAGAGGGAGGGAGGAAGGGTACGAAGGGGTGGGTATGCCAGCTGCACCCCCTCCGTACCCTCCCATCCTCGTCGCCTTTTCCCATCCAACTTAACGTAAAAATTTCGCTAAATTTCCCGCTAAATTTAGCCGGGAAATTTTCCCGCAGAATTGACGTGTGAAGTCACATGACATGTCATCCGAAATTTTGGGTGTGATATCACGTGGCGTCACACGGGTAAAAAATTTCCTCTAAATTTAGCGGAAAAATTTTCCGCCGAACTTGGCAAAAACTTTTATCGCAACATTTTGCGGGAAAATTTTACCCTCGTGACGTCACACATGGCGACATACGTGACGTCACTTGTGACGTTATTTTGTGAAACAGCCCTTAATGCAACGCGCGGTTACGCCTACGCCGCTTAACTCAGAAACGGGCGCCGAGGAGCTGTGCTCTAAAACGACGTAACATCAATGAACGATTTTTACGCCATTTGGATGATCCTGATCGATCATCGCAAGCCAAGATAAAGAACGAAGCGTATCCAACTTTGGCGTTCTGCTTCGTTCCACGGAAGTCTACGAGGAGGCCTTGACACTGCCTAATCAGATCGTAATTATCGTGTTGTTTCGAATAGTTACATGCTGAAACAAAAGTAGGCTCTATCATTCACTGTTAACCAAAATAGCCATGAATGACTGACTGTGTTGTCGCCTTTTATCAATACACCGCTGCGCTAATCTTGATTCAGATCAACCTAAACTCCAAGTCCATCCCACTATTTTTTCGCAATGCCACCCTCCAACATGTCGTCTCTTTCACGATTTTGTGAAAGAACTGTCATTTTTAGCCAGTTCGGCTAAAAATAACAGCTCGGTTCCGGATTTCGCTTCGGTTCGGTTCCGGCTCAACACTCTGCTGCGAGCACACCCTCGCTTTGTCGTCTGCTAGGCGCAGAGCAGACGACGCCACAGCGATTACCAATCTTTGCTGAACACGGTTTCGTGGCGGATCTTGCGCTGCGGATGATTCCCGGACTGACGAAAACGTGTCTGCCAAACAACCCGTGACCGTAACCAACCGGGCTACGGATAATGTAAGCTAGGCATGACGGTAGCCTAAACGCTTTCATATACTGACGGTTGTTTTTTTTTTTTTTTGTTTTTTTTTCTTCTTTAGAATGCTTCCCAGTCTGGTTTAAAAACGCGGAATATGAAAGTAAGTTTTCACACTGCGTTAGATAAAGCAATTTATTTCTTTACAGCCATTTCTTTCAGTTAATAAATAGAGGGTACTTATAGGAGTCTATCGAAAACATCGTTACCAATGATTAAATTAACGTGTTATGATCTATACAAATATATTTTGCACATAAAATAAATAATTTCACAACTGATGAATAACGGTTTAAACGACATAAAAAACATAACTGACTTGTTAGATTCGTCCTGCGGAAAACATATCGAAAAAAAGGACTTTCAAGGATGTTGCAAGACAAGGTTATATTTTTCCAGTCTGTGCAAGCAATAAGTCAAATGGCGCGGTGCGGTTAGTGGCGACATCCTTAAGGGGCCCTGCAATCATATTTAAGCCTCTACCTTTTTTGCGGTTTCCACGTCTTTTGGGGTTCGGGCAAGCCAGCGGGCACGGAGAGGGTAACTAAATATCAGTGCGTCATATTTTAACCGGACGACGCAGAAAAACCCCTCCACCGACGATGGCGACTCGTGGTACCGAAAGTGCGCAAAATGTGACGTCTTTGGTCCTGGGCTCAGTACTGGTCAGAGCCGCTAAAAACTTCTTTTTATTCGAAATACAAAATATAAGTGGCGCGAACCGTTTCAATTATTTATAAAAGTAGTTTTTGTTCAGTGTTTTAGATCAGAAAATTAACGAATGCAGTTCATAAAGTACGGAAACAAGAAATGACCCGTCGACATACCCGACACCAAGCGGTGGAAAAGGCAGCGCATACTAGAAAGGAGTAGTGGGATCAGGCGCCGACACGGAAAGGTCCCGGATGTACGTGGCGGCGCGGCGGTACTAAGAACAGAAGGGTCCGACCTGCTCCGATCGTTCCGAAGGCCATCAGCGAGAAGCTTTGTCTTGCGGTTTGGCCCTTTTGCGGTATGGCAGCGCAAAGTGGCTCCCATTTTGAACTGATCTTTACCCCGTGTTTGCTGTCGTTTGTGGCCAATGAAGTGTTATGCCGAATTAGTATTTAATCTAGCAGCAGATGCAATGATAGCCGCTCTGGCTGCCCGCTGCATGCAGCCTATCCAGAACATGCTTTAGTGGCGCCCTCTCGCGCCGTCGACACGCAGTGCGGCAGCCATGCGCGTTCGCGATGAGCCCACTACCCCGGTTCACGGCCACTCAAGCAACCAAGGACGTCATGAGGGAGGTTATTTTTTTCTTGTTTTTTGTAATTTTAATTTGCCTATGACTTTAAAATAAAGCGAATTTTGTGAAAACAAAGCTTCATTACGTTACTACGTTCCGTGCGCTCAGGTTTGGTGCAAATTAAAAAAAAAACAGTAAAAAAGTGAAAGCCGTTTACAACTCCCTCTAACACCGAATGGGAGCGCAGCTCTTGAGGAGGAGGAGGGAAGGGTACTGAGGGGAGGGCAGACCCCTCCTACTCCTCCTCCTCCTTCTCCTCCTCCTCCCCTCATTCTTGAATATGCTCCGGGGGGTCCCCTGATCTCGGGGGAGGGGGTGACGTGACTTCGGGGGGGGGGGGAGGTCACGTGACATCGGGGGGAGGAAAGGGGATCACGTGAACTCGGGGAGAGGGGCCACGTGACCTCCGGGGGGTCACGTGACTTGGGGAGTCGCCTGACCTTGGGGGTTACATGACCTCTGGGGTCACGTGACCTTGGGGGGTTACTTGTCCTCTGGGAGTCACGTGACCTTAAGTGTCACGTGACCTTGAGGGTCGTGTGACCTTGGGGGGTCACGCGACCTCGCGGTTACGCCGACGGCGACGCCGACGCCGCTCAAGCCGGAAACGGCCGCCTAAGAGCTGCGCTCTAAAAGTCCTTGTAGGGCCCCTTTAATGTCGTGTCATCACTCCGTTGCCGTCGACCACAGCTCTCATCCATGATGGTAGGGTAATGGTATCATAGAGCTGGGGAACGAAGTACCTTTCGTTGCGGAGCCTCTCCCACTCTTCCTGGACGAGGCGCCACAGGTCGTCGGCAGTGGGGCTATGGAGTGGGCGCCGCGCCATCGCTGTCTTCATGCGCCCCAAACGTGTTCAATACTGTGGAGTTCCGCACCCTTGGTGCCATGGACGCACGTTGACGCAGCGTTCTTCCTGAAGGTCGCGGAATTTGTGGGCCGTGTGGGTTGGGATCAAGTCCTGCTGGAGCACATAGACCCTGTCACGGAATGGGCCGTCCAGGACATAGGGAAGCAAAACGTGGTCGAGTATGTCGCAGTAACTTTGACATGTCAAACTTCCTTCGATCCTGAAAAGTGGCCCGAGTCTGTTTCGGGAAATGGCTCCCCAAACATTACGGCGCTGCGGTCACTAGCAGCGACTTGTTGCACAAAGTTGGGGTGGTATTTGTAAAAAAACAAATTTTAAACTACTTAATTGCAGCAACAACGCAACAGTATGGTGCTTAGGGGCAAGATAATTAGCATTCGACTCAAATAAACCGTTACCGGCAGTAGCCGGGTCGCCATACTCGTGGTCGCTGGTCCCACCGAGTCGTGAAGGTAGACTCGCAGTGAAGACCACCTGTCCTCAGTCGTCCGTGGTCCACATCGCGTGGTCGGCAGCAAATCGGAGGTGATCACGCTTGTTGTCGTCGGTGACACGTGGCTTTTGGGCCGCGGATCGGCTTGACAGCCCAGCTTCTGCGATTTCCGCCGCAACCGTGCGGTCGCTTATCTCTACGCCTGGTGTTTCGCGAACGTCAGAGGCAGACTGAAAAGAATTTGCTGCCAGAGCAGCAACCAGCTACCGGTCCTCTTCAACCGTCGTAGATCGAGAACGTGCCTTACATGCGCCGTCGCTTATACGCCCATCGTCCCGGTACGCTTGGATAATTCGGTTGACTGTAGGCAGCGGCCTTCCAGTCATTTCCGCAATCGCTCGCTGAGAATACAATTTTACGCACAGATCGACTATCAGCCGTCTTTGCTCGTCTGGTGCCCTCGCCACAACGAACTGGTTTCGAACTCCTTTTCAACAGGAGATTTTTACTGGGGAAGATTGCAGAGTCAATGAGGCACAAGCCCTGTCTACGTTTTTTTCTTTTTTTTTTTTTGCTTTTTTGCTTTTTATTAAAGATGCACAATGCATCTGTAAAGGAGCTTTGCAACAATTTCAGGGCTTTGCTTAAATGATTGTGGAAGTTGATGCCTGACACTTCTGTAGTGAACTACAGAAACAGATTTTGCCTGGATACCCTAGTTTTTATTTAAAAAAAATGAAAAAGATCCAGGCTTTTGCCGCCTCTCAACTCGTACATCGTCTTCCGGGTCACGTGCGCAGTGACGTCACTTGAGAAGGCGCGGGGTTCCGGAAAAGTTCTCTCTTTAGAGCCATCAGCGAGCAGCGAGAACTCCTCCGCTCGCGACCGCGTGACCACGTGCTGGCGGGCGCCCCGCGAAATATACGGTGAAAGGAGGAAAGTCTCATCCGGGTCCGGCCATACCCGTCCTTGCCCGTACGGCGCTGCCCCTCCCCCCCTCCGGCTTCTGGCGGCTATTCGCGGTTTTGTGGACCTAGGATAGATGGCGCCACTAAAACTCCGTATAATAAGAGTTTTGTCGATGATACCACGGTTTTGACGCATTTATATATACGCTGGAACGACAAGATTTATAGAAAAGTTACCTTTTATCGAGCTGGTATTCACACAACTTGCTATCTTTTTTACAACTACCCAAGCGACGTCACGCGTCTTGTTTCTCATGGCCACCGCTCGTGCCTGCAGGTCGGGAAATATTCTAAGTTTTGCCTCGCTATTACGCGGCGGAATCGCAACATTTCGATGAAAGGAGGTGTGTTTTCTGCCATTTGTGACACAGTGAACAATATCAAAAGCAGAAAATGTAAATTCTTTCAACGTTCAAATCGTTGCACAGCTCCTATAATAACATGCGTTTGGAAACCAGTATGAGCGCGGCAGGTGGGATACAGAAATATATTTTTATAATCCCTTTTATCTTAAAGGGTAACTGCAAAGAAAAAAAGTTTTTTTTTATACACAGCTTAATTGGGACAAGCATGTCACAAAACAAATGTTCCGCGAAAAAAATGATTTTTTTTTATCAATATTTACGCCACAGGACGAAATTTAGTAGAGTGAGAACCTCTCCGCATTTGAAACTCCCGCTCTTTCGACCCCCGCGGAAGACCAGTACGCCCCACCCCTCACTCTCCTTGCGTTGCGGAGTTGAACGACGCAGCGTCTCGACTTCCGGCAAGATCTGGCAACTACGCCAGGCCGCGGTATTGTTTTGGTTTGACGCGGTTTGCGAGCACATGTAGCGAAGACGTGACCGGAGAAGTGCTCCTGTGATGTTCCCGGAAGACGGAAAGTATCGTTCGTAATCGTCGTGCGCGCTTTGAAAGCGAAGGGAGTCACAGAATCCACGAGTGCGCAACCACAAGCCAAGGTTCACGACAGCGCAGCGTTGGTTTCGGCGATCTCGTTCTGTTTGGTGCAACACGGCGATGCGACAGAGCTGAAACGTTCGTGGTGTGTGTAATGCGGTGCTAACACAGAGCGCAAATTGGTTGTTGTGGGGTTGACGTTCAACCAGTTAAGTCCCGTCGTCGTCAGCTGATCCAGTCAAACTGGTCCCGGAGGACGCTGGGAGCGTTTCTAAAAGTAAACCTGCCTGGTTCTGTTTCAAAATGTGGAAGTTTTCGACGCATACCGTGAGTAAAAAGCTGCGGGCGTTTTCAACAAAATTACGTCGTTTTAATTGAACAATGGACTCCGAATTGTTGTCCTAAATCTGCCGTTTTTATGCTTCGTGTTGGACTGCGTTTGCACAGCGACGTGTTGCATCGTGCGGTATGAATAAATTTGGGCACGATTTCGTACCTGCCTACAGATGCATGAACTGAGACCATTTTTCCGTAGTGGACATACTGCTTTTTTATTTCCTGTCTAGTCGCGGACGTTAGGTGCACACGGGGCGAATCTCGACGGCCTCCAGAGCGATATGACGAGAACGCAACTAGACACGTCGGTCGCTACGCGAACGCTCGACTGCCTCCAGCCAAATAGCATTCCTTTCGGGGCGACATAGCTGCTGGAAGGCTCACTGTCGGGATCACGCATCTGACATCTCCGAAAAGTCAGCATTTGCACACGCGAACAAGCAAAACAAAAAAAGCACGCTAAGCAAGCAAAGAGGAAAACGAAAGAACCGCGCTATGAAAGCCAAAACCCCGCGTCGCTTCCTATCACTAACACCTGCGACAGCTGCTAAACACACACTACTTCACTTCAAGAAGTCTCACTCAAGCACCTGGGTCAGCACGAAACGACGAAACACTGATCACTTCGGCGAAACGATTAGTCGAGGTAGGCGAGACAGGCGGGAGCAGAGACTTCGGCGGCCATGAAAGAATGGCGAAGCTTTTGTTTGTATGAATCCAAACGGAAGTGCCCGTCTTGTAAACCTTTTGTAAAGAATAATAACTCTCATCACATGGGTTATTCTTTAAACGTAAAAATATGCCGCTCAAAAGGAAATTGCAACGTATAACAAAGGTTTAACAACCAAGATCTAAGCTGTCAATCACACTCTTAGCCAATGAGAACCTTTTGGGATTGACGTCACATAATCACAACTTCGTGGCGCACGATTTAAAACGGACGAAATAGCCGCAAACTAAAATGAGTCTTACGCAATAAATATTGCTGTAAAAAATGTTTTTTCTCGCGGAAAAATTGTTTTTTGACATGCTTGTCCCAATTAGGCTATTTAAAAAAAAAAACTTTTTTTTCTTTGCAGTTACCCTTTAAGTCAGAGCGCAACGTACGCTACAAAACGACAGAGCCAATCAAATAGCGGCAAAGGTGCAGCGTCACAGAGTGCATCACCGGGGGACTCAATGTCGCTTGGTTGGTTCTATCGTCTCGTAGCGTCCACTGCTCTCTCGGACCTAAAGTACAACGGAGTGTAACTGCAAGTTTGTCCCATAAAAAAATGTAATCTACCATGATATTACATTTAGTGATGATGATTGTCCATAGCCAGCGGTCACATATCCGTGAGTCAGAGAATCGACCGTGGGCACCACTTGCGCGGTGGTTCGCTGAACCGTGTGCAGCGAAGATTGGCCATTGGTGTGGCGTCGTCTGCTCTGCGCCTAGCATACGACAAAGCGAGGGCGTGCTCGCAGGCGAGGAGAGCGAGTCCGCCACAGGGCGCATGCGCGAAGTTTTGGACGGCGCCAGCTAGCCGGCGCTGGGGGTACGCGACGGCTAAGGCCCCTGAATAAGAAAGGTAGCGACATCTTCCCCCTCCTCCTTTGACGC
Organism: Ixodes scapularis; assembly: GCF_016920785.2. NCBI lineage: Eukaryota > Metazoa > Arthropoda > Arachnida > Ixodida > Ixodidae > Ixodes > Ixodes scapularis. Next base: position 37,796,990 of record NW_024609881.1, on the reverse strand, counting down.
GCACACCTTTTATCTTTATGTTTTGCTTTTTCGCACCCGTGCGTTGACAGTAGCGCCACCTGGAACACTCCAAGATAGCAGACGGCCTTCCTATACTTGAGTCAGAGCGCAGTCAAAGGCTTGAAGACACGGAAATACATGGACACACTCTAAAAGCGCATTGTCACGGTGTGCCAGCCGCGAAGAATGTGCTCAAAGAAAGGCAATGAAAGCCGCGACGTTGCACAGTCGGCGTTATTTGATTGGCGGCATGAGCTCATAGCATGCACTGCACTCCGACAGAATAGGCACTCCTTCTCCCTTCTCGTCCCTCATGCACTCTTTTATAGTTATCTTTTGCTCTTTCGCGCTCGCGCGTCGACGGTAGCGCCGCCTGGATCGCTCCAAGATAGCAGGCGGCATTCTTCAAAGGATGTCGCTACTTTTCCGTATTCAGGGGCTTTAGGGACGGCCGCCACTCCGTGTTATAGCTAACAGTGTCCACGATAGTCCATGATAAATAACTAAGGTTAGCTTCATTTGCAAACAATTTGTGTGTGTGTACACATGTTACTATCGATCCGTAAAGTGTAAGGGTAGCGCCGCCTGGATCGCTCCAGTGATAAATGATTAATTGATAAATCTGAAAGCTCTTGACATGTCTAATTTTATAAAAAAAAATATTTTGCAAACGCATCTAGCCTATCTGCAGAATCCCAAGCGCTCGACCCTACTACGACCAAATGAAAAAATAGTGTAAAAGCTATTGATGCTTATTCCAGCACCCCGCACTGAAGAGTACAAACAAGTACAGTTCACCCCTGGCGTACAGCTGCGTCGTACTATCAACTTTACAAGACATGGTTTAGACAAATTATCGAAGCTGTTTGCGTGTATTTCTTATGATTTCTCGTCGTCAGAGGACCACTTTTGTTTATCATGCTTTTGCATGATATTTTCTTCGTCATTATTTTACGGCTGTTGAGCTGAACGGGAAAGAGGTTACATCACGCCGTAATGCCCTTGTCTCTTCCTCCTTTGCAAAAAAAAACATCGGCGCAGAAAAAAAAAAACACAAAGAAAACTTGGTATTTTTTATTCATTTTCAAAATGTTGAATGCGCACTTTTTTGTCTGGGACGAAGGCGAAGAAAATTTAATTTATGAGTTCCCATAGAGTGTCCTTAGCACAAAAGAGCTCCGATAATGAGAGTTACAAAATGATAAAGATACATGGTCTAGGCTCAATATTTATTTACGTTTTATAAAAACAAAGTGTTTGGTATATCAGGAAGAGTGGACAATACGAGGAAAGTTCGACACTTTTTATATAAATCTAATGTCTTCTCTTTCTTCAAAAAAACCAAAACAAAAAAACAAACAATTCGGTTTGTGAGGATATATTCGCCCTGAAAAATTGCGTTTATTTGATACGTTTTTTTGGTAGCTTGTGTTTGAAATACGTAGCTTTCTATTCTACAGATATGTTTTGTAGTTACTACAAACAATAGTGCAGTTGTTTGTTGCAAACCGCGTTGTTTTTAGTTGCTTATTATACTCGAGCTGTTTAGCAGAAAAAAATATTTTCATACTAGTTCCGTTCGACACATATTGAGACTTCGAGTTATGTTTGATTAATCTGTTTGTAAAAAAAACTTATTGTATCATCAGATCGCTAGTTCATTTCCAAATAAAACTCAATACATTGCATTTCGGCGACAGTGTGCGTTCCGCTCCCCCCCCCCCCCCCCCCCCATTTCCAAAAAAGGTCAGCCGCACTTCATTTTCTATAGTTTGGTGAAACACCAACTGAATTTTACTGTTTTGGTCAATAACCGACTAATGCTGCTGATGGTCACGAAGAACATGATCAGCCATATGTCTCGAAAATACGTCACTCCTGCACTGCAAGGATTAGTGGAATTTATTGTGCTTTAAAGCGGGTCAGTATGAAATGGAGTGGGTGATTTTGAAAGTGAAGGCTGCTTAGTAGACGACGGTGCCGACTGGGCGGTGCACGAAATGTCCACCTCGGCTCTGGTGCACGGAACTGTGAGAGCCGGTCACCACTGGAGCGTGGTGCACCTCGGCCTGGTGGTATGTGCTGTGGATAAAAAAGACATTTATAAGTCTTAGTTCCAACGAAAAAAAACAAACAGTCATCGATGAGAACTGTCCCATGTCACGAGGTGTAACGTCGGACATGCGAAGCTAGGTGAGGATCAAGTTACAAAACCACGATTATGTTCAAATTATATGCTAACATACATTTTTGTAACCAGACTATAATATTTTTTTTCTTTTTTTGTGTGTGTGTGCTTGCCTCACACGCCCGAAAGTAAGCACAAAGCCTTTCAGGTTATGCTACTTCGGAAAAACGTAGGTATGCAACAACGCGTTCCTATGGTAGCTGCTGCGCATCAACTTCGTAATAAGTCATGATTGCAGAGTTCATGCATTAATGTCGTCAGTAATACAGTGATATTGCCAAGCGTCGTGTTGCGTCTACCCCTGAGTGCTCAGGATTATCGATCTTCATTTACGCCCAAAGCATGACTGCGCACATTTCATTCGCCCGCGAATCGAGCCGCCGCTCAAGGTCGGCTCTAGAAAGATCGACGAGTTGATGAAAGTATAAGGGCCGGAAGACGATCCGTCATCCTTCTCGTCGCCGACCCTTGACTGCACTCTCGCCTGCCTTGCTGTTGCCGTGTTCCTCGGGTTATTTTCGTGGGGCACAAGTTCGCCCAAATAAAACCACCCATCAACTGCATCAACACAAATGGTTTCTGCGGCATCTTCGTGTGACAATATCACAAAGAAAGAAGTGTGTTCGCAGATAATAAAGTTGCGTGAAAATGAGGTCTATATCTTATTGACTTAACAAGCAATTGAAAAAGCCAGTTCTTGAATTCTAAGGTAGCGACGAGAACTCACCCAAAGATGGGATCATGATTGGTAACGGTGGTCTTGGGGTGAACGAGTTTCTGCTGGCTGATGGTGTACCCATGAGCGTGGGGTGGCACGTAGGCCACCTCGCTGTGGTGCTCCACCACCGGCTGACGCACCACCGTGGTGGCCACGGGGACGTGGACGGCGGCGGCGTGGTAGAAGTGTGGGGCCACGTATCCGGCCTGGCAACACGTGGCCAGCAGAACGAGACAGGGCACGAGGACGGCCTTCAAGGAGAAGGTGAATGGGGTTTTAGTTCTGATACTTTAAGTGTAAATGTGTGGACGCCGTGCTTGAGCGCACTGCTGAGCAAGCATGTGCAAACCGGCCTTTTGCTCGTCGTCAGCCAGAATAAAAACGCTTTTCTGGTGCGGAGTGCACTCTACAGAAGTGCTGCTAAAGCCTGCGTTCAACATGCCGCCGGCAGAGACGCACTCTGCAATGGACGATAGAAAATAACACCTATTTAAGGGAATTAATGAAAGAAATACAAGTCATTATTTCACACAAAAAGCCTCTATTCCATCAATTCTGAAGAACCACTGCTTTATAAAGGTCTCTCGAAGGCTCTAGAGTCGACTTTAGAACGCTTTAAAAGAACAGCATTTCTTGGATTAAAAGCCTCCACTGACCCCGAATAACGGGTAGAAATTTGCTGTGTCATTCTTCTTGATCGATGGCTTTGCAGATGCGATGGACTAATAATATTTACTAAAATATTTTATTTTAAGATGCAACCGGAGTACTGTAATTTATGCCGTAATATCGCCTTTATGTTTGCGTCGAATCCACGCCTGTTTAAAAAATAATTTAAGTCATTTTGCGTTACACATATACATTTTTGCTTTTAATTAACTGAGCTGTCAACGGACACCGGTTTAAAACTTTGAAATGACAACGCGCACGTAGTGTACTCACGAAGGCGCTCATGCTGTATGAGTACGGAGATGCCTCGAGTTACTCGCTCGATTGAAGACTGCGCTGACAGGGTTATCGGAAGCGTCTTTTATGGGCTGCTGTGGGGAAATACTGAAAGGTGTCACAAACACGTCTGCTCGAAGAGTGCAGTGTGCCCCACCCATATTACTGTGGCGACACCGCCGAAGCTACGCCTCGCGTTATCCGCCTTGGCAGCGGTCAGCGACATGAGGGAGGTTTACCGACAATGTCGAGATTCGCGTACTACCGGCATCTCATCAGCGTGCGGGGCACGGAATTCGCTTCGTGCGCTACGACTGAATGCCGCGGAAGGTGCGCCTTGAAATGTATCACTATTTCCTTTCGTGTGCAATTGTGGCTGTATTGAGAATATACCCAGGTAGCACGCCAGAGGAATGCCCAACTTGGGCAAAGGTCTGGCAAACATAAGGGCCCAACTTTGGCGCAGTTAGGTTTTTGCACCATGGCACTCATCAGTGCCAAAGTACGGTGCCTAACTATAGCCTTGGGCGATCCTAGGGCATGCCAAAGTTTGGCTCTTCTCTGGTACGCCAGAGGAGTGCCAAAGTTGGTGCCATACTTGAGCCATAACTGCCATAGTAAATCCTAATCTGGGAATGCGGGGCATGCCAAGGTTTGGCGTTTCTCTGGTCCACCAGAGGAGCGCCAAAGTTGGTGCCATACTTCAGCCATAACTGCCAGAGCAACACCCAATTTCGGTATTTGGGACGTGCCAAGGTTTGGCGTTTCTCTGGTGCCAGAGGAGCGCCAAAGTTGGTGCCATACTTCAGCCATAGCTGCCAGAGTAACGCCTAATTTCGGTATTTGGGACGTGCCAAAGTTTGGCTTTTCTCGGGTCCACCAGAGGAGCGCCAAAGTTGGTGCCAGACTTGAGCCATAACTGCCATAGTAAATCCTAATCTGGGAATTCGGGGCATGCCAAGGTTTCGCGTTTCTCTGGTCCGCCAGAGGAGCGCCAAAGTTGGTGCCATACTTCAGCCATAGCTGCCAGAGCAACGCCTAATTTCGGTATTTGGGACGTGCCAAGGTTTGGCGTTTCTCTGGTCCGCCAGAGGAGCGCCAAAGTTGGTGCCATAATTCAGCCATAACTGCCAGAGCAACGCCTAATTTGGGTATTTCGGACACGCCAAAATTTGGCGTTTCTCTGGTACGCCACAGGAGTGCCGACGTGTGCCATACTTGAGCCATAACTACCAAAGCAACCCCTAATTTCGGTATTTCGGCCTCGCCGAGTTTGGCTTTTTTCTGGACCGCCACAGTTGTGCCAAAGTAAATGCCAGACTTAAACCATCACTGCCGCAGTAAATCTTAATTTGTCGATTCGGGGCATGCCGAAGTTTGGCTTTTCTCTGGCTACCCACTGAAGTGCCAAATAAGTGCCAAAAGTGGCAAAGAAAGCCGAGGGGCCAGCCCACGTTTCGAATATCTCTGGTGTGTCACAGAAGTGCTCTTTCACGCGTCCCAGAAGAGAAATAAATTAAATAAGCGTTGGAAACACGATGGTAAGATGTCATCACCTCCGTTCCCAAGCAGCACGGCAATACTTTGCAGTATCGTGCCAGTGCTGGCCAAAAGTCGGTTCCAATATCGCTCAACTGTCCAGTTTTGCACCACCGTTTGATACCCGGCAGGTATTGCCGTACAGCTGTTTCGCCCCGGCCTAGCGTTCGCGCAATATTGTGCGAAAACTCTACGATGATTCTGCTTCGTATTGGCCGAACGTCGGGCAAGTATGTACGTTGCATGTCATTTGTTGCATATCCAATCACTTATACGGACAAACAATTTTTTTTCGAACGCTCTTAGAAGTTTATCAAACAACTATCATTGCACACAGTGTATTCTCAACCTATTTACAGAGGTCACACTTCTCTGTAAAACGAAAATCAAATTATAAAATACAATTAACACTGTCCTCATGCCAAGCAAAACTCATCACACAAAAACCGCGGAGATTGAGAGGAAAGCAGGACGACTATCATAATCATGCTTGCAGTGCACTTACTATAAAAGAGCGATATCATGTAATCCTTGATAGATGCATAATCCAAATCAGGCACCCCACAAACAGATTCGAGGATTCGAGGACTGACGTCTCGTCGTCGGCGAAGAGCAGTTTTTGTCGAAGTGTGTCCAACAAACACATCACAAGTATTCCACGAACTGCGGTGCAAAAAATGGCTGTTACCGAAAAATTGGCATGGACGTATTCCGACCGTTTACGACGAAAAAACACAGCCGCGTCTGCAACGCACGAAAGCAACAGAACACTGAAGAGCAGTTCGAAAACCGGACCTACGTGGCCCGCTTATTTTTATAACTAGGCAAACGGCGAAAACGACAGCCCCAGAGATCCCATCAGCGTGACAGAGAAAGTCGCGTGAAAAGTTTCGTCCAAACGTTTTTGTCCTACGCGTCCTACGTAGAGAGGTCACGCTGGGTCACGCGTTTCGCTTCACCCTTTTGATTTGCTTAAAGCGGCTGTCGCGCTCGCTGACAGCCACACGAAGACACAAAAGCAGGTGGGGAGGATTTGCAAAAGGCGAGGTCGAAGGGGAATCAAGAACGCATAAAAGGAAAGGCCGCTTCTGCCGGTGACCTTTAGGGGGAGGAAGTGGGTGACCTTGTAGCCTTGCCTAGTCTGTCAGCGTTCGGCTTCCATTGAGGGCCTCAGAAAGATAATCTCCTTTCTTGAGAGCGAAATGGACGAGGTGGTTATGTTTTTCGCGCTTGTCGCCATCCGATAGGCCTCAGTTATTTCTGTCCCCACTCGCTCGCAGTGGCCTCCCATGGCTGTCGTGCCGGTGAAATTAGGAGCGCAAAAATACTCCAGAAGCCGGGCGAAGACATGATAAATGTAATAACAAAAACGGCTTGACATAACAAAAATAGCAATTTAATTAAACGTCTCGCCTCCCATGCGGGAGGCATCTTCAGTAGAGCGCAGAGCGAGTGAGAGTCGCACAAAAAAGTTCGGCTATTTAGGCATAAAGTTTGTGTACACGTCCGGCAGGGGGCCACGGTTCTTGTTTACGAGCAATGAATCACTTTCGCGTTTTTCGTTCTGGATGAACCAAGATTCCAGCAGCTTCCTCGGTCCCCACCTTTTACCCCTCGCATTGTCAAAGTCAAATTGGTGTCCTGACGTCCATGCATGGTCGACGAGTTCGGACTTGAAGCGGGTGGCGTTTGTGAAATTGGCGACATCCCGTGCGTGTTCTTTTAGTCTTGTTTTTCTTTTTCGTTCCGTCTCTCCAATGTAGGAAGTGTCACATTCCTTGCACTGCACCTGGTTGATCACGACCCTATCTGCCTCTGGCGGGGTCGGGTCTTTTGGCTTGGAGATAACATTGGCAATTGTTCTGTAGGGTTTGTATACAGTTCGTACCCCCAACGGCCTAAGGGCGCGTCCCAATGCCTTTGAAACCCCCTTAACGTTCGGGATGCACACGACGTCACGTGTTCGTCGGCTCGATCCGGCCGCCGACGGGACATTTGTTTCTTAACGCGATTGATAAACCGGTCGGGATAGTTACGTTTCTTCAAAGCCTCCCGCACAAGGCTAAGTTCTTGATCGCTAAGTGTTGAGTTAGATGGGACTGTTTCTGAACGATGAAGGCAACGATCTTACAACTGAGCTTTTGTGTTGAGTAGGGTGATGAGAGTGGTAGTCAAGAAAGTTTTGTCTGTCACATGGTTTACCATATACGGATGTCTCCATCTTAAAGAAAGATTCACTAGTTCTATGGACACGTACATATAAAAACGGCAAGGTACTATCGGTTTCATGCTCGCAGGTGAACTGAATTGAGGGGTGGACACTATTCAAATTGCGGTGAAAATCGGTTACGTTCTCTCTGTTAACTATTACAAAAGTGTCATCGACATAGCGACGGTAGAACTTCACGGGGAAATCAATGCCAGACATTACCTTTTCCTCAACATATTCCATGACGAGATTCGAGACGGTTACGGAAACTGGACTCCCCATAAAGCATCCGCTGACCTGATGATATATGTCCCCATTAAAACTAAAATTACACTGGTTAAGACAAATACGCAAAAGGAGTATAACGTCATCAACAAGGAGGGTTGTGCGAGTGGACAACGACTGGTCTGCCAACAACCGGTCACGCGCGACATCAACCGCCAGGGCGTTGGGGACATTCGTAAATAATGAAATCACATCAATGGATACCATAGCCTCGTGCGGTAGCAGGGTCTGAGCGCGTATAAGTTCAACAAAGTCACGGGAATTCCGGACGCTAAACTCATTGTTTCCCGTAAGAGGGCTCAGAATTATAACCAGATATTTGGAAAGGCTGTAAGTGGATGTACCAATAACATACACAATCGGGCGTAGGGGGCAACCCGGTTTGTGAATTTTGGGGAGTCCATACATCAAGGGTGTCGCGGCGTCAAAGGAGAAGAGACGACGGTATAGGTCGTCACTGATGCGTCCTTTCTTTTTCAGCTCTCCAAGGTGGTCAACTAACTCTCTTTCGGACTTAGCAGCGGGATCTCTTGATAGCCTCACGAAATAGCGACTGTCATTTATAACTTCATACATCTTCATGTAGTCATCCTATCAAGCACAACGGTTCCTTTTTCTTTGTCGGCCTTTAAAATCATGATGGAGCTGTCTGACTTCAACTCATTAAGAGCAACGCGTTCTTGTTGATCTAAATTTGACCCGGCCGGTTTCGCATTGTTCAAAACACTGACAACGCGGCTTCTCGCGAGATTTACCCCTGTGACATCGTGCACACGTCTGAGTTTCTCTTCAATTTCAATTATGAAGTCACGTTTTGGAACGTACCGTGGAGCAAGGGCATAGCCCAGTCCTTTGGATAGCAGAAATTGCAAGCCAGGGTTGGTAATAGTAACATAAGGTACGTACGGCGGAATTCCCTGCCATAAATAAAATGATTTGGCTAACGCCAATTTAACGCGAAATAGGTGCAAAGAGTTTTGCGATAGGAAGTGTAAACCAAAAAAAAAGGAAAAAAAAAGAAAGAAAGACTGAATTAAAGGAGAAATAGAAAAAAAATCTCTGGTGACGTGGCCAAAAAAAAATTATGTTCATGTGATTTTTCTTCTCACGTGACCAAACAAAAAAAATAAACGAAATAAAAAAAAAGAACACGAGAAAAGAAACCAGCCCGGTTTCGAAGCTAGGCCCTCTTGATCGTGAAACTAGCGCGCTGTCCGTTGCGCCAATATAACTTTTTTTTCCTTCTTTATTGCAAGTTGCGCCAACATAACTCTGCCTGTAATTCTCACGCATTCTCCCATCATAGGAGAAAGCTTAGTTGCCTTCGTAGTGTTTCATGCATGTGTTATTTTTATTTGTGGCAAGAGTTCACGTCCAGAATGCTTTTAGAGTTTTCGAGCAAACGAGTTTTCTTCATCCGAGTCACCCTCTAGAACCAGTAGACCGCACCGGGTCGTCCGGCTAATCAAGCAACTTTTTTCAAATTCTCTAACGTGCCCGTCCTCGGATCCGAGGTCGCCGTTTGACAAGCTTAGCTTTCTTCCACCTTTTAGCGGGAACCCCCACGGCAGCTTTGTTCCGTCCCCACTCCCTCTCGAGAGGATGGCTCGCCCCGAGGCTAATCCCATTCTCTGGACACTCTTTCCTCCCAACGATGTCCCTTTCCCTCCCCGTCCCCCAGCTTCGGGAGAGAAGGTTCTTCTCTGTAGAACGTCCCGTTTGTACTGTCCTGTCTGTATCGTCCCTTTTGTGTCTCCACTTTTAATGTTTAAAAAGTATCAACTGGCTAAAATAGTACAATTTCCGGGATTTTATTTTCATTTCCCAAGTGTGATGCGGGAGCCGCGCCACGGAGCCCCGGTCGTTTCCGCTCTTTGTTATCGCTAGCATTTGACAGTGCTCAATCACAATGCAAGACACGCACAGAGCCACGCTCGCTTTTGCAATGCGCCGCCTAATAATGATATCTCTTGTGGAAACGCGCGTACATCGGTCTTGCGCAGTGTTAGCCCAATGGCAGCACTTTCTGTAAAGGCGGATTCACACCGGGGATCTAAGCAGTCGCGGAATCCAACTAAATCGCATCGAAAAAAAAAAAAAAAAGTAATTAGTTGGTCAATTTGGCGTGCGCGATGAGCGAGTCCAACGCCTTCGTTGGCGAGTCGCTTCTCGAAAACTCTCGCTCCGAACGCCGTTGGTTGGCTCGGCCTCTCCGCGACTAGAGTGCATCGTAAAAAGTCGGGTCAGCAAGCGACTGCTCAAAACCCGTCACTTTTTGCCCGCTATGGTCGCTTTTGTGATGAAAGTCGTGGCGCGACTAGATCGCATCGCCTGTGTGAACGCGCCATAATGTCGAACCAGTCTCACGGCGCGTCCCGATATTGGCTTGCGTACCTACGCGCGAGTGCAGCATCTGGCACAATTTGCATTTGCAAAGCCTGCTCCAGCCGCGTCAAAACATTCAGCCAACCTTTGGACTGCAGAAATCAAGAGACACCCAAAATAAGATAAAGTTGCCAGCCGAATAAAACTTGATTTCTATTTAATTAAAGGGAAGATGGGGCACTTCTACATTTGAGAAAAAACGCTTGAATTGCGTTCATTTGGCCTTTAGATTAGCAGATATCAAAATTTTATTTCAATGCGACGCGCCGGAGAGCCATACGAGCAATTTCAAAATAGGACTGAAGCCCCGCCTCCCTAGCCTTGGGCAGCCTAAAGAGCCGTCGATGACGTCACGGACATCGACTGTCTTTCGCGTTTTTCTCGCGTTTAACAACACTTACGCAGCAAATGGTTTGGGTATTCGGGTTCACGGGGTAAAAATACCCTAGAATTCACTTCTAACTAATTTTTTCCAAGAAGCTCCGTAGCTTCCCTTTAAGATGAAGACCACCCGCGTACATCAAATACCTCATCAGCCGAACTCCAAGGCAATAAGCCTAGTTCTGGCACTTGTTTGACAACTTTGGCCCGCAGCTGCCAGATCACAGCCAAACTATCGGGAAGCGAGGCCTAACTTGGGTGCTCGTTTGGCGACTTGGGCCCAAAGATGCCAGATCTCAACCGAACTACAAGGTAGTAAGCCTAACTCTGGCACATTTGTGGCGATTTTGGCCCGAATGTGCCAGGTGACAGCCGAACTGTCAAAAAGTGAAGCCTAACTTTGGCATTAGTTTGGCGATCTTGGCCCAAAAATGCCAAAGCTCTGCCGAACTACAAGGTAGTAAGCCTAACTCTGGCACATCTGTGGCGATTTTGGCCCGAATGTGCCAGGTGATAGCCGAACTATCAAAAAGTGAAGCCTAACTTTGGCATTAGTTTGGCGATTTTGGCTCAAAAATGCCAAAGATCTGCCGAACTACCGGGCAGTAAGCCTAAATTTGGCATTTTTTAGGCGATTTAGGCACGAAGATGCCAGGCGACAGCCGAACTACCCGGCAGCGAAGCCTAAGTTTGGCACTTGTTTGGCGAATTTGGGCCAAGATACCCACACTGTTGCCAAAGGAGGTCAGGTTTGGCACTACTTTGGCGTCTTCGGGCTTTTTGATGCCCTAAACTGCCAGACGCAAGCCAAGTTTTGGCCCAGAACTCGGTGCTGCCTGGGTAGTTGCGTTACAGTGGAGTATACATGAGAGCTCAATTGCATATAAGATTATTCTGTTTAACAACTCCTGTAAACACGCGTTTTAAAACAAGTTAATTTAAAAGTGTCATATTAGCGTACGATTAAAGCATCATACGTATTTTGTATCCCAAATTTCTCTTAACGCTTGGTTAGTAATCACTGGTGTGGCTAGCGTTTTAATCTCGGAGCTTGTTTTGTACGCTCTCCGGCAGTCATCGGCGCATCGACTCATAAACTGCTTGTTGGAGATCCTTTCTTTCTTAAGTTTTCTCATAAAAATGACATTTATTCTGCAGGAAATAAACATGTTCGTCCACAACCGGAGAGATAGCCGACATGCTAAACAAATAGGTACTTTTTATCCGGTGAATAAATACTGGCACTCTTATTTAGAATTGAGAATTTCCCTACGATTTCTCATGGCGAGTCCTGCCACCCTTCTTATTCCTTGTATAATTTTAAAGCTATAGATTCTAACCCCACCGAAAGTAATTGCTTAATTCGCACTTAGATGTATTTTAATGCTCTCCACCTACCTGTATAGGTTTCGTCGATACCTCGCATAGATAACTGTTTTACACACCAAATAGCCGGGATTTATTTGGGAGAGTAATGACGCAACATGTGGAGGCCAAGTAAAGTTATATTTAATTTTAATGCACAGTGCCTCTTTTGAGTCATCTTTATTTTGAGTCTCATTGAGATAGATAATTATGCAGTGAATTAAAAATGAGCGTCTAGCCGCTTGCTTACATTCGTCGCGAACGTCTTGGCTTAAATGTATACTTTGCGTAGAAATAATATAACAGAAAAAGGACGAGACACAGACGCGCACATTTTGACAAATATTATTCCAGCCTCTGTCTCGTTTTCTTCCTCTTATATTCTTTGTGCTAGAAGCATACGAGTCTTCGCGTTTGCTCAGGCACTGTAAGTGTTCTTGGACCTTTTCGTGTTTGAATATATGATGCAGCTGCATATTAACTAAACTGCAGCTAAATTATGAGTTAAATAAGCTGACACCTTGCGTTCCTTGCCTTTTCGATTTGGTTTATGGTTAAACTAAAAATCTCAATTTTTTTTAAATTATTTGGCGAGACATACATACCAAATACTATACATTGCTGAAGTTTCGAATACGTTTTGCTTCGGTGCAGGCATGACAGAGATCGAAAACACCTAAAATATATTGAAGTGCGATGCAGACCAGTAACTACAAGACCAGACGTCCAAAAGCCGGCGAAATCAAAGATGACAGGATCCGAGGGATTAAAGAAACATGCAATGTTAAATTATATTTTTGGAGACCTCGTAAATTTGTAAAAATGCCCAGTAATCCTGATAAAATCTATATACGTGGTGTTTTCTCTGGGCTCGGAAATATTAAAGAAAAAAAACAAAAAGAAAACAATAAAATTTTTAATACTTTTTTTTTGCAGAATAACGTAATCCAATAATCCGGACGTCAGGGCACAAGAATAAAGAATCGATCGGTAGCCTAATGAACAAAAGAATTGTTAACGACTCTTTCAATTTGAATATTCTATTTGGAGTTTCGCAGCTCGTTATTGTCATACGTCAGAGGAGTTGTTTGGTTTCTGAAAAAAAAAAAATATATATATATATATATATATATATATATATATACTCTTAGCTATGACGTGACGAATTTCGGAAACATCGGCAGTGTGAACGCGATACTAAGAAATCAAAAATGCGCAAACCGCGTTAAAGCCACAGCCCCCCCCCCCCCCCTTGCCCCCCGAAAACGGGCAGATTGTCGCATTGGTTAGATTGCATATGCAATGTTTTACCCCCCTCCCCCCCAGCTATAGGGAAAATACTATCATTGCCACAAGAAGAAAGCTCCACCAAGCATGCACCTGTATTGTAGCTAATCGGCATATTGCTGACCACCTATCAGCGACATTCAGACAACTCGCAACACACCGTTGAAGCTTCGCTATGCCTAGCCCTGTCAATCCTGACGCCGTTCCCAAGATTTGTCCCTCTTGAATATGCTTTTAGCCAGGGACGTCACTGACAGAGATTGGCAACCGTATGCAATATCATTTTCCTTAATAAAGTATAAAAACCCGACAAGGTGTAAGGTGATTAAGGGTGTACTCCACCGATTTTTTGAGCTACCTCAACTAACTATATTTTCTCACTCCCCGGCCTTTACTCTCTTCGGTATGCTATCTAGAATCGCGAAATTCATAATAGGTATTGTAAAATCGGGAAATGAAAATGATGCAAAAAGCAACATTCAAATATACGCGCACTTTTCAGTCCCGTGACGTCAGTGGCAGGCAGGCTTGCCAGTCGAGCAAGCAGCCAAAAAATAGACTATGCCAATCAGTTGTTCCGTGCTGGAGCGCGGGTACAGCAGCGAGCTTCCCAAGCATTCATTCGACACCATGAAACTGCTTCGAATCAGTTTAAAACAAAATCTACAGCCCAAAGAGTGAACCCCTGCCTTCCACTGACGTCACTTTTTCATTGTTGCCAGTAGAGACTTCGAGCTTGAAAAACACGGTGAGGACCAAAACTGAAAATTCAATAACTTCGCGAAAAAACAATATTTTGACCTAATATTTTGGATACTTTTTTCGCGATGTTTGTTGGTTAGTTTAGCAAAATTTCAAGCAAAACGGAGACAATGAAAAAACCTGTGGAGTACCCCTTTAAGCTGCTTTAATTTGAATATAAGGTGTTTGGTATCCATGAAATCCATCCCAGCCACGAATCCTTTGCTAATGAAGCTCCTTAAACCCATGGTAAACTAGGTATAGCAGCGCTGCTTGTTTAAACGGGAGTGTCCATTTAGATGTGAGAACAAGGACAACTATTATTGGAGGCTCGTCTCGCGTCCTTCATCCTTATATCGAAGGCGTGACGTCGGGCACCAACCAATGACCCGCTGCCAAGATAAAGACAAGATACGCCAAGCAATTGTGTCACATTTGTATTCATCATTAGGTGCGTTAAGTGGAGACTCCACGAATTCGACTTGAACCACTCCGTCGGAGCCTCCACTAAATGGGCTTTTGGAGCATCTACAGATGCAGTTCGCTCCATCTATGTGAGTTTCCAGTTGTGTAATTTTCTTTTGCTTTTCTCGAAGAACATTGTAAGATGGCCGGCACGCCGACAAAACATAACATAGAAGACGCTAATTTGATTCTGCAGCTGTTCACGCGTAAGCTTGTGATTTTTTAGCCCTTTCTAATGCTTCAAAAGGATACTGAAGCAAAAGCAACTTCTTGTAAGGACGTCCAAATTCAATTGACTATATCCATTGTCGATAAAGGTAACGTTCTGAGCTTTATCTGGCTTCGTCTTCCCTTTGTAAAAAAAGAAAAAGTAAGCAGAGTCGAATCGTGAAGATATGTACATGTAGTGCCCACCATGTGGGAACACAGAAGCTGCGCTGCTTTCTGAAGTTATGCGGCTCAGAAAGAGTTGAGTGAAAGTGACTCAGCAACAAAGAACGAACACAACGTACGGTGCAAACAAGAGCGGCTGCGTTCTCAAAATTGTGTTTGTCTTAAACGCGCATCACACAAATCAGTTTGAGAGAGCACAAGAAACATCTGGTAGACAAAATGCAGCAAGGGGAAGAAAAAATCAGCCCTTACTCAGCTGTACGTTCCTACGCGTGGCAACTTCAACGAAAAGATCAGTATAGGACGCAGACCATTTATTTAACTCATTACACGAGAATGCCATTACATTACCCCTCTATCACAAGGCCACACGAAGATATCAATCGCATTTGGTTGCTTCTGCGATTATACATCCAACGTGAAGTTCCTCGGTTTATCACATACCTTTGCCGCACAAAGTAACAGTACCGAATCGGCTACCAAAACAAGTGCCAGCCTCCCGCGATCGGTGTCTGCTCTCCGTGGGACCAGGAAAAACTGCGTCACCCTTCCGGAAGTGAAACCTTCTGACCCCACGAGCCCCAAGTCCGAAGACGGAGTTCCGGAGTTTGACTCGAGCCACGAGCAGCGGAAGTGCGAAAATAGCACGTTTAGCAGAGGGAGTGACTCCGAGTCTTTACCTAATGCACCCCTTATGGACGCATCTTGAGTTGCCATTTGTGCATCCCGTTTCTGCATCAGGTGAGAAAAACACGAGAACTGAGAGATGACTCTCTCGATGTTCCTTTGGCGTTTTGAAAACTGTTTAAATCGGATGAACCTTTCATCGCAAATGCCGCCAATATTAAGATTGCACCATGACCAAAAAAACACATAATCAAACTTAATAAAAAAAATTAAATACCCAACTTGCTGTGGCGCTTATGACGTTACATGATGTTCGCTGAGCATGGTATAACATATGATGCAGAAGGGACACGTGTAATATTCATCTCCTTCTTTTGGTGTACTTAAATTCATATCGTACACCCTGCTTAGTTCAGAGAAACTGTATTGCGGTCTTAACTATACCAACCGTGTCACGAACTGATGCACAGTCTAAAAATATAATTCGTGATAAATTAGAGTGGAACGTCACTTCTGCCCTGCAGGAGGCCCTTGCATTTACTGCGCTCTCGATTTCACTCATTGGAGTAAGGAAAAGGGGACTTTGGGGCCGAAGAGGGCATAGTAGACGACGGTTTCAACGGGCCGGTGCACGAACTGTCCACCTCGGCTTTGATGCACGGGACTTTGAGAGCCGGTCGCCGCTGGACCGTAGTGCACGTGGGCCTGGTGGAAGGTGCTGCACCTAGAAAAAACATTTTAGATATTTTTCCCAAAAAGATATCACTGCTCAATGAAAACAACATGACTAGGTTTTGAGCCATGATGTCTGAGAGGTGCACATTTCATATCGTGAAACACCTGTATAGTGGTTATAGCCATTCATAATTTCACAGCATTTTTCCAGTTTAACGGGAGCAGTGGACTGCCTGACTACCGGCGTTTCATTAGGTTGCGGAAGACGGAACTCGCTTCGCGTGAGACAACTCCAAGCCGTGGTGGGTGTGCCTCGAAGGGCACTACCCATGGCTTTCCTGTACACCACTTCATGTGTTTATGGAATATATCCTTGTTGTGTAGGGGTTGAAGCTTGTTTGTAATTTTAGCAATTCATTGTATCTGTTCTGTAAGCTATTATTTTCAAAAGTAAACAGAAAAGGCCCCGCATATATGTCATGAAAAATCGGCTAAACTTCCTGTACCCTAATTCTTTCTTTACAAACAATCGCGTTTACTAGTGAGCCTTCGCGCATAGCGGGTGCTCCTTAATAATTTTGTATTTTTGAAATTATTGCAGCTGCACATGCTCCGCTTTGTGGCCTGTGGTTCGTTCCCTTCTATGCGTTACCTCCCATATGGTGGATATTGTTATCAACAGGCTCGTTTTGTACTTAGCTGAAGAACTATTCGTATGTTTTCAGCGAATCCGGAATATAATACTGACAATAAATTAAGGCCTTTTCGTGTATTTTCTTAGACGGGGCTTTTGTTTCCCTGCATTTTCAATATTTTCTCAGAGTTAGGATGAGCCTTCTCGAATTTGTTTTGTTATTTATGGGGTTCACATCAAACGACTAATACTTTAATACCCGATTTTTATTTTTATTCTAAATCCTAATATAATTTATTTTCTGAAGGGATAATTATTCTGCTCTAGGCCACCAAACAGCATTTGGAGAAACACCGAACTTGGCAAAAACCTGGAAATCCTAGGTGCCAAACTTGTGCCTAATAAGGTTTTGCGCCAAATCTTTAGTTAGTGCTAAAGTTTTTTTTTTTTTTTTTTTGGGGGGGGGGGCTTAATAATGTTTTCATTTTTAGTTGGCAACAGGTGATTAACCGCCTGATATAAAACAAATTGCCAGGTATGAAGCAGAAAACCAGCAGTGAAGGCTAACACTGGTACTGGCTCCTTAATGTAGGCCCTGTCGCGACTGGAAAGGTACGATCTCAGTCGCAGAAAAAAAGGCCGGGGCTGTGGCTAGCTGATCCCATAGCCCCGACGAAGAAGGCCTGGAAAAGGGAGTAGCGTATGCAGTGAATATATAAGTAGGTAACTATCAAAGCGGCTGTTTGGGCCCCTCGGAGCATAATTACGTAGGTAAGCGCTTTCTTGCCGTCGTGTTTTTTGTCGCTTAACGACGTATACAAGTACGTGGTGGAGGTTTTGGGTGAGGTGGGTCAAAATGAGACACAAAATTTGTATTTCTGTTATATTTTTTTTTTAATTTTTATACAATATTTAAAAATACATCATGGCACTGTTCTTAGATGTCTTGACTGTATGTTCAGTAAATATTAACGAACTGGAGCAAGCGAGACATTAAACAAAACTACAACATCTGAAAGTCACACGATGTCTCATCTTGCCACGCCCTGTGGGCAAAATGAGACAACGTAGTAGGGTACCATGAGCCACATTTATAACATGTGCTATGCGTTTCGTTCTAGCAATAAACACTTGGAATGCACTGCGTGACCTCCAATGCACTCTTCATAAGCCCACTTCTTCCATTCCATGCACTCGACCCATACTGAGCACGGGACCGCTTGGTTCCAAAGTTCTCTACATACCGAGCACTGCAAGTCTCTTGCGATAAGCCTCGCACTATCAGCGGAACTCTCGCACACTGTGCCGATCTTCGAGGAAGCACTCATAGCCTTTCTCTCAAATTTTATTAAGAATGTTTTATTTATTTATTTACTTTTTTTGGAAGGGGGAGGGGGGGGGGGGTGGAAGGCCAGGCAGTGGAACGCTGGCTCCTGGTTGCTTGTGCAACCTCAGCTTTGTCTTGTGGGGAGGTGATGTTAAAACAGTGCTACTCTCCGGCGTGTTTGTTCTTTTTTTCTGTCCTTCGTAAGGTGAAGGAGACATGTTCTTGAAACTTGAGACGCCGGGAAGGACGCGCTCTGTTTTGAAGTGCATGCTTTGGTATACCAAAGCTATGGCAGCTCTGAGAAGGGAGTAAAGCTGTTGCATGACATTGTCAAAACCTTTATTCGTGTCACTCTCGCTCTATAAAGTCAAGTGTTTTTATACGTTTTGACTATCCTTAACAGTCGTAGAAAAAGAGTATAGTTCGGGATTGATTAGGAGACTCGCGTGCTGTCGACATGCGTGTTATATAATGCTAGGTTGTCGCGTTTTGCCCGCACGTATTCCGTTATATTTAACGAAATATATATTTCGTTAAAAAAACGCAGCCATTGATTGCTCAAATTCGGTGCGTATGGAGCTAATAAAGCACACCAATAAAATGAAAACTACATTGGCAGAATAGTTACAGCAAACCGGAGTGCACGTCTCGAGGCGAAGCCTGGTGCCAAATTCTGATTTTTTTTTTGGCCAGGGTTAAGACGTTTATCTCAACTCCACATTGCTTTTCTCCGGAACACGTTTTCACTTAGCTATCAATTGTTGCTCATGCGAATTGTAAAGGTCGAGACGCCTATATGTGAAGCTTGAAGATCGCATGCTTGCTTATAAAGGATATGGATGGCACAAAACCCAACCTGTCGCATTTTGCCCGCGTCTCATTTTATCCCCCCTTACAGTAAATACGGCATCTTCGAGCTTTGAAAACTTGCTATACAGCCCTTCGAGGGCGACAAGGCCAGCGGGGAGAGAAGAGACCTCCCCAGATTCCGAATGCTGGTCTTCTAGGCGAGTGTGTGGCTGACGCAATCACCCTCCGTACTTTTAGCACCGTGCAGATGATGCAACCTGTAGCCGTTCTTGCCATGCGCAGTCTGATGCTAGGGGCCAATGTCCTTATCGCTCGCACCGAAACACAACACCGACACACAAATTACGCGCACGGTGGTGTCATTTCTTGCGCGAGCTGGTGGTCTCACATTGTCTCGTGTAATTCGGAGGACATTCTTTTTGGGTTTTGGACCTTCATCAAGGGCCACGAACCGCTTGATGCTTGGCGACACGATACTACGCCACAGAGCGGGCTAAGGAGCTCTCCAGCACTTCCCCACTTTAGAGCTCCCAGAGGCATAGCACAATACAGTTGTCCAGTGAGAATTCAGCAAAAACAATTAAACATAAAACCTGCTTTTTTTTTTTTTGTAATTTAGGCATGAAGTTGTTAGTTACATATAAAGTAGGTGTACAGCCTCAAGTGAAAAGTAATCCTTGATCTCTTCGATAAATGAGGTGCAAAGAAACCCGGCGTCCCCCGGGAAATTCAGACAGTTAAACCTAACTCTTTATATTTCGGGGAAACTTAGATCCGAAATTACCTCGACTCTGGCCATATAATATCAAGAGAGGTTATAGCTTGGCTTTCTTAAGTTTTTCATCGCCAAATTCCACGTTCAGACAGATTGCAGACTTTGTAAACAGCAGTTCCTTCGTTTTCCTTCTCCAAATGACTCAGGTTTTATATTTCCAAATCAACGGCTAGCCAGTACTTTTACTCGTCTCTCACTAAAGCCTTACTATTTTCATATTGGGGCAAGTTAGGTCCAAGAAAACACAGGCTCTGGCTGAAGATTATAAAATTCTTTCTTAGGTTTTCAGGCCTATAAATAGCCAGGCAAAAAAAAAGAAGAAAATATGGCTCAAAGAATTATGCTACTTGGGCAGCGCACGATGTGATCCATCATAACGAATGTTATTTGACAGGTCGTTAAAATTAGACATTGCACTTCAGATATTGGTCACCGGCACTAAAATAATGAGTACGCAAAAGGACAGGACGAAATTAAAGGAACCATGAAACGATTCTGAAATCGAATATCATACACCGCACGTCGTAAAAGGTTTGAAACGAAACACAAAAACACAAAAATAGGGAGCCAAAAAAAGTTATTCGCTGTAGAACTTTTAAAAGAAAACTGGACTCTTTTGCGCTTTCTTTCCTTCGAAAGCTCTCTGCCTTTTCAC
The DNA here is from genome assembly GCF_016920785.2 of Ixodes scapularis. Taxonomy (NCBI): domain Eukaryota; kingdom Metazoa; phylum Arthropoda; class Arachnida; order Ixodida; family Ixodidae; genus Ixodes; species Ixodes scapularis. Next base: position 37,776,586 of record NW_024609881.1, on the reverse strand, counting down.
TGCGATGCATCCGCGGAATCGCTGCTCGTCAGCCGAATCCTCGTCGCCTATTGGGGTAAGAGCCTACCTCACCAGCATCGCGATCGTAAACAATAAATAGCCGGCGAAAGGTTCCTAAAAGTTCTGTTAAATAATATTCCGATCTATATTTTGATATTTTGTAGCATAATTAGGGATGTGACGAAAATTGCCAAATTTGATAATGCTGAGAGCCAAGCGCCATCTATCGTGTGGTAAACGAAGCAGGGGTGGTAGAGCCGACGGGCCGACAGCGCTGGGCTCAGTCGGCTCAGTAACGTTTATTTTTCTACGTGTTCTTCTCGCGCGTCCCGACTTGAAGCATTAAGAAAAAAGTACTTGAAACAGACCACGACGAACAAGACGCTGGATCCACAAACACTCGAGAAAAGCCAGAACGTCTACGAATTCACCGACCCGCGACCAAGCGAGCTCGGCAGATAGGCCGAGCTCTTTCTTTTATCCTGTACATATTTTCTTCCTTTCCTTCTTCTTCGTTTCCTTTGTTTCTTTTATCTTGTCTTCACTTCACGTGCGGTTCAATTTTCATGGCTTCTTTTTCCTTCTTTTCACTTAATTCTAAATAAATCAGTTGGGAGTCAGCGCTCTTTCGTTCTACTTACCTTTTTTCTTTCACCGACTTTTTGTGCGTTGTTTAATATCAGTCAATCGGCACAGGGCCGTACCCAGAAAAAAATTTCGGGGGAGGGGGGGGGGGGGTTCGGGGACCATTTTGTCTTATTTTCGCCTATGAATAATGTGCATCGGTGGCATATAATGGAGAGTTATAGCAAACCGAAGAACTGGTCCCGGTTTGGTACCCGGTAGCCGACCGGTGCCACTGCGCGTGCGCAGAGGTGGAGATTAAAATCGGCTGGCTGCAAGTGCACCGACCAGGGCCGTACCCAGAGAAAAATTTCGGGGGGGTCAGAACCCCCTAACCCCCCCCCCCCCCCCCCCCCCCCCCCCACCCCTGGTTACGGCCCTGAATCGGCACATAGGTCTAGCAGGCACTCCGAAGCAGGCACTCCGACTCCGGCGCAGCGTTGCTTCGACGGTACTTGGCCAAGACCGTCTGCCCACGACCGGCTGGCCTGCTAAATGGAATATGCCCGCGCGACCCTTGTGGCTCTTTCCCGTATTTTGATCGCTGACCTCAATTTTAGATTAAGTGGTAAGGTCAATATCTTCCCCCATGTTTTCCGAGGCAGTGTTGACGAACACTGTCGTCGAAAAGGGACTCTCGTCGATTCTATCTTCTTGTTTTTTGTGATATAGAGCTCAAATAAACGCCGTATGGATTACCTTCGTAACACGGTATCTACACTTTGTTATTAATATGCCATTTTTATTCTGACAGATTGCACGTCACTGTCGAGCTATAACAGTTCGTGGGAGGTACGTGCAATGCCGGTCTAACCTTCCTTTGCGGAGTGTCGCGTCACTATCCAGTTGCAATCGTAAAAGATCGGTCCCGAAGCGCTTACCAACAGCGCAAATACAGCACTTCCATCAAGCGCGCGCGTCCGCTCCGAGTGTGAACAGGTATTTACGTGGTTCTTGCTGACACTCTCGTAGTTCAAACGTATCTTTTTTAACGTCGGCTCGCTCCTGCATCTCCGAGGCCGCGAAAAACGCCACGGCCATATGTCTCTATCTACGTCGCTTTGCGAACAACTGACACGGGGCGCCTTTTACCAACAATGACAGTTGGGTTAACTTCTGGAGTTTTCACCGAAAGCCTCGCCGCACATCCCAACTGGCATACCGGCGTATAGGACCCATGCCGTCGCTGTAGCGCAAGATATCTAATTGAATTTCGCTCAGCTGCGATGTGTCCACTGCTATCGCGGCGATGAGAGGCGCCGATTAAAAAAATACATCGGTGACATCAGCACCATCAGCGCAGTAAAACCTACCGACACACCGCCAACTCGCCGCCGATAACGCTCCCATTCTCCTACTGCCGAGAGAACTTCCGGTTCCGAAAACAAGGTACGTCACGACCGTCATAATTACGCCGCAGCTTGTTTTGCGGTCGGCTGGAGAGAAAGAAAAAGTCGATATTTCATTAATTTTTTGAGTAGAAGTTAATAAACCGAGACTAAAACGGATGCCCGTTCGGCATTCAGTTAACATTGACGGTTTAATGTAAAAATTATCTGGAAAAGTAAAAAGGTCCTTTCATGGTCCCTTTAAGAATATTTTTTGCGCTTTGGATGACATGGATGCCAAACAATGTACTATTATTCTAAAGGGTAGGAATGTAGACAAACACCTGCGTCTGCTTCTTCCTTGAAACAGAACTGCAAGCCATGGTGTAAGGTAATATGTAGGTGATGACACACAGCATGGCGAACGCTGCCACGGGATCTTCCAGATAACATCATATTGGTACCCTCCCGAGTAGACACTACCAAGAGAGCCTCCGCTCACCAGACTGCGCAACTAAAAAAAATAACAAGAAAAAAGTATCTCTTTGCCATGGCTTTCGACCACATGTGCTTTCCCATCGGCACACTTCTCATAAAACTATCATTGCCGGAGTTGAAGTACAAAACTGTTGTTAATAACGAAGTTATGTCTAAGATGCACGCGTAGCGAAAGTGCCAAGTTATACAGCGCGCAGCACATTCAGAAAAATACTTCAAAAACAAGCATGTCTTCTTTAAACAAGCATGGGAAACCGAACCCGCGACAGACAACAAGCAGCTTTTTATGAAAGTTTCATCTGAAGGCGCCGTCTGAAACCAAAGCGAAAGGAGGACTTTATATGTCAGCTTCGACACGCTCTGAGTCCACACCAATATAAATCTTACAGCTTGGTGCAACGCGCGAAAGTTGCCGAAGCAGCGCAACGGTTATTCTTAACATGAAAGCGCGCTTCATGTCTCGCTTTATACGCTTTTTTGGTTTTCGGTCAACACACTGAGAGTTTGTAAATATTCCGTTTTAATGTCCTCAAAGCTAACATTCACGTATAAAACGGAATGACAAAGTAGCTGTCGAACACTAGGAGCAGACATATTCATGACGTTCCTTACGTACTTCCACTCGACCAATTGATCTACCCCCCCCCCCTCCCCCCCCCCCCCCCCCCCCCCCGAAAAAAAAGAAAAAAAGAAAACCGGAATCAATTTACGAGTAACTTAAGAAGTCAATGAAGGGCAATCGCAAGCACGTTAAAGTTAAAATACAGATTGCGTTCTTTTATAATTATTTGTAATGTACTAATTTTCTCCCAAAAGTATTTGAGACGGAATGATCAGATTAGAGAGTTTAAGACCTGGAAATGTTTCACGTTTGACATTTGAGAAAAAAAAAATCGTCTAGCGTCACACGTTCATAAAAAAGCACATATATTATTGAAAGCGATTTTGACGAGTAGGCAAATTAGAAAAACATTTATCTGTCATTTGACAAATCCTTAATCAAACGAACGTTATTGACACCTTTTTTAACAAGCGTAGGCTGCAGACTGATTGGAGCAAGGTGACGATGCGGGCAAGTTGGTTCATTATACAACTGGTACAATGACAAAAACAAGAAGGTGCTGACAAGACAAGTGCCGGATTTCAAATGATTATTTTTTTTATTACGGTCGTCTATTATTATATATTTAGTAGAATCTAGCGCTTCTCTCGTCAACACCTTTCTCGTTATGGTTATATATGCTCTGGTCCCAGTTCTACCGTTATAGCATGGTATTGTAGTGAACCAAGAGCACTCATAACTTTTAATGATTTTGTATTCGGAATCATCGCGAATTTTGTTCTAGGGCGTCTTCTGACTCTTCCTATCGACTTTTCTTTGAGTTTTATACTAGCGCTCTTGATATTAAAAACGATGGGGACTGTGGGTTTTCACATATTATGGTAGCATATTATGTTGTGAACCATGCCTTTTTGTTCCATAAAAGTAGCTCACTTTTATTTGACATCAAAATATTGGCTTAGTCAATGGACTACTAAGCAATTAAAGGCGATGTGTTGAAATGATTGGGAAAATTTTGATTATTTAAGTGGCACTTCTGGTGCATCCGGAGCTGTACCCTGAGTTATTCGCTTTTTTTATAACAATCACTATCACTAATTCTTTGCTGGCAAATAAGGCGCTATTGTCAGATAACTACTCTAAATATGGATTAAATAATCAGAAATATTAGCAATTTTTTTATTCTTATATAAAAATATTTTTTTTATATTGTGAAAAGTGACAGGCGAACTTTAATGTCAATAAGTGGACACATGTTAGATTTCCTAAAATCAGAAGATCATAAGTAACTATCGGCACGAAAAGTTCAAGGGTCATGTCTAAGTGATCAATCTCAAGGATCTTGATATGGCTCATTTCATATAACATATTTTGCCAACGCATCAAGCCTATCTGCAAAATACCAAGTGTTCGAACCTACTACGATCAATTTACACTGTCAGATTGCCCCGATATTGATGTTGATTGTAGCGCCTCGTTTTTCAGATGAAAAACTGCAGGTGAACAATGGTGTGCAACTGTATCGTATTCTCAAATTTGCTGCACTCATTGCAGTCAAACTATCGAAGCTGTTTGCGTATATTTTCATGCTTTTTCGTCGTGAGAGGAGGAGTCCTGTTCACCCTGTTTTTGTCTCCCTCGTTTTGATTTAAAGTTTAATATTTTTAAATGTATTTGTGTTGGACGTATATAGAGATATTTTTTTTTTGCTTTGTGTCACTTGGAGCTTTGACGGTCGGATATAATTGAAATGATGAAGTTTGTGTTGATTGCGTGCTTCTTGGGATATGACCCTGACTTGAGATTCGTAGTTTCATAATTGCTTTATTTTTGTTTGTAATTATCTCTGCTACGCCATTATGTTTCCGCTGTTGCACTGAACGGGCCAGAGGTGCTATCGTGCATAATACACCTTTCTCTTCTGCCTCCGCGGATGACATCCGCGAAGCAAACAAACAAAAACAAACTCTAAAACACTTTGTACCTTTAATATATCTTCAAAAAGGTCAACACACATTTATTGTATGTAATGCGCACGAAGAATATTTCGATTACGAGTTCCGACAGAATGTCATCAGCACGAAAGAGGCCCAATAATGAGAGTTACACACAGATAATGAAACAAGGTCGAGGCTCAAAATTTCAGATTCTATTTATAACAAAGTGCTTGGTGTATCCGGAAGAGCGGGCAGTTCAAGCAAAGTCCGAAACTGTTTATTTAAATAAACAGTTTTTGCTTTTTCTATAAAGAAAGAAATCGCTTGCCTAAGGATATATTCAACCTGAAAAACTGCGTCTGATTGATAGCTTTTTAATTTTTGTTAGAAAGGCGGCGTTTCCGTTACTGCAGATCTGTTTCGCAGTTACTGTCTTCAATATTGCTGTTGTCTGATAAAATTTAGTTTTTTAGTTATTTTAGAGATACTGTTTATTACGCTCGAGATGTTTGGCACAAAAAAGTCGTTTGATACCATGGGGTGTCTCAAAGAGTGGCCAGGGTCTTTAAAGCAACCGCAAATTGCGGTTTCTAACCCAATCGCGCAACAATTTCGTGCAGCGTTGCCTACAGGGGGTGCATTTTTTCGATAAAATTTGCAAAGAGCTAACTTATTGATAAAAAAGTAAAGAAAGAAAAAGGCGTAACTCCTATGAAAACAGAGCGAAGCCACGCGTCTTCAAACCATAGGGCGCCCTATGCTTTGAAGACCGGTGATTTCGCTGCGTTTCCATAGGAGTTAAGCCTTTTTTTTATTTTTATTTTACTTTTTTTGTGGTAAGTTTATTCTTGGCATATTTTATAGAAACAATTAATGCACCTCCTGTGTGCAAATCATCACCTATTGAAAATTCTTTTTTTTTTTTGTGAAACATTTAACAATGAGCTTCGTCGGCAGTGTGCCTTCCTCCTCCGCATTTCCTAAAAGGTCTGTCACAGTTCAGTGCGTATATTCTAGTGAGTCAGCAGCCGAAGTTCATTATTTTTATAAAAAACCGACTATAGCTGCAGCTTCTCAAGAAGAACAGGATCAGCCATACGTCTCAGAAATACGTCACTCTTGCACCGCAAGAGTTAGTTGCATGTATTGTGCTTCAAATAGTCTCAGTCTGCAATGAAGGGGATGATTCTGAAAGTGAGGGTTTCTAGTAGACGACGGTTCCGACAGGGCGGTGCACGAAGTGTCCACCTCGGCTCTGATGCACAGAACTGTGGGAACCGGTCACAACTGGAGCGCGTATCAAGCCGTTCGTTTCCTTCGATGAAGTTTACAATGCCAAAAAGAACGTCTTGCGAATTACACCAGACGATCAGGGACCGCCAGGTCTCGTAAGAAGAGACACAACCGTGCGCGTACATTGTGTGTCGGTGTTGTGTTTCGGTGCGAGCGGCAAGAACGTTGGCCCTCGGATCAGACTGCTTATGGCAAGAGCGACTACGCGTTGCATCATCTGCATCATGCCGAAATATCACGGAGGCTGATTACGTCAGCCGCGCCTTCGCCCCGAACACCAACATTTGGAATCTGGGAAAAGCTCCTCTCTCTCCGCTTGCCTTGTCACCCTCAGAGGATTGAATAACGAGGGTTCATAGCTCGAGAATGCCGAATTTAGGTAAAGGTGGGATAAAATTAGACGCTGTAAAAAATGCGACACTTTGGGTATAGCGCCATGCATCTCCTGGGTAAGCAATCATAGTGTGTTCAAACTTCTCATACAGGGAGCCGCGGCCCGTACACTTCGCATCTGTAAATATTAAGAGCTATAGGCCAAAGTATTCCGGAGAAAAGAAATGCAGAGTTGAGGTTGACGTGTGTAATCCTCGCAAAGTAGCGCAAAACTCTGCGTCAGGTTTCGCTTCAAGACGTGCACCCCGGTTAGCAGTGACTATTCTGCAATGGTAAGTTTTAATTTTATTGGTATGTATGCTTTATTAGCTTCATGTAAACCGAACTTGAGCAATTTGTGTTTTTTTGTTTTTCAAGAAATATCTTTTTACGTAACAAAATACGCGCGGGACAAAACTTGACACTGTGGCATTCTATGTCACGCATGTGAATAACACACGAGTCTCCTGGCTGCTATGCAGCCATATTATTTTTTACCGCTTATTACCCATTAAAATATAACCCTTCTGAAATGCATTCTACAAATAACGTATACCAATTTTGCAGGCTGGTCCTATTTGGAACAACGTATTGAGAATTCAGAGAAAGAAAAGCACCGTCCGAGAAAACGCCCACAAATACCTGTTCTCAATACCACCGTTAAGTTTCCAATTTGATCAAAACTATACATATAGATCTTCAGCTATGTACAAAACAGGCGTGTTGATAACAATATTCACCATACGGAAGGAAACAAATAAAAGCAGACGGACAACAACAATTCTTTAGTTGAATGCTTCAAATCGTGCTTATAATGTCATGCAGGCCACACAGTGGGACATGTGCAGTTTTAATGTTTTTGAAATACAATATATTTAAGGACGACTTGTAGAATGCAAAAACTCGCTAGCAAACGCGCTTGTTTATGAAAAATAGTGTACAGAAATGTATCGATTATGTGATGAAATAGATACAGGACCATTTCTAATAACCTTTTAGAAATAGTGACTTGCGCCATTAATTCAATGAAGTTAGTTTAATTACAAACAAGCTTGAACCCTACAGAACAAAGGCATTTTCCCTAAACAAAAGAAAGCAGTGCACAAAAAAGACATAGGTCGTATCGTTCGAGGCACAGCAGCCGCGGCTTGGAGTCGTCTCACGCGAAGCGAGTTCTGTGTTCGGCAACCTGCTGGGGGGTTGATGCCGGTTGTCAGGCAGTCTCACTGCTACCGGTAAACTCCGCTCCGGCTGGTGACAGCTTTCAAGGCCATCGCCGGGAAACACGATGAGTGGACTCTGCGGTGTCGGGGCAGGAATGTGGGCTGGACACATTGCGACCTGCAGCCACACGTTTTTACGACAGGTTCCAGTTATTCCGGTCTGATACAAGTAAATGGACTCCCGTTCCCAGGACGTATCACAATCTTTACTCGAGAGAGTAATTCGAAGCATCTCCGCCCATTGACAGCATGAACACCTTCGTGAGTACGCAGCTAGTGTGCTGCGATTTTTGGGGTTTTAAAAAAGCATATGCAGCCAACGAACACCCTCATTAGCGCTGAAAGATAAATTTTATGTGTAAAGAAAAAAAAAAGAAAGATCAGTTAAATGAAACCGTAAATTTGCTTAGAAGTGCGAGCGTTCTGGTTTTATTATTGCTTGCCTATTTATATGAATAATCTTGAGGCACGTCTGCGAGACATACTTCAAAGAGAAACTGTACTGCTGTTCGCTGCCCGTTATTCTAGTTGTTTTCAGCTAGAGTTCGGTTATTACATATCGGAACTCTGAAAATTAGCATAAGTATTATCAAACGCAAGTTTAAAAAATGTTAATCAGAATTAGTGCGTTGTATGTTCCTCATCATATATACAGTGTCATCGCCTAGTCGCAAGTGAATGTTGGTAACCTCTGATGGATTAACGTTATTAACTGGCAGCAATAGGTAAGAATTTTATTCTAGGCGTGTGCTGAGCACTTTTGTCTACTCCGCTCGTTCCTAACACATAGTACGCCGGAGTTAGGTTTGGACGGGCGCTCGGAATACTGGGCTCAAGTATGGCCTTTATGGATTTCTTTCTCTAGCCTCATACATAATGGTGTTTCGTCCTGTCCTTGCATGCCGCTTTTGTGCCCTGCATTGTCCTGCTGGCCGCGTGCTGCCAAGCCGGCTACGTGGCACCCTATGCCTACCATGCCGCCGCCGTCCACGTCCCCGTGGCCACCACCGTGGTGCGTCAGCCGGTGGTGGAGCACCACAGCGAGGTGGCCTACGTGCCGCCCTATGCCCATGGTTACACCATCAGCCAGTAGAAGCTCGTCCACCCTAAGACCACCGTCACCAAGCACGATCCCTTCTTGGGTTACGTTTTCTTTGCTTCCTTGAAAAACAGGGATCGCCTCAGATTAAGTGCTTTTGGGATAATTAGTTGATAGTTCAATAAAGCTAGACCTTAATATAAAATAACGTTATGAGCTGCCGTAACATTTCTATTGGTGAAGTTGTTATAGCACTAGAGCAGTGTTTAAATTACGTCCTTTTAGCATCTTGCAAAGTTACTTAGCAGCCAGCAGACGACCGAATTTGAACAAACCTAAGTCGCTTCAAAGCTGCATCAAGTGCCTCTTTGAGCTCCTAATCGAACATGTTATATAGAAAAGAAAGACAGGCATTACTGGAATAGAGTTATTAATATAATGATATTGTTACAGCATAATTAAGATTACTGTTCCAATAATATAAAGCCAACCTCATTCTAGATGTCGGACATAATAGCACATGAGATGAGATTGTTTTTTATTCTCATAGACGACTGATTTCTTCGCAAGACTTACATACGTAAATGTATTTTCTATCCGCAGCACCTACCACCAGGCCGAGGTGCACCACGCTCCAGTGGTGACTGGCTCTCACAGTTCCGTGCACCAGAGCCGAGGCGGACACTTCGTACACCGCCCAGTGGACACCGTAGTCTACTAGGAATTTCCTCCCCTACTATAAATATAACCATTTTCATACCATACCCATTCAGAATTGTCGGACAAGAAATGCAACTCACTCTTGGAGTGTACGAGTTATGTACCAGACAAACATGCCCTTCTAGAGAAGCCACTGCGTTAGCCGGTTGTGAAACACGATGTTGGGATTCGATATCTACTAAATAATATATGAAGACACTACATCGACTGTTATTTTCAGAAATACATTGTAGTAAGAATTTCGAGCAAGCACTATGGTCTTGCTGTTTATTTAGAAATAAAGTAGCATAGTCATGGGCCAATACCGCAGCTGTAAGATTTACCACGTAAAGCGTTTAAAAATTTTGACTATAAGAATAATTATTGATCAAGTACAACCGGCGTGGAAAGGCTTTTCAGTTATGGAATATGATTGGCAGTATGTATCGATAGAGCAGCAATAATTTGAAGCACAGTACTTATTAGAAACTGTACTGTAAAATTCAATATCTAGAAGCACGAACGGACTATCGAAGACTACCTCTCGAACACAACTTAGAAAAACTATCTATTAAGAACTATTTTGAAATGTTCTCAGGGCTGCGTCGTTAGGAAACCTGTAACTAGTATTTAGCACGTTCCGGAAAAAAGAACAAGCAAACACCTGTGACAGAAGTAGGGACACATTTTGCTAGGGTGGTCCGAACTTCTAATTAAATAAAATGCTTGTTCTAAAAGCATATTTCGATAAATTATTTTATTAATATAAGCGACTTCATCTTTTCACAGAAAAATAACGTATTGCGTTAACAGTGTTACTCCTATTGCGGAACCTTTTTTTTTTGCGTTTTCAACGGATGTACAACCGACACAGTGTTTGTAATTCAGGGTTCAGACCATAAAAAATCGTCCTATTGTCACAAAGGAGGAATGATGAGGTAGCAAATTAACTGAGAAATTAAACGTTTAACGGGGCAAACTTGTGCCCGAACACGAACTTGAAAAAAGCCTAGCGTCTCAGGCGTCGATGGCGGCGAAACAGCAGGGTCGAACGCTGGGGCGACACTGACTCCGGATCGCAATGCGGAGTCCCAATTATGGTGCTCACGTGGATTTCTGCAATATTCGACGTAGAACGTTCGGTGCGCAGAGCAATTGTTTCTCGATAAGACGACAAGGTTCTCGAACTTATGATAACGCTAAATTGAAAGAATAAAACACAGACGAGCCGCTCAAAGGAACCGAACCCGTAGCTTCCGCACGAAAGCCAAGCACAGAAACCACACGGCCGCGCACGCGCTCGCGCAGCGACGCGCGTGGCACGATGAGATTAAACATGTGTATAGCCTTTAGATCTGTCCTTTTAACATTACCCTTTCATTTTAAATTGTGAAAGAAGACATCCAAGTAAGCTACATTTGAGATAATCCTATTTTATTATTTCATTGTAAAGCCTCTTCAGACCGAAAAAGCAACTAATTCGGGCGATTTGCTTCAAAATTGAAGAGTTTGCTTTTGATCACACAAAAAAAAAAAGGACGAACGAAATATTTATTTCAAACAAAGAAGGAAAGTTGAGTAACGCGGACGTCCCCGATTGGGTCCTGCGTATGGAAAAAAAAAATCAGATTCCGGAGGCAAAGGAATACGGAACGCTTCAGACACTTTACCCTTGATCTGCCAGCGCTACCTGGATTCCTGAACCTCCTATGTGATCAAAGAGCTTGGTGCCCAGGGAAAGGTCTTGACATGTCGTCTCTAACATCATCTGGGGGAAGAGGGATTATTTTGGTCCTCTGCCGCCCAACTGGCCCAGTCTCTCCTTCATCGCTCTCCCCTTCCTGCTCTCTCAACCTCTTGGATCCCCGTGTTTCAGCTTGAATAAGTGCTATCGCAATGCTTATACTGAAGTCAAGAAGATCCAGTCTTTGCTGTTTTGGAACGACTGCTGGTTCACAGTCTTTCTTGTACTCAATCTAGCCGTTAGATCAGGCCATGACCAAACACTGTTGGGAGACATGGACAGGCCATTTCTTCGTTCGCAAAGGGATTCGAGAGTAGGAGACGAACCTGCCAATTACATTCACTTTGCCCACTGAACATGTGGTGCTTTGCGGATTCGTGTGTTCGCTTCACTTTATTTTTCTTCTACTCACACTTGGACCACCTCTCGCAACTTGCTTCGGGCTCTTTGCCAAATGCTGAGTGAAGAGAGAGGAGCATATGGCAGATTTCTTGTCTTTCCACTTCACAACGCACAATTATCTGTCACATCTCACTTTACACTTCGACTCACCGCGCGGCATTGGCTGGACCTGCGGCATTGTCGCCCCAACTTCACTAGTACGGTTGGCCATCATTGTGCTGGTGAAACTTCGTTTTTCAATGAGATGCATGCTTATCTATTTGCAGGTGCATAACATACCTGTCAGTGAACAACAGGCAAATTCTCGCTCCCTACTTAGCGTTTCCGCAAGCTTCTTGATAGTGCTTCCCCCAAGACCTAACTCTCTCATATCAGAATCAGAAAGTGTGCCTTTGCCAACATAACTTGTGAGGTTCACAACCAAGCCATCTGGAGACGGAATTGGAAAATATTTAAGGCTAACAGGATTTGGCTTAGAAAGCACCCGCTGCCGCACAGGAAATCTCTCTGAAAACGGTATCATATGCTCGTCATTTGATGCATCACGAGATAGCCGCAGCTCCAAGCACTCATTCCTAAACAATTTGATGATCGGCATTACTAGAAAGAGCCTGTTTTTTTTTCTTCCTTTTTCGTTACTGACGCTTTGCCAGCAAAGTGAAGGTTGCGTCTCAGTTCAAAAACAAAACTCTTTCTAGACGTTGCTTGAGAAATTAAATCTACACTGAGCATCTGCGATAAGTACAGCCGCACACTTGAAAGCTTTGGTATGCCCATGGCAATGCAGATACCAACAAACAACTTCCACTCTTTTGAATAGGTTTAAATTTACCTTCCTACTATTTCCTGAATGGAATAGAGATTTGTCTGGTAGGCTCATTCTTCCCAGAAGTCCTCTTGAAGATATCTGAGAAAATATTTCCATGGTGTGTCTGGCTCCTGGCGCGTCTGGTTGCTCGATACTTCATCCTCTTCGAGGGTTCTTCGACATTTAGTTCACTTGATGTACCCATAAATAAAACAATATACATACGCTCTGCTCCTGCATCGGGGCAGAGCTTTTGCTTGTGGGCCTTTGGTCATTTCGGTCGTCTCGGCTGTCGTCACTCTCCTCACTCTCAGGTTTTCTATTACAACTGCCGTTCAGATCATTATAAAAGGACTGAGTGTCCTCCGAATATGACAGGTCAGAGTCATGTTTTAGCAAGGACTAAATTTATTTGTTAGCCAGGTACTTGGCTGAAAGCAATTTTCGGTACTTAGGACCTACAGTAGGTGATTGCGAACACCAAAATCAAACGGCGGTTAATCGTAAATATAGAGCGACTTTCAAATTAAACTTTTCTCAAATTGTTTGCTGACCATTCAGAAAGACGGCAACACTTTGGAAGTAACGTTCTAGTGCCTGTAGCTTGAAAAAAAAATACAGAGCAGCGGCCCAGCTGTTCTGTGAATTGTGCTCTGTCGTGAATTCTACCATGGTTTCAATGCCGCGAAGGAAACTACGTAGGTGAGAATTTGCGTGAAATTTGGTTAGACGCAATCGGGCATTCGGCTCCTATAAAGTTAGTCCTTGGAGGCACAATGCTTCCCTCATTGTGCCTCCAAGGGCAAGCTTTCAAGTTTTGCAGTGTGCCTGACTTACCAAAGCGAATATTTTTACGTCGCGTTTTCATAGTGCGTCATGACGATCAATCACCTTGCTCGCGTATGCCATGGGATAAAAAAAAATAAGAACAGTATAGCTACAAGGAGTGCATATTTAATTTTTTTTTCAGATTTTCCTCTCTTTTATTGCGCACATTGATAGACACTGATATACGCTTGTATTTGACCGTGTCTTGTGCATCATGGAACTACAGAACATCGCTTTCATGGTCGTGTCTTATGAGCAATGCAGTAAGTTTTGGACGGGGCATGTATAGCAGACGAACGGAGGAGAAAATGGACGCTGACGCGCAGCTTTCGTGTCTGCGTCTCACTGCATTGCATACGACGATAGTCGGCGGTGGAATAATAGACGATGCCGGAAGCTGCCGCTCGTGTCTCGCACGACTAGGTGGCCTTGTTGGACTTCCAGACTGGACGCACCTGAAGACGCGATAGGGAGACACTAAGCTTGTCAGTCACTAAGGACCAGCACCCAAGCCAGTCGAGTAGTAATGGGGGAGGCCACTTATCTGTTTGCGGGGCTTAGAGCTGGCTGTGACCTCCACCTAAATTTTGTCTAACGGCGTAAATATTGAGCGAACGAAAATGTTTCTTTTTCTCGCGAAAGAAGTATATAAAAAAAATGCTTCTCTCATTTGTGTCTTAAAACATATTTTTTTCTTGCAGTGCCTCTATAAGCCATTGACTCGTAAGTGTGATGTCATGGGTCCAAACAATCCGTTGGTTGGGTAGTTGTTATGGACAAACACATGTGGCTAGGTGACCGGCTCCCACAGTTCTGTGCATCTAAGCCGAGGTGGACACTCCGTGTCCACCTCGGCTGTGATAATTTGTCATTCCATGAAATGGAATGACAAATTATTTTTCAAACACTAGAAGGCATAGTCATATTCAGAACGTTTCTCGCCGACTTCCACGTGACCAGTTGATATTCCGACCCCCTAAAGAAAAGTGAAATTCAGTTGCGACTAACCTAAAAAGTAAATAAAGGTTATTTGGTCAAGCTTTTAAGTTACAATATTGACTACGCACTTGTATAATTATTTTGGAAGATGACGATTTGCTCCTAAAGTGTTTGAGCCGGGGTAATTTTTTTGCGTTTGGCATTTGAGAAAGAGAACCTTTTAGCATCAGAAATTCTAGATAAATGTTTTGTTGTTAAGTTTTGACGAGGCAAACTATTTATCTGTCGTTTAACGAATCCCTAATAAACCAAAAGCTATAGACACCTATTTTAACATGCCTATGCTTCAGAATTATTCGAGCAAGATGGCGAGGCAGCAAGTTGGTGCATGATACAACTGGTACAATAAAAAAGACAAAGAAGGTGTAGACGGGACATGCACAGGTCTTTAACTGATTATTTATTCAGTTTTTATAATGATAATCTTGCATTAAATTTTATTCGTTGTCCTGCGCTTTTTTCGTCAACACCTTCCTCGTCATTGTAATATCTGCGCTGTTTCCCGTTGTACCGTTGGAGCAAGTTATTATAGTAAACCAACAAAACACTTGTATTTTAATAGTTTTTTGTTCGAACTCATCAAGGATTCTGTTGTAAAATGTCATCTGAATCTCGTTGTCGACCTTTTCACATTTATACTGGCGCACATAATATTAAGAACGATATGGACTGATGTTTTTGGATTTCTTGGGAGGATTTATGTTGTGAACCCTGACTTGTTATTCTATAAATTTAGCTCACATTTACTTGACAGCAGAGCTTTGGCTTAGCCAAATGACTCTATAAGGAAACTAAACCATGTGTTGAAATAAATGGGGAAATATTTGGCTATTTAAGTGTCACTTCTGGTGTTTCCGGAGTTCAACTCTGAGTTTTTTCTCTTCTTGTTTATAAAAACACTATGATTAATACCTCAATTCTAGATATGGCACTATTCTAGATATGGCACTATTCTCAGACAACAGCTTTAGATATGAATTAAATATCCAATATATAATATTTTTGCATGTTTATATAGAAAATATTTCTGTATTTTGTGAACAATAGAGAAATGAACTTTAGTGTTTATAATGCATACATGTTAGATTTACTAAAATCAGGAAATCCAGACAATTTACTATTGGCACGAAAAGTTGAATGACCTTTTTAGGTGATCAATCTCAAGACTCTTGATATGTCTAATTTCATATAAAACATTTTGCCAACACATCAAGCCTATCAGCAGAATCTCAATCTCTCGAGCCTACTACGACTGTTTTACAAAATATAAGATTTCCCCGGTATTGAAGTTGATTCTAGCGCCCCGTTTTAAGGTTAAGAAAAAAGTGCAGCTGACCCCTGGAGTGCACCTGTGTCGTATTTTCATTTTTTGCGGAACCTGGTGTAGTCAAAATATGGAAGCTGTCTGCGTATATTTTATGCTTTCAAATCGTCAGAGGAGTAGTTTTGTTCCCTTTGATATTGTCTGGCTCGTTCTGTTTTGACGTTTAATACGTTTACGTGTATTTCTGTCGGATATTAGAGATTTTGTTTTATGCCACTTTGACCTTTGACTCTCGGATAAGCTTGAACCCTTCAAGTTTGTGTTTCTTTGCATGTGCTTCTTTGCATGTGCTACTGAATTGAGATATGTAGCTTTGTAATTGCTTTACTTTTCTTTTTGTTTTGTAAATATCTTTTTTTGTAATTATGTTCGCGCTCGTGCCCTTAGCGGGTCCGACGTGAAATCGCGCGCAATCCCCCTTTCTCTCCTACCTCCGCGCATGACATCCGCAAGGCAAATAAACGAACCAAAAATCGTAAAGAAAACATTGTACTTTTATCTTCCAAACATTAAATATGCACCAATTGTCGAGAATGCACACCACAAGTATTTAGATTCGGAGTTCCCATAAAGTGCTGTCAGCACGAATGTCTTCCGATAATGATAATGATACAGTGATAAAAAAACATGATCTAGGGTAACATTTCAGATACGATTATTTATGAAGTGATAAGTATATCAGCAAAAGCGTGCAATACAAGCAAAGTCGCACACTGTTTTTTCTAAACCTTATGTCTTTCTTTTTCTTTTTTTGTATAAGGAAATAAATAGGTGGCCTAAGAATATATTCGGCCTAAAGAACTGGGTTTTTTTCGACAGTGTTTTTTTTCTGTTTTTAAATTTGTGGTAGAAAGACGATGCTTTCTATACAACCGTTGTGTTTGGTGGTTACTGCCTTTTGATATTGCAGTTGTTGAACAGAAACTGCGTTTTTTTAGTTGTTTCGGAGACAATGTTTCTTATATTCGACTGTTTAAAAAGTAAAAAAAGTCAATTCATGCTAGTCGTGTGCGAATCATAATGAGATTTCTAGTTTTGTTTTATTAATCTTCTTTGGGAATGAACCTAACATCTCATTAATGTCTCGTTGGATTGCAGGTTTTTTTTTTCTAAATTAATAACATTACACAAGTTTCTTCGGCAGTGTGCCTTCCTCCTCCTCATTACCCCAAATGTCAGTCGCACCCCATTCCCAAAACTATAGTGAGTCACCAGCCGAATATTATTTTTATCAATAACCGACAAATACTGGTGCTTCTCAAGAAGAAGATGATCAGCCATACGTCTCAGAAATACGTCACTCCTGCTAGAGTTAGTTGCATTTATTGCGCTTCAAATAGTCTCAGTATGGAATGAAGGGGGTGATTCTGAAATGGAAGAGTTTCTAGTAGACGACGGTGCCGACAGGGCGGTGCACGAAGTGCCCACCTCGGCTCTGGTGCACGGAACTCTGAGAGCCGGTCACCACTGGAGCGTGGTGCACCTCGGCCTGGTGGTAGGTGCTGCGGATACAAAATACATTTTAACATGTTAGTATCAAGACAAACTCAGTCATCGATGAGAACAGCACTCTGATGTCATGAGCTATAATGTCGAACCTGCGAAGCTAGGTAAGGTTCAAACTATAAAACCACAATTGTGTTTGAATGACGTTATTAGATACTATTTTTGGTAAATAGACCATAATCATTCATCTTTTTTCTGCCAGTTTCCCATACCCAAAAGTGAGCACACCGTTCCAGAGGCTTCAGCTTCAGATAACGAAGGTTTAAAAGAGCGCATTGCTATACTGGCGCTGCTCATTAAGTTTGTAAGACGTCGAGATTGCGGTGTGCATACATTAATGTTGTAAGTAATACTGTGATATTGACACGCGTCGTGTTGTTTTAATTCCGGCGGCTTAGGATTTTCGATCCCACTTTACGCGCAAAGCATAAGCGCGAACATTTTTTTTGGCAGTGTTATCAAGGTGCCGCTCGCGGTCTTCTCTAAAAGTTCGACTTCTTGTTGAAAATGTAGGAGCCGGGAGTCGACCGGCCATTCCTGTCGTCGCCGACCATCGACCACTCTCACCTGCCTTGCTGCCGCCGTATTCCTCGTGTAATTTTCGTAGGGCACAGGTTCTCCCAAATAAAACCACCCTTTAACTCTGTTCCTGCAAGTTGTTTCTGAGGCTTCCTCACGTTACAATTCAACAAACAAAACATGCGGTGGGAGGTATTAAAGTTGCTTGAGAATTCGAGTATATTTTTTATCGCCCTAACGAGTAATCGCAAAAGCACTAATTCTCAAACAGTCCTTGACTTCTAAGGTAGCGGCGAGAACTCACCCGAAGAAGGGGTCATGCTTGGTGACGGTGGTCTTGGGGTGGACGACCTTCTTTTGGCTGATGGTGTATCCGTGTGCGTGTGGTGGAACGTAGGCCACGTCGCTGTGGTGCACCACCACCGGTTGACGCACTACCGTCGTGGCCACGGGGACATGGATGGCGGCGGCGTGGTAGACGTGTGGGGCCACGTAGCCGGCCTGGCAGCAGGTGGCGAGCAGGACCAGACAGGGCACAAGGGCGGCCTTCAAGGACATGGTCAATGTGGTTTTAGTTCCGATAGTTTAGGTGTAAACGTGCGGACGCCGTGTTTGACAGGACTGCTCAGCAAGTATGCGCAAACCAGCTTTTTCCTCGTTGTCTGCCATGATGAAAACACCTTTCAGGTGCGGAGTGAACGCTACAGAAGTGGTGTGAACGCCTACATTAAACATGTCGTTGGCAGAAACGGACTCAGCAATGGACGACAGTAAATATCAGCTATTAAAAAAAAAGACTAGACAATATACAAGTCAGTGTTTTACACAAGCATCTAGCCCATAAATTCTTAAGAACCTTAGCTTTTAAAAACTCTATACGGAGCTCTAGAGGCAAGTATTGGAGGCTTGAAAAAGAAGAGCATGGCTTGAATTGAAAATCTATGCTGTCTGAATAACAGGTAGAAATTTGTCGTATGATTCCTCTTGGTTCATGGCTTAGAAGATACGATCGGCTAACATTATTTACTCAAATAGTTTAGATTAAAATCAACCGGAGCCTTGTAACTTATGCCGTAAGCTTGCCTATAAACTTGGAGGGAATCCACGCCTTTTTGACAAATCATTTAAACAATTTTGCGTCACCCATTTTTCATCTCTCTGCATTAAATGAGGTGTCAATTAATTTCTCTTTTAAATCCACAAAATTGGAAAGCGCACAAAGTGTACTCACGAAGGTGTTCATGTTGTATAGGGACGGGGATGCTTCGAGTTACCTGCTCGTTTCAAGACTGTGTTGACAGGGATATCACAGGCGTCTTTTTATGGACGGCTACGAGGAAATAGTGAAAGGAGTCGTAAACACGTTTTCTCGACAAGTGCTGTGCGCCCCACCCAAAATATTTTGGCAACATCGTCAAGACTACTCCTTGCGTTATCTCCCTTGACAGCGGTCAGCGTACTTAGTGAGGTTTACCGGCAACATCGAGATTCGCGCACTGACGGCATCTCATCAGCGAGCTGCGCACGGGATATGCTACGTGTGGGACGACTGAATTCCACTTTAGGTACACCTTGAAACGTAAACACACTGCCTTTCCTCACTTTTTTTTGTGTATTTGAGATTACAGTTTTGCTGAGAGCTAATTTGCACATAACATTACAGCGTTTAGTAGCTTCTACTAATCAAGTGTGGGCCTCGTGTTTAGTTTTCGGAGCTTGTTCTAGACGCTCTGTGGCAGACAACGGCGCTAACATTAATGATCTGCCTTCTGGTAATTTTGTTGGTTGTTTTAAATCTTATCTCAAAGGGGACTCTATTATCCTAGGAAACAAACATGTGCGTCTACCATCGCGGGGAAAGCCGACATGTCTTTAAGAAACAGGTCCTCATTAGCTGATAAAAATATACTGTTACGCTTATTTGAAAGTTACGATTGCTCTACCACTTCTGTTGATGAGTCCTTCAGCCTTTTGGTTACTTACTTTTAAAACTATACATATTCATGCAAAAACCCGTTTAATTAACTTTTTTTTTAATTTGCTCTACGTCTTTCCGGGTATTTTTTGCCAATACCGCACACTAAAATCTATTGGACACATCAGATGGCAATGCACTACGACAGTAATAATTTTTATGCACAGGGCTTGTTTTACATATTTTAGTTGCGTGTGCCTCGAGGAAAGGAATTAGTGTACATTGAGTTTAAAGGGACCGTGCGCTCGCTTGATAATATTTGTCATGAGCGTCTTTGCCTTATTTTATACTTATAATTTAGTGTGTCGTACCTCGTGTCTGTCAAATGCTAACAAATTACACCTTCTCTAAAAAAAAGGCGCTTCGCACCATACTCAATGTTCCTTTCATTATGTCTAATAACTGTCCGGAACCTATATGACTATCCTCTACTAAAACGATATAGATCTTCCCTCCGTTCTAAAGAGCCTTTCCGTAGACATATTTCAAGCCTAACACCAAATATCCGGGTATATAACGTTCGTGAGGGGGAGCATTGGAAAATACCAACAAATCGTACAAATGACGTGTTCCAAATGCTAAAGTATAATCTTCCATTTCTTCTAAATAATCTTCAGAAGCATGATTCGACAAATATCGAGAGACTGAATCTTAGCGATATGTGACAGGGCAACAGCAGCCCATACAGATGTCCAATGGGGCGCTAAGTCCGGAAGTGCCTCGTGGCGCTGGAATTCCGATTTCGAACACGGTAGCGCGCGCACGTGGAATGGAACGCTCCGCTGGGAGTGCGATGACGGCGGCTCCGAGCCGCGGTGATGCCGTGCGCGGCGATGTTCCAAATGACTACGCAGTGATACTGCCTACTCTGCCGACAGGAGAAGCCATGAAATGCAGCCATGTGCTGCATGCTGATACCCGGGGGCGGCCGTACCGTGCTGAAGACTTCGTACGGCCTCTGAACCATGTGGGAGTTCGAGCAGACGTAGCAGCACTTGGCGCGTTTCAAATGGGGCACGTCCGGCTGCTGAAGCTACACACTACCTCCGCCAAAAAGAAGCTTCTGCGAGAGGGGACCATGCTGGTGAAGGGGCGACCATGCCTGGTAATTGATCCAGAAAAACAAAAGCTGAAGGTCAAAGTCCATTGGGTGGCATTCGACGTTTCTGCTGACGCCCTTCGACGGGCCTTCGAGCCATACGGGGAGGTCCTTGCAGACGTAGATTTCACTACTGTCATCGTACGCATTGTGCTCTGTGAAGACTTAACCCGGGAGTCCCTGCCGCAGCAGCTGCGCTTTACGGAGGTACGCTACTGGTTGTTGTTCCCGGGCGCGCAACGGTGTGCCTCCCCTGTCGACGCACGAGAGACATGCGGCGCGACGGTAGAGTGCCGAGATGTGAGGAGTGTCGAGCCTTCGGGCATGAAGCCTCGGATTGCCTACGGTCGTACGCTCGAGCTGCTGCCAGCAAGACCATCGACAGCCAGAACAGAAACCTCGTAATGGATCAGGAAGAGGCCGAGGCGGCGGCGACTCCAACCGCGAGGATTTCTTCACAAGACCCTCAGGCGTCCGGTGAGCAGCCACGCGCGCCGTTAGCGATGCCAGAAGGCCAGGTCTCCGCCGTAACATTGACGGCAGAAAGCACTGTTAGCGAAAATGAGCCTAATGCAGAGTCCCACAGTGAGACGACACCAAGTGCGAAGGACGCGACTGACGCACTGGACGCCGGAGATGAAACAGCCATGGACTTCGCGGCTGAGGCGGTTAAGCGGCGGCTCAGCGACCCGGAGGAGGGAACCGGCCAGTCGCTCCAGCAGACTGAGAGTCCATGGTTGGTAGTGACGAGGAAGAGGGGACGACGCGCTGGCCGAAGCCGTTCTTCGTCTCTTCCCAGGTAGAGCGAGAGCGGAACAGTTCCGGTTGAAACAGGGTTGGACGAAAAGCGCATATTTGTTCCTTGGACTGAGAACTGTATCTTGCGCAAAATGCGGTACGCTGACGTAGATGCTTGACCAGTGTGTCACTATTTTACTCAGGGCATTATTCAGATGAGAGAACTGTATAAGGTTTCGGGAGATGGGCCTGATTGGTTGCCAATCCTATAGACGGACTGGTCACATTAAGGCCATGTTAATCAGTCGGCGTCAGTCGTAATTCAGCTTTCCCTCTTTTTATAAGTGTTTCTGAAAGTGTATTTTTTGAGAATAAATAGTGCCTGGCAATAAAGAAAAAAAAGTGCCTCGTGGCGCTGTCGATAGAGTGCTCGTGGTCGGCGGTTCGAATCGCGTTGTGGACAGCACTTTTCTTTTTACTCTATTTTTTTTTAAATTTTAGGTCGCACACGCTTCTCACTGTCCCCACCACATGCAACACAGGACAGGCCCCCTGACTCTTGCCGGCCGCACTACAGTGACGGGCCCCCTCACCGTAGTGAGTGCCAATTGAAAATGTAGAGCGGCAGACAACGGATAAGAGGAGAGCCATGTGACGGGCACCCCGCTGCGGCGAGACGCCGAAACACGTTTCTCCTGAGTGGTGTATTGTGCGCTCGTGCTCCTAGCGTTCCTCGCGCTACCGGTTCTTTTCTTCTCGGGTTTGAAAAGCATGTTTCGGGTCCTCGCCGCTGCAAAAGTTGTGCGCTGACGTCCAGGTTCCCCGGGAAACTCTCTGTGCTACCAGACCTTCGCGCTCATAATCTGCGACTCCGCACTCTATGACCCATCGTCGAACTACCAGGATTTGTGAGTCTAGAGGGGGCTATGGTCGGCGTTGATGGGCACTAGCAGAGAGGGCGTGCCCACCGCCGGCCGGTGAGTACCGAAGGCCGGCCAAAGCGCGTGAAATGGAATACACAGTTTTAAACAAATCTGCACGTAAAGTGCATGCTAGCGTTTTCTCGGTCGTCCGCTACACATATCTCTTTTGTTCTGAACGCTTTTCTTCACGCACCCCAAGGTGTTTGAACCGCTTATGGCCTGAATGTCCAACGAGACTGAATGTCCAACGAGCCTGAATGTCCAATCGGTCACGTGACAGGCGAGACGGAGTGTACAACGAGACGAAAGATCCAATCGAGACGGAATGTCCACCGAGTCTGAATGTCCAACGAGACGAAAGGTCCAATCGAGACAGAATGTCCAACGTGCCTGGATGTCCAACGAGACGAAAGATCCAACCGAGACGGAATGTCCAACGAGCGTGAATGTCCAACGAGTCTGAATATCCAACGGATATAGAATGAACCTTGCAAAGAATTTAGAAGACATTTCTTTGTTGAATTGTAGGATTACTGATATTTACGGCGGTGAAAAATTATTATCGGCATGCGATCATTTCGGTATGTGGCCGCTTCGGCACGGGGCTTTTCAGTACCGGGATTTTTGATGCACGGCTGTTTTGGTGTGCCACTGAGCTTGTCCCTCTGACGTTGCCACCGTGACGTCCCCAAAATGAAATTAAAATTACAATCGTGTATTTTGTACACTTCATAAAACCCCCAAAACAGTATACTTATTGTTCGTTTTATATATCTAAATATAAAGATGATTTTTATAATATAAAAAAAAGACGTTTAGAAGGTCACACATGCTACAAGATAAAAGACCGAACTCATTGACCATTGACAATCTGTCACGCGTTTGATTCTAGAAGGGTGATTCCTCTGGAGCGGAAACAAATGTGGGACCCACGAGAGTTCTTAGAATCGTTAATCGTGCTTATCCTCAGCCACAGTTTTTCCGTATTGTACGAGTTGCTGTATTTTTCTTCTTTGTGTGCCTAGTCCCGCAAAGATGATGTCCTTCGCATGGGAGAAAAACGCCTGATTGAATTTTTAGTATTATCATTATTGTTATGTGAAGTCGGTGTAGTATGTGTAATTACACTAAATTGTAGTTTTTGTTCTTTTCTTTTTTTACAAAACGAACGTGAAAGTTTTAGATATTTCCGATTGGACTTATAGGTCCCCAGAAACAAAAATTCGATCCTCATATTAAAATCAGTGATAGAATAAAACGTTCCTTTCATTAAGCCTTTGTGCAGGTAATGTCCTCAAGTGGTACTTTTGTCCGGTGATTGTCCGGAGGATTCGGCACATTGACGCTTATCGCGACGACTAGTTTCGCATGTTTCGGCCACCAAAGCGATTGCTGTCGCAGTGAACCGTGTATTAAGCAACAGGTAGGCAATATTAATAATTAATACAATACTTTTTAAGATTGGCTTCCGTCGTTTCTGCTTTTTCTGGTCACGTGGCATGCAGCAATCGCACGGAACGCCCTCAGGTAGCATACCAAGGCTGCGATCGAATTTCAACTTGTTCTAACTATGTCACAGAGCCA
Organism: Ixodes scapularis; assembly: GCF_016920785.2. Lineage (NCBI taxonomy): Eukaryota > Metazoa > Arthropoda > Arachnida > Ixodida > Ixodidae > Ixodes > Ixodes scapularis. The sequence continues at coordinate 37,752,562 of NW_024609881.1, read as the reverse complement.
CTGCGACAGCGCGGCCATGATTTATTCATAGGCGCACATTACAAGTGCACATAAGACCACGGTATCAGGAAGTCAGCCCCTCGCTCGGTCTTCCCAAATTCCATAATGCTTGAGTTGCGAGTGAACATATTCACGAAGAACCCGACTTTTATGATTTTGAATAACCCGGGTACGGTTCACTATCGGACCCTTGCCAATTCTGAGAGCTGCATTTGTCATCCTCTATTTTTTTAGAAAAAAGGTCCCATTGTTGACCCCCACTGTCACCGGCAATCTACACACCCAACCCTAATCAATTCTTTTCGACAGTTCGACAAACGGGCACTTTCGCCCCATTCTTCATTCTGCGAATCGGCCTAGGGTGAATTTCCCTAATCGACGAATTGTCCTTCTTCCAGTTGTCCAGAGACCAATGGAATTTCGTCGAAGTGACCGGATTCGTGGTGCAATACGCTTCCCCTAAAAGAATAGAAAGCCACGTAGAACGATCTATTGTTATATTCACACATGATGTAGGCTATTAGTACATCCGGGTGTGAACCTTCTGCTGCACGCAGAGATAGATGCGTTCGCGTCCTTTATCAGCAGTCAAGCTCCCACCTACCAAGACGTCATGAACCACCTCGACAGAATGGCGAGCTTTCGAGTGCTTCCAGGAGCCAGTAAAATGGAGGATCTGAAGCGCGGCTTTCATAGACGTCCCCCAATTGCGATGCACTAGAACACCTGTACATTGCATCCCTATTATATATTTCAAACTGGCTGACCTGTGTCATCGGAACATTCCAAACATTTGAAATCTTAATATCAAAGAAACGTTTGGCGTCGTACAATCGACACTTTTAACCGATTGGTACATAGCGGCGCATCGGCACTCAGCTAACTAACCATTAATCCTTCCTATAGATGAAATTATAATATTTGTGTCTGCTCCGTTTCTTTGTCGGTCCGTCAACGTCGGCTTTTGTGGCACGACATTTTAGTATGATGAAACTACAGCAATGCCTGCAGGAACGCGGACTAAATATGCACACAAGTTTGTACATTTAATAAGCAAAATTATTCTAGCACGTGACAGCCGAGACGGAATGTCCAACGTGCCTGAAAGTCCAACGAGACGAAAGATCCAACCCAGGCGGAATAAAGAACGAGCCTGAATGTCCATCGAGACGAAAGATCCAAGCGAGACGGAATGTCCAACGTGCCTGAATGTCCAACGAAAAGAAAGATCCAACCGAGACGGAATAAACAACGAGTCTGAATGTCCAACGTGCCTGAATATCCATTATAGGATCTTCCGTCTCGTTGGACATTCAGGCTCGTTGGACATTCCGTCTCGTAATCTGTTTGAACGTGGCGTAAAGGCCCAAGTGCGTGGCTGTAACTTGTCGCAGTTAGTCGTAGTTATCGCTGTGACTGTACTCTAAATTATCAGTAAACTGCTCATTTCTTTTTTTTTTTTTTAGTTCCGGACCGCGTGAAAGCATGATCTCTTAAAATTGACAGTGCCACAGCGGCACCTTATTGTCTTTTTTTTTTCTTGCTTAGAGCGCGCGCAGTGGGCATCAGGTACACAAAACTTCCAAGTTTAAAGCGGATTGTGAACTCTGTACCTTAGGTCACTGGTAACGCCCCGCTTTACAGCGGACGAAGATTCGTCTCCCACGGGCGGTGGGCGATCTTTTTTAAGAATTTGGCAATATGGACGATGGACGCCCTACATCGTCAACTAAAGCAGTGCCCACTAGAACATCTGCCAACTACATCTTCAACTACAATATCAACAGAGGACGTCGTTTACAGTGGTAGGAAGAGCTCATAACGGCTGCCTTTGTAACACAATATTGGATATACATCATATTGGAACGTAACTCCTGCCCAGCAGGAGGGGTACGCATTTATTTTGCTCTCAGTTTCACTCATTGGGGTAAGCAATATGGAATTCCGGGGCTGAGGAGGGCCTAGTAGACGACAGTTCCGACTGGGCGGTGCACAAAGTGCCCACCTCGGCTCTGGTGCACGGAACTGTGAGAACCGGTCACTACTGGAGCGAGGTGCACCTCGGCCAGGTGGTAGGCGCTGCGGGTGGGAAAAGAATTACATGTATTAGTCACAAAAAGAAATCAATGCTCAACGAGAACAACATTTCTCGGTTATTAGCACTGTAGACAGAAATGTATTACTTTTATATCGTGAACAGCCTACACTGTTAACCTCACCGTTGATAATAACATATATTTTTTTTACCAAACTTTTATCTTTCCCTGTTGGTGTCATCTGTGAAAAAGCGAGGAAATAAGATTTCACACAATGCAGCTTCTGACCAATGTAGCTTTTTTGTCAGCTGCCACGCAGCTCTGAATTAACTTTGCCACATTATAAAAACATTTTAATATGCAATATATACTCGCATGCCGCCTAGAACGCAAGTTTAAAAGCAAAATATTTCAATAGTATTTAAACAAAAGTTCAGACTTAACTTCAAGTTTCAACAGCTGCACATTAATTATCATATGGGCCCTGCTGTCGAAACAGTCTTAGTTTCCAAAGAAAGCAAAGAGAACTGACCCGAAGAAAGGGTCGTGCTTGGTGACTGTGGTCTTAGGGTGGACGAGCTTCTGCTGACTGATGCTGTACCCGTGGGCGTGGGGTGGCACAAAGGCCAGCTCGCTGTGGTGCTCCACCACCGGCTGACGCACCACCGTGGTGGCTACGGGGACGTGACCGGCGGCAGCGTGGTAGACGTGTGGGGCCAAGTAGCCCGCCTGGCAGCTGGCGGCAAGCAGGACGACACAGGGCACGAGAGAGGCCTACAAGGACACAGTATAACGGATTTTAAATCATGCAGCTATAAATATACGAATGCACTGTGTGAAAACGTTGTTCGCGGCGCATATGCTCAAACGAGGTTCCATTGAACCTCTACAAAAAAAAAACGAAATATCTTGATAATGCCGAGTAAAGCAGCAGAAGCGTTGCCTGCGTTCAACGCACTTTTACCAGGAATGTAGTTATTTACGGCCACAATGAATACCATCTACTTATATAAGTGTTGCTAGGACTCTTTATTTATGATAAGATGCATCTATTCCATATCTTTTGACAGATCTTTTTCAAACCGGTGTATGAGAACGCCCGAGCCGAACTTAGCACGCTCGAAAGAGATGCACCCTATTTACAGTAAAACCAGTACTACTTATTTGGAATTAAGGGTGGCGAGCTTTCATAGATATGACTCCGATTAATGACTCAAAGAAACTAGATTGAAATGCAACCAGATCACAGAACTATTTGACGGTATTTCCTTCAAATATCTGCAATTTCCCAGGAAACATCGTAAAACAGTAACAACAAAAATCTCTCCGAAAGATTCTGAACTGCGCTCATAAATCTTTTGTTTCTGCACAAACGGTTTATCCTGTTTGCTATAAGTTGATAATCCCGGAATCGCAGCTCAGACTGAGTGCACTCACAAAGGTGTTCATGGTGTCTGTTGACGGAGGTGCTTTCAGATACTCGTTCGAGCGAAGACTGTGCTATAAAACACGTTCGAGTACTCCTTTTATGGGCAGCTATGAGGAAATGCTGGAACTTGTCATAAACATGCCTGGCCGGAGACAGGAATGTAGTTTAGTAAGGTACGTTGTTGGGCTAGTTGGTTCATCTTAGTATACCGCCCATATTCCGGTTGCAACACCTCAGAGACTGATATCGTCTCTATCCTCCGGCAGTCTTGAGAGCGGTAAGATAAGCCGGATGATAGCCTTACCGGCAAGACTGAGATTGAGATTCTCTCACTACCGGCACATTATTAAACTGCGTGACACGGTTGTTTGCCTTCGTGAGAAAAGTGCAAACCGTGACGGGTGCGATTTGAAAAATATTAGTCTCGCCTTTCCCGTGAACGATTTGTAGATGCTTAAAATATTTTCCCCCAAACCGAAGTGCACTTTGTCCTTTTACAACCGACTTTATGTTACCTCGTCGCGGCCGAAAACACTTCTTAAATTTTCAGTCACGTAGCTGACGAAAAATGTATGATATTATTTACGAGCGGCCAAGGATTGCGGAAATTAAGTATCGGCACCTTCTTTATAATTTTCTAACGCGCATTTTCAGCACACGATTTTTGCTACGATTTGAATCCTACTCATCATTTTCAGTACTTGTGAAACACATATAAAGCTTTACAAGTTGAAGCCTTAGAAATTCTTGGTTTTCCAAAAATCAACCTATTGCCTTCTTATGCCCAGCGAAAGGGGAAAAAAACAAACAAAAAACAAGGGGTTCTTTTTTACACAAAATTACCTCCCCTATATTGCTTATAGCAATGAAGATTATCCACCCAAAAATTACCATTGTATCATTTCCGTAAATGCTTTCATGAGCTGCGTCGACGTAGCTGTCCGTACTTCCCGATTCCAGGCAAGCCGTTGTGGCCATGGAAATCAGCCTTACCGGCAGTCTGACATGCTTGCAGTAAGGTTACGCGGTGAGGAAAGAAATATGTTGTGCGGCTTTGAAATAATATTTGTCTTACTCTGATGGATCTGTCCAAGCCCCCTGAATACGTAACTAAACTCAAAAGGCGCAAAGGACAAGAATAGCCCCAAACGTGCATCAATCATTCCTGTTTAGGGGCACTAATTGTCCTTTGCGTATTTTATTTTTTTTGTCGTTTTCACGGGGATTGAACGAATTCACTTAAGTACGATAAATCGCTTTTATTAAAGAATCCTCGATGATATACAGCAGGGGTGGCCAAACTGCGGCTCGCGAGCCGGATGCGGTTCTTCGCGGGTTCAAGTGCGGCTCGCGGCTCCCTGGTAAGCGTGCCCTCCTCCCCCTCCTGTGTCCCCATGACGAAAAGAGCAGTGGAAAATACTTCTAGAATTTTAAAAATGTAACAGTCTTGGCAGCCTTGTACTGCATTACGTACATACAGCTGGACAACTTTTCGACAAATAAGTGTGTCCAGTGACCATGTTTCACTTTATTGCTATAGAAAGACTTTCGAATCGTATGCGGATAACGGGCGTCAGAGGCAGAGGCTGGCTATCGAACCATGCGTTAATTTTTGCTTACCGGTTCAAGAAAGGTTCTCCTGCCTGGTGTGATTTGCTGTAGTCGACAATTATACTTGTCCCACTTGGAAAGAAGTGTTCCCTCCATATCCTTTCTTGGTAAAAGTAACCATCCCCCAATTTTGTTTTTACGCGGCTCCCTGAATTTTTGTAGTTTTGTCTGTGGCTCTACCTGGATGTCACTGTGGCCACCCTACGTATAAAGTATGGGTACCGTCTTATGGTCTATATTATGAGCATACGACTACTTCTTTGAAATCAATGCCAACAATTCTTTTCATCACCCGTGCACAACAAATAAAGAGTTATCTGTTCAAACCCTGAAAGAGTTTGTTTTGCCAGAACTCAGGCTCTTGTCCTTTTACAGCAGAACCTGTACAGGGCTTGTTGCATCGGGTAAGTGGCATGTTACCGAAAACGAACGGAGGACGTGCGCGTTTAGCGCAGGTTGCTTTGGCGGCGGGATAATGTGAGTACAGCGGTGATACTTCAATGTGAAGAGAGAGAGAGAGAAGTGTTGAAAAGAAAGGAAGTCTGGAATTTTAATGTGAAGCAGCGCTGTGTCCTGTCGGTTACCTTCTACTTTGTCCTCGTCTTTGCACTGTTTTGCTTTTAACAATGTGATACCCTCACACTTTATTTCATTATAGTCGCCGTTCGGGCGCAGCACCTTTGCCGAATCGCGATTGCGCTGGGGGTCATGTGATCGCTGCCGTCGTCAGCTGCGCCTTCTAGCCGTTATCGCCCGTTCCCTCTGCGATCTAAGCCTTTCCGCGTAAGAATGGGACGGCCGAAGCATACCCTGGAGCATGCAGCGGCTGCTCGACAGCGTAAACGAGCCCGTGAGAGAAAAAATGATGAGCCTTTGCACACTGTGAGTGTGGATGACCAGCGAAGCTGTTTACCACACGACACAGACCCGCCCCGAGGAGCCGAAGGAAACTAGACACGCGCGACGGGACCACCACCCGGCGGAAAGTAGACACGCGCACTGAATCGGCCACTCCGGGAGAGTGTAAGGGAAGGAAACCAGGCACGCAAGCGGCTTGGAACGTCGACCAAGAGAGGGCGGTACGAGCGTAAACAAAGCCAACGCGGGTCGCACAGCGGCCAATCATTGAGAAACCTTTATTGTCTGCGTGAGAGTGTACCGATTTTGAAATTGGTGCCTAATGAAAACTGATCCGCTGAATATACCTCTTGCTTCATTCCCCAAGCATTAAAGAGAAGGCGGGGAATTGTGTTCCACGCGCCGCACGTGCCGCCGTCTGCAGCAACAACTGTTTTGAAGAAAAAGCCGAAACCAGACGCCATCTTGCACGCGCTTTCATCTGCACTTTATTTTCGGTTATATGCTTCGAATATTTTATACGTTGAAGGCGCCTGCGTGTGGCGCCGGCGTCTGCAGGACTAACAGTTCTAACGCAAAAGCCTAAAACAAATGGGAGTTTGGACGCGCGTGCGTCAACGCTTCAGTTTGGTTATTTACTTCTGAGTCTTTTTTACGGGATATGCGTGCGCTTTCGCCGCATCGGGTGGTGGGAGCGTAGATCTTTTAGTCACTGCACACGAAAAATCCACCGAAGCCTAGCCATATACAGCTTCACTGTAAAAACTGTAAAGGCATTTGTGCGGGATGTCCTAGCAAACATGCTTGGTGGTAACTGTTCTGAGTGGGATCAGTTGTAGTTTACGCGAGACACCACGCGACACAGCGTCATCGGAATTTCGAGTAAATAATCACGTAACATACTCGAAATTTTGCACCAGTCAACGCTGTTTATTCGCAACATCGTCCGGCAGTTTTATGTCAAGTGAAAAACCAAACGTGCCTAAGCTGTTTCTCGCCATTGCATCTGTACTTGTCGCTTGCGGACGAAGATAAACAAAACGCAAGATATATGGGCCGCCCTTTGTGCATAAAATGAACTGCCCTGTGTCCCTCATGACAAAACCATGTTTCACCCAAATTCGACCTTTATTAGAAGTAGCATCTTCGCAGAAGCTTAGATTAGCTGAACCCTTGTATCTGTCCGTAATTCTCACTGGCCGGCAAGCCGTTATGGTCATGAAAATCAGTCTCACGGGCAGTTCTGAAACGCTTGCAGTAAGGCTGCGCGCTCACGAAAGCCAATGCATTACAATAATTGCATTTTTGAGCACTGAGATGAAGTCCTTGGTGGGCTTTCTTTTTAGGCTCTTAGGTGCGCAGCATAAAGCGCTGTTAAAGCCACACCGATGCAATAAAATTAGAGTCACTGAGGCGCGATTTGCGGCTGTTGTTGTGTGTGGTTACCCGCACGGTCGTGGGATGAAATAAAGGAAGTGCCGAGGAGATCCTGCGTAAGGAAGCATTGATCTTGTTGGAAACATCGTATGTTGCAAATCACTGAAAAAAAGCAAAAAACGGACTGTTTCTTTAATGCTTGCCTGCGCGCTACACTCAAAACACGACAGCATTTCGACCTTTTCAATATGATGGCCGTATTCCGGTGATTTATTTGATACGACCTTCATTCCCTCGCTTAGACCTAGATCATAGCGGAAGAACCCCCCCACCCCCTTGCTTTTTTGTCCATAGCCAAACCAGGGTTTCTTCTAAATAGTTGTGAAGACGACATAAGCATTCTGAAGAAGCCGGAACGCTTCCTTTTGTATCGGGTGGTAGATTGCGCCACCTAGCCTAAGGACGTTTACATATCTCCCTTTTAAAATGTGATACAAATTCCGTCTCTTGTTAAATCATCTGCCACATCAAATTTGAGTAATTTCACTACTGTAGATATCCTCCCATCCAATAACCTACTTTTCGTGATTATAATGTTTTGGCCCTCCGTTCTTCCACCATTGCCAGAAAATCCGAGTGATTCCATCAAATCAGTTACCCATTTATGCAGCGTAAGGTGTAGCCCCATGCAAATCAATACCACATGATTTATATGGTCGATATCACAATGGCACACTGCACATATTTGTCTACCTCCTCAAATGTATACGTCTATGTCTTTGTCCATAAGATTCTCACTTCTCGCCTCAAACAGTCAAGAACTACCTCGCAAATTTTCAATCATCTTTTTCTCTCAGATAGTTTTTCAGAGAGAAAAACAGCTAAGGCTAGTGATGAGCGACAATGCCGGCCATTGTAGGTAGATTAGAGGACGATAAATTCTTCTGGGAGTTTCTAACAAGCTATTTGGCAAAACAATTGCTAGGACGATTACGCGGCAAGATGCAAATCGACAGAGTCAGCACAGGGTGCCACATTTCGATGATATGGGATCGTGACTGTATGGAAATTCTGGTGATCTTGCGCTGCGTGGAATCTCGCGAAAACCACAACCGGTCAAAGAGAACAACTAGTGCCGCACGTTTTCAGGGACGCGCTGCACAAGCTGTTTCGTCGCACCAGCATGTCCAGTCTTCGCTCGACAACGTTCTCTTTTAGGTGCTGCTTCACATTCTCGCAGTGCATGATTTTAACGTCGAATTCATTCTCTCCTAACACTCAGGGTGATACCATTGGTGCCTACCCTATTGAAAAATCTAATTTGTATGAGAAATTTTTGTGTCTAATAAAGACATGTGTAATCGTACAAGATGTACCGGGTAATATTTTTTATTTGAAACAGATTTTTAATAAAGCATCTTTACTTGTACGTGAATGCCACCTTCGCTATATCTTTTTTTTTTTAGCTGGGCCGACATTCGAAGGGCAAACAAGCGTCACCGTTTGGTGAGTAATAATCTAAATTACGTTAATTAACTTTTAATTAGGGAAAATAGATATATGGTTCCAATTAGAAACTTACTGAGTGTCATCGAAAACCACTAAATCAACTCTTTCTAGAACGACGTGAAGCTCGTGGGAAACTTGGGGGCACGCCAAATTTACCACTCGTGAAGCAGGAGCAGAGCTAGCAGTGGCGGAAAGCAATAATGATTTAACCAACCTCGCCCCGCCAATGCTGGCTTTGCGCCTGCTTCACCAGTGGTAACTTTGGCGCGCCCCCGAGTTTCCCAGGAGCTTCATGTGGTTCTAAAAAGAGTTAATTCAGTGGTTTTCGATGACGCTCCGTTAGTTTCTAATTGGAACCATGTGCATATTTTCACTCATTAAAAAGTTAATTTACAAATTTCAGTTAATTACTCACTAGACAGTGACGGTTGTTTGCCCCTCGAATGTCCGCCGAGTTCGAAAAACATATAGCGAAAACGGTATTCACGTGGTGATAAAGACGCTTTTTAATAAAATATGTTTCGAAGAAAAGAAATTTACATGGTATAAGAACGTATAAGAACCATATAAGGGCTATATAACAACTGTATAAGATATATACGAACAGATAACAACCATATAAGAAACTAGTGAGAAGTTTCTTAAAACTGTATCATATGGTTCTCATATGTTCTTATATACCTTATATTGTTCTTATATGTTCTTATATATTTTCTATAATTCATATGTGTTGATCGGACACCCCCGCAGGGGGCACCTGTGAAAGCAGGTGTTTGGAGAGTGGCGTCTCCACGAACCCCGAGCCATGCGGGTTCGCCCGCCCACGTCTGACTGTGCGTGGCTTTCCCGTGTCTGGGGTAAAGGGCATCCTGGTGGTTGAACCGAGCCCGGGGCAGGGTTGGGCCCTTCGGGGCCCCGCGGGTGAGGCAATACACCAATTCGGCCGCCGCTTCTCATAGACGGGAGTCCTGGTAAGGCCCGGCCAGGATGATTCAGTCTAGTCGCCTTTTCTTCTACTATCCCCTCCGATCTTTCGCTTTTACCTTTCCTGTTTCTTTCACTTCCTTCTCATTTCTTTTGCTCCTTTTTCACCCCTCTTTGGCGGCAAGGGCTAACCATGGGTGGCAATAGACCTCTGTCTTGACCCACACTTGGGTATAGTTTCCCGGCAGCACTGTTAGTGTAACGTCTCCAGCCAAGCCCTTCTTGTTATGGTGCGTTACCTAATCCTTTGTTGGGCTCGGTGGTGGGCGGTGCACCGCGGATTCCGAACACTCTTTGCCCTTTTATTGCGCCCCACCCCTCCAAACGCCGTTCAGGGCACGCCCTTAAAAGGCGCTGCCCCGAACAAAAAATCATCGATAAAGAATGTGAAGTAGAAACATTTACTAAGTTTTTCATCGTTCATTCTCTGGATGAGCAGAAACCTGTTTCAAAGCTCTCACCTTTTATTGTAGCAAAGGTGCTAGAAAACCTTGTAGGGTTTTCCCACAAGGCTAAAAAACAGCACACTGGAGACCTTCTTGTGGAAGTGAACACAAAAAAACAAAGTGACGCACTCCTTAAACTGACTACCATCGTTGACGTGAAGGTGTCGGTGAGCCCTCATCGCACACTAAATACTGTCCGTGGAGTCCGCTCCGAGGACGACTTCCTGCACACTAGTGAGGAAGAACTCCTCGAGGGACTCCAAGGTGCCGGTGTCGTTGCCGTAAAACGCATTATGTTTAGGAAAGACGGCGAACAAATCCCTTCGAGACATGTTATTCTGACTTTTGAAAGGCATACTCTTCCTGAGACAATCAAGGCAGGCTATTTGAACTGCCGCATCCGCCCGTACGTCCCCAACCCCCAGCGGTGCTTCCGTTGCCAGCGTTTTGGTCATGGAACACGCAGCTGTCGAGGGAAGGAGACGTGTGCGAAGTGCGGTAGTCAAGGTCACGTTTCCGATACCTGCGAGGCGGCTCTGGCCCACTGCGCTAATTGCGGTGGACCACATTCTGCTTATTATCGTGCATGTCCCTCTTGGAAGCTAGAAAAGGACATCCTTTCAATCAAAGTAAAAGAAAATATATCGTACCCAGAAGCTAAGAAGCAATTCTCCTTTTTATCAAAGGGGTGTTTTGCCGAGGTGGTGCGCAGGGGCCCTGCACCACGCTCGGAGTCGAGGGCCACCCAGGTCTCTCCCGAGATCTTGGCGGCTGACTTCAGGGCCCCAGGTGCCCGACAGGGGCAGCAGCTGCTTCCTCCAGTCCCTGGTGGTGGCACGCGTGCTGCCCCTCTTTCCAAGGACAGGTCGGCAGCAGCCGCGCCTGCCCCCTCTCCTAGGTCCACCTCTGGGGAGACGGAGCGAACTTCTCGCTCTTGCTCGCTAGAGAGGACCCCCCTACCAAAGGAGCAGCATGGTGCCCATGCAGCTCCTGTGAAGGGAGGGGACCGGACGAACTCGGACGACCCGTCACCCAGTTCGTCTGCAACCCCTCCAGCCGGTCGTGGTCGGGGTTTGCCCCCTCCCCCCCCCCCCCCCCCCCCCGCACACCTGGCCGGACAAGTACTGCTCTAAAAACAACGGATACCTCTCAGGAGGTGGAGATGTCGACAGATGCTGACAATCTGTCCACTCCTGGGTCCGACCAGGACAATATGGAGTGGGAAACGCCCTCCAGTAAACATAAAAAGAATAAGAAGCCTGTAGTCCCACCCAAGTGATGATCCCTATGACTTCCACCTAGTTCGTGTCGACTCTACAGTCTTACTTATTTTACTAGGTTTATTTTTCAGTTGCATATTTACATACCTTTTATAGATGACTAAGTTACATTTTATGCAATGAAACTGTCGCGGTATTTTAAGAAATATTGATGATGTAAACTATTTTATGGATCAGCTTCGACCCATCACTCTCGCCTTGCAAGAAACCCATCTTAACACTAATTCTTTTAAAATTTTAAGACGTCATCAGGTTTTTAGAAAAGATCGCCCCTCATCCACCCCTTCTGGTGGTGTTGCAGTGGTCGTACAGAGGGGAGTTGCTTGCTCTCAAGTTCCCCTCTGCACGCATCTAGAAGCTGTTGCAGTACGTCTCCTTCTAGACCGCCTTGTAACAATTGTTTCTTTATACTTACCACCTAACATTCCTATAAACCTTCAAGAGCTGCAGGGACTTATAGGACCGCTCCCGCAACCTTTTTTTTAATTTTGGGAGATTTTAACGCTCATCATCCTATGTGGGGTAGCACCCGTCAAGACTCCCGTGGTGGTGTGATTAAACGTCTTTTATTGTCTTCGGGGCTATGCCTTCTTAATGGGAGAGAGCCAACGTTTTTTTAGTGCAGCACACAACTCATTTACATCCATCGATCTTTCTATTGCTTCACCTTTATTGCTTCCTTGCTTTTCCTGGAAGGTTCTTCATAACTCTTTTGGAAGTGATCACTATCCAGTTGATTTAGAGAGTACCGTTCCATTGCCTAATCTTTTAAAGAGGGTCCCTAGGTGGAAATTAGACAAGCAGACTGGGCGTTTTTTAATCTTCACTCCACTTTAGATCCTTCGCTTCTTTCGTCTATGTCCCCTGAGAACGCTACACTTTATGTTACTGAGTAGATACTAAAGGCTGCTCAGCAGTCCATTCCACAAACATCTGGCAATATACCCAAGAAATGTAAACCTTGGTGGAATAAGGAATGTGCGACAACCCGGGCGGACCAAAATAGGGCGTGGGGCCGATTTTGCAGATACCCCACTCCAAGCAACCTTGTTGAGTTCAAGCGACGAAAAGCCAAGGCTCGTTGGACTAGGAAGCAAGCAAAGCGGAAGTCATGGATGAAGTATCTCCCTTCTTTAACCAGCTTTGTCCCAGCTAAAGAGGCCTGGGACCGATACCGGAAAGTAAATGGGGATTACAGGTGCTTTGCCATTCCAACACTTAGTGCTCCTTCTTCATCACTAAAAGATATTGGTAACATACTCGGGGAACATTTTTATAATTCGTCAAGTTCGGCCAACTACAGTGTTACCTTCGGACAGTTAAAAGCTCGTGCGGAACGACAAAAGCTTCTCATGTCAGGAGAAAATTCAGCATCCTATAACCAACCATTTACGAGATGCGAGCTTGAGATGGCTCTTAATGTGACAAAGCTCTCGGCCCCTGGTCCCGATGGAATTCATTATGAAATGCTGCGCCGATTTTCTCCGGAGTCCCTTGAAAATCTTCTCCTGTTTTTTAATCTTTTGTGGGAAAAGGCATGTTTCCCTCAGGCTTGGAAACATGCACACATCATCCCTCTCCTAGAGCCTAACAAAGACCCCTCACAACCATCAAGCTACCGCCCAATTACACTGACAAGCTGCCTTGGGAAAACATATGAAAGGCTTATAAACAGGCGACTGGTCTACATGTTAGAAAGCCAGAGGGTCTTTGATAAAAATCAATGTGGATTCCGCCAAGGTCGATCTACCCTTGACCAGTTAGTTCGCTTAGAATCTGTGATACGTGAAGCATTTGTAAACAGGCAGCACTGTGTTGCAGTTTTTTTCGGCTTAGAAAGGGCATATGACACAGCATGGAGGTATGGTATTCTCCGAAACCTGTATGCCTGTAATATTCGTGGCCGTATGCTGCGAAGCATAAAGGAATATCTGACAGACAGGACTTTCCAAGTTCGTCTCGGCTCAGCCCTATCTGATTCCTTTGTTCAAGAAAATGGAGTCCCCCAAGGGGGTGTTTTAAGTGTGACTTTGTTTTTACTAACAATGAATTCACTCGCACAACTGCTGCCACCCTCTATTTCATATTCTCTTTATGCTGATGATATACAGATTTCATCATCGTCTTGTAACCTTTCTAGTTGTGAGCGCCAGTTGCAGTTAGCCATAAACAAACTGTCCATGTGGGCCGACGAAAATGGGTTCAAGTTCTCTGCTTCAAAAACCGTCTGTGTCCCTTTTTCTCTGAACGCGGGCTGTCTTTGAATCCATCCCTGGAATTGAATGGAACTCCTATACCTGTTAGACAGGAGCACAAATTTCTTGGTGTAATATTTGATAGAAAGCTTAATTTTATTTCCCACCTTAAAGCGCTGAAGCAAAAGTGCCTTCAGTCAACAAACCTTCTGAAAGTTTTCTCTCACAAGTCTGGGGGGTCTGATAGAAAATGTATCCTGCAGCTATACAATGCCCTTGTACGATCCCGTCTTGACTATGGTGCAGTAGTGTATGGATCGGCTCGGCCCTCTGTCCTTAAGATGTTGGACTCGGTTCATCATCTCGGCTTGCGACTGGCAACAGGAGCTTTCCGGACATCCCCCGTCCTTAGTTTGTATGCAGAATCCAATGAGCTGCCCCTGAACAAACGACGTACATATCTTAGTCTAACATATGCTTGCAAGATTCTGGCCGATCCTCAGCATCCGACTTACTCTTCACTCACAAGGTCAAGGTTCTTTCGCCTTTTTGAAAATAAATCAAGCATTGTAACACCGTTGAGCTTCCGCATTGAACATCTTCGCTCCTCGCTGCATCTTTCTCTGGACCAGGTCAGCCTCGTTCGGAAAGTGAACGGTATTCCACCTTGGAAAACACAGCGAGTTGAATCCGACTGGTCTCTCGCAAAGTTCAACAAGCACGGCATTTCCCATGCTGTAATTAAGCAAGAGTTTGGAGAACTGCAAAATAAGTATGATGGTTATCTTCATGTTTATACAGATGGTGCCAAGACTTCATCTTTCGTCGGTTGCGCCGTATACTATGAAAGCTTCTCCAGGGTTCAACGACTTGATTGTATCGCCAGCATTTTTACTGCGGAGCTCTACGCGGTATTAATGGCGATTGAATTTATTATCAATAGTAAAATACTGAGGGCAGTCCTGTTTGTTGACTCTCAAAGTGTGATTCTTGCAGTTTGCTCTCTAAAAGATACTAAAAATATGCTTGTACAACAAATTCGATATAAACTTAACTCTGCTTTGCATGGGGGTCAAAATATAAAATTTTGTTGGGTGCCCAGTCACATTGGCATTCATGGCAATGAAGAAGCCAACAAACTTGCAGGGTCTGCCGGGAACCTTCTAGAATCGCTCTCCTGTCTACCCTATCAAGATATTAAACCCTTGGTGAAGTCCTCAATTCTTCATTCTTGGCAATTGGAATGGGACATGGAGTGCGATAACAAGCTTCATGTTACCAAACCTTCATTGGGAGTCTGGGAAAGCTCTTCATGCAAGAGCCGACTTCATGAAACGTTGTTGTGCCGCCTGAGAATTGGACACTCATTTATAACTCATAGGTATCTGCTTTCGGGAGAAGATCCACCTGTGTGTGATCAGTGTGGTGACAGGCTCACTGTTTTGCATATCTTGTGGCTGTGTCCCGGCCTTCAGCCCAAGCGCCGCATTCATTTCCCTGAATTTTTCCAATATCATATCCCATTTCATCCTGCTCTCCTTGTGGGAGAGAATCCTTTAGTCTCTTTTGAGCGGGTAATGGAATTTCTTAGCAGTATTGGCCTTTTACACCGACTCTAGCCTTTTGGTGAATTTTTTGTAAAACTTTTCCTTTAATACAATGATCCTTACAGTTAGTTTGGCGCAGATGGCCTCGTAGCTTTTGCGCCATTAACCCCCCAAAATCTCTCTCTCTTGATCGGACACCAGAAATGTCTCCTACAAATGGATTTTTTTACGAGGGCATATATCGACGATGTTCTCACCGGCACGTTTTCGTTGTCAAGCAGCTGCTGCTTTCTCCAGCGCATTCTGCGGCCTCTCCTTTCTTGGGCGCAAAGGCTTCGAGCGCCGCGGGAACGGTCAACCGAAGGCGGGAAAGAGCAGGTGGCGAGGTGCACAATCACATCACCCCCAGCGCAATCGATATTTTTACAGTCATGAAAATTTCAGGTGAATAAACTCAACACTGGCGTGATGTCACCATCACACCAGCACAGTGCGAAAACGGAAGACTTGCGCGCTGCCTGAACGGATGCCTTCGAATTCTTTCGGTAAGCAGTCTTAAAAGGCCCATGAAACAAAAAAAAACACTTTAATTAAGAGTTACTGGTTGGGACACGCCTAAGCAGCACGGATTTTGGCCACGCAATGGCCAGTGTCTGGCGATGGTCTCTTGGCCAGTGGCCAGAGAGTGGCCATTCAGTGGCCAATGCTTGGCCGATGGCTGATGGCCAGTGGCCATTGGCCAATGGCCATATAAAGGCCAGTCACCGGCCAGTCTCTGGCCACTGTCTGGCCACTTCGCCAAGGATCATAGCCAGCCATTGGCCGATGACTGGCCAACTCTGTGCTGCTTGGGCGAGTGTCAAAAAATTAATTGTACGCGAAACAGAAAACAAAACTTTAGAGTAATATTGACGAAGCGAAACGCGATTTAGTCGGTAGTCACTTCCTTTCGAATTTTTTCTGCAACCGAGGATAGTGCTACATCGACGAGACCAACCATTGTGGGTATTTTAGATGCCGATAAAAATTCCTGGGAGTGCCTGACAAGTTACATATAAAATTAAGTGCGCGGACGATTACGCGACTTGAAGGGAATGGCCAGAGCCAGCAGGGTGCGGCATTTGGATGATATTGCGCCGCGGTTGAATGGAAATTTCGGTGTCGTTTTTTAGCTTGGTGTCTCACGCACACCACAACCGATCAAACAGAACAACTAGCGCCACATGTTCTCGAAGACGCGCTGTACAAATTGCTTGGTCGCACCAGCATGTTCAGTCTTCGCTCGGCAACGTTCTCTTTTAGGTGCTGCTTCGTATTCTGCACAGCATGACCTTGAAGTCGAATTCATTCCATCCTAACACTCGGGGTGAGATAACTGGCACCTACATATCGGCGACGTTATCACTGATACGTTTGCGTTGTCAAGCAGTGCATGGTTTCTCCGGCTTATCCTGGGGGGCGACCACCTCATTTTAGCACGCAAAGGCTTCGAGCGCCCTAGGAACGGGCAACCGAAGGCGGAAAACAGCAGACGGCGGGGAACACCTTCACATGATCCCCAGCGCAGTCGAATCCGGTACTGCCCCAAAAATATTGCAGGTGAATAAACAGAGTACCGGTGTCTCAATAAACGTTGGCGAAGTCGATAAAGATAGGTGGCACCAATAGCGGTGGGGAAAAGACCTCTACACAACCATTATCGTTCGCTGCTTCAACACGCCACGAAAGATTCAAACTTGGCCCATCCCTTTTGTATTAACTGGCAGGTATAACTATAAAAAGTCGTTTGATATTTGCAGTCCAACAAACACGATAAAACCGTTGCACAGACGCATCCTTCGAAGCCATTTATACCTCCAAAAAGTATTCCGTTGTCTTTAGACCGAATGACAGCCGAGTGCGTTCGAAAATCTATAAGGAGAGATACTGAGGAAGCGCGCGGTGAAATGACGACGCCCATTTCTCATTGGACGGATTGTGGGTAGACACCAATCAAAAATTAATTTCTTTTTACAGAATGTGTCCCTACAATCAAAACTAACAGGAGCGTCGTCGGCTCCTCGCAGAGTGTCTCGCGTTGCAATGTCGGACGCCGGGGTTCGGCGTTCCGACGCATTCGAAGATTGAGCGGAGACAACGACACAGCCTTTCCTCCTATCCAGTATCCTTTTAATTAGAGGTTGGACCTCTCACGTCGCTGCGCACTCGCATCACCAGCTCTTCCTAAGGTTCTCTCCATATCGCCATCCGAACACTCCTTTTTCTTCGGCTAATGACCGACGTTTTCACCTCTCTTTAGCGACAACTCTCACTCTTTCTCTCTCTCGCTTTTCCTCTGTCTTTCTCACGATCTCTGGCCACTTTGGCTGGCGAAGTCGATGAAGAAAAGATAACTCCAACGAAGTGGAATAACACAGCTGGGGGTTACCTCAACAAGTATAATACATTGGGTGCAACATAACTTATGAGCTCCGAGGCCGGCTATGAGCCGGAACTAATGTCATCAAAAAGGACAGGGCAAGTTCTTTATACGGAATTGAATACGAAAATTAAAAATTATTTAAAAAAAAAAATCAGAAGCTCGAAAAGGCTTTTTGTATCCAACCGCAGAATAACAAAGGATGGATTGGCTGGATTTCTTCGTTGTATGGGTTACCTGTTCATCGATATGTCTTTCTGGGGCAAAAACGAGGAAGGATGCAAATGTCCAATATGAAAAAGTGGTTCTTCCGCCAACATCACTTTCCTTTATTAACTTAAACACCCCCGTAAGGAGTTAATACAAAAGAAGGTATTCATTTGAATTTTATTTGCGAAACTGAACCCTCCGTGTTGGAGAAAAGAAAGTGGAGCAGTGAGGCCTTCTGTTGCGCACACTTATAAAAGGAAAGGTTGAGCCTCACCCGCCGTTCATTGAGCAAAACAAGAACTTCAAATTCGTCTGGAGCACTACTGTGGGCCCAACTGGATGGAAGGAGCGAGCGGTAGCTTTCCTCTGCTCCGAGCGCTATGTACTGTCCAAGGGTAATCAAAGCTTGTGATTCCTTTCTAATATGAGTTTTTCTTCCAGTTTTTGCTTACACCTTTAGTTGGTCGTTTGTCATAGGCTCTAAGCAGACGACGGAACAGCACTTGTCAGTGCTATAGCCAACTGTATCCATTATTTAAATCCCCCTCCGTATATCTAAAAAAATGCGGGGGCTCGAATCAACGCTTTGAAGATGGTTGGAGAAGGAATTTGCGGTATTACCTTCAACGATTGCCCACTGCACTATAGACCCCTTTTGTGGCAAATGCCATCAGGTGGTGCTCCAGCCTTTGACGTCCCAGAGATCAGACTTTTGCTCGTTACTTGAAAGGTGTAATGGATTGCAATTACAAATTACCGAGCCTCAAATGTAATGAATTACAGTTACAAAATACTTTCGTTGAAAAGTATTGGATAACTTGAATCATTACGTTACGAATTAATTTTACGTTACGTTTTGCGTACAATTACCTGGAAAACAATAGAAACAATTTAGATATTTTTAGAACTGTACTGCAACACTGTTTTTCATAATATGAAAACTTGTAATGTAATGGTCTTTGTAAAAATAAAGTATTGTATTTAAGAGAAAGAGTGTAGGTGCACTCCCTTCACCCGTAAGCTTACAAGGGACTGAAAGCTGCACCCACACCCGCCATCCCGCTAGCTTATACCCTCTGGAAATGATCTTTGAAATTGTGCTGACAAAGCTAGCGGTGCGCCTGCTCAGTAGCAGCGTCTACCTCCGATACGAGATCCGGAGCTAAAGAAGCGCTCTACGAAAGCTCCTTTTTGACTCGGGTGTTTGGCCTGTTATTCACAAGAAAAGAAAAACTTAGTTGTAGCGTTGCCATGTATAGCCAATGCAGAATGCAGTTTACCCAGCTGGCCTCGATGTGTTTCCACGGATTTGTTTGTTGTTCTTAGTGATGACAATGTGTTTTTGTTTTTTTAGCAACCAAAGTATGCACTGTAACTCTAGGTTTCCGTACCCCTTAATGCCCTGAACTCTGTGCATCTCATTAAAAGATGGCCATGAAGACGACAGATACTCCCTGACCGAAAACTCGACCAGTCAGAGAAAAAGTTTCGCTTACGGGTTATCGATGGTTCATCGGTTCTCACATTCATACCAATACTCGGGGAGGACCGAGGAGCAGAGGGTACAGAAAGCGAGAGAACCGGTGGCCATTGGTTTCACAAAACAATACAGGATCTCAACAATTATACCCGTTCTGCCACTGTTAGCTCTGTTTAGATAGCCTAACCCTCTCCCCCCCCCCCCCCCTCTTTATGTCGACAGTTGACTGTAAACTGAGGAGTGGACTCCACCACCATGCCCAGACAAGTAAACCAAAATAAGTATCGTGTGTACCCCCGAAGCCTATATGCTCTTTGCCTCGCGCTGGGCGCTTTTCCTGCCATGCCTCAAAAACGTGCTAGAACACACTACCTCGCACCAAATTAAAAAAAAATATTTGACCCCCTCGCGTGAGGCTACGTCGTTTGTTATACGAGTTGTGAACCCGCGAATTCAGGGGGCCCGCGTTTAATGTTTCTGCAGGTGTTGGGAGACGTCGAAGTTGGAAAGAATTGAACGATGTACAAGACAAATACAAATAAGCAGGAATAGCTTTCTCCTGCACGGGAGAAGAAAAACACAATGGAAGGCGACGGAGAGCTTACTCGGTGTTGTCTAAATTGATCGTCGTTTTCCGCATATTTGTAAATGCCTTGAGCTTTTCCTAGCGGTTCAAGTGACCGGTCTTACAGAAAATCGTGTTTTCTTTTCGGCTATTCTCGCCTTCCTGACGTTTTGTATTTTGTTGAACTTGGTATCTTTATGCTGCTGAATTTTCTTCTAGTATTGCTCCAGTTACTGTAATGCTCATATTAAACAAAAAGAACCAAGTAATTAAAGTAATTTGTTACAAATATTTTGTAACGAAGTAGCATTGCAGATTACTTTAAACAAAAAGTAACCTGACAATTGCAAAATTAATTGAAAAAGCAACGGATTACTTCCCAAGTCCGCCAGAGATCTTCTAGTTTATAAAAATAATGAATAAATGCCACCTTAACACAATTCTGCTTGAGATGTAGGTAAAAGTAAAAGCGAACGAGTGCGAGATCTGTTAAAATCTCTTCAGTATTCCTGAAACCAACTTGCCTCCTCAACGGTGTAATATTGTACAGCAGAAGGCCCTCCTTAAAATCTCCAACTATGTTGTCCGTACAACACTTATGCTTTCTAGCACTGGTGACATAAGCAAGCTCAAGAGGCTTGGAAAGACTCTGCGACCGGATGTCCCTTAGGACGAAAGCGGCAGTTCATGTTTGTAAACAGCACAAGGGTGTTTAGCATTTGATTCACGACAAAAGAGTAAAAGCACCGTAACAAACGTTTTTTTTTTTCATTTATGAAAGACTTCATACGCCGACATTGCCGCTGCAGGTCATGCAACATCAAACTTTACCGTGAAGCACATGCAGGGAGCGCTAAGCGCTTCGCATTGTAACAGGTGCTAGTGACGTCACTGCTCACTTCGTACTCTGCCATTGCCGTGGTAGCTGATTCAACCGCAATGTTTGCCGAGAAACAGATACGGGGAGTGGTACGTGCTTCGCACTGTTAGCGGGGCTAGTGCATCACTCCCCACTTCGTACTGTACCGTTGCCGCGGTAGCTGATGCAACAGCAATGTTTGCCGAGAAACACATACGGGGAGCGGCACGTGCTTCGCATTGTTAGTGGGACGAGTGACATAATTTCTTACTTCGTACTCAGCCGTTGCTGCGGCAGCTTACGTAATCGCAATTTTTACGCAGAAACACACACGGGGAGGGGAGCGCTGCGTGCTTCGCATTGTTAGCGGGGTTAGTGACTTAAATTCCCACTTCGTACTATGCCGTTGCCGCTGCAGCTAATGCAACCGCAAGGTTTACCGAGAAACACATAAGGGGAGCGCTACTTGACTATCATAGTTTCTAAGGCGTCCGCCTTTAGACTATCATGTAGTTTCGGCGCTTGATTTGTGGTTTTGTTAGTGATGATGATGATAAGGAGCGCGCGAACGGTGATCAGGTGCACTCGATGGTTTTCTGTCGACTATGTTGTCTACCACTGCTCTGCCAACAAACACAAAAAAAAGTCGACCAACGAGTCATATGTAGCTTTCCTGTAAAATGCAGGCATCGTACAGTCTTGTTCATATTTTATTAAATTTGTTCCTCTAATAATCCACCACGGCGATATACCAATTCAGTGGTTCTTCAAGAAAACCATGGATATCCAAACATTTTAGTTGCAAGTCAGTCCTAACGCGAAGAGTAACTTGCATTCCTGAACATTTTGAAGAGTGACTGGCATTCCTGAACATCAAATTGTTCAGGGATTCCTGAACAATTTGATGATCGGCTTTACTAGAAAGAGCCTGTTTTTTTTTTTTTCTTCCTTTTTCGTTACTGACGCTTTGACAGCAAAGTGAAGGTTGCTTCTCAGTTCAAAAACAAACTCTTTCTAGACATTGCTTGAGAAATTAAATCTACACTAAGCATATGCGACAAGTACAGCTGCACACTTGAGAGTTTGGTATGCCCATGGCAATACAGATACCAACAAACAACTTCAACTCTTTTGAATACGTTTAAATTTACCTTCCTACTTTTTCCTGAATGGAATGGAGACTTGTCTGGGAGGCTCATTCTTCCCAGAAGTCGTCTTGAACATATCTGAGAAAATATTTTCATGGTGTGTCTGGCTCCTGGCGCGTCTGGTTGCTCGATACTTCATCCTCTTCGAGGGTTCTTCGACATTTAGTTCACTTCATGTACGCACAAATAAAACAGTATACATACGCTCTACCCTTGCATCGGGGCAGAGCTTTTGCTTGTGGGCCTTTGGTCCTTTCGGTTGTCTTGGCTGTCCTCACTCTCCTCACTCTCAGGTTCTCTATTACAACTGCCGTTCAGATCATTATAAAAGGAGTGTCATCCGAATCTGACAGATCAGAGTCACGTTTTAGCAAGAAGGACCAAATTTCTTGGATAGTCAGGTACTTGGCTGAAAGCAATTTTCGGTACTTAGGACCCACAGTAGGCGATTGGGAACACCAAAATCAAACGGCGCTTAATCGTAAATATTGCGCGGCTTTCAATTAAACTTTTCTCTTATTGTTTGCTGACCGTTCAGAAGGAGTGCAGCACTTTGGAAGTAACGTTCTAGTGCGTGTAGCTTGAAAAATAACAAAAAAAAATCACAGACCATCGGCCCCGCTGCTTTGTGAATAGTGCTCGGTCGTGAATTCTACCATGGTTTCAATACCTTGAAGGAAACTACACAGGTGAGAATTTTCGAGCCATTTGGTTAGAGGCAATCGAGCATTCGGGTCGTATAAAGTTAACCTAGGTATGCTTCGCTTATTGTGCCTCCAAGGGCAAGCTTTTAAGTTTTGCAGTGCACCTGACTTACCAAAGCGAAGATTTTTACGTCGCGTTTTAATAGTGCGTTATGACGATCAATCACCTTGATCGCGTATGCCATGTGCTAAAAAATAAGAAGAGCAGTAAAGCTACAAGGACTGCATATTTAATTTGTTTTTTTTTCAGTTTTCTCTCGCTTTTATTGCGCACATTGATGGACGCTGACAGACGCTTGTATTTGGCCGTGCTTTATGAATCATGCAACGCCACAACTAGGCTTTCATTCTCGCGTCCTAGGAGCGGTGCAGGAAGCTTTGGACGGGGGATGTATAGCAGACGAACGGAGGAGAACACAGACGCTGACGCGCAGCTTTAGTACCTGCGTCTCACGGCATTGCAGACGACAATAGTCGGCGGTGAAATAGCAGACGATGCCGGAGGCTGCCACTCGTGTGTTCGCACGACTAGCTGGCCTTGTTAGACTTCCAGACTGGACGCACCGGAAGACGCGATAGGGAGGCACTATGCTTGTCAGCCACTAAGAACCAGCAGCCAAGCCAGTCGAGTAGTAATGGGGGAGGCCACTTATCTGTTTGCGGTGCTTAGAGCTGGCGGTGACCTCCTCCTAATTTTTGTCTAACGGCGTAAATATTGAGCGAACGGAAATAATTTATTCGCGAAAAAATTATTTGAAAAAATGCTTCTCTCATCTATGCCTTAACCAAAATACTTATTTTCTTCTTGCAGTGTCGCTTTAAGCCATTGAGCCCTTAAGTGCGATGTCATGGGTCCAAACAATCCGTTGCTTGGGTAGTTGTTATGGACAAATACATGTGGCTAGGTGACCAGCTCCCATAGTTCTGTGCATCAGAGCCGAGGTGGACACTTCGTGTCCACCACGGCTGCGATAATTTGTCATTTCATGAAATGGACTGACAAATTATCTTTCAAACACTAGAAAGCGTAGCCATATTCAGAACGTTTCTCGCCGATTTCCACGTGACCAGGTGATATTCCGACCCATACAAGAAAAGTGCAATTAATTTGCGAGTAACCTAAAAAGTAAAAAGTAAATAAAGGTTATTTGGAAAAGCTCTTAAGTTACAATATTAATTACGCTCTTGCATAATTACCTGGATGATGCCATTTTGCTCCCAAAAAGTCTTTGAGACGGGGTAATTTGCTTTGTGTTTGGCAATTGAGAAAGAGAACCGTTTAGCGTCGCAAATTCAAAATAAATACTTTGTTGTTAACTTTTGACGAGGCAAATTATTTTGTCTGTCGTTTAATGAATCCTAATAAACCAAAAGCTATAGACACCTATTTTAACATGCCTATGCTGCAGAATCATTCGATCAAGATGGCGAGGCAGCAACTTGGTGCACAATACAACAGGTACAATAACAAAGACGAAGAAGGTGTAGACGGGTCATGCACCAGACTTAAGCTGATTATTTATTCAGTTTTTATAATGATAATCCTTCATTAAATATTTATTCGTAGTCCAGCGCTTTTCTTGTCAACACCTTCTTCGTCATTGTAATATCTGCGCTGTTTCTAGTTGTACCTTTCGAGCAAGTGATTATATAGTAAACCAACAGAACACTTGTATTTTAATAGTTTTAGAGCGCAGCTCTTAGGCGCCCGTTTTCGGCTTCAGCGGCGTCGCCGTCGCCGTAACCACGCGGCGCATTATGGGTAAATTTCCCCGCTATATTTATCGAGAAAAATTTCCCCGCGAAATCCAGCGGAAAATTTTCCCCGCTAAATCAAGCAGAAAAATTTCCCCACTAAATATAGCGGAAAAACTTCCCCGCTAAATCTAGCGGAAAAATTTTCCCGCTAAATCTACCGGAAACATTTCTCTGGGAGACATGTTACCTGGACGGTCACGACGTGACACCCCCCAGGTCACGTGACCCCCCTCCCCGAGGTCACATGGAGGGGGGTCACGTGACCCCCACGTGGACCCCCTCCCCCGAGGTCACGTGACTTCGGGGGGGAGGGTCACGTGACCCCTTTTCCAGGTCACGTGACCCCCGATGTCACGTGACCCCCCCGAGAGAACACCTGACCCTCTGTACCCTTCCCTGCTCCTCCTCAAAAGCTGCGCTCTAATTCGGCGTTACAGGGAGTTGTAATTAGGGATGCCGCGAACTTTTTTCGAATCGAAGTTTCGATGATCGAATCAAGCGGTTCGAAAGGTTCGAAAGATTTCGATTTTTCGAATTGTTTATATCGTAAAATTCGACGGAGGTCGAATTTTCGAACTTGTTAAGCTAAGAAGTTCGACGCTTTTCGAACCGTCGAACTTATTACGCCAAAAAATTCGATCTTTTTCGAACTTTCGAATTTATTGCGCTGCAAGGTTCGATGCTTGTCGAACTTTCGAACTTGACTGACCAAAAAATTCGATGAATTTCGAAATTTCGAACTTATTTATCAAGATGATTCGAAAAGTTTCGAACTTTCGAATTCTGAAAAGTAAGAAGTTCGACGAACTTCGAACTTTTAGGGTAAAAGTTCGACGTTCATCGAACTTCGAAAGTCCGGCGGACGGTTTCATTTGATTTCAAGTAGTGGGGTACATTCGTAATTTTTTTTTCTCGAACTTTTACGCGCGGTGCTGCGTTCCTTACGAAAGACAATGTCATTTATTTCAATGTTCTGGCATGCTTAGGTTTAAAGAAATAAATCCCCGAAGGGGCGAGAACAGACGACGGGTTTTTGACGATTATCGTTTGTGCCTGATTTGAAGCACGCTGCAGCCGGAGCTATTTATGGTAGATATGTTACACTTTTTTAAGAATGATTTATGTATAGCCTAGGTAAGTGCCGTCCTAAGATGGGATTATTGTTATTCAACGTGAGTTTCGAAGAAATGTCCAAACATGTATCTGCATGCAATTATGACCTAAACTTGATATTTATTTTCGTCTAAGTTGTTTGAGGTATCGCATTTAAATTAACACCACAGAGAGTACATATCATTGCCATCTGCAGAATACAAAATAATGTATTTATTGTTTTTTCACGTTAAGGAATAAATTAACTCATGGCAGAAGATTTCTAGTAGTGTTCAAGTTCAGCACGTCATTAAAAAAAAACATTTTTTTTTTCGCTTCACGTTTTTGGGACGTGTTTCTTTTAGCCTGTACACATTTTGATAAAAGAAACTTGTTTCGAAGTTCTGAACCTCTGAATATGCAAGAATAGAACACTTCCGACGAATTCTTGATAGTTTTTTTTTCTCCTGCTTTTTATTCCCGCATTTATTCTTTTTTTTTTTTTTTGTTACTATCGGCACAGGTGTTTAGGTCGAAAAGACAGCTTTGAACTTCCGAATCACTAAGCATGTGACGAGCAGTGCCTTCTGACAACGAGTTTCTAACAATGACCATCTACGCAACCTTTTATGCAGTGAAGAGCGACAGTAGCTATACATATGCATAAATAATTTCAGATTAAAATAAACACCGGATCGGGGTTTTTCTGAGCCTCAACCTCCTGCTCGCCACTGGCCGTTTCGAACTGGATGAGTCTCGTAAAACAGTGTGTTCGTGCAATCACTACTGCGTGATAAAGACCCCCCCGGGGCTGGCGGTCACAATTCTGCACTGGCAAATATTCTAGCACGTCCGGGACACTCGTCGTCTCATTTAATTGCCTGACCCAACTTCGCAGAATCTAGATATCACACTCTAACTTTTCTAAACTTGATTTTGTGAAAACCAGTGAGTCGTGAAAACGTTATTTGAAACTGAAACTGTAGAAAAACTTGAAAATCGGACTTCGAACTTTGAAAACTTGGATTAGAAAAAATTCAAAATCTTCGAAGTTTTTTTGTTTTTTTTTTAAATTTAGCGTTAAAAGAGAATCGAAACCTTCGAACTTTTCGAACTTTATGCAGAAAGAAATTCGAAATCTTCGAATTGGTCGAACTTCATGTCTATAAAAATTCGAAGCGTTCGAAGTTTTCGAAATTTTTTTAAAAAGAATTTCGAGATCTTCGAATTTATCGAACCTGAAGGAAAAAAAATTCGAAATATTCGAATTCGAAATTTTAGAAACCGTGAAAGCTTCGAAATTTTCGAATTCGAAACTCCGCTGTGGACAAAAGTTGCGAATTTTTCGAAATCGAACCTCGGTCGGTACGAAAATATCGAAATTTTTCGAAATTGAACCTCACTTCGCTTCGCAAATATCGAAATCTTTCGAAATCGAACCTAGGGTGGTTCGCGACATCCCTAGTTGTAATTGGCTTTCACTTGTTTATTCCAACTCATTAGGGATTCTGTTGCAGAATGTCTTCTGACTCTTCTAGTCGACATTTTCACATTTATACTAGCGCACATGATATTAAAAACGATGTGAACTGATGCTTTTGTATTTCTCGGGAGGATTTGATTTTCTGAACCACGACTTGTTATTTTATAAACTTAGCTCACATTTACTTGACAGCAGAAGGTTTGGCTTAGCCAAGTGACTATGTAAGGAAACTAAACCATGTTTTGAAATAAAATGGGAAACGTTTGATTATTTAAGTGTCACTTCTTGTGTTTCCGGAGTTCTACTCTGAGTTTTTTGCTCTTTTTGTTTATAAAGACACTATGATTAATACTTCAATTTTAGATATGGCACTAGTCTTAAATAACAGATTTAAATGTGAATTACATATCCAATATATTAATATTTTTGCATATCTATATAGAAATTATTTCTGTATTTTGTGAAGAGTGACAAATGAACTTTAGTTCATTTATCACAGTTTTAAATTTTGAAAATCCAGAAAACTTACTATTGGCACGAAAAGTTTAATGTTCTTTGTTTAGGTGATCAGTCTCAAGACTCTTGATATGTCTAATTCCATATAAAACATTTTCCAACACATCAAGCCTATCAGTAGAATCCCAATCCATTGAGCCTACTACGACTGATTTACAAAATATCAGATTTCCCCGGTATTGATGTTGATTCTAGCGCCCCATTTTAAGGTTTAGAAAAAAGTGCAGCTGACCCCTGGTGGGCAGCTGTGTCGTATTTTCTCTTTTTGTGGAACCTGCTGCAGTCAAAATGTCGAAACTGTCTGCGTATATTTTATGCTTTCTCATCGCGAAAGGAGTAGTCTTGTTGCCTTTGATATTGTCTAGCTCGTTCTGTTTTGATGTTTAATACGTTTGCGTGTATTTGTGTCGGACAAATTAGAGATTTTGTTCTATGCCACTTTGAACTTTGAACTTGAAGATGCTTGAAATGTTCAGGTTTGTGTTGATTGCATACTTCTTTGGATGTGCTACTGAATTGAGATAGGTAGCTTTATAATTAATTTAGTAAGTTTTTGTAATGATCCTTTCTTCGTCAATATGTTTGCGCTCGTGCTCTTAACGGGCCAGAGGTGCAATCGCGCGTAATCCCCCTTTCTCTGCTACCTCCGCGCATGACATCCGCGAAGCAAAAAAGCAGAACAAAAAGCGTAAACAAAACTTTGTACTTTTAATATATCTTCCAAACATTAAATACGCACCAATTGTCTAGAATGCACACAACACATATTTAGACTGCGAGTTCCCCTAAAGTGTTGTAAGCACGAATGTTTTGCGGTAATGAGACTTATACAGTGATAACAAAACATTATCTAGGGTAAAATGTTCAGATACGATCATTTATAAAGTGATTGGTATATCAGCAAAAGCGTGCAATACAAGCAAAGTCACGCACTGTTTTTTTCTAAATCTTAAGTCTTTCTTTTTTTTATATAAAGAAATAAATAGGTGGCCTAAGAATATATTTGTGTTAGAAAGACGAGGCTTTCTATACAGCCGTTGTGTTTGGTGGTTACTGCCTTTCGATTTTGCAGATGTCTGACGGAAACTGCGCTTTTTTAGTAATTTTAAAGATGATGTTTGTTATACTCGAGCTGTTTAAAATAAAAAAAAAAAGTCGTTTCATGCTAGTCGATTGTGATTCATATTGAGATTTCCAGTTTTGTTTTATTAATCGTCTTTGCGGATAGGCCTAACCTCTCATTAATGTTTCATTGGGTTGCAGGTTTCTTTCAAAATTAATTACTTTACACTAAGTTTTGTCGGCAGTGTGCCATTCTCCTCCATCATTACCCTAACTGTCAGTCGCAACCTATTCCCGATATTATAGTGAGTCACAAGCCGAATATCATTATATTTATCAATAACCGACAAATGCTGCTGTTTCTTAAGAAGAACATTTTCAGCCATATGTCTCAGAAATACGTCACTCCTGCACCGCTAGAGTTAGTTGCAGTTATTGCGCTTCAAAGAGTCTCAGTATGGAATGAAGGGGATGATTCTGAAAGTGAGGGTTTCTAGTAGACGACGGTTCCGACAGGGCGGTGCACGAAGTGTCCACCTCGGCTCTGGTGCACGGAACTGTGGGAGCCGGTCACCACTGGAGCGTGGTGCACCTCGGCCTGGTGGTAGGTGCTGCGGATACAAAATACATTTATTATGTTAGTCTCAATACAAACTCAGTCATCGATGAGAACAGCAGTCTGATGTCATGAGCTATAATGTCGAACATGCGAAGCTACGTAAGTTTCAAGTTATAAAAAGACAATTGTATTTGAATGAAATTATTAGATAAAGTTTTCGTAACCAGAAATTAACCATTCTTTTTTTCTTTTTATTTTTTTTTTTTTTTGTACCAGCCTCTTAGATCCAAACGTGAGCACAGCGTTCCAGAGGACGCCGCTTCAGATAACGCAGGTTTAAAAGAGCGCGTTGCTATACTAGCGCTGCTCATTAAGTTTGTAAGACGTCGAGATTGCGGTGTTCATAAATTAATGTTGTAAGCAATACTGTGATATTGACACGCGTCGTGTTGTTTTAATTCCGGCGGCTTAGGATTATCGATCCCACTT
This sequence comes from Ixodes scapularis, assembly GCF_016920785.2. Lineage (NCBI taxonomy): Eukaryota > Metazoa > Arthropoda > Arachnida > Ixodida > Ixodidae > Ixodes > Ixodes scapularis. The sequence continues at coordinate 37,722,946 of NW_024609881.1, read as the reverse complement.
TACGCGCAAAGCACAAGCGCACTCATTTTGTTGGCGCTGTTATCAAGGTGCCGCTCGTGGTCTTCTCTGAAAGTTCGACTTCTTGTTGAAAAGTAGGAGCCGGGAGTTAATCGGTCGTTCCTCTCGTCGCCGACCGTCGTCCACGCTCACCTGCCTTGCTGCTGCCGTTTTCCTCGTGTAATTTTCGTAGGGCACAGGTTCTCCCAAATAAAACCACCCTTAAACTGTGTTCCTGCAAGTTGTTTCTGTGGCTTCCTCACGTCACAATTCAACAAACAAAAACATATGGTGCGAGGTATTGAAGTTGCTTGGAAATTGGAGTATACTTTCAACCGCCTTAACGAGTAATCGCAAAATCACTAATTCCCAAACAGTCCTTGACTTCTAAGGTAGCGACGAGAACTCACCCGAAGAAGGGATCATGCTTGGTGATGGTGGTCTTGGGTTGGACGACCTTCTTTTGGCTGATGGTGTATCCGTGGGCGTGTGGTGGCACGTAGGCCACCTCGCTGTGGTGCTCCACAACCGGCTGACGCACTACGGTGGTGGCCACGGGGACATGGATGGCGGCGGCGTGGTAAACGTCTGGGGCCACGTAGCCGGCCTGGCAGCAGGTGGCCAGCATGACCAGACAGGGCACGAGGGCGGCCTTTAAGGGCATGGTCAATGTGGTTTTAGTTTCAATAGTTTAGGTGTAAATGCGAGGACACCATGTTTGACCGGACTGCTCGGCAAGTATGCGAAAACCCCCTTTTTCCTTGTTGTCTGCCATGAAGAAAACATGTTCTGGTGCGGAATGAACGCTACGGAAGTGTTGTGAAAGCCTACATTAAACATGTCGTCGGCAGAAACAAACTCCGCAATGGACGACAGTAAATATCAGCTCTTAAAAAAAAAAGATTCGACAAAATACAAGTCAGTGTTTTACACGAGAAGCATCCAGCCCATAAATATTTAAGAACCCTTGCTTTAAAAAGTCTATCGGGACTTCTAGAGGAAACTATTGGATGGTTAAAAAGAGGAGCATGGCTTGGATTGAAAAAAAAAAACTATACTCTCTAAATAACAGGTAGATAATTGTCGTATGATTCTTCTTGGTTCACGACTTTGAAGATACGATCGGTTAAGAATATTTACTCAAATAGTTAAGATTAAAATCAACCGGGGCCCTGTAACTTATCTCGTAATCTCGGCTTTAAACTTTTTGGGTATCTACGCCTTTTTAACAAATCATTTAAACAATTTTTCGTCATCCATTTATTTTATTTTTATGCATTAAATGAGGTGTCAATTAACGGCTCTTTTAAATCCATAAAATTGCAACGCGCACAAAGTGTACTCACGAAGGTGTTCATGTTGTATAGGGACGGGGATGCTTCGAGTTACCTGCTCGTTTGAAGACTGTGTTGACAGGGATATCACAGACGCCTTTTTATGGGCGGCTACGAGGAAATATTTAAAGGTGTCGTAAACACGTTTGCTCGACAAGTGCTGTCTGCCCCACCCAAAATATTTTGGCAACATCGTCGAGACTACTCCGTGCGTTATCTGCCTTGACAGCGGTCAGCGTCCTTAGTGAGGTTTACCGGCAACGTCGAGATTCGCGCATTGACGGCATCTCATCAGCGAGCTGCGCATTTGATATGCTACGTGTTGGACGACTGAATTCCAAAGTAGGTTCTCCTTGAAACGTATACACACTGCCTTTCGACACTTTTTTTTTTTATTTGAGAATGCAGTTTTGATTCAGTGGGGTATACCTGATAGCTAACTTGCGCATAACATTGCAGCGTTTAATAGCTTCTACTAATCAAATGTGGGCCTCGTGTGTAGTTTTCGGAGCTTGTTCTAGACGCTCTGTGGCAGACAACGGCGCTAACACCGATGATCATCCTTCTGGCACTTTTGTTGTTTGTTTTAAATTTTCACTCGATAGGGACTCTATTATCCTAGGAAACAAACATGTGCGTCTACTATAGTGGGGAAAGCCGACATGTCCTCAAGAAACAGGTCCTCTTTAGCTGATAAATATATACTGTTACTCTTATTTAAAAGTTACGATTGCTCTACCACTTCTGTTGATGAGTACTACTGCCTTTTGGTTACTTAGTTTTAAAACTTGAAATATTCATACAAAAAACCCGTTTAATTAACATTAGTTTTTTTTGTATTTGCTCTACACCTTTCCGGGTATTTTTTGCCAATACCGCACAGTAAAATCTATTGGACACGTCAGATGGCAATGAACTACGAGAGTAATAATTTTTATGCACAGTGCCTGTTTTAGACATTTTTGTTGTGTGTGCCTCATGGAAAGGAAATAGTATACATGAGTTTAAAGGGACCATACGCTCTCTTGATAAAACATGTCATGAGCGTCTTGGCCTTATTTTAAACTTATAATTTGGTGTGGCGTACCTCATCTCTGTCAAATGCTAAGAAATTACACCTTATTGAAAAAAATATTGTTCGCGCAATACTCAATGTTCCTTTCAATACACATACACCTCCATTATTTAAAGAACTATACCGAGTAACTGTCCCTAGCCTATATGACTATACTCTACTAACACGATATAGATCAGCCCTCTGTTCTAACGAGCCTTTCCTTGAACATATTTCAAACCTAACACAAAATATCCGGGTATATGACTTTGGTGAGGGAAAATAGCAACAAACCGTACAAATTACAGGTTCCGAAATGCTAAGGTGTAATCTTGCTAAGGTGCTAAGCTAAGATATAATATCCGGGTATATGACTTTCGTATGGAAAATATCAACAAATCGTACAAATTACAGGTTCCAAAATGCTAAGGTAAAATCTTCCCTTTGTTCTAAATAAACTTCAGGAGTATAATTGGACAAGTATTGAGAGACTGAATCTTAGTAGAATTAGACAATTTTTTGCATTAAAATTTCGCTTGTATTGTGGGGTCGTGTGTTCTGTATCTTTGAGTTATCGTTGAGGAAGTACAATTATTATCGTTAGTCCTGTCATGTACCTCTTCATGTACCTCTATATGTTATGTATATATATATATATATATATATATATACCTTGCTATCTTTGATAGTGTGATTAACTGACGCTGTTCTTGCACTTTTTGATTTTTTTTGTCGCTTAATGTTAAAAGCTGAAATATAATTATTAATACTTGATGTGTAGTATGTCGCCGTGTGCCAACTGTAAGGATGCGGGGGCCTTGTCAAATCAAGCTTTTGACATTTTGCCCCTGGAGCCTACATCAGCTTCGGATGTGAAATAAACGACTGATTGATTGATTGATTGATTGATTAATTGATTGATTAATTGATTGATTGACTGATTGAATGAGAACATGACACAAACGAACACATTTTTTCAAAGAATGTGCCCGTCTGTGCCTTGTCTTCTTTCAGTTTTTTTTGTGCTAAATGTATACGTGTGTTCGCGCTTGCTTGGGCACAGCGTGTGCTCTTAAACCTTTTCGTCTTTCAGGATATGATAAAGTTGCATGGCCCGTACTTTGCAGCAAGATTGATTAAGGTTTAAATTAGACTTCTATAAAATGACATTTTTGTTTTCGATATGTTAATAATTATATGCAGTGTTGAAATTACTATCTTTTTTTCTTATAGCGTGGGGGGGGGGGGGGGTGGAGATGCTGCGAGAAGTTAATAATATGAATGGGCTAAAGAGACACTGTAAAGACAAATAAGTTTTGTTTTTGAAACGCATAAATGGGGACATGTATTATTTGAATAATGTTTCCACGAAAGTGTTTTTTTCTCGCGCAGTCGTTTCGTTCTTAGACGAAACTTAGGTGGAAGTCGCATCCCGCTCTAAGCCCCGTCCACGGATCAGTGGCCCCGCACATTCCTACTGGACAGGCTTGGCTGCTCGGCCGAAATGGATAATAAGCCTAGTGTTTCCCTTTCGCGTCCTCTGGTGAGTCAAGTCTGGAAGACTAACACCGTGCTCTAGTCGTGCGACCAGACGAGCGGCAGCCTCCGGCATCGTCTGCTGTTTCACCACTTTCTGTCGTCGTCTGCATCGCCGTGTGACGCGGACAGGAAAGCTCCTTGTCGGCGTCCGTTTCCTCCTCCGTCTGTCTGCTATTCAACCCCCGTCGAGACACTTCTGCAAACCTCAGAAGAATCAACCATGAAAGCGGCGTTCTGGAGTTCCATCCTGCACGAGGAACCGTCGAATACAAGCTTCTTTCAGTGACTGTCGACGTGCGTCATAAACGACCGAGAGTACTAAAGATATAAACAAAATGAATATACAGTACTTCTAGCTTTATTGTTGTTGTTGCTGTTTCTAACATGGCATACGCGAGCAAGGTGATTAAACATCATAAGGTACAATTAAAACGCGACGTAAAAATGTTAGCTTCTGTAGGCCAGGAGCAGTGCAAAACTTGAAAGCTTGCCTTTTGAGACGCAATGACGGAAGGATGCCTGGACTAACTTTATACGACCCGAATGCCCGATCGCCTCCAACCAAATGGCTCGCAAACTCTTACTGGTGTAGGTATCTTCTAGGTAATGGAACCGTGGTCCCAATCACGACGGTTCACAATTAAAAAAAACAGAGGGGCCGCTTTTACGGGAACCAACATCTTCATTCCGCATTAACAGGCGGAAAAAGAAAAAAAGTCAAGCCAGATCGATTGATGCAATTGATCTGAGGCGCAGGCTTGGGCTAGTGCCGCTACGAGAGCAAGCATCTACTGAGCGCTTTAAAAGGCGCTTACTTGCGGCAGCTGTCTGCCGCAAGCTACGTCCCGGTTGATATCTTCCTCTAAACACCTCTGTAAACTCAAAAACACACACTCTCATAAATTAGCGAGCTCAACGATTTTTGCTTGTTCAGCACTCCGCAAACGCCGGCAGCCATGTTTGGTAACATTTGGAAGAAAATCGGGAGACGCAATCTTAGGATACATTTGAAAACAATAACGAACGACTCGGTGTCTATTCTTTGCGTCTTAAACATATAATAGAACTAGTAGAATAAAATACTATTACGGCGCGGAGATGCATATTTACAGCCACCTATCATGCTTCAATCATCTCTCCAGCCTCTGAGCGATGTAAGCACCCTGTAAGCACGGGGTGGTGCTCAGCGGGCTGCGACCTCCACCTTCTTCACCTAACTTGCGTTTAACGGCTCAAATATTGCTCAAAATGTTTTTCTTTTTTTTTTTTTCGTGGATTTTTTTTTTATAAATAACGCGTACACTCATTAAATTTTTTTTCTCCCAGTGTGCTTTTTTATGTTTTGATTCCTTTTGTTTCGGTGCATTTATAACACAGATAGAAAATGCCGTAGAGACAAGGCAGTGTAGTGCAGGCTTTGGAACACCTTACTGGTGAAACGAAAAAAGGCGTCCCAGCGCCACCAATATTTTATCTTTCGGGAGCTTCGTAAAAATACTTAAATTTAAAAATATATTTTTCTTTAGAGACATTATAAGATGGTGAAAATTCCCGTGATCCTGATAAATTAGTCTATATCCTCTGGAAGGGAAAAAAACACGGAATAAAAAGAATTATGCATCATAGCCTTGTCGACTTCGCCGGATGTCAGTGAACGAGTAGCAACAAACTATTAGTAGCTTAATTAACGAAAATTCACTAAAGACTCTTTTAACTGGCAGATTTGATTATTGGGCTTCCATCGTCTTATTCATATTTATTTACAGGCGCTTTCGCATTGAGGAAAAAGTTAGAAAACTCCCTCCACAGATTCGAGGGAAACAAGTTTTCGTCGACCCTGTCACAATGAGGCAAGAGCAAATGTTGGGAGGTGGGCCAGATGGGTTTGAGGGGGGGGGGGGGGGGGCAGTCGTGGTGGGGTGGGTTAACGTACACCAGCTCGGAGCACGGGGAGCGAATGCTCGTGTTGCGAAACCCAGGGATCTTGGGTTCAATGACCACCTGTGCCCGTTTCAATCTGGATGAGCATCGTACCGGCGTGTGGTCGTGTAATACTAGTCCGCCGTTCACTTTAAAGACACCAAATTAGCGGTAGTACTGCAATGACTAAATTGCTAATGTGCATCTGGCACACAAGACGACCATAGGGGCTGATGAGCTTCCGCTCCATAAACACGCGCACAAGTGCTAGTATTAACAGTCGCGGTTTCTTTTCTTTTTTTTTTTTTGTCGAGCGGCATTTGTGTTTGCCGATTTGCTGTCCGACAGCCGAATAACACCTTGCCACACCGTGCTGGCGGTGGGAACAGCACAGTGAAGACTCCCAAGATTTTGATTTTTAACCTTCGTTCTTTTGCAGCGCAGCATCGCTGAAAACGTACCTCTACAAAATAGGGTACTTCGTTTCACTTTATGTGAAGACCCAGCCAAAGCTATAAGGTGATAATCGCCATCAGGCACCATCAAAATCGAAAGATCAAGGTTTTTGTCATGTTTTTGAATGTGTTCTATTATCGCTGCACCAATTACTGACACGAAAAGGCACAGTTATTTGCGCTTTTGACGCGGCTTCATTAGTCTCATTAGCTCGTAGCGTTGTCTGCGTCTGGAATTAAGCTGAGGCGAAATACAGTACGTTGAAAGGGAAGGAAATCTCGACTGGACGGCATCAGCCAGTGACTGTGATTAGAAAGCTTGACAGGGGGAGTATTTTCCACCCTTTAATTTTTTAAGTGTTCTTGATTTGTTGACTTAGCAATTAACACTAACCGAGGAAGATGTGATCGCTACTGTGTTCGTAATTTACGTTACTCTATGAAATGTTTCTGTCCGGTTCTGCCTTTCAAGCACATTCTATTTCTGGTGTAACATAGAGTTAGCTACTGCACTTCCCCAAAGTGTCTTTTGTAGCGTAGTGTTCAGCTGTACTGGCAGTTTTGAAGACCTGCGATTCCGACTTGATCGGCCTTTATAACAATTGGTGAAAAAAAAAAACATTTTTACGCGTTCTGTTTGTTTTTAACGACCGGCTATGTCAGCGCATTATTTCTATAAACATCCTCACAATTAAAAAAAAAATATGGCAGCTGTCTGACAGCGGCGGTTTTCAAGTGTCATGCATTACCAACCGTCACCAGAGCGGTCGTTTTTATGCTTCGAGTTTATAATAGCCCGCTTTCGTGGATGATTTTGATCAATTTTTATCAGCCGGTCAGTAGGCATTCTATCTTATATCTTTAGCAGTAATTTGAGCTGGTGTATCTGCAGTTGTAATTTTAACAACCATCTGAACGGTCGCGACCGTAGCTGTGACCATTTCGACAATCGCTTTACGGCGGCGGGCGGAAAATACCGCCCGCCGTCGCCCGCAGGAGTCGAACCTGGGCCCGCTGAATGTAAAGTGGAGGCGCTACCACTGAGCAGACTTGGGAAGTTGTCCGTTACTAGTAAGGGATTAGTTGTAACATGTTGCTTTTTCAAGTAATTTTGTAATTGCTATTTTACGTTTTTACGCCAGTAATTTGTAATGCGATTTCGTCACAAATACTGATAACGGTTTGATTCAAAGGACTAGTACGTCTAAAAAGTATGAGCATAATACAGAAGTTTCAGCAACATGTGTGTGCGACCACCCGCTCGACGAAAGCTTGAAAGCGAGCGCTTAAACCTATGCATGTTTTCAGTACTGTAAGTGGTGCATGCTCGGTTCATGCACAAGCTGACAGTGCGTCAAAGGTACAGGCACAGGACCGCAGATTTGGGACGTTGCGCTGACACTCGAAAAGCCCGTTTCAAAAGGGAGCTTCGTAGATCAATTGTTTGCCTCCCAATCTCCTAGCGGAGATGGACGCTGCTACTGAGCATGCGCACCGCGACTTTGTCTACAGAATTCCGTGGATGATTTCCGATCACCATAAGCTAGTGGGATGTCACGTCAGGTTCCAGCTTTCGTTGCCTCGTTAGCTTGCAGGTGAACGGAGTGCACCTAGATTCTTTCTCTTAAATACAATATTTTGTTTTTACAACGACTACCATAGTGCTGGATTGTAGAAAATGTAAAATTGTGTTGCAAAAGATTTGTTTTTAAGTTTTATTTGTTTGTTTTCTTGTTAAGAACACGGGATCGTAACGTGGAAGAAACTAGCAGCGTAACGGTTAAAGTAATCCGTTGCTTCTCAGCGAAAGCGTTTTGTAACGGTGATCCACTACATTTGATGTTCGGTAATTTGTAATGGCAATGCATCACATTTTTTTGTTTAAAGTAATGGGCACAAATGTGCCACTTAGCCACACCACCGAATTAACAAGCCGCTTTAAACTTAGTGGTTCTGTGTTTCCGATGCCCACTGCAGGAGCTCCCTGGAAAAACAAAATTAGACGATAACACGATGCTATTGTACTACAGTCAATGCCACGAGCTCGTGCGAATGACGCTCTTTATCGCGCTCCGGAACGTAAAAGAATCTAGAGCAAATTGAACAAAACAGATAGAAGCGACTCCGTCCATGGAGGGGGAAGCTACGTCGTGACGCATAACCTCCTCCATACTGACAAAACCGGGCAGATTACCACGAAAAGCGCAGGCCGAAATTGAAAAGAAACTGGCTACGGTGACGGGGCCCCTCACTTTAGAAACTGCACTACGGTGACGGGGCAACAGCAGCCGATAGAGATGTCCAATGGACCGCCCAGTCCGAAAGTGCCTCGTGGCATTGGGATTCCAATTTCGAATGCGGTAGCGCGCGCACGTGGAATGGAACGCTCTGCTGGGAGTCCGATGACGGCGGCTCCGAGCCGCGGTGATGCCGTGCGTGGCGATGTTCCAAATGACTACGCAATGATACTGCCTACTGTGTCGACAGGAGAAGCCATGAAACGCAGCCTTGTGCTGCATGCTGATACCCGGGGGCGGCCGTACCGTGCTGAAGACTTCTAGGGTCTTTGCACCAGGTGGGAGTTCGAGAAGACGTAGCAGGACTTAGCGCGTTTCAAATTGGGCACGTCTGGCTGCTTAAGCTACACACTACCTCCGCCAAAGAGAAGCTTTTGCTGGTGAAGAGGCGATCTTGCCCGGTAATTGATCCAGAAAAACAAGAGCTGAAGGTAAAAGTCCACTGGGTGGCATTCGACATTTCTGCAGACGCTCTTCGACGGGCCTTCGAGCCATACGGGGAGGTCAAGGGTGTCACCCGCGAGAAGTGGAGAATCGAGGGCCTGGCAGACGAGGATTCCACTACTGTCATCGTACACATTTTGCTCCGTGAAGACTTAACCCAGAACTCCCTGCCGCATCAGCTGCGCCTTTACGGAGGCACGCTGCTGGTTGTTGTTCCCGGGCGCGCACCGGTGTGCCTCCGCTGTCGACGCACGGAACACATACGGCGCGACTGTAAAGTGCCGAGGTGCGAGGAGTGTCGAGCCTTCGGGCGGTGAAGCCTCGGATTGCGTACGGTGGTACGCTCGAGCTGCTGCCAGCAAGACTATCGAGAGCCAGAACAGAAACCTCGTAATGGATCAAGAAGAGGCCGAGGCGGTGGCGACTCCAACCGTGAGTATTTCTTCGCAAGACCCTCAGGCTTCCGGTGAGCAGCAACGCGCGCCGTTAGCGATGCCAGAAGGCCAGGTCTCCGCCGTTGCATTGACGGCAGAAAGCACTGTTGGTGAAAATGAGAAAGCACTGTTGGAAACGTTCTCCTGCCTGGTGTGATTTGCTGTAGTCGACAATTATACTTGTCCCACTTGGAAAGAAGTGTTCCCTCCATATCCTTTCTTGGTAAAAGGAACCATCCCCCAATTTTGTTTTTACGCGGCTCCCTGAATTTTTGTAGTTTTGTCTGTGGCTCTACCTGGATGTCACTGTCGCCACCCTACGTGTAAAGTATGGGTACCGTCTTATGTTCTATACTATGAGTATACGATTACTTCTTTGATATGAATGCTAACGATTCCTTTCATCGCCCGTGCACGACAAATGAAGAATTATCAGTTCGAACCCTAAAATAGTTTGTTTTCCCAGAATTCAGGCTCTTGTCCTTTTACGGCAGAAGCTGTACAGGGCTTTTTGCATCGGGTAAGTGGCGTGTGTCCGAAAACGAACGGAGGATGCGCGCGTTTAGCGCAGGTTGCTTTGGCGCCGGGGTAATGTGAGTACAGCGGTGATACTTCAATATGAAGAGAGAGAGAGAGAGATGTGTTGAAAAGAAAGGAAGTCTGGAACTTTAATGTGAAGCAGCGCTGTGTCCTGTCGCTTACCTTCTACTTTGTCCTCGTCTTTGCACGGTTTTGCTTTTAATCATGTGGTACCCTCGCACTTCATTTCATTATGGTCGCGGGTCGGGCGCAGCACCTTGGCCGAATCGGATTGCGCTCCAACCGACCGTGCGCCGCATCGGGCGGTTGGAGCGTAGATCTTTTAGTCACGGCACACGAAAAATCCACGGAAGCGTCGCCATATACAGCTTCACTGTAAAAACTGTAAAGGCATTTGTGCGGGGTGTACTAGCAAACGTGCTTGGTGTTAGCTGTTCCTTAGTGCGATCGGTTGTGGTTTACGCGAGACACCACGCGACGCAGCGTCAACAGAATTTCTAGTAAGAAACGACGTAACATAATCGAAATGTTGCACCAGCCAACGCAGTTTATTCGCAACACATTCGCGTGATCGTTCGGCAATTTTATGTCAAGTGAAAAACAAAACGTGCCCAAGCCGTACTCGCCATCGCATCTGCACTTGTCGCTTGCGCACGAGGATCAACAAAACGCAAGATATATGGGTCGCCCTTTCTGCATAAACTTAACTGCCCTGTATCCCTCATGAAAAAAAAAACTTCTAATAAAGGTAAATAAAGAAGTAGTATCGTCGCAGAAGCTTTGATTAGCTGAGCCCTTGTATCCGTCTGTAATTCTCACTGGTCAGCAAGCCGTTATGGTCGTGAAAATCAGTCTCACGGACAGTTCTGAAATGCTTGCAGTAAGGCTGCGCGCTCACGAAAGCAAATACATTAAATAATTGCATTTTTGAGCACTGAAATGAAGTCCTTGGTGATCTTTCTTTTTAGATTTCTACATACGCAGTATAAAACGCCGTTAAAGCCACACCGATGCCAGACAATTAGAGTGACTAAGCCGCGATTGGCGGCTGTTGTTGTGTGTGGTTACCCGCACGGTCGTGGGTTGAAATAAAAGAAGTGTCAAGGAGATCCTGCGTAAGGAAGCATTGATCTTGTAGGAAACTTCGTATGTGGCAAATCATTGAAAAAAAAAACGGGCTGTTTCTGTAATGCTTGCCTGCACGCTACACTCCAAACACGATAGCGTTGCGACTTTTCAAATATGACGGCCGTATTCCACTGATTTAATTGATACGACCTTCGTTCCCTCGCTTAGACCTAGATCACAGCGGAACAATCCCTCCTTCCTTTTTTGTCCATAGCCAAACCCGGTTTTCCTCTTAAGCATTGTGGAGACGACATAGGCATTGTGAAGAAGCCTGAACGCTTCCTTATGTATCGGGTGGTAGATTGCGCCACCTAGCCTAAGAACGTTTACATATCTCGCTTTTAAAATTTGATACAATTTCCATCTCTTGTCAAATCATCTGCCATATCAATTTTGAGTAATTTCGCTGCTCTAGATATCCTCGAATGCGCTAACCTACTTTTCGTGATTATAATGTTTTGGCCCTCTGCTCTTCCACCCTTACCAAAAAATCCTAGTGAACCCACCAAATCAGTTACTCATTTAGGCAGCGTAGGAGGTAGCCCCATGCAAGTCAATAGCAGATGAATTATATTGTCGATATCACAATGGCACACTGCACAGATTTGCCCACCTCCTCAAATGTATACGTCTATGTCCTTGTCCATAGGATTCTCACTTCTCGCCTCGAACAGTCAAGAACTTCCTCGTAAATTTTCAATCATCTCTTTCTTTCGGATAGTTTTCAGAGAGGAAAACTGCTAAGGCTAGTGCTGAGCGACAATGCCGGCCATTGTAGGTAGATTAGTGGACGATAAATCTTTTTGGGAGTTTCTAACAAGCTATTTGGCAAAACATTTGCTAGAACAATTACGCGGCAAGATGCAAATCTACAGAGTCAGCACAGGGTGCCACATTTCGATGATATTGGATCGTTTCCGTATGGAAATTCCGGTGACGTTGCGCTGCATGGTGTCTCGCGCAAGCCACAACCGATCAAAGAGAACAACTAGTGTCGCACGTTTTCAGGAACCCGCTGCACAAACTGTTTCGTCGCACCAGCATGTCCAGTCATAGCTCGACAACGTTCTCTGTTAGGTGCTGCTTTACATTCTCGCAGTGCATGATTTTAACGCCAAATTATTCTCTCCTAACACTCAGCGTGATACCATTGGTGCCTACCCTATTGAAAAATCTAATTTGTATGAGAAATGTTTGTGTCTAATAAAAACATATGAATAGTGCAAGATCTACCGGGTAATATTTTTTATTCGATAGAGATTGTTTAATAAAGCATCTTTACTTCTACGTGAATGCCGTCTTCGCTGTATCTTTTCTTGAGCTGGGTCGACATTCCAAGGACAAACAACCGTCACTGTCTGGTGAGTAATGAACTAAAGTACGTTAATTAGATTTTAAATTAGGGAAAATAGACACATGGTTCCAATTAGAAACTGCCTGAGCGTTATCGAAAACCACAAAATAAGCTCTTTTTAGAGAGACTTGAAGTTCGTGGGAAACTTGGGGGCGCGCCAAATTTACCGCTTGTGAAGCAGGAGCAGAGCTAGCAGTGGCGGAAAGCGATCATGATTAATCAACCTTGCTATGCCAATGTTGGCTTTGCGCCTGCTTCACGAGTGGTAACTTTGGCGCGCCCCCGAGTTTCCCAGGAGCTTCATGTGGTTCTAAAAAGAGTTAATTCAGTGGTTTTCGATGACGCTCAGTTAGTTTCTAATTGGAACCATGTGCATATTTTCACTCATTAAAAAGTTAATTTACAAATTTTAGTTAATTACTCACTAAACAGTGACGGTTGTTTGCCCCTCGAATGTCCGCCGAGTTCGAAAAACATATAGCGAAAACGGTATTCACGTGGCGATAAAGACGCTTTTTAATAAAATATGTTTCAAAGAAAAGAAATTTACATGGTATAATAATATATAAGAACCATATAAGGACTATATAACAACTGTATAAGATATATACGAACAGATAACAACCATATAAGAAACTAGTGAGAAGTTTCTTAAAACTTTATCATATGGTTCTCCTATGTTCTTATATACCTTATATTGTTTTTATATGTTCTTATATATTTTCTATAATTCATATGTGTTGATCGGACACCAGAAATGTCTCGTACAAATGGATTTTTTTACGAGGGCATATATCGACGATGTTCTCACGGACACGTTTGCGTTGTCAAGCAGCTGCTGCTTTCTCCAGCGCATTCTGCGGCCTCCCCTTTCTTGCGCGCAAAGGCTTCGAGTGCCGAGGGAACGGTCAACCGAAGGCGGGAAAGAGCAGGTGGCGAGGTGCACGATCACATCACCCCCAGCGCAATCGATTCCTGTACTGCCCTGAAAATTGCAGGTGAATAAACTGAGCACTGACGTGATGTCACCGCCGGAGCACTGTGCGAAAACGGAAGACTTGCGCGCTGCCTGTACGGATGCCTTCAGTATCTTTCGGTAAGCAGTGTTAAAGGGCCCATGAAAAGAAAAAAAAAAATGTTGATTAAGAGTTCCTGGTTGAGACACGAGTGTCAAAAATTAATTGTACACGAAACACAAAACAAAACTTTAGAGCAATATTGACGCGCGAAACGCGATTTAGTCGGTAATCACTTCCTTTCGACTTCTTTCTGCAACCGAGGATACTGCTACATCGAAGAGACCAACCATTGTGGGTATTTAAGATGCCGATAACAATTTCTGGGAGTGCCTGACACGTTACATCTGAAAGCAAGTTCGCGCAGGATAACGCGACTTGATGTGAATGGACAGAGCCAGCAGGGTGCGGCATTTGGATGATATTGCGGCGCGGTTGAATGGAAATTCCGGTGATGTTTTTTTGCTTGGTGTCTCACGCAAACTATTACCGATCAAACAGAACAACTAGCGCCACGCGTTCTCGGGGACGCACTGCACAAATTGCTTGGTCGCACCAGCATGTTCAGTCTTCGCTCGGCAACGCTCTTTTAGGTGCTGCTTCGTATTCTGACACATGACATTGACGTCGGATTCATTCCATCCTAGCACTCGGGGTGAGACAACTGGCACCTACGACGTTCTCACGGACACGTTTGCGTTGTCAAGCAGTGCCTGGTTTCTCCGGCGTATCCTGCGACCACCTCATTCTAGCACGCAAATGCTTTGAGCGCCCTAGGAATGGGCAACCGAAGGCGAGAAACAGCAGGCGGCGGGGAACACCTTCGCATGATCCCCAGCGCAGTCGATTCCGGTACTGCCTCAGAAATATTGCAGGTGAATAAACAGAGTACCGGTGTTTCAATAAACGTTGGCGAAGTCGATAAAGATAGGTGGCACCAATAGCGGTGAGAAAACGACCTCTACACAACCATTATCATTGGCTGCTTCTACACGCCACGAAAGATTCAAACTTGGCCCATCCCTTTTGTATTAACTGGCAGGTATAACTATAAAAAGTCGTTTGATATTTGCAGTCCAACAAACACGATAAAACCGTTGCACAGACGCATCCTTCGAAGCCATTTATACCTCCAAAAAGTATTCCGTTGTCTTTAGACCGAATGACAGCCGAGTGCGTTCGAAAATCTATAAGGAGAGATACTGAGGAAGCGCGCGGTGAAATGACGACGCCCATTTCTCATTGGACGGATTGTGGGTAGACACCAATCAAAAATTAATTTCTTTTTACAGAATGTGTCCCTACAATCAAAACTAACAGGAGCGTCGTCGGCTCCTCGCAGAGTGTCTCGCGTTGCAATGTCGGACGCCGGGGTTCGGCGTTCCGACGCATTCGAAGATTGAGTGAAGACAACGACACAGCCTTTCCTCCTATCCAGTATCCTTTTAATTAGAGGTTGGGCCTCTCACGTCGCTGCGCACTCGCATCACCAGCTCATCCTAAGTTTCTCTCCATATCGCCATCCGAACACTCCTTTTTCTTCGGCTAATGACCGACGTTTTCACCTCTCTTTAGCGACAACTCTCACTCTTTCTCTCTCTCGCTTTCCCTCTGTCTTTCTCACGATCTCTGGCCACTTCGGCTGGCGAAGTCGATGAAGAAAAGATAACTCCAACGAGGTGGAATAACACAGCTGGTGGTTACCTCAACAAGTATAATACATTGAGTGCAACATAACTTATGAGCTCCGAGGCTGGTTATGAGCCGGAACTAATGTCATCAAAAAGGACATGGCAAGTTCTTTATACGGAATTGAATACGAAATTAAAAAGTATTAAAACGATCAGAAGCTCGAAAAACTTTTTGTATCCAACCGCAGAATAACAAAGGATGGATTGGCTGGATTTGTCCGTTGTATGGGTTACCTGTTCGTCGATATGTCTTTCTGGGGCAAAAAAGAGGAAGGATGCAAATGTCCAATATGAAAATGTGGTTCTTCCGCCAACTTCACTTCCCTTTACTAACTTAAACACCCCCGTAAGGAGTTAATACATCAGAAGGTATTCATTTGAATTTTATTTGCGAAACTGAACCCTCCATGTAGGAGAAAAGAAAGTGGAGCAGTGAGGCCTTCTGTTGCGCACATTTATAAAAGGAAAGGTTGAGCCTCACCCGCCGTTCATTGAGCAAAACAAGAACTGCAAATTCGTCTGGAGCATTATTGTGGGCCCAGCTGGATGGAACGAGCGAGCGGTAGCTTTCCTCTGCCCCGAGCGCTATATGCTGTCCGAGGGCAATCAAAGCTTGTGATTCCTTTCTAATATGGATTTTTCTTCCAGTTTTTGCTTACACCTTTAGTTGGTCGTTTATCATAGGCTCCAAGCAGACGACGGAACAACACTTGTCAGTCTTATAGCCAACTGTATCCATGATTTAAATCCCCCTCCGTATATCTAAAAAATGTTGGGGCTCGAATTAACGCTTTGAAGATGCTTGGAGAAGGAATTTGCAGTATTACCTTCAACGATTGCCCACTGCCCTATAGACCCCTTTTGTGGCAAATGCCATCAGGTGGTGCTCCAGCCTTTGACATTCCTAACGAGGTAGAGGGGCTTAGAGTGATAAACCGGAAGTTCCGAAGTGGCACCCCCCCGGTTGCCGCCATGTTTTACGCAAATGTGACCACTCGTCACGTGACCTCACAAGAGCCGTGACGTCGCAGGTAAGATGGCAGCGCCCAGAGCTGGCGGATGCGAGTTTGTTCGGTGCACTGCAGCCGCGATGTGCAGCGGCTTTCCGACCATTTCGGGCTTTTTCGTGCTCGCTGACGCAGGTATATTGTGAAAATATGAAGGAATGAGACTTTATACCCTTTTTCCGCAAGATCGCTCTGGATCATATGGATATTAACACCTGTGAGACAGCATCAGCCGTATCGTCGTACCGGTGCTCGGATTCCGGGGTGTGTTCGAGGATCGATAGAACTTTGAGTGCTTTTAGCATGAAATTTTCGCGTTCTCTTAGCTTCGTTTGAACATTGAAATGGCTATGAATCGACGCGAAAGGTATACGTCGCGTTAGGGCCTAGGAGAAGTTGTTTCAGGCCTGCTTCACAGAACAACTTTTAGCGAGGAAGCTCCTGCGCCCTTTGTGCTGATTCTACATTCGATCGCCTTTCTTCCTTTTTTGGTGAGTGCGAAGTGCACACTTATTTTCAGCTACGAGGATGACGTTTTATTGAGTGTGAGGATGAATAAATCGTTGCAGGCACCTGCTTCAAAGCTATTCGACTTGCAATAACAACAACTGTTTTGGTGTATGCATAGATTAACTGCACCTTTTTCTCTTTCGTAGGATTTAATGCAGCAATACTTTTTTCATCAAAACTGCAATGTATTAGTCAATCAATTATTTACTTGGTCTAATTACCTGGATAAGATGATTCATATTTGTGTTCGTCCCTTGCCTGAAGAGCAGTCTTGTTGAAAAATGTTGACCATTCCTTTCGGTCTCTTCAATAGCCTTTTTTTTTTTAAAGTGTGGGTTGTCTATACTTCGTATCATTGTAACCTGGAAAAGGACAACCGCCACAGCCCCTTCGAGCCAATCAGAGAGACAGAGCGAAGGTGTGTGACAAATCTGTGCAGACGAGCACTCTGAATGACATGTTGTCATGTGCCCCTCTCTAACGTGCATATTGGCTCACCGAGACTGTAGCCTTTGCTGTTTGCCAAATTGTGATGAAACAAATTACAGTAGCTACTACTCTAATTACCCCAGGCTTTCATACTTTGGTCATTTGTTCGACAAGCATGTTACGCCCGCCATCACTGTGAACTCGGCTCAGCGCCTATTGGACTCGAATGCTGCATTAGCATTTTACGTGAACTGGGGCCCATTTGTGTGCTTTACGCCGAAAAAAAATGGCAACAGTTGTGTTGCTTGATGGGTTTCTGCAAAGGGTCTACGTATAGGGAGTGTCCTGCTATACAACAATGCATCAACACATACGATTAAGGTATATGCTCAGAGGTGTGTTCAGGAAAAGTGGAATGAGTGCAGCCCAATGCAACAAGTCTGCCAGTCTGGTATGTCCCATCAATTAATATTGAAGGGTCAGAGATGCGAGTGTCCTCAAAAGGACCTGCGCGTGTGGTGAACACAATTCTTGGTGTATAAACTCTCAAGGCATAAAAGCAAGCGGAAATAGGTTTATCTGGTTAGTGTATCAAATGTTTATTTCCACTCCATTACATAATTATTGATCCTTAGTTAATGGTTCTTGAACGAGTTCTTTCTGCGACAGTCTCCTGTCAGGCGTTCAATCGTAATACCTTGTTGTGGGATGACGCTCCTGGCACGTCGGTGTTCAGTTTGGTCGAGTAGCAACTTTAACCGACTGATGCCGTCTTGTAATCAAACGTCATGTGCGCCTACTGACGTCTGATGCACTGAAGCTCCAGGGCTGGCTTCCAATCCGCAAAATTTTCCTGGTAGTTTTCTGCATCAATGCAGCAAGCTCGGGCATGTATTGGTTATATGGCTGTGCCTTTTGCTGTACCGTTGACTTGATAGCTGGCAACAATGTTTGCTATCCAAGCCATTTCACTTCCATTTCGTAATGGAGATTTATTGTGCATCCCACGACCACTGCAACTTGTGCAAGTCTTGTGTCGCAAAGTGAAGTCTCATGATGCTTGCAGTCCACTTTGGAGAGAAACCAACCATTCTATTTCTTGAGGCCACTGAGCGGCATTCTCCCTCAAGGTTGGAAATTGTGTGCTTCGTGGCGTGGACAAAGATAATTAGTGTCAGCAAAATATTAGGTATTGTCCTTGGGCGACAACCGACACCAGATCAACTCTCCTTGCATTGCCGCTTACCTGCTTTGTCGTGCTTACCTCCCGTCCAGATGAAGTAGACCACGAGCTTCGGGGTAATGTCGGCACCAGGGACAAAGACCGCCGAAGATAATCCTCAATCTTCTCCGGACGCTCGTCAAGACGTGGTCGAGGGTCGTTCGGCACGAACCCTTGCAAGCCAATTCATTGGTACGGGCACCTCCAATAGACAAGGTCGGCCTCATGCAGCGGTAGCAGAGTGGTTTTCGGTTGGCCATTCGCAGTACCTCCGTCTTCCTCGGTGTACTTTGTTCAGCGCGGACCTACACTGGTTCTTCTCGATGTCGGGAATGCTTCGGCATTGGGGTATTTCTTTGAATTGGCATTGAATAGTAACAGGTAGCCGGTAGTGGTCGTTGTGACTTTGTGGCATAAGTCTTCGCTCGAAGAAGTCTCCAGTTGAAATGCCTGTCAAACTTCTGAAAAAATCTCGGCGATCAAAATTAAAGCCGGGCAACTGATGGCAGGAACTAGCTTCCTTATCTCCTCCCGGACACCGTTGCGAATGATGTCACGGATGCCTGGGGGGCTGGCGTCTAAGTTGCAGCTGGGCGACTTGAGTGTCGCGACGCTGGGGAGTTTTTAATAGTGACGTGCTCGGGCCTGCAGTGTGCATTCAATGTTGGAAGCTGCATTGATATGAACCCTTCGACTGTTGTCGTGTGGTTCCGGACAAGGCTGCTGAAGGTGTCCCTCACATGAGGAACATGGGATTCTTAGCTTCTTGTCTTCTGTAGCATCAGGGTTGGCGTGGGTGCTCGATCAGAAGCAAAACATCCTCCACGAAGGTGGTGACGCTCTCGTTGGGGCCGTGTCCTGGACAGAATCGGAAATTCGGCTCTCTCTTGTCAATCTTAGCTGATGAACCTGCACTTCAGCTCGGTCTTGCAAACTTCCCACGACGTTAAGGAGGATTCGTGGTTCTCAAACCAGTGCCTCACAGTTTCTTTCAT
Organism: Ixodes scapularis; assembly: GCF_016920785.2. Classification (NCBI taxonomy): domain Eukaryota; kingdom Metazoa; phylum Arthropoda; class Arachnida; order Ixodida; family Ixodidae; genus Ixodes; species Ixodes scapularis. The sequence goes on along the minus strand of NW_024609881.1, from coordinate 37,703,580 downwards.
GAGAAGTATAGGTTCTGCAGGAGCTGGTTGTCCACCTACCCACTGTGGCGGGCGACACGGTCATATTGTTCAATCCAGCCCTCGAAGTCTTGTGCACCTTGCGTGAATGGGCATCGGAGTGCTAGGTGCGACGGGCATGCAAACGATGGTGGGAGCGAACGTGGTTTGCTGTGACAGGGTTGTCATTGTTGGCTTAGTCAGCTTCGGTTTTTCTGGCAAAAGACCTAATTCCGTTGGTTCTTGCTGGTAGCAGCGCCTGGCTTGGATCTCAAGTTCTTCGTGGTGTATTTCCGAGTTTCGCCCTTGTGGTACTCGCTCGTCTTGCAATTTTGCTGCCGGGCTCGGGATAGGACTTGGTTCACGGCTCGCCGGGGGTTTAACACTCGGGATAATGTGCCATCCGTGTCTTGTTATCGGGCAACTCGGCTGAGGAGCCGCCAGGGTAGACATAGAGTGAAGGGCTATGGGTAAAGTGCGCAGCATTTCCACCAGAACATACAATGACAGCTGAGCATGGCCTGGAACTTTCCAGACTAGTAAATATTGATAGAAAATAGGGCTGGAGCAAGCATCCGAGACAATATAACAAAACAGACAGAAAAGAGTCTATCCTGACCACTAAAGAAGCTGCACTGCTTTAGTGGCATTCTGTCCGAATAAATCCTCTCCTTCGGGGTCTGGCGGCTGCCGTGGATGAGCTGAACTGAAATCGATGTGAAACCGCTTTTCTGGTAATGAGCCGCTGCAGACTGCCGTCGCAAAGCGGCGTGAATGGGTGGACCGGGTAGGTAACGCGCGCGATGAAATGTCCACACAGCTTGCAATTCGCGTAACGAGTGTTGAAACTTTGGTGTCGACGAAACGTGCGACAGACCAGCGGACTCAATACCAACTGCAACACCTGTGCTCAGTGAAGGTGCACGTCTACGCGAGAACAATTTAGTAGGCAGCACAGCATCACCTAAAGCACGGCACAGGAACTACCAGCTCGAAGGCAGCTCTTCGGCGCGCCGCACACCTGTGCTCCGTAAAAGAGCACGTCTACGCCGAAACAATTTGGGAAGCAGCACAGTATCACTTAGCACGGCACGGGAACTACAAGCGGCAAAGCAGCTCTGCGGTGCACCCCACAACCAAAGTGAGCCTTCGGGCATTTGAACGAAGCGACACCACGATTGCACACTGCCAAGCACGAATCACACAATTTCCGTCGCTAAACTGTAGTGTATCCACACATTGCACACGCTTTACTGCAGATCACTAAGGTTCCGACGGTCAACGAGAGCACAGAAACGTCGCATTAAATTTTGTCCTAGCGGTATCCGAATCAATCCGAGGTGCAAGCAACGTAGGGCAGATTGTATCTTCCGTGGCAATATCGCCGTCGGTCACCAGCGAAATGCACACCGTTCCTCCGTATTTTCACCTTGTACCTACGTCAGACACCACGCTGAACTCTGAAGTCGCTGTCGACCGGCCTCATCTGACGGCTTCTGCGCCTCAAATCAACTCGCCGAGACGAACGACAACCAACAAAGCATCCGACAAGCTCCGGCCCAGCTGGGGCCAGCCGCTGCATGGGCGCTGCCATCTTTCCTGTGACGTCACGCATTTGGATCGGTCATGTGACGAGTGGTCAAATTTGCGTACAATGGCAGCCGCCTTATGGGGGTCACTTTCGAGTGCAGACCGGAACCCCGGTTTATCGCTCTAAGCCCCTCTACCTCGTTGGACATTCCAGAGATCAGATTTGTGCTCGTTACTTGAAAGGTGTAATGGATTACAATTACAAATTACCGAGCCTCAAATGTAATGGATTACAGTTACAAAATACTTTCGTTGAAAAGTATTGCATAACTTTAATCGTTACGTTACGAATTAATTTTACGTTACTTCTGCGTAAAATAACCTGGAAAACAATAGAAACAATTTAGATATTTTTAGAACTGTACTGCAACACTGTTTTTCATATTATGAAACCTTGTAGTGTAATAGTCTTTGTAAAAATAAAATATTGTATTTCAGAGAAAGAGTGTAGGTGCACTCCGTTCACGCGTAAGCTTACAAGGCACCGAAAGCTGCAACCACACCCGCCATCCCGCAAGCTTACGCCCTCTGGAAATGATCTTTGAAATTGTGCAGACAAAGCTAGCGGTGCGCATGCTCAGTGGCAGCGTCTACCTCCGATACGAGATTCGGAGCTAAAGAAGTGCTCTACGAAAGCTCCTTTTTGACCCGGGTGTTTGTCGTGTTCTTCACAAGAAAAGAAAAGCTTAGTTCTAGCGTTGCCATGTATAGCCAGTGCAGAATGCAGTTTCCCCAGCTGGACTAGATGTGTTTCCACGGATTAGTTTGTTGTTCTTAGTGATGACAATGTCTGTTTTTTAGCTAGAAAAATATGCATTGTAATTCTAGGTTTCCGTTCCCTCAATGCCCTGAACTCTGTGCATCTCATTAAAAGATGGCCATGAACACGACGGATACTCCATGACAGAAACCCTGACCAGTCAGAGAAAAAGTTTCGCTTACGGGTGATCGATCGTTTATCGGTTCTCACATTCATGCCAATATTCGGGGAGGACCGAGGAGCGGAGGGCACAGAAAGCGAGAGAAACTGTGGCCATCGGTCTCACAAAACAATACAGGATCATACCAATTATACCCGTTCTCTCTCTGTCAGCACAGTTTAAATAGCTTAACCCCCCCGCCCCCCCCCCCCCCTTTATGTTGACAACTGACTTAAACTGAGGAGTGGACTCCACCACCATGCCCAAACAAGTAAACCAAAAGAAGTATCGTGCTTACCCTCGAAGACATGCTCTTTGCCTCGCGCTGGGCGCTCTTCAGCCGTGCCTGCAAAACGTGCTAGAATAGGCAGTATCCACTGGCGGCCATATCCGTGTGCGCAGCTGCTGAGCGCGTGCTGGCGGCGAGCTTCCGCAGTCCTTTTGGAGCGTCCATTTAGCACCATCAGGGTTGCCGGTCGTAGCAGGCTATTAATGCGAGCTCGTTCTGAGCATGTGCTTTTAACATCGCCCTCAAATATGGCATCCAGTGAATACCTCCTATAGGGAGTATTTACTGGCGGCCATAGCTGCGTGCGCGAACGCTGAGCGCGTGCTGACGGCGAGCTTCCACAGTTCTTTTGCAACGTGCATTCCGCACCATCAAGACTGCCGATCTTAGCAGCCTATTAATGTGAGCTCGTTCTGAGCATGCGCTCTAAACAGCATCCACAAATATGGCGTCCAGTGAATACTTCCTATACATACCTCCCATCACATTGAAAATGAATTCGACCCCCTCGCGTGAGGCTACATCGTCTGCTATGCGAGTTGTGAGCCAGCGAATTCAGCGGTTACGATCCCGCGTTTGATGCCTGTGCAGCTGTTGGGAGACGTCGAAGATGGAAAGAATGAAACAATGTAAAAGATAAAAACAAATAAACAGGAAGAGCTTTGTCCTGCGCGGGAGAAGAAGAAAACACGGGGGGGGAAGGCGACGGAGAGCTTACTCGGCGTTGTCTAAATTGATCTTCGTCTTCCGCATATTTGTAAATGCCTTGACCATTTTTTAATGGTTCAAGTGACCGGTCATACAGAAAATAGTGTTTTCTTTTTGTCTATTCTCCCCTTCCTGATGTTTTCTATTTTGTTAAACGAGCTCTCGTTATGCTGCTGAACGTTCTGCTAGTAATGCTCCAGTTACTGTAATGCTCATATTAAACCAAAAGTAACGAGTAATGAAGGTAATTTGCTACAATTCTTTGTAACGAGGTAACAATAGAGATTACTTTAAACAAGAACTAACCTGACACTTGCAAAATTAATTGAAAGTGTTACAGATTACCTTCCAAGTCCACCAGAGGTCTTCCAGTTCATAAAAAAATGAACACATGACACCTTAACACAATTCTGCTTGAAATATAGATGAAACATTTAACCACCAATTCTCCAGGTGAATGCGAGAAAAACGAACGTGTGCGAGATTTGTTATAATGTTTTGAGTATTCTTGAAACCAAACTGCCCACTCCAAGATGTAATATTGTGCAACAGTAAGCCCTCCTTAAAATCTGCAACTATGTTGTCCGTGTAGCATTTATGCTTTCTAGCACTGGTGACATAAGCAAGCTCAAGAGGCTTGCAAAGACGGTGCGACCGGATGTTCCTTGGGAATAAAGCGGCAGTTTATGTATGTAAACAGCAAAATAGTCTTTACCATTTGATTCACAAAAGAAAAGTAAAAGCGCCGTAACAATTTTTTTTTCATATATGAAAGACTTCATACGCCGAGCTTGCCGCTGCAGCTGATGCAACCTCAAACTTTACCGTGAAACGCATGCGGGGAGCGCTAAGTGCTTCGCAATGTAACAGGTGCTAGTGACGTCACTCCTCACTTTGTACTCTGATATTGGCGCGGCAAGTTATAAAATCGCAATGTGTACTGACAAACACATACCGGAAGCGCTACTTGCTTCGACTGTTAGCGGGACTAGTGACGTCACTCCCCACTTCGTACTCTGCCGTTACCGCGGTAGCTGATGCAACCGCAATGTTTGCCGAGAAACAGATAAGGGGAGTGCTACGTGCTTCGCACTCTTAGCGGGGCTAGTGACATCACTCCCCAGTTCGTACTCTACCGTTGCCGCGGTAGCTTATGCAATCGCAATGTTTGCCGAGAAACACATACGGGGAGCGGTACGTGCTTCGAATTGTTATTGGGACGAGTGACGTCCCTTCTTACTTCGTACTCAGCCGTTGCTGCGGCAGCTTATGCAATCGCAATGTTTACCGAGAAGCACATACGGAGAGGGGAGTGCTATGTGCTTCACACTGTTAGCGGGGCTAGTGACATCACTCCCCACTTCGTACTCTACCGTTGCCGCGGTAGCTTATGCGACCGCAATGTTTGCCGAGAAACACATACGGGGAGCGGTACGTCCTTCGAATTGTTATTGGGACGAGTGACGTCCCTTCTTACTTCGTACTCAGCCGTTCTGCGGCAGCTTGTGCAATCGCAATGTTTACCGAGAAGTACATACGGAGAGGGGAGTGCTATGTGCTTCACACTGTTAGCGGGGCTAGTGACATCACTCCCACTTCGTACTCTACCGTTGCAGCGGTAGCTCATGCGACCGCAATGTTTGCCGAGAAACACATACGGGGAGCGGTACGTGCTTCGAATTGTTATTGGGACGAGTGACGTCCCTTCTTACTTCGTACTCAGCCGTTGCTGCGGCAGCTTATGCAATCGCAATGTTTACCGAGAAGTACATACGGAGAGGGGAGTGCTATGTGCTTCACACTGTTAGCGGGGCTAGTGACATCACTCCCCACTTCGTACTCTGCCGTTGCCGCGGTAGCTTATGCGACCGCAATGTTTGCCGAGAAACACATACGGGGAGCGGTACGTGCTTCGAATTGTTATTGGGACGGGTGACGTCACTTCTTAGTTCGTACTCAGCCGTTGCTGCGGCAGCTAACGCAATCGCAATGTTTACCGAGAAACACGTACGGGGAGGGGAGTGCTATGTGCTTCGCACTGTTAGCGGGGCTAGTGACTGTTATATTCAGTTTCGGTATTCATTTGTGTTCTTTCTCCCCCAGGGGGCGCGTCCTTCCTTTGTGTATATATTTGATGTATCGTGCAGAATAAAGGTTGTTTTTCCGTCCGTCCTTCGAAAACATCACATTGGCGACGAGGATTCAGCCCGTTCCAAGCTACCTTCGGCATCCCGTACCGTCCGGCTACGCCCGCCCCGCCATGAGCTTCCCCGGCCTCGCTCCGCCGCCGCCGTTCCTCCAGACGCCCGGCCGTCCGTCCCTGCCATGGGAGGAGTGGGAGCAGACTTTTACAGTCTACCTTCTAGCGTCCGGAGCAGCTGAGTGCCCACCAGAGCGACGCAAAGCCATTCTTCTGCATTGTTTGGGGGCGGAAGGGCAGCGTGTTTTCCGGACTTTACCTGCAGCGTCAAGCGCCGCAGCACCGGCAGTTCAGGATGAGCCTACCGCGGCCACTACTGACGTGTACGCGTCTGCACTCGCCGCCTTACGGAAGCAGTTTTCGACGTCGTGCAACGTAGTCGTCGAGCGTCATCGTTTCCACCGCCGCAACCAACACGCAGGCGAGTCCGTTGATGACTTTGTTGCTGCTTTACGGCAGCTCGTTTCGCATTGTTCGTTTAATTCACAAGATGAGGCTCTCCGTGACCAATTTGTTGCCGGCGTTGCTTCCAATCTCGTACGTGAACGGTTCCTACTCGAGGGTTCCTCCCTGTCGTTCGAGAGCGCAGTACGAATCGCTCTTCAGTTTGAGCAAGCAGCTGAAGAACTAAAGGAATTCTCTGCTTCAGTCGAGCCTGTTTCTGTGCGTCGTCCGCATTCTTCGCGAAAAACCAGTTCACAGCCAAAAGAGCATTGTCAGCAGAACTTTTCAAGGAAAGCGAGCGGTTCACGTGCGTCGCAGGGGCACCGCCCCCCTCGGCGAGACAGAGATGGCCGGTCCGTTTCACCTCACTGTTTTCGGTGCGGCTCGCGGAACCACCGCGCATCAGCGTCACAGTGCCCAGGGCAGGTAAAGAAATGTTCGTTTTGCGGCGTCGAGGGCCACTTTCAGAAAGTATGCAACCGCAAGCGACAAACGCAAGGCAGGGTTCGTGAAGTTGATTTTGATGACGATGTTTTGTCAAGTGGAAGTTCTGAGCAAGTTTTGACCGTGCAGCATTCTGCTCGCAGAGCAATATACATAAAAGTGGGCGTAGCGGATGTCAGCTTGACATTTCTTGTTGACTCGGGGTCGTCTGTTTCGATTCTGTCTGAACACGCATTTCGTCGACATTTTGAAAGCGTTTTGCTCCTTCCAGCTCCGCACGTCACCTTGCTTGATTTTTCTAAGCGTTCAATTTCCGTGCTAGGGTGTTTTCAGGCAGACGTTCAATTTAAAGGGCGCTCTGCACCACTTCTTTTCTACATCGTTCGCCAAGGCACCTGTCTGATTGGCCTCGACGGCATTAAGGCTCTAAATCTTCGAATTCAGGGTTTCACTCTCGAGTGCCTGCACACGTCCGTCGCCCCGCCGCCGCGTGTCAATGACCCGACACCTTCTCACATTCCAACGCAGTCAAGAGAGCAACCGAGGCAAGCAAGCCTTCCGCCAGCCTTGGCACCCGACTTCGTTTCACTTTTCAGTCCTGAGTTGGGCCTTGCTAAGCGATTCACGCATCGTGTCAAAACTCGGCAAGGCGTGCAGCCGGTAATTTCGAAGCTTCGTCGTCTCCCATATGCACTCCGGGGACCAGCAGCAGATGAACTTCGCAGGTTGCTGAGCCTGGACATCATCGAACCTATCGATGCTTCTGAATGAGTTTCCCCCATTGTTGTCGTTGACAAGAAAGATGGCAGCTTCAGAATCTCTGTTGACCTTCGGGAGCCTAACAAGGCTATTGTACCAGACAGCTTCCCATTGGCTCACACAGAGGAACTTCTTCATGCCTTGGTAGGCGCGACACACTTCTCAGAGCTTGACTTGGCTTGCGCCTATCATCAGGTTCTTTTGCACCCTGACAGCAGGGATCTGACAGCCTTCATTACGCATGAAGGACTCTTCCGATTCAAAAGAGTTTGTTTTGGGTTAGCTTCTGCCCCAGCGGCATTTCAGAAGATGATGGCCAAAATTCTTGATGGCTGCTCTGGAGTGTTGTTCTACATTGACGATGTGATAGTCTTTGGGAAAAGTGCAGAAGAACATCTTTTGAATCTAAAAACGGTCTTGCAGAAGGTCAAGGACGCCGGCCTGAAGTTGAACAACAAATGCCTCTTCGACGTTCCAGAACTTTCTTTCCTAGGCCACAAGGTCACGGCACAAGGTATCGCACCACTTCCAGAGAAAGTGGACTCGATAATTAACACTCCAGTGCCAACAGATGTTGCGGCCCTCCGGTCGTTCCTAGGTCTTGTCGAATACTATTCCAAATTCGTTCCACGCTTGGCCGAAGTGGTCGAACCTATGCGCGTTCTGCTTCGCAAGAATGAGCCTTTCATCTGGTCAGCTGAAACAGACAGCAGTTTTCGGAGAGTCAAGGAAATGCTTTCTTCGAGTACAGTTCTCCACATGTTCGATCCATCACTTCCAGTCATCGTGTCGACCGACGGTTTCGACTGCGGTTTGGGAGCTGTCCTGCAGCAGCAAAATGGCCACGAGCTCCGCACGGTTGCTTTCGCGTCTCGCAGCTTGTCACCAGCTGAAAGAAAGTACTCGGTTGGTGAACGTGAAGCATTGGCATGCATTTGGGCGTGCGAGCGATGGCACACTTACCTGTGGGGTCGCCATTTCAAGATTCGTACGGACCATCAGGCGTTGGTATCATTGCTATCGTCGCAGGGGCGTGGAAGAAGGCCACTTCGGATTGCACGCTGGAGTGCACGACTCCTGTGTTACAATTTCACGGTCGAGTACCGCAAGGGGCCCACCAACACTGTGGCCGATGCTCTTTCTCGGTTGCCAGCTCCCACGTCGGAGGCAGAACTTTCCAAGGAAGAAGAAAACGTCTCGTTGGTCGAGCCGGCCTCCATGGCGAAGGAAGAATTCAAGCAAGCCGTCCTCAACGACGATTGCCTGCAAAACGTCAAGTCGTTCGTGTGCGGCTCTTGGCCACCGCAAAAGTCCGTACCAGAGGAGGCAAAACCTTTCTACTCAGTGCGCGAAGAGCTTTCTATTGTTGATGGCCTACTGCTGCGCGCAGAGCGCCTCGTTGTTCCGTCCTCCCTCACAGCTCAGTTCATCGCAGTTGCCCCTGAGACACATCCGGGCACCACGCGCACAAAGGCGCGACTTCGTGAGCTATTCTGGTGGCCACGAATGGACAAGCAAGTGGAATCTGCCGTGAAAAACTGCCACATCTGCCTGGAGGCAGATAAGTCTGCCAAAACATCGCCAGTGCCATTGTAGCCTGTTGAGTGGCCTGAAAGACCCTGGCAGAAACTGGGCCTAGACATTGTCGGCCCATTGGAGGATGCACCTCGCAATAGCCGATTTGCTGTAACATTGGTCGATTACCATTCCAAGTGGCCAGAGGTATATTTTGCAGCGAAGTGACCACAAGCACCGTGAAAGAATTCTTAACCAGTGTCTTTGCCCGTGAAGGATACCCGGAGGAGATTGTTTGCGACAATGGGCCGCAGTTCACTTCACGTGAATTTATAACCTTTCTTCAAAACCGAGCCATCAACCTGTCGCACTCATCGGTATACTACCCCCAGGCGAACAGGCAAGTCGAAAGGCTTAATCGAACTTTGAAGAACTCCATCCAAGTTTCACTCCTCGAAAGGTGACCTATCCGACAAGCAGTCACTGACTACCTTGCTATTCACCGTTGTACTCCACAGGCTACCACTGGGGTTGCCCCAGCAGTTCTGCTTCATGGGCGGATGCCTCGAACCAGGTTGGATGCTGTAGGGTTTTCGGCACCAGCGTTCGCAAAAGACCCAGTAAAGGAACTGGCGCGACGGCGTCAAAGGGTCCGGCTTAAACAGCAAAGCAGCAAGGAGTACACGGACCGGAGGAGAGCTGCTAAGGAGCCGAAAATAGCAGTGGGCGATTTCGTTCGTGTCAAGAAGCCGTCAGTTCGCTTCAAGGGAGATCGCGCCTTTTCTCGTCAACTGAAGTGTTGGCGAAGAGGGGATCTGTCTCTTTCAGCCTTGGAGATGGCCGCACATGGAATGCCTCCAAGCTTTCCAGGGTTCCAGAGAGGGGCACGATTCCACCGTCTCAACGTTGAGAGCCACCGGCGCCGCAGCTTCCGGTTCGAGTGCCGCAGCCTGACCTGCCGCCGCCGCCTTCTCCCGGGTCGCAGCCGCCGCCTCCTGGCGGACTGCAGTCTGCTGCACCGTAGTCGCCCGTTCCTGATCCGCAGCTGCCTGGACTGGAGCCTGCCATGCTGCAGCGCCTTCTCCTGGGCCGCAACCGCGGTCCCCTGGGGTACCGCAGCGCTCTACAAGCTCACTACCATCCCCAGCCGTGCAGCGTCCCCATCGCCCGTCCCGAGAGCGCCGACGACCGGCCTGGCTCAAAGACTATCAGACCGACTAGTTGTCTATGTGTATAGCAGTGGTTATGTAGTGTGTAAATATGTACAGTGCATGCTTAGGGATATCTAACACTTACTAGCAACTAATCACTACGAATAAGGGAGGGGGTATGTTATATTCAGTTTCGGTATTCATTTGTGTTCTTTCACCCCCAGGGGGCGCGTCCTTCCTTTGTGTATATATTTGATGTATCGTGCAGAATAAAGGTTGTTTTTCCGTCCGTCCTTCGAAAACATCACACCTTACTTCGTACTCTACCGTTGCCGCGGTAGCTTGTGCAACCGCAATGTTTGCCGAGAAACACATACGGGGAGCGGTACGTGCTTCGAATTGTTATTGCGACGAGTGACGTCACTTCTTACTTCGTACTCAGCGGTTGCTGCGGCAGCTTATGCAATCGCAATTTTTGTGGAGAAACACATACGGGGAGGGCAGTGCTACGTGCTTCGTACTGTTAGCGGGGCTATTGACATCACTCCCCACTTCGTACTCTAACGTTGCCGCGGTAGCTTATGCAACCGCAATGTTTGCCGAGATACACATACGGGGAGCGGTACGTGCTTCGAATAGCTATTGGGACGAGTGACGTAACTTCTTACTTCGTACTCAGCCGTTGCTGCGGCAGCTTATGCAGTCGCAATGTTTGCCGAGAAACACATACGGGGAGGGGAGTGCTACGTGCTTCGCATTGTTAGCGGGGCTAGTGACATCACTCCCCACTTCGTACTCTACCGTTGCCGCGGTAGCTTATGCAACCACAATGTTTGCCGTCAAACACATACGGGGAGCGGAATGTGCTTCGAATTGTTATTAGGACGAGTGACGTCACTTGTTACTTCGTACTCAGCCGTTGCTGCGGCAGCTTATGCAATCGCAATGTTTGCGGAGAAACACATACGTGGAGGGGAGTGCTACGTGCTTCGTACTGTTAGCGGGGCTAGTGACATTACTCCCCACTTCGTACTCTACCGTTGCCGCGGTAGCTTATGCAACCACAATGTTTGCCGAGAAACACATACGCGGAGCGGTACGTCTTTCGAATTGTTATTGGGACGAGTGCCGTCACTTCTTACTTCGTACTCAGACGTTGTTGCGGCAGTTTATGCAATCGCAATGTTTGCGGAGAAGCACATACGGGGAGGGGAGTGCTACGTGCTTCGTACTGTTAGCGGGGCTAGTGACATTACTCCCCACTTCGTACTCTACCGTTGCCGCGGTAGCTTATGCAACCACAATGTTTGCCGAGAAACACATACGGGGAGCGGTACGTCTTTCGAATTGTTATTGGGACGAGTGCCGTCACTTCTTACTTCGTACTCAGCCGTTGCTGCGGCAGTTTATGCAATCGCAATGTTTGCGGAGAAACACATACGGGGAGGGGAGTGCTACGTGCTTCGTACTGTTAGCGGGGCTAGTGACATTACTCCCCACTTCGTACTCTACCGTTGCCGCGGTAGCTTATGCAACCACAATGTTTGCCGAGAAACACATACGGGGAGCGGTACGTCTTTCGAATTGTTATTGGGACGAGTGCCGTCACTTCTTACTTCGTACTCAGCCGTTGCTGCGGCAGTTTATGCAATCGCAATGTTTGCGGAGAAACACATACGGGGAGGGGAGTGCTACGTGCTTCGTACTGTTAGCGGGGCTAGTGACATTACTCCCCACTTCGTACTCTACCGTTGCCGCGGTAGCTTATGCAACCACCATGTTTGCCGAGAAACACATACGGGGAGCGGTACGTCTTTCGAATTGTTATTGGGACGAGTGCCGTCACTTCTTACTTCGTACTCAGCCGTTGCTGCGGCAGTTTATGCAATCGCAATGTTTGCGGAGAAACACATACGGGGAGGGGAGTGCTACGTGCTTCGTACTGTTAGCGGGGCTAGTGACATTACTCCCCACTTCGTACTCTACCGTTGCCGCGGTAGCTTATGCAACCACAATGTTTGCCGAGAAACACATACGGGGAGCGGTACGTCTTTCGAATTGTTATTGGGACGAGTGCCGTCACTTCTTACTTCGTACTCAGCCGTTGCTGCGGCAGTTTATGCAATCGCAATGTTTGCGGAGAAACACATACGGGGAGGGGAGTGCTACGTGCTTCGTACTGTTAGCGGGGCTAGTGACATTACTCCCCACTTCGTACTCTACCGTTGCCGCGGTAGCTTATGCAACCACAATGTTTGCCGAGAAACACATACGGGGAGCGGTACGTCTTTCGAATTGTTATTGGGACGAGTGCCGTCACTTCTTACTTCGTACTCAGCCGTTGCTGCGGCAGTTTATGCAATCGCAATGTTTGCGGAGAAACACATACGGGGAGGGGAGTGCTACGTGCTTCGTACTGTTAGCGGGGCTAGTGACATTACTCCCCACTTCGTACTCTACCGTTACCGCGGTAGCTTATGCAACCACAATGTTTGCCGACAAACACATACGGGGAGCGGTATGTGCTTCGAATTGCTATTAGGACGAGGGACGTCACTTCTTACTTCGTACTCAGCCGTTGCTGCGGCAGCTTATGCAATCGCAATGTTTGCGGAGAAACACATACGGGGAGGGGAGTGATACGTGCTTCGTACTGTTAGCGGGGCTAGTGACATCACTCCCCACTTCGTACTCTACCGTTGCCGCGGTAGCTTATGCAACCACAATGTTTGCCGAGAAACACATACGGGGAGCGGTACGTCTTTCGAATTGTTATTGGGACGAGTGCCGTCACTTCTTACTTCGTACTCAGCCGTTGCTGCGGCAGTTTATGCAATCGCAATGTTTGCGGAGAAACACATACGGGGAGGGGAGTGCTACGTGCTTCGTACTGTTAGCGGGGCTAGTGACATCACTCCCCACTTCGTACTCTACCGTTGCCGCGGTAGCTTATGCAACCACAATGTTTGCCGACAAGCACATACGGGGAGCGGTATGTGCTTCGAATTGCTATTAGGACGAGTGACGTCACTTCTTACTTCGTACTCAGCCGTTGCTGCGGCAGCTTATGCAATCGCAATGTTTGCGGAGAAACACATACGGGGAGGGGAGTGCTACGTGCTTCGTACTGTTAGCGGGGCTTGTGACATTACTCCCCACTTCGTACTTTACCGTTTCCGCGGTAGCTTATGCAACCGCAATGTTTGCCGAGAAACACATACGGGGAGCGGTACGTGCTTCGAATATTTATTGGGACGAGAGACGTCACTTCTTACATCGTACTCAGCCGTTGCTGCGGCAGTTTATGCAATCGCAATTTTTGCGGAGAAACACATACGGGGAGGGGAGTGCTACGTGCTTCGTACTTTTAGCGGGGCTAGTGACATTACTCCCCACTTCGTACTCTATTGTTGCCGCGGTAGCTTATGCAACCGCAATGTTTGCCGAGAAACACATACGGGGAGCGGTACGTGCTTCGAATGGTTATTGGGACGAGTGACGTCACTTCTTAGTTCGTGTTTAGCCGTTGCTGTCGCAGCTTACGCAATCGCAATGTTTACTGAGAAACACATAGGGGGAGCGGTACGTGCTTCGAATTGTTATTGGGACGAGTGACGTCACTTCTTACATCGTACTCAGCCGTTGCTGCGGCAGTTTATGCAATCGCAATTTTTGCGGAGAAACACATACGGGGAGGGGGGTGCTACGTGCTTCATACTGTTAGCGGGGCTAGTGACATTACTCCCCACTTCGTACTCTATTGTTGCCGCGGTAGCTTATGCAACCGCAATTTTTGCCGAGAAACACATACGGGGAGCGCTACGTGCTTCGAATGGTTATTGGGACGAGTGACGTCAGTTCTTAGTTCGTATTTAGCCGTTGGTGTCGCAGCTTACGCAATCGCAATGTTTACCGAGAGACACATACGGGGAGCGGTACGTGCTTCGAATGGTTATTGGAACAAGTGACGTCACTTCTTAGTTCGTACTCAGCCATTGCTGTCGCAGCTTACGCAATCACAATGTTTACCGAGAAACACATACGGGGAGCGGTACGTGCTTCGGATTGTTATTCGGACGAGTGACGTCAGTTCTTCCTTCGTACTCAGCCGTTGCTGCGCCAGCTTACGTAATCGCAATGTATACCGAGAAACACATACGGGGAGGGGAGTGATACGTGCTTCGCACTGTCAGCGGGGCTAGTGACATCACCCCCCACTTCGTACACTACCGTTGCCGCGGTAGCATATGCAACCGCAATGTTTGCCGAGAAACACATAAGGGGAGCGCTACTTGACAATCAGAGTTTATAAGGCGTCCGCCTTATAAACTATCATGTGATTTCGACGCTTGTTTTGTGGTTTTGCTAGTGAAACAAGTGTCAAAACCACAGCATTGATGATAAGGAGCGCGCGAACGGTGATAAGGCACGCTGGATGGTTTTCTGTCGACTATGCTGTCCGCCACCGTTCTGCCGACGAACACAAAACACACGGCGAACGAGTCATATGCAGCTTTCCAGTAAAATACAGATATCGTATATTTTTGCTCATATTTTATTGAATTCGTTTCCTGTAATAATTCATCACAGTGCTATACCAATTCAGTGGCTCTTCGAGAAGATCATAGATAACCAAACCAAGTCACTCCTATCGGGAAGAGTGACTTGCCTTTTTTGCGTTAAGTGTACAATTTAAAATGCATGAAAATTATGATTTCGTAAGTGAAATGTGCCTAGAAGACGACGGCGCCGACTCGGCGGTGCACGAAGTGTCCACCTCGGCTTTGGTGCACGAAGCTGTGAGAACGGGTCACCACTTTAGCGTGTTGCACCTCGGACTGGTGGTTGGTACTGCGGGTAAAAAAGGCGTTTTATGGTTCAGTTTCTGAAATAATCCAACGTTCAATTGTACGGGCACGCTAAACAACCTTAGTTGCGAATTGCAGTATCACCATTATTTTTATATTCTGTTTTAGAAACAGGGCAATTTTTATTTTGTGCAATAATGTTAACTTTGTGTCTGTATTACATCACTGGAGCTGAACACATAACCGTTTATTAGTTATCTTGTCAAGCCAAGGAAGAGGTCTTTCAGCGTGCGTGTGCGGCAGCAAGTTCAAACTTTAAAGTGTATAAACTATATTTTTGCATGAATGTCGCATGTTACGCCAGTTTATAACAGAAAACGCAATCATAATTCATAACATTTATAAACAAAGATGGTTCATGTTCAGACTGCTGTGCGCCCAGCTGCTCTAAGGGCACATCACCTGAAACATACCCGGTTTTCCAAGCGAAAGACAGGCTCACCCGAAGAAGGGGTCTTGCTTGGTGATGGTGGTCTTCGGTTGGACGACCTTCTGCTGGCTGATAGTGTACCCGTGGGCGTGGGGCAGAACGTAGGCCACCTCGCTGTGGTGCTCGACCACTGGCTGACGCACCACCGTAGTGGCCACGGGCACGTCCACGGCGGCGGCGTGTAGGCGTAGGGCGCTACGTAGCCGGCCTGGCAGGTGGCGGCCAGCAGGACGAGGCAGGAAACAAGGGTGGCCTGCAAGTACATGAAGGAACCGGCTTCAGATGAGATAGTTAGTCAGAAATATATTTAAGGAATATGTCAGAGCGTTTTTCATAGCGTATTCTACGAGGCAGTTTTTACTTATCCTCGAAAAAACAAAAAAAAAGCTTGATACGTCAAGTTTTACGCTCAAAAAGCGTTGGAGAAGTCTGCGCTCTAGACTTTTTAAAGAGAGACGGAATTAGCTAAGGCGGCATTGAACACCACTACCGTAGAGGAAGATAAACATAAGGGCTTGCGACGACACTGTATTTACATTAAGAAGCAAGGAGTGAATCTATTTTTATTAGTTTGTTTTACCAATGGCACACGAGAAAACAGGAGCCAGAGTTTAAACGCCCAACAAGAATACACCAACTTGATGTTAAAACCAGCAAAAATATGGGATAAGGGATGGCGAACTGACGTACGATTTCTGTTTTTAGTTGGCTTCGTAGACACGGCTCAAAACATTGACACAACTAGCTAGTAGCGGAGCGAACAGTTGAGTGACACTATCTGAATCGATTCTCTGCAAAATCCACAAAGCATCGCCTGATAGTAAAAAAAAAAAAAAATCTATTTCGATAGTTTTGCGCTAATCACATCACGAATTAATCTCTACCCAATTTGTAGTTCCTGTGGCCTGTTGGCAGTTATTCTCGAAATCGCCGCGGGCACGGAGTGTACTCACAAAGGTGACCATGATGTCTGCGGATGGAGGCGCTGCAAGGTACTCGTTCGAGAGAAGACGGTGCTACACACCCGTTAGACGAGTCCCTATATACGGCAGCTACAAAGCAAGTGCTGGAAGGGATCATAGACATGTGTGGTCGCCGACTGCAGTGTGTCCCACCCATATCCCCGGCGTGACGCATTAGAGGCTGCCTATTTTGTTATTTTGCTGTGGCCCTGAGAGCGGTCATCAGTCGGGGTGCAGTTTAGCGGCAACATTGATATTGCAATTCCCGCACTGCAGGCATCTCATCAGCGTGCAGAACATTGTTCTTTGCCGGTAAGAGACGACTGTGAACCAGAGCGGGCGCGCTTAAAAAATAAAACTGTTGACTTTCAGGGAAACGAATGGACATTTCTTGTTTCCTTAATTGTAGTGTTGTAGCGATTGGCCAACCGGGTATTTTATGAAAACACGTCGCCGATGAATAGGGTGCTTCCGTTTTCAAATATGTAGTTTTTTGTGTTTCTTTTTTTCACAAATTTACAACTATTATAGACATTTCCACCCTATAAAAATATAGGCACTTTTGTTTCTTTCTTGCCTTCAACACTCATTATGTGGATAGAAGTAAACGCCCTGAGACGGTGCACTGATTTTCCACTATAATTTCTCCTATTCTTTTTGTATTAAAAAAAATATTCCATTCCTCGTGCACCAGATAAAGCGTATATGAGTTCGAGCTTTAAAAGTTTGTTTCTCTCAAATTCGAGTGTAGTATTTTTTGCATGTCAAGCGAAAAACGACCGGTGTCCTAACTCCCATCTTCACAACTGCGCCCCTGAGAGACGAATAAAAATCATGTCGACACCAAAATTATATTTACTTCTATAGCACAACATAAATTCCCGCGTGTCCCTTAAGGCAGCAAATATTCGGACACAAATCTTATGCTCTAGCAAAAATTTAATTTCTTGCTAATGCTGATAGTGTCTCCGAAGAAATAGCCGTATCGTACACGTCGCTGGCCGCCATGCCCTTATTGCCGCGGAAATTTGTGTATCACCGGCGTCTCCAAAGTTCTTCACATACGCTCGCGCAAATAGGAGAGAACACATATGTAATCTTTTTCCTGAACTCCAACGCAGCCGACGCGACAAGAGACATCTTAAAACGCGCACCACCATCAGTGTGGCGATCATGTTTCTGTACGTGTCCTGTCATCGATGATACAGTCATAAATGGAGAAAGCATATTGACTCACGTTTTTTCACGCTACTCTATTTGTGTTGTTACTTCGAAGCGTCGGTTGCGTCTGGAGTTATGCTGAAATTCAGCGTATCAGCGACTGTATATTTACTTAAAACGACGCTTTCTTATAAAGTAAGGTGGTGATTTGAGCTTGATGGTTCTTCAACTTGATAAAACAGCGCACAGAACAAGGAGGAAGAAAAAAAAACACGTAGAACTAAAAAGCGCTCTGTCGTCCTACCTGTCCTTTTCGACTCCTTCATGTTCTCTGCGCTGTTTTGCTCATTGCTTCATTGCTTCTTACCGGGCATCTAGTCGTCTATAAAATGGCTGTTTAAACATCAAAGTGCTTCATGGATTCCCTCCTCTGTTTGTGTCATTGTGACTTATTGCTAACGGTATTTAGCTTGCTAAGTTTCTTTTTGTCAGCAATTTGCCAGCTTATCTGAGAAAAATGTATCAACAAATGTCATCGATTTTTTCTTCTTTAATTGTGCGTTTCCTTACTTTTTATGTTCTGTATGAAAAAAAAAAAACGTTTAAAATCTCTTTGACGTGAGATCAAACCTCAGCTCTTGAGGAAGAGAGAGGAAGGTGAGCGTACAGAAAGAGGCCTCCTCTTTCTGTACGCTCTCCTCCCCATTCCCTCCTCACGGTGACGTGACGTGGTCATGTGACCGTGTAAAGCGATATGGTCACGCGACAACCATGTAACGTGGCGTCAATTTCCCCGCTAAATTTTCGAAGGAAACTTAACCCGCAAATATTTAGCGTGAATATTTTTCCGCTAAGTGTAGCGGGGAAATTTTTCAGCTAAATTTATCGGATTAAGTTTTCCAGCCAGATCGTTTACCGCTATATTTAGTGGGGAAACTTGACCCGCTAAATTCGGTGACGAAATTGACGTCACGTGACCTCAACACCAATTCATTTTCCCCGATAAATTTAGCAGGGAAACTGCGACGTTTTATAATGCGACCCTTGCGGCTACGCCGACGCCGACGGCGAAGCCAACGGGGAACGCCGATGGAAACGCCTACGCGTGAACGCCGACGGGAACGCCGACGGCGACGCCGCTCAAACCAAAAAAGGACACCTGAAAGCTGCGCTTTACAAGTTAATATGACCTCTCCTCTCCCGGTCCCTGACAAGACTTGTAGTATTAAAAAAAAAAGAAAAAAAAAGAAATTTATGAAATATTTCATTTATTGGTGCTGAGGAAATGCGAGACATATTATTTTAGAGCGCAGCTCTTAGGACGCCCGTTTCCGCCTTGAGCGGCTTCGCAGTTGCCGTCGCCGATGCCGTTGAATTATTTGATGTTTTCCATAATTACTTCACATTTGACGTCATGCATGACGTCACGAGACAAAAATGTTTCACTAAATTTGGCTGAAAAAGTTTCCGTTAAATTTAGCGGGAAAATTTCCCCGCTATAATTAGCGAGAAAATGTTACCCTCGTGGCATCACGCGTGACACCACTCAACCCGAGAGAACTTTTAGGCTAAATTTAGCGGAATAGTTTCCCACAAAGTTTAGCAGGAACACATTACCCTCGTGACGCCACACGTGACGTCACGTCTGATGTCACACGCGACCCCTCCCCTCCGTACCCTCCCCACCTCTTCCTGAAGAGCTGCCCTCTTAGTCGGCATTACAGAGAATTGTAAACGTCTAAATATCGGCACGTTCACGCGTTTTAAATCGAAACGCAATTAGCAAAGGTCGAACATAACATCTTCAGGGTTCAATTTCTTTTCGGACATTTACCGCTACTGTTGAATACATCAGAGATAACAATCCTGAATATGTATAATGATTTAAATAGTATTTTAGATTTTACAGCACTAGTCGTGTTATTAATTCCAGGGTGCTAACGGATGGCTGTACTTGTATCATGCATTAGGTTCTTGCGCATTCCGATTTACCCTCGCTTTAATACGTCATCGAGATGCAAGTTGAGTTTACCGGCACTTCGTGCCAGCCCGTATGACCCATTTCATCCATGATATTTCGGCCCGTCTTCGAAGAGCCGCCCTCGCTAACGTACATCTTAATCGAGCTCGTGGCCATTATTACAAATGCAGGCAGATGATAACCTCAAAAGGGCCACGACATAGTGTTACACTCGGAAAGTACGGCACGCAGAAGCCCGCCTTCACATGCTTCCGTGCCTGTACCTAACGCTGTGGCCCACTACCGTGATGACGATTATGAAATTAACTAAGCTTTAGGGAAGGAGCAAGTTCCACGCGTAACTCTCTATGATCAAACGTCCAAGAATACTTTGCAGCATCCTTAAGATTACGTTGGTCAAGGCACACTGTTTATACGAACAAAACCTAGTACACAAGTGCGTATTGTTATATTCTGTTTCTTAAGATCTGATCGAATACGCAATGTAAGGCTCAGTCATTCTAATATACTGGGTAGTACAATAAACTCTTAAAGAGAGATTAAGATTCATCAAAGATATGGTGTTTTTGGAAGCACTTTAAGTGCATTCTTTTCAAATTACTATTTCAAGTAGGTTTAGACAACTTTTACTTCACTTGAAGTATATTTTGTACTTGTACTTTATTTGAATTATATTTTTCTGTTATTTTACAAGGAATGTGCAACTCCCGTCTTCAAAGTACATTCCCCAAATTTGCCCATGTTATGTTTGTATCACACAATAATGTTTTGTCAACTTTAAAAAAAAATGCCACCAGAAACGGAAGCAGACGACGGATCGCTGCGTTTGTTCTGCGGGAAGACTTCCCGCGGCAATTCAAACTCTACTTCTTGCTCAGGCAGCGCAAGCAGGGGTTACAAACGTTAGAAGACGACACTCCTCACGAGAGGAATCGTTCGCAGAAGCTACAGGGATAACATCGTGCTCTCTCTTAGTACACTGAACCGCACTGGGTGCGAACCAGTACAAGCGACGTCAATTTCAGATGTCGGTGGTACTTCTTAATTTGAGGCGTTCTCCAAAAAAAAAAAAACTACCGTGGGCAGTACATCTATCCAATATTCACCGCCATTTTCGAAAATGACTGACGCACCACCCATAACCATGGGGTCAATGTATATCTGTTAAAATAAACTATACAGGGGTGTGAAAGGGCACATTGGAGGATTGTGTACAAAAGTAGAGCGTGTCCTCAATATATGTAGTGTGTTTTTAATTAAGAATAGATTATGCATTGCTGACCGCTCATTCTCCACCCAAATATGCGGCGCTAGCAGACCAAACCATATTCCAACGTTTCAGAACGAACCGTTATCTAGATTAAAAGTTAAACGTGGTTTTCTTATAATTTCAATGGAAAAACGGGCCCATTTTTGTCCGTTTTTTGCAAAAGGTGCCATAGAGCTTCATGTATGCGAGATCTTCGTCGGCTATCATTTTCCCAATAAAAATTTCAGAAAATCATGTGTAAGCTTTGAACAAACTAATGCTTAGTGCTGAAACTTTGACATCCCGTTCCGACCGATAGGATTACATTTGGACGGAAATTGAGGGTTCGGCGATGGGCAGTATATTTTGCGGTAAAAAAAAAGCGATAAATTTTAATGCGGTAGCATTCTTACCCACATGACTGGGAAAACATGATGCCTTCCATCTGCGGGCAAATCGACGAGCAAATCAGTGGAAAGGGAAGTGCGCCCGGTAGACGGGAGGAGAGCACTGAAGTACAAAGGCGAGAGGGAGGTGACGTCACGGGGCGGAACCCAATGCGCGAGCGGGAAATCGGTGAACAGCGAAAGCATCGTCAGGCACTGGATGCCGGTGCTAAGCGTGCAAGGTGGGCGACCAAGACAGAGGAGCCGAAGTAGTGCGTAGCTCGCATGGCCGAAATGTGGCTCAAGTAGAGGCAAGGCGACGCGGGTCTGTGAGCGAAAGTAGCAGCAAAAAAAATTGGTGGAAGCTCCATTGGTGGATCCTTAGGGAATACGTTAGCATCACCCTTAGAAAACACCGCAAACTTCCACCTTTGGGAAACGCTGAAGGGCGATTCACACACTTGCCTTAGTCCGACCCTGTGCGAGGCTTACTATTGCGACAAGTGCGTCGGCTCCAACAAAACCGGGCCCGGTTTTGTTCCAGCCGACGCAGATATTGTCATAGGAACCTTCGCTTTTCGGTTGGACTCAACGCAAGTGTGAATCGACCTTGAGCGTTTCCAAAATGAGGAATGGTGCGGGCTTTGCGTACCCGATGCAAACTGCACGTGCTCTCAACAAATAAAATTAGCCAATAACAAGATGACGTCGTAGTACAGTCAAGGCCACGAGCTCCTGCCAGATGACGCGCTTCATCGCGGTCCGGTACAATCAACAATATCCTTCTCTATACTCACAAAGCCTGGCAATTCAACGGCGGAGCCATAGAGTGCCCGGCCGTAGATTTGAAACGCGAGCATCTGGTAGCTAGCACATAGCATTTCTCGTGGAACCTAAAGCCCCTTTCTGTTTCACAAGTATCGCAAGGTGCGTCGATACACGAGGCACGTGCAACGTGCAACCCTTCGGAAGATCTTGGCTGCACCACGCAGGACTGAGCTAGATTATAGACACCATGTTCTTCCCTGAAGTGGCGCGCGGCATGTGTCTGGAGCATTTCCACAAGACGGAATGGCTTTCCTTTCCCCAGGACAGAGGGCTTTAGGGAAACCTGGGCGTCAACATACAGCTTTTTTCAGCGGCAAGGACCCAAAACATGGTTTTCAAACCCGACGAGAAAAGAGGCGGTAGCGCGAGGAATATGAGGATCTCGAGCGGCCATTCCATCGCTCGGGAGAAGTGTTTTTCGGCATCTCGCCGCAGCGGGGCGCCCGTCACGTGGCTCTTTTCTCATCCGATGTCCGCCACTCTACCTTTTCCATTTCGGCGGCAGCTCCTAGTGGCGATCTGACACGCTTTGTTAGTAGAGATGAGCCTATGGATGAACAAAGTAAAGCGCTCGGAACAGAGCAGAGAGGCGCGACTCTGCCTCTCGAGGGAGAAGCTACGTGGCGGCGTTGATCGGCACGAGCAGAGAGCGCGTGCCGAACGGCGGCCAGCGCGTGCCAATCGCCGGCCGGTGCGTGCCAAACGCCGGCCTGGGCACGCGAGATGGGTTAGAGGTTCAACCAAATGTTCACGTTAAGTGCATTTTCGCATTTTCTCTGTCATCCGCTACAGGTCGCGTGTCTATTTTGTTCCGAACGCTTTTGTTCACTCACCTCAAGGTGTGTGCGCGACGTCGAGGCCCAAGGACTGGACCGTGACATCTCGCAGCTGGTCGCAGCTATTTCCGTGACTGTACTGTACACTGGACTGATTATTTGTTGTTGTTCTTTTTTCCGGAGCGCGGGAAAATGTGTTTTCCGGAACGAGCTTTTGGAATTGACAGTGCTTCAACGGCATCTTCTTATCATTTGTTTTTCTCCCAGAGAGCGCGTGCAATGGGCATCGGTAGACAAAACCCCAAAGTTTAAAGCGAGTTGTTAGTACTGTAGCATAACTCAGTGGTAATGCTTCCGCTTTGCAGCGGTCAGAGACTCAAGTTCCGTGGTGGAGGGCGATCTTTTTTAAGGATTTGGCAACATAGACGACGGACGCCTTGCATCGTCAACTACAACAGTGCCCCACTACAACATCAACAACTACAACTTCAACTACAACAAAAACTACTACTGCTTATACTACTTACTCCAACCCCAACCTAAAAAGCGGACGTCATTTCCAGTGGTGTGAAAAGCGCGCGGCAGCTGTCGGTGTAAAACGTGATTGGGCATATATCATTGTGGAACGTCACTCGCGCCCAGCAGGAGTGGTACGCATTTATTCAGCTCTCAATTTCTGTTATTCGGCTAAGCAAAATGAGATTCCGGTGCTGAGGACGGCCTAGTAGACGATGGTGCCGACTGGGCGGTGCACGAAGTGTCCACCTCGGCTTTGGTGCACAGAACTGTGAGAACCGGTCACCACTGGAGCGTGGTGCACCTCGGCCTGGTGGTAGGTGCTGCGGGTGGGAAAATATATCAATATATTAGTACCAAAGAGAAATCAATGCTCAATGAAGACAGCCTTTCTAGGTTATGACCGATGCTGCCAAAGACGTATTTCTTTCATATCGTGAAACACCTATACTGTGAAACGAACCATTCAAAATTACGGAGCATTTTTTAACAAACTACTTTATCTCCGTGGTTGTGCCCGTGTTCAAAAGTTAGAACATAATATTTCACACGATGTAGGTTCAGACCAACGTAACATGTTTATTTTTTTTTTGTAAGCGAGCACGGGGCTGCCCCTTAACTTTCCGACATTATGAAAACATATTGATATGCAATATATATATGTATGCCACCGAGAATGCAAATTTATCAACAAAAAAATGTATGATATATAAACCAAAAATGAGCCCTAAAGTTCAAGTTTAAAAAGCCGTACATGTAATTATCATATTTGCTCTGCTTTCGAAACAGTCTTTTTTCCCTAAGGAAGTGAAGAGAACTAACCCGAAGAAAGGGTCGTGTTTGGTGACGGTGGTCTTGGGGTGGACGAGCTTCTGCTGGCTGATGGTGTACCCATGGGCGTGGGGTGGCACGTAGGCCACCTCGCTGTGGTGCTCTACCACGGGCTGACGAACCACCGTAGTGGCTACGGGGACGTGGACGGTGGCAGCGTGGTAAACATGTGGCGCCAAGTAGCCCGCCCGGCAGGAGGCGGCAAGCAGGACGAAGCAGGGCACGAGAGATGCCTATAAGGAAGCAATAAAACGGGTCCAAAATCAGACAGTGACAAAAACTTTAAAGCAATATTTTCAGCATATCTGTATGAGCAGGACAGTCGATGAAAACTGGATTCTCTTCAGAAATAAACTTGCACACCTTGCCAACACTTACATCCCATCAATAAACATAACTTGTGACAAATCAAATCCCTGGTTCACAAAAACGCTTAACCAACTAAACAGAAAAAAAAGACTATTTAGCCGTGCCAAACAACTGACTACCGATCTCGCTTGAAAACAGTACAATGATATTCCTAAAATTTATAAGAAATCTATTACAGAGGCGAAGGCAAAATTCTTTAAAAATGACTTAGTAAACATTCTTCGCAATAAACCTAAAAAGTTCTGGGAGGTAATTAATCCAAAAACGTCTAGACCGGTACAACTAATGAGCTATGATCGGTTGCCCTTATCGGATGAAGAAAGCGCCAACTGTCTTAACGGCTATTTCTCCTCAGTTTTCACCACAGATGACCACAGTAACATGCCTCATCTTAACAACGCATATCACACTCCCATGGCTGCCATTGAAATAACGTATGCAGGTATCATAAGCTCTATAGGAAGGTTACAGTTGCCGTCGAGTTCTGGGGACGACAAAATTAATTCCAAATTACTGGAAAACACTCAATTACACTAAGCTCCTTTTTTGTTAATTATCTTCCAACAATCTCTGTCTTCCGGCGAGCTTCCTACAGATTGGAAAATTGGCAGAGTAATCCCCTTACAGAAATCGGGGGATCGAACTTCACCATCAAATTATCGTCCTATATCTCTAACCAGTGTCCCCTGCAATCTACTTGAGCATATAATATATTCAAATGTCATGAAGCATTTCGAAAATAACCTCATCCTCTTTCCAAACCAACACGGGTTCAGACAATCATAATCTTGCGAAACGCAAATTGTACAACTTGTCCATGAAATACACAGTAACATCGATAGTAACATACAGACAGACGCCATATTCATTGATTTTTCTAAAGCATTCGATAAGGTATCCCACAATTTACTCATGCTCAACATAAAACAACTTCACATTCATCCACTCATAACATCATGAATCGGACAATTTTTAACCAATCGTACTCAGCATACTGTGATTAACAACCAGTCGTCAGCTTATTCTCCTGTATCATCCGGAGTCCCCCAGGGCAGTGTTCTCGGACCTCTGCTTTTTTTAACATTCGTAAATGTATGTATTCGACTTTTTGCTGATGATTGCGTAACTTACCGATCTGTATCTAAACTGAACGATAACATAAGCCTACAAGCTGACCTTAAGCTAATAGCCGACTGGTGCAAACAGTGGAAAATGACAATTAACTTTTCTAAAACAAATCTCGTTTCCTTCACGCGTGCTCATAGTCCTCCCTTTTTCACTTACACCATGTGCAGCCAGGTAATTACCAAGTGTCCTTCTTACAAATATCTGGGTGTTCACTTATATGACGATCTCTCATGGAACACGTATATAACACACGTCCTGTCTAATGCTAACTGCTCTCTTGGCTATCTTCGACGAAATCTGAAACTAGCACCATCATCAGTTAAACAACTAGCCTACACTGCACTCGTAATATCGCAACTTGCATACGCGTTATCCATCTGGTCCCCTTCGCAACATTCATTGCTAACAAACATAGAGGCACTTCGAAATAGCGCAATCAGAATCATTTTTTCAGATTACTCACGAGACACCAGCATCACTTCTTTACGAATGAAAGCTAACCTTGATCTCCTCTCAACCAGAAGGAAATTATCACGCCTGTCTCTTTTTCACAAGATTTACTATCATAACCATGACATCAGAACTTCACCATTATCCCCAGCCACTCGCATATTTCCTCGCATTGATAACGTCTCTAAAGTTCGTCCAATTTTAGCCTCGTCAGTTTCGTTTCTTAACTCCACCTTGCCATTCACAATAACGGACTGGAATAGCCTGCCTAACAGTATCGTGACCCCAGACAGATTATAATACATTCATATCCCAACTGAACATTTATCTGCATTTGCACTAATAGCAAAGTCAGCTCGAGTTTATAGAAATGTTTTATTTGGGTGTTTTTCTGTTTCATCAGCTGCTTTTCCCTAGAAATATTTTAAGTGATTTTTTTTCCTGTTTTTGCTGCTTTAGATAACAATGTTTTAGAGCATGTAACCCCCTTTTTTGTTTCTTCCTTTATATAATGCTTCTTCAGCAGTTACTCCCACCTTGTGTAATGCCAGCAATGGCCTTCAAGGTTTAAGAAATGATGATGATGATGATAAAGCGCTGTTCGCAGCCCATATTCTCAATATCTTGATAATGCGGAGTAATGCTGCCGAAGTGTTGTAGAAGGCGGCGTTCAACGCGCCTGCAGAAAAAAGGGACTCAGTTATGGGCACGTTGAATACCACCTACTTATAGAAGTGTTGTTACAACTCAATGATAAGGTGCATGTATTTCATCTATTTTGAAATATCTTCGCTTTGGAAATGGTGTTAGAGAACGCCCGAGGTGAGTTTAGGACGCTCGAAAGAGATGCGCTAATTTTAAATTAAAACCGGTACTGCTACTAATGGGGGATTACGTGTGGTGAAATTTAATAGACACGACTCCGATTAATGACTCAAACAAACATGATTGAAATGCAACCGCATCACAAAAAATATTGTCCATATCTGCTTCAAATAACTGCAAGAATCCAGGAAACATCGTGAAACATTAAAAACAAAAATCTATCAAAGAGATTGTGAGTGACGCTCGTGAATCTTTTGTTTATGCACTAAAGGTTGATACTGTTAGCGATTGGTTGATTATCGCGGAATCGCAGCGCGGACTGAGTTTACTCCCGAAGGTGTTCATGGTGTCTGCGGACAGAGGTGCTTTCAGATACTCGTTCAAGTGAAGACTGTGCTAGAGACCCGTTAGAGTAGTCCTTTTATGGGCAGCTATGAGGAAATGAAGGAACTTGTCATAAACACGCGTGGTCGAAGACAGGAATGTATACCGCCCGTATTCGTGTTGCAACACTTCAGAG
Source organism: Ixodes scapularis (assembly GCF_016920785.2). NCBI lineage: Eukaryota > Metazoa > Arthropoda > Arachnida > Ixodida > Ixodidae > Ixodes > Ixodes scapularis. The sequence goes on along the minus strand of NW_024609881.1, from coordinate 37,676,283 downwards.
ACTAGTATCGTCTTTATCCTGCGGAGGTCTTGGGAGCGATAAGAGAAGCCGGGGCATAGCTTTACCGTCAATACTGAAATTGAGATTCTCCGCACTACCGACATCTCATTAACCTGTGGGACACGGTTGTTTGCCTTCGTGGGAAGACTGCAAACTGTGGCAGGTGCGATTTGAAGAATATTAGTTCCACCTTTAATCGTGAACGAGTCGTAGATGCTTAAAATATGTTTTTTTATTTATTTTTGAAACTGACGTGCCGTTTGTTTGTTCCATGCTCATGGTATCTCGTCGCGGCCGAATGCAGTTCTTAAATTTTCAGTCACGTGAATGACGGCAAATGTATGATAGTAAATACGAGCGGCCTACGGTTACGGTAATGATATATAGGCACCTTGCTTATAATTCCCTAACACGCCGTTTCTGCATACGATTGTTACTGTGATTTGAGTCCTAACCATCCTTTTCTGTACTCGGCCACCACATATAAAGCGTTACCCGTTCAAACCCTAAAAATACTTGTTTTGCAAGAATTCAACCGCTTGCCTTTTATGTCAAGCGAAAAAGAAAAAAAAACAAAAATACGTGCCCTAACTGTACACGCCATCGCATCTGCACCCTCCACTGACGATCAAATATTAAAAAAAAAAAAAATGCAAGACGTTTCTGGTTTTTTTTACACAAAATTAACTTGCCTGTATATTTTATGTTAACGACTATCATCAGACCAAATATTACCTTTTTAGCATTTTCCCAAAAGCTTAGATTGGCTGCGTCGACGCAGCTGTCTGTACTTATCAATGGCAGGCAAGCCGTTATGGGCCATGGAAATCAGCCTCAGCGGCAGTTCTCCAATGCTTGCATCAACGTTACGCTCTGAAGAAAGCAGACACTTTGTACGGTTTTGAAATGTGATTTATCGTAATCTGATGGATCTATCTGAGCCCGTGAATACCTAACAAAAATAAAGAAAAGTGCAACAATAAGAATAGTCCTAAACAGGCATGAACCATGCCTGTTTTGGGGCATACTTGTCCTTTGCGCTTTTTAGATTTGTCACTTATACGATGGGCTTGAACTGACCCACTACAGTACAAGAAATCGCATTTCAAAGACTCAGCGATGGTATGAAGTATTGTTACCTTTTTACGGTTTGTATTATTTTGTGCACACGATTATTCCTTTAATATGAATGCCAACTATCCCTTTCAGTACTCGTGCACCACAAATAAAGCGTTACCAGTTCGAGCTCTAAAAGAGTTTGTTGTGCCGAAGATCAGGATATTGTATTTTTACAGCAGCAGCAGTACTGGGCTTGTGGCATCGGGTCAGTGGCGTGTACGTGGCCGAAAAGGTTCGGATGATGCTCGCGTTTATCACAGTTGGCATGGGCGCCGGGTAGGGGTGAGTACAGCGGTAATCCCCTCTTAATTTAGTTTCTTAGAACCGCGGTTGAGGCGCAGTACGTTCGACCAATCGCGATTACGCTGAAGGTCTTGCGATCACTCCCCTCGTCCCCTGCGCTTTGTCGCCGTTCGTCGACCATTCCCTCGGCGGTCTCCGCCTTTGCGCGCAAGAATGGGACGGCCGAAGCATACGCTGCGTCGCGCGTATGCTTCGGCCGTCCCATTCCGCTACGCCGCGGAGCAGTGGCTGCTCCGCGGCGTAAACAAACGCGTAAAAAAAAAAAAATTACCGCATCTCCACGTGGTGAATGATGTTGATTGGGGCGAAGCTGGGGTGGTGCTGATGATACGGATTTTTGTCATAGGTAGTGCTGATGGTGCCGTTTTCACTTCTGTCAGTAGGAGAATGTGTGGTTTTCTACTTTTTCTTTTCGTAAGAAGACAGATGGGATGGCAACTCAGAACCCCCTACTCTTTTTTTTCTTCTTTTTCTTGATACTGATTTTGGTAATAGGTAGTGCTGATGGTGCCGTTTTCATTCATGTCAGTAGAAGAATGTGTGGTTTTCTTCTTTTTCTTTTTGTAAGAAGACAGATGGGATGGCAACTCAGAACCTCCTACTCTTTTTTTTTTTTTCTTCTTTTTCTTGATACTGATTTTGGTCATAGGTAGTGCTGATGGTGCCGTTTTCATTCATGTTAGTAGAAGAATGTGTGGTTTTCTTCTTTTTCTTTTTTGAGAAGACAGATGGGATGGCATCTTTGAGCCCCGTATTCTATTTTCTTATTTTTCTTTTTTTCTTTTTTTCTTTATTTTTTTTTTTTTGAGTCTCGCTGCTGAACTCACGAGCAGGGGCACGCCGGACGTTTTTTTCATTTTTTTTTTCTTACTCTTGCTGCTGAACTCACGAGCAGGGGCACGCCGGACGGCGGACGGACATACGGACATGGCTAGCCCCTAAGGAGCTTCGCCCCTAAAAAAAAACACAAGAAGAAAGAAAAAAAACGTTGTCGATATGTAGGCATTAACGGCTCATCATTCGCTGGGCTGATTTCGTAGATCGCAGAGATTGGCTCGGCGAGTGTTTTGCCGGTAAGTCATTTTTTAGAGAGTAACGTTCTATTTTACATGCCGCTTCACGTTCACGCACAGCATGATTTAACGTCGAATTTCTTCCATCCTAACACTCTAGGTGAGACAATTGGCGCCTCAATACCGACGACGTTCGCGCGGACACTTTCGCGATATTAAGCAGCTGCTGCTTTCTCCAGCGTATCCCGCTGCCACCCGATTCTTGCACGCAAAGGCTTGGAGCGCCGAGGGAACGGGAAACAGAAGATGAAAAGGAATGGGTGGCGGAGGGCACGATCACATGACCACCAGCGCAGTCGATTCCGGTGCTGCTTCGGAAATCGCAGGTGAATAAACAGAACACCGGCGTTTCAATGAAAGTTGGCGACATCCAGATAGATCAGTGGCAGCAATAGCGGTCAGGAACCGGTCTCTCCATAATCATTATCAATCGCTGCTCCTACACGCCACGCAAGAGTCAAACTTGACCCATCCGTTTGGTATTGACTGGCAGGTTTAATGATTAATGTTTGCCTCAAATGTGCATGCCAGCACGCGCGATATGACAGTTGCACAGGCGCATCCCTCAAAGCCATTTCGATCACCGAAGTGTCGTCCCTTTTATTTAAACAGAACTATAGCGGGTACATTCGAACACCATCAAAACTCGTTTGCTCGAAGCGCTGTCAAACGCCAACCCCGGCTAAAGTTAGCCTCTGTACCTACCAGAGGGATTTTGAAATCACGTGACTGGCTCGGTAGGGATGCGGGGAGTCACGCATGGCCCGTCGCTTCGCTTGACAAAATGGCTGCGGCGTTGGCCATCGCATTGGTGTTTGTCTTCAGGGCCGTTGGCTCGAAGCCGGTTAACTTTAACCGCGGTTAAAAGTTAACCGCCCTTCCTACTAGGTACCTACAAGTACGTAGCCAAGTTTGACTAGGGCTAGATGAACGATAGGGCTCCGTGTTTTATTATGGGGTGATAGCTGGTGTCACCTACTGGTTTTAGCGAATATAAGTGGCTTCCGTGGAAAAAAATATCCCAGAAAGGAGGGACACCAAAATATGCGATACAGGGTTCCCGTGACGCAGCGTGGCATATATTTGAGCAGACAAATTTTTTGTTGCTTGTAGTATAGATATTGGGTAAGGCAAAAATAAAAGTACCTTTGTTTGGAAAGTTTCTAAATTCTTGGATCTCTGAATTGAAGACAAGCCTCGTTAAAATTTCCTTCCAAGTTCGAGAGAGGACAATAAAATTCAGTCCTAGAAACAATAAGAAAGAAGTGAGCTGTGAAAGGCGGGCTGTACACCGGCAGCATGTTTGGCCAGCATGTAAGAACTGTACATAACACCATCAAAAATTGAAGAAACCTGTAATTCTGCACCTGTGAAAATGCACCTACTAGTTAACTACCCAAGCATCGAGGAGAACTCTGGAAGTGTAATTCCACTGTCCGCGCGCGCTGGCCTTCCTTTCATAAAAGATTCGAAGTAATCATAGTAAGGCTTTGACGAACGCGCGTGAAAGGCAAAGTTTGTTCTAGTTTTTTTGCTTCAGAACAATTACTACTGAAGACATTAATACGTGCATTACGCGTAACTACACTCGTAGCATGCACCTCGTTGCTTGGGCAATTCACAAAAAGGTCTATTGGGACGCTGTGTGATTTTGTGTGCTGTCGGTACCATGCCGACTGAGTCAAGGCAATCCACTTTCCAAAGAGGTTGGCATGCCGACAATTATCGTGTTAATTTAGGCTTAGAAATGGCCCGAATCAAAGGCTATCTGAAAAATGCGGCGAGGTCGTTCCTTATGCTTTGCGATTTAAGTGAGGTAAGGCAAAGTGGAAGCCCCCTGCACCATGCACTGCTGACTAACGCGCCCGACATTGCAGCTACTACGACATATTAGTTCCAAAGCGAGCGGCGCTCACTGACCGGGCACCGCCATGTTTCCCCGCATCCCTACCTTGCCAGTCACGTGATTTGAAAATCCCATCCTACGTACTGCGGCTAACTTTAGCCGCAGTTAGCGCTTAACCTCGCTTGGAGCAAACGGGCCCAGGAGTGAAACTGAGGGAGCGCGCGATAATGTCAGGGCGCGGAGTTCTGATCAGACGGAATGTGGATAGACGCTAATGATAACTTCATTTGTTTTTATCGAATGTGTCGCTCCAATCAAAGCGAAGACAAGAGTCTTCAGCTCCTCGCACAGTGTCTCACGTTGCAATGACGGACGTCGGCGTTCGGCGTTCAAACACATTCGAAGATTCAGTAAAGACAGAGACAGATCCTTTCCTCCTACCCACTATCCTTCCAGTCATAATTCGAAGCTCTCATGTCGCAGCACGCTCTCATCTCCTCCTTTCCCTAAATTTTTCTCCGTATCGCCATCCGAGCACTTCCTTTTTCTTCGGCTATTGGCCGACTTATTGACCTTCTTTCAACGATAAGACCCCCACTCTCTTTCTCTCTTCACCTCTGGCCATTCTGGCTGGCGCAGTCGATTAAGAGAACTCCTGCGAGGGGGAATAACAAAGCTGGTGGTGACCTGAACAAGTATAATGCATTGGCTGAAACGTACCATTATGGACTCCGGATAATTATGAGCCGGAAATAATGTCATGATAAGGGATAATTCAAGTTCAGTATATGAAATTGAATATGGATACTAAAAATTATCCAATAAATATTCAGAGGCTCTGTGAAGCTTTTTGAATCCAACCGCAAAATAAGAAAGAATTGACTGGCTGGATGCGCTCCTCTTATGGGTTACCTGTCCATCAATATGCCGTTCTGTGGCAAGAAAGATAAAGGATGCAAATGTCCAATATCAAAAGGTTTACTATCTTTCAGATCACCTGAGACTGGGTAGAAGAAACACGACGACGTCTTAAACACAGCTAGCCACTCTATTCACTGCTCCCTACTTTTATATATCCTGAACTCAAAATGGTCACCATAAAAACACTCTAAACAGTGGCACCAAGGGGACACGCCTTGACTTCACAGCCACGGTAATAAAAAAAAAAAAAATAACGAATCACTTTGAACTAACAAAAGGTAACACACATCAAAACGACGGTCGAAGAAACATTCTTTGACCTCGCAGCCACCCTTATTTTTACAAAAAAAAATGAACAAGCGAACCACACGGAACCGACTGCAGTTCGAACCTATCACCCTGTTACGCATTTTTTTTTTTACGTACGCATGCAAACGGAACAAGATCATGACAAAGGAGGTACCTCTCGCGAAAAACACAAGACCTGTTCAACTCATACACGCAGAAATAGAGGCCTCTCTTATGCATTTGGCGATCGACCGAATTTTTACTGCCTCTTTTACAACCGTTTTGACGTCATTGACCTCTTTGCACACTACCGTTGTACCGGACCACTCGGCTGAGCAGTTTCTGCATTCTTGTACATCTGTCGCAATTTCGCAAGAGTAAACTTACACCAGCTCGCCTGCGCCCTAACTGTTTTTTCATCAAAACGTGGTTCTTTCGCCAACTTCACTTTATTAACATAGACACCCCCGTTTGGGGGTACTACAAGAGGGAATATTTATTTGAATTTTAAATCTGAAATTGAACCCTTCGCGTATGAGAATATCAACTGGAGCCATGAGGCCCCCCCTTGAGCACAATTATAAAGGAAAACGTTGAGCCTCACTTGCCGTTCAATATGCAAAACAAGAACTGCAGGCACGTCTAAAGCTCTATGCTGGGCCCAGCCGGGTGGAATGAGCGAGCGGTAGGTCTGCACCGTCTTTGCAACCTCAACAAACTTGCAAAGACAGTGCGACCGGAAGTTCCTTGGGGCGCAAACGGCAGTCAATGATTGTAAACAGCAAAATTGTCGTTACCAACTGATTGGCAAACTAAAAGTAAATGCACCGCGTGCCAGAACCTTTTTCATATATAGGAAAATCTTCGTACTCTGTTGTTGCTGCGGCAGCTTATGCTACCGCAATGTTTGCCGAGAAGCACATACAGGGGAAGCTACGTGCTTCGAATTGTTAGCGGGGTTAGTAACTTCACTCACCACTCCATATTCTGCCGTTTCTACGGCAGCTCATGCAATCGCAAGGTTAACCGGGAAACGCATAAGGGGAGCGGTACGTGGTTATCATCCTTGGCGTGCGTCTTATAATCTATTATGTGGTTTTGACGCTTGCTTTGCAGTTCTTTAAGGGAAACAGGTGTCAAAACCTCATCATAGATTATATGGAGCGCGCGAATGGTGATCTGGCGGGCACCATAGTTTTCTGTCGACTATTCTGTCGACTACTGTTCTGTCGACAGACACAAAAAAATCCGACCAACGAGTCATATGCAGCTTCGCGGTAAAATCCAAGCCATCGTACATTATTGTTCGTGTTTTATTTAATAGGTTTCGTTTAATATCCCATCAGGGTGACGTACCGATTCAGTGGTCATTCAAGAAAATCATGGAGAACCATACATTTTAGTTGCGCGTAAGTCCTAAGTTATTTATTGTCTTCCAAGTGTAAAGTTGAAAATGCATGAAAATTATGATTTGGGAAGAGGAGCGTGCCTAGTAGACGATGGTGCCGACTGGGCGGTGCACGAAGTGTCCACCTCGGCTTAGGTGCACGGAAATGTGAGAACCGGTCACCACTGGACTTCCTTCCTTATAAACAACGCAAATTTTATTATGCGCAAGAATATAACTTTGCATCTGTATCACATGACTGCAGCTGAACACATAACCGCTGATGAGTTATCTAGTCAAGCCAATAAAAAGCTCTATCAGCGTGCGCGTACGGCAGCAAGCCCAAAGTTTGAAGTGTTCAAATTATAATTATGCTTAAAAGTCATGTCACGCCATATCCCAACAGAAATCGGAATCATAGGTCATAAAAATTAGAAACAAATATGTTTCATGTGCAGACGGCTGCTCGCCTAGTTACTGTGAGGGCACCTCGTCTCAAACATACCCCGCTTTCCAAGGGAAAGAGAGGCTCACCCGAAGAAGGGGTCGTGCTTGGTGATTCTGGTCTTGGGTTGGACGATCTTTTGCTGGCTGATGGTGTACCCGTGGGCGTGGGATGCGGTTGACGAAGGAATTGTGACTCGAGGAACAGCAAAGGTAAGACGTAAAGGGCGCGAAGTAACTGTGTATCGGTTGTCTCCGTTTCACATCGCAGTGCTGACGACAAGAAGGCTGAGTAACTGCTTTTGTAACGAAAGTCTTTTTGCCTGCGGGAGGAAGCTGGCTTCGGAACTAAACACAGTCCGTGGAAAGCTCGTGTTACTCTCTTATTTGCTGCTCCTCTCGACGCGTACAATAGACACATCGTCCTCGCTAAGCCTTATTGAGCTTGATTTGCACGATTCTGGGCCATCATAATGCAATGCAGGCGACGGAGGAACTTTGCCCCTCTTCTTTAGGGACGAACGTTTCTCCCTTTATGTATGAACACAGGTTGCAAGACCGTCCCTCCCTTTAGGGAGAACTATAGATACCCTCTTTCCTAAGGGTGTAGTCAGACAGAACGGATGGCATCAAATATTATTTCTTACCCTCTATAAAGAGAGACTGGAACCTGGCACTTTAATAAATAATTTGCATAGTGTCTACAACTGTGTTTTTCATTAAGATTGTAAACGTTGTTCTTTCTTAGCTGACCCGACGCCTCCATGTTAATGCCTCTAAAGAATCTACTTCGTGACGATAGTGGCTTGCCTTCCGTGCCTGCTTCTCACTAACTAATATCTGTGCACTTTTTTGTCAACATGTATGGGCATTCCTCACTCGCAAGAATGCATTCGGGCGCTGCTTAATAAATGCAGTATGTTACTTTGAGATGCAATGCTCGGGGCATAGCGAATGACGGGGACAACTTCGAAAGACTTTGGTCAACACAAACAGCGACATCTCTTTATGATGGAGAAGTGGTTGCAGGAGGGCATTCGTGTAAATGGAGCTCTTTACGCTCAAACAGAAGAATTAGAAAAATAGAGCGTCAAGAAGCGGTGGAGTTCGATTTTATTTAAAGATTATGTGAAGTGTGTGCCAATAACTTGCCTTAGCGATATAGAAGTATTATGTTGCAAACTATTCTTTAAAAAAAAGTTTTAAAGTTTTGCATAATTACATGGCACTGGACTCGGTGCCAACGCTAGAATTATTCCCACTGGAGACAAATATTCCTATCATTGATTGAACGATGAGCCAAGTGGGAAAGATTAAAACCTTTCCAGTTGTTCCAACTTGAGACGACAGGTTAGTGTCCCAACTGGGGAAACAAATATAGGTCAAGCGACATTAAGAGTTGCGTCTTATTAGCATGGCGGTGGGAGTGGGTGAGTCAAATTTCATAGTCGGCTTGTTGGGTCATGAAATGGTATCATCTTCTGAACTTTCGAAACAAATATCCCAAAATACTCGGCCCTAGAACGTAGTTTGTGAACTTCAAAACGCGGCTGATACGTATGATTTTGAAATTTTTAAAATATAATTTTGATTACTTTAGTAATCTTTTTGATGCAAGAGGTCTATAGGAAACGTTTAAGATTACTGTCTCCCAGAGTATATGGCGTGCAAGTTCGCCTTCTACTGGCGCCCGAAGTACGTGTGCTTCCCCGTCCAAAAAAGTCCTGTGCTTCTGTATTTACCCAACCCCAACCACTGACGGCAAGCGCGCTTGCCGTCAGTGGTTGGTTCACTGGTTTTCTTTGAATACTCAGGACGATTTCGGCGTATTTGTAACACCAAAAGCTTTACTTAAAGGTATGACTAAGAGTAGGTTAACGTGTTCCGTTCTATCATAAACGATGGTATGTTCGTCAGCCTAATATTTTACGAATTATTCGTATCATTGGGCAAGTAAAAATGAGGAAGTAAATTTTGTTCTTAATAATGTTGGAGTGTTTCAACATACATTGTGCCTAAGGTTCGCAAAAGTGCAGCAATTAAGCAACTTGAACAATTAGACTGTCGCAGCATCTCCATTTTATAACAAAACGTAAAACAAAATGTCGAAAATGTTGATCGTACAGAATAAACGAAAAAAAAAAACTAAACTCGAGGAAAAAAGGCACAGCCCCAGAAAAAACATCTTCAAACGTGGACTCATGTCCACTTTGAGACGGGTTCGAACAATAAACAACAGTTGTTCACTGGAATACATCAACTCAAGCTTCTGCATGCCACATCGGTTACTAAACGGGGCACGTGTACCGTTGCGACGGCCTTCGATCATGGCTCTAAACTCAAAAATAACGTCTTCCGAAGGTCACAAGACGATCTGGGATCGCCGCCCCTCGCAACGAGAAACACCGGCGTACGTGTGCGTGTGTGTGTGCGGGTCTGCCCGTGTTGGGTTTCAGCAAGTACGTGGATTCCTTACATCAGCCGCCGGAGCGCGGCAAGAACGTTGAGGGATTACATCATCTGCCCCTTGGTATAAGAACACCCGGAAATTGCATCAGCCGCCCCGCATTTCGGGCACTACGTGAACACGCGAACTCCGGGGAAGGCTTGCTTCTTTAAGAGGGAGCGCTCCTCGATTTTCATCTCCGATAGGAACTTTTCAAGAATCCAGATGGCGCGCGCGTCGAAGGCGTGAAAAGACGCTCTCCCTCCGAGGCGAATGAGTGCGTAACGTATCTGGGTCTAGCAGCGAAATGAGAGCTCGTGTCCCTTAAAACTCCTCGGAAAAGAACGTAAACCACATTTTTGTTCGTTACAGTTGCATTTCCTTCAGTGTAGTCGAAACGCAACCAAAACGCCGCTAGTGACAGCCTTCACAGTGCTTCCGTGCCCCGAGAAATTCGCGGACGGCGCTTCACGTCTCCTTCGGTAGGGTGACGTAAATGACACGTGATGACGTCGCATTCGATGCTCGCAGCGGATTCGCGGGTTTGTGAGGCTCGTGCCGAGTCGCCCACGGCAGCGGCGGCGGCGGGCCGCGGCCGGCAGTCGCCCCGAGGGGCTAGAGGGGTGCGGGGTGGCGCGTGCGGTAGGTAAATGTTCGCGGGGAGTGACTTCTCCGGAGGATTCGGAGAACTCTGAACGCCGATATGTTGTCCGTCCGGCGGTGACGGCTGTTCGCGCACGACCGCTCTGTTGTGGTCGTTATTGGTTTAGAAGGCCTAGACTTTTCAGTCGCGATATGTCAGTCGGCTGGCCTTCCCGAAGAAAACCGAAATCAAGAGGTAAGAACTTTTTTTATGACGTCCCCATTCAGTTATAATTTCTGTCGCAAGTGATGCACATTTTCCCTTTAACAGAATGGTGCGATTGCCACGATCGATTGAGAATCACTTTGTGTACTTCAGGTTGGTGCGAACCACACACTGAATAAACGTATAGCTTCTATTGTAAACAGATTGCTTCCAGATTCGGATGTGTTCGAGGGACGAAGTACGTCGCTATCATTAGCTAGTTTGAAATTTTCGTGAAAGCTCGCAACTGTTACTTGGTGTCCTGCATTGAACATAATTATTGACTCTGTTTTTAACCAATCTGCTATTTATACGTTCTAGCGCAAGACTTGGTCGGCTCGGCAAACAGTCTTATCGACTCCAGTTTGTTACCGCCTCCAGTGCTTCAACTTGGGCGGACCCGTGCCTGAAGACAGCGCTAATCTGCAATCAAGGGAAATGATTTTATCATTCTGTGCGCAGGCCTTTGAAACATTAACTCGTCATCGTCTTCACTGTATTGGGGTTGTGGAGGAAGAGCGAAGTCCCGCTACAGTATTCTGAGTGAGGAAAGGAACAACATGCGTTCTTTCAATTGAGAACGTTTCCACTTGCGTCTATATTCCAAATTTAGACGAATTTCATAATTGCAATATTAAAATGCGACCACGCAATGTGAATAAAATCTCCTGGGTGCTTGTTTTGCACTTGACTGACCACCAGTTTTCGTTTCTACATTTCTTGTCGTGTCTCTATAGTCGTTCCTAAGTTTGGTTACTTCTCCTCCACTACTAAAATCCCTCTTTTGTACTCGAAAAAGTAAATCTACAAAAACATGTTACGTGAAGGGTCCGATTTTCCTCTACCCACTAAAAGAAAGCATCAAAATGTGATGTTGCAAGCGTATTCTACATAAATAAAACGTAAAGAGGCCACCTAGCTTACTGATATTTGTGCGTCAAATATACATGCAGTTCTGTTATGTTATGCCGCGGCAGTTTTCTCTAGGACGACTCTGTCTTCAGATAAGAACGGCCGACCGTGTCCGGTGACAGTTTTTAATGTTGACCAGAAAAATGCATCTTGCTGCCTGAATGCCCAGAAAAACGGAACCGGTCTTTGTTTTAGGAAAAAACAAAAACAAAGTTACCTTAAAGAAAACAAGTCTGAAACACCTGCTCAATCTGAAGCGTTGTCTGTGGATTTAGCAAAATCGGCATTTCAGGCAGCTCTCCCCGAAAATGTGTTGTGGCTGCTGGCCCGTATCGGAATGGTTGACCCAAATTATTTATCACTACGTATCGACGTCGTTATTTTGAAATAAAAAAATCGCACAGACGACGGCACATTGAGCAATACTGCCAAAGTTTTAACTTTTTTTTTTGTCCGCATTTATTCAAGCCCGTTTTCAAACTTTGCCAGCGTGTTGTCCTCTATTTTGCTATAAATATTGTCGTCCTGATTAGCAGGAAAAGTTGACGAGAAACGCTCAAATCGAGGCATTTTACTAAATATGCGTACTTTTGCAAATCAATTAAAAAAAATGCTATCTTCGATATTTTAACTCTTCCAAAATAACGCCAATAGTATCTATGAGCATGATGTGCAAAAATATTATTGCATTGTTTCTGTGTCTTATACATACTCGTAGTTGACAAGTTCATAATTTTTACAGCCCGTAAGAGTGCTCCGGGGTGGTCAGATTGGCAGCGCAGGGGTGGGCGATAGTTTCTAAGTGATAATGTTTAGCAAGTTATTTTTTCTTCGTACGAGACTTTAAAAAGAAAGTACGCATGAGCCGGAGCAATCGAGAGACGCTAGCCTGTCGCACGCTTCGCAGGGTACATTTTCGGTAGTCAGCGTGTAGCGTCTCTGTGTACGCCAAGCAAAGGAATCAACAGAAGTGGTTCCGATAGCAGATGTTTATCTCAGCGTGTAAGAGAATGGGGGCTGCCGAGAACAATGATCTTCGGCACGTAATCACAAAAGAAATATTATTGTGCTACAATAAATAGGACGTGAACGGGAAGGAATACACGAAGTTTCGGGCGGACGCCCATCTTCGTGTAAGAAACAAAAAATCGGTGAGTAACAAATGTATAGCCCCCTTTTCTTGTGACGTATACGACCCTTTCTTTGTTTCTCGCCGTGTTTCGTATCTATCACTTGAAGAAGGACGTTCGCCCGAAACGTCGTATTTTCCTTCCCGTCCACGTTTTAGGCAGTGTAGCTGCATCTTTCGTGTTTTTGATTAATTGGTCACCCGGAGGATCACGTCATAAGAAAGGGTGCGTTGATTGAAGGAAAAGGAGGGGAGGCGAAACCATTAGAGGGCACAACCTCTTCGGTTGCCATATATTATTAGAGAAGATATTCACATGCGACGTCATGCATAGTGACAACCAAGAAAAGGGACTTGTAGCTGCGCTCCAATCAGTGATGACACCAGCCACGATTCCGCCCGCGCATACTATGGCCTTGGGAACATTCACGAGTGGCTTGGGGAGGTTGCTCCTTTCTACGCACATTTTATGTGGGTCAGTGACGGCGGAGCAAGCTACTTCAGGAATAGGCACCAACTTCATGAGCTCGCTAAGACCGAGTACCTGTCGGCCAAGTGGCTAGTTTCCGCTACTGGGCATACCAAGAACGCCTGCGATGGGATTGGAGGCCTCGTCAAGCACCATGATGCAACTGTTTACAACCTTCAAGGGCCGGCTACATCAGATATGAAATGTGCGTCAGATACGGTGGACGTCCTCAGCACCAAATTACCCAACGTGGCATTGATTAGCAAGGGCTGACTTTTAGGAGTTCAGTTGAAATGAAAACAACAGCCTGGGATTCCCTCCATCCCGTGCCTGGAATTCCCTCCATCCCGTGCCTGGAATTCAATCCTGGCACTGCTGACAATATATAGATGCGTCAACTCACTGCGACACGAATTGCTCGTAGCACGAACGATATTGTCTACAAGCAAGCCACTCGGACAATAAAGGCTCGATTCCATCCAGGCCTGCTGGCAGGCTAGTGCGAAGCGGCTACAATGCGTCTAAGACAAAAATGTGATCAAAAGGGAGCACAAAAAGTCTCAAACAAACGAACTGTTCAGCTCGCTTGCATCTTTGCATTTAATTGCATTATAAACAAACGAAAATCTTTCTTCCTCTTTTTTTTTTTTTTTTTTTGCGGTGTGCGGCCCACCACGGCCGAGGCTCTATTGCCGCGCGAAGGTGCCCCCGTTGTACGGCGCCCTATCCTCAATATCGTGTTAGAGCCCTATATCCTGTTACCTAAACGCCTGCTATCGGAGCCGCACCGATCGTTTCCCCTGCGTGGCGTGCGCAGAGACGCTACACGCCCGCCATAGAAAGCGGGCCCTGCGAAGCGTGCGACAGGCTAGCGTCTCGCGATTGCTCCAGCTTCTGCGCATTTTTGTGACTCTTGTACTAATAGTAAGGACAAAAAAAGACGTATCAAGAATCATCACTTCAAAAGTACCCTCCACCTCTGTGCTGTCAATCTGACCACCCGGGAGAAGTTTTACGCTGTGTAAAAATAATGAAATTGTCAAATAGGCGTACGCACAGGCCTCATTCATGGCAACCGCGGTAGCCTCCATTTGGCTAGATTTTCTTGCTTTGTAACTTTAAAGACACACAAATAATGCAACATGTTTTTGCACATCCTGTTAGTACATATCACTGGCGCTAACTTGAAAGAGTTTGAAAAAATCGAAGATGGCTTTTCTTTTTAAATTGATTTTCAAAATTATGCACATTTACGAAAATGCCTTTATTTGAGCGTTTTTCGTGAACTTTTCCGGCTAACAAGGACAACAATACTTGTCATGAAGGTTAGCCAAATAGAGGATAACACGCTGACAAAGTTTGAAAATCCTGGCTGGAATAAATGCGGAGAAAAAAAGATAAAACTTGAGCTGTACGGCTTATTGTGCAGTCGTCTGTGCGATTTTTTATTTCAAAATAACGACGTCGATACTTCGTGATAAATAATTTGGGTCAATCATTCCCATACTTACTTTGTCGGTAAATATTTCTGGGCCAGTAGTCACAACACATTTTGGGGGAAAGTTGCTTGAAATGCCAATGTTGCGAAATCCGCAAACAACGCTTCAGATTGACCAGGTGTTTCTGACTTTTGTTTTCTTGGAGGCAACCCCGCCCCCCCCCCCCCACCCCCCCCCCCCCCCCCCCCTTAAAGAAAAAAAAAAGAAAACAACAACAACAACGACCGGTTCCGTTTTCCTGGGCATTGTGGCAGCAAGATGCATTTTTCTAGTCAGAATTAAAAATGGTCACCGGATATGGTCGACCGTTCTTATCTGAAACACCAGATGCACCTTCCGAATTGTGCAAAGTATATCAAAGCGCGTAGATTAAACAAAATAAATAATGTTATAATTATAATGCAATTAAATGCAAAGGGGCAAGCCTAGCTGTGTTTGGAGATTTATGTTTGTCCCTTGTCCCTCTTGTTCCCCTTCTCCAGGGATTATTTTCATCATAAATAATGTCTTCGTTGTTTGCTATAATTGTTCACGAAACCTATTATTATTTGCACTTTTTTTTTTTTTTTTAATATGTAGCAATGCGTTCGAAGAAAGTGTGATTTTGTTTTTGTTGGTGAATGTCATTTGTGCTGACATACATGATGATAAGCTACGATATTGAACTGCGGAAATGAAAAAAATAATTCTTCTTATTGCACAAAAACTCCCTTCGCGAGATTATGAATTTCCCGAACAAATTACACATGGGGAATTAAATCCCCATGTATCGATTTAAGTTACCTGTGGACGAAAGAGTTTTTTTTATTTTTTTATTTAGCACGACATACTTCTATCTAATTTTCCGGCATTTATCCGTTCGGCATTAGTCATTTGATTACTTGGTGTTTTGAAGTTCACGCCTCTGTATTGTTCCAAACTAACATCCGCAAGGTAGCTCGTAAAGTAAAAAAAAAAGTAGCAAAACACACCTAAAATGCCTTCCGAAGTCATTATCTTGTGTAAGTACGAGGACGTTTTGTAAATTTTGGGGGTAAACCTAGGGATATACAGGTTATCAGTTTGACATAATGTCAGTGTTAGTGTTATCCGATTACCTCATCTTGCGAGACGTTTGCTTTTAGAATCTCAATAATTGGCATACTTTTCTAGCAACACACGCAGGACACGCACACCTCAAAAGAGCAAAGGCAAATGTAAAAAAAACAAACAAAAAAAAAACGCGGCACGGGTTATCTGCGCTGTGTCGCCCGTTGGCGAAGACAAAACGCCAACAGTCCAAATGGACTCAGATGTGCGTATTTCGATGCCGCTCTTACCTCCGCGGATTCCCGTTTTGTCCCGGAGGCATGCGGTTTAGAAAAGCTCCTTTTAGGGAACGCCGTTTTATCGATATCAGTTTATCCAATCGCAGTTTAGAGAAAAAAACGGCAGCCGGGGTGCCGTTTCCGATATCCCCCTGGTTCATTAGCCTAGATTGCCGAACCCTTGGCGCTGAACTATTGGTAGTGCACGCTCAAGCTTGAGGTTATAATAAATTTTCCCCCAGCGACAGTGAGGGGCGACCGCGCCAAGCGCGGTCTGATTGGAAGCCTAGCTTGTAGTGGTCCAAAAATATCGATAGTCGCCAGAAATTTGACCATCGATAGTAAAAGAAACTATCGATAGTACTATCGATAGTCGTCTATCGAAAAACTATCGATAGTCGACTATCGAAAATCTATGGATAGTACTAGCGATATTCGACGATCGGAAAATTGTTGTTAAGCGACTATCAGAAAACTATCGATAGTCGACTATCGTAAACCTATCGATAGTACTGTCGACAGTTTACTATCAATAGCTATGCGACATTAGTAGTGTGCGTCGCTCCCTCGTCTCTTTTTCTCGCTTTATTTTTTTTTCAAATGGGACACCAACTAGCCCAAGCAATTACTGTCTCAACTTCGGTTCAGCTTTCAGTGATGACGAAGACGGGAGTTTGGCTCAAGAGAGGAGGAAGGGGAAGCGAGCGGCGGTGCGGCAACTGTGTTCGCTCTAGTAGTGCAAAACTATCGATAGTATTATCGATAGTCACCAGAAAACTGAGTATCGATAGTAAAAAAGGAATCGATAGTACTATCGAAAAACTCTTGATAGTTGACTGTCGAAAAACTATCGAGAGTACTATCGACAAGTCGACTATCGAAAAACTGTCGATAGTACTACCGATAGTCTACTATCGATAGTTCTGCGACACTATCGATAGTTTTGCATTACTACTAGCTTGCCGCCGCCTAGAAACAGCAGTTCTCAAACGGAGGCCTCGATAAAACGTGCACCTCTCGCTAAACCGTGCTTCGATAAACCGTACCCCTTTCGCTAAGATGAGCCTCGATATAACGGCGTTCGATCAGCCGTAGTAAAGGCGCTTTGTCGCTGTTAGTACAAAACCTACCGCTTTCGCGTAGCAAAATATTTTATTTCACTTTTTTTTTCTGTCAACCGGTTAACTTGATCGGTTCATTGAGTGTGAAGTCTTGCGAGTCTGTAAGTTGCCAAGCCCATTCATTTGCGGGTGCAAATGCCGCCGCCGCGATCGGCAGGTTACGCGAATTTGGTTTCGCCTGCCTCCCCTCCAACTTGGGGTGAACTCGTCCGTCCGGGGCCCGCTCTTCGACAGAGACGTCTGCGCTCAAGTTCAACCAGTTCATTTTCAAAGCCTCCTGCCTCCTTTTTCTCGGTTGGAGACGCGCGTGTCTGTCTGCTTTTGTTTCCCTTCACTTTCAGTGCCCGCAAAGTCCGTCTGGACGGAGCTGGCGGCACCGGGCAGCGTTGGGCCGCGTGCACAAAGTAAAAACAAAAGGAAAGACCTCGCTCGCAGTTTGCACGGGTTCTGGCTCTTTCGTTTGTTTTGGGTTAGTTTTTGTTTGGTGTTAGTTTTCACGGTGGCACTCTGCAGCATTGTTGAATGCTAGATATCAAAACAAGTAAAACACGTACAAATAAGCGCTCCGCCACAATTTTCTCCTCCGGTGAAGACCATCTGCACGTTCCGTGAAAATGACTTTAGGAGCTACTTTTCGGTAGTCTATAGTGGCCTGCACTTCAAACACGGACTGCATGTTTGAGGCAAAAATAAGTCTAGCTAGCCGTTTCTCACTCAGCCGATCCTGGGTCTTTATTCAGTTCCTTGTGTGCGCTTGTGGTGTATTGCTTTCAAAAAACGTGCTCTAGCGTTCGACCTTGGTATACAAAGAAGTGAGATTTAGAAGATTTCACTGAGGTCCGGACGAAGATGAAAGGCGCAATCTTCGGGAGCAGCCCAGTGAAATGGCTTTGCCGCGCTTTTTAGATGAGTGCATACAAGTGTGCAGCTTTAGCTTCTCGGGAGCGACGGTGCAGGCTCTCAAGGAGAACATTGACGGGTTGCCTCTCAAAAAGTTCGATTTTGCGGTAGTCTACGTAGGCGGAAACAACCTGCAAAATGGCGACAGGGGGTCAGCCTCGGTCAAAGAAGAAGAGCTTACAACACCCCAGCATGGTTGTAAGCTATGGAGAAAAATGTGCTGATTTTCGGAGAAGTGGGGTTTAGGGAAGCTCGTTTTAGCGAACACCGTTTTCGCGACAACAGCAGATCGGATCGCCGTTTAGAGAAAATGGCGACCGCCCGCATGCTAACCAACCTTTGGCGATCCACGCTCGAACTTATATTAAACTTTTCCCGAGCGACAGCGAGGGGTGCCCGCACGAAGCGCGGTCTGTTTGGAAGCCTAGCTTGCCGCCGCCTACAAACAGCATTTCTCAAACGGATGCCTCGATAAAATGTATCCATTTTCGCTAAACCGTGCTTCGATATACCGCACCCCTTTCGTTCAAACGAACCTGGATAAAACCGCGTTCGATAACCGTAATAAACCCGTCTTTTTTTTTTCTTTTTGACACCTTCAATAGTCGTTTGAAGCAAACATCAAAGTTTGTTGTGCAACACGAAAATCATGCAACTATCTCAAGGTCTTGTTATTTTAGTTTTATACTAGATCCCAAAGAAAAACATGACGTATCTACATCTTTTGGCTAAATTTTATATTTTCGTGTTCTTTCTACCGAGAAATGCTATCACATATTTTCCGATGATTCAATAAGTGTGCGCGTTTTTGCAAAGCACAGCTAGCATCTGGACTTTGCTTTTCGGGACCTGCTCCTATGGCTCAGGCAAAGAGTACATTTTGTGTTCTGTTACAAGCTCATACCGCAACTCCGAAAGAAGGCAGTTGAGCCCGAAGTACGGTTATTCAACAAGGCACTGCCACGTGCAATAGAGTGCACAAAGGAGCGGATCTTGGTCGTCTTGAATGTGGACGTAAGTTTGTATCTTTCTGAGTTGCCTTTTCCCATAATATCGCTCGTCTCTTGCAAACGCAAGGTCCTTAGATGTTCTAAGAAGCTAATTAGAAGAGGACAACTATCATATGGCATACTACCTCTATCATATGACCTACCATAACACTATTGAGAGGAGTTTACGCGTAATTTTGTTCAGTCTAACGAAATTACTCCTACTTTTTGACGCATTACATTCTAGAGCATAGCGGCATTGATTTTCGCAAATGGGAAAGCACATTTGCACGAGCCAGGAGAAGCAGGAAAAATATTTTGATAATCTTAGTGACTTATTTGGGTCCTCAACATTCGTATTATTACAGCGCTGAAAATAAAAGCCACGAACACAAGAACTTTCGTTCTGCCTCGGACAGCGCGGACCTCGATAGAAATTTAATGGGACCCGGATTAGGGGTAGTCACACATCGTTCTCCCTTTCTATTTTTCCTTTATTAGACTTAATACAGATGTTTTTTTAACAACAGCAACAAACAAGTATGTTATGCCGGTCTAATTGCCGGCTACCATGAAAGCGTCCTCTCCTCACTCGCTTATCGCCCAATGTACTGCCTTTTATTTCGCCTATTGTAGGGACAAAGGCTGGCGCGTGCGCTAAAACCGGAAGCCGTGACTAATTTGCTTCCACGCGGTTTAAAGTTCCGTTGCAGCAATTTTAAGTTCGTATTTCGGGCACTTTGCACAACCATACTGACACAAGTGTCACGCAAGTATCTCATGCGCAACGCCATGAGCTACAAGTTTAATCGTCGCTGCGTAATTACGTGACCCCACGCAACAAGGTCACGTGATCATGCGACCACCATAGGCGCGCTATTCGCAGTTTGGTCACGTGGTGGGCGGGATCCAACTGACCATGTTCGCATGACCCCCACGGGACATGGTCACGTGGTCATGAGACCACCAGAGGTGCGTTTTTTCCAGCGTGGTCACGTGGTGCACAGGATCCCACGGACAATGGCCCACCGATCACTTATTAGAGCACGACGAGTACGAATACGCAAGGTCTGTGGAGGGTTGCCACACGCTTTCCGCCCATAATGAACTTCAAGTATTCATTCAGAACAGTATTCGGTGAAAGTAGCAAAATCGTTGCATGGCCCCTCTAATGAAACAGCATTAACCATGATCATAATAAGCCGTTCAATCTTGCGGTACTCTGAGTTGAATAGGCCTGCTCTGTCCAAATACATCCACTACGTGTCTCTTCGTTTTCAGCACAAATTTCTCGACCCAGGGTCGGCCTTAGAGCAGCAAGCGCCCTGGGCAAACTGCAGGCGTGGCGCCCCCCCCCCCCCCCCTTACACACACGTATACTATTCTCGCACCAAACATCATGTTGTAAGCTAACATGCCACAGTGACCCAGCGCGAATGGTCGCGATTTTGTCGTTGTCAGTCGAAAACCGCGTCCTAAAAACGAACGACGTCCGCGAGCATTGTGAGCTTTGTCGGCACCGTGTTCAAAGTTCAAGAATCATTTATTTCTTAGATTAACCAAACTTCAGCTGTGGGTCTCCCATAGCAAGCTAACGTCTAAGGGACAGAGAAAACAAAAGCACAAGTTAACCATGTCAAATGCCGTAGAAGGCAACCTTCCGAGCCTTCAACAACGCAAATTGGGCTACGTCTTGCGACATATCCAGGCTAGACGCTATCTTGTTTTCAATGGACGAAATCGCCAATGACGATATCCTGTCATCTGCCATGGTTGATCTTAGGTATGTCTTAATAAGCTTTAATTTTAGAAACTCCTCTCAGCGGTGGCCATTGACATTGGCAAAGGGAGGAGGATCTTCAATAACACCCACGTATGAGGGAATTTGTCACATAGATGATTGTCCAGAATGAACTGGAGGACGTCCTGGCGAGCACTGCATCCAGTGGGCAGCAGGCTGCATAGTTAGATCAGCTCCTCGCAGAGATCTGTACCGTCGATGTCTGCACTTCCTAGGTGTCTCAGACTCTGAGTGCATGGTCAAGGCATTGGCAAAGTTTAAGACGTTCCGCTTTGTCGGGAAGTCGGGTGAGGCCGTAAAGGAACCCCCAGAAGCTCACGTGCTGCTCCATCCGCGTGAAGCGTTCTTCAATCGACATCTCACGGTGTGAATCATCTCGTAGAAGAACTCTCGCTTGAATTTTGTCTCGACATCATCAACCTCGTCCTGGCACTCATAACAGAACTGGCGCTTTTTCCGCCGCAGTCGAGGGGCCGGTTTCGTCGCACTGTCAATACCCATGCTCTCGGGAAGACCGTTCGCAGTTGCCAGTTGCAGTTTCGTACCCGACATCGCGATAATTGTCGATGCAATCGCTGCATGCTTTCATCAGCTGGGTGGTTGCTACGATGTCCTTCGTTTTGCATTGCATGTTCTCGCTTACAACATTAACTTGTAAAAAGAATGTCGTACCACACAACAATGTAAACGAGAAACTGAACTGCAAGAGTTAGAGCTTCATGTCGGACACCAGGTTTGCCTGCTGTGATGCGGCCATTCTTGCGCAACATTATAAATTTATATGTTTTTCGCGGTTTTCGGGATTTTTGTGGCGAGTTTCTGAATTTTGAGTTGGCAACACTGATCGGCATTGGAAGTCTGTAGTCGTCGCTGGTCGCTTACACACAAAAAAAGAAAGAGCTGCGGATCCAAAGTTCTTTACACATATTATTTTCAGTTAGGTTGAAGCCTCTGGGCACAGAGACTCACCGGATGCTGAGGGGGCATTGGTTCGTTCAGCTTACTGCTAGAGACTCCACAGCGAGCGTTGCCCAAAGCGCAGCTCGAATGTCGGGAGGAATCGGGTTCATTTTACCCCCGGTCAGACCTACTGAGCGAAGTCATTCTTCGGATCAGAATAACTTGGCAAAGGGTGAAGCCTACGTTTTCTGCGAGCCAATCAGAGACTCTGAGCGAAGCACGTGATAACTAAGAGCAAAACTCCGTTCCAATACTATTTTGTCCCGTGACTCGCTCCGACACACTGATTTGCTCGCCGATGGGTTTGGCGCCACCGTTTAGTAAGTTGCGCTAAGAGTGCGGCATGCTGGCTCCATCGCTTTTTGCCAGTCAGGTTTTGCTCCGCTCGTAATTTGAGAGCTGTGCGGAGGTGACCGCTTGCCCAGTCGTTCATGACTCATTCAATGGCGCTTTGATTCTCACAGGGGAGAGGTTCTCTACAGTAAAACAACATTCGCAGGTGGCTGCGGGTTGATGGACGCCAATTATAACAAGAACTTAGTCGTTGGTTTTGCGGCCGAAATGCCAAACGGCGATGCGGTCGTTTTTTGTTTTTGATTTTATCCCCTCGAGGTTTGAGCCCTGCATGACCTGGCGGCCCTTTCGGCGCCCCTCTATGAATGGCGCCCGGTGCAACTGCATAGGTCGCCCACTCCAAATGCCGGCCCTGCCTCGACCGAGAGAAAAAAGACGAAAAAAGGCCTGCTGGCGGCGGACAAGTATCACGTATCGGGTGGCCCCGGTACAGCGACCTTGGCTGGTATCCTGGTGGGCGCCGTGAACGCCGCTTTTGGGCTATGGATGACGAAGCGGCCTGGCGTTGATTGACGCCCACGGATTCACAGTTGCAAAAGTTATGGGGCTAAAGCCACACGACTGGAGTTTGCCGAAATTTCCGAAAATGAAAATGCAGGCCTCAGTGAAGTCTGGTGGCTCGTCGAGATTTTTAATTTTTAAGTATTGTTCAGGTTCTCTTTTTATATTTTTCCGGCACACGCAATCACAAATATTCGCCACTCGCTACCTTCCCAGGTAGCACGCCAGAGGAATGCCCAACTTGGGCAGAGGTCTGGCAAACATAAGGGCCCAACTTTGGCGCAGTTAGGTTTTTGCACCATGGCACTCATCAGTGCCAAAGTACGGTGCCTAACTATAGCCTTAGTTGGGCGATCCTAGGGCATGCCAAAGTTTGGCTCTTCTCTGGCACGCCAGAGGAGTGCCAAAGTTGGTGCCATACTTAAGCCATAACTGCCATAGTAAATCCTAATCTGGGAATGCGAGGCATGCCAAGGTTTGGCGTTTCTCTGGTCCGCCAGAGGAGCGCCAAAGTTGGTGCCATACTTCAGCCATAACTGCCAGAGCAACGCCTAATTTCGGTATTTGGGACGTGCCAACGTTTGGCTTTTCTCGGGTCCGCCAGAGGAGCGCCAAAGTTGGTGCCAGACTTGAGCCATAACTGCCAGAGCAGCGCCTAACTTCGGTATTTGGGACGTGCCAAGGTTTGGCGTTTCTCTGGTCCGCCAGAGGAGCGCCAAAGTTGGTGCCATACTTCAGCCATAGCTGCCAGAGTAACACCTAATTTCGGCATTTGGGACGTGCCAAAGTTTGGCTTTTCTCTAGTCCGCCAGAGGAGCACCAAAGTTGGTGCCAAACTTCAGCCATAGCTGCCAGAGTAACGCCTAATTTCTGTATTTGGGACGTGCCAAAGTTTGGCTTTTCTCGGGTCCGCCAGAGGAGCGCCAAAGTTGGTGCCATACTTCAGCCATAGCTGCCAGAGCAACGCCTAATTTCGGTATTTGGGACGTGCCAAGGTTTGGCGTTTCTCTGGTCCGCCAGAGGAGCGCCAAAGTAAGTGCCAGACTTGAGCCATAACTGCCGCAGTAAATCTTAATTTGTCGATTCGGGGCATGCCGAAGTTTGACTTTTCTCTGGCTACCCACTGAAGTGCCAAATAAGTGCCAAAAGTGGCAAACAAAGCCGAGAGGCCAGCCCAAGTTTCGAATATCTCTGGTGTGTCACAGAAGTGCTCTTTCACGCGTCCCAGAAGAGAAATAAATTAAACAAGCGTTAAGAACACGATGGTAAGATGTCATCACCTCCGTTCCCAAGCAGCACGGCAATACTTTGCAGTATCGTGCCAGTGCCGGCAAAAAGTCGGTTCCAATATCGCTCAACTGTCCAGTTTTGTACCACCGTTTGATACCCGGCGGGTATTGCCGTACAGCTGTTTCGCCCCGACCTAGCGTTCGCGGAATATTGTGCGAAAACTGTACGATGCGTCTGCTTCGTATTGGCCGAACGTCGTGCAAGTATATGTACGTTGCATGTCATTTGTTGCATATCCAATCACTTATACGGAGAAACAAATTTGTTTCGATCGCTCCCAGAAGTTTATTAAACAACTATCATTGCACACAGTGTATTCTCAACATATTTACAAAGGTCACACTTCTCTGTAAAACGAAAAGCAAATTATAAAATACAATTAACACTGTCCTCATGCCAAGCAAAACTCATCACATAAAAACCGCGGAGATTGAGAGGAAAGCAGGACGACTATCAGAATCATGCTTGCAGTGCACTTACTAACAAAAGAGCGATATCCTGTAATCCTTGATAGATGCATAATCCAACTCAGGCACCCCACAAACACATTCGAGGATTCGAGGACTGACGTCTCGTCGTCGGCGAAGAGCAGTTTTTGTCGAAGCGTGTCCAACAAACACATCACAAGTATTCCACGAACTCCGGTGCAAAAAATGGCTGTTACCAAAGAATTGGCATGGACGTATTCCGACCGTTTACGACGAAAAAACACAGTCGCGTCTGCAGCGCACGAAAGCAACAGAACACTGAAGAGCAGTTCGAAAACCGGACCTACGTGGCCCGCTTGTTTCTATAACTAGGCAAACGGCGAAAACGACAGCCCCAGAGATCCCATCAGCGTGAGAGAGAAAGTCACGTGAAAAATTTTAGTCCAAACGTTTTTGTCATACGCGTCGTACGTAGAGAGGTCACGCTGGGTCACGCGTTTCGCTTCACCCTTTTGATTTGCTTAAAGCGGCTGTCGCGCTCGCTGACAGCCACACGAAGACACAAAAGCAGGTGGGGAGGCTTTGCAAAAGGCGAGGTCGAAGGGGAATAAAAGGAAAGCCAGCCACTTTCTGTGGCTCCTCGCGCCCCGCTTGTCGGCTTTGGCGAAACAACCTCCCTCTCTCTTTTCACAATTTTTTTCTTCTATCACCTTTTATCCCCTTCCCCTCCCCCAATCCAACGATGACCGTTCGGCCCATGGCTGTAACTCCAACGATGGTTTTTTCTCTTTTGCAAGACTTCTCTCTCTCTCTCTCTGCCGGTGACCTTGTCGCCTTGCCTAGTCTGTCAGCGTTCAGCTTCCATTGAGGGCCTCAGAAAGATAATCTCCTTTCTTGAAAGCGAAATGGACGGGGTGGTTATGTTTTTCGGGCTTGTCGGCATCCGATAAACCTCATTATTTCTGTCAGACATGTACAAATTACTCAAAAAAGGTATTTAAGTTAAGTTAGTGAGTATCAGCGCCAAAAGTAATTGGAGTAAAGTAGAAATTACGCATTCGTAATAGTAATTGAGTAAACTACTAACTACTGTAAAAAGTAGCGAGTTACATTGAAGTTACTTTCGAAGTTACTTTTTTATATATTTGTGGTAGCAAAATGAACAGCAGTTTTGATCAATGAAAAACCCTGCGAGCCTAAAATAAATGCAGTCTATTTATGGCTTGCGTTTTCGCCAAAATAGTTTGCTCGCTCGCAGAAGCAATTTACTTTCAAAGTTCTTGATAGGAGAGTTTTCCCCTTTTCCTTCTAAAGACGTCCCCAGCCCAGCTAAATAGACGTTCTGCCGACGGGCTGGATGGAACGGCAGCGTTGAATTTGTGAAACAGGCCGTGCGGGGTCGGGTAAGCGAGTGTCGGCATCTTAGGAGTCCATGACGAAACTTGTGAGGTTTGCCTCGGGTAGAGGGTCTTTAATAACAAACTTTCCTCCTTTTTTTTTTCTTCGTCAAGTTGAGATTGTTATGACTGGCCCCTCTTCATTCCGACGTCGTTCTGAGAGTAAGCTGGGCGAGTGCACCAGACCGTCAAGGGTTCAAGTCTCGCGCCACGATGATGAGATCATCCGGACGACTGCGCGTCACGTCGTAGTGCTAGTGCTACGCTACTGAAAAAAAAATTGGGTCCAACAAAAGGATCTCCCAAGGGTAACTCGCAATCCTCGCCGGCGACTACAACCATCTGACTCGCCTGAATCATTTTTAACAAAGAGGAGGTCTCCCAGGTATGGATGGTCGGAAGGACACGAAGGATTACGTGAACAAGCATCGTCGCTCGTATACAGTTGCAGCTGTAAGCGGGAACGTGCTCCCATGAACGGATTATCCGTACCAGGGTTTGTGCGCGGGAGAGTCCGGCTTTGCAAAGGCGTATGCGCTGACGACAAGGCGCCCAGCTGCGAGGTCATTCCAGTGGCGCCTCCCGTGGAACCTACCGCTTGAGTCAGAACTCACTAAAGACAGACAGCACGAAAACAACAATTCTCAGAGTGTCCCCGTCTTTCACGGTTGCAGCTGGAAACGCAGCGCTTGCGTGCATTACCGGATTAGGTCAATACCCGACCAAGGCTTGTTCAGCAAGCATCTCTTCCTGCGTTCGTGCGTGCCGGTGTTATGTTTTGACTGCTCGTCGCCACCTTGGCCCAAGGACGCCTTCCCTAACGAGGGGGCCCCTTGTTCGAGAATGCCACTTCATCTGCCGGCGTCTTATTCATTTCTGCGCTCAAACTTCCGTGATGGGCAAAATTAGCATTATATAATTTCGAAAGTAGTTAGTAATTTGAGTAGAAGTTACCTGAAAAAAGTAGTTAAATTAAACAACTAATTACCCAAATCAAGTTGTAATTGAAAGTTACCAAGCTACTCGAAAAAGTAGTTAAACTAATGTAGTTTGAGTAGAGTAGTTGAACTACGTCCAAGTCTGAATTTTCTGTCCCCACTCGCTCGCAGTGGCCTCCCATGGCTGTCGTACCGGTGAATTTAGGAGCGCAAAAATACTCCAGAAGCCGGGCGAAGACATGATAAATGTAATAACAAAAACGGCTTGACATCACAAAAATAACAATTTAATTAAACGTTTCGCCTCCCATGCGGGAGGCATCTTCAGTAGAGCGCAGAGCGAGTGAGAGTCGCAGAAAAAAGTTCGGCTATTTAGGCATAAAGTTTGTGTAAAGTCCGGCAGGGGGCCACGGTTCTTGTTTACCAGCGATGAATCACTTCCGCATTTGTCGTTCTGGATGAACCAAGATTCCAGCAGCTTCCTCAGTCCCCACCTTTTATCCCTCGCCTTGTCAAAGTCAAATTGGTGTCCTGACGTCCAGGCATGGTCGACGAGTTCGGACTTGAAGCGGGCGGCGTTCGTGGAATTGGCGACATCCTGTGCGTGTTCTTTTAGTCTTGTTTTTCTTTTTCGTTCCGTCTCTCCAATGTAGGAAGCGTCACATTCCTTGCACTGCACCTGGTAGATCACGACCCTTTCTGCCTCTGGCGGGGTCGGGTCTTTTGGCTTGGAGATAATATTGGCAATTGTTCTGCAGGGTTTGTATACAGTTCGTACCCCCAACGGCCTAAGGGCGCGTCCCAATGCCTCCGAAACCCCCTTAACGTACGGGATGCACACGACGTCACGTGTTCGTTCGGCTCGATCTGGGCGCCGACGGGACATTTGTTTCTTAACGCGATTGATAAACCGGTCGGGGTAGTTACGTTTCTTCAAAGCCTCCCGCACATGGCTAAGTTCTTGAACGCTAAGTATTGAGTTAGATGGGACTGTTTCTGAACGATGAAGGCAACGATCTTACAACTGAGCTTTTGTGTTGAGTAGGGTGATGAGAGTGGTAGTCAAGAAAGTTTTGTCTGTCACATGGTTTACCATATACGGATGTCTCCATCTTAGAGAAAGATTCACTAGTTCTATGGACACGTACATAAAAAAACGGCAAGGTACTATCGGTTTCATGTTCGCAGGTGAACTGAATTGAGGGGTGGACACTATTCAAATTGCGGTGAAAATCGGTTACGTTCTCTCTGTTAACTATTACAAAAGTGTCATCGACATAGCGACGGTAGAACTTCACGGGGAAATCAATGCCAGACATTACCTTTTCCTCAACATATATATTCCATGACGAGATTCGAGAGGGTTACGGAAACTGGACTCCCCATAGGGCATCCGCTGACCTGATGAAATATGTCCCCTTTAAAACTAAAATTACACTGGTTGAGACAAAAACGCAAAAGGAGTATAACGTCATCAAATAGGAGGGTTGTGCGAGTGGACAACGACTGGTCTGCAAACAACCGGTCACGGGCGACATCAACCGCCAGGGTGTTGGGGACATTCGTAAATAAAGAAAGCACATCAAAGGATACCATAGCCTCGTGCGGTAGCAGGGTCTGAGTGCGTATAAGTTCAACAAAGTCACGGGAATTCCGGACGCTAAACTCATTGTTTCCCGTAAGAGGGCTCAGAATCATAACCAGATATTTGGAAAGGCTGTAAGTGGATGAACCAATAACATATACAATAGGGCATAGGGGGCAACCCTGTTTGTGAATTTTGGGGAGTCCATACATCTTGGGTGTCGCGGCGTCAAAGGAGAAGAGACGACGGTATAGGTCGTCACTGATGCGTCCTTTCTTTTTCAGCTCTCGAAGGTGGTCAGCTAACTCTCTTTCGGACTTAGCAGCGGGATCTCTTGATAGCCTCACGAAATAGCGACTGTCATTTATAACTTCATACATCTTCTTCATGTAGTCATCCCTATCAAGCACAACGGTTCCTTTTCCTTTGTCGGCCTTTCAAATCATGATGGAGCTGTCTGACTTCAACTCATTAAGAGCAATGCGTTCTTGTTGATCTAAATTTGACCCGGCCGGTTTCACATTGTTCGAAACACTGACAACGCGGCTTCTCGCGAGATTTACCCCTGTGACATCGTGCACATGTCTGAGTTTCTCTTCAATTTCAATTATGAAGTCAGGTTTTGGAACGTACCGTGGAGCAAGGGCATAGTCCAGTCCTTTGGATAGCAGAAATTGCAAGCCAGGGTTGGTAATAGTAACATAAAATACGTACGGCAGAACTCCCTGCCATAAATAAAATGATTTGGCTAACGCCAATTTAACGCGAAATAGGTGCAAAGAGTTTTGCGATAGGAAGCGTAAACCGAAAAAAAGGAAAAAAAAGAAAGAAAAACTGAAGGAAAGGAGAAATAAAAACAAAAATCTGGTGACGTGGCCAAAAAAAAATTCTGTTCATGTGATTTTTCTTGTTACGTGACCAAACAAAAAAAAAATAAAAAAAATAAACGAAATAAAAAAAAGAACACGAGAAAAAAAAACCAGCCCGGTTTCGAAGCTAGGCCCGCTTGATCGTGAAACTAGCGCGCTGTCCGTTGCGCCAACATAACTTTTTTTTTTCTTTCTTTATTGCAAGTTGCGCCAACATAACTCCGCCTGTAATGCTCACGCATTTTCCCATCATAGGAGAAAGCTTAGTTGCCTTCGTAGTTTTTCATGCATGTGTTATTTTTATTTGTGGCAAGAGTTCACGTCCAGAATGCTTTTAGAGTTTTCGAGCAAAACGAGTTTTCTTCATGCGAGTCACCTTCTAGAACCAGTAGACCGCACTGGGTCGTCCGGCTAATCAAGCAGCTTTTTTCAAATTCTCTAAAGTGCCCGTCCTCGGATCTGAGGTCGCCGTTTGACAAGCTTAACTTTCTTCCACCTTTTAGCCGGAACCCCTACGGCAGCTTTGTTCCGTCCCCACTCCCTCTCGAGAAGATGGCTCGCCCCGAGGCTAATCCCCATTCTCTAGACGCTCTTTCCACCCAACGATGGCCCCTTCCCTCCCCGTCCCCTAGCTTCGGGAGAGAAGGTTCTTCTCTGTAGAACGTCCCGTTTGTACAGCGGTCTTTAAAGTTCAGATTGTCCTGTCTGTATCGTCCCTTTTGTGTCTCCACTTTTTAATGTTGAAAAAGTGTCAACACGGTAAAATAGTACAATTTCCGGGATTTTATTTTCATTCCCCAAGTGTGATGCGGGAGCCGCGCCACGGAGCCCCGGTCGTTTCCGCTCTTTGTTATCGCTAGGATTTGACAGAGCTCAATCACAATGCAAGACACGCACAGAGCCACGCTCGCTTTTGCAATGCGCCGCCTAATAATGATATCTCTTGTGGAAACGTGCGTACATCCGTCTTGCGCAGTGTTAGCTCAATGGCAGCACTTTCTGTAAAGGCGGATTCACACCGGGGATGTAAGCAGTCGAGCGATCCAACTAAATCGCATCGCAAAAAAAAAAATAATAAATAAAAGTAATTAGTTGGTCAATTTGGCGTGCGCGATGAGCGAGTCCAACGCCTTCGTTGGCGATTCGCTTCTCAAAAACTCTCGTTCCGAACGCCGTTGGTTGGCTCGGCCTCTCCGCGACTAGAGTGCATCGTAAAAAGTCGGGTCAGCAAGCGACTGCTCAAAACCCGTCACGTTTTGCCCGCGATGGTCGCTTTTGCGATGAAAGTTATGGCGCGACTAGATCGCATCGCCGGTGTGAACGCGCCATAATGTCGAACCAGTCTCACGGCCCGCCCCGATATTGGCTTGTGTACCTACGCGCGAGTGCAACCTCTGGCACAATTTATTTGCGTTTGCAAAGCCTGCTCCAGCCGCGTCAAAACATTCAGCCAACCTTTGGACTGCAGAAATCAAGAGACACCAAAAATAGGATAAAGTTGCCAGCCGAATAAAACTTGATTTCCATTTAATTAAGATGAAGACCACCCGCGTACATCAAATATTTCATCAGCCGAACTCCAAGGCAGTAAGCCTAGTTCTGGCACTTGTTTGGCAACTTTGGCCCGCAGCTGCCAGATCACAGCCAAACTATCGGGAAGCGAAGCCTAACTTGGGCTCTCGTTTGGCGACTTGGGCCCAAAGATGCCAGATCTCAACCGAACTACAAGGTAGTAAGCCTAACTCTGGCACATTTGTGGCGACTTTGGCCCGATTGTGCCAGGTGACAGCCGAACTGTCAAAAAGTGAAGCCTAACTTTGGCATAAGTTTGGCGATTTTGGCCCGAAAATGCCAAAGCTCTGCCGAACTACAAGGTAGTAAGCCTAACTCTGGCACATCTCTGGCGATTTTGGCCCAAATGTGCCAGGTGACAGCCGAACTGTCAAAAAGTGAAGCCTAACTTTGGCATTAGTTCGGCGATTTTGGCCCAAAAATGCCAAAGCTCTGCCGAACTACCAGGTAGTAAGCCTAACTCTGGCACATCTGTGGCGATTTTGGCCCGAATGAGCCAGGTGATAGCCGAACTATCGAAAAGTGAAGCCTAACTTTGGCATTAGTTTGGCGATTTTGGCCCAAAAATGCCAAAGATCTGCCGAACTACAGGGTAGTAAGCCTAAATCTGGCATTTTTTAGGCGATTTGGGCCCGAAGATGCCAGACGACAGCCGAACTACCCGGCGGCGAAGCCTAAGTTTGGCACTTGTTCGGCGAATTAGGGCCAAGATACCCAGACTGTTGCCAAGGGCGGTCAGGTTTGGCACTACTTTGGCTTCTTCGGGCTTCTTAATGCCCTAAAGTGCCAGACGCAAGCCAAGTTTTGGCCCAGAACTCGGTGCTGCCTGGGTTTTTTCTTTCCTCGCAGAACTTCCTGCGCGTCTACGTTTCCTAGAGTAGAGGATCAATCTCTGTAATCTGCGGGGGAAGCTCGGCGAATGGCGAATCCGAATTATTGTTTCGCTCTAAAAATGATGTCTTTATGACGGACAGACAGCAGCCGTGTCATGCCCCTGAGTGTCCCCTCGGCGACTATTTTTCAGTCTAGACACATCAATGGCTTCGCCATTCGCCGAGCATCCTCCGTAGCTTACAGAACTGGCTCTCGAATTGCTTTGGGGAAACACAGACACACGGGAACTTTTTTCACCGAGGTATACATTTTGGACTGGTGTCGCCCACTGTTTATTTGTTTTACCTTTATCTTTAAAATATTGAAAAATGTCGACCAGTGCGTTTCCTCAACAGTTGTGCACCAGCTTTCTGTATATGTACATACGCATGTCAGTAAAGATATATGTAAATATTTCGTAATTATACTGCGTATTTTATGGTATGTTGAACAAGAGGGCGGGTAAACCACTTTTCTCCTGTGTCGCCAGCAATATGACGGCAGGAGGTTCGCTTGAAACAAGCAAATAGCAAGGCTTCTACGTATCTCAGATACTCTACTCAAGATACTGTAATTAAGATACTTTTGTCGGTATTTTGGTATCTTGAAGATACATTCGATTGAGAGTAATTAGCACTCTATCTTAACTACATTGCTTAGTATCTTCTACTCAGTATCTCAAATACCTTTTCCGGCGTACGAAGAAGTTTGTCCCCAAAGGGGAAGTACTAAGACTAAATGTTCTTTCTTTCTCCTTTGCACGTGTCTAGGGGGACAAATGAGGTGTACACTAGGAGGTCATCGAACGATATGCGTTTCAGCTAAGTTAATATAATCAAGATGCCCCCATTTTTTATTTAGTTGTAATAACTTCAGCTCGTCGCGCGCTTATAAAGTATCTTCGAAAGTAATTCAATTATTTTTCAAAGTATTTGCACTTTACTCAAAATAGTTTGGCGCAAAAGTAACTTGAATACTACTCTAAATACTTTCTCACTTGGGTATTTAGTATCTTGTCTTAAATACTTTTGTCGAGTATCTTGAACAACACTGCAAATCGTTGACACCTGCACCATTTGAAGTATAGATAAAATAATCGGTTCAGATCGCCTAGACGCTGCAAGCGAAAACCGCCTTGGTGTCGAAGCGCGAGGCAGTTGATCGGATTTGGTCGGACACAGTGGGTCTAACGAATACTGGCAAGTGGGTTCCTAGCGGGTTCCAGGAGGGTTGATGAGGTGATGATTTCAGCAATCCACCAGCCGGATTTCGGTGCCGCACGAATCATGACATGATAGTCAGCTCTATGTACGCGAAATCATTAAAACATCCACCAAGCAAAAAGTACAGTACATTTCATTCACATCCTTGAGTCTTATCAACGAGAAGAATTTAGCACTATGATTTCGTCTCGTCCTGCGATGGTCGTCAGCCGACGTCACGGCACGTTAGGTTCAATCGGGAGCCAGTCACGTAATGCATTACTTCGACGCGCGTATAAGAAAAGCACGCTAATGCACACGTGCCTATAACTGGTCTGTGATTGGACCTGGTGGGCCCTAACCTAGGTTGTAGATAGGGACTCTAACTTTCGGACAAATGCTATAAACTCCGTGAAACACTCGCCAGTAAAACTATCGCGAATTCGGATTTATCCGAACAACTCCGAATTCGACGGCTGTCAGTTGTAAAATCTTGAGCGATCCTGACCTTTTCCAGGGATCCGAGGACAAGTTTTGCAACCGTTTTTCTTTTATTTTCTTTTTTGTGTTTGTAAGCGTCAAAAGAAGCGTCTTTCTCCGCACATATTCCTTTGTTATCCTCGTGGGCAACAGGAATTCAATAATCAGTCAGACTTTCGAAGTATCCGCACGGAAAAGGCAGGACTCTGCCAAGGAATACGGATATTTTGAAGTAACTGACAGAGACATTGTATTGCCTTTGAGGCTTTATCATACAACTTGAAAGTTTAATGAAAGAAGGAAAAAAAAAAGAAAAAAAAAGAACACCCGGTTTATAAATTAACTTCTGGAGGGAATATGGTATCAAAAGGCTAGTTCGTTTCACCTTATGGGCGAGCGAAGCCAACGCTACAAGCGCGAGCATGCTGCTTGTAACAGCGCCTGTGGTGCACGTACGCACGTGCGAAGCCGGCACGCTCGGAGCCTTGGGCTCGCGCTTCTAGCTTTGACTTCGCTCGCACATGACGTGAAACGAAGTATATACACCGACACGCGGCTCCGACGCCGTCCCTCTGCGGTGGCGCTGCCTTGAGTACGGCGCACCACGCAGAGGCGGCTTCTCTTCAAAAACGAGACGCTGCGATTCCGCAGTGCCCACACCCGGTGTGGGCAAAGCAAAAACCGTGTTTGTAAACAGGGCGGTCTTCGCGCGCTCGTCTATAGCCAAAATTGCGGGCTCGCACCGAGAGATGCCAAAGCACGTATACGCTGCATAAACAAAAAAAAATAAAAAATAAAAAAAAAAAGGTCGGGCAGTGAAATCGCCGAGATGTCGCCACTCCGCACAAGCGAATGTGTACGAAGGCACCCTATTCACGGTGGCGAGACAAAAAAGAAAAGGAAAAAACGCCTGCTCCCCGCAAAATCAACCCGCAAAAGCCTGCCGGGTAAACGCGGGCGCAGACAACTGCAGGTCTTCCGCGCGCGCGGACGGATCTACTCACTCTTTCTCTCTCTCATTCTTTCTCTGCGTGTCTTTGTTTTTATTTATTTCCCCCTTCGTTACCTCTTCCTCGACCCTCCTTTGCCCCGGGTTCGTGGTATGTTCCGTTTCTCCTTACGATGGACCGCAGAGGACCCTACGAGCTACCGGAGCCAATCCAATGCCGCGTGAGTGTCACGTTAGCTTTAGGACAGACACAACGAAGCACGAGGCGCGTGGCACGTTCATATGCGCTGGATTGGCTGCTACGACTTGTAGCTCCAGTTCCGGTCCATCGTAAGGTGCGTGCAACGGCCAAGAAACTCGCTCCGCGAATGGGCACGTTGTTTGAAGCGAGGATCGGTCGGGCAACCACGCGCAGTACTCTCGGTTTGAAGATGCACTGCCGTTGTTCGTGGGAAAGAACGTCGTCCGTCGTCACGTACGGCGACGCGGGGCTTGCGTCCTTGCCGTCGCAATGTTTAATCTTCGTCTGGTTCTTGCAGAGCCCATCTGGCTCTTGCAGAGCATAACCAACGTGTGTGCTCTCAAAATAAACACCCAACTGTGTGGACAACAATCTAGACAAAGCGGCCCCTATATTTCGATCCGCTCCCCAATAGTCCAATTCACGAGACGCTCTCACTGTTCAGTAATTATTTCTAAGCCAGTTCATTCATGCTCTAACGAGTCGTAAAAATTCATCAGCCTTGCTCTTCCAAACGATAAAACGAATTCCGAGTAGGATAAATTTAAACTCGTTTCAAAGTACACTGCCAAGATAAAGCCGCCCATATTAATTGTCTCTAAAACAGCAGTTGCAACATGACCTGATGCCAGGCAGCAAGGACGTGTGCGGCAGCTGCTCCGATCCCTTCTTCGGAAGGCAGCAATATCTGCGTTGTTCGGGACCTTGCGAAGCGCGGTTCCACTGCAAGTGCATAGACGTGGTGGGAGATGACTACGAGTTCTTCATGGTCAACGGCTCAAGTACGTACAAGTGTCAAAATTGTACGAGGCGCAACGGCGCTCAAGATGTCGCCGTGCGTGCTGAAGATTCTGCCACCGATTCGCCCACTCTGAGCGACATTGGAATTCAAACTGTTCCGACGGTTGAAAGCTGTGGCGCGTACGGCTCAAGTACGTACAAGTGTCAAAATTGTACGAGGCGCAACGGCGCTCAAGATGTCGCCATGCGTGCTGAAGATTCTGCCACCGATTCGCCCACTCTGAGCGACATTGGAATTCAAACTGTTCCGACGGTTGAAAGCTGTGGCGCGTGCGGCTGTGTCAGCAGGTTAGTCGCGGATTTGTGTGGAAAGATTGACGCTCTTGTGAAAGAAGTTACGTTTCTCAGGGCGGATAACGCGTCCTTGCAGATCCATCTCGCAAGGAACACGGAACTGCTGCGCCGCTTGACCACCCAAGACGTCACACCACCACTGGTTTCCCAACAAACCCGTGGCGCCGCAAGTTTTGCTGATGCCGCCCGCAAAGATTCGACTAGCATCGCTGCTTTACAGGGCGCTCGCGATAAACCAGGAAGCCAGAACGGACACACAGAACGGGTAGGACTGCACAGGTTCGTTGCGTGGCAACGAACCTGTGCAGTCCTACCCGACCGCTTCAACCATCAATCGACCATCGCGCCAAACGACCGAGGATACTGCAGCAACAGATGCTGATGGATTCACACTTGTTCAACGAAAGCGGAGGGTCAAGCCTTCTTCGGGATCGTGTACAAACAGTAAGCCGGCTTCCGTTCCAAGGCCGCAAAGGCGTAAAGCACTCTTTGTTTCACGCCTTCACCCAACTACCGTGTGTAGTGATGTTGAGGCAGTGCTTGCTCCCATCTTAGAGGATAAGTCATTTAAGTGTACTCAATTGAAAGCCAAACATGACAGCTACTCGTCGTTTCACATCTCTGTAAATGAGGAGGATTTTGAAAAGATCATTACTGATGACGTTTGGCCCATGGGTTCGTTCTTCAGACAATTTTTTGGGCCATTACGGGTTGATGAAGACACTCCAGCTGCAGTGCCGTCCTAACAAAAAAAAAAAGTGTTCTTTCTTTATGAAGTGTTCTGTATTCTATCAAAACGTTCGTGGACTACGTACTAAGGCCAATACATGTTTTACAAATGTTGCAGTGAGTGATTACGACATAATTTCATTAAGCGAAACATGGTTGAACTGCTCTTTTTCATCATCTGATTACTTTCCTCCAGCATATACTGTATTTCGTAGGGATCGGAATTATAAAGGCATGTCGGCGAACTTCGGGGGTGGTGTACTCATTGCTGTTAAAAAACATTTGCAGGCTGTACGGAGATTTGACCTTGAATTTAGCGGTGAATCTGTCTGGGTGGAAATAACTTTTGCCGGCTCCAACTTGCTCATTGGCACGTTTTACTTCCCGCCGAGCCTTGATGTCACCGGATTTTCGGAACAAATGAACCTGCTTTGTGATCAATTAGACGTCGACAAATACCGTATTCTTATTCTAGGAGATTTTAATGTCCCTGATATAAACTGGAATTTAGAGCACCCTTTCTCATCTTCTGGTTGTGTAACATCTAAGGAGAATACACTACTCTATTCTGTGAACTATCTAGGATTGAATCAGTTAAATAGTTTTCAGAACCCGGCGGGAAACGTACTGGACCTCGCTTTAGTGAACTTTCATGTTCATACCCTCGTACCGGTCTCTAAGCCCCTTGTTCCTCCCGATGAGTGGCATGTTCCCTTCTCCGCTTCCTTCAACGCTTCCTTCAGGACATCAAAGCATACAAGCTATGAATCATTCGCTTTTAATAGGGGTAATTATCTTGGCCTTCTCAGATTTTTAGATAGCGTTGATTGGGCACCAGTATATGAAACAACCGATGTAAATTGCGCTGTTGAGTTACTTACTAACTGTATTACGAACGCCATCGAAATGTTTGTTCCAAAAAAGTGTCGTCACTCATCCCGCTATCCTCATTGGTTTTCGCACGAGCTTAGGTCCGAGCTTAGAAAAAAACTGCACTACCATAGGAAATATAAGGTTAAACAAACACAGTTTTGGTATAATAAGTTTTCCAAATCACGAGCGTTAGCTAAAGTGTTAATCAAGAGGGACAAAGAATCTTATCGAGAGTCAGTTGAACGCAGCTTAAACCGCGACCCCAAGTATTTCTGGCGGTATGTCAATGATCGCATGACCACGTCCTCTCCTGCGATAAGCCTATGTGACGCATCTGGTAAAGTGCTGAATGAACCTGCATGTGTGTCAAACGCATTCGCTGATTATTTCGAATCTGTCTACTCTTCAAACCAAGCTACGCCATGCACGCCAGATGATAGTAGCAATTTTAATGATAACCTCTCGATAACGTCTTTTCAAAGCGCTGAAATCGAGATTGCGATAAAAAGACTAAAACCCAAGATATCAATGGCATTTGATGGCATCCCAAGCTTTATTGTTAAAGGTTGTTCCTCCATTTTTACGCCGATATTAACTCATATTTTCAACTTGTCTCTGTCAAGTTTTACTTTTCCTGAGCTTTGGAAAAATTCGGTCATTGTGCCTGTTCACAAAGGTGGCAAGACCGATGACGTAAAGAATTACAGGTCGGTATCCTTGCTTTGTGCATTTTCGAAAGTTTATGAAATCGTTTTGTTTGAACATTTGTCACAATTTTTTAAACGTAAAATTAGCATTTCACAACACGGTTTCTTCTCTGGCAGGTCTGTAGAGACCAATCTAGTATCATTTGTAAACTTCGTTTCGCCGATTACCAATCAGCGTGGGCAGGTAGACGCCGTATACTTTGATCTATCGAAAGCGTTTGACTTGGTTAATCATTCAATTCTTGTCCATAAATTGGGGACATATGGAGTCAATAACCAGCTTTGCAAATTTTTTTTGAACTATCTGATGGAAAGAAAAAACTTCGTTCGTATAATGGGACATCATTCTAAACCTTATGTGTCATTTTCGGGTGTGCCACAGGGGTCCATACTAGGACCAATTTTATTCAATGTCTTTATAAATGATCTTGGTTCTTGTGTCCGCCATTCACATATTTTGCAATATGCTGACGACATCAAATTGTTTAGGCAGGTCTCATCCATCTATGACTGTGAAATGATACTGGAGGATGTTAATGCTGTGCATCCTTGGTGTTGCCGCAATTTGTTAACACTAAATCCTAAAAAAACTGTAGTTATGTCCTTTTCTAAGAAACTGGAAATTGTAAGCTTTTGTTATTATCTTGAGAACCTACCTCTGCGTAGGGTTGAATGCACAAGAGATCTAGGAGTATATATTGATTCATCTTTGTCATTCAATGAACATGTTTCCAACATCACAAATGCTGCCTATCGGACGCTAGGTGTTATTTCGAGAATAACACGTGAATTCCCTTCGTCAGCTTGCATATTCATTTTGTATTTTTCATTAATACGTAGCAAGCTTGAGTTTAGTTCTGTTGTTTGGAATTGTATTGGTAATGCAAACCAAGCAAAAATCGAAAACGTGCAGAGACGTTTCTTCCGTATAGTATATGATCGCTATATTGGCCGCAGTGTTTATTATGAGTATAACAGGCTTTTACGACGATGTGATTGTACCACACTAAGCTCGAGAAGACTTGAGCGCGATCTAGTTTTTTTGTATAAATGCGTTCATGGTTGCATTGACTGTTCGACCCTTACATCAGCTATTAGCATATATGTACCGCGAGTGCTTTTGAGGGTTAATCCCACTTTCTCAGTTCAAAAAATCAACCTCTCCAGTCCCATGAACCGCATCCAACATTTTTATAACAGGTTCAGTACAACCAGCATCGACATCGACATTTTCAACTCAAGTGTTCAAGCGTTTAGGTGTTCTCTGGCTGATATTTAACTGTTACCTATTTCCTGTTCCCCCATAATACATATTAGCTGTTGCATGTGCTGTTGATTTCTTATGTGTGTTTCTTTTGACTCTGTGCATCATTACATAGGCTACTCGCCGTTCATGAGCACGAAAAATAAATGAATGAATGAATGAATGAATGAATGAATGAATGACGAATCACGGAATTAACTCGAGATATTTAGCACATCTTAGTTCAGCGGCTCTCAAACTGTGGTCCGCGGCGACGGTTGAAGGGGTCCCGGCTGATTCGAGGATCACCCTGTATATGTGTTCATGTGAGTAAAAACAGCGGCGCACAGACACAACTAAAGGGAAGAAAATTAAAACAAATGCAAATTTAATAATTCGAGCAAAATAAGCGAAATTGCACTGAACGTATGGTTGAATGCACTGACCGTGGATTCAAATAAACACTTGTCAACTACAAACACATGGGACACGAGGCGACAAAGACAATCACAAGACATTACTTCGAAATCCGTCTTTACAAGTGGACCGGCGTGGAGAGTTCGCCAGTAGCACTGTCAATATATAATAAATATTTTTTTAATTACACAATATATTTCTCGCGATACTGTATTACATAAATGACATTGATAAAACACTATCAAATGATCTGTGCCGCGAGAGGCGCTCCGGAATATTATTTCTCACTATAAACATTGTGTTTGCAATTAACACGCTATTTATTTTGTACGATGTGTTAGCGAGTGATTGCTTTATTCAACTATGCAGAAATAGCGGTACTGCGATTCCCGTGGCCAAACGAGCCAATTATGTTTTGGCCATAAAAAAACTGAAAACCTAGATACTTAAAATCCCTTTGGGTTTTAGCAATACGTCCAAATTTATTTACCGTCTAATGACTTTAAATATAGAATTGCAACACGAGCTATAAACTTGCTCGTGGGAAACTTGATTAGCAGATTTTAGTTATTTACCCAGCCAGCTTATCGCTACAATGATCTCCCATGTAATGTTCGCCGAGCCCCCTAAAGGCACAGTGAATACGGCACTAAGGTAAATGCCTCCCCCTCTTTTAAAAGAAAAAACACGTTCCAGTTAAGTAAAAACAACACTGTATATTAGGTACTTTAAAAATAAATACATAATCGAATACATATATGACAAACTACCGGCATATACCTTCGTTACTTCATCACAACTAGCCACCAGCACTGCACAACAAAGTATTTTTATACAATTTTTCACGACACTGATTGTTTCTTATAGTATTTCATAGACAATTTGTAATGATTGGCGACCGGGCAGTATTTCATGACTTGAGAACATATCTTCCGATAGTCCTGATCCCCACACGTTCTGTTCCTCGGAAGACTTCGTAGAAGGTTGAGCACTATCGTGTAGTTCGTTCCACACTGCAGCAGAATCGTTCAATCTAAAAAATAAAAACAGAGAAAAACACCATGAACGGTTATAGGGTCTAGTCACGTGCTGAGTCATCGCCCACAAACATGACCACCAAACGATAAAGCAAAACTGATTCGGGAGAGTTGTGAAAATTGAAAGACAAAGCAAACTCGCGAATGGGATAACTGCTTTTGCCTTCGGTGGCCATACTTCTGTGTTGTGACTCGGCATCAAAAGGCAGTCTGATGTCATATAAATACTTGTAACCTCCTTGCCTACTAGCCCCGAGAACGAACGCAAGCGTCGCTATTGTTCGAGGCGTTCGAGATCGTTTCATAGCTCACAAGGAAAGGGTACAGAGGGTTTAATCGCAAAAGATTACAATCGCACGAATAGAAATATAAAAAATGGCGCTAAACATAAAGCAAAAAGTTACGGTGAAGTTATCAGCGGCCAATCACCAACCGTCCGCAACGTGAGTACTAAAGGTTTCGCGAACCAGCCGACGTTCGAGTTCGACCAGGTTCGAGCTTCTCGAACCTTTCCCGCAAAGTCCGACAACGTGCGTACTTGGGCACACGTACGCCCAAGTATGCATGCGCCCACTCAAACACGCACGAATTAGGCACTCATACGCATGCGCGAACACAGATACGCGGATGCATGCGCAGGCACGGATGCAAATTCACGTACACACGCACAAGCACACCCGCGCACACGTACGCACGAATTACACACGCACGTGCACGCGCACACTCGCACAGGCACGCGCACTTATGAGCAGGCAAACGCCCACGTGTGCAAACGCGCACGCAGATGCACGTATAACACGCACACAGATACGCGGGTATATATACTCACGCGTAGGCATGAAAACACGCATGTGCACGGGGGGCACGCACATAAGCATCCTCGCTCATGCAGGCGCACACGCAAGCAGACACGGACGCGCAATTACGTTCGCAAGCGCGAGCACGCACATAATAGAAAAACTAGACGAAACGTCACAAGGTGTATCGATGAAACGAACGCCGGCTATTTCCGATGGAACGATTTATCCTTGAAAAAGTGCAGCTTCGAAGAAACGAGCTGTCTAAAACGTCGTCTGACGAACTGACTGCATGGCACCGCGTATATTCGGAATGCATAGTACATAAAACAGCGGTCACTAAAACAGACACACAAAAAGCATAACTGTTTCCAGTGCTTCGTGAGAAATCGTCACCCCAGTTGCCGAAACAAATCTTGCATTCACAGAAATACACATACAACAGAGAGGGATTCTAACCACGGTCATCTCACCATAAAAATAAACTACGCATTGCCAAATGCTCAGCGTCCGCCCAAATGTAGCCTAGCGACAGAGACTAATGTATTTTCGTGGCGAGAAAAACATGCTTCGGATTTCTTTCGAACGCACTCTAAAGAAATGTATATTATATCTACGATCAAAATTTGCGCCCCTTTTAGAGGAAGAAATGTAGTACTTACCGTACCAGAAGGAGCGTCGTTCTTGTGCCTGTACGATCGCTTTGATCACGCACAGTCTGCAACGACGGCAACAAGCGGATAGCCTTCGGCATCGATCTCGCCAGATTCCTTCGCGCGCCTCGCTTCTTCCACTCCGGCCTGTTGCATGGCTTCCCAAGCGGCATCTTCAACACCCCGAGTCAATTCGTTCTCGCAGCACTACGACACGATGACTCAACCTCACCATCCATAGTTTCAGCAGAGGGTCGCTTACGCGCAAACTCTATTTGCGACTTCGAGACCTTTCGCTTGCCATATTTATACCTCTTTGGACCCATAGCTGCGAGGACGCCCTTTCTAGTTATGAAAACACGCACAGCCATCCGCCTGACACCCCACTCCGAGAAACAAAACCACTCTGTCTGGACGGGTCTTGCCGTCTCTGGACCACCACAAGCGCGTTACTGAAGAGCGCATGCGCGCGGAGTAATACAAAATCAGAGCAGCGTGCGTGGCGAAATGGTGGCGCCCTCACGCGGCGCTCGTCGAACTAGTCTTGACCGTCCAAACGAGGAAAACAAGCCACAACACCTTGGTTCAGTTTTTTCGATGTAGTTAAAGAACGGATGTACTTACAGCTATAATTTTAATATAATTTAATTCCGTGTTAAATTCCGCAGATATCCCACAAGACACATTTGTAGTTAAAAATTCACAGATTTTTAAAAACGCGTTCTAACGTAAACATGTCAAAACAGCCAATTCCGACCGATTTCACGATTTAATATAAAATATAATAAATTTTTGTATGAAAATTATGCTCTGTGGGATAGTTGGACAAAGAATCAATCTTTTTATAGCAAAAAAGTTTGAAAAAATCGGTGTAACGGTTATTAAATGAGAATTTTCGTAAAATGGCAGAAACTCGCGTGTATTCTCTATGGGGCTTGGAGGAGCGCTCCCTCTTAAGAGGACCCTATTGCCCTCGGATGGCTATATAACATGGGCTCAGGGAGCCCGACGTCGTTGATTGCCGAACAACCAGTTGACAATGCTGCCTGTATATTCACTGTACATAAAAGTTATTCTTTAATAATCCCGCTCAGGACTGTTCCCTCCGGGGTATGCATTTAGCGAGCCACAGCCCCGACTCCCGCTTCTGCACCTAAAAATCCTCCCCCCCCCCCCCCCCAAATTGCAACAATACCTCGTGTTTTCTTGCATCCCAATATGTTTGAAGAGCAGGCGTTGTGCCGAAAATAATTTTCCGCAAATGTTCTGAATAATTTATTTATTGATTGATCCTTTGGGAGGGAGGATGGCACAAGGCCGCTGTGGGGGGTAAGGGGGTTGAGGGAGGGGGGGAGCGTCTGGCTTCTACGGAAGTGGCACCAGTTCCGCCGTCTTTGGTCTTCGGTGTCTCCTCCAGCACCTAAGTATTGCAGGGCATCCTGGAGCAGTCGAAAGGAAAAAGTTAATCAGCCTACACTATCCTAGTCAGACCACTACCGGTAACAAAAGTGGCGAGAAGGTACCTACGGGCAGGTTGATCGAAGAGGTGTTGAATGAGGGTTGTATGGTTGGAACGGAGGATGTGTACAATCGTGTCCCGGGCGGTCGTGAATGAGGAGCAATCCCATATAAGATGAAGGAGGTCTGCTTTCGCTGTCTTCTGACAGTGAGGGCAGCTCTGGGGAATAGGGAGGTCGATAGGGAGCCATTTTTGAATAATATGTGGTGTGTGCAGCGTTAGTTATGATTATGTTAAGAAATACTTCTTGTGCGCGCGCGTTTTTCGGTGGTGGAGAAAAGGGTTTCGGGTGTCGCCCTTTGGAGGCGATTCTTACTATCCTTGCGGATACGCGTACGTAGATAGTGAAGAAAACTCCGAGGGCGTCATCAAGGTCAAATGGGGATTTGCGAAGGGGATGTGTGAGGAGGGTGGGGTTCTTAATGATAAAAGATTTATTTATACTATTTTTCATATTATTACATAAATACGTCTGAAATACTGCTTGCACATATGGAAAACGAGTCGTCTTCATTACAATCCAGTCCTACACTCAACACCTCTAAAACACAGATATTTTTTAACGAACAAAATGTTAGAGCGCAAACAAGCTGGTGAAGGTTTAACATTTTAGACTAAACACCGGGACTAAGGGGCAGAAGGACAACGCAACACCAAGTCTCAACTCCATAACTCACCCGAGGAAGGGGTTGTGCTTGGTAACGGTGGTCTTCGGGTGACAACATCCTTCGGGCTGATGGTGTATCCGTGGGCGAGGGGTGGCATGTAGGCCACCTCGGCCTACGTGCCACCTCACGCCACACTATGGTGGCCACGGGGACATAAACCACGGCAGAGGGGACTTTGTGTTGTGCTGTCCTTCTGCCCCCTAGTCTCGGCGTTTGTGTAAGACGTACAAAACATATATTTTTTGTACACATGGAAATAAGTTCAGCGGTACGAGAACGCTTAAATCTCGCTAGGAGCACCCTACGCAGCCTACAGTCGTCTCATTCGATGCGCCCATGAGATGTTGGTATCGAGGAAGTTCCAATGTTGCCGGTAAATTATTTTCGCCTGCTGATCGCTCTCAAGGCCTGAACAAAATAACGCAACAAGCAATCCACAGAAGAGAAAAAAAGTATTGGGCGAGATTTTTGTTTTTGAAATTTGCGATCATACATCATTACGGCACGTTCCAGTGTATAAACGAAGCCGCCTATGAATGTCCTCCCATGACAGGTCACTGGCACAGTCTTCACTCGAGCGAGTCACTGGAAAGATCTCCAATCACAGAGAGCATGAACACATCCATGAATACACTTAGTGTCCGCAGCGATTTCGGGAACGACCGCCAGCAGCCATCTAAGCACATCCATTACTACAGAATGCAAAGAGCTATAAATGTAACACAAATATATATATATAGTTAGAGATGTATAGATATATT
Organism: Ixodes scapularis; assembly: GCF_016920785.2. Lineage (NCBI taxonomy): Eukaryota > Metazoa > Arthropoda > Arachnida > Ixodida > Ixodidae > Ixodes > Ixodes scapularis. The sequence continues at coordinate 37,631,344 of NW_024609881.1, read as the reverse complement.
TTTCTATATGAACAGGCGTGGAATTTAGAAAAATTATAAATGAATAATCTTAGAATATAATCCTGCGGTCCGTTATCTTCTGAGCTTTTATTTTTGGATCAATCATCTTAGACTAGGCAACTAAGAGCCATCTTCAAACGAGAATCGTACGGCGATTCGAAGGCTGTTCTCTCCCATTAGAACTATGCAACGCTTCCTGAGCGTCTACTCTGCAGTATAACGTTCTCAGCAGACCATCAAACATGATGCATCGTGTCCTTCCACATCGCCCTCATGCCCTGCCTCGTCCTGCTGGCGGAGGGCTGCCAGGCCGGCTACGTAGCACCACACATCCACCCCTTTGCCGCGGTCCGTGTACCCGCGGCAACCACAATGTGGCGTGGGGTGACACGTCCCTTAGCGAAAAACCGGGGCTCTTAAAATATACTATAATTGCACTTTCAAAAGTATTCTTGATGCTCTAAATTGGCCGGTTTTTAGTATACTTCTGACGCACTTTAAAAGTAACATTTTGCCATCCTTTTTGGGATACATATAAGCATACCGGTAAGAGGCGTTTTAGTATACTTCTTACGCACTTAGAAGTAACATTTCGCCATCCTTTTAGGATACATTTTCTAGCATACTTTAAGCGACATTTTAGTATGCATTTAGGCACTCTTTAAGTGCAATTATGAGCAGCATTTTAGTATGTTTTTGCGCTGGCCTTTAGTATTATAAAGTGTACCCAGGATTAACCTTGGAAGGAGGCTTCCAAACATAAACGGGGATATACTTAATAGAACTTTTAAAACATTTCACGAATTTATTTCTGACCAATTCCAGATAGGATATGTAGAAAATTATATTGGTTTAGCAATTGCAATGGTTTACACTTATCGAAACTACAATGCATTACGTTACAGGCTTTACTGTAGACGAAGAGTTTAATGTGAGGACAGATTAAAGTAAGACTTTTTATTAAACCAACATTTTTCAATAGTACGAACACCTGTTGCCTACAACAAACACACTTACAATGGAACAAAAATACTTTTACTGACTTACAAATATCACAGATGCACTTAAAGCTTTAAACATGCTATTATTAGAAGAACAAAATAATTACAAACTATCATGCTGAAGAAAAACGAGTAAAAAGTATTGCACCTGTTAAAATAAAACCTACAATATTTATCATCTACCGTGACTGAAGCTAAATTAATGAAGAAAAAGTTAATGCACTTGTTAAATAAAATCTAAAATATGGATCGCTAATCAGATTGGAGAAAAAAAAAGCCAGTGCACTAAATGAATGAACATGAAATCTAATTTTTTCTCCCATTCTGCTGTTTTCTTCTGTGTGTTGGAGACTCTCTTGTGAGTGTAGGGACCATTGCTGCACTTCCTTCGCAGCTATCCTTTCACGGACTTCCGAGTTTCCCCAGGGAATTAGGCAATAACAAAAGCTGAAGAGAAAAGACAATTAAGAAACTTGCATTAAAACTCCATATTAAACTCCATTAAAACTTCATTAAACTTCATGTCCACATCATTTTAGCAAATTTCACAAAGAGAAGCCAACAACAAAAAGTTAATCACCTAACTATATTGAGCACGGGGACCAATGACTAGGTTTATTGGCAACTGCAAAATATTGCTGTTGGGAGATAATCTAAAACAAGGCATTTCGTCAATTTGCAATGCATTAAAGGGATCATAAACAATTTTACTGTGGAAAGAGTCTCGAGCTCGTTACTTTTATTTCTTTTATCTTATCATAAGTATGACTAAACCACACCATGATCCCTCGAAAGTGCGCTCCGTAATCAGTTGGGAAAAGAAAGTTTCATTTACCATCATGCAGCTCATGGTGGCCACATGAACTACTGGCGTGGCGCCAATAGTGGTTGAGTTTGCGAGGTGAGCAGGTATCTGCCCAATTTGAAGGTAAGGTTTTTATAAATGTTGTCATTCACTCATTTGCCCCCCCCCCCTTCATGTCACACGCACGTGACCTGGAAAGGACTTGAAAAATTCAAGGGCCCCCCAAACTTGAGTCTATTTAATTTTTTAATAAAACTAGTGCACCTTGGCAAAAATTGTTTTCTGATCTTCAATGCACATGTGACGGTGAGCCACTGCCGCACTTCCTTAGCCGAAGCCTGAAAGCTATTTTATAACCCCTTTAAAAGCCTGAAAACATAACATTCTTTGCGGCAGGGACTCTCAAACGTTTTGATATCAGCGAACAAACATTTATTGTTATTGTTAGCCGAGGAGCCCCTTCCACTTTTGGCATTGTTGCAATCGAACAGTTCAGAAGCCTAGAGGCCTTGTAAACAATAATGCATATCTAAGGAGTGTATGAAAATGGTGTAGGAACGACTGAGGAAGTTCAGGGGTTGAGAGAACCCTAAGGATACTGTACTAGGAACGCTGTTTGAGAACATGTGTTTAAGGATATTTGGCTAGAAAGTCGGAGATAGCGTAGGCTAGACAATAATTTTAAACACACAGCTGACCACATTTTTTTAATTCTGACTCTGCTGTCTATTTTATGTTACAATTCAGGGTTTACTGATGCAAAACCAACTGAGGCCATACTACTATACCAAACAATTACTTTAAAATAACTGAACAAGCTGAAGGTTTTGAAACGGTCAGCAGCCTAAAGCTCGGGTAAGATGTCAGCTGTCTTCAGAAAATTGTGCATAAAAGTAAACAAAACTGAAGGTTCATTAAGTTTAATCGCTGATATGCATCGGCGATCAAAATTAAGTAGAAGGAACATCACAGTGAATTTTAATCTAGGCGAAAATTAAAGTATGCTAAAACTGGGGCGGATTATTGGAAACCGGAGGTGCAGCGCAAGACGTAAGGACACAAAAAGACAAATACCTTAAAATAAGCAACAAAAAAAAAAAAAAAAAAACATCCATGAGCAGCGAAACACAATTCCAATGGTAACCAGACAAAAGCTCACCCGACAGACACTCACCGAACAAAAGCTCACCCGTTTTTTTTTTGGAGACCCGGACAAGAGCTCACCTTTTTTTGGCTGCCCGGTGAATCACGAGTTGGGCTAAAGTGCGGACGCAATGAACATTGCAATATTTTTTAGAAGAAGTGGTACCCCATCTCATGCAACGGTTTCGGCAGGTGAGCCATAACAGGCACAGAAGGAACGATTTGGGACCAAAATTTAAGTCACCAAACTGAGTGGAGCTGAAGCTGATAAGATCAACCTGGGTTGACTCAAGGTATGCAAGAACCGTCTGGAAAATGTTTGCAAGGTGTTCCAGGTTCACCGAGATCTACCAAGACTGCTGGAGGCAGTAGGGGACTGCATTTGATTCTAACCAATCGATAAATAAACTTGCTTCCACTCTAATCAACAAATCATGTGCCTGTCAGATTTAATTAATCGTTGTGTTTTAGTGTCGCACTCATGCACCTAAGTTGTCTGCGCTCATGTTAAGACCAACAAGAAATTTTCACCTGTGAGCTTTTTACCGGTGAGCTTTTGTCCAGCATTCAAGCCCAATATATCTCAAGAGTAGACTTAGCATGTGTTCATGTTAAGTTTGATTGCAATAGTCCCTTGCCATTTTTTCTTCACGGCAACTTACTCACCTAGCAAGTCCTTAACTCCCTCTTTAAGAAGCTTTCCCTTCATTGACGACCCAGGAAGGCAGCAGTTTGTCAGGGCCTTGGTTCCAAATACCATGTCCGCGAGTTCCTGGGCGTAAATAGACGGCTGCTTCGTGTCCACATGCTTCAACTGCGCTTCAGGAACCGGAATGTCTCCGAAGGTTATGTGAAAAATAAAAGTAGAACCAAATACGGTGATTACATTCATATGAATGCCTTTCAGAGAAGCGCGTGTGCACGAATGGCTGGGACATACTGGTGGTTAGGAAGTGTTTGATGAACACATATAGTCAATAGTAAATTGGTTAATTAGGCTAGTTTATTAATTGTATTAGAGGTGTTTAAAGGCACCGAAAACAACAACGACAGACGAAGGTGGACACCACAAGGTACATTCGCAACTGTTGTTTATTTTGAAACAACATTTACTATATAGGGTCCACCGGCCAGCCTAGTCATCATCACTTCGGTGCAAAGCAATTTTCTTTAATAGGGCGATTGATGCCTCAGTTACACACTCTTTTTCATTTTCCCAAATTTCATATGCCTCATGCAGTTCTCTGCTTGTTTCGTCATTGTATCTGCAAGAATCTTAACATAATGCAATACCCGAGAACAGGAGCATCTGCTGCAGTGAATGGCGAGGCTAGCTCGCGTGGCAGCCGCGTGCTCACCGGCACGGTCATTCACACACCTGCCCATCCGGTCATTATACACTGCTCCCCGCATTAGCGGTATCTGATACACAATGCCCAAGGCACTCACAGCAATTTTATCTTTGTGATTTATTCCGGGCCTGTGGATTCTGTGGCAGAACCGAGCCATTTTATTGTGTGCCGTACCGCTGACAGCTTCCTTGAATAGTGTGACAGTGAGTGTAAGCATGGTACAAGATCTGGTCTCACAATGGGAATCTCACGAGCGGGTTTGTTTATGTCCCAACCTTTTTAACAGGCGTTTGGCGACCTGATTTATACACATCTGCAGGTAGCCTTGCTTCTGCATAAACAAACCCACTCGTGAGAGGTCCAATGTATGACTAGCTGTGATACTATACTTACACTCAGTGTCACACAATTAAGGGAAGTCGGTCAGCGCTACCGCATTCCCGTGGTGTTCTTGGCACACAATAAGATGGCTCTGCTCTGCCACAGAAACAACAACCAGAGCAGCCGCCTGATCCTTGCAACCTAAAACACAAGAATACATTTGTTGAGTGCGCCTTAGGCATTGTGTATCTGATACCACTATTGTGAGGAACAGTGTATAATGGCCAAATGGGCAGGTGTATGAATGACCGTCCCCGTGAGCACGCGGCTGCCACGCGAGCTAGCCTGTCTGGTCACCTCGCTATTTATTGCAAGAGACGCCCCTGTTCCTTGGTGTTGCACAATGTTAAGATCCTTGACAGATACAATGAGGAAACAAGCAGAGAACTGCATGAAGAATGTGATATTTAGGAAAAAGGAAGAGTGTGTAAGTGAGGCATCAAACGCCCTATTAAACGAAATAGCTTTGCGCGAAGTGATGATGACTAGACTGGCCGATGGACCTGTGTAGTAAATGCTCTTTCAAAAAAACAACAACATCAGTTGCGAGTGTGCAAAAAACTAAGACGAAGGTAGACAATTGTCTACCTTCGCCAATCTTTTTGTTGTTTTCGGCGCTTTTACACCTCTAATAGCTAATAGTAATGAATATCCCTAACCTTAGGAGTACTTGCAAGTGGACTGTAGTATGTGCCTCCAACTATAATTACGCTTCTCCATTCTGACTGCAGCTTGCGGAAGTTCCGACTTGGCAATCTTGCAGCATGCAGCAGTCGACTGGGGAATAGAGCACTGCACGGGCCGGAATTTCTAGGCCCGGCCCGACCCGGCCCGGTAGAGACACGGCCCGGGCCCGGCCCTAGCCCGAGAGAATTTTTAATTTCTAGGCCTGGCCCGACCCGGCCCGGAAGAGACACGGCCCGGGCCCGGCCCGAGCCCGACTGAATTGTTAATTTCTAGGCTCCGCCCGACCCGGCCCGATGACTGTAGCCCGAAACAACCCATTCCCGTTTGAACCCGCGTCCTGTTTCGACCCGTTCCCGAAACGAGCTCCCCATTTGAACCCGTCCTGTTTCGACCCATTCTTTAAACACCCTTCCCATATGAGCCCGTCCCGTTTCGACCAGTTCCCTAAACGCCCTTCTCGTTTGAATTTGTCCTGTTTCGACGCATTCCCTAAACACCCTTCTTATTTGAACCAGTTTCCGAAACACTCTCTGCGTTTGAACGCGTCCCGTTTCAACCTACTTTTATAAGGCCCTGCACATCGCAACCTCTTCGCAAAAAGTCTCCTTCATTCTAAGCCTGGTCTGCACACCTTTTCTGTTTAAGAATATGTTCTGAAGTAGCTTTACATGTCAACGCGTTCTTAAAATATACAACCCTTTTAGGCAAGCTTAAGTTTAATATATTCCTAGTTAACCATTAAAACGTTTTTTTTCAAGATGGTTCCCAAAACCTGTAAGCGCGGAACGGACTATGTACACTGCGCAACACTGATACCGTGAACACGACGATGGCTCTTTTTTCGAATTTTACTTCGAAATGGTGTTAGCAGGCACCAAAGTATACCACTTAGGTCTGTGGCCCAGATGAGCACTTCTAAAGACACTAATGGTTTTGAAAACAGCGTTTTGATTCTATGAGATAAACATAAAAACACGACGATCGCTTGTTCGCGCTAATATTGTGTCGCGCTCTGTGCAATAAGGGAGTTTTAGAATAACGTACTCAAGCACTTTGGGCCAGCTAAAATTAGCATCGCCATAGGTTTTACATCGCAACGCTATTTTTACAGTACCCAAAGCGCTTGCGTACGTTTTTCTAAATCTTCCTAATAGTGAACTAGATATTTTTGAGAGCGATGAATCAGACAGGTTGGCAAGCATATGACTCGAACTTTATTTTGTTTACAATTTATAACCCAACCCTTGCTCACACAAAAAAAGCTTGAAGGCTGTCTAGCTTCAAGACGTATTTTAGTTATTATTTTTAACGACGCTGTAGTGAATTTGCACTTCACTTTTTTTTGTATTCAATGAACCTAAAAGATTAATGAGCAAACTTCTTGCTATAAACAACAATTTATGATTTACGGTACAAGATTGCCCAGGCACGGCACGGGCCGGCCCGGGCCGGCCCGGGCCAGCGCGGCCCGAGAACTTTTTTGTTCAAGCCCGAGCCCGGTCCGGGCCCGAGAAAATACATGCTAGCCGGCCCGAGCCCGGCCCGCGGGCCGGGCCGGGCTAGGGCTTTCGGGCTGGCCCGGGCCCGTGCAGTGCTCTACTGGGAAAGTATTATCAAAGCTGAAGAAAACATCCGCTGTAGAGCACATTCAGGGCTTGATCTGCGTCGTTTATTGAAGTAGTATCCTGTTTGTTTCTTTTTTTATATTGAAAATGCTAGTCCTCAAAGGCAATCCCCAGACATTTTTAAGAAACTTCTACACATTATGCGGTCGAGCATGAAATGTGTCCCACAGTGGCTACAGTAAAACCTCAATTATGCGTCCCCGGTTTACGCACAACTGCACGAGTCAGCAGAAACTCACTGATTTCTGTTGAAGTTCCACGGTGATAATAACGATTGATTGGCACCTCTATTACAGAATTTCTAGGTTACATTCATATTTGCATGAGGGTTCTAGCTTCTTCAGATTCCAGCAGATTATCAGCTTAAAGACTATTTAGAAGTTCTGCATATCTTTGTCACATGAGGCTGAGCACCGTAATTGTTGTTTTTTGGATCATTTATTTACAAATACTGCTGATCCCTATCAGGGATCGTAGTAGGTTGGAAAGTAACACAAAACGAAGCGATATAGTACCAAAGAGTTATTAGTTACTCATTCAGAACACAAAGCGGAAACAAATGCACTCACAGTGTCTTGGTTAATAATTTTGTAAGGAAGCCCATTCAATTCTACAATCTATCCAGGAAAAAAGGAGAATTTGAAAGCGTTGATGCGCGGTTGGTAAGGTGTAATCGCAAGTGGATTTCTTCCTCGGGTGGCGTAACCAGTCGAGAAAGTGATGTATTCGTCAACGTTAATTTGATATTGTCCCTTAATTAATTGAAATAAAAAAACAAAGTCTGCATACACGGTTTCGTTCTTCAACCGGGACAAGCCCAAGCTGTGTGCTAAGCTCGGAAACGGGCACCTTCTTATAGGCGTTAAAAATGAATCTGACAGCTTTATTTTGAATTCGTTGTATACGATTGATTCCTACCTGTGTAAATGGGTCCCAAATAATGTTTGCATATTCTAGGGTTCGCCGGATTAGAGTCTTGTACGCCAGGAGTCGAGTGTCTGAAGTGGCTGATTGTAGTGTTCCTCTAAGAAAAAATAATCTACCGAGGGCGTTAGAGGAAATTAAATTGATCTGTTTATCCCTTCTAAGATCGGAACTGATCCAGAGACCCAGATATTTGAATCCAATGTTTTCGCGCAGTCTCCTGAAAGTCATGGTCGAGGCACCACTGTATCCTCTAGCTTTGAGAATGCCTCACCCGGTTGAATGCTGCGCGCCCTAAAGTGGCTGAATGAGAACTTCCGGTGGCCGCACTCGTGGAGTGCGGCAGCATCACTCGGAAAATCGTCGAAAGATAGTGAACCCAATACACTATTTCCATCCAGTTCCCAGAATTACTAAGGCGTGCTTAGAGGCAATGAGGGATATCTCAGTTGCAGAAATTGTTTCCTGCGTACTAACAGAATTCTATTTAGGTTATGAAAATGATCAGCAGAAAGCAGTCCTGACATTGTTGGGATGACCTAAGTCTGCATGAACAGACATTTACAGTATTTAATAATAATAAAAAAAACTTTTGAAGAACGAGGACGCGTCTGCTGAAACCTTGCAAACAATGAAAAAAAAAAAGAAATCACTGAAATTTAAGGACACGACAAAACAGAGGCAACATGATACAAATCAGAAATTAAACCAACAGTACAGTTAGCATTGTTTCAACAAAGTGCAATGCCTACCTCCTCACACATCCTGATGGAATATGGACACTTAGGCTTCACATTATAAGGGCAGTAAGTACAGCCACGGTTCTAATTGTTGAGCCTCTTTAATGAGCACATTTTTCGCCTAAACTTATGGTTCGTTCACACTTCTAAAAAACAACCTTGCTGCCGACCAATTCTGCTCGCCAAAAAAGACCGAACTGTTCAGGCTTATTATTCCCTGCTGTGCCTGTATGATGTACCGTGGAAATCAGTTTCTCTAGTACAAACCTGCCGTGCCAGTGCGTGTCGGCTGAGGAAGTTAGGAGGCCAGCTTTTAACAAACACCATGCATTATTTCGAGTGGGTTACCTATGCTCTTTGCTCAGCGACAACCAAGGAATATACGAGCATCGAACGGAAGCTATCCACGGCACTGGGGTCTCATTTTCGTCTTGGCGAAAGTGAAGGAGCTAAAAGACTGTTTGCAAACATGTTGCCTGCCAGTGCGAGAAAAAGAATAGTTTTTGGAGTCAACGCACTGGATTCTCTGTGACCAAAAGGGGGACCGAGCAGAGCACAGATTGAAGATCATGAAGATTAATCATTAGTGAAGCATCATCATTTAGGTGCGACTCGTGTTCTCACCTAATGGGCAGTCAAGGCTGACACGACACTCCTGTTCAATACGCGCTTCGCATTGACTCCTTTTAGGTGACATGGAAAATCGGGGCTAAGGCCTCGAGCTTTTCTAGGTTGTGTTGAATACGCCTGCCATGAAGTTTCAATCACCGACGAAACCAAAACAAAAAAGACATTGATGTGTCGTCTGCTAAGCGAGTTGTAAAACGATCTGTGAATGTCTGCTATATCACGAAGGATGCAATAGACCTTTTTTTAAAAGCTGCACCTGCCTCCGCTGGCACCAAAAGGCAGTGTGCTGTTGCAAACCGGCTGTAGATGACGACTGAATAAGGCCAAGCAAGATAAGGGAGGCAAGCGGCAAGACCATTGCAAGCTGAGGAGGCATGTGACAGAGCCTTGCACGAAACTTCCTCTCGTCGCCGAAATTTGTTTTCCTGCTGTACATAAGCTGACATTCCCTGGTGTGACATTTGGCAATACTATTCCTGCCTTCCGTTGTAATTAAAAAGTTTTCTCTAAAAAAAAAAAGTCAAAAAGGTCCTTGACCGATCCGCTTGCCACTGGATATTCAGACTTCTGACGCCCAGCGTCCAAAGTCTGCGATTGTGGTTTGAGCATCAAAATAATCTGCTAAAATTTTGACGCCCGGCGTCAAAATTTGGTGTGAATGACTCGCTTGGGTTAGGAAAAAAACAAGATAAAAGATTCACACCTTTAACCGCGATGTGAAGAAAGAAAATTGTTACATACCATGTTCTCCACAACATCCTCTTGAACAACAGAGCCTGCCACTCCACGAGTCTCCATAGCCGCAACAAGGGGTGGCACACCTGCCGGTAGGCAGCATCAAATTATGAGAAAATTACTGGTTAACAACAGTCAACACTGGCATCACGGGCGCCTTAAAGTTACACAGAAGTGACACCTGGTTTAACATTAAGGAAAATTGAAAGTGCACACTATTAAAGCAGACACTGCACTAAACTTGCTCCTAGACTTCAAACTTTCTCTTCTAGTGCACATTCAGTATTTTTGTGCATATTTCACTGCTTTCGACACGGGCACTCACTGTCAACACGCCGCTTCGCAAACAGCTCCCAAATCGAGACAGACTGCTGCTGCCACTCCATATCATACTATGAGCGCCCTCATTTCACCTATGTACAGCTGCAACTTTAAAGAGCAATGCACATGCTATTCTTGTAAGCAGAACAGCAAATTGGGGCATGAAAATTGACACTGTGTGTAAACATAGAGACAGTAAAACTCCAAACCCAAGCAGGGTCGGCTCTCGCACAACAATTCAGTGCTTCACCGTCACAGATATTGCCTACCCTGATTTTGAAAAAAAGTCTTTCCTGTATCAGCATTCAGTTTAAATAAGAAGAACTTACGGAATCACAGAGAACGATAGCAGCAGTAGTACTCATTTTGGGATACGAAGAAGCTTGTTAACCATTTAACGCAGGATATTAAAGCAATGTGTTAATAAAAAAAATGTTTTAGACTTTCTTTTTTTGCTTTGTATACATGTTTGTAGGTACAGCCTACGGTCGCCGCCATCTTGCTTGCCGGGGTGTACTTAGGTTCACTGTGGGCCGCGCTATAATCCGACTACAACGCCGTCTCAATGCATCGTAATTGTTATAACGCAGCTCACGCGCTCTCCAGCTAGGAAGATGGCGGTGCCCAGAGGACGTACCTGCAAATGTGTATATGTAATCGAATACTGAAGTTATTTTCAGTGCAAATGAACTTCTCAGCAAAAAAAAATATATTTTATGCCGCGAATTGGCGACATCGGGCAGCTAGGCCTGGACAAATAGGTTATACTGTTTGACCTTACGTCCGGATGCAGACGACGCCACGTTACAGCCTCGACCTCCTGTGCACTGGCCTCGGCCGCCCTAGCCTCAGCGTACCCCTGTCAGGTCTGTCTTGGTCTCAACGTGCTCCATCTTGGCTTCAGCCTCGGTGGCCCTGGCTTCCACCTCATTGTCATGGCCCTGGCGTTAGCCTCGTTGACCCTGGCTTGCACCTTATTAGCCCTGGCTTGGGCCCCGGTCTCAGGCTCGCTGGCCCTGGTATCGACATAGTTGGCCCAGGTCTTGCCTGCCCTGGTCTTGTCCTCCTTTATCCAGGCCTCCTTGGACCTAGCTTCGGCCTCTTCGGCAGAGGCCAAGGTCGGTACAGCAAAGACAGGCCCTTGAGCTTGTGATGCAACGTCCTCAGGGCCCCCAGGAGCTGCACCAAGCTATAAACAGCAAATATAAGCAATAACGATAGATTATCAGAGTTGTACAACAAAGTATAACATTGGAAGTTATAAGCAACTGCTTCTCAGAAGTGACCTCTGACAAACCCGCAAAGTTGCATTCCCGTTTTCCACCAACTTTTTCTAATGCTGAGGAAAATAACATCGTATGTCATCTGCCCTAACAGTGCAAAGGTTACTGAACCAGTATATCTAGAGTCTCCAATGCTTCAGTGGTCTCAACAGCTTGCAGTTGGCATGAATGAATAAATGATAAGTACACTTGAAAAAGCGATAATGACATTGATAAAAATATATCTAACCAAGCACAAAAAATGGCAACATTAAATGAATACTAATATGCTCTCCATAAAACTAATACTTTCTAACAAAGATGCTTTTACACATACCCCGTGACCTTTCAGCTCCTGGCAAAGCTTTTTGAGAAGCTTGTCCTCCATAGTTCTTTTTTTTTTGTGGACTGCTTCTTCTCCAACGAGTGATTTCAAGAAAAAAATCAGCAAGATTTTGCAAAATTTCGCAAGACGTTGTGGACGGTGCTGCCTGAAGCCGCAGGAACACGGCGTGGTTCATGTTTCGAAGTTCCGCAATTATAAGACTGCGCCATTGTGAACTCATTTCCTTGGCGTCGCAATTCGAGCAGAGGAAGCTCTTGTCGAAAAAATAATGAGCGACGCACTCAGCCGGTTTGTGTCCGCCGGAGCATCATCTCGTAGAGTGCGAATTGTCGTCATCGGGGAACACCATTTGTAGTTCTTCTGCCCATTTCGACAAGGTTTCCACTCGCTTCCCGGTCGTTGGATGCCACTCGAGCCGTCCCACTCACCTTCGATGACGCAACAGCGAGTGTTATTCCATCACTCCACCCGGACTGCGCTGCGCCGCCACAGTGTTGATATGCTACACCCAGTCCCGCGCACTTCCTCATGGCGCTCGCTGCCGACGAGGAGTCAGAGAAGGCGGGAATGGACGCCGTCAAGTCCGGCATCGCGGTCACCGATGCGAAGCCCGGTTGCGACGCTAGGGTCCATACGAGCTCACGGTCCGCGGTCATGGCTGTGCTTTCTCGTCGAGTCAACGGGAACACTGAACGCCCTCCCCTCGGTGGCGTAAACAATGCACGCGCACCACCGCCCGTGAAGAAGACTCACGTTCGCCGGCGTGAACATAGCTGTCGCAGCCACCACTGTTCCGGGAAGGCCCCGCGGTAATCCCACTTCTGAATGCTAAAGATTTTGAAGTACTATCATGAAACATTCATAAACAAAATGGTTTATTTAAGAGTAAAGCTATACGCTCTCCGGAGTGCACTTCGGACGGAAATGGCTATACGCACTCCGCGGAGAGTTCATGCCACTCGGGCCACCCTTTTCGAACGGCGCGTGTATCACTGGGGAGCTCGTTAACACAGCCCCCCGCGTAGAAGTGAATTAAATGTCGTATGGATAACCCCCGCGACACATGGTACGTAACATTTTATTTCTTGAATGAGCGCATGTCTTGCATTTAGACGTGATGATGGGAGGATACGTCAACACGCACCGAGTTAGAACAGATTTCACGACTAACGCGCTGCTGGTTCAACTCCTCAGCCGAATGTCATGTCAACGTCTAGTCTAGTGTTCTCGTGGTTGACAAAAGAGACGAGATACAATAGCGCGTCTCCAGCGCTTTAAGCGGTCGAGAAGGCGCAAGTGCTCTACAACTGGGAACTGCGAAATTTCGCATGTCTCTTGCTGGCACCAAACGTTCGTTTTCGGAGATCGGCAGCTCTCTTCCAGATTCTCGAGATCACAAACAACGGCGCGGCAAATATATTCCCGTGATTTGCGCCTTGCGAGTGAGCTGCGGGCCATATCCCTTTCCAACATACACTGTAAAGAGCGGCCGTCACTTTTACAGCGATGTTCTTGCCAATTTTGACGAGTCCTCACCGTCAACGAAAAGACGTCAACAAGGGGAGAGGGAAGAGCGACCTGGGGAGCGCAAGGAAACAAAATGCGCGCGGCATAGAGCTTCCCGATCAGTTGCCGCTGGCAAAAGGTCATCCGACTGACAACCTATCGCAATAGTGATCGCGTTTCGCGCGTTATCTGGCGTTCGTGTTTCTAGGCGACGTGACCTACAGTTTATCACATACAGTTTGCCCACTGTAGAATAGGCCCGTGGTAATTGGGACACATGGTGTTGAGAATATTTTTGCATGCAGTATCCCTCACCACATATCGCGAACTAAACCACTTTTTATGCTTCTGTTTTGTTGTTTTGGTTTCAAAGATGGCGGCCCCCATGGAATTTTGGTTTCCCTGTTCCTCGCGTTCTCACGTTGCACATTGCTTTATTTGAAGCGCCCGTCACAGGACACCAATTCTAGGCGATCACATTCAGACAAGAAAGCATCTTTTCAAGTAGGGGACTGTTTATTGCATCTCTGCATGGTATAATTCAATCAAAAAGAGTCAGAAACATAGCACATAATACAGCCATAGAACAAAGTTTGCACGGATGCCGGTCAATTTACAAACATTAAACAGAGCCGACGACACTTCTTCTTTTTTTTTGCGGAGTATTGGCATGGTTTGACAGAAATATTGTGAATGGCAGCTTTTAGGGCAAGTGTGAAACTCGATGATCGAACACACAGCTTAGTGCAACACATTTTGACAGGTCACAAGGACATCAAGATGCATGAAATACCGAGCACATCAAATCATATATCTACTGCACAAGTAAACAATACAACAAAAACTCAAAACTGCATGCACACAAGATTATCGACAGCAATTAATAAACCGTTCCCTGTTTAAACAAAGCACAGGCTTTTTAGAGCGCTCGGAGCTCTTTTACTGATAAAGGGAATGGCGCATATGACGTGTCGTACAAGGTTTCTTAAATGACGAAATTCTCTCTTTTAGTTTTGTGCGGACTAATACCGTGAACAGAACAGAACATGTGAGAGAATTTGAGCAGCAACATCCCCATGTTCTTGTTTTTTTTTTAGCTGATGTAAACACTTAATTTTTCCCGAGCACCGATCGACAAGGAGAGGCACTGCCGTTTTCAACGCACAAATTCACACAGGAATCTTTTTTTTTTTTCTAACAAGATCTGAACTATGGTTTCTACCTACCAGAACCATCACATATGTTTGCACTAGTTGGGTGCCCTTATTTCAAGGGCACTACTTGAGAACACATTAAAATGAACGCGATCAGTAATTTCTAAATCGAAACTTGCGTCGCCGGAGTACGCTCAGCGACTCCTCCAGTTCCGTCTGGGCTGCATCAGTTTCGAGGCCCTCTCTACGTGTGCAAAGCCGCGGTTACTTTGTTGTCCACGATTCCGAATAGAAAGACGATTCGGCACTAGCTCCATTGATGCAAGGAGGAAAATCAGCGCCTCACAAAACTTAATATACCCACGTTTATAATTCACCATTATATGAGTCTGTGTAACGGCGAATTCCTCAGCGATATTTGCCACAGAAACGACAACTTTCAGAGAAGCGAAGAATAATATATAACACAATGCTATTTGCAATAACAAAAATTAGATTAGACAACTTACCAGCTTCTCAGTGGGTGTTTTATTATCAGCTTCGAATGCTTCTAATTTAAACGCCAAAAACGCAAGTGTACCAGAGTGTACTCCGCAATCTCCGCAGCAGCAGCCCGTCGCCCGGCGCCTCGACTCCTCTCATTGGCCATAACCCTGGATAACCGTGTAACGGTTTTCGGTCAAGCATTCTTTTATTTTTTCCAGAAAAAAATCGGGTCTCTCATATTAAAAAAAAAAATAGCATTACCGGTGTAATTCCTTTGTTTTATAACGATTACTTTTACACGGCGTTTTTTAACGAGAAATCAGACACATAAAAAGTGTTTAGTTCGCGATATGTGGTGAGGGGCGCTGCCTAATGCCCAATCACCGGAAGGGGCCTTGAGTGGGACCACTGCATGCTTATTCACTGTGACTTGACCTCCTCACCTCCTACACTCCATCATGGCGATCTTGGCCAGCTTCGGCTGGCGTGTGACGATGTATTTGTTCATTCGCGTCATTTTAAGCAGGATCGGGTTCACGGGTTAACGAAGCGATGCTTGGCACGTAGGTGCAGGCTGCAGTCACAAACCAATCGCACCTGCCCGATAAATGTAAGTCTACCGTTTACATGCATTCGTACGATGCTGCGTTTTACGAGGCATGGGCCTGCCAGTTGAGGACGTGCATTCCTTTTTCTCGTGTTTATGTCAGAGTTTCCCTGATTTTCGATTTGTGTCATGTGTGCGCGGTGGCGTTGCCCGGTTCACCGAGAGTGCAAATGGGCACGAGATCGCAGCTTCAAGACGTTCTTGCGTAGAATGAGCGCTGCCTTGCAACGTGTATAAAACTGGCGTCGTACAGAGCAACGGGTCGCTATCGTTTTGCCGAAAAGCGCGTTTTGTGGACTGACGTTTCATAGATACCCGTCCGTCGACATTAACGACATTAACGTTCCATCGACACACGTTACGCGAATTGAACGGTGTAGGGACTTCTAGTCACGCGTGTATCCCACATGTACTCGCCGCTTTGTGGCAGCAGTCTGAGGCGGCTCATTACAGAAAAAAAAAAAGCTAATCTGGGCTGTCAATGAAACGATCTGTTAATCAAGCAATCTGGCGATAAATGATCGCGTATCGATAAAAAGTTGTTAAACTGCAGAACAAAATACTCGCGCTCGCACGTGTGGTTATGCACGACGATTTTCAATGCGGATAATGGGACGAAGAGGGTGCTTTGGGACGGCAGCCTACAGTTCCTGAATAGGCTACCAACAGGAGCCAGAGTTGCACGTCTATTTTTCACGTGCCGCCGTGTCGCTATTCGCCTAGATCGATCTCGTGAAAAGCAAATTCCAAGGGCCGTGCGGGAAAGCCACAAATACGGCCGCTTTGCCGACGCTGCACGCGCCCTGCCGTATGTTCCCCTGCTCCTGTCACCTTCTCCTCCTTTCCTGTTATCCAGTAAAAAAAAAGTGAAAGCCGTTTACAACTCCCTGTAACGCCGAATTAGAGCGCAGCTCTTGAGGAGGAGGATGGAAGTGTACTGAGGGGAGGGCGTACCCCTCCTCCCTCCTCCTCGCCTTCTTATCCTCCTCCTCCCCTCATTCTTCAATCTCCTCAGGGGGGGTCACGTGACCTCCGGGAAGGGGGGTCACATTACCGCGGGGAAGGGGGATCACGTGACCTCGGGGGAGTCATGTGGCCTCGGGGGGGGGAAGAGGGGGGGCTCGCGCGGTGCATTATGGGACATTTCCCATAATGCACCGCGCGGTTACGCCGACGCTGACGCCGACGCCGCTCAAGCCGGAAACGGGCGCCTAAGAGCTGCGCTCTGAAAAGAAGAGCGGCGGCGCGCGCGACGCCGCTTTTGGAGCAGGACCTCCGGGCTGTGCAGGAAAGTCGGCGCTACGGGGATGAACACGCAACTCTGGCTCCCGTAGGGAGCCTACACAGGAACTCAAGGGCAGCACAGAGCCATGTGTTGGAGAGTTTGAATAGGCGAGCATCTCGCGGCCAACCACAGCCCCTCGCGGAGTTCGTGAGATCTAAAATCGCAACTCAACTAATTTAGGCCGTTTTAGCGTCACTAGTGTAGAGAGGTATAACTTTCGTCCCGTCCATATTAAACGGCAGAATAAACGAACGTGCGCTCCAAACCAGAGCAAACTGCATAGTTGCGATCAGCGAGGTTGAAGGCTTCTATTCAACGCCTTAAATGTCGAAGTCTTCTGACTGGTCGATGCTATGTCGCACTCTTAGTTTACGCACTAACCATGGAGGGAATATTCAGCGCTGTCGGCGGCATTTGCTACGCTCTTTGGCCGAACTCTCCCAATATGCGGCTCTGGGGCAGCATTCACCACCTTCGATGTGCGTGGTGCTAAGTTTAGCGTTACTTTGAGAGCTCGATTCGGAAACATATACAGTGGCTGTACCTGCGGACGCACGCTTTTGAGAAGCTCGACTTTGGGTAAACTTGAATTGCCATGTTGCTACCCTACACGTCAGACTCTTGGGCGAAATGTGTTAAAGTAGACTACTTGTTTTATTGCATTTATGGGGCATGCACTTTGTCACACTACAGCACAAATTAGGTGTTGAAGTGTTAATGGTTCAAAAACGCGAAAGTGTTTTCTTGTGCTTGTATGCGCGTGATATCACGCACTTGTGACGTGTCTCAGATTACATAAGATGCTTGGTTAGATCACGTCTCCTAATGACGTGAATATCTAACGCACAGGAGAGAAGCTCTGCTTGTAGCACAGATCCAGCCATTTACCCGAAGCACTGTCTGGCAAGGTAAACTATCAACTATCCTGCCGATTTTTTTTAGAGCGCAGCTCTTAGGCGCCCGTTTCCGGCTTGAGCGGCGTCGGCGTCGCCGTCGCCGTAACTAAGGTCACCTTAAGGTCACCCCAAGGTCACGTGACCCCTCCCAAGGTCACCACGAGGTCACGTGACCCCCAGGTCACGTGATCCCCCAAGGTCATGGGACCTCCCAAGGTGACCCCTACGTGACACCCCCAGGTCACGTGAACCCCCGAGGTCACGTGGCCTACTCCCCGACGTCACGTGACCCCCCTCGCCTCCGAGGTCAGGTGACCCCCCCGGAGCATATTAAAGAATGAGGGGAGGAGGAGGAGAACGAGGAGGAGGAGGGGTCTACCCTCCCCTCACTACCCTTCTCTCCTCCTCCTCAAGAGCTGCGCTCCAATTCGGCGTTAGAGGGCTCCGATTCGGTGTTACAGGGTAAACGGCTTTCACTTTTAGAGCGCAGCTCTTAGGGGCCCGTTCCCGGCTTGAGCGGCGTCAACGTCGGCGTCGGCGTTGCCGTCGACGTAACCAAGGTCATCCCAAGTTCACGCGACCCCCAAGGTCATCCCAAGGTCACGTGACCCCATGGTCACACCAGAGGTCATGTGACCTCTCCCCCAGAGTCACGTGACCCCCAAGGTCACGTGACACCCAAAGTCACGTGACCCCCGAGGTCACGTGAGACCCACCGAGGTCACGTGACCACCCCCAGGGTCAGGTGACCCCCCGCCGAGGTCGCGTGACCTCCCCGATGACGTCACCGGGATCCGCATTGTCATCGTCATCATTACTGATGACGTCATCAGTGACGTCACTGATGACCTCACCGGTGTCCGCATCGTCATCATCACGAATGACGTCATCAGTGACGTCACTGATGACGTCACTGACATCCGCATCGTCATCGTCATCATCGCTGATGACGTCATCGGAGTCCGCATCGTCATCGTCACTGATGATGTCATCAGTGACGTCACTGATGACATCATCGGCATCGTCACGTGACCCCCAAGGTCACGTGACAATGATGACGATGACGATGATGACTTGGGGGGTCACGTGACCCCCCCAGGTCACTTCACCCCCCCAGTACCCTTCCCTCCTCCTCCTCAAGAGCTGCGCTCTAATTCGGTGTTACAGGGAGCTGTAAACGGCTTTCACTTTTTTGTCAGATTGTTTAGGATATATTGTGAAATTAAACTGGGTGCTTGTTAGATCACGTGCACTAATGACTTTCATCTCTAATGCACAGGCGAAAGGCTCTGCTTATAGCATAGACGCAGCCATAGTCCCGATCTACCTGTCTGGCAAGGTAAGCAATCAACTATCCTGCAGACTGTTTTCCTTTTTCTTAGGTTGTTAAGCGTAGATTGTGAAATTAGGCTTAGTGCTTAGTTAGACCACGTTTACTAATGACTAATATCTGGTGCACAGGCGAGAAGCTCTACACCTAGCACTGATGCTGCCATAGTCCCGAGGCACCTTTCTGGCAAGCTGAGCAATTGGCTATCCTGTGGACCCCGTTTTGTTTTCTTCTTTCCTTGTCAGACTTCAGACTGCTAAGCTTATACTCTGTGATTAGGCTTGGTACTCGGTTAGATCACATGTACTAATGACTTTAATCTCCGACACACAGGCCACAAGAAGACGTCACCGTAGTCCCGAGACACCGTCTGCCAAGATAAGCAACCAACTATACTGCGCACCGAGTCTTCATTTATTTATTTTTTGCTTGTCGGACTGCTAAGCATTTATTGTGAAACTAAGCTCGCTTTTTTGTTAGATCACGTGTACTAATGACTAATCTCGGATGCAAAGGCTAGATCTGCACATTGCACGGACGTCACAGCCAGCCCTGATGGACCGTCTGACAGGGCACTGTAAACGACTTAATTTTCGCCAGGACCAAATTTTCGCGAATCGCCTGGAATTTGCGAAAAATAGGTCCAGCGAACGATTCCGGTAAAATACATTGGAATCTATATTGAGACCTCATCGAGTCGCAAAAATTAGAACCCTCGAATCATTCCAAAACTTCAGCTTTGACCTAAATCGCGAAATATTGAGCCTGCAAAAAATAAGTCGCTTACAGTATGTAGTCGACTATCCTACGGACACTGATTCTTTTTTTTATTGTGATACTCCTGAAAATAATTTGTGAAATTGGTCTAGGTACTTGTTTAGGTCATGTGTTAATTTTTAATGCACAATCGAGAATCACTCTGCACGTAACTCGCATTGCCACACCGTTCGCCTAGGTACACCCTTCTGCACTTGATGTTCCTGAGGACGCTGCTGTATTTTAATATTTTTTGTCACGCTTGCCAGACCCCTTTACATAACTTCTACATACTGTAAAACCCTTGATTTTCGCGGCCCCTATTTTTCGCAAATCGGTCACAGATGACATAATCGCGACCACTAAATTTCGCGAATTCCAGACGCCTGCATTGAAAATCTTAAGGACCGAAATTTTCGCGCGCCCATAAATTTCGCGAATTCTTCAAGTCCCGAAATTCGCGAAAATTCAGGGCTCGCGAACATTAAGGGTTTTACAGTATATAAGAAACACTACATAATTGCTTCAAATATTCACAATGTGAACATTGCATGTGAACTAGAACTGTCTTAAACAGTTCACACTTAATGGTTCACTGGTGCACGTTCCTCATCTTCATGTTCAGAATATTGTTGATTCTTTATCTTAGGATAATGTAGATTCTTCAACCTCAGCTGGAGCCAATTTACCTGTACCCACAGATTTTGTAAAGCGCAGTTCCTCCTAAGAAAAGATGCTGTTGGCCATGTGAAGCAACAAATTTTTGGAGCGCAGCTCTTAGGCGCCCGTTTCCGGCTTGGGCTGCGTCGTCGTTGCCGTCGGCGTAACCGCGCGGTGCATTATGGGTAAATTTCCCCGCAAAATTTAGCGGAAAAATTTGCCCGCCAAATCAGGCGAAAAATATTCCCCACAAGATCTGGCGGAAAAATTTCCCCGCTAAATCTAGCAGAAAAATTTCCCCACTAAATCTAGCGGAAACATTTCACCGCTAAATCTAGCGAAACAATTTCCCCGCCAAGCCCAGCGCAAACATTTCCCCGCTAAAGCTAGCGGAAAAATTTCTCTGGGGGTCACGTGACCCCCCCCCCCCCCCCCCCCCCCCTGAGGTCACGTCCCTACTGAAAAAAACCATTTGAAATTCAAACGGGTGGCAAACTGGTCGCCCGTTTGAATCAAACTTGTCGATCCGTTTGGATCAAACGTGATTATGGGGTACGGGTACCCGTTTGGAAACGGTACCCGTTCGGAACGGTACCCATTTGATACAGGTGCCCGTTTGATACGGGTGCCCGTATGGTACGAGTACCCGTTCGACATGGCACGTGACCACACGTTTGAACGTGCCATTCGAATTGGCAAATTATGCGCTAGCCCTAAATGGGTATCGTCTGGGAGGTTGGTTATCTTAAACATATTTAAGACGTCCCGAAACTCATAAACGTATTTATAACATGGAAAAAACACGTAGAACAAATGCCCTCGCGTAGGTGCTTGTAAGTGGACAGGAAAACCAACGCAAAAGATTGTTTTCAATTCTCCTCGAAGTTTATTACCTCTTCTGTAGACAAGTACAAACGTGCACGCGATCTGTAAAGGCTATACAGGTAGACTTTCGGGGAAATTATTCTCCCGGCTGCCGCGCGAATAGGCGCTGCATAATTCTATAGATAATCTAGAAGAGTACGCGTAGAAGAACGGTCAATCGTTGCCAACACGTAGGTTGCAGTGCACTTACCATAACAATAGCGGACTTGAAAGATGTAATCCGTGATATTGGTCGACACGGTCAAAGCAGGACAACCACACAAACACAAATGAGAGGGAACAGCTCCTTGGAAGTTTCAACACGATGCGGCGCACAAGCTGTCATTTGCCGAACCCAACCAAACCGCAAGAATTTGCGACTTCTTTGAAGAATCGCTCGTTGCCGATATACACGTAGGTCTTTTCGAACACTGATAGCTTTGGTGCACATCCAATACGTTGTCGAGAGACATCCCAATAAGACCGCAGGGTTAGGCGACAGATTGAAGCAGGTAGGACGAGCGAACTTCGAGCAGCAACTGACAACAAGCAGACAAAGAAAAAAGCGGCTGCAAGACGCGCCCTTCCGGATCTCGGTGCTTATCAGCGTGTAGCTCGCGCGCTGCTGTGGGTCACGTGACAGGGGTGACAAGAAGGAGGGAGGGGGCGAGGTCAATGGGACCACCGGGACAGCCCTTCTCTCTCTCCCCAGGCGTTCCAGGCAGATGTGCTTTTGTAGTCTCGAAAAACAAGCGCGCGCGCGCGCGCGCGCTCGAACCTTGGAAATGGCGGTGGGGCGGCCAAAAGCTCGGCTTGCGCCCGAGCGAAGAAAGTACTCAGCGCAAGCTCGTAGTTTGAGAGCTGCAACGGCGGGCGTGCTCTCGCAATGCTCGATGTTCTTGCAGCCGCGTGTACGCGTGCCGCGCGCGCGCTCGAACCTTGGAAATGGCGGTGGGGCGGCCAGAAGCTCGGCTTGCGCCCGAGCGAAGAAAGTACTCAGCGCAAGCTCGTAGTTTGAGAGCTGCAACGGCGGGCGTGCTCTCGCAATGCTCGATGTTCTTGCAGCCGCGTGTACGCGTGCTACCTTGGCTGCGTCTTGAATTAAAGTGAAACGGAGTCTAGACGTACATTCTTTCACGCGGTCGCGTCTTCTGCGAGAGAGATTCGAGATGAATAAGTAAATTGAGGCAACAAAGATGGACAAAGTTTCAAAGGTCTGTCAAAAATATCGGCTCACCAACATCGTGTGTTTACGTAAAAAAATAAAAAAGGTGTTACTTTTAGTTGAAGTATAATGGAAAATCAGCGCAATTTAAATATAAATATAATTACTTGCATTACGCGGACGATCTGAAATCGATGAACCGGCGCTCCCAGCCTTCCGGAAACATTGGCTGCCACGGCTGAAACGCTAGGCGTGCCCACGCCGCCGATCTGTACGTTCAGTATAAACGGGCTCCGGAGAGCCGTTTGATTAAACCGGTACAGTTTGCAACCTGGTCACCGGTTTGAGCAAACGTGCGACAACTTTGCCCAAACGAGTCGCCCATTTGCCCAGACGAGCGACCCGTTTGCCAAAGGAGTGACCTGTTTGTCCAAATAGGTGACCGTTATGGCTCATACGGGGGACCCCTTTGAGCCATACGTGCGACCCCTTTGAGAAACTGGTGACCAGTATGGTTAAACTGTTACCAGTATGGACCCGTTTATTTTCATATGGGCGCCAAATGGTTTTTTTCAGTAGGGGTGCACCCCCCCGAGGTCACGTGTCCCCCCCTGAGGTCAAATGCACACCCCAAGGTCACGTGACCCCCTCTCCCCGAGAACACGTGACCCTCAGTACCCTTCCCTCCTCCTCCTCAGGAGCTGCACTCTAATTCGGCATTACAGGGAGTTGTAAACGGGTTTAATTTTTTCCTGGCATTGCTAAATTGTGTGTTTTAGAGCGCAGCTCATAGGCGCCCATTTCCGGCTTGAGCGGCGTGTGCGTCGGCGCAATCAAGGTTACCCCAAGGTCACGCGACCCCCAGGTCATATGACCCCCCAAGGTCACGCGACCCCCCAAAGTCACGTGCCACCTCCCAAGTTCACCCCAAGGTCACGTGACCCCCAAGGTCACGTTACCCCCCCCCCCCCAAGGTCACACCACCCCTCCCAAGTTCACCTCAAGGTCACGTGACCCCCACGTGACCCTCCAAGGTCATGTGACCCCCGAGATCACGTGGCCTCTCCCCGAGGTCACGTGACCCCCTACCCCTGAAGTCACGTGACACCCCCCCCCGAGGTCACGTGACCCCCTCCCCCAAGGTTAGGTGACCCCCCAGAGGATATTAAAGAATGAGGGGAGGAGGAGGAGGAGGAGGAAAAGGGGTCTACCCTCCCCTCAGGACCCTTCTCTCCTCCTCCTCAAGAGCTGCACTCCAATTCGGCATTACAGGGAGTTGTAAACGTCTTTCACTTTTTTCTTATTCCTGCAAAGGCGTTTGGTGCAAGTTGCTTTGTAATTTATAATCTTAGCCCGCCCTATAACAAAATCCATCTTAGTCACCGGCATTAAAAAAAACTAGTTTGAAAAAGGTCACAGGCAAGAATGACAAAATCAGCTCCTCTCACAAAGCCCTCCACTCTCCAATTTAGCAGAGAGAACACTGTGAAGGAGTTAGTGAAGAAAAAGTATGGTCCTGTTACATCCCCCCATACTATGGGCGACTCAGAAGCTTATAATGCGACAGTTTGAGGTGTAACCTCAAGGCAAAACAGGGTTAATTTTTGGCAGACGCCTTTCGTCAAGCATGCCATGCAGTCTTTACCGGTCTGTAACTCTGTGGTTCAACGGGGGTGATATGTTTTTGTTAGCGGCGTTAATGATGAATAAAGAGTTCGAGGTAAGGGGAACAGCATAAAATGGCACAAAAAGGTAGTACAAGCATAAATTACCATTCATATTCGCCACAAACTACACCCTCCCCACCGAGCACCATTTGGGAACAAATGTATTTCCATAACTCTGTGTATTCCTGAATACTTCGCCGGTTTTGCAGAACTATCTGGGGGATATCCGACTACATAAAAGACAAATGTATCTCAGTATCTGTATTTTGGGCCTTAAAACACAATAAACTCAGTATTATACTATTTGGAGTACCTCTGCCCATCCCTGGTTCATAGCACATTGATTTATTCTATCATATTTAATATTTTCCAGATACTTCAGGCAAATCCATCTATCTGAAGGGCGAGACAAAGGTGCAACCAGATACATCGCGCCGAAGTTGCGAACTCTTCTTCAAGTGCTTTGACACCTGTGAGTGTACCGTCCTTTCATCGATGGATCTACTGCTATGCTACCCAAGCATCAAGCAGAATGCAGGGATTGGTGTTCCACGCGCCGCACGTGCTGGTGTTAGCAGTATACTTTTCTAAAGCAAATACCTAAAACATATGGAATCTTGAACATGATTGTAAACCTGAGACTGGGGCAGGAAGAGAACACAACAGAAGGTAGTAAAAGAGGAGGCAGCGTCTCAATCTTGCACGCGATTAAGCTAAATGTGAGCGCGTGAGGCACGTGGAACACCAATTCCTGCATTCTCCTTGAATCTGGGGAAATATAGCAATAGGTCTATACACTCCGTGTCACTAGTTGTATGCGGTGAAGGCGAAGGCAACGCCAGGCGAAGAGAGAAAAGGCAAGCACTAGGAAGGCGGAGGGGAGGACTAGGGGAGATGAAATCAGTACGATCGTTAAATAGGAGAGGAGGTTGCTCTCCTCACCCGCCTTTCTATTGCTTGCCCTTTCCCCTCGCCAGTCATTGCCTTCACCTGTACTTCACGCAACAAGTAACTCGGAATATATACATTATAATGCAGATCATGATGCTCTAGCAGATAATAGATAACTGTGGATAAAATTAATCTCTTCAGTGCCTTGACACGAAACCGGGGACTTGCTTAGACACGGCCCACAGGAAACCGGCTGCAAGTTCCCGTTCTCATAACGAGCATTACAAATGGCATGCATTATAATGATCTCATGTCGCCAAATCATTTACGCTCGAAACGTAGCGTTGCTCTTGTAACATAATCACATAGTTAATATTGTTCCATATTGATTTGCGGCGTGCTTTGTTTCTATTTTTCCTTTCAGTCTTTTTGCAGCATTTAGCACCAATACGACAATTCTGGTACTAGGCTGCAACCATGAACTCTTTGCTCAAGGATGTAGCCCAATTGCACAAATTCTCGTTTGTCAGAAGCAACCACCAAATATAAAGCTACGAGCTCTGGATTCTCTCCCTCAGAAAGTATCATTATTAAAATACAAGTCTTTTTTTCAGGCTGGTGCTATCAAAAATCCGCAGAAAAGCAAGAACTGTCAAATGAAGATTTTCTTTCGAGACATGTTGAGCTTGAATAATTCCAGAGTGAAGTAAGCAACTAGGACGCAAGTGTAATTGCTCTCTTGTCCTCTTAAAAAATGCCGGTACATTGTTGGCAGTACCATTTTATTTCTTGTGGTTGCATCAGGCAAGGACCAAAAGGAAGTGCTACAAACTTTTTTGTTTTCTCAAAAAACACGGTACTTTAGAAAAAAATGATTCAACCCCTTTCTTGCTACCATTGCAACTTTTTTGTTTTGTGTGTGTGTACTGGGAGAATATGCGGAAGTGTTGAATTCTTTCATACCAAAAACACGAAGCGTCTTCATCACCAGTCAACAAATTCCCAATAATTTCTTTTTTTTAGTCTAAAACTCACAAACAGTTTCAATGAAGTTTAATCGCAAAGCTTGTGATGGTGTCGACAGCAAACTGATGTTACGCCAAGCATAGAACCACTTCCGCCGGAAACAAAAGTGTCACCTGTTTGAAACTTATTCGCTCCAGAGAGTACCGATGTAATTGATATGTGTCACTAAGCTCCTGCGGTGAGCATTTGTTTCCCACTGAACCTTTTACGAGAAGCGTTATGCGCACGTGCAAGCGCCCAATGCCAAGCGGCGGAAGTCAGCACGAGAAATTGAGGAATTTCGGAAGGAGGCTGTGGATCAGCGAGTAGTACGCGTATTTGCAGCATATATACAATTGTGCTACGCAAAAACAAAAAAAAAGAAATTTGACGGAAGGAACAACTTGACGTTTGGATGGACATCACGGATGCCCCTTTTTAAAGTCCCGTTGGTCGCGCGACCAGTCAACAACTCCGTAGGGAAAAAGTACCTAGGATGGCGTTTGTGCCTCTAATCGCAATAGTCGTCCGCTGTGCAACCTGTGCTTCACTGGAATGACCAGTTCTTCACTCCTTCACCACCTCTTCCTATAAGGTACGGTCAATCTCCCTCCCGCGGTTGTGCCTATGGTCACCCAACTTTTGAGAATCCGCCTGATTCAGGGAAAGGTTCCTGTTTTGTGATTGGCCGTCCCTCAATGGGCCGGGACGCCGGAGTTCCCGATTTCCCGACGGCGCCGGGGGCGTGTAAAGGCCCTACCACACTAGCGTGAACGGCGCCGCCGGGCGGCACCGCCGTCCGGCGTCCCAACGCGAGGAGTCCACATTGGCCTCCGTTTTGCAGGCGTCACGTGACAGCACTGGATCCCGCGATCGTGCCTCCCGTCGGATTTCCCGCTCTTTCGTCGTCTGCTCTTCGTTAGATTCTTCCGTTCCGCACTCGCTGTCTAGATGGAAGGAGTTCATAATGACCTGGTGATCAGCGTGAATGTGATTATCCTAGCCTGCTCGTTGATCTTGCGACGTCGCCGCGCTCTGAAGGGAAGGAGGCGCAGGTTTTGGGTCCGGCCGAATTGGTTCTACCGAAACACCGAAGGACAGGACAGGTCTGGCGCGCCGCCGGGGCTTTGCTGCCCCGGAGGCGCGCCAGAGATGAAGGCTACTCTCGATAGTGTTACCAAATCAACACGACATCCGTCACAACAGAGACGACATGCAACAAGTGCCACGGAGAAACTCACTTGTAATTCCGAATTCCTCTCCTATAATTTCCCAGCGGTTAGTTTCAAGGAACCGCTCCGTTGGGGAAGGCATCGGGGGGAAATAGGGGGAGCAGACGACACAAAGCACGTCCTTCGCTTCGAGACGCGCCGAGGACCGGCTTGAGCGTTGCCATGGCATCGCGACGTCACTATCTACGCCACCTCCGATTGGCTCCTCTCTTCTGCGGCGTGCGGCGCTGAGCTCTGAACCGCGCAAGGAGCGGTTGGGAGTGCGGCGCCGCACGTCGTGACGTTGAAGCCGAAAACTGGTTTCCGCCGGCAACCGGCAGCGACGACCGTCGCGCCGCAGGCCTCCGAAACGCCAATGTGGTCGTGCCTTAACACTTTCGTTCGAGTCATTTCGGCTCCAGCTGCTCGATTTCGGTCCGAAAGCCATCTCCCTCGCCAGGAACGCCGCCCGTCTCTATCGCCGGGACGGGGTAAAAAACGGCAGTGTGAATGAGGCCCTATGCTTCTGATAACATCCTGCCACACCCGTCCGCTGCCGTCGCCATCTTTGCTCGCTGCTCGCTAAGTTACCTTGTTTTTCTCGGGTTCTCCCTGGTTCTCCCTACGAAGCTGATTAAGAGGTATGAAAGTCCCTAGGTGCGTATTTCGTATTGCTCGCATGCTGCGCGTGCCGTCGCGCACTCGCCGCGGCTCGGCGAGCGAAGACACTGGCAGCGAAGCTTCCATTATCTATTGGTAGTGCAAGTCACTTCCTCAATTTTAGTTCGTGCAGCCACCGCCTGCTGCCGTCGGTATCTGGAAGAAGAACATTATACTGATCACTGCACTTACTCGCGTATCACTGTAACTTAAAATGAACACTGGCGTTTTAAAAATTGCTTAATGATGTCATTTGAATATATAGCAATTTTGCAATTACACATATACTTCTGTCAAAGCTCCTATGATCTTGAAATGTGCTGACACATCCATAACCTCTAATCATGAACTCTTAGACTAAGAAAGTTCTAGAAATTTATATAATGTGGCACTTCCCCTATCAAAAACGACCGTACGCAAATATACGACCCATTTTTTTATTTAACATGTGAAGAGACCATGTCACGCGTTATGTGCGTTTTCTCAATAAAAAAAGTATATTTACATCTGACATTCAACTATGGCTTTCCAAAATGCTTTTGCAGTCATATTTTATATAAATTGCATCGTTTTCTTTCCTCTGTCATTAATAATGTATAAATTTGTTGCATCACGATAAAGTGTATGCAACGCGCAAAACCGACAATATTCAGCGTGTGTTGTGTGCCTTTTAGATGTGTAAGATAAGATTGATTGCCTTTAATAACTTCGATATTGTGAAGTACGCTGAAAAATATCTATGTTTCAGATGCATTTTCGTGTGGTTTTGCTTTATGGAATTATGGGGCATACTAAACGTTTTGTTTCAGTGAGACTGTGGCTTGTAATTGGTGAAAAATTTTCAACATGGCTGAGCGGTCTACTAGTGGTTGTCAGAATGTTTTTTTTATCTGAAAAAAGTGATAAAAAGGCGATGACTCATGTAAAAAATATCGAACAAAACATTGGTGACACGCCATAAAATCACAAACACCAAAGGGATCGGGACGGGTGATAGTTAAGTTATAAAACAAATTATGAAACATATATGCTTTGTTATATTCATGTAATTGGTTTAGTTAAATAAAGGTGGTTAGCTTAAATACATTTTTCAATACCGTAAACATATACTTTGGGATAATACCGAGGCTATTTAAGGTCTTCTCGTAGGAATCGTGGGTGGTGGCACTATTGAGAAAATGTAGCTTAAACATTGCCGAAAGAACCCGGGCTTGTTTACGGTACTCTTAAAGCACTTCGCAACCCTGCAAAAGATCACCGCAGGCTCTCTTGTTTTGTAAACTAAAAAAAAAATCTAGTAGAACACATTTTGAGACAAAAATTTAAGATCAATCTCAAAGCCTCGCTGAACCAGAATTTATCACAGCAGTCTGACTAAAACAAAATGTCGAATAAGAACATAACTAGAAAGAAAGATTAAAAACCCGCCTCTCACTTCAACGACAAGAAGTGCTCTTTCTCGTAAAGTGTATAGATATCCATCAAACAGTCACTTTCTAGATCTGAGACAAGTCCCGCTTGCGAAAATTCACGATAACTCGTGTGCGTCGTGGCAAGACGAAGAAACGATTGAATTACTCCGCCCACGAGGACGCAAATGACGTCAATAAATGTCCAGCCTAAAGATGCTAATGCAGTCCCTAAAGTAAAAGAATGGCGGGCTTTGCCGCAATGCAGCGTCGGAATAGAGAGTCCGCAGGGGAAAGCTAGTTCCTCTGCACAAGAAAGGGATCATGTATTCACTTACTAATTCACATTCAATTTCCCTAACAAATATACCTCGTAACGCTCTATAACACGTAATTTATTCTCATCTTGGGCCCCCTTTCGTAAAACAGTTTCCAGCGAAACAAAGCACCGATGTTTCATTCATAATCGGCAAGCCGTTCTAGACTGTCTGATGTGGCAGGCGGACTGCCTATTCCTCGATTTTTCGGAATCGTTCGATAAAGTCAGTAATCAGTAATTGCTACACAAACTGAGTGACCGTAACATTCATCCAAATGTTAGAAACTGTGTATAATATTCCTTGCTTCATCGCTCACAATTCATAATTGGCGCTGTCTCCACTTCTTTAACCCCAGTTAACTCCAGTATAACTCAATGTTCCGTTTTAAGACAATTCCCTTTTCTTAGCAAACAGGATAACTGGGCGATTTGGCATGTATTCCTAATGGACAGCGCTCGTCCTGTCCAGTTCCTTCCTCTGTCCTTGTAAAATTGACGCTGTTCCGTTATGGATACCTTTTCTTATTTACATTAAAGACCTGTCAACCAGAATTTTATCACCTGCTTGTTTATTTGCAGTCGATTGCGTAATTTACCGTGACATATCATGTGACTATGACATATTTTCTTGTTGCTAATGTCAATATCTAAATGGGGCTGTACATATTTCAGAGAAATAAACATCATTGAGTGCAAACAGGTGTGTGTCCCGTCGTAAGGCCGTTTTTTTTCTTTACTGCTAGAATCAAATTTATTTTGAGTTTTTGTGTTGCTATAAATGCCTTGCTGTTTATATATCAGTCGAATTTTGTTGGATAACACACAGATCACTTAATTAAGAGTGATTTGTTTTCTAAGAAAAAACATTTCCGCTCGTTTATCATTTAAATCTAAACTGCTTTCGGGGCCGCAGAGAAAACAATGGGCACATCAAACTTATTGGCGACGCACTTAACATTGTGGGACAGGGTGTGGAGATAAGGCACAACAACTGGTCTCGACGCTGGTTTGTGTCGAACTTCAGAGCCAGCTGGACCCCTGAACCTTTTTAGCAGGTACTCAGCAATGCCCGCAATGACCCCCAAAAGGAGACCCGAGAAAAAAAACTATTAGCTGAATTACTCTTATAAATGGACAAAAAAACTCTATTAACTGTTGATGCACAGGAATAGAGTATGTCGAAAATGTCAAATACCTTGGAATGCACATCGACAACCATCTTAAAAGGAATATTCATATTGAACAAATGTGTAAAAATTAAGGGTACTAACGGCTCATATATTTCACATCCAATATAAAGTTCACCATTTTGTAATTCGAATGATTTATAATTCACTAGGAAAATCTGTAATACAACATGAAATAACCTTTTATGGACACTGTGCTCAGTATCTACAAACAAAAACGAAACTCTTTAAGAAAAGATATTTAGAAAGATTTGTTGCCGAAGTGGAGAAAGTAACTATACACAGTATATGTGGAAAGAATTGGGAGTACTATGCTTTAGTGATCAGTTGAAATATGATATAACAACAATATTTTCAAAAGTTGTCATAAGAAATTATTAAGGAAAGAGCACTGCGTCCTAACAGGAAATATTCTGTGCCATTAATAAGCACAAAATATGGTGAGGTTACACGAATGTATTCTGTGCCGAATGTTTTTAACGAATTACCCGATGATCTGATTGGATGCGAAAATTTCTGTGCCATTAAAAAACTGACACGACAATGGATCAATGCGCAGTAGGAAAAAGTAATTACTGATTAATATGGAATATATAAAAAATGACCTCTCCTTCGACGCAGACTACGCATATTTGCAACCTGAGATTTTTTTTTTTGTAGATATGGACCGAGGGAAAGCTTTAGAAGTGTACAACTGAATTCTGTTAGTTACACCTGTTATTGTGTTATTTTTATATATTTACGGACTATGCCTAAACAAACCTTTCTATGTATGTTCGTTTTAACTGATACTATGAATTACAGTGTCTAGGGCGTATATATTCAAACAGAATGTGCTACACAATTAAGGAATCTGTATTGACCTGTCGTGTCGCACGCACAAGCCTCATCGGCCTATGTGGAAGTTAGCGAAATTCAATTTGAAAAAAAAAGAAATTGATTTGTATTGTATTGTACTTGTGGCAAGTTCGTTCGATCACAGATAAGCGTGTACGTGGAACCGTTGTGACGGGTTGTTTCTGCTCTTTTTCCTGTTTATTTCGTGGTTTGTATACAAATAAACTTTCAGTTGCTAGTAAGCACCGTGTCTGTTGTTACCTCTTCTACTCGTCCCTCGTTCATTTTCGCGCTGTTTTCTCTTTCATGATGTGAAACCAACTCGTACAACTTTAAGCGTGGTTGCACTTCGTTGTGTCAGGCGGATTTCTGAGCCAGGCGCTATTTTCATGTACTAATGTAGCGCCCTCTGTGCCACGACCTTTAAATTGACACACCCATATAAAAAAAAACACCTGGAAGTGGCAGTCTGTATAGTTTTATGTTAAGATATATATCATGCAACAACAAAAGAAAAGGGGCGCTGTCAAAATGCAGTTATTATGATTAAGGTTCTTTTAGACACTTCAATCAACTGCGCGATACAAGACAATTTTCTTTTTTTTTATTTGAATGTTTGATGTTTAAGAAATAAAAACGAAGGCGTTGACATGTTACTAGATCAGTTAAACCATAATTTTGATATTTTAGCTTTTACGGAAACTGGGTTACTAAATGATTACGATATCGTTCACTTCGCGGGATATGGGTGCACATCAATAACCCGAGACAATATAAAGGAGCGGGTGTGGCGCTGTACGTAACGGAACACCTAAATATACATGTCACGTCAGAATTCTTTATAATAAACCCGCATTATGAGTCTCTCATGATAGAGTGTGCAAGTACCATAGTTGTCGTTGTGTATCGCCACGTTTTTAGAATTCCTTGAAAATATGCTGGAATAGTGCGCGCAAATTGCTAAACTTGCTAATATTTGGGGTGAATTTAATATGGATGTATTATCAACAGATGCAGCCAAACAAAGGCTTCTTAATAGTTTTCATTATTTTGGTCTTGAAAATGTAATTCATGTACCGACCAGTGTGACGGAAATGTCTCAGACTATGCTTAACTTGTGCATCACGAACTATCAAGTGAATGAGCTAGAGGTGGGTTTTCTGCTATCGGATCTTAGTTAACATTTACCTGTTTTCATTTTTTTAACACCCAATTCACCTCAACGTAAAAAACCCACATGTCATGCACCCATTATGTATACCGTCATTAATGATGAAAATATTATGTTGTTTCAAAGTTCAGTCAAGGAGGAAAACTAGAGCTTCGTTACGTTGGATGATCCCATTGCAGAATACGGCCTTTTTCCTACAAAAATTAAGCTACTCTATGATCAAGCATTTCCAATGGTGCCATTTAAAAGGAGCAAAAAGTTTAGAACGCCTTGAATTGATGCCGCCCTTCTTACGAGAATAAAACAACAAGATAAGCTCTTCGCCATTTTTATGAAAACGAAATATCCGGATTACCTAGCTGAATTAAAAAAAAAGAACAGAAATAAACTAGCCGCTGATATTAAACGGGCACGAAATCTGTATCATGAAAATAAGTTCGCAGATACTTATACTAACCCCAGAAGAGTGTGGAAAAATGTAAACCACCTACTTTCTTAAAAAAGAAAGAAAAAAATATTTCTGAGCTTATAATTGAAGGCATGTCCTGTGCAGGGGCAAAGCTTGCTGATAAATTTAATGCCCACTTTTTGGATCTCCGGTGCTTCCCCTGGCAATGTCATTAGTAGTTGTGATTATGAATCTTACATCTCACAGGGCATTGATAGTTAAATATTTTTCGAAGAATACAGCCTAATGCACAAACTCAAGAATAACAGTGCTTGTGGTGAATATGGTATAAAATACCAGCCTATAGAATCAGTTGCTTACCTAATTAGTAAAACAATCTCGCATATGTGTAATCTAATTCTGAGTACAGGCATGTTTCCCGATAAATTAGATTGCAAGACTCTGGGTGATTCACGAAGGAGGTGATAAAAATGACCTAAATAACAACAAACCAATCTCCGTTCTTCCGTCATCCTCCTGACCAACAGACAAATCTCCCTAATGAAAATTCCATCAAGATACATAATTTGGGACACTGACTGCCAGTCAGCATCCTTCGTGGAACGTGCCATGATGGTCCATCAGATGACGTCTAACTGCCACTGCCAAGGGAATTTCATCAACAAGGGCAGCATTTATATAGGAGTAAAGCTATACGCACCCATAAATATCGCCAAATGCCTCAATAAAGCAAAATGTTCGAGAAAAAAACAAAAAAAAAAGCAGGTCCACCGCGGATCGAACCCGCGCCCACTTGCGTACCAAGCGGACACCTTAAACCCTATGCTATGCCATTTTTTGTTATTGTCCGATGCTATGCCATCGCTTAGGAAACTCGATTCGACCATTTGTTTTATACGAGTTTAGCGGAGCGCGTATAGCCATTTCCGTCCGAAGTGCACTCTGTAGTGCGTATAGCTTTACTCTTTTTATCAAGCTCAAATTCCGAGGTGGCAATCTTGGATGGCTATGAAACGGTTCACAAGCCGAGGTGGCCATCTTGCATGGCTGTGAAACGGTTCACAAATCCTTACAATGAATGCAATTCATGACATGAAAAATCAGGAAAAGTGTGTACCCGACCTCTTTTTTTTCCCCTTTTGAAATTTGCGTTTTTCGGGCAAAAGGGACATTCGTTTACAAACGGGACCACATGCACCGTAAGCATGTTTCAAAGAAACACCCTCGATGTCTGAACCTCTCGGGACGACCGTAAACACTTTAATTCACAAAACCTATGCGACTCCGTTGAAGCTAGAGAGCAAGCATGCATGCTACGACAGACAGCCCTGGCTTCACGGACGAACGCAGGCAGCACACATATCTAAACTGCGCTCGCGGATGCTTTTTGTCTGCACTCTTCATGAAACAATAATAATGAGGTGCGACACAGCGGTAAGGCCAATAGCCCATGCCAGATAGAAAGGTATAAACTTTCTAGCCCAAACCTCTCGGACCGAGTCAGGAGCATTGTAGTAATGCAGCGCGAGATTCCGACAATGAACGCATCGTTCTAAAGAATGCTTCGGCTGCAAATGCAGTTAAGCCTTCAGTATGTTATGCAAAGCACTCGTACATCACTCGCCGTACTTCAGTTCTACTCACCTGCCATGTAGAGTACTTACGCGTCATAGAACGATCCTTTTGTTCGCGCGTCTCCGGCCCAGTAGACCTGGTACACCTTGTCGTCGTCAACTACACCGCTAAAGTTCCTTACATCATCGGAACTCACAACAGGCTGGGTCTTGTCGAGTAGAAATTCTAGTAAAACATAAGACATTGTAGAGCCCGGGCAGGATCGACAGGTTGGAGCAAGCGGGCAAACAAAACGAGTCGAGAGCGACCGTTCATGGAAGCTCGGCGAAGCCTCTACGGGCGAAGCGAAAGTGCCGTGTTCGGCGTTTCGGCGGGCTTCTGATCAAGGTTGTCGGTCGGTTGCGCGTCATATCTCTAACATCAGCGGTTTTATGTGCTCACGTCCCGAAATCGTTTTCTCAAGCATAGATTATTTTTCGTATTTATAGATTTGACGAAATAGTAATATCCGAACGAACTTTACGTCCTTTGACCGTCCGTCTGTCTGCACGTCAAAGCCTTTTGACGTACAGTCAGAGACAATCGATGAACAATCAGAATCGCCATCAAGACATCTTGATGGCATTTCGCGGCGGCCGACTGCCACCAGGAAACCATCAGAAAGCCGACAAGCGGAGTCTTACTGGAGTTTGACTGTCGGTCAGAGTAACTTGTTGGACAATCAGACATGCTTGACATACAGTCAGGCACAGTCAGCGGTCCACTAGAAAACATTGACTGCCAAACAGGGTTACATTGATGGATTTTCATTCGGACTCCATTCTTCTCGCGCGCGTGGCCTAACGGTTATCGTGCCTGCCTCTCACGCGAAAAGCCAGGGTTCGATTCCTGGGAGCGACGCATATTTTGTTATTCCGGCAATTTAGTTTTCTGGTAAATTCGAGAATCGTGTTGGCTTTTTCGAGGTCCGAATGTTCTACGCGTCGAATATTCTACGCCGATTATTCCAGAAGCTCACGCAGGTACATAAGGGGCTCCGCGTGGCGAGCCGCCGTCAGTTTTCGCCCCAGCGCTCCACTCTGCTGTCACGCCGACTTCAACGCCCGCGGCACTCTACTTTCTTCTGTTCCTTTTTTTTATTTTTGGGCACAAGTTCACCCCATTAAACATTTAGTTCCTTCAGTTATTATCGCCTCATCACTTGTCATTCGTGACATTTTGGTGGAGGTGCGTGGTAGTGCATTCTATGCCCGTTAAGTGTACCCCTCCGAAAACATCCCGGCGAAGCGACGTGTTTAGCCCCGGAAGGCTACCCTTCATCGAAGACGCCGAAGCCCGAAGAAGCCGTCGTATAGAGGTCAGTCCCCCGAACTTGGTCTCTTGCCCGAGAAACGGAAGAACAAGATCCCGACCATGACCACCCCGCCCGTCGTCGTCCTGCCCGTCGCTCCGCGGACACCTGCTCTCTTCCTCGGCGAGATCTACGAGGACGTCGAAGATTGGATCAACCAGTACGAACGCCTGGCTGGCCACAACGGGTGGAGTGACGAACAGCGACTGCAAAACCTCCATTTCTCGCTTGAAGGAACTGCAAGGCGCTGGTTCGGAAACCATGAAGCTTCGTTGGCCTCGTGGGACCTTTGCAAGAATGAGCTCACACGAACATTCGCCAGTCAACACCGAAGGGAGAGGGCAGAAGGCCTGCTGCAATCGAGGACCCAGGGCCCCAATGAAAGCGTCATGATCTTTGCGGAACACGTGCTTCGCCTGAGCCGCCGCGCCGACCCTCAGGCCACTGAGGGCAAGAAGCTGCGCATTTTGATGCGTGGCGTGAAGGACGACATCTTTGGTGAACTCGTACGGAACCCACCGACGACCGTTCAAGGATTTGTCACGGAGGCGACGAACATCGAGGCTACCGGGCGTCAGCGCGGTTCCACAGTTCACTTGGACCTTGCTTACGGCATCCCGGGCATTCGAGTGCTCATTCGCGAGATCGTCCGGAAGGAACTTAAGAAACTTCTGCCGACTGTTGAGCGCCCGGCCTTAATCTCCATTGCTGAGGTTGTTCGGGAAGAGGTTCAGCCAGCGTTCCTTCCGGATGCCCCTGTCACCGTGGCTGCAGCCGATGTGCCGACGCTGACCTACGCCGCAGTGGCCCGACGACCGCCGCCAACTCCTCAACATTACCCGGTGGCGCCACGACGAGACCCACCAACGTAGGCGTACCCCCGACGCAGCGACGAAGGACGTCAGTACGACCACTGAGAACAGCCGGCGCCGAGGAAAACCGACGTGTGGAGGACAGCTGATCGAAGACCCATCTGCTACCATTGCGGGGAGGCCGACCATATCTACCGCCGTTGTCCCTACCAGCAAATAGGCCTGCGTGCGTTCCACCCGAACGACCCACGCCCGAGGTACGGCGAACGCCCTCGCGACATCGAGGAATACCTCCGTCGCCCTCCATCACCAACGCCAACGGCACCCACGAGGTTCTCGTTCTCTTTCCCCCAGACGTTCCGCATCGTCTTTACGTCGGTCGCGCCGTGGCAGCCTGTCCCCCCTATCTCGTCGGGAAAACTAATTGCGGCAACGCCTGGAGGTGACGTTGCCGAAGACGACCGAAGTAAAGAGCCTCCAAGAACGCCGGAGCGCTCCCACTCTCTCAACGCCACGCATCACAACGACGCGCCCCCAACAGTGTCCAACAACCTAAACGTCGTCATCGAAGGCCACGACGCATCGGCACTTGTGAACACCGGTGTGCGCCTGAAGCCGTACTACGCTCGATAGGACTGTGCACGTTATGTGTTCCAAATGACTCTTTATTTTACCGTTCTTTTTGTTTGCTTTGTTTTGCTTTTTGTTGCATCGGGACGATGCACTTTTTAAAGTGGGGAGTAATGCCGCGCGCGTAGCTGGCCGAGCAGGCAGCGCGCGCGTGGCCTAACGGTTATCCTGCCTGCCTCCCACGCGAAAAGCCAGGGCTCGATTCCTGGGAGCGACGCATATTTTGTTATTCCTGCAATTCAGTTTTCTGGTAAATTCGAGAATCGTGTTGGGCTTGTTCGAGGTCCGAATGGTCCTACGCGTCGAACATTCTACGCCGATTATTCCAGAAGCTCACGCAGGTATATAAGGGGCTCCGCGTTGCGAGCCGCGGTCAGTTTGCGCCCCAGCTGTGACGCCGACTTCGACGCCCGCGACGCTCTGCTTTCTTCTGTTCCTTTTTTTTTATTTTTGGGCACAAGTTCGCTACATTAAACGTTTAGTTCCTTCAGTTATTATCGCCTGATCACTTGTCATGCGTGACAATGTATCAGTGTTGTACACGTTCCTCAAAAAAAGGAACGAAAGCTCGTTCCTCGTTCCTTCTGATTTTTGGAACGCGTTCCCGTTACAAGTTTCATATGTGAAAAAGGAACTCGTTCCCGTTACAGTTTCAAAAATGGAACGTATCGTTACATATACGTTACATTTGTATTTTTGCTAATTACCATATTTAGTTAAATCAATCAGAGTTTTTTTATCTATCCCGTTAATAGTCAACATACGAGTTTGCATGTCGGGATGGAAGGGCACCAGGAGAAGAAAACACGCGGAAGTAGGGTTTATTTGTTGATATATGCATGTTAAAAATCCCAGCTATTAACCATGTCCATGTTTGTAGTGGACAATTCAGACGAGCCAAATTTAATGTACTTTTACCCAAGGTTGCACTAGCATTTTACAACAACCTCACACGCTTCAATTTAACAGTCCCGTGTTAGAACTTGACAACAGTTGCTTCTCCTTGTTGCTGTCCGCAAGACAAGCAAGTGAAGGAGAGGGTAAAGCTTCTGGAAAGTCAGTATTGAAAGCTAAAAATACTTGGTTGGGAAGGTTAAATTTGTTGTTCAGTTTGAAGCTGGGGGACAGGAGAAGGAATAAAGGCTATTTTTTGTGTATCTTTTAAGTGAATAATGTTCGGGATACAAGGGTGAGTCCGATATCTCGCAATCTGTGATCTTGTTTGTAATTGTAGGTCTCGTTATTGAAGTTCAAAAATGGCTGTAGTCGCAATACAATTTCTGGGTGTATGAGGATTCGTGGAACCAAAGAAAGTAGCTGAGTTAGAAACAACCCTCTTTCTTTGCCTTTTCCTACGACTAAAAGTTTTTCTTTTTGTGGCGCAGTTTCGGGCACTCAAAAATATATCGACTCCCACCAGCTTTCCTGCACCCGTAACTGTTAGCAAGCGAGGACCACACAAAATAATCCATAAGATTAGTAGCCAAAAAGTTAACGAGATCCTGCACTTCGTAAAGATATTGTGTTTGTACTTTCATACTTTCCCTGTTAGAAATAAAATAAAAATCAGCCCACTGGACGAAAAAAAGGAACGCCGTTACTCTTTCCGTTCCAGCAAACTTGTAACGCTTTCCCGTTCCAGTTCCAGCGATGCAAAAAGGAACGGCGGCGTTCCTTCGTTCCTCCTAAAAGGAACGCGTTCCAGGAACGCCGTTCCTTGGAACGCCGTTCCGTACAACACTGCAATGTATATGCCGTTGCTTTGGCCCGCTCACCTTTTTATTGAATATACTTCAAATTAACAATGGTGAAACATAAAGGAACACTCAAATTTTGTTGCTCCGATGCCTGTAGTGAATCAATGCGCTCCCGGGAAAACGTTTTTGTACATCTAGTGTAACAATTATATGGTGCAGAATCTGCAATTCGCTGTCTAACAATATTCTAAATTCTCGAAAGGCTAGACGAGAACTTCAACGCTACCTGTTACTTTCTTAGATTATCTACATCCACATCATCATAATTTTTGTTAGTAAAAGTATTATGTATCCTGTTGATTCAACAATATAAATGAGTACCTTTGGTCTGGTAGAAATTTGATTTCGTTCTTTTATAACCTGTGCTGCTCGCTTCATGCATCTGATAGCATATTTTTAAAATTCCAAAAATTACAAACGCGTAGTGAATTCGTCTACATTTAATTAGTTTGTGGGTGCTTCCGGCTAGTAAAACGAAGTGGATTGAATTATAAATATTCTATGGACCACATATGGGATTAAAAAATATACAGCTACCAAATTAGTTTGAATCTTTAGTATGGAAGGACTCCTTCCGTATACTACCAGATGATTGAAAACCAACACACGTTTGCCAATGAGACTGCTATGCTTTAAATTTAAAAACGATTTGGTTTTACAAGAAGCTATACAACAATGTTGCATACAGTTTAGCGGCTGTAAGAAAAAGTTTATTGCTGGTCTCGATCAGGAAAATGGGCTTCTGCCATGCAAAGCGTCTCGGCAGAGGTTCTTAAACTGATTGAGGCTAATGCCGGCCCAAAAATAAGCTCTCTTACCAATAAAAGTAAACAGTCCTTAAGACTCCTTGGGCAAAATAATGTGAATACTTAGAAAAACTACCTAACATACTTGCAGTTACGTCTTTCCTCTGTGATATCGACTGCTGATTTTTGCACGATGCTGTATCAAGCCTAATAACTTTCATAGATTAAAGTACGAATCACGCATTTTGTAAATACAATCTTGTGATCGATATGTTTCGAAGAGCACTTTAAACTTAATAGCAAGTCTTAAGCAAAAGATAATTGGCATTCTTATACCTTTGTTTCGCAGCGGCCTCACTCAATAACGGATTATCTGACAGCAGCAAACAGCGAACTGAGTTTGCAAACTTTCATCATAACACGACATTCAGTTAAGTCGGCAACACAACGCTCGTAGAACTTCTGAAACTTGCACTGATTGTATCTGCTCTGAGTTTATAATGAGCGCAAATCGATGAACACGTTCGATAGAAGACAGTGGATTGGTATACAAAACATGTACAAAACTGGAAAGGAAGCGGAGGCTATAATCCTTTCACTCCTACGTTCTCCGTGCTGTGCGAGTTGCGTGCTAGCAGAAGCAATCAACCGCCTCCCTTTATTACACGACCCCGCTCTCTGCGCGTACCTACGGGCATGAAACGAGATCACATGGCGAAAGAGACACACATGACTGATCCAACCAGCTCGTAGCCTCGACCGCACGGTCAGCTTGTCTCTGATCAACACCTAGTGAAAGTACAGA
Source organism: Ixodes scapularis (assembly GCF_016920785.2). NCBI lineage: Eukaryota > Metazoa > Arthropoda > Arachnida > Ixodida > Ixodidae > Ixodes > Ixodes scapularis. Next base: position 37,590,241 of record NW_024609881.1, on the reverse strand, counting down.
AAGCCTAACAAGTCGCCCGCGGGACTCGAGCGTCAAAACTGATAAGATAGACACGACAACATATAGGATGATTTCAAACTTTGTGCAGAACCCGTTTTGAGATGCTTGTAGTAACTAACATTATCTCCAAGGCGCTGAAGATGTTCCACAACAAAACAGTTCAATAGATAAACGTTTTTTTTTTTCTTTTTTTTATAAAGCAAGCAAGGCTTTTTTTTTCATTTTACGCTAATTCCCAATATTACTTATGTTTGTCCGCTTATACTTTTTCCTTTAAATTTAGCCGGGAAATGGTTTAGTGGAAAATTAATCTCACGTAACCTGACAACACGGGACATGCAGAGCAATTGAGTTTCCTTGCTAAATTTCAAGAATAAATTGGCGTCATGTGTGATGTGTACATCAGTTCATTTTCTTTATTCAGAACCCTAAATATAGCGTATTGTCACAAACACATCAGGGCGCCCTATTGAAAAAGGCCAATATGAACTCGGCTTATTGGAAATATTGTATTCCAATGAAGTTGATGGAAACCATTAAAAACTTATTGTTATCCGATTAACCCAATACGCACGATGGGAATTCATATCGGAGCACAATATCCCGATATTGTATACGGTTATTGGTATACAACAGGATATTGGAGCACAATATCCCGATATAACTTGCGGTTATTGGTATACAACACGATATCGAAGCACAATATCCCGACAGAACTTACGGTTATTGGAATAGAATACGACACCGCGTGCATATTGTTGACCGACATGGACATACTGCGCGGCCACACGATATATAAATATCGGTCGTCGATCACGGGCCCAAAGGAGAATACAATATCGCGTGGATAAATCTCAGAACGAATTCCAAGTTACCAACATGAATTACGTCGGCATATACCGCGGACTAAGAGGATACGTATCACAGTATTGATCGCCCGTGAAGCAACATGTGGATATCGGTACGCCCACATATACGACATCGCGTGAATGATATCGTAGAACAGCAGGAGTTACCATACGGCAATACGAGAGAGAACGATATTGGAGGTGGATACACACAGATCACAAACGTTCCGCGTTGCAAACACATTCACATTGATCGAAAGCGCAAGTGTACTATCTTGATCACAGTTAGCGGGAACGCCGGAGCGCGTGGCAGCGGGCACTATCAGAGCGCTCTGCCGGACTGGCGCGCAACTGCTGCGCATGCGCATCGCGAGTGCGGCGAGATTATATTCTCGTCGCGCGCATCACGTCATCAGCGCTATCTGTCGTCTGCTACGCGCGTCGTCTGCTACGTGTATCGTCTGCTACGCGTGTCGTCTGCTACGTGTGTCGTCTGCTACGCCTGTCGTCTGCTACGCCTGTCGTCTGCTACGCGCCTCGCCTGCTACGTGTGTTGTCTGCTACGTGTGTTGTCTGCTACGTGTGTTGTCTGCTACGTGTGTTATCTGCTACGTGTGTTATCTGCTACGGCTGTTGTCTACCATGCGCATGCTACTGGTGATACCAAGAACTTTGGCATACCCGAAAGGTGGTGAACCCTAAAATGAAAGCTCCTCCAATGTGCTTATCTGCTTTCCTGGTTTAGTTTCAGTATTTGCTAAAGCAAATAAACATTGTGACTTTTTTTCTTCTCGCGTCAGTCTGCGCCAGCTTCGCCGACCCCGCTTCCTGTGAAGTCTAGAGCTATCTCGGGCGCGGTGATCATAAACTAATTGTCGGCCAGCGCGTCTGCATCATTAATAACGTGGTCCTGACTTTGATAACTGCATTTATAGCTTGTGGTTCTTGTCTTCCTTATTGTTATTGCCTTTTGGCCTGTGATAGATGTGTGTTGGTGACTGTGGGGGGAAGACGTCTAAGATTGTTGCCCATAAGGTTTGCTGCAGCCAATTGCTGTAACGACGACGTTGTGTCAGTAGTGTCGGGTAAGAAAAGTGCAAACTTTATTGCTGAAGTAAAATTGAATGGCTGCTACCTGCAGTCAAAGAAAAATCAAGTCAACTAAAACAGGCTCAGTAACGGGCCATATCCCCGTTTAGCTCGACTACAGCCGCCATCCTTGGCGGCAGCGAGTCGTAAAGACTTGACACGAAAGACGCGTCTCCTTTCAAACGTTCCCATTCTGCTTGGACTGCGTCCCACAGCTGGTCTTCTGTGGCGGAATAAATAGGAGTCCGCACCATGGCCGCCTTCATTCGGCCCCGCACGTTCTCAATGATGTTGAGGTCCGCGCCCTTCGGAACCCATGGCAACTCCTCTATGCCGCACTGCCGCAAATGGTCCTTCACGCTGCGCGCAGTGTGGATGGGCGCGAGATCTTGATGAAAAAGGAAGTTCCCGTCGGGGAAGAGACCACTCCGAACAAAGGGTATAAGGACGGTGTCCAGCACGTCGCAGTAACTGGTCGATGTCAGCCTCCCGACTATGCGGTGCAGAGGACCGAGGCCATGTTCTGTGATGGCACCCCAAACGTTCACGGACGTCCTGCCGCTGGAAGCAACGCGCTGCACGTAGGCAGGACCGTTCCTGCAGGAGCGCATCGACCCTAGTTGAGCGGTGTGATTTTTCAGCCAAGCTATCGAACTGTATACACAGAAATCACGCAGGTAAAGAGGAGAAAGGAACAAAGACTGTCACGACTACCCATATGAGCCAACTATAATAAAAAAACGAATAAACAACGTAATTAGCTTTAACTAACAATGGATACATTGCGAATAACATAGCAGAAAATTCAACTGTTAAGGGACCCCAGCCTTTTATCAAACGGAATTGCAGTAAATCACGAGTGTGTAGCGAGAACGTAAACGAACGACGAAATATTTCCGCAACGAAAATAATTATCAAGATCTACGTAGAACAGCTAGCATACTAAGCAGGCCTTACCGTGCGCCGCGGGGTCGCCACACACGCACGCATTCGTCTTGCCTGGTGGAAAACGTCGATTCGTCTGAAAAGACGGCCCGGCCCCAGTCATCCGCCGTCCACGACGCATGTCCCATCGCAAAGCAGAGCCTCGCTTCCTTGTTTGACGGAGATAGCAGGGGCTTCTGCGCTGCCATGGTGCTATGCAGGCCGGCTCTTGCCAACCTCCGACGAATTGTCCATCCGAAACATCCAATTCCAGCTCCTCTCGGATTTCCCTGGCCGAAAGAAAGGGGTCCTCGACGACAGCGGCAATAATGTAACGGTCCTCATCCTCGGTCGTCGCTCTTGGGGGAGTCCCTCGAGGTGCGTCGTGGATCCGGCCTACATAACGGAAAGCTTGAACGATCCTATTAACCGTCTTTAGAGGCCTTTTTACAAGGCTACCGATGGCCCGCTGCGAGTGCCCTTTCTGGGAGAGCTCGATGATCAATCACCGGTCCGCCTCTGGAACTTTGGCCATGACGAAGTGCAGCAATCGTTCTGACAGTAATGCAAAGGCGCCTAAATTTATCAAGCACACCGCAAGTGGGGGAGGGGGCCTCGAATATTTTTTTTAATAAAATATAAGAAACAAAAAAGGTATGATACGGTATCATGCATCAAAATATTCGCATGCTTGTCGCATGCCCGTAAGCTGATAAGTTCATCGACACGCATTTTAACCCCTGCGCTTCCATGCGACATGCTTCGCGTAGAAGACGACGCCCGTAGCAGACGACGCGCGAGCGCTCCGATGACGCGATGCGCGCGATGAGAGCATATTCCCTCAGCAGGCGCGATGCGCATGCGCTGGAACTTGCGCGCCGGGCCGTTAGGCTGCTCTGATAGTACCCGCTGCCACGCGCTCCGGCGTTCCCGCTAACTGTGATCAAGGTAGTACGTACAGCACACAGTACACACAGCCTCGAGCGCTTGAAATGCTAGACAACCACCAAACCATTCAGAATAACTAGCTGGGACACCCGCGACCTACCTTTCAATGAGAAAGCCCAATAACGACGTGCTCATTGGAGTGATCGTTTTCAAACAAATGTTTATTGCAGTTTTAATGCAACAAAAGTTAGGTTACCGATGTTGGAACCCAAATCGAACGCGATACGTGACAATGTCAGTTCGCACGATAAAATAATGAGGATTAATGGGCTTGACAGGTCACGTGCTTCTTACCCGCACATTTATCGATATTGACCCATCTTTCTGGGTAATCCTACGTCGTACACAAAATCCACAACCACACGCGAGCACATTTCACCCACCACTCTTCGTCGCCTGTTTCGCAAGATTCACACTCTGTAAAAAACGACGGGAAAAATACGTGCATTTGCGCCATCAAACGATACGTTACAGACTCGTTTTATGAGAAAAGTTTCCATCGTCAACCCGCGCGCGCGAAAGCTCGAGCGCTCGAGCAGCTCGAGCTTCGGAGGCAGTTCGAACTCCGAAGGGAGGCGAGCCGGCGCGCCTGCGCGCATGTGCTGCCAGACAAGCGGCTGAGCGAGCCGCCGAGATTGCGCCGCCATTGCGCAACGACCGCGACCGCGCCAACCCGGCGGAACCGACGGATAACTGCTCGTAAAGTTCGTCGCGCACTTTGCTTGTGGGTTCCAAGTGAAACCAACGCACTTTGAATCGCTTCGAAAGGTACGTATAGACGACTTTATTACTTGCAGCATTGAGTGCTTTGGTATACACAGATCAACTGAAGGACAGAATGGAGACATGATGTTTTGAAATCGCAGCTTATTTGAACGCATGCGTCCCCGCTGAAAGCGTCTGGCTGTGCTCTGTTGCAGACGTCATTTCGACTGCGTGTACTCTGATGTAACGTCAGTCAGTGTTTACACTCGGCTAGCTATCACTCGGCTTGTTATCTCATGTGCGAAATAGACGTAGAAACCAGCTCGTCGTCTCTTTCGGATATTCAACCTCCAGCCCCCTGGCTCCCAGCGTGCTTACCGGCGCAAACCGTTCGACGTGTTGGATTCGTGGGCTCGTTCGAAGAGGCGTTACGCTCACGAGTCGCCGAAGTGTTATCGGAGCTTCTCTTTACGAAAGTCGCGATCGACGCTGGGCTCTGAGCTCGTACTTTTTTCTTCCCTGGTAGACTAAGAGTGCCGACCATTCATCTGTGGTGCCGACTGGCGCCGTACGAAGTTGAGAAAAGCTAGCGAGTCTTTCAGATTTTAGTGACGCCGCCCAACTGCTCTGCTACCGGCTGCGCTCAACAAATAAAGTAAAAAAAAAACAAAAAAAAAAAACGCGTTTTTTTATTTTCAAAATTTTTTTTTTTTTTTTGCCATGTTTCATTTTAGTCGCTGCAAAGTAAATCGCGGCCGTACGTCGGTTGACTCCCGATTACTGTCTCTACATCGTAGATTGTCTCACCACACTGGTGCCTCGTTGGTGTGATCTTATTCTGATATCGTTACATCTTGCTTTTTCATCTTGGCACACTTCTAGACGACCTTCTACACGTTGCACTCCTTGTCGACATGTCGCTGGTGTTAGAGACAAATCTGAAGTCGCTGTTTGCTCACTCCTTGGTGCACATATTTCATGTTCAACATCAGGTATCTGAAGGAGGCACCATGAAACCCTGGAGTTTGTTTAGAGGCACCTCAACATACTGTATACAAGTGTCGTTTTGTGTGTTAGTTTCCTACGAAACCAAATTGCACTTTGTTCGTAATATACCCTATAACTGTTCACAATTAAAGTTGCTATGAAACATTGGCCACGAGAGGTGACTCGGCCAACGCAGCCTGAAAATTCCTCGCATAATTTTCTTCATGGGTCATTTTGGACATTGAGAAATTTTCTTGTGAATAATGAGTGTTATGCACACGTGTTCTACTTTTCGTACAGGTACTTCAGTTAGATAAACCCCAGCAAAGGCAGCAAGACCGTCTCATGGGGTCACACCAAGGATGACTGCATTCCTGCTCGAGTCCCGAGTCTTGTCACCAAACTTCACTGAACATAATGGTACATTCCGTTTCCTTAACTTTTTCTTCTGAAGTGTGTTATTTTTTTTATTGTTGCTTTTTTCTATTGAAAAAAGGGTAGTACAACGTTTAAACACCCAATTTTTTTTTTCTTTTTGTAAAATGTGTAGTACATTGTTTAAACACCCAAGCGTTCATAAATGGTCTGTGTACCAGACAATAGGGTGTCTTATACTCTGTTTCATACTTAGCGTGCAACGCTGTCAAAGGTACTAAAGTAGTGCGCATGAAAAAATAGAAAAAGTGTTACTCCGCGCGTTTCGTGGACGAGTGGTAGAAGGCGCTGCTCTGGCGATATTGACGTCTCGTCTCGGTGGCCGTAATTCGAACCCATTTTACGCTTTTTTTTTTTTCTTTCTTTTTTAGACATTCTTTTTCTGCAAGATTGTGCGCATTGACGAAGTGCATATTTCAGTTCCTCCTTCTTGATTTTTATTTATAAGTCGCCGAGAGGCCAGATTTCTACCATCTGGTCTGCCGCTTTGTAAGTGTTATTTGCCTCCAGCACCGAGTTATATTTTTCTTTCGTGCAGCGTGGAATGAGGAATCGCCCTGATAGCGGCCTTGTCCCAAAATTTATAATAAAACATTAACGGCAATGTTTGTGGCCTGTACAGTTTATCTTGAAATAGCTGTCAAGGGTAGGAATCTCCCTCTCGGAGCACTTGCAATGCACCTTCAGGCGAATGGCGTTCTGTGTGAACTCGTCATGCTTGACGGTCCCCGTGCTCGAAACTTTCTTGTTGCGAGGTCTTTGCTTCGGGGACGCCACCTTGCCAGATAGGCACTGTGCCTTGCACTTCGCGACAGTGGAGGGCACACTCCAGTGTCGTTACTGGCCGTCTCCAGGACTTCACGACCGAATTCTCCGGGGAATGTGTTCTTATACTCCCGCACACATTGGCGATCATCTGCTTGCACTCTTTCAAGATTTTCGCACAATGAATCTTCGAGAACGTCCGAGCAGGAAAGGTACTTGAGCTTGCTGCGTAAGACGCCATCTTCTCAAAACCAGCGGCTGCCACACGGATGAACACGAAAACAATTTAAGGTGGTTTACATTATCTTTTCCTTTTTCTTGAAAAACATTTGTGCTCCGTTGAAATCATAACGCCAATATCAGTTACTAGCCCCGAGGAGGCACATTTTCTGACTTTTTAAAATTTTTCTACAGGGGACGCACTATCTTATGGGGCGAACGTAGGCACGGTCAGCAATGAAAACCGGTGCGCTAGCTTTGACTGCGTTGCACTCTATGTATGAAACAGAGTATAGGATCGCTTCAGACGGGGCAACCTTTCCAGCAATTTTGGGGCTGCTGGCGGGTTGTTCCCTAGTTTTCCCTAGATCGACACGAATTGCTGAGATTGGGTCCGGCTCGAAGTGGACGAGCAACTCTGACTACTCGGAGATATTTGAGGCGGCAGCAGCAAATCAGGAATGCAATATTTTCACGTGACACCCCTGTGGTCGTGATGATGAGAACTGAGGACTTAGTTCTGGTTTGAAATGGATCATTTTTGAAAATAAACTGTTTCAAAAAGACGAGTTAGTATTCTCAGCCCAATTTAAAGATATAAAAACATGTTTTTAGGATATAACTGTGTGTCTAAATACTGTAAGAAAAATAAAATTTCATGATGATGATGGCAAGTCGTAGCAATTCGGTTGCTGCATGTGAACGCGGGCGGCCCATGTTGCTGGTGTTGCGACATGAAGTTGCTGGGCGAAATTGTTCCGTCTGAAGCGGGCTGTAGGGAACTCAATTCAAGGGCCGTGGAGCTCTGGGGGCAAGCCCACCTGGAAACATTTTTTTTTTCTTTTTTGCCTTTTTTAGTATTTAAATATATACTATATATATATACATATATACTTTTTTTAATTTTAACATATAGATGCATGATTTACACACTAATTCATTTTCAGAAGCGCTTTTATTCACACTCTGTGGCTTTCTAGTGCTTGCAATAGCTTCTCGGTGAGCTAATGCCAGCTCTGCAAAGGGATAGGGATCTTCCCACGCTTTGCAGGCTGTAAAGCTGTGGCTTGCACAGCTCTAGTGTGTCACACCTCGCTCACTGGCTCCATCGCGAAGCATAGGTGCTTCATGAGTCGCGCCACACCGTAAGCCCAAAAAACGGTTGGGTGACAAACCTGGGACCATTTGTCACTGCACTCAGCTATGTTATGGTGGCATGGTGGGGGCATGAAGCAGGGGTACAGCTTGGAAATGCTGATCTTCATGACATTTTAAACACATTTTTCATTACTTTTGTGTCGAGTTGTCAGCATTCTAAAGGTGAGAAAGCAAGCAGCAGTGACAGCAAGAAAAGAAAAATTTAAGACCGCTTTCACCAAGAATCAATTACGAGCACTAGAAAGGCATGGAGTGTAATTAAAACGCTTCTAAAGGTGAATTAGCGTATAAATTAGGTACTTGTGCCTCAAAAATACAAAAAAAAACAATGTAAATAGAGTTATAAGGATAAAAATATACACCAGGAGGACTTAAACCAAAACTACAGTCTGTAAGTTTGAAATTCGACACCTTAAACCACTTGGCCACCACCCAATTTTATTTCCAGGTCGTTCATTGCGGTAAATGAATTTTGTTTGCAGCTGTCAGCTGCAAGAGAGATTGCCTTATTTTCATTTACTTTACTATTCCCACCAAATATGACAAGTGGTAAAGAATAGAACCTCATTTGGTTGGCCGAGGCACTGTGCTTGCATGAAGGCAAACTAGCCTGTCTTGCTGTGTTCATATTTTGTTTCATCATCTGTTTAGGATTCTGTTGTCGCTCATCAAAAGAAGAAAAAAAAAACTGACTAATTCTGACTTATTCTGGTGTGCAGGTACCCTTGGCAGTAAACTCTGCTAAATGGGGCAAAATATAGATACTTTTTTTAAGCAAATATGCATCGTTTTAGCAAAATGAGCTACACTATTTGACTAACGTGAAACAGAACGAGCCTCTCCACTTGGGTCTTTTTTCATCTCTCGCAGACACTATTTCCTGCTTTTTGTGGTTTGAATCAGACTTTTGTATTCTGTCCGGCCAAAGCATCGGTGTTACACTAAGACTGGGTTCTTTAGGATATCTACAGGTATTCTTCGCAGCAAATGGCTTCCAATCAGGAACACGAGTTCGTTCTCGGCCACCGAGAGCAAGTATTTTCAAGGTGAGCTATTGCCCGCCTATGAGTTTTGTATTTCATTCCTCTTGAATGCCATAACTTATGTGTAGTGGTCTTGCATTAGTATTTTGTTGTCTCTCTTCTGCAAAAACACCCAAGTTTGACTAAGACCAGGTTCTTTCTTATACATGCAGGTCTTGGTGGCAAGCACCAGCCAATCAAGGCCAGAAGTTTGCTCTTTGCCGCGCATGGCTAGTGTTTTTAAGGTGAGTGATTCACGCCTATCTGAGTTGTGCGTTTCATTCCTCACAGACACTCTATTTCCTGTCTGTATAGTGGCCTTGTTTCAGGCTTTTGTCTCTCTGTCCGGCCAAAGCATCTGTGTTAGACTAATCTTTAGGATATGTGCAGCAATTCTTGGCAGCAAGTGGCTGCCAATCAGGAACACGAGTTTGTTCTCGGCCACCAAAAGCAAGTATTTTCAAGGCGAGCTATTGCTCGCCTATATGAGTTTCAGCATTCATCAAGGAGCGCAAAATCAAAGCCCGGGGGTTGGCCATTGCAAAAATGTTGACTCGGAAGCGCATAGGGAGGAAGCTTTATAAAAGTATCCACCTGCTTCTACAAGACAAACGAAAACTAAGAATGTGGGTTCCTGTAGGGATGGCCGAAGGGGCTTAGCCGAGAGAGGTCGGGGAATTGGCGGCGCGGTCACCCGAAGCGTCCTTCGGAGGCGCCCGACGTCTTGTCTTTCCCTTTGGCGGCAAGCGGAGGCCAGCTCCCGAAAGTGGAAACAGATTTCCCCGCGTGGGAAGTAAACAAACCTCTGTTCGCGGGTGGTCGCCCTTGCCGCCGAGGTAATTGGGGAGGCGACCTTGTCGGGGCCATGTCGGCGACTTCGGGGGAGAGGGAGGTCTGGCCTCCCTTCGGAATGTCGATGGCCTTTCTATGATTGGTGGAGGACCCGCTGGCACTGGGGCCAATAGAATTGTATAATTGTCCTGATTGGACAGGCCCTGTGTCGGCGGGGAGTTTTCTCGACCGCGCCGGCGGGGAAACAGCGAGTTTGAACAAGCCCGCGCGCGGAGCAAGTTATCTCCCGCGGTCCGCCGGTCCGCGCAGCTTTGTCGCGAGCGACAAACAGTTTCTTTGAGCCTCACCGTGCGCGGTGGGCACTTTGCGCCGAGGCGCGGTATTTTTGGTATCTCTACTGCCGTGAGCGGACAGTAGAGGTTTGTAACCGAGTTTGCTGTTGACGTTGTAATACATTTGCTTTTATTAACTGTTGCTCCCGACTTTGAGCGTCTTTCTTCGAGGCTCCGCCACCACCAACGAGCAAGAAGCGACCATCCTTCGCGGCTGTCCACGATCGCCCGGCCCTGGCCTACGACTTCGAGGAGGAAGAACCGGGACAAAACAACCTGACCCTCAGGGAGGGACATTCTTTACTGGCGCAGTCGACGGGATCGTGGACATTGCCAACCACCTGGAAAGGTGCCAGACGCCGGGTGGGAGCCCAAGACCAGCCGATGCGAAGAGCAACTGTCCACAAGCAGCCTGGCACAGCGAGGCACTGCTACGAGCACGCCTATCGCCGGAAGCAGCGAGAGCCAAGGGACATCGCGTGGGGCGATCGGCGCCGGTGACCTGCGGGTTTGGCGGCATCGACGACTACCGTTGGCCTGGGGCCTGCGACGACGGTGAACGAAAGTCAAGCAAGCGGACATCGCGTGGAGCGATCGACGCCGGTGACCTGAGGGTTCGGCGTCATCGACAACTACCGTGGGCCGGGGGCCTTCAACGACGGCCTAAGATTCAAGCGGGCGGGCGTCGCCTGCTGCAATCGACGCCAGTGACCTGCGGGTTTGGCGACATCCGAGGCAACCGTGGACTCTTCAGCGTCCCAAGGTACGTGATCTCCTTTCCTTCTCTCACTGACTGACACCTGTACGCTTAAATGACGAAGCCAGGATTGCGGAGCGGGGGAGGGCAAGGGGTTGAGGATGGCGACGCGTCAGATGGGGAAGCGGACCGGGTAGACGCCCAGATAATCCTTGTGAGGGAGAAAACTAAAATGTTGGAACGAGAGATCCGACTCGCGGAGCTTCGCGCTGACGAGCGGAGAAGTAGAGAACAGGCTGGTGGGCGCGATCAGGAGGGCAAAATTGGGGACGCACTCAAGCACTATTCTAGAATGCTACAGGGAGCCATCCCAAAATTCCCGACTGACGCAGAGGTCCCGGTATGGTTCGACACGGTGGAGTGTTTGTTCGCGCGATTCGAGGTGCCGGCCGCGGTTCAGGCGCACTTGGTGTACCCGCTCGTGGCGGCTCGGCACGGTTACCTTTGTTCGCGGATAGAGGGGGACCAGTTCTCGTTCGAACAAATCAGGCAGACAGTGTTGAAGGAGCTGCGGCTCTCACCCGACGAATATCGGAACAAATTCGTCTCAACATCGAGGAGGAAGGACGAGAGCTGGCAGCAGTTCGGCACGCGTTTGTCAAGCTACCTAACATACTACGTGGAAGCACGAGGCGTGGAGTCCTTCGAGAGATTGAAGGCGCTGCTGGTCGCGGACCAGCTGAAAGCATCGGTTGGCGCAGACGCCCTTAAGTACGTAACCCTTAAGGAAGGGAAGGAGTGGTTCGATCGATCGCAAATCGCAGACCTCCTGGCCCTGTATGATCAAGCCGAGTGTCGCAGCGCCACGCCCGTTCGTCCTGTAGCGGGAGGGGCAGAAAAGGGGGACAATGCGCGGAAACCGGAAAGTAAAAAGAATCCCGGGGGCTTTAAACCTTCAGGGGGCAGGTTTGGTAGCAAGACATGTTACAGGTGTGGCAGTCCGTCACACCTGGCAGCCGCATGCCCACAGTCGAGGGAGGAGAGGGCAACTGCGACTGCCGATAGCTCCAAGGTACAATGCGTTGCACTCAACCCAGAAAACCGAGAGACGCTGGCGGCAAAGATCGAAAGATCAGGAGAGAGGCAAGGCGTAAAGTCGCCGTTACTGCACACACATGTAATCTGCGGCGGGCAACCCATAAACGCTATCGTGGACACGGGCAGCGAAATCACCGTCATACGTGAGAGCCTGTTGCTTCCGAGAGACCTCGAACCGAGCGGTTCGATAACACTCGTGGCCGCGTTTGGATCCAAAATCCAAGCCAAGCTGGTGACTATTCCTATGAAGCTCGCGTCGAGCGGGGCTGATGCCGTCCCTCCCACGGTGGTTGAAAGGGTTCCGATTTTGTGTGCGGTGACCGACGAACTCGCGCCCCATACCGATTGCTTGCTATCAGCAGAGGCATGGGAAGCCTTAAATTGCGCTGAAGCTGAGCGGGAGCAGATCCCGGCAGCGACCGAACCCGGCGAAGAGTCACACATGCACGCGGTAACCCGGGCGGGGGAGGGTGCGGCGCCCAGAGAACCGGCGGCGCGACGCGATCGGGAAACAGCGGCGAGGAGCGAGACCGATCGCCCCGCGTTCGAGCGGGAAGCCCCTTGCTCTAAGTCTAAGGGAACTAGGAAGGAGCAGCTGTCAGACGAACAACGGGGCGACCCGACGCTAAGAAAACCGTTCACTGACGCCAAAGTCGGGAAGGGGGGGATGTTCGTACAGGACGGACTTCTGTGGCACCACGACAAACTTTCGGGGGAAAGTGTAACACAGTTGGTACTTCCGAGTGGGCGACGCAAAGAGGTGTTGCTGTTGGCCCACGAATCGCCATGGGGCGGTCACCTCGGAGCTAGGAAGACAGTGGCGCGCATTAAACACACTTTCTACTGGCCAGCCATAGAGGCTGAGGTAAAGGAACACTGCAACTCCTGCCACGCCTGCCAGTTGAGAAAGGACAGGCGCACAGACGATCGTATTCCGATCACACCGCTCACGCGCCCCGACTTTCCGTTTCAGTGTGTAAACATGGACGTAATCGGCCCCCTGGACCCACCATCCGCTAGAGGTCATAGGTACGCTCTTTGCGTGGTAGACCTGCACATGAGGTGGCGGGAGGTAGTCTGTCTTAGGTCCTTGACTGCTAGGGCAACCTGCGAGGCACTGCTTAGCATATTCAGCCGTACCGGAGTGCCGGAGAAAATAGCGTGCGACCAGGGAACGAATTTTACCGCCGGCCTGACGCAGGAGTTTTTGGCGCGGTTGGGGTGCGCGCCCAGGTTTTCGACACCCGAGCACCCCGAGAGCAATGGAAGCGTCGAGAGGTGGAACAGAGTTTTCAAGAATATGCTCCATCATGTGATCAAGGACGAGGGTAAGCAGTGGGACAGGTTCGTCCCGTATTTGCTTTGGGCCTATCGAGAGGTTCCCCATGAGACTACGGGAGCGTCACCATTCCAGTTGTTGTATGGCCGCACTCCGAACGGCCCGCTGGCCATACTCAAAGACGCTTGGACGGGCCAGGTCGAGATGCCACCGACCCTGCGAGAACAGCCGGCGGCGTACCTTCATGAGCTGAGGAATAAGTTGGAGAGGGCGGCAAGCGCTGCGCAGCTTACGTCCATCCAGCGACAGAGAGACTACGCCTCTTACTATAACCGAAAGGCCAAGGCAAAGAGCTTTGAGGTAGGGGACGACGTTCTCGTGTTTGATACCAATACGCAAGGTAAAATGCTTTCCAAGTGGAGTGGGCCGCACACTGTCGTTGCAAAATATCACGATCACTCGTACGTGTTAGAGACCGAACAGGGCAGGAGACGCACAGTGCACGCCAATATGCTTAGACGGTACCACGCGAGGGTAGGGCAGGTGGGGGTGATCTTTCACGAAGATGATGATTTCGGGGAGGTCGGCTATACGCCGCGAAGTCCGTCTCTGGGTTCTCCCAATACCGCGGTATTCCCTGAGGAGGCCTTGACCCACCTGAACGAACCCAAGAAGGCTCAGATGCGGGAGCTGTTGTCCGAGTTCGATCAACTGTTCATCGAGCAGCCCCGAGTGGCGGATGTGGGCGAACACCGCATCACTTTGAAGGAGAATTGTCTACGGAAGAGTCCGCACCGTTATCGAATTCCCGACGTGTTGAAAGGGGAGGTAACCAGGCAGGTGGGCGAGCTTCTCGAGCTGGGATTGGTATATCCCACCGAGAGTGAGTTCGCGCACCCAGTTGTCTGCGTGGCCAAGAAAGACGGCGGCATGCGGATGTGCATCGACTACCGAAGCCTCAATGAGGTCACCCGTGACGATGCCTTCCCGATGTCGCTGCCGCAAGAGTTAATCCTGAGGGTCGGTCGAGCCGCATACATTTCACTCGTCGATCTCCGCCGCGGGTATTGGCAGGTGCCCCTGGCTCTCGAGAGTCATAGTCACACGGCCTTCGTCACGCACGACGGTCAATACGCTTGGCGGATCATGCCTTTCGGACTGAAAAATGCCGCGGCGACATTTCAACGGATAATGAACTCGCTCCTGCGACAGCACCACGATTACGCCTGTGCGTACCTCGACGACATCGCGATATTCTCGGGGTCGTGGGTCGAGCACCTACAACACTTGCGTTTCGTTCTTTCTGAACTCGCTGTCGTGGGCTTGACCGTCGCGATGGACAAATGTCAAATCGCCCGACCGTCGATCGCGTACCTGGGGCACGTGATCGGCTCGGGGAGGCATGCCCCGGACCCCATGAAGCTTGAGGCAATCGGGGGGCTTCAGCGGCCCGTTACAAAGAAAGAAGTGAGGAGCGTGCTCGGCCTTTGTGGTTATTATCGAGAGTACGTCCCCGGCTACGCAGAGCTGTCCCTCCCTCTCACCGAGTTGACCGCCAAGCGCGTGCCGAACACAGTTCCGTGGGGAGATCGGGCCGAGCGCGCCTTCGAGGGACTGAAAGCAGCTCTCATGAACGCCACGGCTCTCGCGACGCCGGACCCCGGTCGGCCGTACTGGTTGTTTACTGATGCGTCAGATTTCGCGGTCGGGGCTTGTCTCGCTCAGGTGTCGGATGGAGGGAGGGAGGGGCCTGTCGCGTTCGCCAGCCCCAAATTCTCTCCCACTCAGTCACGCTGGGCAACTATCGAGAAGGAGGCGTTCGCCGTTATATGGGCGTTACAGAAGTTTGACAATTGGCTGTTTGGGGCCCAAGTCAACGTGGTGTCCGACCATAACCCGCTTTCCTACCTGACCGCCAGCACTCCGAAAAGCGCCAAGCTGATCAGGTGGTCGCTGGCATTGCAGCGCTACCAAGTGACAGTAACTCACAGGAAGGGAAGCGAACACGTAAATGCAGACGCGCTCTCCAGGTTGCCCAACAACTGTTGGAGCGATAAATAATGTCCCGGGGGCAGGAAAGCGCCTTACCGCTCTAGAGACGCGCGCGGTGTCGGTCAGTGTGCATGAGGGAAGGCGATCACTGCCACGGCAACGTGAACGTTTGCGTAGAAATATTTTGCCGAACAATTCTGTGCCACATGCTTTGGCCGGTTTGCTTGGTTTATTTTGGGTTTCGGAACTTTTTTATGTCACGTTTTGTATTTTTGTTTCCTTTTTTTTTGTTTGTTGCTGTAATCCTTTTTGCGCGTTTGTTTTCGGCGCGAGTGGGACGGCTTTACAAGAGTACGGCTGAAGCTCAGGGCTTCTTTTTTTTCTCCCAGCGCCCGTGTTTTGTTGTTGTTCTGGAGCCGCCGTTTTTCGTATGGGATGTTGCTAGAGTTGAAGTTTTTTTTTTTTATCTTTCATTTAATTGTGTCGCGATGGTGTCAAAATAACTGCTGGCTAGTCCAGAAGTCCTAGCGCAGTTTTCGGGGGGACGTGTAGGGATGGCCGAAGGGGCTTAGCCGAGAGAGCTCGGGGAATTGGCGGCGCGGTCACCCGAAGCGTCCTTCGGAGGCGCCCGATGTCTTGTCTTTCCCTTTGGCGGCAAGGGGAGGCCAGCTCCCGAAAGTGGAAACAGATTTCCCCGCGTGGGAAGTAAACAAACCTCTGTTCGCGGGTGGTCGCCCTTGCCGCCGAGGTAATTGGGGAGGCGACCTTGTCGGGGCCATGTCGGCGACTTCGGGGGAGAGAGGGAGGTCTGGCCTCCCTTCGGAATGTCGGTGGCCTTTCTATGATTGGTGGAGGACCCGCTGGCACTGGGGCCAATAGAATTGTATAATTGTCCTGATTGGACAGGCCCTGTGTCGGCGGGGAGTTTTCTCGACCGCGCCGGCGGGGAAACAGCGAGTTTGAACAAGCCCGCGCGCAGAGCAAGTTATCTCCCGCGGTCCGCCGGTCCGCGCAGCTTTGTCGCGAGCGACAAACAGTTTCTTTGAGCCTCACCGTGCGCGGTGGGCACTTTGCGCCGAGGCGCGGTATTTTTGGTATCTCTACTGCCGTGAGCGGACAGTAGAGGTTTGTAACCGAGTTTGCTGTTGACGTTGTAATACATTTGCTTTTATTAACTGTTGCTCCCGACTTTGAGCGTCTTTCTTCGAGGCTCCGCCACCACCAACGAGCAAGAAGCGACCATCCTTCGCGGCTGTCCACGATCGCCCGGCCCTGGGCTACGACTTCTAGGAAGGACCGGGACAAAACAACCTGACCCTCAGGGAGGGACATTCTTTACTTTCCATTTGAAAAAAACAAAAAAAAACAACATTGTCAGCCCGAATTAACTCGGGGGCGGCACTGAGCAAACAAGCCACGGTACGAGTATGCTTGGTTCAGGCGTTTGCAGGGGTGGTAGATGATTCGGTGTTTTCTAAAAAATTTTTTTTTCTTTTCTAAAGGTGTGGTGGTCGAATATTCAGGGATGGGCATTGAGTCGGGATGTTAAGGTAAAAATTTCATCCACATGCCGGGATTCATGTGCCTTGTCCCCCTAGCGAAGGGGACAAGGCCTTCAAAATTTTGGGTTCGCAAAAGGGGTGCATCAGTATTGACGTCTCATTTTACATCATTCGTCTCAATTTAAAACGCACTATAAATGACATGCCTGAGATTCGTTTGAGTGTACTTCCTCCCAGCAAGTATATGGTTCTGTCTCAAAAAGGTCTAATCTGATGTTGACCGCTCCTCAGGTCTCCACCGACGATTCATCAGGACGAGACCCGACCGGGATATTAGGGAGGAACGGCTTAAGCGAGGGAGGTGTGTGTTTCATTTGCTATGCCTTTTGGCGTGCACATTATGTTTGTTACATTTTTTTAGATTGCTGCAGAGTTCGGTTTCAACTATTGTAAAATACCGAGCATGCGCCCAGGTCGCAGAAGCGCCTACCCTCTGATTCGGAACGATCCGCAAATAAGCAAAGGGCATACCAGACACCCATCCACCTGTTTTGAGCCATGCTCAAAATATTGAAAGAGCACATCAAGCGTCAGGTGCTGTGGCGCCTTTGCCACAATAGCGCCAGTCGCAGGGCTGACAGATTCGTGACTGGCGCAAGCCATGGCATGGCCTTTGGGAACCAGGGAATTGAGATTAAAGAAGTATCGCAGAAATTGGAGGCGAGTGGTGAAGGTGAGCAGAGTTAACAGAAAACAAGGATGAAGGGAGTTCCGTCGCATGAGGCATCTGTGTCCCGTGCATGTAATTTTGAGTGTGCTGTAGGGGGCTACCCAAAAAAATTGTTACTTGGACGTAACTAATCGCAAACCTCTCTTGCAGTTTCCATGGCCCACAAGCCAGCCGGCGCCAGTTCGTTCTCGTTCAAAGGTGAGGATGCTAGATTTTCTAGATTGCTCTGAAGCAGCAATACTGAAGCCAGAGAAGCGGTACGGCATATTTAATTGACAGAACAACTGGGAACGCTTTCACTGAAGCTTGTTTTGCTGCAATACACGTGTGTATTGCAGCAAAACAAGTTTCAGTGAAAGCGTCCCTACTCGTTCTGAGCTCCGTCAATTGAAGGTGCCGTACCTGTTGTCTGTCTGGCTTCAGTGTTGCTGTAGGCGACAAAACGTGTGCCCAGTTTTGTCACAAGAGGCATATTATGTCACGCACATGTAATTTTGAATTTATCGGGCTTGGTGTGCTGTAGGTGGCTGGTCAAAGAAATTGATACTTGGACGCAGCTAATCGCAAATCTTTCTGGCAGTTTCCACAGCCTAAGAGCCAGCAGGTCCCAGTTTGCTTTTCTTCAAAGGTGAGAATTCCAGATTCCCGAAGGAGGAATACTGCAGCCATATGACCGGTACAGCATTTTTAATTGACGGAGCTCAGAACGACTGGGAGCTCCTGCATTGAAGCTTATTTTTCTGTAATACAAGCGGGCGACATTGACACGTGCCCAGTTACGTCGCAAGAGGATATCTATGTCCCGCACATGTAATTTTGAATCTTTCAGACTTAGTGTACTTTACGTGGCTACTCAAAGTAACTGCTACTTGGACGCAACTAACCGCAAATCTCTCTTCCAGTTTCCACGGCCTACAAGCAAGCAAGCACCAGTTCGTTTTTCCTCAAAGGTGAGCATTCCAGATACTCTACTTAGGTGCGAAGCAGGAATAGTGAAGCCGGACGAGTGGATACGTATATTTAATTGACTGAGCTCAGAATGACCTGTGGCAGTGGCATTGAAGCTTATTTTTCCACAATCAAACGCAGACATAATTTTGAATCTACCCGCTTGGTGAAGGATTGCTACTTGTCGCGAACTAATCACAAATTTTTTTTGCAGTTTCTATATAACTACAGCTAGCAGGTGCTGTTTTCATTAAGGTGAGGATTTCACATTCTGTTTTCAAACATCAAGTTTTTGAATGAGAGTCCTACACAATTAACTTTCTTTTGCAGTAAATGCCAGATCCTCCAGTTCAGGAATATGTTAAATATATTTGGTATGGATAAGTCCAGTGTTTTGCTTCTTTATTCACAATTTCACAACAGCAACATTTTTTTTAAATTTATCACTCAGAAATACACACAAGAAGAGACTGCGTTGCAGAGAAATGTTGCGCTGAACGTGATATTCCAACTCGTATATAGTTTTATTGGTAGCCGATATAATATATTGGATTCCAATATCCATAATACGCTGAGTATATTGGAATCGTAAACCCTTATTGGATCCCCATACGACACATGGGGATCCAATAAGGGTTTATACGGTATTGGATTCTAATATTTTCAGCGTATTATGGATATTGGAATCCCATAACAAATCCTTATTGTAATACAATACAATAAATGTAATGTTTTCCAATACACTGTCTATATTGTATTGCAATACAATAAAAATACATTGTTTACCAATATCCATAATACGCTGTTTATATTGGGGTTTTCCAATAGGGCGGTATTGACGCGGTGTCCAAAAGCCAATGTTTCTGGTGTGCTGGAAAGCGGTTTCTGTTTTTTAGATAATGATCCTTGCCTAGGCTTGCGCGGAAGCTGTAAGTGTAGGGTTACCGGTCTTCTGCGTATAGCGCGATACTGTCAGGTGGTAAGGTCCGTACGCACATTCGCGTTTGAACGCGTTTGAGTGCGTTGCGGAGTCCTTGCGGCCAGGCGCGGTCGCTTCTGGAGCGACGCGCGCCTTCCCGCAACGCTCGGTAGCGCGACGCAAGCGAGTAGATACCATAGAGTAATATACACAACGTAAAGAGCGGACACTGCCATAGGCCCCAGCGGCCCAGATAGACCAGTGACAGGTAGCGCTCCTAGCGGGCGGTATTAAGTATAATCTGATTCCGTTTCCGGTCAAGTTAGTTTCGGTTTCGGTTTGGGCGTTTCTGCTCTGCTTCTCCGGTACCCTTCTCTCTCTCTTTCCTCCCCACCTCGCTCGGCTCTAACTCCTTGACTCCCAAAGCCGCCGTTTTTTTTTTTTTTTTTTTTAACATTGACGCACTTTTGCTTTATGTTTTACGATAGAGTCCGTGCAAAATCTGTCAAACAATATTTCAACTTACTCCACAAAGCAGAAGTATATATATCTCTTGTTCTTTTTCTATTGTAAAGCATTGAAGTTACACAACTGCCGCATTGAATCCTGGCTGGTGGAGCATTTTGGGGTCAACAACAGTAAGTGGTTCGAACACATTTTATTGGACCACATTCATGTATACATGATTTACTTCAGAAGCTCTGTATGTTTTATACGAAAGAGATCGATGCTCACAAAAATAAATGAATATGAAGGACTTCGGCATATCGTACACTTCGTAATAGATCCTTAGCGGAACCAAGTTAACAACACCTTTCCACGGAGAACATGCTGTATGATGCATTCACTTTCACGCCGACTCGGGTACGGGAAGTAAGTTGAAAAATAAATAAGACATCGCTATCATTACCAGTCAGAAGAGTATTATAACAGTGCGAAGCACATGCCGGATAGTACAAATTCCCGATTTCCGGCAAATATAAAAAAAAACACCAATTTGCATAGCCTCAAACTCACTGCGGGCGAGCCATTACCAAACAATGAGAATTGTATTCGAAATCTGACAAGATTCAACCTCCCTAAACATTCCCCGAAATTGTTCAGAAAAGAAATATGGCTTCAGAAAAAAGCGGCTAAAAACAATGGACAGTGGATACAAAAGTGGATATATTTTGTTTCAAATATTTTTAGCCTCTATACACTATTTTCTATCGAAATTTTGTAGAAAGTGGACAAATATTTTTGTTAGGGAGCCGTGATACACATTCGCTGGAAAAAGGGGAAACAAATATTTGGAGAGCAAGCTGCACCGCCCACTTAATAAGCGCTTTTTTGTTTTTTGCTTGGCAACCGCCTCTGGTAATACACTATTAACAGTTAAACCTGTCTCGTTCTTACTAGCCACTGAAGAGTGCAACCGAACTTCGTCCAAATTCCGGTTAAGAAATCAAACATGTCAACACAAGCGTATTCTGCAAAACAAGTTTAAAAAACATTTGTGGTACTCCTCTGGGCAAAGGCTAAAACCACCCAGACCTCAAAGTGTGCTATACAAGGTGGCACACACTCCTCGAACATGTGTCACACTCTTTATTATGGAAAGAAAGTGATTTCCTATTTGCTGAATGAAATGAAAGGCAGCCTGTGATGGTGCTACTAAGTTCCCGAAGAATTTTCCAGACACGTGGTTTGCTTTAGGAACAAGACAGTATTGGTGAGGCCTGGTCAAGTTATTAGACTCATCCGATAGCAGCTGAGAACAGCCACAGCTGTAAGTTTTCTGTTCAAGCAAAAGCTTGATCAAATAGCCGCAAACGTAATAAAAAGTGGACGAGTCATCAATTATGTTAGACCTGATGTCTGATGCCAGCTCAGAAATATCCTCTAGAGGCGGGAAGTTATCAATTGGAAGACGTTCCACAATGTCTGAAATTAAACTTTCATGGTGCGAAGATATTTGCATCTCCTTTAGGAGGTCAGCCTTGTCATCCTCTACGTTTTCATTGTCCGACAGTTTGAACAGTTTCTTTATCCAGAGGTGTTAGTCCTGAGGTGAACTGATGCACATTTGGGTTTGTGTTGCAGCCCAGCATTTGTCGTATATAGCTGCAAAAACGTTCTCAAGTGTGTCTTGCTGCAGGCGTCGTGTAAGTAAGAACTTAAAGTCATGGCTGCTTGAAAGCTCACCCCAGAGCACGAGGACACTTTTTATAGTAACTTGCCACCCAATGATGGCTTATGGCTGCCTCCTACTTTGAAACTGCCATGCTGAAATCCATATGAGTTACTGGCGGAGAAAATAAAATATTTCAGATTCTCCCTTCAGAATGGCATGACGCAAATTCTGCCCCGTCTTCTTGAATTTTTCAGCTATTTAGACAATCAAAAAGTATGCACATCCTATCACAGAAATAGGCTGTAGCCATGGCTGCCTCAGGAAGTTCCTTGGCATAAATAAGGGATATGATTGCAAGAAACAGTGAGGCACTCAGTACCTGTGGGGCACAATTTTCTTCCATGTTACAAAAAAGGTTTTTGAAAAAATATCTCTCAGTAAGCTTCGGAGCCAATTGCCAGCTCATCTCATGGATAGAACAATAAAGTTCAACAATAAAAGACCACTCAATGACCTCATTTTCAATGCAAAGCTTGTGGGCTTGGATATTGCTCTTGGTTGTTTTGGGAAGGTGCGGAACATCAAAGACAAAGTAAACGTGTTCGTTGTCAACTTCAAAAAATGGCTTATCACCACATACACCAAGCTTACGTTTGAAGCCCCCTAACCACAGACCACAGCCTCTACTGTGAAGCCAACAGTCTTAAAGGGGCGATGCACTGATATTTGTATTTTGCACAAATACCGCTTAGAACGAATCCCTGGCGTTAATGATCTGTGAAATACCCGTTCGTTTTCACCACACGCAATCGAAGTCGCAGAAAAAAATAAAGAAAAACGAGCAGAGTTCACCCCCTCAACTCGCAGCCAGAACAAGCGGCCCCGTGATATGGAGCCAAATATATACCGCCAATGTTGATCATAGCCATGCGCTAAGGTTGGCAGGACACGCGCTGAGTTCCAGACATTGTTATGGTTTGACGTTCGGCTGTTGTCGTCATTGCAGCGATTGGACACAGGACACTACCCGAGTGTTTCTCGAGCTATCGATTATCACGAGCCCAAATCGAGTGTCCACGCCATGCTCGGGTCCAATCTATGAGCCGTATTCAAATATCGTCACTGGGCGGTACTGCTACCGCCCAGCTACGTCATCAGGTTTTTCGAAGGAGAGATTGAATGAAAACACTCGGTTTTGTCCTCGAATTTACAGCGCAACAGAGGAGTTTCTTGGTCAGTGGAGTTGTGTGCGAGTATCCTTGAGTCCCACTAGTGCCAGTAAGCTCGTGTAAAGTGAAGAACATTCCAATTGAATATCGTTGCACCGCCCCTTTAAGCTCCTGAATGAGAGAAATGAGGAGACTGCGTTAAACAGAAGGCGTTGTTGGAGTGTGCACAACAGTGTATGCAAGGGGCTAAACGCACCCCCTGGAAATTTCAGACAGCATAACAACCAAGGCTCTATCTGCAATGTTAGAGGTTCGTTCAACACCGTCATCTGTAAACCCATGGGCAATGTCGTGTGCAGGGTCGTAAGTTAAATTCCTTTTTTAAAACAATCTCGTCGAAAATCAACATGCACACACCTTCAAGTGTAGCCAGACAGCCCGGCAGAAACAACAGCGCGAGAAGCTCGAACCGATCGGCTCCACGAATTCACGCCGAGCATGCGAGCACGCGGGTGGTCATGCGTCACCTTGATTGATGCAAAGTCGATCGAACATGATGCAGCAGAAAGCACAGATGGACGGCACGCACGGCACAGACGAACGACGCAGGGACGAGCAGAGGCCATGCAGAATGATGCAGAGGCGACGGCGTGCAGGGAGGCAGGCCATGACAGGCGCCATTGATCACGTGGTTTTTGTGACGTATTTGATTTAAACTATTTAGTCGTTTTAAGTACTTTAAACAATTTTAAAGCATTGCCATTTAAAAAATAAATACTTTTCACAGAAAGAGTTTTAATTCATTTTAACCAAATTACAGAAAGGCGCCGCGTAGCGGAGGGTATTAAACGCACTATCTGGGCCGCGAATCGGCTCAGGTGTCCTCTCTTTAAAGTCAAATTTGGGGGTTTTACGTGCCAAACCTACGATGGGCATCTGGCACGCCCCAGCGGAGGACTGAGGATTAATTTCGACCACCTGGGGATCTTTTGACGTGCAACTGAAAGCTCGGTTACACGGCGCCTTCTCCGCAATAAGCCTCCGTCATATTGCGGGTCCTCTCTTTACGTTTACAATATTACTCTATGTAGATACTCGCTCAACTTTCCGAAGGGTTGCGGTGCGTTCGGGTGCGTTCGACCAATCAGAAGCCGAAAGAGGAGAGGGGTGACGTGTTCGCTCGCCCCACCCGGACGACTCGGCGAGACGTATCCGGTTCGCCGGTCGCAGTGCTTGCTTTTTCGTTTTGGGGAGCGGTGGGGACTGTATTTTCCAAGGCTGCGATGGTTCAAGCTTGACAAAACGTCGGGGAAGCCGGCGAGATTGTCCCAAGATCGAACACTTCAACGCTGTCGCCGTGCGCCGCCATGTTGCCTTGGATTTCGCTTACTATTGGTGAGCCACTAGCGACGATAGCGCGTTCTTATTGGCTCTTGACTGCGGTTGACTGCGTACAAGTTTGGCGCAAGTGGTCTTCGCAACGCAACGCGTCCGCTTGCCGCTACGAAACGCACCGCGCTCAAACGCGTATGTGCGTATGGGCCTGTAGTGTAACACCTCGATAGGACTTGCGGAAACTGTACCGTGCTTGTCTATTATCATGTGACGGGACATCTATCACCCCTCGATATGACTTGCGGAAAGTGTACCGTGCTTGTCTAATATAATGTGACCGAACCTCTGTGTATATTGGATTGCTGGAATAAACTGGGGGCTTTTTTGGGCCTGTCCGTCCTGGCCTGCGGCTGGAAGTCTTCCGTTCATCCCGGTAGCAAACACGACAGTAAGTAACGAACTAAAGATAGGTTTTTCTGGGCAGTTACAGCATGATTAATTGAACCCCCAAGGAAAATCACTGCAGCCATAGCACCCGCGCTTATTTTACAAGTTTCACTGCACGATGTTGCAAAATATGAGTCAAATAAAGTGGCTACGAATTGATAGCTTCACTAGACATAACCTATTAAGAAGGATTGCCACGACCTTAGATTATGACAACCGACGTCATATAAAACGTTATTAATGTAGGTATTGTTTTCTCTGTACTTTTGTTTTGGAACAAGCAGACTGGGTATCTATTTTGGATGAACTAGAAAGGACAAACACGTAGTGAAGAAACAATGAAGCTCGTTCTGTGGCCCTTTTGATTCGTAGGCAATACCACGAACTACTGTTCTGACCCCGCGTTCACAGCGAACTCATCTCTAGAACGACGGTAACGATTTCTGGAAAAGGAGAGCGAAAAGATTATCATCGTCATTGTTGTCGAGATCACTTGAACCTTGCATTAATTGCATTATCACCATCTCACGGAATTCGCAATTGTTCGCAGCTTATTGCTTGTATGGCTAGTCATACACGTACCAAGTAGCGACTGTATGCGACCATCTTGCCACCTCCTTTGGGGCAGTTTATCCTTGCGATTGTCATCATAACTTCGAATGAAGGTTATTTTTATCGTCATTGATATTAGGCTATGGGGGGAATGACTTACATGGGGGATAGTTCTTAATCGAGTAATTTTAGTGCTTCAGGAATCAACTGGTATCAGTTTGAAGTTTATTGGACAACTTTTACTACATATTCGTTGGTTGGGGTAATATGAAAAACACTGTAAAAGTCTTTCTGTCCGCTTCCGGAGTGAGGTGCCGCAGACTTAAAGGCAATTCAATATAAATGAATTGGGCACTTGGGCAGTAGCGGCGATAGCGTACGCATGAGGACGCTAATCTACGTCTTATACCCCTTAGAGGTTGGTTGGTTGACTATTAAAAACTTTCATTTCGTTTTGTTTCTGCTGCTGGAGCCGCTCCTGCCGTCCCGTTGATTTTACATTGAATGCGTGAGAGGGTTGAAATGAATAACGGAGATGATAAGATTTGCTTAACATGTCAGAAAAAAACTAGACGAAGATGTGTCAAATATAACTTGCACCGAATGTGAATTCTCGTGCACCGAATGTGAATTCTCGTACACCGAATGTGAATTCTCGTATCACTTAGGAGAATGCTCGGGAGTGACGAAAGCAAAAATTCCCCACTAGACCGCCGCAACGAATGCGGTCAGAGACACAAGCAAACATATATACCTTGCCAAAGCCAGGTTATATATGAGATCCCTTTCACCTGTGGCAGAATATATGTTGGTCAATCTGGCCGGTGTGTGAACACTAGGTTACGTGAACACGCTGCGTCACTCAAATCAACACCATCGGTGCATCTTGCAGTGCACGTAAGAGACTGTCACTGCAAGCCGAAACTTACAGAGACAAGGATCCTTCGAAGGTATCGTGAGAAGACATCAAGGGAAATATACGAGGCACTGGCCATAAAAGAAAAGGAGAACTCGTGTGTCAGTGCACTATCAGTGGCATTGACTGAAAAAGAACTCGACTACCTTAACTTTCCTACTTAAGGTGGTTTCTTTGGTTCACTGTGGACAACTTCTTCCTTTCTTTCTGCTAATTTTCAGTTTTTTAACGTAACGCCTTCTTCCTTTATTGTTATTTCTCAGTTCCTTCAAAGTAACTTCCTCTTCCATCAAGACCGTTTCATTTTGGGAATTTTTCATACCGAAAAGAAAGACGAGAGAGAAACGCTACCTCTTTCTCGTCTTCTGTGTGATTATTAAAACGACAGTTGTGAGTTAGCGCTTGTACCGTCAGTTTGTTCTTGACCTTCGCGCTATTTATTTCGAAAATGCATATCCAACTAGCCCACCTTAATATTTTAGTACAGTATCTTTCTTCTGCAATGGGCCCCTTTCCGTGTGTATCATATCCACACCCAGTTTCTTATTACATTGATTTAATTGCCATTTCCACCTGCCGAGCAAGATTTTAAGCTTTCGCCATCAGAAGCAATGTCATACCCCATGACATCGGAGGTATGTTCGGTCTGGCACAACCATCAATGCGCCACAGCAACAGGATTTGCAGGATTCTCCGATCCGAACTGTGGAGACAAGTTAGGTTTTACCGTGAGTGCCTGTGGCTGCTAGCAAACACGGATGCCTCCGGTTTCAACCATGAATCAAGATACAAGTCCTTTCTCCACACTTCAACCAGGATGACTGAATCTCTTTGGAGGACCTACATACCACACCTACGATATCTACGAGCCAAACAGGAGGAACACCAAGGCGAGCCGGTCAGATTTTTGGGCGAGTCCTCTCTTCCCGCAGACATTGAAAAGGTCCTGGAGAAAGGCCCTAAATTTTGTACGGCTCCGCACATACAGGGAGTACAGATGCTGTCGACTGTACGCGACATTGCTGCGAAAGCTCCGGAAAATGACAGGACCAGATGTATTGATGAATGTGTTGAGGTTTTGTCGAAATCCGGACATGTTAAGAACAAGATAATGATACCTAGAGTGGTCGATTATTTCAAAACACATAATTTGAATCTCCTAGTTTCAGATAAGGAAGAGGGATTTGTAGTATGCCCCACCAATATGTATTTACAAAAGGCTACTTTAGCCATACAAAAGAACTTCAACTATTTGCAAGATAAAAAGACCAAAAAAGTGAAAGCTAAAGCACTTCAACTGTGCTTCAAGCTTGAGTTAACAAATCTGAAAAAGCAGATTACCGCATCCAAGAAAGATGTTTTGGATATGTTCTTTACGGCTAAAACACACAAAGTGGAATGTTCCTTCCGTGTGGTCGTAACTGAAAAAGGTTCTTGGCAAGGAGCTATGTCAAGGTTCCTATTTAGTCAGTTATCAAACCTCCGCCTGGAAGATCCGTTCCTGATTTCAAACTCAGAACAAGTTATACAGGATATAAAAAATGACAACGTACTAGTACAATATGGTTTTTCCCTTGACGTGGAAGATTTGTTTTATTCAATACCTCATGACCAACTGTTCGTAGCTGTAAAAGAATGTATCGAACAAAATGGTACAGTGCCTTTCCAAAACAAATCTGGCGTACATCTTGAGTCATTCTTGGGGTTACTGACATTCTACCTAGCATCCACAGTCGTCTCATTCAACGGGAATACTTACCTGCAGAAGACAGGAATTGGTATTGTGTCATGTGTGGCACCAGTGTTATGCGACATCTTCTTATCCAAATGCGATCGGGCCATCGCCCAGCGGGTATCCAACAACCAGGTGTCAAGAATATACAGATATGTGGACGATTATCTCGTGCTACTAAAAAACAGACCTGATGTAAATAACGAGCAACAAATCAACAATATACGTTCAATCTTCACTGAAAACGCACAAGGACTCAACTTTACACACGAGCTACCGACAGGCGACAGCCTTCGATTTCCTGATCTACAGATGATATTCCAACAAAACCACACTTGCTGGATGTACATGCCACGCTCAAGAAAACAATTACTCCAATATGAGTCCTCCCATTAAAAACTCATTAAAATGGCTATAATCAAAAACTCTTAGCGCAGCCCTAAAAAAGTAATTTGACCACACGGCAAGACAGAGCTTTGAGACACAGATAAACCGACTCAAGACCTCTGGTTATCCAAGTCCCACCTTGCACGATGTAGCAGAAAAAATGATCAACATCCACAGACAGAAAGACAAAGCCAAGAACAAAGGACAACGCCCGGCTGTAATACCCTACATTCACCGGGTATCACACAACATAAAAAAGGTGGCTGCCAGGTATGACATCCCTGTCGTCTTTTCAGCACCAGACAAGCTAAGGAAGCTTTGTCCTGTGATAAATTCCCCACTAGACCGCCGCAACGAATGCGGTCAGAGGCAGAAGCAAACATATATACCTTGCCAAAGCCAGGTTATATATGAAGTCCCTTTCACCTGTGCCAGAGTATATGTTGGTCAATCTGGCCGGTGTGTGAACACCAGGTTACGTGAACACGCTGCATCACTCAAATCAACACCATCGGGGCATCTTGCAGTGCACGTAAGAGACTGTCACTGCAAGCCGAAACTTACAGAGACATGGATCCTTCGAAGGTATCGTGAGAAGACATCAAGGGAAATATACGAGGCACTGGCCATAAAAGAAAAGGAGAACTCGTGTGTCAGTGCACCATCAGTGGCATTGACTGAAAAAGAACTCAACTACCTTAACTTTCCTACTTAAGGTGGTTTCTTTGGTTCACTGTGGACAACTTCCTTTCTTTCTGCTAATTTTCAGTTTTTTAACGTAACGCCTTCTTCCTTTATTGTTATTTCTCAGTTCCTTCAAAGTAACTTCCTCTTCCATCAAGACCGTTTCATTTTGGGAATTTTTCATACCGAAAAGACAGACGAGAAAGAAACGCTACCTCTTTCTCGTCTTCTGTGTGATTATTAAAACGACAGTTGTGAGTTAGCGCTTGTACCGTCAGTTTGTTCTTGACCTTCGCGATATTTATTTCGAAAGTTGTGCAAGGACTATCGATGTCGCAAGCAAGAAATCGGAGTGGTTCATCGAGTAAACAAAGTCAAGACACCAACTTTGCGAGCATAGGGACGGACATAAATGCAAATCTCAGTACACTCCTCGACCTCAAAATCACTGTTGATAAGGTTGAGCAGTCGGTCCAAATGATGTCGGCCAATTATGATGAGGTAGTGAAAAAGACTAAAGAAAACACAAGACAAATCGTGGAGCTGAAAAACGAGTCGAAAGTACCGGAGAGCTGAAAAATTAAGTCAAAACACCAAACAAGAGGTGAATGACCTAGAATGGCGAAGCCGAATACTAAACTTAGAACTCATGGTATAGGGAAACTAAAAACGGGGATCTGTTGAGCAAGTTAAATGCCGTGGCCAGAACGCTGGAGCTATCGGGGATAACTGGGCAACATATTGTCGCCTTGCACAGACTTCCCTCTCGTCCCGATAAAACGCCAGGGATTATCATTAGCTTTTCGAATGGAGCAGTCAGGGAGCAGTGTCTGAATAACAGAAGGAAACGTAAGAGAGGGGAAAACATAGATTACATCCTCAAGGACATGACACGACAAAAAAAAAAGAAAAAAACACAGCTCTGGCCGGCCAAAATTGGTCAAGAGAAAACAACTATCATTACGCGTGGCGTAGGTAAGGGAAGGTGTTCGTGCGAACGGAGCAAGGCACCAACGCTGTTATGCTGAGTACGAAAGATGACCTTTTGAAGCTTGAGTGACGAAGCATTCTTTTTGCAAGTTCCTTTTGATTAACGGTGAAAATTTCTACTTTAGATATCCTACTCCCATCGGAGATAAGCGGGTACCTTAGCGCTGATACAAATGACACGGTAAAGTATTTTCACCTAAACGTACTTTCTGCGAAAAACACATTAATAAAGCTTGAATTGCTATTTAAACAGTTTGGGTTATTATTTGACGTTATTATGCTTTTTGAGACATGGTACACTAATGAAACTGATATTCTCAAGCTACGAATGTGTAACAGTCATGTTTGAAACCGAAACAGCAGCAGAGGTGGCGGGATCTCGGTCTTACTAAAGAAAAACTTGAACTCTGAGCCAATGACCGACTACAGTATTACTAATAGGGATTATGAAGTGTTATCTTTTGTAACTACAATACGATTATTGCGGTGCTCTACCGTCCTACAGAAGGAAATATTGCAACTTTTTAAAAACATTTTTGAAGTGTTCCTTGAATATGCTTCTAGTAATAGATATGACATCGTTTGTGGAGGGGATTTCAACATAAACCTGCTTGCAGATTCAGTTCACAAATGCGATATGGAAATTGTTCTAGCAGTCTATGGTTGTACAAATCAAATAACAACGCCAACGCGGGTAACTGAAACTTCGGAAACACTTCTAGATCTTTTTATGAAAAATTCCGCAACGTCATCTACAAAAGCAGGAGCGATGAGTTGCGCGATTAGTGATCACCTGCCAGTATACTTCTTTACTGCAAGAAAAAAAAGCATCCCAGTAAAACAGCCATCTAAATGTGTTTACACTCGGCCAATTCAGCCAATACAATTAGAAATATCTAGGAAAACATTGCATGCATGGACTGGAGTGAGGTTTATAAAAAGCAAATGCAAACGGAGCATTCGACTTGTTTTTAGAAAAATTTCGAGCCACCTATAATGACAGATTTCCTTTAAGAAAATGGGTAACACCCAATAAAACTAGGATATCTTGGATCACCAATGAGTTCATTCAGAAAATGTGAATCAAATGAAGCCTGGATAGGGCATTTTTAAAAACGCGTGACTCTAATTGTTTGAAAGAATTAAAAAAAATATAGTAACCAACTTATAAGAGAGCTACGCAAAGCCAGAGAAAAATAATACAATGAATCATTTTCGTCATCGTATTGGCGGACTGATATAATGTGGAAGAAGTTAAACTCAGTCCTAAACCTCAGAGAAACATCAACCTACGTTGACAGCCTAATCAGTGATGGTAATCAATTGGGC
This sequence comes from Ixodes scapularis, assembly GCF_016920785.2. Classification (NCBI taxonomy): domain Eukaryota; kingdom Metazoa; phylum Arthropoda; class Arachnida; order Ixodida; family Ixodidae; genus Ixodes; species Ixodes scapularis. The sequence goes on along the minus strand of NW_024609881.1, from coordinate 37,559,195 downwards.
GGCATTCCTCTGGCAAATGCATTTAATGACTAGTTTGCAAACGTCGCCAATCGTGGTTCTAATTATACTCACACCTATAAAATAAATGGACAAGGGAACACTAACTCTATATTTTTATGCCCTGTTACTGAAAATGAAATTGTATCGATGTTCCTGGGAATAAAAAAACAGCAATAGGTGTGATCCGAATAACATTCAAATTACACCAGTGAAATACGTCATAGACTTGCTCTCCTGCAATCTGGATCATATCTTTAATTTATGCATTCCTAGCGCATCATTTCCTAAAAAAATATGCAACTTGCAATAATATCGGTGATACAAAAAAAGGGAGATAAAAATTATATCACGAACAATAGGCCGGTGTCAATTTTACCGGTATTCTCAAAAGGATTAGAACAAAAATAATATACGCACGATTGACTTCGTCTTGTGATAAACATAATGTGGTTACCGATGCACAGTTCGGATGTAGGAAAAATCACTTCACCAAATTTCTGGTACTTGAGGCAAAATAATTTATCCTGAGAAATTTTGAACAAACACAAATGGTATTGGGGGTCTTTATAGATTCTGCAAAAGCTTTCGACTATCTAGACCATAGCTTACTCATAAAAAAACTAGATTATTATGGAAACCGTGGCCAAGCATTAGCGCTCATGCAATCACACTTTTTTCGCCACAGGCAGTACGTTAACCTCAATAGTTCATGCTCAACTATACAACCAATAAGTACTGGGGTGCCTGAAGGCAGCATTTTAGGACCGCTTTTATTTAATCGATATGTTAATGGCATAGTGGACATCGCCGTGAGAGCTAAATTTTTTATATACGCAGATGACACAACAATGTAGTTTGCAGCAAGTGATTACAGTGAGATCATCGATACCGCAAACGCCACTCTAAGTAAGGTGTACGACAGAACAGAAAGTAACTATCTAAAGACCAACACATACAAAACAAAATATATCTTGTTCTGCACTAGAAATAGAAAGATTAGCCTGCCTGCCGATCTCTGGATAAATAGCTCACCGATTGAAATGGTTAACGATTTTAAAACCTTACGCGTGATCTTCAACGAGCATACGACCTGGGACTCACACGTCAGAAGCATAGCTTCGAAATTAGCTGGTGTGATTTGATTAGCTTATAGAAACCGCTTTGTGCTTCCGCTCTTCGTTAAGAAAGTTATATACAGATCTTTATTTTGCTCGTACTTTAACTACTCGCATCTCGTTTGGGGCACGACCACAATGACTAACCTAAACAAAAATTACCTACCTCAAAAAAGAATATTGCGTATAATCCACAACACCCCTTACGACTCGCATGTGAAGCATTTTTTAGCACTTTAGAGCCACTGACGGTTCGGAATATGTATAGCTATAGGCTGATTTGTGCGAAAAAAAAATCAAACCTATAATCGCATTGAAACAATTTCTAAATTATCACACTTCACGAAAAACATCCCCGTGTATGAAACACGAAGCCGGGAATGCTGGCATGTGACCACTAACAGAACTGCATATGGAGATAGAATGTTGAGGCACACCTTGCGAAATTGTTAAATATTCTGTCAAGTATTCAGCTAGATATACATAACACACCATTTAAACAATTACGAAACTTTTTACAACCATGAGGAAGACAGAAAAAAAAACGTGTGTGTGGCGCTGGCCGCACTCAGTTTGTATTATGTGTTTTAGTTTACCTCGCAGTGTATTGTATTACACACCGTGTTCCCATCGCGTTTGCCGGATGTTGACTGTTTCTGTGTATTTTATTGTAGATTACCCGTACTGGGGGGGGGGGGGGGGGTGTTCATTATTCTTTTTACATACTTCTGCAGTTTGAATAGACGATAAATATCTACGCTGTAAACAACTTCTTGTTTTCTTTTAGTGTGTCCACTGTTAATGTGAATTGATATATATATTTTTTTGAAATTCAGGCTTTTTAAGGAAAGTCGAGCTTTGTGTAACGATAGGGAAAGAGCTAGTACGTTTCTCAATGTTGTTTAATATTTCTACCCATTGCTCCTGACACGGCTTTTCGTATTTTCACTAACTATGTTTTGCTTCCTAACTCTTCAGTGTATATTTTTCCATTGCCGCCGCTACTGCATCAGTAGGGTGGTCGAGTACCATGTCAAGCTGATTTAGCAGCTTTTTTCTTCAGCCTCGCCCCCTTTTTTTGTAAATAGGAAAATAACAATTTGATTTGATTTGATTTGATCGAGTGTGGATTTTATGTAAAAAGCCAATTGAGAACTGAAATAACGTAAAAAACTGAGCGCCACCAAGAAAACGATTCAAGAGAAACCGACAGGGAGAAAGGACCCCGCAGAGCCCGACTCCAGCCCAACCCCGCGAAGGGGTACAAAATGGCAACACCAGTGGGTCAACGACGGTCGAGGGCACCAATTGCGTCAAACAACCGCCGCCTCAGTGATATTTGGTGTCCCACGACTCTCACGCAGAGGAGTCCCAGAGCCAACTTTCACTACAAGCAGAAATGCACCCAGCTCTTAAACTTTGCTTCTTTCTTACATCTCACACGACACAATGATATTCGGAATCCCCAATTAAATGCGCAAGATATATGTTTCTGGGATATCGAGAGAGTACGCGTTGCGCGGGGTGAAGTTTTGGTGGTTCCTCAGGATACAAATCATCCAGGACTTGTGCAAGTGCTTTAAAAAAAAAGAAAAAAACTCCTCCGTCCTTGTTCGTTCTGCCAGTTCCCCTCAGCATAAATCGTATAATTTTTCGTCAAGGGACTATGTCGCAGCGTATAATCACTTCTGAAGCTTCGATCGCACATCGATCTTAAAATATTTTTATGTAAATAACCAGGTAATGCTTTTTCAGTGGAATTATTTTTGGGGCCTAGGATATCTTCATTTCTTTAAGAAAGATTACACTCTATCGCGTACCTGGCTTGTTTTCCAGTGAGCTAAAACATTATTGAAAATAAAGAACTTCTTTAAAAGCCAGATAAAAAAAAATCGCCTCCCAAAGTGAAAGTTAGAATTCAAGAGGTGGTGAAAGCAACGTAAAACAGTCCTAAATTGTGACCACCAGACGCATCGTTACTCTGTACATTCAGATCTTGTGAAAAGTGAAATGGATTCTGGAGGTACACAAAAAGGGTTACGAAAGGCATATCGAGTTGATATATGTCCTTGATAATTATGAAAGCGTTTTGACGGGCGGGCCTCAGATATTTACTAAACATATTATGTCAGCCTCCGAAGCTAGTACACAGTCTTTCTCCACTGCGCTGACTCACTTAGGTTTGGTGACCTGCTAGGTTGCAATAATGACGATGAACCATTATTACATCTTCGTATTAAAAAACTTTGAGCTACATTATCAGTTTGGATCGACGGTATTCCAGCCGCTTTCGTCCAAACTTATCATGACATGTTCACTCCGGTACTGTGCACGGTGATGAATAACTATTTAAGGTGCTTAACATTTCGCGAAATGTTTAAAGTCGCTGTTGTAGTTTCGGTCCTAAGGTCGGCAAAATAAGCGTGGAGTTCGTAAATAAAAACCAATTTTTCTTCTCTCCATTATGAAACCTATTTGAAAAGGTAATCAATCGGTTGCTGTTTATTATTAAAATTTGAAATTAAACAACTCTCAGTCACCATGTCATTGTGAGTGGCAGATCAACAACTAATAATTCAAGGTTGTGGTGCTGCCGGTACGCAAAGTTGGGCACAAACTAGTGTCGCAGAACTTTCGATAGTCGACTATCGATAGTACTATCGATAGTTTTTCGATAGAATTTTTTACTGTCGATAGTCAGATTTTCGGCGACTATCAATGCTATCGATAGTACTATCGATAGTTTTGCGCGACTAGAGCGAACACAGTTGCCGCACCGCCGCCTCGCCTCCCTTTCACCTGCTCTTCGCTCATACTCCCGTCTTCTTCATCACTGAAAACTGAACCAAAGTTGGGATGGTAAGTGCTTGGGCTAGTTGGTGTTCCATTTAAAAAAAAATAAAGATAAAAAAATAATAAAGGGAGCGACGCAAACTACTAGTGTCGCAAAACTATCGATAGTAAACCATCGACCGTACTCTCGATAGGTTTACGATAGTCAACATTCGATAGTTTTCCTATAGTCGCATAACAATAATTTTCCGATAGTCGACTGTCGATAGTACTATCCAGACTTGTACGTAATCCGTTACAAGTAACGAAATTACATGTAATCCCTTACATTTATGAGTAATTTAGTAACGGAATATATACATATTTTCTAGAATAATTTTAAAGTAATTCCCTTACATTTTTGACGTAACGGATTCCTTGTAATCCGTTACTTTTTTTTTTTGTCAGAACGCTCGAACCTTCTCCGCCGAATCTTCGGGATAGTGACTCATTCTAGATAAGACGCCGCTCGCGACCTCGTCGAGTCACTCTCGCCCCAGCGCTCGATCCTGCGGTTTCGCCGACTTCGACGCCCGCGACGCTCTGTTATTATCTTTTGTACTCTTTTATTTTTGGCACAAGTTCGCCACAATAAACTTTTATTTCTTCCTGTTTATCTATTACTTTTAGTCACCAGCCGTGACAATATTGAGCAAGAAATAACGCAAAATATCTGACGAGATTTTCGAGAGCCAGCTGTTGCTCAATATACTCAAGGTCATTAACTGGAACAGGTGGCAACAATAAGAACTTGAATAGGCCCCCTTGCCTTTGTTCCTTACTTGAGTACAATAATGTTAAAAGTAACGCCACGAAAGTAACGGATTACTTTTTCGGGTAACGGTCACTTACTTTCATGGAAGGGTAATTGCAATTGTAATAAATTACAATTTAGCCTTGAGTAATTGTAAATGTAATTCCTTACTATTTTTCAGTAACGTGTACAAGTCTGGTACTATCCACTGCTTTTCGATAGTCGAATATTGATAGTTTTTCAAAAGTGAACTATTGATAGTACTATCGATAGTTTCTTTTTTACTATCGATAGTAAGATTTATGGCGATATTGATACTATCCATAGTACTATCGATAGTTTTTCACTACTAGCACAAACCTAAAGGCGTGAGATTTAAGACTTGCAAAACAAAAGGAAAAGCAAAAAGGGACGTTTCGGGGGAACGCCCTTGATCGGACTATGAAAACAAGTAATACGAGCCAAGGACAGGAAAGCGAGGACTATGGCAACATAATGCCGGAAGATAAAGAAGAAAAATCACGAGCCATTTCACTCTGGGAAGGTGAATGACTAGCGGCGGATGACCATAAAATCTGTAAAGATGGATGACCACAAAATGCACAAATATACAACAGCTCCAATGCATATAAATGCTGAACTAAAGAAGCTTACTAATTCCGTATTCTAAGGAATTGTTCACACTTTAACTAGTATTTCGTACTAGTGACTCATTTTATTTTAAGAATACAGCGGTATTGTGAACACTCGCTACCATGCTATCTATTTGATGGGACCAGCTTTATGTTTTTGAAAAGTGAACGCCTAGGTACTTGTAGACAGACTACCTATTAATGTTTATGATAAGCGGGAAACCTGGGTAGACGATCTACTCGGCGCTGTGAAAATATTCATGTGTTTACTTTTGGAGATATTAACATTCATGAACTGAGCAGTACACCAAGTTCGAATTTTATCAAGGTAATATTGAAATATTAATTGGTCAGATATATTGTATATTTTTTATATATATTACAATCATCGGCAAAAACCTAATTGTAGACGTTAGTAAAGAATGTGGGTCACTGGCATATATTAGAGAAGACACCCGACAACGCTCTTTTGCGGTACACCAGACAACACTGAACATTGATAGGAAAGGCGTGTTTATTTTACCTACTAAGTTTTATTAAAAATAAATAGAATCATCCAGTCAAGGATGCGTGGTTCGATACAGATATGTGATAGCTTTAGCAGGAGGCGACTACGGGGAACAGAATCAAAAGCTTTGGCGAAATTGATGTAGGTGATATTGGATTGGTAGTTGTCATGAGTGTTTGCATAAAAATCAGTAATGAACTCGAATACCTAGGAGACACATGAGTGATCTTTTCTAAAGCCATTTTAGTTTGGAAACAAAACGTTGAATCGATCTTGGTAAGAAAGGAGGTGTGTATGTGTGACGTGCTCCATGATTTTGGACGGCATACTGGTGAGGAATATTGGTCTATTTTTCGGAAGTATTTGATGAGGGACCGGTTTTAAGTATAGATATTACTTGAGCATGGGGGGCCCAATTGAATGGGAAAATGATAGAGCCTAGGTTTTACTAAAACAAAAAAGGAAAAAATGGGATATATTAAGTTCTTTATTACTATAAGGGGTCTAGAAGACATTTGGTCTTAACCTGGAGAGCTACTGACCTGAAGGTTTTGAATTCATATGGAGAAACGCTGAGGTATAAAAGTTAAAGAAGGCACGGGCTGAAGGCTGTCTGAATTCAAAGAAAAAAAGAGGCAGCTTAAACCATTCATTTGTTCAAACAAAAACACTGAAAAAAGTATTAAACGCGTTGGCTGCGTTGCTGTCCGACAGTCGCACGACATGCTCATTATTTAGGTCTAGATAGGTATCTTGATCATTCGAATTAAAGAGACGTGAAACATTTTTGGGTTGGATCGAAACTTATTTGGTAGTGTCTGACTATAACATTTCTCCTTGCTGTTTTTTTGAAAGAATGAAATAGGCGGCAACACTTTATTCGATGAAGTACCCCACTGCAACCGGAACACCGCACAGACCAGGCTCGTAGAACATATTATACGTATGACTGGATATTTAGACAGTGGGAGCAACTAACCTGAAAATGAGATATTTAACCAGTGCGGCATGACTGCATGTTAGCCTGTGGTATTTAACTTAAATCAAGAGGTAAGGAAGACACGTGTGCAGCTAGTCTGCATTGTAAATTATACAGATGATTTACGTAGCTATTCACGGCTAAACACATTTACTTCAAAGACATCTCGACAACGCCGGCGAGGGACTATACGTAGAGTTATCGTACCATGTACAATGGAAAACTCTAAAATTGGCAAATCAGATATGAATGAATTTGAGCGCCACGGCACAGAGCTTGGAAGTTTTGGGCACTCTGAAATCAAATCAGTGACTATAGTTAAAACTTGAATGTCTTGTTCGCGTTCCTGTTTCTTGCTCTTCGTTTGCCATGCAGCTTGTACTGTGATATGAACCTGTTAATAAACTCGTATTAGTGTCTGACGTGTAGACCGCGTCTCTACATTGCAATGTAGTTTGTTTCTCTGTGTTTGTGGGGGGGGGGGGGGAGGAGGTGCGCGTGTGTGTCTGTGCGTGTACGTGCCTGGAAGTGCTTTTTTATTGAAGTGTGCCAGCAAAAAGACCAATAGCTTGTTATTATACACTATAATAAACACTGATCGATTGATTGATTGAATATTGCCGATGTTGTTAATAATAATTCTTAACAATTTCGGACGGTCTTGAGAGTGTTCGTGACAGAAGCTGTTTGCTAACATTTGATATCGACTGAAACTTCCCCAATGAGACGGCAGTAGACACCACAGTTGTAAGAAACCTAATTTAAATTAAACGCTTCCCTTTGACACGAGCTTATAATTAATATTTAATGAAACGTTGTGGTGCACGTCAATATGTCGTCTCTAATTATTCCTGAAATAATGAGATGGTACAGCAAGGATGTTATCGCAGAAGTCTGTCACGCTATGGAATCATTAGAACCAAAACAAACAAACAGAGATTGTTTCTTATTTTCATATCAACTAGCCGCATCAGAAGGTATTCTGTTAACGTACCACGCCCGCTGTATCTTCAACACGCAACAACCGCCCCTGCTATGAATATCCGTTGATTGTAAGTTTACTCAATAAATGCCGACTAAAGAAAATGTACGGTAAAAGCACAAACAAAAACTCTGCAGTGGCGACTATTTTACAGAAACATGTTTATTTATGGTTGCTTAGCATCTAGCTCAGAAGCATCGTACGCCATTGTCGACATGTTGCTCCAATCAGTGAGAAGTAAGCTCGTTCTGCTTGTTGTAGCTAACGCCGTGTATATGTCAGTGGCCATATGCTTTGGTGGATCAGGAAAAGAAACTAAATCGTTTCTTCACAACTGGACACGCTCGGGCCACGATGTCATTTTCGTCTGCTGCGGCGGATATTGGGACGCCCACGACATTGAATGGCAGAAGGGCCTAGAAGTAAAAGGGACACGGTGGTGCGGACACTGGACCGGATTAAGGACCCGGATCCAAGACAACGCTGAGTACGGCATTCGAACCCTTGTCATGACCTACCGTCACATGGGAACGCCAGAAGCCTGCATCGGCCCGGTTCCCAAGCACTACAGGTTTTGGTATGCAGCAAAATGGCTGGTGTTCGGATATTTTGAGGCATGCTTACCTTCCCCGCACTCGTTTCCTCGTCAGCAGATGAAGCTTTGTCTTTGCGTTGTGTCGGCGAAGTTCCAAACTTCTGGAATGGTAATCGCTGATACGGGTGGCAATCGGTCCAGTGTATTTGTACAACCTGGAACCGGTAATTTTTTAAAATATGACCAAGAGAGGAGTACCCCTCGCAGTTTCGCTTCGTTTTCGGGAAAGCCGGTAAAAATAGCTTGCAGGGCGCTGCCCAGCATATATAAAGGCTTCACAACTTGCGACGGGCACAGGAGGGGCATAATACAACACGCACTGGCGCGGCTCAATGCAACACTTGTGAAGAGAGTATACTCAACACAGGATGGGCTGCTCAAGTACATAGCCGAGGAAATTGATATTCTCATGTTCTTTCAGGCAGTCATTATGGAACTATTTACAGATTTTGATCTACCTATAGTCAACACTGTCGGCGCCATCACGTTTTACGTGAAGCCAGCGGGCAGCATTCCCGTCACCGCGGGGTACGTACTCGAGGAGTCAAAGCTGTCGATGTATTTTTTGTTGCTATGTCTAGCACTTTGCTTCGCCACCCTCGTTGTTACAGATTTGCTAGATTCCACCACATCTGGGATAACCGTGGCCAACGACACCCTGCTTTTTCTTGTTGCGACGTTCTATTCGACGTCTTGTGACTTGCCAGCCTCTGTCCGTTGCCGCACGAGTCGCCGCTTGATCGTCCTGGCATGGGTTCTGGGCAGCTTCTCCCTTTCGGTGTACTTCAAAGGCCAACTGACTTCGTGGCTGGTCGCTCGCATCCCAGAACCCATCGTGGATGATCTCATTAAACTTGAGAAGGCTCTGGACGCCCATGCAATTAAAACGTGCGTTACCAAAGACACACCGAAGGAATTGGCTGTTGCTCATTCGGACGACACTGGAGTCATGAGGAAAATGGAGAGGGCCCTCAGTCAGCAGAAAGAAGCGAGTACATCAAACAACTGCTTCAAATGTGCATCAAACAAAGGATGGCTGTGCGTTACGGTCAGACAGTTGCCCTGCTATATGCGCTCTGTCAAACCCGAAGTCATTGAGTCAAAGGATCCGCTGGCGGTAGTCTATGCGGGAGTGCCTGTGCGGAAGCACTACCACCTCAGGATGGCGTTTCGGTCGCTCATTCAAAGAATGCACGAGACGGATTGGATACACATGGCTCACAATGACTGCCTGGTTAATGTGCCGCATGAGAGGGTACAGCTGACGTCGGAGTCGCTGAATTTGCTTTCGGTTGCGCAGTTTATTTTACCTTGTTTTGGGGTGTGTTTAGTTGTGTTCCTCCTGGAGGCCCTCTTTGGACGATATTTCGTTCTGCGTGCAGCGAGATTGACAAGAGTATATATACTGTAAATGGCTGTTCACACAAAATACTAAAACTGTTCTCCGCAAAACAAACAACAACAACAAAAGCGGGCACGCTTTAAAATAAAAAAAACGTGAACATTGCGGCACTTCCGTGCATTTTTTGTGAGGACATCAACCACGCACACTGCCAGGCTTTCTACTTGACCATTCGTTGTTGTTCCCTCCTCCACCTTCTTTTCGGGAGGTGGGGGATCGACAATAGCGGACGCTTTGACGACAACCGGAAGAGCGTGCAAGTACACATCCGGACCCACGTGACCAGACCTCAAAAATAACTCTCCTCTGAAAAACGAAAGAAAAAAATGTCGTAAAGCGGTTTGTAATAAGAGTAAATTCTCGGTCCCGTACACCAAGGTCTCTGAATGTAGAAAACTTGGCCTGTGTGAGCAGCAATCAAATCTCTGTAACAGCCACATGAACCGGCATATTTACATATTTTGCGAGTTTGTCATTGCTATGCAATATTTAGTTGCCAAACACCTTTCAATCACCGGAAATGGTATTTGTTTTGTAATCCAAAAGGCCACCCGCAGCTCCCGCTTCATATGATACTGTGCTTGCGTGTAAATGCATTTTTGTCAAAGAACTAATGCGTTTGGCTTTGAAAATGGTAGTAAAAATGAAGATGTCCAATAAACGCACACAACAGTGCACACAGAAGCGTTTCACTATATCTAGCGAAGCTTTCTTTTAGTGGTCTATTGGACCGTACGGCTCGAGCTCCTTGATGGTGCTCTTGAACACGCTTGCATACGCATTTTTTTTAAATTTTAGATTAAAATTCTAGAGGACCTATTACGTCCTACTTTTTAAGATTTCTATAATGCCACATTCTCTTAAACTTCGCTAATGTTTTAGAGCGCAGCTCTTAGGCGCCCGGTTGTGGCTTAAGCGGAGTCGGCGTCGCCGTAACCGCCCGGTGCATTATGGGTAAATATCCCCGCTAAATTTAGTGGAAAATTTTCCCCGCTAAATTTAGCGAGACCGAATCATCGCTAAATTTAGCGGAAAAAATTCCCCACTATATTTAGTGGAAAAATATTCCAGTCAAATTTAGCGGAAAAATCTTCCCCGCTAAATTTAGCAGAAAAACTTTCCCGCTGAATTCAGCGGGAAAAAGTTCCCTGCTAAATTTTGCGAAAAATTTCCCCGCAAAATGTAGCGGAAAAAATTCCCCGCTAACTTTAGCGGAAAAATTTTTCATCCAAGTTGAGCAGAAAATTTTCCTTGCCGAACTTACCGGAAAAAATTTCCCCGCTAAGTTTAGCGGAAAAGTTTCCAGGCTTAAAAAGTTCCGCGCCAAATTTAATGGAAAAATTTCCTCGCTAAATGTTGCGAAATGTCCCCGCTAATATTAACGGAAAATTTTCCCCTAAATGGGAGGTGAGCAGGAGAGGAGGAGGGGCATAGCCTCCTTTCCGTACCTTTCCTTCCTCCTCCTCAAGAGCTGCGCTCTAATTTGGCGTTACAGGGTATTGTAAACGTCTTTTATTTTTTAATCCTATTTTTATGGACGAAGATGAATGAAGTCAATCTCAAGAAAAATAGTCCTGCTCCTATAGATGAAGTCGATGTACCCGGATGTGATTCGGTGGCACTCTTCGAATTTGTGGAGGGCACTGCATTCTGTTTGATTGTTATCGTGTGCTATTCGAAACGTTTTCCTTATATGTGTTTGTCATGGCGGGCACTTCTTGAATTTCATGATTTTTTTTTTTGCATTGACTGCTCTTCTTTCCTTATGACAGCTAAAGTAGTTTAAAGGAAGCAAAGACGGTATACAAGCTTCGTGACTCGTTGTAGAATAGTATTTATTCCTCGCCACTCGCCCCATTTACGAAGCGGTGCAGTGTTGAGCTCACAATCATGGGGTTCCAACCGATATTTCCGAAAAGGTGTGCGTTCATGTTCGTGTTTGACTTTTAAGTTTACACATTGTAGTGTAGAATTTTCAATAAAGTACGCTACGTGACCTGTTCCATGGCAATCCGTCCAACTGTCGTGAGAAATGCCAGCCGTTAAACAGATCTACGTTAGAAACAAGAAGGATTTTCTCCACATATCACGGGCTACCTGACGCAAGAACGTTGCATTTTAAGCCATGAATGTGGGCGAGAGTTTTCATTAAACGAACTGAGCAAGCATTTAAACGGATAAAGCTTAGAAGAAATAGACAAAAACACCACAGCTATCAGTACAGAATTTTATTAGCGCTTGCTTACGCAACATGGGAAGCCTTGACGGGCTACTTGACGCAGGAACGTTGCATTTTAAGCCATGAATGTGGGCGAGAGTTTTCATTAAACGAACTGAGCAAGCATTTAAACGGATAAAGCTTAGAAGAAATAGACAAAAACACCACAGCTATCAGTACAGAACTTTATTAGCGCTTGCTTACGCAACATGGGAAGCCCAATACACACGTCAGAAGCACGTCTAACTTTGCACTGGTTAGGCAATTTTTGGGCCCTTACATGGTCCTGATAAGGTTTTGTTCCAAGACTTATTTTCTACGTTTTTCTTTCTTCTTCGCCACATAATCACTTAAGTACCAGGTATGAGAGGATGACGGCACGCACCAGCCGACCAACGAGCAGCGAAGCCTAATTCTGGCAGATGTTTGGCAATCGGTATTCAAAACGTTCAGTATTTTATATAGCACAAAATAGACACTGTGTTTGTTCAAGACGGACTGAATTTAGGGAACAATCGTCTTGAGCGTAGCATGCCTTGCGGAGGCGCAATCTTGCTCTTCAGTAGTCAAAATAAGGCAGGTGTTTTCGTGAAACTTCTGCTGCGCTTCCAAATATCCTGGTTGTGTCTGCCAAAAACGTAATATGGGAAAACCAATACCCCTTGAAGGGTGCATTCGTGCAGGACAGGGAACTGGGAAGCTCTCGCCTTCCACCAGTTATTTGACTTTTCCAGTATCAACGGCTTTTACTCTACTCAAAAATAACATTTAAAATTCGAACAGGTTCATCCTGATGCCCGTGCAACCATGCTGGTAACCGGTTCGAACCTTTGTTTAGTATATTACTGGTATGATAAACTGCTCACCACCGGTATAGTCATGCCGGTGAGCAACTCGATTAAGCCGGTTAGCAGTTGTGGGCACACTATTGGGGATTCTTTGCTGGGACCAGAAGCCGCTCGGGCGTGCAACCGATTCGCTGTGACTATCACCTCCGACCAGGCTATACCGGGACACTGCTCCAAGGTAAGCTTTCTTTCCACTTGTCAGAACATTTGCCTTATTTTTTTAGGATGAGCAGCAGCGGACGTTACGAGCAATCCAAGCGAATCCAGTGCTGTAAACGTATCACTTCGCTGTGTCCTTCTCGAGGGCCATGCGCCCCTCTCGCACGGCTCTAGGTTGGCTCCGATGGATTTTATCATACAATGTGGTCCTTCGTAAGGGAAAACCAAGTATAGTGCATCGTTTATTGCACTCTGTCAGAGAAATAACCACCCGAGGTGTTTTTTTCACTTGCTTGCGTTCTTGCGCTTGCTTTGGAGTTTTGGACTATGGGTGCTGGAAGCTTTCAAACCCGCCGTTGCTCTTAACGTGATCTGCTGAGGGGACTGAGTTCCGCAATCGACCTTATCGCCCGTTCTTTTTTTTTTTTTTATTCCGTTGAGTCTTTTACAGTTTAACCCAAATGAACGCCACTTCTTTCCGTTGCAATCTGGTTCCTATAATTAAACTCGCGCAATGTCGCACATATATATGAAAAGCAGTGAATTATTTATTCAAACTTTGTTACTTTTGCTTATACAGGCTTGCCAAATTCACTACGATGGATCTTGCTTTGCATTCCACTAAGCCAGCTACTCTATCAAAGTTCTGCGCCGAGCAGAGTGCCAGAGCGTCGGTATTTATGTATGCTCGGATAATTCTTTTCAAACGGTACCCATTCGGTGCAAAAGCAGAATTTGCTAAGTACCAGGGTCGCGGTTCACAAGGGAGCCGTGTCAAACAGGTACGCAAACCAAATGAATGCCAATATTGAACGGGTGCCAGTATTTTCGCGTTTAAAAACGAATGTAAGTGGGACCTCTGTATTTCAACCCCAGCCAGGCAAAGATTGCCCTTTATTCCAGATAGTTCCACCGACTACGGTTCTCTTCTCTTAAGAGCAAGAGTACGCATGCGCGAGCTACGTGCGTGTCATACTGCGTCGTGCGTGGGACGCATAGTTACAGGGAAACTGCGGGTGCCTTTTACCACGAATATCAAGGGGAAAATTCACCGCATCCCCTCTTTCAAAATAAACAAAAATGTATGTACAAAAAAAGAGAAAGATACGTGGGAAAAAGTTTACAAATAACACATATTATTAATGCGGCATTCAGAAATACCATACTGCAGTGGCACGTGCACTTGGTGACCAGATCGCGTTACATACACTGCAGGAGCCGCAGGCAACGAAACTAAAGTCTCTTCTCTTAGGTGAGGACAGTTCCAGTCAATTGACAAATTGGGACAACCAAAGGCATTATTCGTTTTCGCATGTGGAAACTTTAAACAATCATCTCTAGAATTCACTCTTTCCACATGCTCCTTGTGCATGACCAGGGCTCTGTGATTTTGTTGAATCAGGCCCCCACTAGCCATCTCCACAACGTGCGAGCGCTGTCGATTGGCCGGTAGAAGGTTCACGCCCTTTTGTCTGAAGTATCTTATCCAAACACAGTCCTCAGGTGGCAACTGAGGCGAGTGATGCGCCACATGGCGGGGTTTTTACTTTTGGCGGTCCATGTCCTGAATGAGTATGTCCTTCCCGAAAACCTCCCTTTGATTCGGCATTATCAGCGCTAGATCCTTTGGGTGGAGGGGCAGAATAGCGCGAAGCCGCCGACCCATCAGCAATCCTGCTGGCGTGCCCTCTTGAGGTCCAGGAGTGTCCCTGTCTTTTGACCCATGCGTTACTCTTTTCCATTCGCATGCGATTACCTCGGGCTAGATGTAACACTTCAGAACCCCTACTTTTTTACGAACTGTCGGAATCCATTACCTAGAAACTGTTTCCCATTGTCCCTAAAAAGCTCTGGTATGCAATGTCTTTAAGATACATCTTTGATATGAAGAATGACATCACCTCTACTGAGTGAGCCGAGAGCCAGAGTTCGGGAAAGCGAGAGGAATGATCAGCTATGGGCAAGTAGTTACGTCCTTTAATGCGACAAATGTCTGCTGCAACCGTTTGCCGTGCACTAGAAGAAGTCTTAGTCGGCATCATATGATATGACAGTTCGCCACGAAGCAGCGATTAGACGTAACAGTTCGTAACGAAAGAAGCGAGTTGAGATCGTCATCTTGTCCACCACACTTGCCCGTGCGCTTTCGCTCTACACCGGACAATGCCTTGGTGACCTTCGCGCAACTGTTTAAGCACCCAGTTTCTTAGGGACTGGGAAAAACACAAGGCGGCTGCCTTTCAAGAGGACCCCTTTTCAAACGCTGATCGTTGCGCGTTGTTGCCAGTAGGATCTTAATGCAGAGAATAAAATGATAATCAGGGTCATCCCTCGTGTGTATAGAGAAGTAGCAGTCGGCAGGTTTCGTCTCGTGCATGCTCTTCAGCAACTGATCTAAAGCTGTCAGACACACTCAGGCATGACAAAAAAAAAAAAAACCTGTAACAAAGTTGCTTGCTTCTTCCATTGAAGGAATGTTCACAGTTCGCTTCCGACGTCGAGGTGCCAATGAATGAGCATTGCAATTACGTGATTTTTTACTCGGCACGCATACTCAACATAAAAAATAAACCGTGTCAATTGGGATTGGACGCTTGTATGCATAACGGAAGCAAGTCCATTGATGCTTTTCCTAGCACGGTAACCTTAATGTCAGTTTTAACTGTAAGGTGCAGACCCCTCAAATGGCATTCGAAAAGCCCTGTAGCCCACATTAGCGTCAAGGTTCCTTATCAATTTGCGCGTAGGGCATTTGTGTAGGCGTTAGTGCCCATAGAACAAACACTTTGGACTTCGCTCATTGTTAGGCTGTAGTTGCAACAGAACTGCGCCCAAGCAACAGGACAAGGCGTCCAGCGAAGAAATAGTTGAATAGCGCGGGTCATTCTTTACCATGCTGCTCACGGAACAGACAGCCATTTTCAGGTTTGATGGAGCATTTACTTGAGCAGTTGTTCACACCAATTCGGTCTTCTTTTGCAGCAGCGGACCTAACGGCGCTGTCTTATCAGCCAGGTTGGGAATGAACCGCGTACAGTTATTAGCGAGCCCCAGAAGCCTACGCAGCTCGTCCACGTTTGTGAGTTTCTTCCTATAGATCAGTGACCTCAAACTCATCTGAGTGTTGGGGCCAGCTATCCCACATCGGAGAGGTCGAGGGCCAACGTAAGATGCGGAGAACGGGGGGGGGGGGGGGGGGGGGGGGAGAGTACGTGCTTTATGGTTTTTTAAACTCACAGCCTCAATTGCCAGCGATATCTTTAGATTTGACTTTTTTACTTTGCGCCCTGACCTGGTACGATGAGAATTAAAATGACACCACCCCGTCAATGAGCTGGCATTGTTAATAAAAGACAACATTTTAATAAAACAAGTATAGCATTTTAATAGAACAAATACACTTTCGTTCCAGCTGATCAATTCACCCAGGAATTAACTAAGCTCGACATGTCGCTAAAAAAAACAATCAGTTAATACGACAGTTGTTGCTATCCTGATGATTTTTACTACAACACTCAAACAAATACTTTTGTTTTAATGGTGATAGATTAGTGAAGGCGAGTTTCCCGAGCTCGTAGCTTTACAGTCGAGATACATACTTCAACGAATAGCTTGCGCTTGCAGCATAGCAGCGGAATCGTAGTACATTACAAAGAGGCTGGGAAGCAAAATTTAAATCGAAACGAAAGGCGAATGATCACAGATAAGTATCAACTATGTGAATACGTTAAAGGAGCAGAGCTACTATCTGGAGCGAAAATTAAGAGACGCGCTGAGATCACTATAGCGCATGACATTTCTAGAGCTCTTGACATGGGAGCCGGGACTCGTAGCCGCTAGCCTGCGGGCCGCCTCCCAGCGAGTCGCGGGCCGCATGTGGGTCCGCGGGCCGCGTGTGTGAGACCCCTGCTATAGACCATTTCAAAAAACGCTCCTCGCCGTCGCCATGTTGCTGAAGTATACGGCTGGTGGGACTCTCGCCCCTACCCCCCCCATCGGCTAGAACTTTTCTGCCAGTGTCTTGAACTGTGGAAGACCGCACAGCGCGATTTTTACCTATAGTTTGCCGTTTTTCATTTGACATTTTCTGGCCACTCCCTAAAGTTTCAGCTTAATTTTTCTGATGCATGCTGCATACCCGTTCTGTCTTAGATTCCACTGTGAGAATTAGGGCTGGTAAGTGACTGCCATTAGAGCGTTTCTGCTCGATATTCACGGAAAACGAAGGAGGGGAGGGAAGTCGGTCGGCCCTCGACGCGATTTTGCGAACAATGACAACCCCCCCCCCCCTTTTCCCAGACACAATACGCGTAGAGTCCCTCTCAGCCATAGCCAAAAATGGTTGTTCGGGTTGTAGTCAGACTCCGCCGTTTTTTTGCCTTGGTGATGGTGTGAAAAAAGTCAGCTTCCCCCAAAACGTTCCCCAAAAACGAAGTCATCCTGGATTCCGTCCGATCGTCAAGAGGTGACTGTCGTCGACTGTAAGTGTTTTTTTAGATCTTTTTCAAATAAAGTATTTTCAGATAACGGGGCATCGTGTGGTACGTACAATATATTGTTGGAATGTTAATGCTAAATCGTATGTCCCCGTTCTGTCCAGCGGTAAACACGTTATTTGTGAGCGTGAAAAATGCAAGCCTTTCGGCTATCTTCTTTTGTAAATTATTTCCGACAGCTCAGCGCTTTTCGTTTGACACGAGGCTAATCGGGCGGCGCCGTGAAAACTTATCATAAAACAAAAATGCCGACTGACATTCCAGTCGCATTCGTTTTTCCGCGCGCGTACCAAAAAAAAATAATTTACAGTTATTTTTGTTTTGTTTTTAAGAGGTACAATGTTTTTTTTGTTTTTTTTATTTCCTTGGAAAACTGCACACACCATGAAACACAAAATCCAGAGGGAAAATGCAAGAATTAAGTCACCGGAAGTGTTTCAAACTGGGCCTGAAGGAGGCTGCGCTTATCGAGATCACAATCCACTCGGTTACGGTTAGCTGGAGAGCCGGTGAGAGTCTAGCCTCAAACCCAGTGACTGGGCTCCCGCAGGAAAAATTCATCACTGTAACCCTGTTTGGCAGTCAATATTTTCTAGTGGACGGCTGATTGTGCCTGACTGTACGTCAAGCATGTCTGATTGGCCAACAAGTTACTCTGACCAACACTCAAACTCCAGTCAGACTCCACTTGTCGGCTTTCTGATTGTTTCCTGGTGGCAGTCGGCCACCGCGAAATGCCATCAAGATGTATTGGTGGTGATTCTGATTGTACATCGATTGTCTCTGGCTATACGTCAAAAAGCTTTGACGTGCAGACAGACTTACGGTCAAAGGACGTAAAGTTCGTTCGGATACCACTATTTCGTCAAATCTATGAATACGAAAAATAATCTATGCACAAGAAAACGATTTCGGGACGTGAGCCAATAAAACCGCTGATGTTAGAGATATGACGCGCAGCCGACCGACAACCTTGATCAGAAGCCCGCCGTCACGCCGAACACGCCACTTCGCTTCGCCCATAGAGGCTTCGCCGAGCTTTCATGAACGATCGCTCTCGACTCGCTTTGTTTCCCCGCTTGCTCCAACCCGTCGATCCTGCCCGGGCTCTACAATGTCTTATGTTTTAGCAGAATTTCTACTCGACAAGACCCAGCCTATTGTGAGTTCCGACGATGTAAAGGACTTTAGCGGTGTAGTTAAAGACGACATGCAGCCCAGCCTTTCAAGGCACTAACAGTGACCTGTGCTTATCCAGGTAGCGACGATTACCCAGTGCCGAAACCAACTATCTTCAAGCCACCGATACCCTGCTGAATCTGCTGACGAGGCAACAGGCACCGATTCGACGCAAGCGCAAGGTGCTCGCTGAGGGCGTTTCATCCGGCCGCAGCTAGAGCTCACGTGCTTTGAACTCTTCCGGTGCCCAGCTATATAACCAAGGAACACGATCAGCATCGCGGGATCTGCAGCCCAGCCTTTCAAGGCACTAACAGTGACCTGTGCTTATCCAGGTAGCGACGATTACCCAGTGCCGAAACCAACTATCTTCAAGCCACCGATACCCTGCTGAATCTGCTGACGAGGCAACAGGCACCGATTCGACGCAAGCGCAAGGTGCTCGCTGAGGGCGTTTCATCCGGCCGCAGCTAGAGCTCACGTGCTTTGAACTCTTCCGGTGCCCAGCTATATAACCAAGGAACACGATCAGCATCGCGGGATCTGCAGCCCAGCCTTTCAAGGCACTAACAGTGACCTGTGCTTATCCAGGTAGCGACGATTACCCAGTGCCGAAACCAACTATCTTCAAGCCACCGATACCCTGCTGAATCTGCTGACGAGGCAACAGGCACCGATTCGACGCAAGCGCAAGGTGCTCGCTGAGGGCGTTTCATCCGGCCGCAGCTAGAGCTCACGTGCTTTGAACTCTTCCGGTGCCCAGCTATATAACCAAGGAACACGATCAGCATCGCGGGATCTGCAGCCCAGCCTTTCAAGGCACTAACAGTGACCTGTGCTTATCCAGGTAACGTGTGATAGGCAGCTTTTCTCTATCCTTTGTATGCTGGCTGCAGATCCCAAGCCATGGGTGTTGAGTTGTGCATTTACCGTGCTCGAGTTGGTCTCTTTCACATGCCGAAAGTCAAGACTAAAGCCGAACCCTCTCTCTGGCTTGCGCCGGTGATCTTTGTTAGGCCGAGTACTTGCGTTCTGTTCAGTCTGGCATTGATTCTCTTGTGTTCTGGAGACGTTGAGCGCAATCCCGGACCTGACAGAGTCGCCGACGATGGCCAGATTTCAAATCTGCAAAAATCGATCGAAACCCTGATCGCTGCAACTTCACAATATCAGACCGAAAATTCCAGCCGACTTATAATATTGCCTTAGGTATCTCCGAGATACGAACAAGGGTGACGGCCTTGGAAGCTAGTATTCAAGATCTTACACAAGTTCGTGATGATGTCAACCAATTAAAAACCGAGGTTGAAAACATCAAAGCTGAACTTAACTTCTCAAAATCTGTGAGCGCTAATAATTTGGAATTGGTGGAAATTGTGGATGACCTTAACAACCGATCAAGACGCAATAACTTAATAATTAAAGGGTTAAGCGAAACTGAAAATGAGACTCACAGCCAACTGGAATCTCGTGTAAAAGATTTCTTTTCGGAGGTGCTTGGTGTTCAAGTAGGTATTCTTGAGCGCATTCACAGACTCGGATACATCCGCCCTAACTACAGGCGACCTGTCATAATCAAGCTTCTTGACTATCGTGATAAGGTTGCTATCTTAAAAAACGTCCCCAAACTTAAGAATCACGGGCCCGATAAAATCTGGATCGACGAGGACTTCTCGCCGAGAACTAGACTAGCGCGTTCTAAACTGTGGGCATTTGGTAAAGAACTATGGTCACAAAATATCAAAACAAGATTGAGGATCGATAAATTGTACTCCGACAAAAAAATATTTGCGTATGACTTTGTTGAAGGCCGCGTTGTCGAGGTGACATCTAATGAAGTACGCGCCGATTGACTGCTATCACACAGCAACACACGCCCTAAGCGCGTTGCACCCAGACTTTCTTTCCTGTTTACACATTTTCGTAGCGTGTTAAAAAAACAAGATATCTTACTAGATAATGCCAAAATGTGCAATAGTCAAGTCATCCTCGGCACGGAAACATGGCTGTCACCTGACATATCCGACGGTGAACTCCTGAATTCCAGTTTTTCTATCTTTCGCAAGGATAGATTGGTTCACAAAGGCGGTGGCGTCCTGATTGCTGTTAGTGACCACTTATTATCATCTGTAGTTGATATTGAAACGAGCATCGAGATTATTTGGATTAAACTGAAAATGACGCACTCGAATTTTCTCATAGGTGTGTGTTATCGACCCCCGAATTTTGATTGTACGTTTGTGGCTAGATTAAACGACTGCCTTGAGAAGGTCTTTTCTGAGTACTCAAATGGTGTCATTATTCTGGCAGGGGATTTTAATTTTCCTGACATTGATTGGGTTTCAGATTGCGTCAACCCCTCGTGTAAAAATCAGAAAGAAAGTCGTGAATTTCTTGATGTTATGAATAGTTTTGGTTTCCACCAAATTATTAAAGAACCAACCAGGGGTGACGCGACCCTGGATTTATTTTTTACTACCCACCCTGAATACATAAGCGATGTTAACAATTTATGTTTGTTTAGTGACCACTCTCTTTTCAACATTAACCTATCCATTGACGTTCCCGCTCCTGTAACGTCGAAGAAAACAATTCGTAATTACGCTAAAGCCAACACTGTGAGTATTAACGCCGAGTTATTGGATACATTCCCAAACTTTGAGAATCACTTTAATACAAGGTCGGTGGAAGAAAACTGGTGCATATTCAAAGAACGTATTCACAACCTCATTTCTCGATACGTTCCGGTGTGTCGGGTAATCTCTAACCCCAGTTCGCCATGGTTCACTCTTAATACGAAGAGAATGCTAAGGAAGAAAAAGAGGCTATTCCAGTCGGCAAAAAGAAAAGGTAATGATGACGCCTCGTGGTCTCGCTTCCGTGAATTTGCTAAAACTTGTAAACGTGAAATCAGAACGGCGAAACGTAATTTTTTTGAGAACGACCTGTATAACATTCTTATGTCAAATCCACGGAGATTCTGGAAAATTATCAATCCTTCTTCAAAGAAAAGTCCGATCATCTCAGATCCGACTGGAAAGCAGCTGACTGAAAGTGATGTATGTGACAGATTTAATGAATACTTCAGTAGCGTCTTCACTCGCGAAACGTTCCCCATGCCGCAATTAGCTTCTCAGGACGCACTTGGCGAAATGGGGTCAATAACTATTTCTTCTGAAGGAATACAAAAATTAATAGAGCAACTTCCAGTCAGCTCTGCTCCTGGTCGCGACGGGATAAACAGTATGATTTTAAAAATTACTAAGCACATCTCGTCCCTGTACCTGGGTAAAATTTTCAACCAATCACTTATTACTGGTATGATTCCCAATGACTGGAGACATGCAGACGTCATTCCAATTTTTAAGTCTGGGTCATCTGACGATCTGAGCAATTACAGGCCTATTTCTTTAACAAGTGTATGTAGTAAGCTCCTTGAACATGTTATTTTTACAGCCATAATGCAGTTTCTTGATATCAATAATGTATTGTTTTCTAACCAGCATGGATTTCGTAGGAATCGATCATGCACAACACAGCTTTTCGAGTTAGTAACCGATATTCACAGTAATCTTAACTTACGAAAACAAACAGACGCTCTCTTTATAGACTTTTCGAAAGCTTTCGACCGTGTGCCACACTACAGACTTATAGTAAAATTACAAAACTTAAAAATTAATGCAACTGTAGTTAATTGGATAAAAATTTTTCTCACGACTAGAACCCAATCCGTACGTCTAGGTGAAACATCTTCACAATCCTTACCAGTTATTTCAGGCGTACCACAGGGTACTGTACTGGGCCCATTGCTCTTCCTTATTTATATAAATGATATCGGTTATCGCCTGAGAAGCTGTGTTCGTCTGTTTGCTGATGATCTTGTTGTTTATCACGCTATTTCCAGTGAAGATGATTGCCGAACATTACAAGAAGACCTATCCCTAATTGAAACCTGGTGTGCCGAGTGGCTTATGTCCATTAATCATAATAAATGTAAATGTGTATCTTTTTCTAAATCCCGTAATCCATTAGATTACACCTATCAACTTGCATTCCAGCCCATTGAAAAGGTTTCATCGTTTAAATACCTTGGCGTGCACTTAAGCTCTGACCTTTCATGGAGAACTCATATTGAACACATAACTTCCAGTGCTAATAAAACTTTAGGTTTTCTAAGACGCCATCTTAGTCAAGCTTCACCGAAAATCAAACAGCTGTCGTACTGCACCCTTGTTAGATCCAAGATGGAATACGCTTCTACCATTTGGAACCCCCATCAGGCTTACCTGTCCGACATGTTAGAATCAATCCAAAACCGCGCAACTAGATTCATTCTTGCTGACTACTCACCCACGAGCATCTCTGCCCTTAAGGCTTCTTTATCACTACCTCTCCTTAATACTAGACGCACCGTAGATAGATTATCCTTTTTCCATAACCTGTTTTACAAGCCCTGGACTGATCATGAATTCTTCTCTTCAGCCAGCCATGTCTCCCTACGCCGTGATCATTGCCAGAAGATAGAAATGCCATTTGCCAGAACCAACATTTTAAAAAACTCTCCCCTTTTTTTGTGTATACGGGATTGGAATGCGCTACCTGAGTCCATTGTAACAATTACAGATCATACCTTGTTTTTAGCAGAACTTACTAAGCATATGATTGTATAATGAAGATATTGCACTGTAAAATAACAGATGTTCTTTCAACCTATTTGTCCCTACATTTGATTTCAACCCTTGAAGTGTTATATTGTGTTTTATGTTACCCCCCTTATGTAATGCCCCCAGGGGCCTTTAAGGTATAATAAATGAAATGAAAAATGAAATGAAATGAAAAGGTGTACCGGGTCTACTGGGCCGGAGGCGCGCGAACAAAAGGATCGTTCTACGACGCGAAAGTACTCTACATGGCAGGTGAGTAGAACTGAAGTACGGCGAGTGATGTACGAGTGCTTTGCATAACATACTGAAGGCTTAACTGCATTTGGAGCCGAAGCATCTCGTATAAAACAAATGGTCAAATCGAGTTTCCAAAGCGATGGCATAGCATAGGGGTTAAGATGTCCGATTTGTACGCAAGTACAAATCGGACATCGTAACCCCTATGCTATGCCGTCCGCGGCGGCCCTGCTTTTTTTTTCTTTTTTTTTTCTCGAACATTTTGTTTTATCGAGGCATTTGGCGATATTTATGAGTGCGTTTAGCTTTACTCTTATATAAATGCTGCCCTTGTTGATGAAATTCCCTTGGCAGTGGCAGTCAGACGTCATCTGATGGACCATCAGTTGATGTCTGATGGTCCATCACGTTCCACCAAGGCTGCTGACTGGCACCTAGTGTCCCGAATTACGTATCTTGAAGAAATTTTCAATAGGGCTCGAAAACGGTTTGTTGTCCCTGGGGTCAAGTGTGTCCTAGAAAGGTGTATAAGTGAAAGCTTGGACCTTCGCGTAGCCGAGACGAATTCTGTCTTTAAGTAGTATAAAGACAAGAAAATGAAATATCATCCCTACTTATTTTGCATTTCTCCTTTTTCAAGGTTACGCCGCACTTTAAACATGCAATCATGTTCCTGGTTTGTTTTACTCATATGCTGAATTGTAGTTACATATAAATAAAAAAATGAAATATATTAAAGGGGCACTCCGTAGTATTCCAAGATGGCCTATTTATGTTCCTACCTCAACCTATGTGCTCTAAGCATCCCAAAAGTCCAAAACTTGGAATCATGTGAGGCTTATTTCACTATTAAGAAATGTGATCAAAGATAGCGAATGTGGGTGAAGCAAATCAAGGCGAATAGGGTGAAACGGCAAAAGACACTCGTCAGTCTATTGCAAGCCAAGGCTTCCTGTGCGGACGACCAGGACTGGTCGGCTGCTTGTCCGCGCGTGAAGCCATGGCTTGGGATTGACTGATGAGGCCCGTTCGTTGTTTGCCTACATTCGGCCAGGTTCGGGGCGCCATCTGTACGTCTGAGATTCACTATCTTTTATCAGATTTTTATTAGTGAAATAAGCTGCACATGACTGTAACTTTATTTTTTTGGGGGGATGCTTAGAGCACATTGAATGCGTTACGGCAATAGATAGGCAACCTTAAAAAGCGCCCGACGGCCCTTTTAATAGAAAGAATTTCAGATTTGGAATATGCATTAAGAAAGGAGGTCCATTATTGCTGTACACATCAAGTACTAATAATGAGATACAAACATTTTCTATGTGCTTTTCATATACACGATATTATAGGTACCCTTATAAGAACCATTTGACAATTTTTAAATTCAAAATCGCAAAGCACGAAGGAAGTATACTGCTGCGCATTGTGAACTCCCATGTTTTGCACAAATATCTGCAGTCTCGGACAGCCGAGCAATGTGAAAAAAAACACCTTTGGCTCCACTTCATGACAAGACATGAAAAGGAAAACACGAATGAGTAGGCCATCACCATAGCTCACCACCTTCCCTTTCTATGTTAAGAAATAGGCATCAATAGGTCTCACCTCTGTCTTCTTTGCTAAACTAGCAAAGCGGGCTAGCTTATTATTATTGTTATTGGCACTGCTAAACTGTAATTTGTGAGACACGTTTGTCAGATAGCACTGTTCCATCCGCGTGCACACGTTGTCGAAGATAGTTCACCTTCTCGTCCTATGGCAGGACATGAACCATCGTCTTTTATTTCTATTTTTTCTATTTTTAGTAGGAAAATAGGGATCGAACGAACATAATTTTTATATATTTAGGATCCTTAGAGCCCGTCGAATGAGTTATAACCAAGAACAGACGATCTCAGAAACGTCTTTAGTCCACCTTTGAGCCAGTACCTGTGTTTGTGTCTTTGTTTGCCTGCCTGTTTGTGCCCTTGTCTTTTGTGCCATTAGTCTGTTCTCTAGAATAATCCAATGGAATGGAAACAATAGAAAAAGTGCCCTGTAGGCCCAGATGCGTACCTCACCATCCCGGACAGCAAAGAGAGGCGGCGAAGAGGAGGCCACAGCCTTAGCAGGTAGAGCAGCCACAGCTGCACCTAGGAGAGCAAATTGAAGGTTGGAGAGACGAGTAACATCAAGATCTTGATTCGCTCATACGTTGTGGACATACTATAGCTTTAACAAAGAAAATGTTAGCCACACCACATAATCTCGAATGACGTGCAATGCAGAATAAATAAAGCACAATATTTTTTCACAACATCAATACAGCCCCATGTCATTGTAGTAATTGAAGGAAGTTAGCATATGCCGAAACAAAATGTACGTTACAGTTACTAATAGGGTGAGATTTCAGTAATGCATCATAAAACAAGTGAAAGCAAGTGGATGGTTTTCACACCTTCAGCCAATCACTTTTACTTGTTTGTTTATTTATGAGGACGCAGAATTGTGGAGGTAGTGTCAGCTCTTCCTTGCGGTACTTTTAGTGGGGTGACACGAGGGTGCTGTGGTCACTACCATTAAAGTGGTATGCTGCTTACGATGTTGCCACAGCCAGGCTTCTTTATGCGCTAAATAAATGAAGACTAACTTTTGAAGTCGCGCCTTTAAGATAGTACTTATTCATGTGCGCTCTGGCAACCTTACCAACTCTTGTCGTTGCAACTACTCGCAAGTCAAGTAAGCAATGACCGTCTCGTGCTATGCAGCATAGAGAAGTCATGAAAAGAAGTCGTCCTGCAAGTACATAACTAGATTCGGGCCCACCAGCACTGTCACCCTGTCAGTAAATTAATTTCTGGTTTTATACCCATCAAAATAAATTAGGTTTTGCAACGCGAAGTCAGAGGCGCCTTGGGCAACGACACTAGGTGTGTGTCTGCAAGGGGGGAGGGCGCAGGCAAACACAGCAGAGTCTCAATAATATGAATCTCTCCACTCCACTCTCCGTCATTGAAAGTTATCCAAATATTAACCGGCAATGCAGTTTGGCACTACACGTTGCACCATCTAGCGGCTGCTAAATAAAACACTGGGTGGGCCAGGACGGCCAGGATCGTGTAAATTGCGGGTGGGCGCATTTAAGTAATCACGTGTGACTGTGGCATTTCGGATCGACGTGAGCCTTTTTGGGAACAGTTTTTCTTAAAAGCAATTCCAGGCTTCACGTCTCTATAACCTCACCGGGCGCCTGTGACATCTGACCTACTCCTAGAGTTCCCCAAAAAAATAAACGTCCCTACTGCTGCGTGAAAGACTGCCACAGCCACGGAGGTGACTCAAGCGTCAAACCGTACCGATTCCCTTCGAGATCTTGGGAAGTGCCACGGCGACAGAAGTGGATTACTGCACTGCGACGCATCAAGTAAATGAATTCTTCAGTAATTGTTGAAGTGAACGAAAATTGATGTGAAGGCTTGGAAAGTGGTCCGACGAACTTTTTGCAGACCACTCGGCAAAATAACAAATTTATACGAGTTGTTTCACGAGTAACTTTGACAGCCACACAGGGAAATACGGGAGAGACAATTGGGCCGATTGTTGCTTAGCTGTGCCGTCGAGAATCAGGCAAGCAGGCCTTCAAGAAGCGAGAGGCCCGTTGGCCCGTTGACCCGTTCCGGCAGTCGTAATAAACCATTTTTTATATCCCCCATAATTCTTTTAGCCCGCGCTAAAAGAATTATGGGAATTATGGGTGTTCCTTCAGCCACTTAGTGACCGACGATTTCAACCCTATTCTTGGTTACACAGGGTTTGAGCGTAATTTGGAGTCACCCTGAACAAGCGCCTGATATACCCCAATGACCTGTCATAACGCTTTAAGAATTTCTCCTCAATGTCAGCGTTTTTGGTACTATGCATGCTGTCCACCCTTCAATCTGGATGGGCTGCAGAAATCTCTTACATTATTATCATACTGATATTAAGTTACAAACGCTAAAAACGCTATAAACAGCCCCGCGGACTCCGAGCTAAATCCTCGTTTTTGTTGTTGTGAATGATCGACTTTTTAAGCAATTGCTGCTCAAACAACAATCACGGGAATGATAATATTGTCAGAGATTTCTGCTGCTCAGCCAGATCTAAAGGTGGACAGCATGCGCAGTATCAAAAATGCTCACGTGGACGAGCAATTTTAGAAGTGATATGACAGGTCGTTGGGTATATCAGGTGCTTGTTCAGGGTGACCTTGAATTACGCTCAAAACCTGTGTAGCTATAGAGGTGGTCGAAGATTACTGATCACTGAGGGAGATGAAGGAACACAATTACCATGATTTCTTGAGAGCGGGCCGGGGCACTTCGGAATACTGTAAATGGTCTATTGTACGGCGGCAACGGAAAAATAGTACAACAAGTGACCGATGACCCGAGCGGCAAAATCGCAACACGCAGCGCTATTGTTCCCGAACGCGCCTAGTGAGAGTGCCAGTCACGTTCCATATCTCAGCGCGCGGGTGGCCTGCAAAAAATTGAGGGATAAGATAGGTTTCGAAATTCGGAATGTGGGATGGGCTGATTTCTGTAGGCCACCGTCGCTTTAAGACATGGAACGTGACTTGCACTCTCGTTATCAGCGCAGTCCGGAACAATAGCACCGCGTGTCGCGATTTTGCCACTCCGGTCATCGGTCACTTGTGCTACTCTTTTTCAGTTGCAGCTGTAGGTGTGCATAGCCGTTCGGCACACGCGCGGTCACCAACCAAAACCTTTTAAACCTGTGAATTCTCAAATAGTGAATTTTCGTAGCACATTTGTTTGTTTCGGCAACCAAATTTAATGCTGAGTCTGGTAACAAATGCGACGGCATGCAGAAAACAGAATGCACAAGTTTTTACAGCGCAGCTGTTAAGGGCTAGGTTCCTCAGGATCGTGTCCGGTATGTCAACACAAACCTACCTGGACAGCTACCGCCATCTATAATCGACGACTGCAATCACAGAACCATAATGGATTCGCCGTTGCTCCTAGATGGCGATAGCTGTCCAGGTATAATAGAAGAATGGATAGTTGGTCGCGTTGGTGGGAATTCATCATAGGAAACAGCGCGAAAAACAGACGACGACGACGAAGAAGCATAAAGTGTATCTAGTGCAGCTTTGCTGGTCTTCCTTTTTCACAAGAGTGAAAAGGCTGAACGTTTTTTTTTTTAGAAAAAGATCAAGCGAAGCATAAACATCCATATCTCACGCACACTTTGTTGCCTGTCACCTTTTTACACCAGGCTTGCATATCACATTACAGCCATTGCAAAGTGCTTACTGTTCTCTAGCGTGCAGATTTTGGTTCCAATTGACCGATCTCACCAAGCGTTCCACGCATGCGTGACGCCGCCATAACTGTAGTTTGTAGGAGGCAGATGCTAGTCGACGAGACAGCTCATGCCAATCGTGTTTTGCTCGCGCAGACCTCCAGCAGGCTTCTCGCGCGTGGAGAAAGACTACAGCTCCCACGATGCATCTCGGCAGTGGTGGTGTACTCAAACTAGCTGTGAGATCGGTCTAATGTCCACCTTTCATTCTAGCCGGGGGCCAGAAACAGGAAGAGCGTGCTGCACCAGGCTGGGGCCCGGCATGAACGATAAAGCCGTTCTGGTTGGTCTGGACCATGGCGATCCCCGGAGCGTTCCGCCAGCGAGGTTCCGATCAGGAACGGCGGAAACAGCGAGCCCTGGCCATACCGGCCTAGGCCATGATAACCCCGGACTGGTTCCGCAGCGAGACTCTGGCTGTGATAGCCCGGAACAGCTAGCCTACGCAGCGCTGGCGTGGGAAGGACGATCCGCAGGCCTGGACACGGACGCCGACCGCGAGCTCTGAACGACTGTCAACAACCAGGGTCGGCGGGTCCGGAGTGCCGGCTCTTGAAGACGGAACACTGGGAAGTACAGTAAACCAATTGGCTGTCTTCTCGTTGTGTTGCGTCACTCCCTGAGAGACGACCGAAACACATACCGATCGGACGGCGATTATTAAAAAGCAATCCCACAAGTGGTGAAGACAACTCAAAGAGGTGTCCAAATGACAACTCAACATGCTTGCCGGCTGGCTATACTGGGTACAAAAGACTTTCGAACTGATAGCCGCCAGAAATTTGTCTTCTGTAAATCTATACATTCATGCTCGTATCGCTCACTGAATATCGAGCTACGAACGTCTCTGCAGATCTAATATTGCGAAATACCCGATCTGCAATGCAGCAAACACAAAAAGAAACGAAGAAATTTCCTTACCTTCCTCGTGACTTGCTCATCTTGCATCTACGACCGTAGCGAGCTGGCGGGCCAAATTTCCCAGTGTACACAGATGCCGCCGATGATTCTCACCACTTCTAGCGACAAAAAACATATTTTATTTTTTCACCCTCTAAGGCACATTGTATTTTCCAGGATACATTCAATATAATAATAGTTTTTTGAAACTCCAAGGCAATACTCCGGCGAAATGTTAAGGAAATACATTTTCAGGTTTCGTTTTCGTAGTCTCTAATTTTCGCCGCCAGGGGTTTTCCAGATACCCCGTCGTCTCCGATGCGCATGGTGGCTCCCACGGGCCCTAATCTGGACACTTGGCGAGAAACTCGGTGAGAAATCTGGCGGGTGTGATTGGCCAACACCACACTTGACCTTGGCGCCATCCAATCAGAGCCGCGGGATTTCCCGCCGACGTTTTCACCAAGTGCCCAGATTAGGGCCCCTGGACCCGTTTTGTACGTGCAGTGCTACACACTTCGAGCTGCTATTACAAAGGTACGCGGTATTTTGCTCTGAAATATATTAATTTTGCATTTTTAGAAGTTCTCGATTCCATAGCCCAGACGTATTTTACCCTAAACGTATGAAAGTAGGGAAAAAAGGGCATAGTAGATATGCGTATCGTGTAAAGGCTGTTTTACATGCTGGGGTTCTCGCTCGAAATCGGTGAGATTTCCAGTAAATGTGCGATTAAAATCGCAGTCCCACTGTCGCAGCGGCTGTGCGACTGGTTTCCACCAAGTTGGTATTTTGCCGCAGAGTCGGTGCGATCGCTTTCTCGTCAACCAGCCGTTCATTAGCCTGCATTCATCCGCGAAAATAAATGTAGACACAAAAGCTTCTGGTTTAATGCTTTATTATTGAAAATTTCAAGTTATTCCTACTGAAAATAATTCTAAAGGGCCCATCAGCCTTGAAGGATTATGGGACCTCACAGGCCTTCAAAACCCTTCAGAGATGCCCCACAGAAAAACCCTTCAGCCCCACATCCCTTCAGCCCAAACCCCTTGGCCCATCAACCTTTTAGACGCGCAAATAACTGTGAATCATAGACAAAAATGCAGTTCAAAACGTTAATGGAAGTTTATTTCAGACATTTTGTTTTACATGCATATTGTAATTCAAAAAGACGATACAAACCAACGTTTGTTCGATCCCCGACGGAAGCAACTGTAGATGAAAGCGATCACATCAAATAGGGACAACTGAGTTTTTTTATCGCACAAATCAAAATATATTAAAGTACTCACAATGCCGTTGGGTAAATTCCTGATATACGGTAGTTCAGCTAATAAAACCGAGCTAATGCACCTCACGGACATATAGACACACTAAGTAAGCACGTTTGGCGAAAACCACGAGCTCGCAAGCAGCATCGCCACCGTTGAGAAATCCTGAGCACAGTCAAGGTGTCGTCCCTGATGCCGTCGTGGCGGCGTCTTCGGCATCATTTTTGCTAGCTGGATGCTTCTGAAGCTCGACGGACGAAGAGGCGCATAGAACAAGTCCGGACAGCGGCCGCCATTCACTGTCTCAGGTCCCGCAGTGGCATGCTGCCGGTGCGCAGGCACTACGTGCGGTGAGACGCTGACCCCGACTGCCTGATTTGCGGCGAGTAGGCCGATACCGGCTGGCGCGGGAGGTCGCTGGAGAGGCCGTCCTGCTGAGGGTCCTCGGGCGTCGCCTAGCCTTCCAGTGGGTTCCTGGTCAATACGGCCAGTGGCGTACCAACTTGTTTTTGAGTGTGTGTGTGTGTGTGTGTTTGTGGGGGGGGGGGGGGGCAAAGTAGACCCCCCCCCCCCGGTCGCATATTTTTACTGGTAATTGGCCAAACTATTGCCGAATCGAAAATTCGGTGCAACTTTCGCCGATTTTTTCTAAAGATTCGGCAAATGATTCGGCAAAAATGCACTGTTATTAGACTTAACATTGATATTTAGTTTTTTTGACGAAAAAAGCTTAATGTTTTTTTCTTAACTCTAATACAACATGTAGTGCCTATTTACACAGTTATGACTAATAAGGTGATGTTCTACAAGATAGCATAGATGTCGCTTTTGTGTGTTTACTGGCAATTTTAGTGTTTCCTTGCAGAAAGTGGAGTGACAACAATGTTGGGTAGTAGCTGGCGCACTCACGAATCACGCTACGAGAGTTTTGATTTTGAGGCTTCATTAGCGCACGCCTGCAAGTTTGATTACATTCTTAAAATAAAGGCATTTCCTGCGTTTTTACTTTCGCTGGGAGCCACCGTTTCGTGCGCGAAAACGAATGCAATGGTTGCTTTGCCTTCACCAGAAGAGATAACAATGTTGTAAATATGCATGTTTTTCGAATTGAGTTACTTGACGTTAGCCTCGCATAAAAGTATGCGTTCCATATTCGGAACGTTACGTTTTCAATCTTTAAATTCCAGTTTCTGGTGTTAGGACACACATGGACGTTTATTAAGTTGGGGAGGGTTAGGAATGTCGGGTGTGCAACGTCGAGCGTGATAGTTCTGTGTTTTGTTTTATGCAGATACATGGGAAATCGCGAAATAACACGAACTAAAAGGAATATTATTCTGTTTTGGCACAAACTACTTGTGAGCTGAAAACAAGGTTGTTATAAATATAGTAATAATAATAATAATAATAAAACAATAATCATAATAATAGATTTATTTGCACATACTGGGAGGGGCCCATGTGGTGGTGTGCGGGGCTAGGCAGATAGGTGAAAACCCTTACACAGAGCTCCTGCCAGCCAAACTTGTACGTAGTTCAGCTACTTTACTCAAGTTACTGCAGTCTAACCACTTTTCTGGGTACTTTAGTAACTTTCAATTACATTTTTATTTTGGTTATTAGTGGTTTATCTACTTTTCCGAGTGATTTCTACTCAAATTACAAATTACATCCGACTTTTAGTGGTTATTTTGCCTATCAACAGAGATAAGATGTTGGAAGGTCAGCTGATATTTGCAGAGGGGGAAGCATGTGGCGGACAAAAGGGAGGGGGGAGGAAGGAAGTAATTTGGATAGTTCAAAACCCCAAAAAATTTTAACAGCCCCCCACCGCAACGACACTGCTATGAGGCGCAGGGAGCGAACAGACACGACGCAAGAGAGGCCGAGTAACTGTGGGATTAGCGCAGAAGACTGGCGTTTCTCTAGATACCGAAACTCAAGGAGACTTGACGCATTTGAAAAATGGGCTTGTTTCCGCTTCTCTCCAATGTAGGAATTCTTGCCCACTACAGGAGGTATACACACTATATCCTCACTCAAAAGAGGTAACAAAGTGCAGCACCCGCTCTGAAGTTCATCTGGTGCTCCTGTATAGCTTGTGCTGTCTTTCGAGACGTCATCTGGTCATTTCTCTGAGTGAAATAATCGTGGCTATAAAACCGATACGAATAACTGCATTATAAGTTGATATTGTTAAATGGTTCGGCAGCGAGAATAAAGCAATTACTGTATGGCGTATTAATTGCCACCATCTCTAAAAAAAAAACAAAAAAAAACTGATGCATTTCTGAATTTGCCGTTCTTTCACGAAAAAAGTGATGCACCTCCGATTTCTCTAAAACAACGCATACCGGCCAATTAAAAAAAAAAAACGTTGTAGGAAGTGAAAGGGCATTCTGAAAGAGTGTGTTAAAAAGTACTTGAACTTTACTTTGGAAGTACACTGTATTTATAGTACTTTACTTCAAGTATATTGCATTCCGTGTACTGACTACTTTACTTTGGAAGTACACTGTATTTATAGTACTTTACTTCAAGTATATTGCATTCGGTGTACTTACTACTTTACTTGAAGTACATAACATCTCATTTACTTTTACATCCAGGCAGTTTTTAGACCTACTTTACGCAACACTGTAAGCAATCAAAAACTGTCTGCAAAATCACGCTCAGGCAGTGCCAAACCTGAAAGGTGAAATCACACATCCGCAGTGCATCCTTGATTAAAAAGAAGTACAGAACAAATAGGCATGCAGAAGCAGAACCAGATAATAAAAAATTAATGTGAAAACACAAGCCGCTTTATGTTCGGCTAGCAGAATTTCGCTAACGCATCAAAACCTTTGTAAGCACTTCCTTGTTAGCATAGAAATAATAAAAGTGACTTCAAAAGTAATTTGCTACTTTTTACGGTAATTAGTAATTTACTCAATGACTTTCTATTTGAGTAATTTCTACTCTACTCAAATTACTTTTGAGGCTAATAGTCAGTAACTTAACTTAATTACTTATTTTGAGTAGCTTGTACATGTCTGCTGCCAGGCCGCCACCACATATGAAAAAAAAGAAACAGGCAAATAAATGTATGGACTATACACACTGCAGAAATTACGTAAAAAGAAAAGAAAAGAAGGGAAAAAAAACATGTACCACATATGACGAGGATGCCAGCAGATCCCATACATTCTGGCAAGCTCTCGTGACTCTGCCCCGTTTGACGGCAGTCGGCTGCGCACCCTGATCGTAATTGTCAGTTGTCAGTCAATGTTTCCACTACCTGGTTGCACAATGGAAAGGTCAAATGAAAATCACACTACTCAGAATGCACCGCATCATTTGTCACTTGTGCAGTGGACTGCGAAAATTACTGGTCGATCTTCTGTTCTTGAGGCAGAAAATATTGAAGAGAACCACACTCGCAAAACCTCACAAACGCAAATTTACCGTGTCGCCTATACTCCACACCTCGCCGTAACCGCTGGTTGTACTAAACTGTGCTATGGTAACCGCGCGACTGCGCGGCGTCCACTTGCGATCCATGGTCCCGTCGCGTCCGTGCGCGTGCGCAGATATTTGCCGAATTTTTGCCAAACCTTCTTTCAAAATTTCGTCATGTGCGAACTTTACAGAATCTGAAGTTCGGCATATTCGGTCCATCACTAATGTTTACGGCGTGTGTGTGTGTAGGCGTTGTAAAAGAGGGGGAGGGGGGGGGGAGGAGAGGGCCAATTGTGTATGGGCACCGGGCGCGTTGGTCACTGGCTCCTTCTACGGAACAGGCGATGAACCCCCTAGCAACGACGCTTACGCCGGATTGGCTGCTCGGCAACGCGCGAGAACTTAAAGTTTGGATTGGGATGGCGCGTGTATCACTCGGAGCGCGTTAACACGCGCGTTAACTCACCCCCGCGCCTGCGTTCTCGCCGCTTCGCGGCGACAGTGTTCGGCTGCTGATAACAAAACGATTAACCCACTCACCCCCTTCAACCTACCCTGTACAGGCCGCTCTGCGGCGTCCAGCCGACAAACCAAGCCTCGCTGTCCCCCATGCACCTCCGTAAATAGAGCCCCATAGTTCAGCGATGTTTCGTCAACAACATTCGTTGGTTTTTTTATTGTTAATTGTAAAAAAAGGAATGTTGTAAATATCGCCCAATGCCTCGACAAAACAAAATGTTCGAGGAAAAAACATGAAAGAAGTAAGGCCACACCATGGATAGAACTCGGGTGTGATACGTATATGCTTCCGCTTCGGAAACTCGCATTGTAACCGCTGCATATGTTGACGGCGGCAGCGCCTATCTCCGTCAACCAGCCAATCCGTCGTGAGCACCGTTGCTAGGGTTTGCATCACCTGCGCGTTAAAAATATGCTCCCGCGGGTCGGGGGGCGGTGTCCTTGGTATTCCTTGGGCCCCGCCGGCCAGTGTTTGCCCTGCCCAGTGGCGGCTGTTTGAGGGGGGGTGGGGGCAAAACACATGTCTTGCCCCCCACTCCGAGAACTGGAGGGCAAGCGCCCCCCTTGACCCCCCCCCCCCCCCCCCCCCCCGGTTGGTACGCCCATGACTGCGGCATCCAGGGCAATGAGCAGGCTGACAGGCTGGCCGACCACGTGCACGACGAGCCCCGGTTCCGGACGTCCAGCGTTGGCCCTTTCGACGACGCCAAACTCCTTGTCGCCCGAGCGGCCGCGGCGGTGCACCCCGATGAGCGGTGTGCGGCTGGGAATAACCCGGCAAGACCCTCCAGGGGCACGAGTCGTCGAGTTAACGCCGTCGTACACCGCATCCGAACGAACTGCGCCATGATCCCGGTGCGGCTCCACTGTTTCCGCCGCGACGCCGAGACGCCAACCCACGCTGCCTGAACTGCGGAGAACGGACAGATGTGGCGCACCTCCTCCTCGCCTGCACGGAGCACGACGGCGCTAGGGCGGCCATGACAGCATCCCCTGCCGCGCTGGGCCTTCCCTGCGGAACGAAAGACAAGATTATGCTGCCACGAGGCGACAGGCGCACCAAGGAAAGAGCGCTAAAGATCCTGCTCACCTTTCTCGAGGATACCAGCCTCATCGAATCGCTGTGAGCCCGTGGACGAGTGGATGGCGCGGCCGCTTAAATAGACCACCGGGTGCGCGCCTCAAACCGGAGAACTTGCCAGGCGACGAAAAAGGGACAAATGGTTTCCGTTCCGCGCGGCTTTCCCGAGCTTTCCTCCCCCAGCGCAACCGGTCCGGCGACTCCTCGCCCAACGGGGATCTTTGTCCCCCGCTGGATTTCTGTTTTTACCCTCTCTACCTCCCGGCTTGCTTCTTCGGCCATTCCCCACCCTCCCTCGCCTCTATTTTCAGCTCTATCTCCCCCATACCTCCTTGCTTTACCACCCCCCAGAGCCAGTGTGAAATGCGCCCTGCGCACGTACACTATTGGCTCTCATTTTCCGTCCTCATTTTCATTTACAACGCTTACAAACACACACCGAGC
Source organism: Ixodes scapularis (assembly GCF_016920785.2). NCBI lineage: Eukaryota > Metazoa > Arthropoda > Arachnida > Ixodida > Ixodidae > Ixodes > Ixodes scapularis. The sequence continues at coordinate 37,522,590 of NW_024609881.1, read as the reverse complement.
GGACGAGATTGCGTTCGCTACCAAAAGCCGCTACGCCGTCGCCTCGCCAATTCTCATCCCCAGTGGCCTCCTTGGAGACCGAACACAAGGCAGTGACAGACGGGTCCAGGAGCCGACTCGTGTTTGATAGAAGGGCAGCAATAAAAATTTGACCGGACACACATACGATCGGCATTCTCCAAACGCTTATTTTTCCCATCGCAAACAATAAGTAGCTAATTAAACTTGAGGAAAAACCAGAAGGACGGACAACCATGAAAGTTTGTTGTTGTCCGTCCTTCTCGTTTTCTTCCTGAAGCTTAATTATCCCTATCATCCCGCTCGTTCTGTCCTTAAATAAGTAGCTATGTTCTACTTCTGCGAAATGTGTCTTCTTCAACTAGGCCGTGGCCCCACAGACATCTGAAGAAGCCTGAAAGTTTTCCCAACCCCATAAGAAATTTCTTCATAGGCTTTCAGACCTTTCAAGGGATTGTAAAGGGGAATTCAGACATTTCAGGAGAGCCTCTGACGGTACCAACGAACCCACCAGGAAATATCAGTGCCCCTTCCAAACATCTCAGAAATTCCTGAAGTCCCCTTCACACCCTTTAAAAAAATTCTGAAGTCCCATCAGAGCGATTTTCAATAGGAATACATATGGCATTCCTAAAATATTTGGGATTATTAAGACTTTTTTTTTTGTATTTTAGACAAAGTAAAACGCGTCGCGTCCGTGTCCGAAGCGCCGGCTGCTCCGACAGAAATCGCGCGGTTGTTGGAAAATGTGGCACCCAACATTGCGATCGCACTCGCAGCGTCGGCTGTCGTACCGATTTTTTTTCGCACAGTCGCTGCATGTGAAACTGGCTTAAAAGAGGAGTCGCATAGTAGCTCTGTGATTTCTGTAATGTTATCTTCCGTGCTTAGATTTGGCAGTGTTTCGGTAGTTTAAAGCCGATAAATGTTTAGCGAGGTAAATAGATTGGGTGATAGTTTAAAGGCGGGCGTTCACTCTGATTTTTACATATCTGTGCACGAGGAATCAGCTGCAATTTTCGGGAGAATTTCTTCCTGTTTGGCGTGGTTTAGTACATCCCTATGTTTACGTGTTTACTGATAGAAATTGATGTGGTGCTCTTTTCTTTTAGGTTTCGTATTCTACTGCTGCCCAATGGAAATTCCATAAGGATTTTTCTACCAGACACGGAGTCGCGATCGTCCCTGTGTGGTTTTGATTCCGGAAAATGTAACAGTGTCCGATGCGGGATCTAGTGATAGTGAAGTGAGTGACGTTGACGAGGAGAACTTGCCAACCAAGGGCCTAACAACAGAACTTCCAAGCGATGACGAAACTGAAGGCGAAACGCCCGCCTCTCCAGTTCTGTCAACTTCAAGAAAGGAACAAAAGTCACCGCCGGAAGTTTTTTGACTGCCGAAAGGAAGCCCGGTGTTTCGTGAAGCCTGCGGAACCCATGTTTACGGCCTCTGATGATGTAAAAATCCCACTTAAATATTTTCAAGTTTTCATTGATGACAAGCTGCTGACGGTTGTTGACGAGACAAACCTCTATTCTGTGCATCAGGCTGGAGCGTATGGGTAAACGTTAGTTAAACTGTGTCAGCATGCTTACGCAAATTACATATTATTCGAACTGATTCGTTGCTTCGCCCCTTCAATTAAGCAGCTTATAAAATCAAATGTGGTGTTTGAGCTCTACACATCTTATTTAATTTTACAACAAAACATGTTTACATTCAACACCGCACACATATCCGTTATGTGTGCTCACCAGAGGCACCCTGGTGTGCATGTCAGGCCAGTTTAGTGTGCCGTGGTGTGCACATTAGACTGGTCTGGTGTGGCATAGTGTGCACATCAAGCCATACTAGCGTGCTGTGGTGTGCAGATCAGACCAGCCTAGTGGGTTTTGGTGTGAACAGCAGACCACACTATAGTCAGTTACAGGTTAAGAAGGTAGCGGCAAATGCCCCTCAAAGGGAATCAGATATCCCTCCGCCACCTCCGCATCCAATAGCGTCCTACCGTTTTCTTGACGTCGCGGCCAACGTGCGAGGAGGCTCTTGCCTTTCTGTACATATTTGCTTTATTTTTCGACTTTGACTTAGCATTGTGGATGCCACGAGAGAGAGATTAGAGTTCTCCCCCACCGACGGAAACAAATACGACTTTCGGGGATTAGCTTCCCTCCCGATGGATACAAAGGCTGCTTTCAGGGGCTCGGTTCCCTCTCCGATGAATACAAGGGTCGCTTTCGTAAAAAGTGGGATCGGAGACAAGTGGGAATCCATTGAAGCGGAACAAGGAGCGTTTCCAGTGAACTCTTCTTTCGACTGCGGAGAGATTTGAAACGGGCGCATCACACATGTGGGAGGAGCTTCTCCTACCTTCTTGACTTGTAACCGACTATAGGATGGGCAGACCGAACAGCCTAACGTGTTCTATGGGCGAACCAGAACACACTAGGCTGGTTTGATGTGCGCAGCAGAACACACAGGCAGGTCTGCTGTTTACACCAGAAAACACTAGGACACACCAACCCGGTCTGGTGGATTTTTCAATAGGGTGCTATCTCGAAGTAAGCGCTGGTGTATGACCGAAGACGGCCGGTTGATCAACGAACCATGACGCATAGCAGATATGCCCGCGTACAAAATAAAATCCGAATATAAATATATGAGGAGCTTACACATTTTAAAATATTTAATAGCTATCAAAATTCATATATTAATATTTCGGAATAGAAACTCAATCGAAGGCGGAAATGGGGGGTTATCGCAGATGTCAGTGGTAGAAAACTAACAGAACAAAAAAGTTGCAGACGACCCTCAGTCCGAGCATAGCGTAGCAGACGCGCAGACAAACCGGTGTTAGAAAACGCCGAAGCGAAGGAAAGAGTAAAAACTAGCCAGACAAGCCAAAGCAAAACACGTGGGTGTTCCTGCGTCAAGTAAACAAAAAAGAAAAAAAATTGAAAAAAACAAAACATAAAAGTAGGAGGAAGAGAGACCGCGCCGGCGTAACGTCGCTTCAAATTAAAAAAAAAAAAAAAGAGTAGAATTTGAAAAGATGGAAGGAGCTAGAAACAGCGCTAACAATCGGAATTCGTGCACAGTATCACCTTGAATTGCGCAACAACCCGTCTGTGCTTTTTTCTTTTTCACGCACAAAAAGGCTTCGTTTTCTGTAACTCAACTTTTATTAACTTCAGCAATAGCGTCCAATTTGCAGATGCACAATTGACTTCTTCCGGTACGTGGTTCGAAATTGCCTTTTGCTTCTTCATCCGGGGCGATCTTAACGGGATTAACTAGCTCGCCTATACCAAAAAACGGTTTTAAGCAATACATTCATGAGAAAGGGGAATTTTAGCAATGAAACAAATTGATTGATAACACCTGTAAAGTTGAAACGCAGCTATGTTCTGAAAATTTTTTACATTGCTCTTAAAAAAAAACAGTGCGAACGTACATTCGTGTTTTGCTTGACTTACATAAGTTGTAACAAAGTGTTTTCTTCATGAGAGCCCTTATATTCCACCCAGAAAACTCTAACATATTATCCACGTGATGAGAGTGTACTTCCCTCAGAAGGTTGTACCTACTTTTTAACATTTAAAGCAGAGAATATCCGTCAAATTTTGTTTTTATTGGTTACCTCGGACGGCGATAGGAAAACCAATGCATTGTGGAGAATTCGTCTGCTAGCGGAGACTCCGAGCTCACCAGGGGCGCTGCGATCACGTTTCGGCCACGCTCCGCGGGAGTTGCCAGTATTGACTTACATATTTTTTGATCAAACCACCACAGCATGAAACCATCAATGCCCCGAACTACGACAGTCCGTCAAACTATCACACCGTCACACCATCAAGCCGTCAAACCATCAAACCATATCACCATCAGGCCATCAGACCATCAATGTCCCGAAACACTTCAGACCATGAGCCTCATGAACCATCAGGATTTTTCCTGATGGTCTTTTCGATAGGAACAGAAGCGAAATAATCTAAAGAAAAACGTGCCATGAACATCCAAAATGAAGGTACCACCTCATTACGTACCCTGAAACCCTCGTTCATATGACATCGCTTGTGGACATCTCGGGCACGGGAATCGTCGCTACGGGTACATACGCATGTAGCTTTATTGCCGGAAAAGAAAAACCGCATCGCGCCTACCTCAGGACACATGGAAGGTCACGCGACGCAAAAGGCGCCAGTTCGTCTAGCAGGACGACACAAAATCCCAGTCAAGCTCTCTGGCGAACCCTCACGGCGCCCCCCCCCCCCCCCCTTTCTGTCGTCCAACCGAATGTTCGGTACAGTGCGCTACCTCCGCGCCGTCTTGGTCGGCGGCTCCTCTTGGTTTGTCTCGTCTTGCGCTGTGCCGTAGTTCTCACAAGTCCCCTCCGTGGGCAGGCGCAAACACGTCACTGTCCTCCATGGGCAGTTCGTCTTCGGCCTTCTCGTCTAGTTTTTCCAGGGACTCAGCCCTCGTGGTGCGCCACTTGTGGGTGTCTGTCGCCGCAGGGTCCTACAGCACCGCAGTCTGCGCATCGCTGTCGCTTAGTGCAACGCCGTCCCTGCCTACTGCTGCGCTGCCTGTCGATGAAGGCGTAGCAGCCGCCGCCGCCACATTGACCTTTGTTCCCGAAGCCGCAGCAGCCTCCTCGGCTTCAGCCTCATTCGCGAGGAGCTCTCCACTATGATATTAGTTTTGACTTTTAATAAGATCGTATTAAACTTCTTGTTGCGTTTAATTATTTTTTGTTACGTTCACATCTTGTTGATATAACACATAATTTGTTGATTTTGTGCTGAATTTTTTCCGATCATTTTGTTCCACCTGAGTCACAAGAAAAGCTGTTGACTTAATATTAACTTTACGTTGATTTCTTTTCTGGCAAATTCCTGTTAACAGTGCACTCAGAACGGCTGCAGACGTTCTGCTTAACTTTGTGTTAAAAATGTTCAGTTTAGTCTCTGTAACTAATGTCAATAGATAAGTTGCGGAATCTTCTTTTACTTTTTATCGAACAGAGTACAGTTTTACTATGCGTCAAATTTCACTAAGTTTCTCTCTAGTTACTGATTAGGTGGGAACTGTATGAAGGAGCTTGAGTTGTCCCCCCTCCAACGCGAGCCTTCTACCCTTTGCAACGCTCGAAAGAGACGCCCTGCCGTTCTCACCTTGTAAGTGACTACAGTGACTTTATCGACACTAGAAAACTTGTCAACTCGTAAGGAGAAGTAAACGGACGATTTTAACGTAAAGCAACTGCCTTGACTCGCCTCGTCCTGACTGCTGCTATGCAGAGAAGCGTTAACATTTCTTCCAGGAGCCACGTTTCTGGATATTGTTTTAGCGACAACGCCTAATTAATATTAGTTGTGTTAATGCTGTTTTAGTAAGAGAGGGAGTACATAAATTTTGAAACTGTGTTTTGCTTTTGACATACTCCTTAGAAGGAAACGTGATACTTGGAACGTTACAGAGTTCTCAGGTGGGCACCGGCCAAATGATTACCTTCGAAAACTAGGTTATAGAAGGCCCCGGAGCAGTCACGAGACTGTGATTGAGGTGTTGCGCTCTTCGTGTTGTTTCTGTTTGTATTCGTCTCTAATGTGTGCTTGTGAAATATATATCGTGCCTTCAAATACCAGAGAGACACCACTTCCTAAAAAAAACTCAAATTTAAAAAAGAAACCCGCGGGTCTTTTTTTTTTATTTTACGTTATTCCGCGGCAGCCAATGTGGAGCAGAGTAAAAAGCCGTAGTGAGTCTCCAAAGCTGTGTTAAATAAAAAAAAACTGTGACGTTATCTATGCTTTTTTTAAACGTCTCGGTGCAGCTTTTCAATTAATAAATTTTAGCTTTTCAGTTGAAAAGCTAAGGAAAGAGCATATTGGAAGTGACAGGAAGTCCATTGATTTTCTATTGAGAGGTGGGCCAATATTCAAACGAGTGTAACCAGAAAAAATAGAAGGAATGATGAATAGCTCTCGACATATTATATCCTCTGGTGACTTTTTTCAACAGCCTTTCAAGAAAAAGGCACCAGAGTTCTTCTGGAAGGGATGACTTCTAGTCGCCCTCCAGCGGGTCTGCTGCCCTCGCATAGGTCCGGACGCACAGAGCGCCCTCGTGGCCGAACCTCGGGACGCGGCACTCCTTCAGGATGTGCCCGTCCGCTGGCACCGCAGGCAGAGCGGAGCCCTGCCTGGCAACAAGACGGAAGCCGGCTCGCCCGCGACACACAGCTGGTATGGCAAGTCGTACAGCCTGACGGCTCCCTTGAGTCGGAGGACCGCCCTGCGCATCTTGTTGCCAACGCTTGCGCAGCCGGCAACGTGGCACATTGACACGCAAAAAAAGGTGTTTAAAACAACTGGACCTGTTTGCAAGTGAAACAAAATGACAGCGTAGTCTTGTGTATGTTTCATAGCCAGTCACCGCTGCCCTCCGGGGCCGCTGAAGCTGCGCGTGCGGATCCCGACATTTCTCATCTCTAAAGTATGGCTGCCAAAGTGGAATCTCCTCCCCCACGCAGGCGGTAGTAATATCCCTGACTATATAATAACTCGCTCATTTGGAACTCGTGAATTACGCCGGACCTATAGTCCCTACTTATTTGTTGATTCTTCATTTAACTCTCAAATATTAGATGCAGAGCTAATTTAAAGAAAGCGCTAGTTTTTCGACTCTTGTAAATACGGCTGATAGTTATGTACCACGATACGTAAGGGAGAGACGGCAATTATCAGGTGCTTCTTCTGTGCTTAATTTCTAAAAAAAAAAAAAAAAATGTTGTGATAAGTTGGATTGGGTGCTTTTGAGTTTAGTTCAGGCAACTATAATTTACTCTCAAAGGGTAACTGCCCAGGTAGCACACTTGCCTGGTTTACCTGGGGCCAGGATTGGCACTTAGTTGTGATAGCTTGGCCACGACTGCCCAGCCATTTACGTCTGTATGCCAGCCTGGCGTTTCACAGTCTTTCCCTGCCCCAGAAAGCCACGGAACGTCCAGGGAACGTCTTCCCTGGTTGACCAATCAATTTCCTCGGTCATTTATGGCCAGGGTAAACAGGCCGCTACCAATATTTGATGTAGCCTGGCTCTCTAATGATTTTCCTCGGTCAGAGATGGCCACGGTAGCAATGCCTCTGACAAGCTTTGAGGTTCCATGGTGGTTCACAGGATTTCCCTGGTCCGCTCAATACAAGCAACAGCCAGCGTTCAGCATGTTGCCAGATCGAAGATAGGGTGAGCCAAGGAATGGCAGGGAATAGCCGCTATGGAATGTTCCATGGCTCAAGCTCGTATTTTATTGGACCCAGAATGCCCGCTGAAAGCCACTGTTACTCTACAGTTCGTTTAACTTTTTCACTTTTTTTAATTCGTATGAGCGTTCTCTTTACATATTTTTGGTGCTTCGTGGCACGAGCCCTCGCAGTAGAAAGCGACGTTTAAGTGCAAGGAGTGTGTTCTAGCGAGAGATATAAAAACAACACGTTTTCACCATTGAAAAATAAAAAAAAAATTTATTTGAAAACAGTTGGGATATGAACAGGCCAAACCCGAAATTAACTGGATGTAGTAGAATTGTACCGGACAAATTGGAAATCAAACTGTCCAAATTGGTCGAACTCGAACTTCATAACTTTCCCGCTTTTTACTGCGGCCTTTATCTACCCTGGCTTGCACGGAGAAGCCGCTTCCAGCACAAGTGCCCGAGGCGGGGAGGCTCCCACGTGATGTTGGAAAAGCGCGGGAAAATCTGGCACCCGCAGGTGCAATGCGCAGGTGAGTCAGACGCCTGGAATGCGCCAATGCCCCGGGACTGGAGATGATGCAGTGTTCCCGCGCTCAGCGCGGATGCCTTGAAAGAGGAGAGCTGCTCACGTGCCAGGACAGGGAGCGCGCGGGCTGATCAGCGGGGCCCTCGCGTCCGCTCGAAGCGCCGGTTTAAGCCGGCGGCGGCGCAGTTCCAAAAAAAATAAAAAAGCCGGTTTTGGCGGTAGTGGCGCGAACTTGGGTCTTTGTTCCCGCCAGTTCCCGCTGCCGTTCTGCTTGGGGAGGTTACAAGTTGCTGTATTTGTATAAGATAGTTTGCCGGTGCCTTGAGTGCTGCCTCTGCCGATGGTTCCTGTGGCTGATGGCGTCCTCCGCCTGAGTTCCACTCGCTCGTGGGCGAAATGGCTGCATCCCAGAACGGCGTGTTCGGAATTCGCTCTGTCCTCATTGCAGCGCGGGCAATGGCTGTCTCTTGTCTCCGCGCCAGCGAGCCAGGTAAGCAGACTCGACCATTTGGAGTCATTTTCATAACCAGGTGCATGTGAAACTGAACCTTTTTGCAACCCAATTCGGAACAGCTATGCAAGTAATACAAGCGCCAGTATATATATTCAGCTTCAGAGATCCTCTACAACAGGGGTGAACCACTGTGGTAGAGGATCCCGTTGTTGTTACCCCTTCCTGCTTTCCAAGTCTGTCGCCCGCTATGCAACTTGCAATTGCGAGTTGCATAGCGCACGACAAACTGGGGAGGCAGGAAGGGAGTAACAACAGCAGGATCTTTTCGTTCCTAGGCGTTGATTTTCGTAAAAGATCAACCGTATGTAAGCGATTAAGCGAGCGACGAGCGTCAGAGATTTCCCGCAATATCTCCTCGCGTCGCTCGGTTTTTGGATTTCAAGAAATCGTCGCTCGTCGCCTTGGTCGCTTGCTCCTGTCGCTTTCATGCGGTCTGCCGCGTCGCATGAGTGACCGAACACCAGCGAAGTGGATCGTCGTCGCTCGTCAAATCCGTTAGATGTGGTTTATACTTATTGCCGCGAGACTGGCACCACATGTACGATTGGCACACGCTTCCATATTCTATCTCATACTGTTTATGATAGTGCATATTTTTTATTCGTGGCATTAGTGACATACCGTTTTAGAACAGACGGGTACGAATAAATCTGCCACGGTTCTAATTACTGATGTTCATTCTTATTTCAGATGCCTTGGGGTACTACGTTAGGAATTACCGGAACCCCAACACTCCAGAAGATGTGGAGAATCTCGCCAACCGCCTGGGACACATGAATATTATCATGACAATTTTTTTTTTGCATTGTACATGTCTTTATGCTTATTTTTGCGGCCTGCAGTATGCATTTATTTTTGTGGAAATAAATTGAATTTTATTAATTTATGATGTGTGTTGTCAATATGACCAGTTAAACTGGTTTAACTGCATGGTGAATTTCTACTGTCTAGCCAAGCTTGGCTGAGCACCCGGCAACTATCCAGACCCATCCTGTACATACACTAAAGAGCCAAGCTTGGAGTACCACTGAGCTTCCCGCCTGGCCCATGCCATAATTCCAGCGGTAAGCCAGTCCATGGCTACACAGGGAACTGCCGGTGGACGCCACACTGGCGTACCAGGATGGGGCTGCCTAGCGCCATGGTGCAAAACAATCTAGTCCCAGTGAAACTTTCCCGGCTACCCAGTCTGGCTCAAGCTTGAGGCGGCCGTAATGTGCTGCTTGGGCAGTCACCTTGCAAAAAGCGCGAAACACGGAGTCCGCCCCGTCCCGACTTCCCAGTCTTTTTGCCTGCTGTAGAGCAGTTTGTACCTGCTAGTAGGTATGTCTACTGAAACTTGAAAGTAGAGGCAGTGCAAGAGAGCAAAGAGACAAATTTCGGAAAGCTTGCTCGCCCTCCTCAATTTCTGAAATTCAAATGATTGTACCGTAACAAACGCAAAACGCCTCTTCCAAAATAACAAAAAAAACAAAAAAACTCCATGTTCGCTATGTAAAAAACGGTCTCAGTTCATGCATCTGTGGGCAGGTAGGAAATCTTGCCCAAATTTATTCACAGCGCACGATGAGCAACACGTCGCTGTGCAAACACAGTCCAACACGGAGCATAAAAACGCAGATTTAGGACAACAATTCGGAGTTCATTGTTCAATTAAAACGACGTAAGTTTGTTGAAAACGCCCGCAGCTTTTTACTCACAGTTTGCCTCGGGAATCTTCCACATTTTAAAACGGAACGAAGGAAGATTTACTTTTAAAAACGCTCACTGCGTCCTCCCGGACCAGTTTGACTGAATCAGCTGACGACGACGGTACTGAACCCGTTTAACCTCAACCCCACCACAGCCAATTTGCGCTCCATGTTGGGTGTCTACTTCCAAGCACTGCACCACACACATCGCGAACGTTTCAGTTCTTTGTCGCATCGCCGTGTTGCACCAAACAGAACGAGATCGCCGAAGTCAACGCAGCGCTGTCGTGAACGTTGGCTTGTTGTTGCACACTAGTGGACCCAGTGACTTTCCTCGCTTTCAAAGCACACACGACGATTATGAATGATACTTTCCGTCTTCCGGGAACATCACAGGGGCACTTCTCTCCGGTCACGTCTTCGCTATGTGCTCGCAAACCCCGCAGCTTTTCGTGTACCGCCAAACCAAAACAATACCGGCGCCATGTTTAGCGTGCATTGTTGCCAGATCTTACCGGAAGTCGAGACCCTGCGTCGTTCAACTCAGCAGCCAAGTCATCAAAAAAGAGCAAATCCAAAAGTGAGGGGCGGGGCGTAGTTCTCCTCCGCGGGGGTCGAAAGAGCGAGAGTTTCAAATGTGGAGATGTTCCGACTCCGACTAAATTACGTCCTGTGACGTTAAATATTGCCAAAAAAAATTTATTTTTTTCGTGGAACATTTGTTTTGTGACATGAATGTCCCAATTAGGCTGTTTAAAAAAACTTTTTTTTTTCGGTTACCCTTTAATGGCAATAGGTTTTGTGGCCTCATAAATGAAGCCGAATTATAAACGAAGCCATCAAAGAGGCCTTTTAAATAGGTAGTGTACGGAACCTCAAAAGTTGAGATTATAAGGTCTTCAAAAGTAATATCTGCTTTTTCATTATAACTTATAAGTCGAAATATTAAAAATTGAGGTAAAAGTACAAGTAAATATTTGTAAAAAAATCTGAGTCTTGCAAATGTCGCTCGAAGTCCTCCCCATAATACACCTTTTTGGTTCACTGGGCTACAATAGGTCCGAGAGTTGCTCAGAAAGTAGTGCACTACACCTGTTTTCTTGATAACTGGTTACTTAAAATGTATAAAATTTACACAATGTATAAATGGATGTTTCCTTTACACACGTTATTTCTCGGTGTAATCTCCATCCCATTCAACGGCTTTACGCCGGCACGAAACAACCGCATGCACGTCTTCCCTGTACCAGCTCGTTTTGAAGGAACCTCAGTAAACAGGATAGCTCGCCAAGAAATAAGTCGTTTTATCAATCCGCAATAAATGTTGTGACATTGCGGTCGTTTATGACACTATGCGACCTCATGTCCAATGTCCATAACAATTACTTTATCATTCTCTCCTACTGTCTTACGGCAATACTGCTGTAAAAAAAATTCCGAGGACATATAAGCACTTCTTATGAGTTTCGAATGCGAAAGCATGCCGCCTGCGACGCTGCTTCCGCCTCGCATTGTCGAAGGTCCTCGTCCTTTTGCTGCCTGAGACGCTTGGAGTCGTTATCCGCTCGCGGCTCCAGAGGGTTGAGCGCGCTTTCGTCAAGTGGCCGCGCCGCGCTGAGCTCGGCCGTGCAGCCACTCGGGAGTCTGCCCTGGTGGTAATGAAAAGAGTCTCATAATGCAATAAAATATTTTTTTTTCTGGAAATAAGGGTTTTCGTAAAAAATCCGGTGTTTTCTGGTAAATTCCGGCTTTACCGTAAGTGAAAAAGTCCCATATTCCTTTAAAACGTATTTTACTGTAAATACAATTCCGGTAAAAAAATCTTTTTCAATAGGGTCTAATTCACGCATCAGGCATCATATTTTTTTTAAATACCCAAAATAGCCAACTACTAATGGCTTTGTCTTGATGTAATTAACCTGAGGATGATATCTACTAAAACAGCCAAGTGAACTGAATAACGGATATACTGTGGACAACGTACGCAATTTAAATATATGGTTCTAACGAATGTATAAGAATATGAAATATGAAAACGCTTCTTTGTATTACACACGATGATTAAAAACCAACACACGCTCACCAATTACACTGCTATTTTAGTAGCGATTTGGTTTTACTAGGATGCTTATCACATTTTTGCACAGAGTTCAGCGGCTGTAATAAAAAATATATTGCTGCTCTTGATAATAAAAGTATAGTTGTTTGATAAGAAACTTAGAAAGTATAGTAAGGTACGTTGTTGGGCTAGTTGGTTCATCTTAGTAAAACATATAAAGTAAAACATATAAACATATAAACAGTAAAACATATATAGCGCCTGTCCTGTTTACTTCTTGTCCTTGTTCCTGTTGCGTTATTCTATATGTTTTACTTAGAAAGTACTTAACGTGCGGCTTACCCCTGTGATATCGACTGACCGTATTTCATGAAGCCGTACCGGGCATGGTCGCTGTAATCAATTAAAGCATGAAATGTCACGCATTTTGCCGGAAAAATCGTGTACTCAGTTTTCCTATCTGCATTGCAAACGTCTAAGGTAAAAGTTTGCAACAATACTAAATCCGGATTCTTATACATTTTTCGTGGCCGCTTGACACGAGAGCGCATTATCTGGCACCAACAAAGAGCGAACTGCGCTTGCAATCTTCCATCGAAGCACGACGTTCAGTCAAGTCAGCAATACAACGCGCGTACACCTTCAGAAACTTGCACTGATTTTATCTGCGCTGAGTTTATAATGAGTACAAATCGATGAACACGATCGATTGTAGAAAGTCGAGTGGTAAAGGAAGCATGTACAGAACGGCACACAGAAGCGACAATATAACAATTTTACTCTCAAGTTGACTGTGCGGCGGGAGCTGCGTGCTCGGTGGACCAATCAACTGTCTCCCTTTATTACTTGACTCAGCTATCTGCCTGTGTTTATGGGGCTGGAGCGAGATCACGTGGTAATTGATACGCACATCAGTGGCTCGCTCGTTGCTTGCACCGTACGGTCAGCGTATCTTTGATCAGTACGTAATGAGGGTCCGCAGAGCCTAACAAGTATCTCGCGGGACTCCAGCGCCAAAAATGATAACAGTAGGCACGAAAACATTATAAGCTGCTTCGAAACTTCGAGAATAACTTATGGTGAGCTGCTTGTTGTAGCTAACGTTATCTCGAACTCAAAGGCTGTTGCAATGTTGCACATCAGGACATGTCAATAAATTAGCTATATTAAAGGCAGGAAAGGCTTTTTGACGCTACACCCAATCTTTCAATTTCGTTCGTCCATTCGTCCGTCCGTACCTTCGTCCATTCCGCCTGCCCGTGTATTTTCCTATAAGCTTAGCAGGGAATTTGATGTTATGTGTCCTATACGCGAATTCAGTTTCCCCGCTATGTTTAGCGGAAAAATTAAGGTCGCGTATTTGACGTCACGGGACCTCGAGACAAGTTGGTTTTCTCAGCTAAATTTAGGAACGAAAATGACGTCACAGGATTTATGATCCATTTGGGTTTCTCAATTCAGGACCCTAATTATATCTTATAGTCACCAACACGACCGGGCGGCATGGACACTGTGCAGAAGAGCCAATGTTTCCGGTAGGCCTTAAAGCGGTTTCCCATCGGAGATATTGAGCCTTGCCCATCTTGCGCGGGAGTTTAACATTAGTCAGTAAGGATTCTGATTGGAGGTTTTGGCAAACAAGATCTATGAAACCTCAAGGAAAATCGCTGTAGCTACAGCAGCCTCGCTTAGTTTAGAAACCTCACTGCACGATGTTGCAAATACGTGTCGGATGAAGTGGCTACTGAATGACAGCTGCAGTAGACTAAAGTGTATGGAAAGGTGGCAACGACCTTAAATTATTCTACTTGACCGCATATCAACTCTTATGAATGTAGCATTATTTTTATGTCTTTTGACTGGTACATACGAAGCTGTTATTTATTATGGATGCACTACAAAGGTCGAATATGTAGCGCAGAACCGCTGAAGGCAACCTAGTGGATCGTTAGATCCGTTTGCGATACCAACAACTACTGTTTTGACTCCGCGTCACAGCGAAGCTATCAGGCGAAATTTACCAATTATTCGCAGTTTATTGGGTTCATAATAGTGAATTTACGCACCGTGTAACGAGTGTACAGGACAATTTTCTGAACTCATTTGGAGCAATTGATGTCCTGAAATATCATTTTGACTTGCTTGGTATAACAACAAACGAGGCAGTTGCTTTTGAGCATTTAGAATGTAGCTTAATAGAATGGTTATTTTTTATTTCCCTTCGTCCTCTTAATATTATTAGAACCAGTAATTTTATTTCTGTCTGTATGTCTCTCCTGTTTCTCTCGGTTAAGCTTTACGATCGCCTATCTCTAAAGCGAATCGTTGAGAGCCTGAGGCAGGCAATGAACCGAATCCAACATTCCATGAAATCCTTGTCTGTCCAATATGGCCGCATAATCAAGCTGCCTACCACCGACGAACAAACTGGCAAAGCTCTGCAAGATGGACTGCCCCAACTAATGTCAACTGTATATCTACAAGCAGCCGAAATCCGAAAGATGCGAGTGCTAAACGACGACGAGCAACAGAGCGTCCTTGCTAGCGCTGAGGTGCAAGGTCTGTACGGAGAAGAACGCATGACCTTCACCTCAAATCTAGCTGACCAAATATATATTACATATTTTCACGAAACTAACATCCTAGCTATACAGCGCTTTCCTGCCAAACCTAGCAATACACCATCAATATGAATTCGATTTGCACCTGCTAGCTCGAAGGAATCATGAACGGAAGCGCGTATAGCAGGTGGTTGGCTCAGTGAGGATGGCTCGTTCCCGAGATTCTATTTAAACGACGATCTAAGCCGCCCCAAAAAAGAAGTGTTTTGGCCTGCCGGACAGAGGGGCAAGGCGAGCGTGCATTTTCGCGCGCGTGTCGAAGGCCAACATCTAGGGGGGGGGGGGGGGAGCCGAAATGAGCGGAGCTTTTGTTCTAGTAACCCTCCATTAAACCATAAAAAGACTCTTTAACACAATGACAGAGTTCGCTCAGGTTTCCGAGTTTCCGACTCTTCGTAATTATTTTGAAAATTGTCAAGACCACTATTTTTTTTCTTACACGTTGATATCAGGAGTGTACGCAGACATTGGAATGAATTTAATATTATATCAAAATACATTTTAAGATTAATAGATGTTTATGTCTTAACAGAATCAGAATTCTCTTTCCATATTAAAATTAGTTTTTTTTGTCAGGATATGCAAGTACATTGTACACGCGATGTTCTGGACATCGAGGAAACATTGCGTTTTTTGTTGAGTGAAAAACTCTATATTTCACCTGTTTTTTTTTTACTTTTTGCTCAGGATAATGCGTCGCCCTTTCTTGTGTAAATCTAACAACGTTATTTAGCTTACTAGGATTTTATGAAACGAATTAACAAAACAAAAATAAATATAAGATGTTTTTGCAAGAAATGGAAACGTGTCAGCAATCTTATTCTGCATGCCCAATTGAATATAAAAACTTTAAGCTCGTAAAATCTACAGTGTGCAATTACCTGAATAGTATGGCAGCAAGTGGGATTAAGTGCATAATCAATGCCAAAACACGTGAAGAATTTCTCCTGGACATGCTTCTTTACTCTTGCTATGACCATAAAAACATTACAACGTCTGCGTCGGCCGTTAAATTAGCAATCAGTACGTAAAAACTCGCTGACCACTACTACATTGCTTGCCACCTATTATAGTTCCTAAATTTTGCACAAAATACCCGGTCACGCTAATGAAAGGAGACTAAATAACAATACTTTTGACAAGGTGGTTTCGCCTCTTAACTCGAACGTATTTGTAGAGTCGGTCAGCTATCGTGACGGATATCCAAGGTTTGTTCTTGCCTTCAACCAGGTCTATAAATCAAGTCAACATGTAATGTGTATAAAAAAAAACATTACCCTGATCTTTCATGGCTCAATCCAAATACTTTAGAAGGAATGGCAGGAGAAAAAAAAAACAATTATGTGCATGTTGCCTTCGCTCGCCTTGAAATTTTCTATTGAAGGTAAATTTTAAATCTTGTCGAAACAAAGTCAACGCAATGATTCGGTGGGCAAAGCGCACTCAATAACAGAATAAATTCTCAAAATTTCGTTCGAAAAAAAGACTTCTTTCCTAATCAACTAGTTCTGTGGCCACAATACACACACTCCAACTGATAATGCACTGAAGACATCTCTTTGAGAGAAATTTGCGTGAAATCATAGAGAATTTGATTGCTTTCGTTGATTCCTCTTCTGCTGAGGCAAGAGATTCGCCAATTCATATTCAAAACGTCATCACCATTTTCTCCATTACCTGCTCCGCTCCGAGAAGCCGATTTGAACTCCATTTTACTTAGCTTCGAGCCAAACACGTCCCCTGGAACAGACAATACTCGTCTGTCCGAATTTCGTCGAACCTTTCGCAGTATCAAATCTGTCCTTTTTATGCTGAGCGGCCTTATTGAGGAGTCATTCCTGATGAGCTCAAATTCGGCAACATTTTTACTCTTGTACAAAGGTGGTTCTAAAGGTAAAATTGATTATTAAATGACCCATTTCCATTTTACCCATCATCGCGCAAATACTTGAAAAGCATGCGTTTCGCATATGGGCATTTTTTTATAGAGAGACTAGATATACTATCGCCTACACAATTTGGATTGTTGCAGGGGAAGGTATACAACCTCTTCTAGAGATTTTGAAGATAATGTTTACTCCGCTTTGAACAACAATCTTATCATGTCAAGTCGATTCTAGGACGTATCCAAACCAATTGACAATGTATGTCGCAACCAATAATTTGGAAACAATATTACAGCATATTCTTCTCCGGGTTTTTTGTTTCCTTCTTTAAATACTATCGTCTGATCCGTCTCAATTGGTGTCTACAGGTGGTATTCAAAGCTGTCAAACCAAACTTAAAGCTGGCATACCGTAAAATTCAATATCATCACCTATAATTTACAATTTTCTCAATAACATTGCTGACACTACCAGGATGCAAGATTTATCAGTATCAAGAAGACATCGTAATAATGTCTCTGCATGTCAATTGCTTAGTTGATGTGTTGCGAGATTTCGTAAGTAACAACGCCATCTAAATGCGATAATAAGATAACGAAGTACTTTAAGATAAACCTCATTTCGGAATAAGTTAAAGAATAACTGGTCTGTTTCTTTAAGGCGCTTAGAGTGGTCACTTTAAAGTTTCCATTTATTTTGTGCTCCTCTACGTGCACGCATGGCACTGGCGTCCCTGTAGAGTAAGCAGATAGCCTTAAATACCTTGGGACATTTTTGATGGCGTCCTAAAGTGGCATTTTAGTTTTTCATATATCTAATAAAAACTTTGAAGTGCCATATATCTCTTATATCAGTCTAAATTTTGTATGCCCCTTTCAATTCGAAATGCCATTGCACATGCGCTTGCATATAGTGTTCTTCGCTACTGCATGACTGTCTTCGGGAATGGATTCCCCTTCTGGAAGGTCAAGATCGACAGTGTATTATGGATATCCTAAAAAATTGTTTCATACAAGCTCATGATACTTGAGGACACCGGCCTGTTCAAGTTCCTTAGCCTTCCTAACTTTCATACACTTTACGCCCATTTCGTTGTGTTGCGGACTTTTAGGAACAATAAAGTCTAAATCGCAAACTCATCCTTGCGTAATCTCTGTCATAACCAGCCTAAAAAAAAAACAAAAAAAAACTTGTACGCTTTTTATATGGCGAAAGTAAGCGAGCTTATTATGTTTCATATTTCTTTTCTCAACCACTACTTAAACCGCTGACTTTTACATTTATAAAAAAAGTGCTAATTAATAATGGATTCTGTAGAGTGTCTTCGGTTGAGCTTCTTTAAAGTATTTTTTTTTCTGTTTTTTTTTTCTATTGTGTATGTTTGCATTTCTTGTATTTGCTCTACTGGACATTCTCGGACAATTTCTCTTCGGAAAATTTGCAGTACGCTGTTTAATTCACTAAAACGTCCAATTTGACTTTTTGAAAATATGCAGTGTACTTGCGCGTTATATAGGTTACTTCTATTTGGTTGTTTCTCTAGAGTCTACGTTATTTTGTTAATTTTTTAATCGCTTTGGGTGCTGTAGGGTATTTTGATTTTCACGCTTCGATACGGCACAGTGTGTATTGTATATCTTGTGGACGATATCGGCGAGAGTCATGGAAGAGTGTATCTGTGGGTGTATGTTTTTATTTTATTTCCGGCTCTCGGGTGGCTAAGTTTGACGTTCAATTGGGATAGCAGAGATACAAAAAAAAAAACACACATAATGTCATGTTTTTTTTATCCCTGGTTTAGATATGTTATTAGTGTGGCCTCGCGTACTCTGAGTACTTATATTGAATTTACTTTTTTTTCTTAGGTGTATCTGCTGACAAATAATTCTGCTAGCACTCTTGATTCTCTACTTCTCTTCGAAAGCAGCATGCGCATTAAGGTGGTGTTCATCATACAAGCCCGAGAGGGATTTGATAAACTTGTATCCGTACCTGATTTTATGTTTCCCAGCGATTATTAATATTATTATTGTGATACCACCCACAACAAGATACGGGAAGAAGGCTCCAGACCTCTATGTGCCAACGATCTTCAACAGCCTACCAGAAGACGTTTATGTTGTGAACTCCGTGAAGCAACTGAGACGAGCACTCCAAGATCTCAGGAAAATATCATGAATTTGTATATCTTTGTTTGTGCGTGACCCTGTGTGTCCCTATTTCTTTTTCTTTTTTTATCATCGTCAGTATTATAGCGTTGTAACAGTTGCTTGAGACGGGAACTACGTACCAAGAGAAATTTCGTACTAATGGTTGAAGGGTGCTATCCCGCAAGTCATCCAACTGGCTTTAAAGACCCGCTTTAAATATTATACATGCAGAAATAAACATTAACATCATTATTATTATTTTCATAAAAGCCCTCTAGGGCTTGTATGAGGAACACCACCTTGATGAGCATCTCGTGTTATATGTATCAGCGGTCAGTTAGACGCTTTCTAATTTTACTAGAGTAAGGCGTTTGACGTTGTCAGTCACATTATTTTTTATCTAAACATTCCTCCAATGGGGTGTGTGGCTCATTAAACGACTGGTTAAAAAGCTATTTGACAGAGAGAGAGAGAGGTGTACCTCCAGATGAACCACATGAACCCTTCGCTATAAAGGGCTCGAACTGGCTTTCCTCAGGGATATGTTTTAGGACCCCTTCTGTACACCCCTATTGAAAAAAGTGAAAGCCGTTTACAACTCCCTGTAACGCCGAATTAGAGCGCAGCTCTTGAGGAGGAGGAGGGAAGGGTACTGGGGGGGGGGGGTCAAGTGACTTTGGGTGGGGGTCACGTGACCTAGGGGGGTCACGTGACGATGACGATGCCGATGACGGCACCGGTAACGATGACGATGCGGATACCGATGACATCATCAGTGATGATGACAATGACGATGCTGATGCCGGTGACGTCATCAGTGATGATGACGATGACGATGCGGATTCCGATGACGTCATCAGGGATATGTTTTAGGACCCCTTCTGTACACAATTTTCATAAATGACATATCTTTTGCCTACTTGAAATACTTCATTCCTGCAATATGCTGACGACATAAAAATTTATAAAGAAATAGTTACTGTACATGATTGTGCTAAGCTCCAGGAAGATGGATGTCCTTTCTACAGATGGTGCTCCAAAAAATCTACTTTTGAGCCCGTCCAAAACAAAGGTCATGACGCTCGCTCGTAAAACTCACAATATCTCTTTTGCATATAATATTCAAGGGGAGACTTCTCGAGTAAGTGTGGTTAAACATCTCGGAGTCATGGTTGACTCTGGCTTGTGTTTCTCTGATCACGTTAATAGGCTGGTGAACTCGTCATTGAGAATGTTGGGTGTTGCCACTCGCTTAACCAGGGAGCTCGACAACCCGACTGCTTTTATCACGTTAAACTGTTCGCTATCAAGGTCGCAGTAAAAATAGGCTTCAGTTGTTTAGAATGGAATCTCCCAGACTCACTCCTTGGAGTTCGAACGTGTGCAAAAAAAGTTTGTTTCAATCTTTAAACATCCCTACATAAAGGAGGATGTTCATTGTATAACATATGAGTCTGCGTTAGAGCATGTTGGTTTGCTTAGCTTGCACCGGCGTCGAAGAACGCGGACTCACTCTCTTTGTTTTAAACGCTGCATGGACTCATCTATTCTCCGAGCTTGTTATCGGAACGGTGCCTTATCGTCCCACTCGTCCCTACTCGTCTTCTTCCATCTTTTTACGTTTCTGGAACGTTTAGTCCGGTAAACCCAATTGTTAGAATAGCACTTCGTTTGGGTCATCACTCTCAAAAACTTGATATTTTCCACCCGTGCTACAAGACGTTTGTCCTTTCAATTAAAAAAAAAAAAACTTGCCTGTGCAGGACGAGCATATATGAATGGCTCGGTTATGTCTAAATTTCGCCATCTCCATGGGTTAAAATATAATAATTCCTTGGCAATGAATTTTCAAACTTCGTATTATGAACCCCTTTTGGAAAGTGTTAGAATATCTGACCTACATCGACGTAGAGAGCAAGCGGATTTGGTATATTTGCTTAAGACTTTTCACCACTCAATTGACTCGTGAAACTCAATTCACATTTTTGAACGTCTAGAAAATTTGGTCACTTTTGAGTATTCCCAGGTTATTGATTTTTCTACAGCGATTACTTTGAAAAAATGGGCATATTTGACTCCAGCCGAATAAATTTTGACCACTAAATCAAAACTTGTTCTAATTAAAGGGACCATGAAATGATTTTAAAATCGAGTTTCATCCACCGCACGTTGTAAACGGTGTGAAAAGAAACACAAAAACACAAAAATAGGGAGCCAAAAAAAATTATTTGCTATAGAACTTTTAAAAGAAAACTGGACACTTTTGCGCCTTCCTTCCTTCGCCTGTTCACTACGATGCATCCGCGGAAATGGAGCA
Source organism: Ixodes scapularis (assembly GCF_016920785.2). NCBI lineage: Eukaryota > Metazoa > Arthropoda > Arachnida > Ixodida > Ixodidae > Ixodes > Ixodes scapularis. The sequence goes on along the minus strand of NW_024609881.1, from coordinate 37,501,550 downwards.
CGTCAGCCAAATCCAGGTCGCCTATTGGGTAAGAGCCTACCTTACCAGCTCTGCGATCGTAAACAATAAATAGCCGGCGAATGTTTCCTAAAAGTTTTGTTAAATAATATTCAGATCCACATTTTGTAGCATAATTAGAGATGTGTGGCGAAAATTGCCAAATTTGATAATGCTGAGAGCCAAGCGCCATCTATCATGTGGTAAACGAAGCAACTACTGCGCGTGCGCAGTAGGGCAGGGCCGACAGTTACTTCGGTGGCGGCGGCCGACGAACGTTTATTTTCTTTGTTTTCCTTCCTCTCAAAACTCTGACTCACTGAACGTTTATTTTTCTACGTGTTCTTCCCGCGCGTGCCGACTTCAAGCAGCAAGAAAACAGTACTTAAAACAGACCACGACGAACAAGAACGCTGGATCCACCGACTCCGACGAAGCGAGCTGGTCAGAATATAGGCCTAGCAGGCATTCCGACTCGGCGCTGCGTTGCTTCGTCGCAAGACCGTCTGCCTACGACCGGCTGGCGTGCTAAATGGAATATGCCCGCGCGACCCTTGTGGACCCTTCCCGTATTATAGTTTGATCACTGACCTCAATTCTAGATTAAGAGGTGAAGTCAATCTCTTCCCCTTGTTTTCCGAGGCAGTGTTGACGAACTCTCGTCGATTCTATCTTCTTGTTTTGTGTGATATAGAGCTGAAATAAACGCCGTATGGATTACCTTCGTAACACGGTATGTACACTTTGTTATTGGTATGCCATATTTATTCTGACAGACTGCACGTCACTGTCGAGCTATAACAGTTACAACCCCGGTCCAACCTTTCTTTGCCGAGTGTCGCGTCAGTATCGAGTTGCAATCGTAAAAGAACGGTCCCGAAGCGCTTACAAACAGCGCGAATACAGCACTTCCATCGAGCGCGCGCGTCCGCTCCGAGTGTAAACAAATATTTACGTGGCTCTTGCTGACACTCGTAGTTCAAACGTATCTTTTTTAACGTCGGCTCGCTCCTGCATCTCCGAGGCCGCGAAAAACGCCATCTACGTCGCTTTGGAAACGACTGACACTGGCCGGCCCTTCTGCCAACAATGACAGAGTGGTTGACTTCTGGAGTCTTCACCGGAAGACTCGCTGCACTTCCCAACAGGCATACCGGCGTATGGGACTAGTCCCATGCTGTCGCTGTAGCGCAACATATCTCATTGAATTTCGCTCAGCTGCGATGCGGCGATGAGAGGCGCCGATTCAGGAAATACGTCGGTGACATCAGCGCAGTAAAACCTACCGGCGCACCCCACTCGTTGCCGCTAACACTCCCATTCTCCTATTGCCGAGAGAACTTCCGGTTCGGGAAACGGTTTACGTCACGGCTTGTTTTGCGGTCAGTTGGAGAGAATGAAAAAGTCGATATTTCAATAATTTTTTGCGTAGAAGTTAATAAACCGAGATGAAAACGGATGCCTGTTCGGCATTCAGTGAACATTGACGGTTTAATGTAAAAGTTACCTGGAAAAAGTAAAAAGGTCATTTCATGGTCCCTTTAAGGAAGAGCTGAGGGGTACTCGGAGGTTACGGTGAATTGCTCACGAATTTTTATTCTTCGTAGTAACTTAATTTGTAGACAAGTTTATTTACTCTTGAAACGCATGTAGCGGGAATGTTAGTACCACTTTTTAACAGCCCTATAATTTTTCATATTATATGAGGGCTACATGGCCAGTGATGTTTGCAAGAAACTGCGTCAGTTTACACTTTTTTTTCGTCTCTGTGTGATGTATCTACTCTCCTCAGTACACAGGTACCTCTTCATGGCGCACTCACGTATGAACTTCAAATATAAACATTTAACTCCTGAATTTATGTGTCGGTAATTTCAATCTTTCTGTGTATCTATCAAGTTATAAATGTCACGTTTTATCTTGTAATGTAACTATGATCCTTGTTTTTTAGTGTTTCAATGTTCCGTGTGCCAGCACCAAGACCGTACTGTAGTTCCAGAGCACGCAATAAAATTATGTTAGAAATTATTAATATTGTAATTAATATTATTACTAATAATATTATTTATATTCGTAATAATATTAATAAAAATATTAATATTAATGTTATATTTTTATATTATTATTTATTATTATTATTATTACTATAAATAACTATAAATATAACTAATTATTACTATTATTACTACAATTACTATATTTATTATTATTACTATAAATTATTATTATTACTATAATCCACATAGACATTTGTTTGTGTCTTCATCCGTGTCTATGCTGTGAGTACTGTATATTTGTGTATCCGTGAACGCATCTGTAGATCTAAATTTGTGTATATATATATGCCTCTGTGCATCTTTGTGTGATACATGCCTGTATACACATATCCGTTTTTTTTTTTTTGCAAACATTTACTTTTTTTATTACTTTTTGAAAGTGTACATTGATTTATCCATGTGTTTAAATATTACTTTGTCATGAAGGATGGTATAGTGTAGTTATAGCAATCATCTCTGTGCTTCTTATTTTGCCATTTGTGAATTATTTCAAATATCTATACTGACTGCCATTTGTGAACTATTTCATATATCTATACTGACTGTCATTTGTGAACTATTTCTGAACTTCTAAAGTGACTGCTATTAGCATACCAAGAACGCCCGTCTACCACTCACACTGGCTAACATCATTGCTGGGTCGTGTCACACAAGCCAACCCTGGCTTCGACAGACCCGAGTCTAACATAATGAAAAAAATCAAATGCTGGAATAAAATATTAATATTATTATATTAATAATATTTGCAACCTCGGTTTAGTCACACAAGCCCATGAAGGCTTTGACGAACCTGCGTTGTTTTGTGGATGTGCTCCTCCATCACAAATAAATTATGAAAATATGAAATTATGAAATTATAAACTCTAAAAAATGCCTGTCCGTCTACTTACCCGCGAAACACTCAAAGAGCCAATCTGTGCAATCTACAAAATCAGCTCAGCGCATGATGAGGCGGAACATTCGTTTAGACCTAAAAATGAAGTGTACGCTGCGTTATTACGCAGTGCAAAGTGTCATGCTTGCTTTGCGTAATGCCGCAGTGCAGACTTAATTTTGATTTCTAAACAGGTTTTCCGCCTCATCAATCGCGGAGCTAATTTTGTAGATCTTAGATATTGGCTCTTCGAGTGTTTTGCTGATAATCAGACGTGCAGGCATTATTTAGGGTATTATAAGGTGGTAGAATTACTACAGTTGGATTCAATGAAGATGATAGATTGTATTGCGGCATGTCATTAGTGTCAAAGCGAAAAAACGCAACCAATGTTATTCAGCTAGAGATAGTACTTTAAAACCTCTATGCTTCTGCACGCCTCAAACTGTGCTTGTTGTGAATATGTTCCAGTGAACTACGTGAACACTTCTAAATATTTCGGCATTTATGTTGACTCTGAATTACCGCGGAATTTTTTTATCTTTTTTACATATTGACAAAGCTTCGAGTTGCATCCTGCACCTTCTACAAGATGCGAGCAGTCATCACGATGTTAATCCGAATACTCCTTGTACACGCCTTCATTTATAGTGTTCTTCGGTATGGAATAGCCTTATTCAGTCATTGCACTGACCTATTGGAAACTAAAGTGAATGTTCTCATGAAGGGAATCGCGTAGCGTGGCATATGGTTCCTATAATCAAAACATACGATAACATATTTAACGATCTCTCTTTACCATCCTTTCGAGCCTTATTTCTGCATACCAGCGGGGACCCAAAAGTAACCGGAATGAAGTTTCTGAGGGTGGGCCTCTCGTAGTACCAGCCTCCGCCGCTAGCATATCTTAACGGCACTCCTTTTAAGCCAGTTTGCCGACCGGCGATGTCTGCTATTGGCGACCCCAGCGAAACGGACGGCGCCTAGTGGCCGAAACGGAAAGCTGTGGCAGCAGGTTCGCTCATCAGACTTGTCTGGCGGATAAGATATTCACTGCACCCGTGGTCGAAAGATAAGACTATGAGAGTAGGATAAAACACGCGTGATGACAATCGCCAATAGGTATGGCAGCATATTTTAATTTTCTTTCCGAGTCCGTCAAAATCATTCCTTGTTTGTTTCTTTTATTTTTTATTTTTGTTTTTGCTCTTTTAATAAAAACTTCAGTGGAAACTCTTGCAACGCTATCAACAGCTTACCTAGAAGATTCTCTGAAGATATCACTGGTCTACGAGTAGTTTTCTTGCTTCAACGAAGGTGAATCATTGATCGGCGACCAACCTGGTTCATCGCGATAGTACATGTTTTCATAAGAGGTGTAAGAAAATATTAGAACATTTTTAACTTTTGTAATAATGATGTGGTAGAAAACACAAATGTCTTTTTTGTGCTTAACGAGACTATTATATTTAAGGACTGTTGGAACCATTTGAATCTGCTGGCTTTTACAACTCCATCTAAATTTCGCGAGTAAATACACAAAGAGAGGGTAATTGCGGTTTTTGTTAAAGACAATTTAGTTTTTTTTTTTTTGTGCTGAAGCTAGTGCTTTTAAAGGTGGAAATAGTTATTCTGACGTTTTTTTCGGTAGCCTGTTACAGGCCTCCTTCTCAAAGTGTGAGGGGCTTTCCAAAATAACAAAAATGAACCTTACCAACAGTAACCAACAGGACTTCGTTTTGTCTCGGGGGGGGGGGGGGGGGGGAGGTATAAATATCAATGTAACAAGTAGGATAGATCACAAATATGTGACCTGTGTCGTCAAGTCAAACAGCACCGAGGTCACGAAAAATCAAAGGGGCGAGGAGGAAAGCCCTGATGTTTGCCTGGAGAATGATCGAACAGAATATGGTTTCCGGACTTCAAATGGCAATTCATATGGCGTGAAAGTGTCGCCTCACGCGTTGTGGAGTATCCTGTTTGGACACCTTTCAACCACACACTACATTTTCCTTCATACCACTGCAATTATTATGTGAAGATTCGTGTTAATTCCTGTTGAACTGAAAGACATTGAATCTGTGCCTTCCCACTTTTGTGAAACAATTCGTTAACGTCAGTTGCACGGTAGGTTTAATTTCCGCGAGCACTGAACAAGGCGCCTAGTTGTGCGCAGAAGCAAGGAACACTGCAACAATATACTGATTGCTGAATGCCAGCATAGACCGCAGTAGATAGTTATTTTCGGTAGAGACCCAAGGATAATTCAAATCGTATATTCACTGAAATAATGTTAAAAATTATAATGTAGTGCACCGATATTCACGATCTGTGTAAATTCTAATGTTTCTAATAAAACTGTAATTCTCAATCAAATACTGAAACAAAATGCATTATATTGTGGTCATTAGTAACATAATATATATAATATTCATATTAACAATACTTTTGTTATTATTAACATATTAACAATTAACAATATATCAACATGTGAATGGTAAATATATATGCCTTCTTAAAACAATCTCATCGAATTCATTAACGTTGTTCCCAAACTTTCATCCACAGCTCTAGATAATGTAGTTTTAGGGTACATGCATGACTGTAACATCGAAAAGATATGGAGCCAAACAAATGTATTTAACAAAACAAGAGAGTTGACCAAAAATGAACCTTTAATTCAAATCTGCAAAAATAGGGCAATACTCAGTTATACTTTCTCAATCTCGAACTTGGAAAATATATTTTCAGAATATTGCACCCCGTTCTAATATACATACTACCCACAGCTTTATTAAGAACTCGCGTTTCACGTCAACGCACTGGAAGGGTGCTTTCCCTTTAGCACGCGGCTTCGTTGAGGCGAATCAGGATAAGCATAATCGCGATGTCTATCTTGAGGTTGTCGCTTCACTGAAGTGACACAGTGCACGGTGAGAAGCGCACTCACCGCTGCTAGCTAAATTGGCAAAACACACCACGCACATGACAAATATTGCGAACGATTTCCAAGTGCTGTCAGCGGTTGATAGAACTGAAATTATATATTACAGTATTTTAAGTTATAATCGAAAGTTCAGAAAATTTGCAGAACCCTACCTTATCAACCTAACCGTGTAGCGGGACCTGTGCTCTTATATTTTAAGTAGTATAAGTGATATTGACTTCGGTCGCCTTGTTCACGCAAATTCGTCAAAGTTTGGCAAAATATAGTATGGTGTAGCAGAGTAAGCCCTTAGCCGCAATTTAGTGCAAATGGCACAGCAATCACATCACAGCAGTCCATACGCATGATTGTTCCCATTGTATTGCATAAAAAAATTAATTTGCAACATAAAGTATATACAGGCTCAACCAACTCTGACCAAGTGGAACACCTGACACTGAAGATTGCTCGCACCTTGACTGTCTGAAAACTTCCATCTATTCATTCCTAGAAACCTGCTTATTTCCAGAAAATACTTGGTGCGAGCCATTTAGAGCAACGTAAGACGTTTTAACATTAATAAAAGGCCTGTTGAGCACCACAATTAAGGCAGTTTTCACTACACCCTGAAGAGAAATTACACAAATGTGATCCTCAAAGGGGCACTGACAGATCAGAGTAATTTTTTTCTTCCAAAATGATTGAAACCGATGGCAATCGAAGCGTGGGAACTAAGAATTTCTGAAGCAAAAAATATGTTGTGGCACAATCTGCGCGAGTGGAGTCACGTCAAAGATGGAGACGTCCGGTCACTCGAGTTTCTCTCCCGCCTCTGAACCGTCCCAACCGGAAGTGTCGTGTTGTCACGCTTCCGCTGATCAACCACGCTTCTCCGAGCGTGCCGCCTACAGCGTTGAACAGACGACGCTTCACTTTCGAGTTTAAATATGCAGGTTATTTCACGAAATGTGGACAAATCTGATACTGCGAAAACTACGTATCTAAAAAAAAAAGGCTTGTGTCATTTCAATTCTAGGCCAAGGCCTATTAAGGAATATTTTAAATGTTCGGAATAATTACGTTGTTAATCACTTTCGCGTTAATATTTTTTTACATACTGAGTGTAAGGGCATATGGTTTCAATTGGAATCTTGCTGAGCATCATTGAAAAACACCAAATCAACAAATTGCAGAACGATACAAGGCACGCGCGGTATTTTTACGACTTTCTAAAAAAACGCACAATTTCCGTGGGTTTTTAAATTTCGGTTTGCAATCGGAGAGCTTCTCGACACCGACGGGACCACACCCCGTGGAGAAATAGTGCAACCAACCACTGTTGCGCTGTCCTCGCGCAACGCAGGAGAGACTGGTTGCACCATTTCTTTATTTTTCATCTGAGTAATTTTTATTTTCATCCGAGTAAAGCAACCTTTTTGTACGACTCACTATACCTTTTCGCGCATAGCTCGAACGGTGACACGTTGTCACGAGAAAGTGAAGTCGGATATATTAGGTTTTTGTCTTGATTACACCCTGAGATTCGAAAGTCACGTAAACAGGTTGCGTCACACGTTTCCGCGCAAGTTAGGTGTCGCATCCTGCATTACTAGACAGTTTAGAAGCCCGTCCGCGTTATTTAGACTGCTCTGATGGTTCGTAATGTCTCAGATATAGTACGTTTCAGCTGTCTCTATGGCGTTTCCAAACTAGGTCCTTGAGTTAAGAAATAGTTTAAAACAAATTTATTTCCATCTTAAAACATCGTTATCTAAAAGAAAAAAAATAAAGATATACTCCGATGAATGTTTGAAGTTTATTCAGGAATCGTAATCATCCTTAGCCTGCACCGGCGTCGAGTGAAAGCGGATTTGCAGCTTTTCTTTTGAAGCACCTCCCTTCTTGATAAACTTTGCTCGTGTTCTGTCAGAAGTTAGTCAGAGTTTTATATGTGCCCACACGACTCCAGTTATTCCTTTATAAATCTGGGTATTTCAGCCAATTAGACTAAATATATATGTCAGCTGAGCTCTGAATTCTCTACTCTAACACACTTGTCATTTTGAGCTCAGGCTCCACTAGGTTTGAGCACATTGTCAGAAAAGTGCACATGTTGGAAGAGGGCTAAAAAGTACCTCCACTAAGTCAGTGCAATAGCGATTTGTTTCTTAATAGTTCAGAATGTGATTGCGTTCTTCGAGTCGCTGTTTTGTAATTTCTTTTGCCTTGGAGCTTGAGCTGAAATCTGAATTTGTTAATATATAAGTGTCAGACATGTGGACAGCGTTGCTATTCTGTACTGTAGTTCTTGTGTGTGCTTGTTTGTCTGTGTGTTTTTTTGTGTTTGTGGGGAAGTGTATTTTATTAAAATGTGGCAGCACTAAGACACATAGCTTGTTTCGGGATAATATATTAGGCACTGAATGCCTGATTGATTGATTTTAAATACTGTTTTTTGCTATTATTAACTTTCAATAAATTTCAACCGCATTGAGAATGCTTGTGGCACACGCTACGAGATAAGATTTTAAATCGACTGAAACTTCCTGATGGAGACTGTAGTAGAGACCACAGTTATAACAGCTCAACTTTAAATGAAAGACCTCGTTTTGACATGAGCTTATTATAATCCTACTAAGAAACAATATCCTACACTCTAAAATTGTGTCTCTCAGAATTTCTCCAATAAATATCTCGGGCAGACACAATGTCGTCGCAGAAGTCTGTCACGCAATGCAATCATTTGAACATCAAGAAACCCGTGAAGTTTCTGTCTAATTTACATATCAACTGGCCGCATCAAAAGGTACGCTGCCAACCCAACATGCCGGCAATACCTTCCACACACAACAAACTGATATGCTATTAGAATCTAATGGATAGGAGTTAACTTAATGAAAGGGGAGGGGAGGACTAGTATGAAAAAGCATATAAGCCTTGCAGTGGCAAGTATTTCACGCACAGAAGTTGAGTTGAGGTTTCCATCTTGTTCAGAAAAAATATACGCCGTTTCCGACATGCTTCTCGAATCTTCGTGGATCAAGCTAGTTCTACTTGCTGTAGCAAACTCCGTCTATATTTGTCGGAGGCGATATGCTACGACGGGTCAGGTCAAAAAACGAATTCTTTTCTTCAGAACTGGACACGCCCTGGCCACGATGTCATTTTCGTCTGCTGCAGCGGATATTGGGACGCCGACGACATTGAATGGCAGAAAGGCCTAGAAGTGAAAGGGACACGGTGGTGCGGACACTGGACCGCATTAAGGACCCGGATTCAAGACAACGCTGTGTACGGACTTCGAACACTTCTTATTACTTACAGTCATATGGGACCGCCAGAAGCCTGCATCGACCCGGTCCCCAAGCACTACAGGTTTTGGTATGCAGCAAAATGGCTGGTGTTCGGACACTTCGAGACATGCTTACATTCCCCGCACTCGTTTTCTGGTCAGCAGATGAACCTTTGCCTCTGCGTTGTGTCGACTAATTTTCAGAAATCTGGAATGATGATTGCTGATACAGGTGCCAATCGATCCGGTATATCAGTGCAACCCGCAACCGATTATCTTTTAGGATATGACCAAGGGGATAGTGCACCTCACAGTTTCGGTTCGTTTTCGGGAAAGCCGGTAAAAATAGCCTGCAGGGCGCTGCCCGCTGTATCCAAAATCTTCACAGCTTGCGATGGGTACTTGGGAAAATTAATGCAACAGCTACTGGCGCGGTTCAATGCCACACTTGTGATAACAGTGTTCTCGGCACGGGATAGTGTGCCCGTGTACCTGGCCGAGGAAATTGATATTATTATGCTCCTTCATGTTTCTTCTGGCATGCAGCTATTTATAGATTTTGATCTACCGATAGTAAGCCATATTGGAGCCATCACGTTTTACGTGAAGGCATCGGGCACTATTCCCGTCAATGTAAGGTACGTCCTCGAGGAATCAAAGCTCTCAATGTATCTATTGGTGCTATGTCTCGCACTTTGCTTCGCCACCCTCGTTGCAACAGATTTAATAGATTCCACCGTATCTGGAATAACCTTGGCAAATGACACCTTGCTTTTTCTTGTAGCAACGTTCTATTCGACGTCTTGCGACTTGCCTGCTTCTGCCCGTTGCGTCACAAGTCGGCGCTTGATTGTCCTGTCATGGGTTTTGGGCAGCTTCTCCCTTTCAGTGTACTTCAAAGGCCAACTGACATCGTGGCTGGTCGCCCGCATTCCAGAACCCATTGTCGACGATCTCATTAAGTTTGAAAAAGCTTTGGACGCCAATGCACTTCGAGCATGCATTACCAGGGACACACCGCGGAAATTGGCTGCTGACGATTCGGAAAACACTGGAGTGATGAGGAAAGTGGAGAGGTGCCTCAGTCTGCAGCCAGAACAGAGTACGTTACGCAACTGCTTTAAATGTGCTTCAAACAAAGGATGGCTGTGCTTCACGGTCAGACAGGTGCCCTGCTTTATGCGCACAGTCACTCCCAGAGTTACAGAGTCAAAGGATCCCCTGGTGGTAACCTATGCGGGAGTGCGTGTGCGGAAGCACTACCCTCTGAAAAAGGCTTTTCGGTCGCTCGTTCAAAGAGTCCACGAGACCGATTTGTATCACATGACCACTATACACCAACTCATGTTTACAAACAAACCGGAGCGCCCCTAGCGGACGCCACCGGCGCCGCGCATGCGCGGTGGATGGTGGGCAAGAAGCCCGCCGTCGCCCATAAACAAACCATTGAATTGCGTTGTTGTCGGCGTCGGTGGGAGTCCCCGTGCTCTTTTTCACGTTGGAATTGTTGATTCTACGTCCTCCTAATAATGTCCGACTACTTGAGCGGCTTCAGAAAAACTAACGAGGCAAAACTTTGCGTGAATAATGTGACGTGCGGCGATTCATTTCACGTGGACGCCGCAGAATAGGCGCAAAGCCTGACTCCCACGATGAGATTCTGCTCGCTGTTTTCAGATGCGACGTTGATTGGACTGCAAAAGCGGGGACCGTAGCTGAGATGGTGTACGTCGATACTGAAAACCGCAAGTAGAATCGGGCATTACAAGTCGGCGATGGCCACTGGTAACAATAATGATCAACATCTTCTTGTATCTGTTTACACTTGGCCTACTTACCCTAACCAACCTTCAAAAGTGTTTTGAGGCCTGCACTTAGTTCTTATCGCAATTACCGGGTCAACGTTTGGTTTACGGGCCGCTGTCGTTTGAACGAGCTGACGACAAAAAGCAGCCAAGTTTGAAAGAGCAGACGACAGTTCGAACGCATGCGTAATGGGGTACGGGCAAGAAGCACCGCGTCCCGCGTCAACAAACCACTCGAATGTCACGTTGTCGGCGTCTGTGTGAGTCTGCATACTCGTTTTCGCGTTGGAATTGTCGATTCTACATCCTCATCGCAATGTCTTACTACTTTAATCGCCTAAGCGAAATTATCAAGGCTCGTTACGCCGCTAAACTTTCTGTAAATAATTTGACGTGCGGCGATTCATTCGCATGAACGCCGCAGAATGGGCGCCAAAACCATGATGAGATTCATCCAGCTATTTTCGGTAGCGACGTCGCTCGTGTTGCAAAAGTGTAGAAGGTAGCGGCGATGATCGACGTCGATACTGAAAATTGGAAGCGGGAACAGACCAAGCGTAACAAGTCGGTGATGGCCACCGGTACCAATGATCAACATCTTGTATCTACTGTTTACGTCGAGCCTACTTAAGTCTTTTGAGGCCTGCAATGACTTATTGCACTCACCGGGTCAAAGTTTGTTCTACGGGCCGCTTTTGTTTGAACGAGCAGACGACAAAAAGCAGACGTTTGAAAGAGCAGACGAAATTTGTTCGAACGATCAAGCGGTCGTGTGAATTTGAAGACGCACTGAACCCGTGGGTGGTTCGGACAACTTGGCGATTTCCTCTCGTTTATGTTGGAACAAAGCAAATACATCTGGCGACCACAAAGTGTTGCCCGCACACGCAATTGTAGTACGACAGCGTCTGGTTTGCCCTTTTCACGGCTACTATCCACGTTCTCGGACAAACGGAGGGGGCAAAAACACATGAAAACTGATCTTCAAACCTTTCCAGACTCTCTTGGTACAACCCCCGTCGCAGCATTTTGACGAGAAGGCAGGTTTTTTGTCTCGTTTCTTTCAAAGGGACACGGGAATGCATGTCTGGCACGGCGACTTCTGCCCACCACCCCAGACCGGAAGTGCGTCCGGCGCGCCACCACCGCGGCGTGACGTAGGAGAGTTGAGTTCGTGTATAGACTGCCAGGTTACACAACCAAAAGAGGAGGTGCAGCCGACGTCGGAGTCGCTGAATATGCTCTCGGTTTCGCAGTTTCTCTTGCCGTGTTTTGGTGTGTCGTTTGCTGTGTTCCTCCTAGAAGTGCTCTTCGGACGCTATTTTGCTCATCGTGCGGAGAGATTTACAGGAGTACATGTAGCTTAAAGACCGACCAACGAAACCATTTTCCGCAAGGTAGGAAAATGCCCCCCGCACGCTCCTCTTTTCACCCTCTCCCAAAAATAACGTGAGGGCAGGGACTTCTTTTGTGTCGGCTTCTTCTGTAGGGATAATCCTCAAAAACCGCGAAATGAGCGGCTAGCTGCGAGCGCCACAACGACCTTGAGACGTCCAGGTGTCTTCCCTCGTTGACGCGGGTACGCTCAATCCGCGAGATTGAGGAAGCCAGCGCGACCGAACGCTTTTTCCCATGAGCTGCAGGTCCGAGGCCGCTCGGTCGGTGGAGATCGAGGGGTCGTGGTATCCGGGGTTCGTTCCAGTAGCCGCTTTCTGGCATCGCGCGGCTGCTGGAACCATTCCCGTGTCTGCGCAAGGATTGGCTTGCGCAATAAAGGGTTAAAGGAGCTGTGCAACGATATTCAATTGGAATGTTTTTCTCTCTACACTAGCTTACTGGCACACCTCGGACTCAAGGATACTCACACGCAACACCATTGGCCAAGAAACTCCTTTGTTGTGGTGTAATTTCAAGGACAAAAGCGATCATTTTCATTCAATCTCTCCTTTGCGAAATTTGATGACGTAACTCGGGGATCCCAGTACACCCAAGTGACGATATTTGAATGCGGTTCATAGGTTGGACCCGAGCATTGCGTGGGCACTCGACTTGGGCTCGTGATAATTGCTAGCTCGAGAAGCATTCGGGTTGTGACCCGTGTCCAATCGCTGCAACGACGACAACACCCGAGCCATAACAATGTCTGGAACTCAGCGCGTGTCCTGCGCTTTGCCAACCCCTGCGCGTGGCTATGATTAACACTGGCGGCATATAATCGGCTCCAGATCACGTGGCCGCTTGTTCTGGCTGCGAGTTGAGGGGGTGAACGCCGCTCGCTTTTCTTAAATTTTTTTCTGGGACTTCTATTGCGTGGGGTGAAAAACGAACGCGTGTTTCATAGGTCATTAACGTTAGGGATCCGATTTAAGCGGTATTTGTGCACAGTACAAAAATTGTTGCATCGCTCCTTTAAGGTCGTCGATAATACATCTATTTTCGAAACTTATAGATCAAATGGCTTTCCCTAATCTCTTCTTTACTGTTTGAAACACAACTCCTCTCATAGGTTGTTTATCTCATATTACTTGATAAAGACCTTTAAATATTGGCGCGGGCTTGCGCGATCAACGCTTTACCGGATTTATCCAAAATCGGAAAGATTGGCGTCAAGAGCGGTTGAAGAAGCAAACCGAAATCCTTGCTTCTATTGAAGACGGCACAATCGCAAGATAGGTCTTTGCTTCACTTGCCTACACAACGTCCTATCGTTTGCACTATCGCAACTTCTCAATAAAATAGCTGTATACCACATTTTACTCATGGTTACTATAGATGTGGCCCCACAGGCTTTCCCGTTATCAGCGAGTCGACGTTTTAACGACCGGCGACTCTCCTGAGTGAGAATAAATATTATCACCTTCCCACAACATCCACCCCTTTCTCTCTCCCCCCCCCCCCCCCGCCCCCTTTCCCGAGTAGGAAAAATATCAGGCCACTCCAGGAAGCAGCCTTCAGACTGCGCTTTTCGGCTACTCATCCTCAACACATTCGAACGTGGAAGTAAACACATCGCATGAACGACGCCGTTTATTTGCAACCTAAATAACGTGGCTCTACTGTTGGGGCCCAATCAATTCCATCATCAATCATTATTTGTTACGATTTCATGGTGAAAGTGTGTTCGTCGTGATGCCACAAAAGTGGTCGATTCAAAGGGAGAAATAGGTCCTCGTATTTATTTTGCGGAAATACTCGCTTCTGTGACGCTCTAGCGCGTAAGGTCAACGCACCCGAGGCAGTGCGTAATACTTTACAACTGTTGTTGAGGATGAAATATTTGTGCAAAGTGCGTAAAATTGTTTACACCACAAAAGCATACCTAAACACAACAAAATATCGCAATTGCAAAAAAAAAAAAAAAAAAAAAAGATCTGCCTGCGAAAATTATTGTTTCCCCCAGACTTGGACGTAGTTCAATTACTCTACTCAAACTACTGTAGTTTAACAACTTCTTCGAGTAACTTGGTAACTTTCAATTACAATTTGATTTGGGTAATTAGTAGTTTAATTTAACTACTTTTTTCAGGTAACTTCTACTCAAATTACTAACTACTTTCGAAACTATATGGTGCTAATTTTGCCCATCACGAAAGTTTGAGCGCAGAAATGAATAAGACGCTGGCAGATAAAGTGGCATTCCCGAACAAGGGGCCCCCTTGTTCGGGAAGGCGTCCTTGGGCCAAGGTGGCGACGAGCAGCCAAAACATAACACCGGCACGCACGAACGGAGGAAGAGATGCTTAACAAGCCTTGGTCGGATATTGACCCTATCCGGTAATGGACGCAGGCGCCGCGTTTCCAGCTGCAACCGTGAAAGACGGGGACACTCCGAGAGTTGTTGTTTTCGTGTTGTCTGTCTTTAGTGAGTTCTGACTCAAGCGGTAGGTTCCACGGGAGGCGCCACTGGAAAGACCTCGCAGCTGGGCGCCTGTTCCCATGGTCGCCTTGTCGTCAGCGCATACGCCTTTGCAAAGCCGGACTCCCCCGCGCACAAACCCTGGCACGGATAATCCGTTCATGGGAGCACGTTCCCGAACGTAATCCTTCGCGTCCTTCCGACCATCCATGCATGGGAGACCTCCTCTTTGTTAAAAACGCTTTAATTGTCAGGCGTGTCAGGCGCATCAGAATATTGTAGTCGCCGGCGAGGATTGCGAGTTACCCTTGAGAGATCCTTTTGTTGGACCCGACGTCAGCGGCGAAGTATACTTCGGTTCATCTCCTGTTAAACCAAAACAATTTTTTTTTTCAGTAGCGTAGCACTAGCACTACAACGGGACGCGCAGTCGTCCGGATGATCTCATCGTCGTGGCGCGAGACTTGAACCCTTGACGGTCTGGTGCGCTCGCTCAGCGTACTTTCAGAATAACGTCGGAATAAAGAGGGGCCAGTCATAACAATCTCAACTTGACGAAGAAAAAAGAAAAAAAGGAGGAAAGTTTGTTACAAAACATCCTCCTACCCGAGGCAAACCTCATATGCAGTATAGAGGTTTTTTTTGCGCGACACAGGGGACAATTAGAAGCGAGTAGACACGGACCTCATATGTTTAGTCATGGACGCCTAAGATGCCGACACCCGCTTACCCGACCCTACACAGCCTGTTTCTCAAATTCGACGCTGCCGTTCCATCCAGCACGTCGGTGGAACGTCTATCTAGCTTGGCTGGGGACGTCCTTAGAAGGAAAAGGGGAAAACTCTCTTATCAGGAACTTTGAAAGTCAATTGCTTCTGCGAGCGAATAAACTATTCTGGCGAAAACGCAAGCCATAAATAGACTGCATTTATTTTAGGCTCGCAGGGTTTTTCATTGATCAAAACTGCTGTTCGTTTTGCTACCACAAGAATATAAAGAAGTAACTTCGAAAGTAACTTCAAAGTAACTCGCTACTTTTTCCAGTAGTTAGTAGTTTACTCAATTACTACTACAAATGCGTAATTTCTACTCTACTCCAATTACTTTTGGCGTCGATACTTAGTAACTTAACTTAACTACCTTTTTTGAGTAATTTGTACACATCTGGTTTCCCCCCTCTCTCTATCTCTCTCTCTCTCTTTTTTTTTTCGCGCCGCTACAAAAAATAGCGGCCGGGCAACAAAATTCTGTCAAAACCTCGCTTCTTGGAGCAATGACAGCAGGTATATGGTAGTGAATCTGCCAGAGAGTTTGTAGAAATAATGGGCGACCATTGAATCTAGCCTTCTGCACGAATCATGCCCGGGATATTTCCATTTTCCTTCCACGCGATTAGAAGGCAAGACGTTGGGGGGAATTTATGTGCACTAACATGCTGCTTCTAAAAGAAAGTACCAGATTTCTAGTGCATGTCAATCTACATGTAAATAGTTTAATCAGTGTGCACAAACATGCGCGGCCTGGAGGATGACATGGAAGCATAACGGAAAGATCGCTGGAAATAGAAGTCTCTATTGCATTGCACTGGTGTGAAACATTATTACGTGTTTTTGTTTTATTTCTGTGCGGAAATAAAAACAGCGTTTAGAAACCGAACACTGTGCGTTTTGAGGAGCTCCGAAAGGACATAAAAAAACCGGGACAACCTGAACAATACGAGGGGGCCTTGCGTCACTCAGCTTTTCCTGGTTGCTTGTTTTTCCGGAGCCTTTCAAAAGGAGATGAAAAATTATTAACCGATTGGCCCGACTTGCCACATTAGAGCAGTTCATTTTCATTACGACAGGCTCTCTTAGAGCGTCTTGCATAGTTCAGCTTGTGCTGGTCCGTTTTTATTTTCGGTTCCTTTCAAAAAGTGAGCTCTAAGCCACTGGACCAACCTACAACATTCAAAATTTACGGAAGGGGAGAAGTGTTTGGGAGGGCCAAGTGGGCAAGGGTTGCACGCCTCTCGAACCACCGTCCGTTACCTTTGTTTAGTGGCTTGGCTTTGCGAGCAGAATGCGAGCTTGCTCAAGTAACTTGGATCCGTTCAGAAGATAAACCCCTCTAAAGCGCGAAACACATGTACGACGAAACCGTCCGATCCGACGTCCGACCGCGCAATACGACGGTCGGAGGCGAGGGCTTTCAACGCTCTCCGGTGCTACGAAAACCCTCGCCTCCGACCGTCGTATTGCGCGGTCGGACGTCGGATCGGACGGTTTCGTCGTACATGTGTTTCGCGCTTTAACGACAATCTCCGCCGCCTGGGAAGAACGTAAGCGGGCGAACGAGACGCCTCTGGGTTTTGCGTCACGCCTACATTTCAAGGGTCAGAGTTACTGGTTCCCGACACCATGCACGATTGACGGCTCCGCCCGCGTCTTTGATTGTATCTTGATACGGAGAAGAAGGAGAAGAGCGCGACGGCCCGCGGCCGTAGTGCGTTCTGTATCGCGCTCTGGCGGGCAATCAGATTAAAGACCTACCGCTGAAAACCACCCCGTGTACATAGTCGAAAACATGATAAGCATCGAATGGGAGTGAACGTAGACGTATAATGATCCGATACAAAGTTTCGCTTGATTCCTAAACGAATAATGCCATAGCGAAGTACACCTTCACATCAAATTGTTAGACAGAATTGAAGAGAAGATTGTGTGTTTCTTGAAAGAGATTTCGGCCCCCTTCTATCCGGTCCGCTTTTCTATAGGTCTCAAATAACGTGGGCGAATCATTCATTTTGTTGCATTTCCACTTTTCCGCTTCCGCAGATTATGATGTGGTAGTTTGGTCCAGTGGGGCTTAGAGCTCACGTTTTGAAAGGAACCGAAAATAAAAACGGACCAGTACAAGCTGAACTATGCAAGACGCTCTAAGAGAGCCTGTCGTAATGAAAATGAACTGCTCTAATGTGGCAAGTCGGGTCAATTGGTTCATAATTTTTCATCCCCTTTTGAAAGGCTCCGGAAAAACAAGCAACCAGGAAAAGCTGAGTGACGCAAGGCGCCTCGTATTGTTCAGGTTGTCCCGATTTTTTTATGTCCTTTCGGCGCTCCTCAAAACGCACAGGGTTCGGTTTCTAAACGCTGTTTTTATTTTGGCACGGAAATAAGACAAAATACGTAATAATTCTTCACACCAGTGCAATGCAATAGAGACTTCTATTTTCAGCAAGCTGCTTTTCGCCATGCTTCCATGTCATCCTCCAGGCCGCGAATGTTTGTGCACAGTGATTAAACTATTTACATCTAAATTGACATGCACTATAAATCTGGTACTTTCTTTTAGAAGCAGCATGTTAATGCACATGAATTCTCCCAGCGTCTTTCCTTCTAATCGCGTGGAAGGAAAATGGAAATATCCCGGGCATGATTTGTGTAAAAGGCTATGTTCAATGGTCGCCTATAATTTCTACAAGCTCCCTGGCAAATTCACTACCACATAGCCTGCTGTCCTTTCTCCAAGAAGCGAGGTTTTGATAGAATTTCGTTACTCGGCCGCTATTTTTTGTAGTGGCGCGAAAAGAGAGAGAGAGAGAGAGAGAGAGATAAAAACAACGAGTTTCGCAAGCTGATTTTTTTTTTTTCGCCATTGCGATATTTTGTTGTGTTTAGGTACGCTTTTGTAGTGTAAACAATTTTACGCACTTCCCACGAATATTTTATTGTCAACGACAGTTGTAAAGTATTACGCACTGCCTCGGGTGCTTTGACCTTACGCACTAGAGCGTCACAGGAGCGAGTATTTCAGCAAAATTTGAATCGACCACTTTTGTGGCATCACGACGAACACACTTTTACCATGAAATCGTAACAAATAATGATTGATGATGAAATTGATTGGGCCCCAACAGTAGAGCCACGTTATTTAGGTTGCAAATAAACGGCGTCGTTCATGCGATGTGTTTACTTCCACGTTCGAATGTGTTGAGGATGAGTAGCCGAAAAGCGCAGTCTGAAGGCTGCTTCCTGGAGTGGCCTGATATTTTTCCTACTCGGGAAAGGGGCCGGGGGGGGGGGGAGAGAAAGGGGTGGATGTTGTGGGAAGGTGGTAATATTTATTCTCACTCAGGAGAGTCGCCGGTCGTTAAAACGTCGACTCGCTGATAACGGGAAAGCCTGTGGGGCCACATCTGTAGTAACCATGAGTAAAATGTGGTATACAGCTATTTTATTGAGAAGTTGCGATAGTGCAAACGATAGGACGTTGTGTAGGCAAGTGAAGCAAAGACCTATCTTGCGATTGTGCCGTCTTCATTAGAAGCAAGGATTTCGGTTTGCTTCTTCAACCGCTCTTGACGCCAATCTTTCCAATTTTGGATAAATCCGGTAAAGCGTTGATCGCGCAAGCCCGCGCCAATATTTAAAGGTCTTTATCAAGTAATAATACAAACATCCAGCAGAGGTAAGGACGAATAAATACGCAAAAGAGTCCAAAATGACATAAACAACCTATGAGTGGAGTTGTGTTTCAAACAGTAAAGAAGAGATTAGGGAAAGCCATTTGATCTATAAGTTTCGAAAATAGATGTATTATCGACGACCTGAACCCTTTATTGCGCAAGCCAATCCTTGCGCAGACACGGGAATGAATCCAGCAGCCGCGCGATGCCAGAAAGCGGCTACTGGAACGAACCCCGGATACCACGACCCCTCGATCTCCACCGACCGAGCGGCCTCGGACCTGCAGCTCATGGGAAAAAGCGTTCGGTCGCGCTGGCTTCCTCAATCTCGCGGATTGAGCGTACCCGCGTCAACGAGGGAAGACACCTGGACGTCTCAAGGTCGTTGTGGCGCTCGCAGCTAGCCGCTCATTTCGCGGTTTTTGGGGATTATCCCTACAGAAAAAGCCGACACAAAAGAAGCCCCTGCCGTCACGTGATTTTTGGGAGAGGGTGAAAAGAGGAGCGTGCGGGGGGCATTTTCCTACCTTGCGGAAAATGGTTTTTCGTTGGTCGGTCTTTAAAGGGCTGTTCAAACAAAATACGAAGCCCGTGCACCGCAAAAACAACACACACACACAAACAACAAAACTTTGTGGATATTTAAAATAACCTGAATGTTGCGGCGTGTTTATACCTTTTTAATGAGGACATCAAGCATGCAAACAGTACGGCTTTCTGCGTGAATATAGGTTGTTGTCCCTTCCTCTTTTTTTGTTTTGTTTTTGGGAGGTTGGGGGGGAGGGGGGACTGACAACTACCTCAGATGCCTACATAACAACCAGCAGAGCGTGTGAGGGGCTATCAAATCCCACGTGATGAGCACCCTTGAAGCCTCTTTCCAAAGACGTCACCTTAAAATAGCAGCGCCCCTGTCAAAGAAAAAGTGAAGTCCTCAAGTGCGTTGGAACCGGAGGCAAACGTTCACTTCAAGTACAGCAAGTTCTCTGTCTGCAGAAAACTTGCCCTGTTTGTGCAACCCTTAAGCACTTGTAACAGCAACTATAACCGGCATATTTACAGATTTTGCAAATGTGTGAACGCTATGCTGTGTTTTTTGGCCCAACTCGTTTCAGCGCTCATCTTGTGAATTACTACTTTTGTCCTTGTGTTTTCGCGCGCTGGTACCAGTTGTAATCTTGAACCAACTCACCTGCATTGCCACTTTGATCCGTTCAGCCACGGGAGTTTTTTTTTCTGCCATGCGAAGGCTACTTGTGGCTGTCTCACTTCGTAGAAAACCTTGCTTGTTGGAGCTCTAGTATGTAAAAGTATATTTTGACAAAGCACTCATCTGTTTTACTTTGAACGTGCTAAAACGATGAAGGTCTAAAAGAAACACACAAAACAATAAAAAAAACTTTTATTTTGTCTCTCGATACATTTTTTTTTTTCTTTCATGGTGGTCGATTGAGCTTACGGCTCGAGCTCTGGGAGGAATGTTTTATACACGCTTGAATATATTCATTTATTTTCTCTTAAGATACAATTTTTCGCGAACCTATCCCGTCTTTTTTACACATTTCTATGATTGGTTGACGCTAGAAGCTCTTAAAATTCGCTACATAGCACTATTGTTTTATTTTTTATGAGCAAGAGAGGGTGAAGTCAATCTTAAAAAAAAGGTCTGATCCTACAGATAAACTCGGTATATTCAGAATGTGTTTTCACGGCATTATTCAAGCTTGTAGTGGACATCACTTTTTTGTTTTGTAATAGTGTGTAATTACGAACATGTGTATGTAATGGCAGGAACTTCTTGATTTTTTTTTCTCGTTGAGTGCAGTCTTTTCCTTGTCACCGTCAAATTAGTTTTACTAAAGTGACAACTTAAACGCGTTGCGCCCCTGGCGTCGGTCTGCTTCGATCACTTCGCCAGTCTTCCCTTCGACGAAGTGGTAGAATGCTGAGCTCGCAATCGTTGGGTCTTGGGTGAGATGCCTTAATGGGCGTGCTTTCTGCTTTGTTATTTTTTTAGGTTAACCCTATTTTGTGTAGATTTCCAATTGAAGATCGCTTCGAAACGCGTTCCGTGGCAATGCGTCACACGTTTCTAAAATATTGCACCTCTTAAACACATTCTGTGTAAGACATAAAAATCGTTTTGTCTATATGTCATAGGTTACGTGACGCAGTGTCGTTGTATTAAAAGCAATGAAAGTGGGCTAGGTTTGCTTGAATGGAACGGAGCAAATATTTTTTTTTTCGGATAGAGGTTAACCCTTTCATGCCCAGTACTGTACTAGAGCAACAACTAGACAAATATTTATTTTCTCCCCTGCCACGTAAGCCTCAATAAATTAATCGCCCTATGTCCTTAAGAGCTTGGATACCTTCACTTAGCAAGAATCAAAATGCACCTTAAACAGGTCGATCGTCCGTTAATAATAAAAGCTAACAGTGAACATGATATATCACGGCGTGCACCTCTGGCCTGAAAACTGCGAGAAGAAAGACGGGCTAAAATATTACAGCTTCAGTTATACATTTCTCTACTGCGCAATTTTTTAATGTGCCTTGGCCTTCTCTCATGTCGTAACTGGTTTCATGGGCTCGACGCGACGCGGATCCGTAATTGCCCAATGTTGTTCCGGAGCAACATTTCAACGCATGCTTATGAAAAAGGGAACTATTTGGGAGACCCGATTTCTATTATTTTGTGTGTTCTAAAATCATGTCAGGATTTGTATGTCTTTAGGATATCAAGTAAAGCTTCGGACAATAAAGCGTTAAAGAAAAAGACACATACGTATCATCGTTACCAGTACAGAACGTTATTAGCGGTTGCATTCACAATGAATGAAGCCAAGACAACTTTGCCCCGGCTTGGCAGTCCTAGGGCCCTAACATGGTCCTGGTAAGTTTTGGCTCCATGGCGTTAGTTAGTGCCAAGATACTTTTATTTAATGTTTCTCCTCTTCTTTTCATCTGGTTCGCCGCATAATTGTCGAAGTGCAAGACATGTGCGAAAGATGCCACATATCAGCCGAACAACCAGCAGTGAATAATAATACTGACATCTGTTTTGCAAATGGTAGTCGAAGCGTTCAATATTTCTTTATGCGCAAAGAAGCCACGAATTGTGTTCAAGACGGAATTGAATTACGAACATTCCTGTTGACCAGGATCTTTTGTAGAGGGCGCCAACTCGCTCTTGAGCATGCAAAATAAGCCCGGGTTTCCGGGTTAAGCATTTGCTCCCGATTTCAAGTCATCATTTTTCATCATTTATCCAAGTATCCAAGTAGTGTCTATCAGTATCCGAATAGCCACTATCAGAAGCATAATATGGGAGCAGCACATACCCCTTGAAAGATGAATTAGTACAAGACCGCTGACCTAGAAGCTCTCAACGTCCACCCCTCATGCGACTTTTCTTGAACTCGACGGATTTTACACTACTAAAAAAAAATTGCTGCTGCCGCCACGCAGACTCTCGAAATGCTTGGGATTGATGGAGCTGAGCTGGTTGGTTATTCTCGCTTGTGAGATCTGCAAGCTGAACGAAGGAAGAAACATACAAGGTAGAGATATACAAGGAACGTACACATGCACTTTACACGACTAACAACCATTTACTCACAGGCTCGAAGAGGCTTAGCATTTCGCGCAGCAGTTCACAATCGTGGTGAACGTAGCCTCTCAGAACATTTCCGCAGGGGGAACATTCCCAAAACCCCCCTTCTCCTGATACAAGCATGTTAGGTGACTTTGAGAGTGCATGAAGGACGGCGGCCGCACAAGGTTGGCTGGTTACAGAGAGCGACGGCGTGACGTAAACATAGCAAGCGATATGCAGTGAGGGTACTTGGGCCGCCTGGGAGCCCCGCGAGGTGGTGTGTTAGGGTGGCCCGAGGTGGGTCATTGTTTTGTTATGAGCTGTACGCAGATTGGCGCCGCGAAGTGGCGAGAACGGGAGGGGGCGGATGCTTGGGAAAGGGGGAGGGGGGGGGGGGAGTTAGCACGCATCCAGTAAAACGCCCGCCGTCCTCCATTGCGCGGTGCCGAGACTGGCGCAGGGGGACGTCGCCGGTGATTTTCGGTTGCTAGGAGTCACGTCACGGCGTCGCTCCCTCTAACCAGCCAATCCAGTGCGGCCTCCGTTGCCATGCGTATTTTCGCCAAGTCTCTCGAGATATGCACCTTGCCACCATCTGGCGGCACACTCAGAAGGTGTTTCATTATCAATTACTACAGCCAGTGGGGCTGTGGCGCCATCCCGTGTCAACGTTGCGAACTTTATATACATGTCCTCCAAACCAGCCCAAGGTCAGCGCATGTACCGGGAAATTGATGCATTTAAAAAGTTTGAAATTCGAACAGATTCATACCGGCGCCCGTTAAACCATACATATAACCGGTTCCAAACTTCGTTTAGCGGTATAGCTAAACGGCGCACCGGCTTGATAAAACTGCTCACTGGTTTGGTGAAACTGCTCACCGGCCTACTCAAACTGTTCACAGGTTTGTGTGTAGCGTTGTGCGTACCTGTTCACACCGCATAGCGGCGTGGCGGACCGGTTTGACAGTGCTCCTCCGTTTAGTCAAACTACTCGTTTGCTTAGTCAATCTGTTTACAGGTTTGAGCCTAGCGGTACGCGGAACTGTTGACACCGCATTGCGGCGTTGCGGAGGGGTTGGAAAACTGCTCACCGGTTTGGTATATCGCTGAGCACCTTCATCAAAGTGTTACCGATGCGCTCTGCGTACCAACCCCTACCAGACTCCCGGGAAACTCCTACATGACATCTGTTTTCCCTTGTCGTCGCTATCCACGGTTTCTTCTTATGATTAACCGCAGGCGACGCTACGAGCCATTCCAGCCAATCCAGCCCGCTAAACGTCTCACGTGACTAAGCGTCGCTGTGTCCTTCCCGTGGGCCATGCGTGACACTCGCACGGTTTTGTATGAGCTCCGATATCTTGTATCGCCCACTGCAGTCTTTCGTAAGCTAAAATGAAATGTGTTGTTATTTATTTGACGTCATAAAAAATATTCTTCAGGAGCTTTTTCACTTGCTTGTGTAGATGCGCCTACGTTGGAGAGTTACGGAGAGCGGGAGCAGCAAGCATTCAAACCCGCCACAGCGGTTAACCTGATCTGTTGCGGTGTGACGGCAGCGCGCTCGTCCTCCTCGGCTACCTCCATCGTATCCCATTCAAACCTCTACAATTCAAGCGAAAACAGCGCCACTCCTCTTTGTGGTAAAAAGTTAATAAAACAAAATTTGTGCATGTAGCACATGACAAGATTAACGGAACTTTCATTTGAACATTTTGTTATGTATTTTGCTTATACCCACTCGCGATGTTCAAAAGGGTGGACAGTGTACTGCATTCCAATAATTGTTTTACTCTAAAGTATTTGAGAAATAAAGTACCACAGGCTCGCTATTTGCGTGTGCTGAGTCAACCCATTTCAGTCATTGCTCAATGGCGTAGCGTAGTTGTTGCCTCCGTACCCGGGTGGCCGTTCAACGAGGATGCCGTACCAAAATGGGTACCCATATCAAACGAATTCCGGTATCAAACGGGTACCAGTATTAAACGGGTACCCCTGACAATCATGTACCACTAACAAGCGAGTAAATGCAACAAACTGGTACCCTCATCAAACGGTTACCTGTAAAAACATGTACCCGTATCCCATAACACCATATGGCCTTAAAAGCACGAGCAAAGAAAAGATATTTAAACTGATAGATAGAAAAAGTTCGTCATAAAATAAATTTACAACGCCAACCAAAATGTTCGTGAAATATTGAAGGCGCGAAACGAATATGTAGTTGGCGCTCGCGGTAGCCCCCAAGAACTTGTCCGCTATGGTCACGTGGAACAGTCTTGAGCTCTTTCGGGAGCTTCATCTGGGCGCTAAAGGTTACTTAATAATTTTCGCTTTTAGTGCAACAAAAATGAAAGATTAATAAGTAACTGTTAGAGGCCATAGGAAACTCCAGAAAGAGCGCAAGCACAACAATAGAGAGCTCTGCGCCGGTCCGAAATGGACGGCGGCATCGGCGGCGGCGTTGAGAAGCGCGCTCACCCGACGGCGCGCCACGCTTAACGTGCGGCGGCGGCGTGGGGAGGTTCTGGAGACTTCAGCGGAGGCACTGCACGGCTACGGTGTCACATTCGGCGGCGGCGGCGCACAGATCTACCACGCTGAAGCGGCTCCCGCGGACTCCAACTATACATCCGTCGAGCACCGTAAATATAGCTCTAAATATTTGTTTTTCTTGTAACTGCAATTTATGGCATCCTTCTCCCATCCAAGTTGTAAAGAAATATGTCACTCCTGTGCAAATGTCTTTTAACGGGGAGATCATTTGCCACCTGTTCGAATTTAAAACAGCTTTCTTAGGAGTTTAATCAGGTTCATCAGCGCTTTACATTAGTCTCTGGAGTAAAAGGTACCTACTGCAGATGATTCTTCAATTCACACCTAGAAAAAGGTTTTTCAGTGACGGTCGCCGCTGAAGGAATAAA
The DNA here is from genome assembly GCF_016920785.2 of Ixodes scapularis. NCBI lineage: Eukaryota > Metazoa > Arthropoda > Arachnida > Ixodida > Ixodidae > Ixodes > Ixodes scapularis. The sequence continues at coordinate 37,475,771 of NW_024609881.1, read as the reverse complement.
GGGTAGACGCCATACTTGTAAATAGTTCCACTACTCTACTCAAGTTACTGTAGTTTAACTACTTTTCTGTGTAGTTTACTAACTTTCAATTACAAATTTATTTTTGTAAATAGTAGTCTGCTTCAATTACTTTTTCTGAGTAACTTCTACTCAAATTACAAATTACTTCCGAATTTTAGTGGTTCTTTTGTCTATCAACAAACATTGCTGCACAAAAGATATAAGATGTTGGAAGATCAGCTGATATTTGCAAAGAGGGGGAAGCATGTGGCGTTGGAAGAGGGGGGTGCGGAAGAAAATGTTTGGAGAGTCCGAAACGCCCCAAACAATTTCTCATGCTTCACATGGTTCTACGCCCTGTAAGTGTTTACATTTTCTGTCGTATGTTACGTTTTATTGCGCAGACTGCTTTGATATGTAGCACTTTTAGGCTATTTTGCGCATAGCAAGTTTTGTGAATTTAATTGGACGCGAATTGGTTTCAAGCGGATTGTTTCTTACGCCTATCAATATTTCACATCGTGTTACTTTGATCAGCACTGGATGTGAGCTAGGACTGTTGCAATACGTCTTTTAACGCCCAAGGAGGGGAGAACGAAGTACGGGATAAAGACCCAATGAAAAACTCGGTTTCAAAAGACGGAGACCTTGTTCTGGGGCCTAATCGTTCACTGTTTCCATCTCTGCAATTGATACATAGGTATGTGACCTGTTCAGCTACCTAAAATGTCTCCAAATTTCACAAAATAGTCTTGAGATACCCTTTCAGCCTCTGGAGGTCCAAGGCAATTACAACGGAACCATTAAAGCAATATAATAATTACTCTTTGCATCAAATCCTGCTACCCATGGGACATTTTTGTGTGAATCTGATGTCTCTGCTATTGATAGCTTCTCCAAGCTAGTGATATACTCCAGCTACAGCCTAGTTTTGTCATCTTTATGTCGGTCCCGTCAATTTCCAGCTGGTGATGTCATCACTGCGTAATGATGAAGTTCTAAAGGCCTCAAATTACAGGCAGATCCAGACAAGATCCAGGACACTGAGCACCACAAATGCAATGCTACTGGCTCTCTCGAGCAGCGAATTATACGTACACACCCCCAACATTCACCTAACATGCCCCCAGGCTGAGTCCCTAAGCATTTTCTACTCAAAGTACACAAATGTATGCTATACACACCTCGGGAGGCCTATCCCAGAATCAGGAACACGTTCCTAAATTGAGAATCAATGATGAACTCCTGGGCCGGTTTTCTCGAAGCGATGGTAAACCCATTTTGGTAAACCACGGTGCCTAGGAAGGAAAAAGTACCTAGGTACTGTAATAAACGGCTGGATATATAACAACAATAATTATTTTTGATTGGGCAATAAGATGCGCCATCTATCGGTGAAACAAGGCAGTCATTATGTTTATCCTCTTTTTCCGCTGGTTGTTATCGATCTAGTATGGTATTTTAGGTCAAAATATAGTAATGTTGTACTTGAAGACCAATTTATTTGCTTCCGATGGTACGAAGAAATTTTAGCTAATATGCCATAGTTTGTCGACGAATATTCGAAAATCTAAAAAAACATTTCCTTCAATATGTTTTGCCATAAACAACGCATAACTTTCCCGTGTTCCTTCCGGTCTGGCAACGCCTGTGCTGCAGTCTCGTTTTTGTTCATTGCAACGCACGTTTCTGCGATTCGTGCTGATCTCAACTGTTTGCCCTCTCTTCCATTTGCCCAACCGATCCACCGGTGACGAGAAGCTAAGCTTCTCGTCACCGTTGAATCGCTGGCCACCGGGGATATCTAGAAACCTCGATGCTGCCGGCATACTGTCGGCGCACTGCGAACAAAAAAAAAAAAACCAAAAACAGTACAATGTGTCAGCTGTTCACCAGGAACAAAGACTTTATTGTGGATAACCCCCTTTCTCCGCAATGTAATCGCTGCTCACGAGTTGGCATGCATAGTGTAACAAATTAAACGTGTTAGAATAAATATATGCCAACACTCGTTCGAAAAACATTTTTTTACTCACCATAAAAACATTTGCAAGGCTTATGTACCGTCATATGTCTTGGATCCCGGACTGCTGAAGAGTGATGCGTTCGCGGTTGCTGCCGTCGGTTAGTTTAGTAGTCCCTCTGAACTACCGCTTTGCTTGACGTGCTAATAGGTTGATGGTGCGTCATTAATATAACAGCCGGATCAAAATGAATGTTCAGCAGAACCAAGCAGAATTATTAGCCCTCGTTTAGCGACGCCACGGCCATTTTGCTTCTAGGTACTGCTCCTCCCTCGGCGCCCCTGCTCTCCAAGTCACGTGACCTAGAATTCCCCCTTCTAGGGACAATAGTTAACTTTAAACCACGGTTCGCGTTCGAGAAAACGGGCCCTGGTCTCAATCCCGGCAGCATTACTGCAGTGAAAGGCGGGCATGGCAAGATGCCTGTTCTGTTACGGCTCACTCTCAAGTCAGCCGAGGGAGATTTCAGAAAACCGAAAATAGGACGTCGCGACAAAAACAATATTTTCTCCCCTCTGCTCGCTCTCTTTGCCAGAATTTCTAGAATGAGCCACACCGGGATCGAGAAAATCTGCACCAGTACATGGCGGCTCCTATGACGCACTTTGTTGGGCCTTCACCCCAGCCGCCATTCTCCAGCAGTTAGTTTAGGCACAGTCTTCAGAATTTAGTCAAAATAGCATGCACAAGCTAAGTCACAGTTCCATGTGCAGTTCAGTTTCTCGCATCTGAGAAATATGTTTTAAGACATTCATCCCATATGCTGATGAACAGCAGGGTTCCAGGCAATAATATGTTAAGAAACCACACTTGATCACGGAGATGCTTGCTTCCCAGAGGTCGATTGCGTAGCACTCTATGGTGAAGCCCTATCCTGCCCATCAACCAGACCTTTGGCACGTCCCTTCTAGTGTGTAGCATTGCAGATGCTTGAAGTACTGTAGATTACCTGCGTGATGTGAAAAAAAGACCAAGCAGTCAACCTAATCGACACTTGAACCAATGTGCTGAAAAAAATTCAAACATGGATATAAAAAAAGCATGCTGCATGCAAGACAGGTGGTAGGTCGCTAAGCTTTTTAGGGGCGCGTCCTGATCCTTCCATTGTGTGGGGGACTCTTCCTACTAGAGGGCCCCTGAAAAGAAAAAAAAACGTGTTTTTTTTTAAAATCTGATTAAAACACGCGTGTAAAAAAAAATCTTTTACGTGAAAACAAAAATTACAGCAATATTGACGGCGCGAGACGTGATTTAGTCGGGAGTCACGTCCTTACCACTTGTTTTCTCAGTCGGCATTTCAGACGCGTGGAGGAGACGTGGATTGGCATCGCCTTCACGACTAGAATTGTCATTCCGGAATGAACCGTGACGTCATGAACTTCGCGCGAACAATTTCGAATAAATTTCTCGCCGTCAATATTGGTCTAAATTTATTTTTCGCGTAAAATTTATTTCTTATTGCGTGTGTCCCAACTAGACTGTTTGAAAAAAAAACCTTATTTTTTTCTTTTCAGGGGTTTTTGTAAGTTAGCCTCAAAGTTACTTAATTACCAGCAAGTTATCCCTTGAATTCCTGCTGCATGCTACCTCAGGGAGTGAGTTGAAGATGGGAAATTTGTATCGGGATGTGCAAGAATGCCTTCCAAGGTGAAAGGCATTGATGTGTGTGCTCCGCCAAAGTGCTTACCCTACTACATTTCGCCAAGAGGTGATAAATGTATGGCTATATTGCACGAAAAGTTAATTTGGCCGTATAACTACCGAAACTTCAGGCGTCGCAGTACAGCCAGACTGTTCCTGTAACATTGTGCGAATCTTTCAAAACTTCTAGTTATCACTTAGAATAACGTGTGATTTGATTCGATTTTCACACCGAACATGACTCAGTACTCGGATGTTTCGTGATATCTATCATTGTTCGTGGGACGTTCGGCCAGTCTAATTACCTCCGTTGAGGGCGGTTTTCCCACCACCCGCTGGTGCACTGCCGCGGAGCTACGCCCATGGTAGCTTCGCGGATGGATGCTGACGAGCAAAGATGATCCATCAAAACGTTTGCACACTTTGAACGATGCAACAAATGTGACTGACTAATGAGATTGAGCGGAGTATGGAGGGAAATATTTTAATCTTTCTGGTTTTGCCTAAGACAGGTAGAGTTGCCATATATTTAAATATATTTTATTCTCTCTCCATTAAATATTGTAACGTTTTGAAGCATGTATAGTGGGGCTTGCTGCATTTACCCGGGCATTCACATTTTCTTAGTTGATACATATCCATACCATTGTATCTGCATGTGAATAACTTTTTTGGCATGTTGAGAACACATTTTGTCTTTCTAGGAGAAGCAACTCGTGTCTCTAGAAGACAGCTGGGCCGGGCAAAAGGTGGTGCGAGAGATGGTGGGATGCCTGTTCTCAAGGTAAGTGCATGAGCGGTTCTCCCTCCTGCGCTACCGAGGAAAGTCAAGGTTCAAGGACGCCATGATGTCCACGGTTGTCATCGGCAATGCATACTCATTGCTAGCTATGGAATTTATGGTATCTTTTTTGGAGCTCAATAGGAAGTAAAAACTGAAATATGTTGACAATTAATTGAAGCTTAAACACCTCTTTAAAAAAAACACGAGTTAGAGGTGAATTCTGGCGTAGTTTTGTAATGTGAATTTGAATATCGCTTTTGTTTTCCCCGAAGGTGTAACTAGACGCGACAAAACACGAGAATCCTCAGACCAGTCGTGACGTCGTGTAGGAGCTTTGGGCCTCCAAGCGCGTGTCCCTCGTGTGGGCAGCGCTTGCAATTGCAAGCTTGCCAGTTGTATTTTTCCACACTGATGCCAGTCGTGACGTGTATTTCTGACCTTTTTTTTTAAAACAAGTAGCAAGAGTTCACGTGCGACGACGACGAAAATAATCCCTGGAGAAGGGGAACAAGAGGGACAAAGGACAAACACAAATCTCCAAACACAGCTAGGTGACTGGTGCGCGACCGAAAAAATCCGCCTGGTCCGGGTTTCGAACCCGGGACTTCTCTATTACAGGTCGATTTTTGTCTCCCGGGTTCGATACCCGTATCAGGTGGATTTTTTTGGTCGCTCACCAGTCACCTAGCTGGGTTTGGAGATTTGTGCTTGTCCTTTTTCCCTCTTGTTCCCCTTCTCCAAGGATTACTTTCGACATTGATGTCCAGCTCGCTTGTACCTTTGCATGTAATTGCATTATAATTGGTTCACGTGCATAGGTTTGAGCTGAGGATGCTCGAGAGCAGGGATTCCGAAAACTCCTAGTATGGCGTCACGCCCCGAAAAGGACCCAGGCAGCACACCAATCTTTGACCTACATTGGGCCAACAATGGCAAACACTGGCTCCAGAGGTTCGTCCAACAGTGGCATTCTGGCCAAGCGCAACTTCTTCCAATGTTGGCCCAGCCATTGGCACCAACGTTGGGCCATCGTTCAACCAGTGTTCCAGCCATCATTGGCACCAACGTTGCACCATCGTTCAACCAATGTTCCGGCCATCATTGGCACCAACGTTGGGCCATCGTTCAACCAATTTTCCAGCCATCATTGGCACCAACGTTGGGCCATCGTTCAACCAATGTTCCAGGCATCATTGGCACCAATGTAAGGCCATCCTTTAACCAATTTTCCAGCCATCATAGCAGCATTGTCGGGCTGTCGCAAAACAAATATTTCAGCGATCATTGGCATCCATTGGCTATGCCAATTTTGACTTGCACACTAATTCAATGGCTATGTCATCATTGGCATACATGTTCATTCATTGAATAGGCCGTTATTGGCAGTCAAGCTAAATCATTGGCATGTCCCAATACTAATGCCACATTTTTAAGTTGGCGATGCAATGATGGCAATGCGTTTAAATCCTGGTTATTCAACATTGGGTTTTAGGAACCCCTGGCCTGTTTTGTATTAGTAGCCCACTGCAAAAAAAGCATTCTAGGCACAAATGGCAAGGTCCTCCTATGCCTTGTCTATGCACTGTTTTATCTGGCGTTCAAATGACTAATTCAAGATCAATTAATACTTTTTCTGGAACTTTTATAGAAAAGGGCTAGGGAAGAGGCTCAGCGGGGAGCCTACGCCTGGTCCTTCCCTATTAGAAAAACGTACAAGAAGCAAACATGGTGCTTGTACAGCTCTGGTATGACACCACAATATTTTCTTGTTATTATGAATGCAGCTAGTTTGGTTTGGTGTTCTTCATACCTGGAGATACCGGCGCCGCTATGGGTCAGGGTCTGTCTATACTGGCAGCCAGTTTGATTGCCGATATGATTCGATGTGGCTGGTGTGATTTTGCGTCCGATGACGTAGGCGACCGCCATCTTTCCAACTAAAACGCTTATACCACAGGACCACCGGTATATCCAAATCATTCACGCAGAAAGACGACCAACATCTCCCATCAAAAACGTCCATCGTTTACCACCGGTATCGTGACATACACCATACATGTCGAAAAAGAACATAAACCGCGTTTACATGAATGCAGCTTAGTCGCATTGAATCCAGTTGCCGCATTCAATATGCGGTTATGTAAACGGCATAATGCGCAAAGAAAACGCATCGCATTAAAGTCGCTAGACAGAGGTGGATCGAGATGGGCGAGCACACATTCATTCAGCCCATGTAAACGGAGGTCGCATCGCATTTTGGAACGGGGAGGATTATCGGAAGGCGCTCGCTGCGGGAGCGAGTGAACAGCTGAGAATATGGCAACGGTCAACCTCGTCGGCGGCGCGGAGAGGGGTCCCGCAATTTTTTTTTTACCGAGAACAAGCGCAAGCTTTTATTGCGATCATCAGTAAGCGGAATATAGCGGAGCTGCTCGGTGAGGGCGGCCCCGTCCAAACCTTTGCGAAGTACGATTTGCGCGTCCGAAGGGGTCACAAAGGCTTCGGTACAAGCACGAATGACACCAAGAGCTCCGAGCACTGTAGAGCACTGCATGGTAGCGCAGAACGAGCAGATTCTACCTCGGTGCCGTTACTGGCTGCGCAAGAGCCTCTCGGACTCGGGGTCCGGATGGTCCGGTCGCCATCGGCAAGGTCTGGCGCAGCAAAACGCGAAGGCTTCATTCGAGCGTGCGCGCACACGTCGCCTCTCGTTCACAGTGAACAGGCGGCCCGGCCTGGAGTCCTAAACGCCTTGGTTTCAATGCTTCTTCCGTCTCGCAACTTCTTCCACAGCACCGAAGACAGCAAGCACTATCTTTACGCTCACCGTATGCGTCGAAATGCCTCCACGTGCGATGCACCGGAAAACGTGGTGCGGCTGGTGCCGGAACGGAACTGCATAACTTGTCAACGCGCACGGCAACACACCGACCGTGACACCAAGCCACGGATACCGCGGATACCGCATCGCCGGTCGTCAGCGGCAAACGGCCCGTTGCTCGTATCGTGGGCTGTGACTCGTACTCGGCCAACTCGGCGTCTTTGCGTGGCCCCTCGCGTCGTCGCAACCAGCCGCAAACCCACCAGCCCTCAGCCGTAGCCGGTGTCGAAGAAAAGCGAAACCGAAACATAAAGCTTCCGCCCAGTGGCTTTCGCTGCCGCGGTTTTTCTAACTTCGCGGCTTCCACTTCCGGTCGTCGCGGAGATGGCGGAGATGGCGAATAATGGCGAAGTTAGAGAGGTGGGGGTCGTCGGCTCGTTTATGGTCTACGGACAGTTGTTTTGCGGTCAGTTTCTACTGCGTCTCTGGTTCTAAACTCGACGGAGCCTCTCATAGTTCAACCAGGTGTGATCAGCTTGTGTCAGCGCAGCGCGGCCGGCTCGCCTCGTCCGATCGCCAGACCGCCGGCGACTTCCGAGTTCGGCCGGTAGGTCTAGGATCCGAAGGCGTCTATCTCCATGAAGCGGCAAGCGAACCTCGTCCCCTTTTCGTTCTACTTTTAAATTAAGTTAGGTACGCTTCAGTGTAAGCATGCGTGCGAAGTGTTCGTAACAATTTTGAACTAGAATAATGGTGCTTCATTGCGGTTTGTCATTTAGCGAAAATGTAAATCGAGCAATAAACGAGGAGCCATGCTTGAAAACATGTATGTACGATGTTAAATTCTACCTGGGCGGCTTAAAAAAAGTCAAGACTGGTTTCGATCAAGTGAGTGCCTCCCGGTCACGGTTGGATGCGAGGCTGGTGCGAATGCAATGGTAAGCACGTAGAGCGCCTTTCTGAACGGCATGTAAGCAATATAGCGATCAACGAGACGAGCGACGGCGAGAAGGTATACGAGTGCCGGCGCCGAGCGACGAAGATTTCTCACTCTCGCCGCTTGCGCCACTCGGTTCTTGGGCTTCTAGAAAACGTCGCTCATCGCCTTGGTCGCTCGCGCCAATCGCTTTCATAATGTGTGTCTCGTCGCGCGGCTGACTACCGTGTTCATTCGAACATAAGTCGACATTCCTTTTTTTCTTTCGGAAATCGTGATCAAAGAATTTCGACCTACATTCGCGACCGAATTTTACGACCCTACTAGAGGCATGGAGCTATCGTGTCACCGGGCCGGCGTTGCCTTAGAGCCGTGCCGCTTCTTGTTTCAAAAAGCTTTTGGTGCACGACAACAATCGAAATGACCCGCCCGCGGTGGCCGGTGCCGCTATCCCCTATTGAAAAAACCAGCTTAAGCTGGTCCCAGCTTCAAGCTGGGTTATTGCCCCAGCATGCCCAGCTTGGCATGCTGGTCATGCTGGTTGATCTGGTCCCAGCTTCAAGCTGGGTTATTTCCCCAGCATGCCCAGCTTGGCATGCTGGTCATGCTGGTTGATCTGGTCCCAGCTTCAAGCTGGGTTATTGCCCTAGCATGCCCAGTGTGGCATGCTGGTCATGCTGGTTGATCTGGTCCCAGCTTCAAGCTGGGTTATTGCCCCAGCATGCCCAGTTTGGCATGCTGGTCATGCTAGTTATACCGGTCATGCTGGTGGACTTCCCAACCAGTTTAACCTGTTCAAATTAATACATAGGATAAACAAGCCAAGCTCTTCAGAAAAGCCAACTTGGCATCCAATTTATTATTTTCGTACTTGCGGCCGCCTCACATGAACTCAGACGCTACATATCCTCGCCGCTGACACAGTACAACCGGCGCAAAGACATTAGTTCTCGGTGCAAAGCCAACAATGTTAATAAAACCATATTGTTTATCTTTCAACACGAAAAATACTAGGCACACGCCAAAAACAGGCAATAGCTAAAGAAAAAAACTACTCGGATGAGAGAAGCGAACCTGGGTCCCACCAGTGATGGGGGCGAAGCGGCAACTTGCGTGGTCGGCAGAGGCGAGGAAATCCGTGTGGCTTGGATGGCATTGGCGATACTCCTCGGCACCACCGTCATTCACGAGCACAAACACGTTCGAAGACACGAAGTGACGCCTCAGTCGGGGCGTCCGACATCTTCCCGCACCGAACGGAGTGCCGCTCGCTGCCTCCTCAAAACCCGCTTCGCCTGCATCGTCGTTCAACTAGTCTCCAAACAACGCGCACACAGCCGTCCCTTCGAAAGTCTGCCTAAGATAGCCAAACGCGTCCTAAAATTCTCCGTTCCTACCACTCCCTCTCTCTCGTTTCTCACACACAAAGGTAGCTTGCAGTGCGCCTGACGCGCCCTGTCGTCTACCAAAAACGAGAGGACAAAGAACAGGACGTGGCCTCGCTCCATCCTAGCCGACCTTGGCGCGCGCGCTCCCAGCAATGCCAGTTCGGCTATCTCTAGCCGACCTTGGCGTCCGCGCTCCCAGCATGACCAGCTTGACCACCACGATTATTAGTTCGACCAGATTCACCAGCTTGTCTCCCAGCATGACCACCTTGTCTCCCAGCTTGACCACATTGGCTCAATGGAAAACCAGTTTGACCAGTTAGGACCAGACTGGCTCCCAGCTACACCAGATTGAATCTAAAACAAGATTCTAGTTAGACCATGCTGGTTTTTACTTAAACCAGACTGACCAGCTTAAATTCTACCTTGCCCAGCTTAAACCAGCTTGATTTCCAGTTAAACCAGTTTGATTACCACATTGACCAGATTGACCAGCTTAGTTACCAGCTTGGCCAGTTTGATTTTCATGCTGGTTTTTCCAATAGGGTCGCGCGAATCTCTCGGGCGTCGGGTTTCGCCATCGCGCCTCGAGCCACTAGCGTTCCCCTTCCTGGGCAACGGGGAAGGAGATGAACGCGATATGCCATGCACTTTGCCCTCCATCCTCGCAAACGCGCAAAAAAAAAAAAAAACGGAGGTTATTTTTGTTTGTTGCTTGAGGCGGCTCGGCCAACGCTCGGCTCGCGTGTTGCTCATGGCGACATGGCGGCTTTGCTTGCGTCTTTGTAGTTTGTCTTTCGTCGCTTGGCACCTTCTTTCGTTTCTTCTTGTCGTCATTTTACAACGGTGTCAGTGAAGTATTGTTGCGAATGCGCGAGGATGTCTACCAAGTTGACGAAGCTTCGGACGACCATGACATATCCAGAAGTTCTGACGGTGATTAAGTTTTTGGCATCACCCCGTGATTTAGCTGAGAGTGATGTAAATAAAGGTTTGTTCCTTTTGCCCAAAATTTCTCCAGTTCTTAAAAATAAAAAAGGTCGACCTATATTTGAATTATATTTTTTATTCCCGCCCTATTGAAAAAGGCCAATATGAACTCGGCCTATTGGAAATATTGTATTCCAATGAAGATGATGGAAACCAATAAAAACGTATTATTATCCGATTAACCCAATAAGCACGATGGGAATTCATATCGGAGCCCAATATCCCGATATAGTATGCGGTTATTGGTATACAACAGGATATTGGAGCACAATATCCCAATATAACTTGCGGTTATTGGTATACAACACGATATCGAAGCACAATATCCCGATATAATACACGGTTATTGGAATAGAATACGACATCGCGTGCATATTGGTGACCGACATGGACATACTGTACGGCCACACGATATACAAATATCGGTCGTCGATGATGGGATCAAAGGAGAATACAATATGATATCGCGCGGATATATCTCAGAACGCGGATACCAAGTTACCAACATGAATTACGCTGGCATATCCACACGGCGATACGCGAGAAATATATTGGGTGTGGATACACACATAGTATAAACGTTCTGCGTTGCGAACACATTAACATTGATCGACAGTGCAAGTATGTACAGCTGTTAGTACGGCACACAGTACACACAGCCTCGCGCGTTTGAAACTGGACAACCACCAAACCATTCAGAATAACTATAGCCGGAACACCCGCCGCGATCTACCTTTTAATGACAAAGCCCAATAACGACGTGCTCATTGGAGTGATTGTTTTCCAACAAATGTTTATTGCAGTTGTAATGCAACAAAAGTTGATCGCCAAACGATAAACCCAACGTACCGGGATACAATTCGATGTTGCAACACAACATCGCACTACAACAAGAAACTATCGGTGTTGAGACACAACGACCAGATCGAATACGATATCAATGTGAAGTTACCGACGGCGAGAAACACAACACCAAACACGATATGCTATTCGAAGTTACCGGTGTTGGGACCGAAATCGAACACGATACGTGGCAATGTCGGTTCGCACGATAAAATAATGAGGGTGAATAGGTTTGACAGGTCACGTGCATGTAGTTGCTTCTTATACGCGCACATTTATCGATATTGACCCACCTTTCTGGGTAATCCTACCTGGTACACAAAATCCACGACGACATGCGAGCACATTTCACCCACCACTTTTCGTCGCCTGTTTCGCGAGATTTACACACTGTACAAAAACGACGTGAAAAATACGTGCATTTGCGCCATCAAACGATACGTTACAGCCTCGTTTTTCGAGAAAATAGTTTCCATCGCCAACCCGCGCGCGCGCGCAAGCTCGCGCTTTGGAAGCAGTTTGAACTTCGAACTGTTCGAACTTCGAAGGGAGCGAGCCCGGCGAGCCCGCGATGCCCGCGATTCGGCGTGCTGCCGAGCCTGCAAGCGGCCGAGAGAGCTGAGAGAGCCGAAAAGCAGAGCATGCGCAGTGCGCAGCGGGCGGGCGTCGGTTGCGCGACCCGGCCAACCCGGCGACCCGGCCAACCCGGCGACCCGGCCAGCCGGTGCCGTCGCGCTGCCGGCGGGATTGGCGTTCGTCGCACTCTGTGCTCGTGGGCATCGAGCGAAACCTACACACTTTCAATTGCTTCGAAAGGTAGGTATACACCCAGGCGAAAATTTCTAACTGGGACCAGTTGGCACCTCAACTGGTTTCAACTGGGACTAACTGGTCCCAGAGTGGGCTTGGTGGCAGCGAGACGAATATGCCACTGAGTTTCTTCTGTCTCACCCTACAGATCGCTGTCTTCGGAACGGTCTGGTCATCCCCGGCTTCCGTATGCCGCGTCACCGCGGATTTGTTGCCGCACGGGTTCGCCAGTTCCCGCTTTCTGGTTCCTGAACCCCCGTCATCGTGTGATGATTCGACACCTTTTGACGACCGGCCTGCACTTCATCTAGCAACACTGGATTGGACCCTCTACGGAAGCACCGCAGCGACACCTACTTCCGCTACAGATGCCATAAAGCCATCGACGCAGTCTCTTCTCTTCAGTGGGCTTGGTGGCAGCGAGACGAATATGCCACTGAGTTTCTTCTGTCTCACCCTACAGATCGCTGTCTTCGGAACGGTCTGGTCATCCCCGGCTTCCGTATGCCGCGTCACCGCGGATTTGTTGCCGCACGGGTTCGCCAGTTCCCGCTTTCTGGTTCCTGAACCCCCGTCATCGTGTGATGATTCGACACCTTTTGACGACCGGCCTGCACTTCATCTAGCAACACTGGATTGGACCCTCTACGGAAGCACCGCAGCGACACCTACTTCCGCTACAGATGCCATAAAGCCATCGACGCAGTCTCTTCTCTTCAGTGGGCTTGGTGGCAGCGAGACGAATATGCCACTGAGTTTCTTCTGTCTCACCCTACAGGTAGAGTTTGTTTCTTTGCCAGACGGTTTTAAGTCCGATGATCGCTTTCTTTTGCTGCTACCGGGCCCACTGGTTGGCATTTGTTCTGATATATTGTCATGGTTTAGGATATGTTCATCTATCCTGTTGTGTAGTGGCGATATTGAATCTAACCCTGGCCCCGAGACGCTAGCTCTCCTTCAGCAATTACTAACTGGCCAAACACAAATTGCTGCGGACGTTACTTCTATCAAAAACAGACAAGAGGCTCTGGATGCTAAGTTTGCCGCCTACGAATCTCGACTTGTTGCAATCGAAGCTGGCTCGTCCCAGATATCTGATATCGCCCGACGGTTGCAGTGTCTAGAAAGAAAGAGTGCCGCTCTCGAAACAGCTGTCTGTCAACTTACAGATAAGAATGATGATTTGGAAAACCGTTCTCGCAGAAACAACTTGGTCGTGTATGGTCTAGAAGAGCCTGTTAATGAAACCCCTGCATCACTACTGGATAGTGTAACTGAACTGTTGACCAGAAAACTGTCTGTGACTTGCGATGCCATAGAACGCTGTCATCGTATTGGTATCCCCGCACAAGGTAAAATACGACCTATAATTTTTAAATTGATGGACTTCCGTGACAAAATGCGGATACTCAAAAATGTTTCAAAACTTAAAGGCACACGGATATTTATTAACGAGGATTTTTCACCTCGTATTAGAGACATTCGAAAACAACTCTGGCTTAGTACTGCCGAATTCCGAAGAAATGGCGCAAAGGTCCGTCTACGTTACGACTACGCTCTTGTTGACAACGACCGATACTCGTGGGATTCAACAAATAGAACGCTGATAAAAGTTCCTCCTCCGGTTCTTGCCACCGGATCGAACTGACAGTTACCGAATAAACCATTGTCTGTATTAAACATTAATGCTCGGAGCCTTGTCCCTAAATTTACAGAGTTCTCGTGCATTGCAGCTTCTTATTCACTGCACGTGATGTGTGTTACGGAAACCTGGTTACACGATGGCATTCTTGATTGCGAATTTACACCTCCAAATTACAACGTGGTACGATGCGATAGGTCTTCTAGAGGTGGTGGTGTCGCGCTTTTTTTTAAATCTGGTATTAGCTTTTCGGTTCTTCCCTGTTTACCTAACACAGAGTCTTTATGGTGTAAGGTGCAGCTTGATAAGTTCGTTCTTGTTATCGGAGCGGTTTATCGCGCTCCTAGTTCGGGCCTGCAAACGATCTTTGATATATATGACTACATTCACAAATACAATCTGGCGAATTTCAAGCTTATCTTGCTGGGCGATTTTAATGCACCCGATATAAACTGGGAAACGCTAGTGGTTGGCTGTCGCGACAGGGCCATTTGTGATGCTCTAGTAGATATAGCTGTGTCATTCGACCTAGATCAGGTTGTCAAAACGTGCACCAGAGATAATTCTGTTCTTGATCTTGTTTTTCTAACCCATAGTATCGCAAACCTAGGTTATGACTGCGAGGTGGTCGAGGGAATTTCTGATCACAAAGCTGTCCTTGTCAGCCTTAACATTCGTGTCAAGCGTTCGAACCCTGAATTCGTCACGTTCCTTGATTTCAACAGAGCTGACGATGTGTCAATTATTGATGAACTTAGTTTTTATTTTGATGATTTTTGTGCCATAAGTCTAGACGCTGATGTCAATACGTTGCTTAGATATTTCAACTCCCTTATAGAAAAATGCATCAACAAATTTGTACCTGTTACTAGAAAGAAAAAGAACCCTGCGCACCCCTGGATTACGAGAGAGGTGCTGCAGTTGATGCGGCAAACGAAGAGGAGACGTCGTTCAACGAAAGATAACACAGAATCAGTTGTTCATACCTCGTTTGAATATCTGAAAACAACCTTGAAAGAAAAGATGTTAACAGCTAAAACCAAATATTTTAATGTAACCTTGTCTGAATTTATGAAATCAAATCCTGCCAAATTTTGGAGATCTATTATTCCAAGATGTAGTGTATCACAGAGTTTTACTATTGAAGGTGAATCTGTAAGTGAGCCGACAAAGATAGCGAACTGTTTCAATGATTATTTTAAATCTGTATTCAGTCGTGACAACGGCAGTGATTCAGAGTTTTTCTTTGAAGGTATATACCCAGCTTTATCTGATTTAGAGATTAGTGTTTCTGGTGTCCTCAATCTACTAATGAAACTTGACTGTAAGAAAAGCCCTGGCCCTGATGGAATTCCAAATTCTTTTCTTCGCCGTTATTCACTTTGGAGTTCAAAATACCTATCTGTCATTTTCAAAAAATCTATTTCTACTGCAACAGTGCCTCAGTCATGGAAGTCGGCTAAAATTATCCCCTTGTTCAAGTCAGGCAACAAACAGGTGGTCACAAACTACAGACCCATTTCGCTCGCATCGTCTTCATGCAAACTTTTGGAACATATTGTCTATAAACAGATACCTGAGTACCACGAGACTAATTTTATTCTTTGCCCTCAACAGCATGGTTTTCGCCGTGGTTACTCCACCTCAACCCAACTTCTTGAATTCACTCACGACATAGCTTTAGCTTTAGATAAAAGAGTACAACTTGATGCCATCTTTGTAGATTATTCTAAGGCTTTTGATAAGGTACCACATCATAAGCTTCTTCAGAAATTACAAGCGATATTAAATAATACGTCATTAGTTAATTCGATCGAAGATTACCTAAAAAATAGATCACAGTTTGTTTCATACAGGGATGTTCATTCTAGCAATGTCTCAGTTAGTTCCGGTGTCCCACAGGGATCAGTTTTAGGTCCTCTTTTGTTTTTACTTTATATTAATGACGTTGCAAATGGTCTTCAAGTTAAAATTCGCCTCTATGCAGATGATTGCGTTTTGTACAACGAAATCAACTCGGTAGATGACCATGCCTTACTAAATGACTCTCTTGAACAGTTTTTGAATTGGAGTAAAAAGTGGCAGATGGAAATTAATTTTGAGAAATCTGTAGTTATGTCATTTACTAATAAGAAGGAACCGTCTGTTTTTAGCTATGGTACTCGTAATATAATTCTGCGTCAAGTTCACGAATACAAGTATTTGGGTATTTTTTTCACGCCTAGTCTCAAATGGGATAAGCACATCAGTTCCATTTGTTCTCGTGCTCTGCAAAGGCTAGGATATGTCAAGAGAACTTTAAAATCTTCAACTAGGGAAGTTAAAATAACGGCGTACAAGACCTTGATTAGACCTATCTTAGAGTACGGTTGTGTGGTGTGGGATCCCTATCTAAAAGGTGATATAAAGCAGATTGACGCAATACAATCAAAGGCAGCTAGATTTATTTGTAATAGATATGACCGCAATTTTTCTCCTACATCTGCCATGACTGACATAGGACTTACGCCTCTTGATTCTAGACGCGCTGTAGAACGGCTCAAGCTCCTGCATAAAATAGTGAATAATAACTGTACACTTAATCGAAAAAAATATGTTAGTTTTGTTACTGAATCACGCACTAGAAGCTTCCATCCATTAAATCTTGTACCATACAGAGCCCACCTTAACTGTTTTAAATATTCTTTTTTTCCTAGAACGATAGAAAACTGGAATAACATAAATGGATCCATTCGTTGTCTCGATTTTGATAAGTTTGTGTTAGAAATACAGTAGGTGTTCTGGTATGGTGCCTGGAATCTGTACTTGAAGTGTATGTGATTGTTTTTGTAATCTTTTGATATTGCATTTTTCAAGGTTTTCTAAGTTTTGTTTGTAGGGTGTGTACATCTTTAATCGATTGTCTTTTTGAATGTATATGTATGTTTTCTCTCCACTCCTGCGATGACCTCATCGAGGTCGCAGTATTTTGAAATAAATAAAAATAAATAACTGGGAATCAACTGGGACTAACTGGTCCCAACTGGGAATCAACTGGGACCAATAGGAGTCCAACTGGGACCAGCTGAGGGGTCAACTGGTTTGAACCATTCCCAGTTGAGAGTCAACTGGTTTGAACCATTCCCAATTGGGAGTCAACTGGTTTGACTCCCAGTTGGGAATGGAGTGAACTGGTACCAGTTAGGAAGGTAACTGGTTGGAGTGATTCCCAGTCGGACTTCAAATACCTTTCCCGTTCCCAGTTCACACGGGGCAACAATTTTTACAAGTTTGGGGTGCATTGATCTTTGCTAATGAAGAAAACTAAAAACACTAACATTTTTAGACTTATACAAATAGGGAAATTTTTAATTAGTGGAGTACATTTATATATTTATAAAATATAAAAATTTTAATTAACTAAGTATTTTTTTAATTGGAAAATATAATTAGTGACTAAATGTGTTCACTTAAATGAACACTTAGTGCATTATTAAAATATATTAAAACATTTATTTAAATACCTACAGTATTTTTTTTTTATTTTTTCTTATAATAAATTTATCTTTCGGCCAATCAGAGCTAGCGGGCCGCCGTGGCACGTGGGTGCGGATTAGTGGTACGCGTTGTCGACAGATGGCGCTGCCTATGCTGGCGCCGGAGTCGGTCGGACGCGGTAGAGAAGGGTCGCCATCGCCGAAGTTGGCGTCGTTATGAAAATGTCAAAGCTACAGCTACGCTTCTTTGGACCTAACTGTACACACACCATGGTGGCGGCGATGAACTTCGAGGATGGAAAGATGCAGTTCAGCGATCGGAGGGCACACAGGAACGACCGGACGGAAGAGAAAACGCCGCGGAGAGCACAATGGCGAAAATGGCGGTAGGTCTACCTCGAAAATGTTCGACTGTTGTGACAGAGATTGCAAGGTGGGAGCGCTACCGCATCTTATCAGGACTTCACCTGCGCAACGCGGGATCACGGGTGAGCCCCTTTCTTCACGCGATGGGAAAAGAAGCTGAGGACGTCTTCACTGACAGACGGCAGCGGCCGATCATCCTTCATCTCATGAATGAGTAAAGCAATACGCACTCCGGAGTGCACTTCGCACGGAAATGGCTATACGCACTCCTCCGAGAGATCATGCCGCTCGGGCCACCCTTTTCGAACGGCGCGCGAATCACTGGGGAGCTCGTTAACACAGCCCCCCGCCTGCGTTCACGCCGCTTCGCGGCGACAGTATCGGCTACTAATTACAAAACGATCGCACCTCCGCAAAACGTGTCCTATACCATTTTGTTCTGCGAAGTTTCTCGACAACATTCGATTTTTTTTATTGTTCATTGCAAAAAAAGGAATGTCGTAAATATCTCCAAATGCCTCGAGAAAACAAAATGTTTGAGAAAAAAAAAAAAAAAAAAGTAGGCCCACCGCGGGTCGAACCCGCGTCCACTTCCGTATGAAGCGGACACCTTAACCCCTATGCCATGGCACCGCTTAGAAAACTCGTTGTGTCCACTCTTTTTATACGAGAAAAGCGGAGTGCGTATAGCCATTTCCGTGCGAAGCGCACTCCGGAGTGCGTATAGCTTTACTCCTCATGAATACCACCTCTGAAAAAGCGATTTAACCGTCGCAAGCAAGTGGCTAAACCGGAGCGTGTACGTCACCGAACCTATTGTTTAGTTTCATTCTTCAAGTTTTTGACAATAAAGTCTTGTCAACCTTCCATTTTGTGCCGTGTTTCATTGTTGCTGGACTTGGTACCAGCGGTAACTGGGACCAATTCCAACTGGGACCAGTTGTAACTGGGACCAATTCCAGCTGGGACCAACTCCAACCAGGACCAGTTGGACGACTCCAACTGGGACCAGTTGCAACTGGGAATTGTTCCATAAACCAGTTGCAACTGGGACCAATTGGTCCCAGTTGAAAATTTTCGCCTGGGCACGACTCTATTACTTGCAGCATTGAGTGCTTTGGTGTATGCGGATCAAAGTAAACACTGAAGGACAGAAAGGAGACGTGAAGTTTTTAAATCGCGGCCTTTTTGAACGCCTGTGTCCCCTGTTGAAAGCCTCTAGCTGTGCTCTGTTGCAGGCGTCATTTCGACTGCGTGTAACGTCAGCCACTGTTCACACTCGGCTAGCTTTACTATCTTCTTATCTCATGCGCGAAATAGACGTAGAAACCAGCGCCGCGTCTCTTTCGGATACTCCGCCTCCAGCCCCCTTCCTTCCGGCGTGCTTTCTGCCGCGACCGTTCGCCGCATTGGATTCGCGGGCGCGTCAGGCTCGTTCGAAGCGGGTTCGAAGAGGCGTTGTTTGAAGCTGACGAGTCGCCGAAGTGTTACCGGAGCTTCCCTTTAGGAAAGTCGCAATCGACGCTCGGCGGCTCGGCTCTGAGCTCGTACTTTTCTCCTCCCGGGTAGAACATGAGTGCCGATGAACGAATTTGAAAAATGCTAGCGAGTGACTTTGTGACGGCGCCCAACTGTGCTTATATCACCGGCGCAAAGCAAAAAATGTACAGAAAAAAACAACAAAAAAAAAAACGCGTTTTTTATATTTTTTTGACCATGTTTCACCTCAACGCAAAGGGAATCGCGGCTGAACGTCGGTTGACTCATTACTGTGCCTAGATTGTAACGGAACCTTTTTGTTGTGATCTTATTCTGATATCGTTATATCTCGCCTTTTCATCTTGGCTGCACATTTCTAGACGACATTCTACACATTGCACTCCTTGTCGACATGTCGCTGGTACTTGAGACTAATTGGAAGTCAATGTTTGCTCACTCCTTGGTGCACATATTTTATGTTCAACATCAGTTATCTGAATGAGGCTCCATGAAACCCTGGAATTTGTTTAGAGGTACCTCTACATACTGTATTAGAGTGCTGTTTTGTGTGTTGTAGGTTCGTGCAAAACCAAAATGCACTTTGTAATATACCTTATGACTGCTTACTACAATTATAGTTGCAAAGAAACATTGGCCACGAGAGGTGACCCGGCCAACGTGGCCGACAAATTCCTCGCATAATTTTCTCCGTGGGTCATTTTGGATGTTGACAAATTTTCTTGTGAATAATGAGTGTCATGCACATATGTTTCTTCTACACTTCAAACATGTACTTCAGTTAGATAAACCCCAGCAAAGGCAGCAAGAGAGTCTCATAGGGTTCACACCAAGGATAACGGCATTCTTGTCCGAGTCCCGGGTCTTCTCACCGAACTTCACTGAACATAATGGTACGTTCCCTTTCCTTAACTTTGTGGGAGCCAAGGGTGAAAGACTAGGTAGAGGGCATGACAGGCGGTCGGCGGAGAAGTCACGAGCTGGCGTGAGACAGTGCGTGCTGAGCGAGGCTGGAGCTGGGCAGGAGCATAGGAGCCGGGCTGCCTGGCCTGGCCCATGCCGAACCCCGGAGCGGTCCACCAGCGAGGTTCGAAGTGCGGACCGGTAGAAACGGCGAGTCCTGGCCATCTAGCCTAGGCCATGACGATCCCGGGGTGATTCCACAGCGAGACTCGGGCACTGATAGCCCGGGACAGCCAGTCTACGCAGCGCTGGAGTGGCAAGGACGATCCGCAGGCCTGGACACTGACTCCGACTGTGAGCTCTGATCGACGGGCGACAACAAGGGTCGGCGTGCCTGGACTGCCGGCTCCGAACGACGGGCAACCGTGAGGTACAGTCACCTTATTCGCTGTCTTCTCGTTGCTGTATGTCACTCCCTGGGTGACAGGCGGAGCGCATACCGATTGGGCGGTGATTATTAGTAGCTAAGCGAACTCCATAAAGAAACCAACATTAAAATGGAAAATCCAACGTGGGGCTCGTTCGGTATGCCTCTGCTTCTAGTCGTCCCCAGGGAGTCTCACGGATTCGTTGAGCGGGTTGTTCACTAACGCTAACGATGCCCGTTAAGAGAAATATGTTGGAATTTTGGCGACTTGTCTCACGGCAGAGCTCAGCAGGTGTCTCCTCCAATCGAGTACCTAAAGGGCTCGAAGAACGAGGTTGCAGACCCGCTTTCTCGGGTACCCCAGATTAGTGGTTGGCAAGAGACGGGGAGCGCGGTTAAGATGTAAGAAAGTTGTCTTCAGAGGCAGAGGAGAGTCACGGCATGTTCGCTGGAAGGCAGGATAACGAGTGGCAGGAGGGGAAACAGCCAGGACTCATTGCAGATTTAGTATTTAGGCTTGGGGTGATCAGAGCCGTATATTGGGAGAGTTTGGCCAGTGGGTGTGGCGACGAAGGCGCCGGAGAGGAGAAAAGTAAATGAAAGGGAGGAATGCGCCGAAGGAGCGAGAGAGAAAGAAGGGAGCAGAGAGGAGACGACCGCCATTTTTGAGCAACGCTGTCGGAGACTGGTCGGAGAAGAGCGCTGCTGAGGCTACGCGTCGTCTGCTACGGGCCGGCTTCTTTTTTGCCTGAATAAAAGTTTGTGGCCATACGCCGAAAAATCTTAATTTATTAGCTTTTTAACCCACCGAAGAATAGCAGAATGTCATTTTCTTGCCAGAGCCAGCGATATAAAAGGCAATAAGCAAGATTTAGATGCCGATCCACGCATTCCGCCGGGAGAATGATCGAAGATGGCGGCCCTCCTCACTCAGCTGCGAGCAGCCGGGAGTTCGCGCATGCGCTCATGCCTCTCGCTCTGCGCCGCGTGCTGATTGGCTCGCTCGGGAGGAGAGCGTTACGGCGGCGAGATCATAGACTGACCAAACTCTCCCCATATACGGCTCTGGGGGTGATGCGGTAGGCAAGCAAGCGCTTGTCGAGGTCTCGAGTGCAGATGGGTTTTTGACAGTGGGTGTTGGAAAGATTGCGGAAATGGCAGTTGACACCGGGAACACTGGCAGACGAGATTGTCAGCGGGTGTCGGGTAAACTGGCGGAAATTGCGGTTGGCACCTGGAACGCTGGCAGGCGAGTTAATGAGCACTATGATTTGTAACTGCTGGCCAAGACGGCTAGTTTCTTCGCGTCAGTCCAACAGTCGACAAAAGGCGGAGGGACGACTCTCCCTTGAGGGGGGTCGTTCCAAGAAAGCTACGAATTGATTTAGATGATTCTTTCTCGACTTCACTCTGGCCGGTCGTGGCACTGACAGCAAGACTTTTAATAAGTTATGTCGCGTCACGGCCTGGCCGGGGATGCGGCGGTAGACATTTAGGTGCCTTGTAGCTGTCCAGCTTGCCTTGAGGTGTGAACGGTTGAAGCGGGCTTGCTCGCTGAGCGTGAACGGTGGAAGCAAGCCTAAGGCCCACTTCAGACGGGGCAATTTCCCCCAGCAACTTAACGTCGCAACACCAGCAACACAGGCCGCCTGCGTTCAGACGCTGCAACCAAATTGCTACGACTTGCCATCATCATCATGAAATTTGATTTTTCTTGCACTCTATAGACGCACAACTACGTGCTAAAAACATGTTTTTATATCTTTGGCTGGCATTAATACTCACTCATGTTTCTGAAAAAGTTTATTTCCAAAAACGATCCATTTGGAACCAGGACCAACTCTTCAGGTGTCATCCTCACCACCACACGGGTGTCACGTGAAAATATTGCGTCCCTGATTGGCTGCTGCCGCTTCAAACTTTTCCAGTTTGTTCGAGTTGCGTGTCTGTTTTAAGCCGAACCTGATCTAAGAAATTCGTGCTGATCTGGGAAAACCTACGGAACTACCCTCCAGCAACCTCAAAATTGCTAGAAAAGTTGCCCCATCTGAAGCGGGTTTTAGGAAACTGAAATCAAGGGCAGTGGAGCTCTGGGTTCAAACCCACCTGGAGACGTTTCTTTTCTTTTTGCCTTTTTTTTAGTATACAGTATATGTATATATATATATATATATATATATATATATATATATATATATATATATATATATATTTATATATATTTATATTTATAAATAATACTTTTTAAGTTTTAACGTATAGACGCATAATTTACACACTAATTCACATTCAGAAGTGCTTTTATTCACACACTGTGGCTCCCTAGTGCTTGCAATAGCTTCTTGCTAAGCTATTGCAAACTCTGCAAAGGGAGGGCATCTTCCCACCCTTTGCAGGCTGTAAATCTGTGGCTTGCACAGCTCTAGCACGTCGCACCTCGCACACTGGCTCCATCATCAAGCATAGGGGCTGCATGAGTCGCGCCACACCGTAAGGCTATATACGGTCGGGTCACAGCACCTGGGACCATTCGTCGCTGCATTCAGCTGTGGTATGGTGGCATGGTCAGGGCATGAAGCAGGGGTACAACTTGGAAATGCTCATCCTCATCACATTTGAAGCACATTTTTTTGTTACTTTTGTGTCGAGTTGTCAGCATTTTAAGGGTGTGAAAGCAAGCAGCAGCGACAGCAAGAAAAAAATTGAAAGCCGCTCTTATTGAGAATTTATTACAAGCACTAGGAAGCCGTGGAATATTCTTAAAACACTTCTAAAGCTTAATTAGCGTATAAATTATGTGCTAGTGCCTCAGAAATAAAAAACACAACAATTTAAGTATAATTAATAAGGATAAAAATATACACCAGGAGGACTTCAACCAGAACAACACAGTCTGTAAATTTGAAATTTGACACCATAAACCGCTTGGCCACCACCCAATTTTATTTTTAGGTCGTTTCTCGAGGTATATGAATTTAGTTTGCAGCTGTGAGCTGCAAGAGAGATAGCCTTATTTTCATTTACTTTACTATTCCCACCAAATATGGCAAGTGACCAAGAATAGAACCTCATTTGTCGGCCGAGGCACTGTGCTTGCATTAAGGCAAACTAGCCTGGCTTGGTGGGCTTATATTTTGTTTCATCACCCGTTTAGGATTCTGTTGTCGCTCATCAAAAAAAAAAAACTGAATAAGTCTGACTTATTCTGGTGTGCAGGTACCCTTGGCAGTAAACTCTGCTAAATGGGGCAAAATATATATTATACATTTTTTAGCAAATATGCATTGTTTTAGCAAAATGAGCTACACTATTTCACAAAGGTGAAACAGAACGAGCCTTTCCACCTGGGTCTGTTTCCATCTTTCGCAGACACTATATCCTGGTTTTTGTGGTTTGTATCAGACTTATGTGTCTCTGACCGGCCAAAGCATCTGTGTTAGACTCAGATTGGTTTCTTTAGGATATGTGCAGGTATTCTTCGCAGCAAATGGCTGCCAATCATGAACACGAGTTTGTTCTCGGCCACCAAGAGCAAGTATTTTCAAGGTGAGCTATTGCCTGCCTATATTTTATCTATTTATTAATTGGTGATACTGCCAGCATTCTGTGGAACGCCCAGGAAGGAGGTGTACAAAAACAATATTCAAAGACAAGCGGAAGTAGTACAAACAAGCAGACAGCGCCACTACGAGGGTGTCGAACCGAAATTTTTATCGGTTCGGTTCCGGTTCGGGTTCACGGCTATCGGTTCGGTTCCGGTTCAGTTCCGGGGAGCCAAAAATAATGGTTCAAACCGGTTCAAACCGGTTCGAACCGGTTTTAACCGGTTCGAACCGGTTTTAACCGGTTTTAACCGCTAAATTGAGAATATATTTTCCGCGTTCTTTTGGCAATATACACTATTTCCGTTGTGAAACGATTAACTATATACTTTCTTCGATCGTCTGTGCAATTTACTTCTGTTCTTAGGTACCAAAAATATTAAATTCAGTTATTTAATTTTGACGCAAGAGTAGAAGAAAATCTACATTAACATACATAACGTCGTGTTCATACGACTCAATATCTATTTGTTTACGAGTAAAATATATTTTGCCTGAATCAAAATGTTTAAGTACAAGAGTAAAGAGTTGAGCTTGTTGGGACATACCTCTAAAAAGATCAGCTTCTAATTTAGAGCTATACTGTATTTTCTTGTCCTTTCTTCGTGTTAAAGTAAAATTCTAAAGTTCAAGCTGATCTATTTACACGGTATAAAATGTTGTCGCGAAGTGTGGTAGGTCGTCTAAAATACCCGTGATTGGCACAACTTAGTGAGTCCGTTTTAAAAGTGAAATCATGTCCTTGAACTAAGGGATTGATTACATCACATAAAAATATGAAATGAGCATGCACCTCGAGGCCATATATCAGGGGATAAGGTTTACGAAATACATTTCACAATATATATATATATATATACATATATCTGGGTGTCGAACCGGAACCGAACCGAACCGAAAACCGGAACCGAATCGGTATTTTTTCCGGAACTGAACCCGAACCCGAACCGTTATATTGTTATCGCGATGAACCCGAACCTGAACTGAACCGGAAAAAAAATAACGGTTACCGGCTCATGACAAAACGGTTCGGCCACGCGCTGTTGACAATGAATGTGCTATCAATGCCATTTGTTTCTTAAGTGCTGTCAACTGACACACACCTCGCTTACATATTTTTCTTCCCCACTCAGTCTTAGGAATATAAACGCTGCATCCATGAATCTTGACAAACGCTGCATCCATGAATCTTGACATAGGAACTGAGCATCGTACCGGCGTGCGGTCGTGTATCACTACTGCGTGATGCACGTTAAAGACCCCAGGCTAGCGGCTGTACCGCACTGGCTAAATTTCTCATCTACAGCTGGGAGACTCGTCGGCCGTGAGGCAGACCAAGTTCTAGGCTGTATAAACACACACACAACCCAATTATTATTATGACATAGGAACCAGTATTGCGCTGGTCGCGGCTTGCACGGAAGAAAAAAAAATTGAAAAGCTGTGCAAAAACAAAAAAAAAAAAAAATCGCGTCACGGGATTTTATTTTTCTACAATCTCGTAAATCCTGAATGCTGCTGTGTGCTCATTTCATAACACGTTTCTAGAACGCGCGAGTTCTTGAAGCTTGCTTCCATCGGAATGAGAAAAGAAAAGGCTGTGGAGTTTGATAATAATGCATCCGGTTTCGTATAGGCACTTAGAAGCTAACATATTTGTGAGACAGCGAACTCTTCTATTTTAATATTTATCCTATTACGTCCTTCTGGCGTTGGGTTCGGTGAAGTGTTTTTCATATTCCGTATCTTGTTTAAAGAAAACTTCGTTAAGGGTCTAATTTGAGTTACCGAAGGCTAGTTCAAATAAAGAAAGCTGTATTTTCTCCCCACTGTTCCTTCAATTGCTTACACGCCGAGGTGGCGGGATAGTTGGCGAGTTCTACTTGTAAGTGGGTTTGTAAGGAGGTCGCGGATTTTACAGCTACTGACTCGGACCCAATTAGATGAAGTCCGAATGCGTAAACGACGGTGAGGTAACCTTTGAGTGCACATAAAGGAACCATTCCTGGTAGAAATCCCTGAGCTGTACACTACGATGTATCCCGTTTCGTATGTGCTGATTTCAGATGTTTTATTTGTAATTTATTTTGATGTTGCAATTTGTCATTTATAATTTCCGAACCGGTTCGCGAACCGGTTCAGAGCCCCGAACCGGTTCGCAAACCGTCAGTTCCGGTTCGAATTAATCGAACCGGAACTGAACCGGAACAAAATAAATTTACCTGAACCTGAACCGTAACCGAACCCGTATTTTTTTCGGTTCGACACACTGATATATATATATATATATATGTGATAACGACCCAACTGAGCTAAAAGCAATGAAATGTTAGGATAACTCCTTTCAGTCTATCTTTTATAGAAACACCGAGCGGCAATCCAAATGCCTGTTGTTCTAACGAAACATTGTTTACACTCGCCGCCGCACGCACGCGACTAATCATGGAACAAGGAGTAATTGCAATTGTTCACTCTAATATATACGCACCTTCGCACTCAGATCGAATCTGGCCCAAAATAGCGCTTGCCCAAGTGAACATTTTCTTATACAGAACTAGCTGGCATAGCCTGGCTGTTGAGGTTAGTAGTTGACAAGATGCCGGACAATTTAGTTTGCAAATGAGCATCACCCTTGCTAATTGATGATTTTAACACGATAGCGTTAACGAGCTCATGTCGCAGAAAAACCGATGTCGGTGGCGTGACTGGAAAATCCTGATGGGTCGATAGGTTCATGACGTCAGAGTTACATACCCTAGCGCAAGAATTTCAAACAACCCACAATGCTTACGTGAAACGTGACATCACACGTGGAATGAGGGTGATTAAAACATGATATGTAATGCGAAATAAAGGTCACCGTATGTTTCAAATGATTTCGCTTCTGAAAGTAATTCTTTTGCTTTAAAGAAAAAATCAAAAATTTTAGGCAGGGTTCGAACCCACAACCCTTTAGTTGCGAGTCAGACGCTTTTCACTAGTCCACGCGAGGCACGCTTGGGCGGCAAATGAGAATGCGATGCAAACGAGGCCCGTTGACGCGATCGCGTTCCCCTTTTATAGGCGAAGCTTAAGCGTCCTTCAAAATTCTTTTTTATTTAGTAAAACGAAGTAGTATTTCACGTTCTACTCGACAAGGCAGCTACTAAATTGGACACTTTCTAACGGTTTGCGTGCGTAATCATCATATTTCCACCGCGCGCCCCTGTTTACTTTCTTTTCGTCCAGCCCACAGACGCATAAAACTAATGTTCACCAGATAAAAAAGGCAATAACAGACTTCTATATGTTTAAGAAGTTATATGTGTGAGGAACACATAGTTATTAAATTAGCTTCAAAATCAGAAATGTATGTAAGGCCGTCCCATATTACTTACAACGTGCTTATCGAGGATAAAAACGCGGGAAAAGATTGGCAGAACCGCTTTCAAATAATTTGGGGGACATTGTAATTAAATATATTTTACATTGATAAAAAAATTTTACTTTATAAAGTTTACATAACCGCTTGAGACCGACGCGGAAGGACGATACTCGAAACTACGCGAGCTGTGGAGTCTACGTAAAAGTGTTTTTTCTGTTTGCTGATTGGCAGTGTGAAACATCGGGTTGCAGGGTACGCCGAAAAGGACTGTATGCTCACATGGTGAATTGGAAGTCAAATACACGAAATGTTCAAAAAGAGAGAGATAATTAATGTTATGTTTTCCAAATAATCCCTTCCAGAACGCCTTACTGCAAAAGGAGATGCGTAAAGATGCACGCAATGATATTCATGATTTTACACAAATAGCGCGAAGGACAGACAAAGATTCTTGAAATCTTAGGATATTGAATTTCATCAGCTTGCATGAGCTCGAAACTTCCGAAATGCTGCCTCGGGAGGCAAATGTTATATTCGGTTTTACCTGCACTTGTTTTGGGCCCTTACTTTACAGCACTATGCTAGAATAGTCATGCGTTCTAACATTTCTCTAGGCTGCCATATCTCATCGCGAGACTGCTATAAATACTTCACAAATTTACAATTAGGACATCTATGGCTAGCGTTGCGATCGTCATATTTCACCAGAAAGCTGAACTATTCAGCATGGTATGCACGTGACGTTATCACACTATAGGCTGGTGGTCATTCTGATTCCTTCTTGTTGAGAAAGTCGAATTCGACGGTGCAAAAGGCACGCTGCAGGAGGTGCAAGCTCAATGAAAGCAAAGTATTTGAAAGGCTAGTATTATTATTCTTAGTGCATCGTTGTGAGGAACGGCGCCAGCGTCTGGCTCGACAAAAACGTGCGTTTTGGGAAGAGCGCTTTTCCAATCAAAGTAGTTTCCGGGGTCACGCTTTTTGGTCTGCGCCAAAGATGCAGGGAAGAGGAACCTTTACAACACAGTATGTTTCTAAAACTCCCCCTCCCCCCCCCCCCGGCCCCACACACAGACGCACTTCTTTATACAGCAGTGTTGTTAAGGGCTAGTCATGCGTTACCCCCATCTATAAATGGCGACGGCAACCAGACAGCCGGCTTGCCAGTTGTTTGGTTGCCACCGTCGCTCATAAATGGCGGGAACCCCTCCAGCCTTTCCAGTCTGGCTTGCCCACTTGCGGAGGCCATTACTTCATTCCCACCATAGTACAGCTTCGCTGGTCTTCCTTCTTCGCCAAAGTGGAAAAGCTGAAAGTATTCGTGAGGAATTGCCTCCTCCATTTGTGTCTGTTAATTCGGCAATTTTATTTGACACTTGTTAACCGCAACTCTTCATTGCTTTTATTTTGCACCCTGTTAAGTTGAAAGGGGTTATGAAACGATGTGGGGTTGTAACGTTCATGACTTTTCGGAGGCGTACTGGTCCTCTGGTCCAAGTGTACTCGCACAGGGCGACACTGATTCAGAAGATTCTTTGCTGCGGTGAAATTGTGAGGATTGAACAAGACTATTTCTTTTAGTCTTGCCTTCTCAAAGATTGATGTCGTAATTGTGGGATCAAAACCACCCGGTTGTCGACAGTCGAGCGCGACTTATGGATTGGGCAGGAGAACTGTGTGAGCACCGTACATCGGCTCGTAACAATCAATGCCTCGGCGGACACTTGGGTAGTGGCTCGTGTCCAACCACTGTGTTAATGAGAATAGTCGAACTCTAACAATGCCTGGAGCTCCCGCGCGTGTTTTCTTCCTTTAAAGCTCCGGCGCGGGGGTATGATTAACGTTGGCGGCATAAGATAGGCACCAGACCACGTGGCCGCTTCTGGCTCCGAGTTGAGGGGATGAACGATGCTCATATTTCTCTATTTTTTCGGCGACTACCATTGCCTAGAAAAAAGAGCAAAGCCAAGTTCAATCAGTTATTAACGTTAGGGACTGATCCTGAGTAGTATTTAGTAATGTATAGAAATATGTTATAGCTCATTTAAACAAAATACAGAGGGGTCGAAACTTGGGAAATAACTTGAGAACGACGCTCGTGTGAGACTTACAGCGACTGCCAACGTTCGGCGGTTCCTCTCACGTCACTAAAATATCTTCTTTTTTTAGGTATTCCTTCCGTACACACGTGTAGTTCTGTGTAACGTCATATTAATAGGTCGCATTTAGTCATTTCAAAACTTCTATTCTCGGGGACATCTTTCGGATATACTTCAGCAACAACGAAAAAATGTTTCAATGCCTCAATATCGTAAAACTGGTCTTGCAACATTTTTTTTTGTACTTTCAATAAATAGTGTTAAGAAATAACCCGTGACGGTGATAGGTTGCTGAAACATCCATTAGTTTTCCCCTAAAAACAGATGCAGAAAAAAATAAAGGAGAGAGACAGCTGTAGATATTTCCTCAACTCGCAATTTAAACAAGCGGCCACGTGATCTGATACCGCCAGTGTTCATCACAGTCATGCTCTAGACGGCTAGGGTTTGAAAAACAAAAGCTTTGGCTGAGCTTCAGATATTGTTAGATTTGGGCTATTTTCATATTTGATTGAACATGAGCCGTTACCCCAATGTTTGGCGGTGCTGATTGTCATGAACCCGAGCACTCGACTAGGGGTTATGAAAATCGCTTACCCCACTGTGTCACGTGACTCTCGGTGCGAAATCGTGACGTCATGTTACGTCATGCTGTCAACAAGGTAGATACATCTAGTGACTTCCTCAAATTAAATCGATTTAACGCGGTGAGTTACGTGAAGTCACGATGCCACGTGAGATTACTTGACAACATGTATTGACACCATGACGTCACGTGACAACTTGACACATGGTTAATCATAGTGCCAACAAAGGTGCCACGAAAACCCATAATTTATCATACGTTGCAATTATGTATATGACGATTCGATCAACAGATAGAAATACAGCCGCCAATTGTTTATTCCCATATGTTCATTTTGTGATACTAGCAAAGAAGAAAAAAAATACCTTGAACCGTTTTGAACCGGTTACCGTTATATTTTTTTTCGGTTCGGTTCCGGTTCAGTTCCAAGATGGCGGCGAAGATTTCGGTTCGGTTCAGTTCCAGTTCGGCTAAAAATAACAGTTCTGTTCCGGTTTTCGGTTCGGTTCGGTTCCGGTTCGACACCCTGGTCACTACTGAACAAAGTGCGAGAGTACTGCTTCAATAAAAGCATCTAACGATCTCAAATCAAAACACTTTCAAGAAACTTATTCCACTCACACGTGGTTCTGGGAAAAAAGGATGCTTTGAACAAAGTGGTTCCAAACAATGGTTCGACAAGTGTTAATTGGTGTTTGCCTCTCATGGGCCTTGTTTCGTTAAATGAAGTGTAGTCTGTGGGATTTCCCTTGCTGCTACCCGTCTCGGAGAATGACACAGCACACCGGTTCAACAACACGTAAACATTTAATGACCGCTATCGCCTGCGCCGCGATCCCAACCGCCCCCGCGCATCCGCTGCGACGGCCTTTTATCAGCGGCGGAGCGCCGCTCGCGTGGCCAGTTGCCCTTGGCCCCCTCGTGGCCAAGATGACCACTTATGATTGTCGGAGGGGCAGCCTGGGCCAACCGCTTGGAATCGCCAGGTTGCCCACACATCTCCCCCCTTCCAAAAACGAAAACAGAGGACGTCTTTGATGGTCTTCGGGGGGGCCTTCCTTCTTGGTCAGCAAGGGTCTTCTCAGATGAGCGAGCACGGGTCCGACGTCAGTACTTCCGGACAGTACCGATGCAGCCATGGGGGGTGGTCTGATGATGGGAGCTGCGTCGCCGCTGTCTGGCACGAGGAACTAGAAATTAAAAACAACATGAGGCCATGGCGCGGTAGGAAAAAGTAGCCGCGCACACGAAAGATGCCTGTCCCACTGTGCATGCGGGAGCGCGGACCATTTCTCTTCTCCCCCCCCAAAACACCGAAGAGGGCATGAAGATAATACGCTTAGAACTCGTGCTACTCCCGGTCGTCTTCACCGCCGTCTCAAGTTGTACCGCGGTAGAGACGGTGTGGAATCTTCCGAGAGGTGGTCCGGATAGTCGTCATTTGGAACCTGCGACACATCTACCTCCTCGGGTTCATAGAAAGCTTTTAGGTCGGCGACATGAATAGACCCGCACACTTCACCAGATTCACAATGCACCAGCTCATAAGACAGGTTGGAGAGCTTGCTACTAACACGGTAGGGGCCATCCCACCTCTTTGCTAAAGAGGCCGTGAAGCCTCTAGCAGCATCACTCAGCGGATGAGTTCGCCTCAGTACCAGATCTCCTACCTTGAACTGCAGATTTCGCCTCCCCTTGTTGTACTGGTTTGCCTGCTGCAGTCTCGAGACGTCGAGGCTCTCTCGAGCTTCACGCAGGTTCTCCGTGAAACGCTTCCGGAGATCTTCTGCGAACTGCGTGGTTGTGCGCTGCGTGCTTGCAGGATCTGTGCAAAGGAGGCCGTTTCCCAGGGGAAACACGAGCTCTTTTCCAAAGTTAAGTTGGGCCGGAGTAAAACCCGTGGACCGGTTGATTGTTGTGCGGGTAGCGAATGCCATTTCTGCTAATTTCGCGGCCCGGCTAGCTCAGTCGGTAGAGCACGAGACTCTTAATCTCGGGGTCGTGGGTTCGGGCCCCACGTTGGGCGCCAGTGTGGGATTTCCCTTGCTGCTACCCGTCTCGGAGAATGACACAGCACACCGGTTCAACAACACGTAAACATTTAATGACCGCTATCGCCTGCGCCGCGATCCCAACCGCCCCCGCGCATCCGCTGCGACGGCCTTTTATCAGCGGCGGAGCGCCGCTCGCGTGGCCAGTTGCCCTTGGCCCCCTCGTGGCCAAGATGACCACTTATGATTGTCGGAGGGGCAGCCTGGGCCAACCGCTTGGAATCGCCAGGTTGCCCACAAGTCACAGAGACCCAGTCGCAAATTACCCTGTATCATATTATAAAGAAACTTCAGCCGTCCTGTTTTTCTCTGGGTTGCTAAATCACTCAATCCCGATCTTGGGTACAAATCTGAAACTGATGACATAAAACCATAATGGTTGTACACAAACTGCAATGTTTTTTTTTTGCACAGTCTCTAACATATCGATTGACAGCTTTGTATGAGGGTCCCATACAATGCATGCATATTCTAACATTGGTCTTATGATGGTTTTATAAGCAGTCAGTTTAGTTTAAGGTGAACACAGGTTAATATTTCGTCTTAAAAACCAGAGCTTCCGCATTGATTTACGAGCTATAAACTCAATATGTGCAATCCATGACAAATCAGAGGTAATTAAAGCTCCGAGGTATTGATATTGGTTAACAGTATCGAGTGGTACTCATTTGATAGAATATGTAAAAAAACAAAGGGTTGTTCTTCCGCGTCAAGGCAATTTGAACACACTTTTTTACAGTTTAGAACCATATTCCATTTTATGCACAATGCATGAACCAAAGATAGACATTAATTTAATTCTTCTTGATCAGACGGGTTGTTTACCTTAGAAAATAAAGCACAATCGTCAGCAAAAAATCGGCTTGGTACATTGGGGTGGTGTATCTTTAAATCGTTAATAAAAATTAAAAACAAAAGTGGCCCAAGAACCGAGCCCAGGGGCTCGCCCGAGAAAACGGGTGACTCGGGGGGAAAAACAGTCAACACTAACACGAATGATGAAAATAATCATCATTCTTGTCCAGCTCGCTTGCACCTTTGCATTTAATTGCATTATAAACACTAACACACTGCGTTTAGTGTTTCATTCCCCTTGGATGCCATTTCCTATGTGTAGTGGTCTTGCATTAGTATTTTTTGTCTCCCCTCTGCAAAAACACCCAAGTTTAATTAAGACCGAGTTCTTTCTTATACATGCAGGTCTTGGTGGCAAGCACCAGCCAATCAAGGCCAGAAGTTTGCTCTTTGTCACTCATGGCAAGTGTTTTCAAGGTAAGTGATTGATGCCTATCTGAGTTGTGTGTTTCATTCCTCACAGAACCTCTATTTCCTGTCGTTATAGTGGTCTTCTGTCAGGCTTTTGTGTGTCTGTCCAGCGAAAGCATCTGTATTAGACTGACTGGGTTCTTTCGGATATGTGCAGCAATTCTTGGCATCAAGCGGCTGTTAATCAGGAACTCGAGTTTGTTCTCAGCCACCAAGGGCTTGTATATTCAAGGTGAACAATTGCCCGCCTATGCGAGTTTTGTGTTCCATTCCTCTTGGATGCCATTTCTATGTATAGTGGTCTTGCATTAGTATTTTGTTGTCTCTCCTGCAAAAACACCCAAGTTTGACTAAGACTGGGTCCTTGCTTATACATGCAGGTCTTGGAGGCAAGCACCAGACAATCAAGGCCAGAAGTTTGCTCTTTTCCACTCATGGCAAGTGTTTTCAAGGTGAGCGATTGATGCCTTTTTTAATTGTGTGTTTCATTCCTCACAGACACTCTATTTCCTTTCTTTATAGTGGTCTTGTCTCGGGCTTTTGCGTCTGTGTCCGGCCAAAGCATGTGTTAGACTAAGTCTGCGTTCTTTAGGATATGTGCAGGTATTCTTCGCAGCAAATGGCTGCCAATCAGAAACACGAGTTGGTTCTTGGCCACCAAGAGCAAGTATTTTCAAGGTGAGCTATTGCCCGCCTATATTTTATTTATTCATTATTATTTATTTGGTGATACTGCCAGCATTCTGTAGAACGCCCAGGCAGAAGGTGTACAAAAACAATATTAAAAAAAGAAGCGGAAATATGTATAGTACAAACAGACAGAGCCACTACTCAACAAAGTACGAGAGCAGTGCTTCACTAAAATTATCTAATCTCAAATTTTCAACACTTTCAGGAAGCTTATTTCACTCACACGTGATTCTAGGAAAAGATGGCTTTGAACAAAGTGGTTCGACACAATGGTTCGACAAGTTTTAATTGGTCTTTTCCTCTCGTGGCCCTTGTTTCGTTAAATGAAGTGTAATCGCAGAGACGCAGTCGCAAATTACCCTGCATCATATTATAAAGAAGCTTCAGCCGTTCTGTTTTTCTCCAGGTTACTAAATCAATCAATCCCCATCTTGGGTACAAATCTGAAACGGATCACCTAAAATTATAACGGTTGTACACAAACCGCAATTTCTTTTTTGCACAGTTTCTACCATAACAATTGACAGCTTTGTACGAGGGTCCTATACAATACATGCATATTCTAGCATTGGTCTCATGATGGTTTAGTAAGCAGTCAGTTTAGTTTCAGGTGAACACAGGTTAATATTTCATTTTAAAAACCAGAGCTTCCGCATTGGTTTACGAGCTATAAACTCAATATGTGCACTCCATGACAAATCAGAGGTAATTAAAACTCCGAGGTATTGATATTGTTTAAGTCTCGAGTGGTACTCCGTTGATAGAATATGTAAAAAAAAACAAAGGGTTGTTCTTCTGCGACACAGCCATTTTAACACACTTTTTACAGTTCAGAACCATATTCCATTTTATGCACCATGCATGAACCAAAGATAGACAATAATTTAATTCTTAATTCTTGATCAGACGGGTTGTTTAATTTACCAAATAAAACACAATCGTCAGCAAAATTGGCTTTGTACATTGGGGTGGTGTATCTTTAAATTGTTAATAAAAATTAAAAACAAAAGTGGCCCAAGGGCCGAGCCCTGGGGAAGGCCCGAGAAAACGGGTGACTCGGGGGAAAAACAGGGTCAACACTAACACACTGCGTTTTGTGTTTCATACCTCTTGGATGCCATTTCTTATCTGTAGATGTCTTGCGTTAGTATTTTGTTGTCTCTTCTGCAAAACACCCACGTTTATTTAAGACCGGGTTCTTTTCTATACATGCAGGTCTTGGTGGCAAGCACCAGCCAATCAAGGCCAGAAGTTTGCTCTTTGCCGCTCATCGCAAGTGTTTTCAAGGTAAATGATTGATGCCTATATGAGTTGTGTGTTTTCTTCCTCACAGACACTCTATTTCCTGTCTTTATTATGGTCTTGTGTCAGGCTTTTGTGTCTCTCCGGCCAAAGCATCTGTATTAGACTAAGACTGGGTTGTTTTGGATATGTGCAGGTATTCTTCGCAGCAAATGGCTGCCAATCAGAAATACGAGTTTGTTCTTGGCCACCAAGAGCAAGTATTTTCAAGGCGAGCTATTGCCTGCGTATATGATTTTCAGCATTTGTCAAGGAGCTCAAAATCAATGCAAGGGGGTTGGCCATTGCAAAAATGTTGACTCGGAAGCGCATAGGGAGGAAGCTTTACAAAAGTATCCACCTGCCTCTACAAGTGAAACCGAAACTAAGAACGTTAGTTTCATTTGAAAAAAAAAAAAACATTGTCAGCCCGGATTAACTCGGGGGCGGCACGAAGCAAACAAGCCACGGTACGAGTATGCTTGGTTCAGGCTTTTGTAGGGGTCGTCCATGGCTCCGTGTTTTTTAAAAAAGTTATTTTTTTTTCTAAAAGTGTGGTGGTCGAATATTCGGGGATGGGCATTCAGTCGGGATGTTTGGGTAAAAACTTCATTCACATGCCGGGATTCATGTGCCTTGTCCCCCTAGCGAGGGGGGCAAGGCCTTCAAAATTTTAGGTTCACCAAAGGGGCGCGTCAGTATTGACGTATGATTTTACATCAGGCCTCTCATTTTAAAACTCACTATAAATGACATGCCTAAAATATGTTTGGGTGTACTTCCTCCCAGCAAGTACACGGTTCTGTCTCAAAAGGTATAATCTGATGTTGACCGCACCTCAGGTCTCCACCGACGATTCATCAGGACGAGGCCGAATTGGGACACAAGGGAGGCCACACATACGACAGCTTCTTGCGGACAAGAACCGAAAATAGATAGACGGTGGGCGTTTCATTTGCTGTGCCTTTTGGCATGCAAATTCTGTTTGTTATGATTGAAGATTCCTGCAGAGTTCAATTTCAACTATTGTAAAATACCGAGCATGCGCTCAGATCGCAGAAGCACCTACCTTCTATTTCGAAACAATTTGCGAATAAGCAAAGGGCATACCAGACACCCATCCACCTTTTCTGAGCCATGCTCAAAATATTAAAAGAGCACATCAAGCGCCAGGTTCTGTGGCGTCTTTGCCACAATGGCGCCGGTTGCAGAGCTGACAGACCCGTGACTGGCACAAGCCATGGCATGGCCTTTGGAAACCAGGGAATCGAGATTAAAGAAGTAGCGCAGAAATTGGAGGCGAGTGGTGAAGGTGAGCAGAGTTAACAGAAAACAAGGATGAAGGGACTTCGTCGCATGAGGCATCTATGCCCCGTGCATGTAATTTTGAGTGTGCTGTAGTTGGCTACTCAAAACAATTGTTTTTTGGAGGTAACTAATCGCAAATCTCTTGTAGTTTCCAGGGCCCACAAGCCAGCAGGCGCCAGTTCGTTCTTGTCCAAAGGTGAGGATTCTAGATTTTCTAGATTGCTCTGAAGCAGCAATACTGAAGCCAGACAAGTGGTACGGCATATTTAATTGACAGAACTCAGAACGACTGGGGACGCTTTCACTAAAGCTTGTTTTGCTGCAATACACGCGTGTATTGCAGCAATACAAGCTTCAGTGACAGCGTCCCCAGTCATTCTGAGCTCCGTCAATTAAATATGCCGTACCGCTTGTCTGTCTGGCTTCAGTGTTGCTGTCGGCGACAAAACATGTGCCCAGTTTTGTCACAAGAGGCGTATTATGTCATGCACATGTAATTTTGAATTTATTCGGTTTAGTGTGCTGTAGGTGGCTGGTCGAAGAAATTGGTACTTGGACGCAACTAATCGCAAATATTTCTGGCAGTTTCCACGGCCTAAGAGCCAGCAGGTCCAAGTTAGTTTGCTTTTCCTCAGAGGTGAGAATTCCAGATTCGCGAAGCAGGAATACTGAAGCCAGACGACCGGTACAGCATTTTTAATTGACGGAGCTCAGAACGACTGGGGGCTCCTGCATTGAGGCTTATTTTTCTGTAATACACGCGAGCATCATTGGTGTGTGCCCAGTTACGTCGCAAGAGGTTATCTATGTCCCGCGCATGTAATTTTTTTAATCTTTCCGAGTTAGTGTACTTTACGGGGCTACTCAGCGTAATTGTTACTTGAACGCAACTAATTTCTAATCTCTCTTCCAGTTTCCACGGCCTACAAGCAAGCAAGCGCCAGTTCGTTTTTCCTCAAAGGTGAGCCTTCCAGATACTCTAGTTAGGTGCGAAGCCGGAATTGTGAAGCCAGACGAGCGAATAGGTATATTTAATTGACCGAGCTCAGAATGACCCGTGGCAGTGGAATTGAAGCTTATTTTTCGGCAATCAAACACACATATTTTTGAATCTATCCGACATAGTGAAGGATTGCTACTTGTTGCGAACTAATCACAAATTTTTAATTTTGCAGTTTCTATATGGCTACAGCTAGCAGGTGCTGTTTTCATTAAAAGGTGAGGATTTCACATTCTGTTTTCAAACATCAAGTTTTTGAATGAGGGTTCTAAACAATTAACTTTCTTTTTCAGTAAATGCCAGATCCTCCAGTTCAGGGATATGTTAAATATAATTGGTATGGATAAGCCCAGTGTTTTGCTTCTTTATTCATAAATTGACAACAGCAACATTTTTTATTTTATCACTCAGAAAATCACACAAGAAAAATGTCGTGCTGAACGTGATATTCCAACTCGTATATAGTTTTATTGGTAGCCGATATAATATATTGGTATCCAATATCCATAATACGCTAAGTACACTGGAATTGTAAACCCTTATTGGATTCCCATAGATTTGTATTTGTATTTATTTGCCATTTTGTTTTGGGGTGGCAGGGACAAAAGGTGTATTAAAACACCTGACTCAGGTCCCGTACCCCATTCAGGTTTCAGAGCGGCGCAGCTCTTGTAACGTACACACAGCATATATACAAATAAAACACAAGAACACAACAAAAATAACAAGAAATATGTACATTTCTGGCGCAATGAAATGGCTGGCAGAATTTTTTCACAAGACTTTACAAATGCTTGAAAATATAATCCTTTATTCTTTTTTAAATGCATTTGCAGATCTTTATTTAGTTGCTATATCAAGAATTTGTGTATGCATTTTTAAAAGTTGTCTTAATTGCTGTTTCAATGTTTGTTCCCCATAATTAGTACGTATTTGGCCTCTATAATATTCCACACGTCTCAAGTTGTATTGGGTGTCTCTTAAGGGAACTTGAGTATCAAAGGACACCGTGTTGCTTTTAAGAGAATTAAAGGTTACTTTCGCGAATTTAAAAAATATTAGCTGTTGGATAGTGAATAAATTATACTTCTTAAAATAAATGTACGTGTGATCATTATAACACAAGCCTGCAATGGACCGATCTGCTTTTTTTTTGGGGTACTAAAAGTTTTTCAAGGTTGCTTTTTGATGTCGTCCCCCAAACCAATGAACACTAATGTAGGTGAGAGTGCACAAGTGCACTGTATAGTTGGCGCTTAAGCCATGTTGGCAGTAAAAGTCTTAGTTTATGTAATATGCCGATTGAACGTGAGAGAGTCAAACATAGTTTAGATACATGAATCGTCCAGTATAAATTTTTGTGAAACCATACACCCAAGAACTTTATGGATTCAACCTTCTCTAATTTGTTTAAATTAAATTTTATATCGATTTCATAATGAAGTGCCTTGCTTTTTGCCCTGAAAATAATATATTTAGTTTTAGAAATATTCAAGTCAATCTGGTTTGTCACTAGCCACGTGGATAGTTTGTTTAACCAATCATTTGATACACTTTCGAGATGTCTGAGGTCATTGTGGGAGAAGAAAACATTGAAGTCGTCTGCAAATAATACCATGTCCGCAGGGTGCGGGATTTGTACAATATCATTAATATAAACAAGAAACAATAATGGTCCTAGAATGGATCCTTGTGGGACACCATATGCGATTTGTTGAATATAAGACTTAATGCCGTTATAGATGGTAAATTGTGAACGAGAGCTTAAGTAACTGCATATTAATTCTAGCGCTTTGCCCCTTACACCATAGCTACTCAGCTTTGTTAACAGTATTTTGTGCTTAATTGAGTCGAAGGCTTTTCGAAAGTCAAGAAATATTCCGATAGTATAGTGCTTATTTTCTATATTGGTTATAATTTTATCTTTAATGTTTAGAAGTGCCATTTCCGGCGATTTATTCCTTTGAAATCCGAACTGCTGCTCTGAAATTATTTTGTGTTTTCTAAAAAACTAGTTAGTCGACTATTTATTATTTTTTCCAATATTTTAGAAAAAACGGGTAACACAGAAATTGGCCTGTAATTATTGAAAGCGTTTTGTGCACCACCTTAATGTATAACGCAAACTCGCGCTACTTTCATTCGGTTTGGGAAACGACCTACTAATAATGACATGTTGCATATATGTGCTAGCGGAGTGGATATTAGTTTAGAAATATGCTTAATTGGTTCCGATTCGGATCCCCATAGAGACATGGGGATACAATAAGGGTTTATATAATATTGGATTTCAATGTTTTCAGCGTATTATGGATATTGGAATCTCATAACAAACGCTTATTGTAATACAATACAATAAATGTAATGTTTTTAATACACTGTCCATATCGTATTGTAATACAATAAAAAGATATTGTTTACCAATATCCTCAATACGCTGTTCTTATTGGGGTTTTCCAATGGGGATCGATATCCAAGTTTCCGTTATTTGCTTTTATTTGGCAGGCTCTGGCAATAAAATGATATTGTGTTATTCCTCGGTGGCTTAAAAACCTAAAGAAAAAAGTTCCTCTATGTTTGAACGCAAACTTTTATTCAGGCAAAAAAAAAAAAAAAGAAATAAGCCTGTAGCAGCCGACGCGGAACCTCAAAGGTGATTCGTGCCGACAGCTTTGCGTCAAAATGGCGGTCGTCTCCTCTTTGCTGCCTTCTCTCTGCCTCCTTCGGCGTTCTCCTCCCTTTCCTCCTCTCCGGCGCATTCGTCGCCACACCCACTGGCTAAACTCTCCCACTATACGGCTCTGCATTGCAGTAGTAGTTTTTTTATAGTCTTTACAGTTGAATGGGAATATTTGGCAGAAATTTCTCAGGTTGAGTTGAAAGAGGGTTAAATGAATGCATTTGATCATTCGCCTTAATTCGGTACCCATCATTTTAAGGCCTACGTGGCCTTGTCCTGGGGGTTGACTATGACTAAAAAGGATCTATGTGCTGATCACGAAAGAATATGCTAGCCATTCTAATGTAGCTCTGCCAAGTACTTGATTGTGATTTGTTTTTATTTTCAGCTACTTGGGTGCGTCAAGATCTGGAGATCCTAGTGGCCACAAGCTTGGACTCAATCTTCTTCTGTGGTCCGGCCAGGACCATGGGGGATGTAATCCCAGCAACAAGAGCATCGCAGTATCTCCCTGCCTGCGACTTTCGATCAGCGTCACGACAGGGGAGTCCTTGTGCCACCAGGTGTTAGGTATGCCACTTGAAATAAGCATTCTTCTTACCTACTAATAGAACAGCAAAAGCACTACTAAGTCTAAGATGCTGAAAACATATTCAAATCTTGAGATGGATGGAGTTCCAATTAAAAAAAAGCAGTCTGCAGACATGATTAACATGTGAACTTAAAGCCCGCGGATGTAGGTTCGACGGTGTCACAGAAATAACTTCCCGCAGATCGCTTTGCGCGTGCTATACCCAAGCCAATTCTTAAAATAATCATTGTGTGACGTTGGTGTCATCAATCTTCTGTACCTACCACACCCAGCAGTCGGGAGATGTGAAATATAAAAAAAAAAACAGGAACCTGGAAATTGTCAGCTCTGCAAAGGTTTATATAGAGAACAGAGCATAGCACGTTCAACTTAAGAAAACAATGCAGTGCAGGCCTATATTCATGGTTCACATGTGTAATTGCTCTTCATAATGAAGTGAAAACTGCTTAAGTTGTGGCCCACTGCAGGCTTTCTATTAGTGTTAAAAAGTGCTATTTGTGTTTTGAGCAGCTCGAACCAAATATTTTCATGAAATAGGTTTATGGAAATTATTATGTGGATGTTTGCAGACAGTGATGGTGAGGCCAATCTTTAGTCCTAAGTGTTCGACTTATTCAGAGTTGGTTAAGTCGGTAAATATTGTAGGTCACAAATTAAATTTTTATGGTATGAAATGAGCACAATCATCCGTAATGACTAGCTCTACCTAAGGGAATTTTATACGTTTACTACGGCAAGATGGTTTCACAAAACAAAGTATTTAGTTTATTCAACTCCTGCACTAACCTTGTCTCTATAAACTTTTTATATTCTTTACGATGCTGAGATAAGATTATGTAACTAGTTTTTCTAGAACTACTGCAGATATTTCCAGTTCATCATTTTTCTCGCAAAGCATTCGAGAGAGCCAAACCCTGTAATGTACGGAGGGAACTCGCAGAATGACGCGACCGACAGTTTGAAACATTCGGCACTGTAACAGTAATAATGACATGTCCCTTATGCAATGCTCATTGTCGCAGATCAAACTGCTTTTTCCGTCTACACTCATTTTCGGTAGGTTCATTGAGCGAACTCCCTCCTGAGACTGCAGCGCTGGTTCTGCGAAGCAATTTGCATGAATATAGATGTAACAGGTTTCTTTGAGCGTGCCTCTAACACATATTCTTTATATAGAATCTGCTAACTGTGTTCATGACAATATCAATAATTGTAGCCACAGTCTACCTAATTTTTATTTTGACATTCGAGTTTTCGACAGTACTTTTGCCAACATCTGTGCTTGTTCAGCCGTACTCTAGCTCATACATCTTGTCTTTCGTTATTATATCAATATATAAAACTGTTGATGCCGAGTGAGAATTCAAGGTGCCGAATCTGTCGTGCGAGTTAAGTAAGGACCAATAAAAAGCTTTACAAAGGAATTTTTTTAAGGGGGCTGTATGGGCATTAGAATACCACATGCCATGTTTTAAAAAATGCAAATTCTTGTTAGGTATGCAAGGATAAGAGTACTGTACCGTTTCTGATGTGTCGCAAAAACAGATCTGCCATACAGTGTTCCTTATGGAAGTTCAAACTGTTGAATTCGAAGGCTAGAAGTTTTAGTCAAGAATGTTCCTCACTACAAATGAATATAGAGGTTTGAGCCACCGTCTCATACATGACTATGTGGCAAACATTCATTTTCATATGCATTATAGTTCACAAGGTCTAGTCTGCATTGATTTATTGCATCATGCTCAAACTGGGAGGGGTTTCCTGGGTATGAATAAAGAGATAAACATTTTTTGAAATCAAAACATTTGAGAACGGACAAAAGGAAGGATCTGAGAACGGCATCTTAGATTCTCTTTTCTTTGTCTTATCTCTAATTTTCACTTTATTTCACCTGAGGCATTTAGTTTTTTGAGCGCAGCTCTTAGGCACCTGTTTCTGCATTTCGCGGCGTCGCTGTCGGCGTAACCGCCCCACCTAAACTTGGCAGGAAATTGAATTAAAATTGAGGTCATGTGACGTTAATATTTCCGCTAAGTCTAGCTGAGAAACTGATCGTTTTATGGATGACGTGACCCGGTCATGCGACGTCATTTTCCCCGCTACTTTTAGCAGGAAAGCTGCATTGGTGTTGAGCTCACGTGACATCAATTTACGCCCTAAATTTAGTGGGGAAATGTTCCCGTTAAATTGAAGGGAAATTTTCCGGTAAATGGGAGGGAGCAGAGGAGGAGGAGGGGCGGGGAGGGGGAGGGGGAGAAGGGGCATACCCTCCCATCCTCCTTTTCAAGATCTGTGCTCTAATTTCACATTACAGAGAATTGTAAACGTCTTATTTT
The DNA here is from genome assembly GCF_016920785.2 of Ixodes scapularis. Lineage (NCBI taxonomy): Eukaryota > Metazoa > Arthropoda > Arachnida > Ixodida > Ixodidae > Ixodes > Ixodes scapularis. Next base: position 37,432,367 of record NW_024609881.1, on the reverse strand, counting down.
TCATATGTTTATTCAACTTTTATATTGCATATGCGTTCGCAGCACAAATCTGGGTTGCGCTGATCACCTACGCACAAGTTAGGAACTCCTAAGTGGCAAGAGTGGGAGTTCGGTCTCACAGCTCAAGGGACACCACTGTTGAGTATTGAATTTATGATTATCTTCTTTGAGCAAACTTAAACTTCGCTGCTTGCGATTCTTCTAAAAATAAACACCTGGAACCAAATTTACCAGGTCACTACATTTCGCCTCAGCTTTTAGTGCTCCTGGAGGGCCTCGGATAATAGCTTACTGGTGTGAAAACATCATGCTTGTTTGGAACCGCTCACTGGTGTAGAGACTCGCTGACATCCAGCATTCCAATGAAAGGCTGGATGTCCGCAAGTCCTTTTTGAACAATACAAGCGGGGAAGGAACCATACAATCCTATCGTATTGGGGGATATTCAACAGGGTGTTTTTTTTGTATGTTTTACAGATTTCTTTTTAAAAAGCCGTAAAAGCGACGCTTACGCGGTCTGTGCACGTGAGTTATATGGCCAGGGCGGCATAGTATAAAAAGCTCATTCGTAAGGATCAGTCGGCTTATTACAGAGAAGTGCCGGACGTCTTTCAAAAAACTAGATGGAGGTTCATTCTAGCGTAGTTTTATCCCGCGAATCTGAATATCCCGTTAATTTTCCACAAAGATATAACTAAACGTGAGAAAACACAAAAAAAAAAAAAACACACCCTACCAATAGTGACATCGTAAGAAGACCTTTCGGCTGCCAAGCGTGTGTCGCTTAAGGGCCGCGTGTCCAATCGTAAGTTTTCTAGGTATCCTCTCCCGCAATGGCACCAGTCGTGACATATTTTTCTGACCTTTTAAAAAATACCATGTGCGTGTATATCTTTGATAGGCCCTGAAGATGCGTGAGCAAAGATTTCGAAAGCTGCTTTTGTGACGTCGCTCTCCAGGGAAGTGCCTCCAGCAGTACTTTAAAAATGATTCTATACAGCCTCGATGAACCAAATTGAGAAATAATTTTGATATTTGATATCCTGGAGGTCAAAAGAAATATTTTAATGTGTTTCCTCGTATGAACAACCAGTTCAGCTTCCTTTTAAGTATAATATGTTCCTTAAAATTTTAGTTTCTGAAAATAGATCCACGGATTCATTTGGAAACTTGCCAAGTATCATCAAAACACAAAAAATCGGCTTTCTTTGTGAAGATATAAGACAGGATCAGCATTTTATGGCCTTATAAAAAAAAGTCTATTTGGACGCGTCTCCAGACTTCGGTTTCTTACCAGAGCGCATGTTTGCGCCTGCGATCGTGCTGCCCGGTGGCCGCAGTGCAAAGCCGCCCCCTCGCCTTCCTCGTAGGATGGAGGGAAGCAAGGTGCACGTGTGTTGCGCGTCTAAGCCCCTGGTGAACGGGACCTTGGGCGCAGAGAAGCGCTCCGATAAGAAACTGAAACCTAGAAATTCGTCCAAATAAAGTCCCAGGTAGCACACTTCCCTGGTTTACCTGGGGCCAGGATTGGCACTTTGTTGTGATAGCCTGGCCACGACTGCCCAGCCATTTACGTCTGTATGCCAGCCTGGCGTTTCACAGTCTTTCCTTGCCCCAGAAAGCCACGGAACTGCCAGGGAACGTGTTTCCTGGTTGACCAATCAATTTCCTCGGTCATTGATGGCCAGGGTAAACAGGGCACTGCCAGTATTTGATGTAGCCTGGCTGTCAATTGATTTTCCTCGGACAGAGATGGCCACGGTAGCAATGCCTCTGCGAAGCTTCGAGGTTCCATGGTGGTTCACAGGAATTCCCTGGTCTACTCAATACAAGTAACAGCCAGTGCTCGGGCATGTTTCCAGATCAAAGGTATAGGTGAGCCAACGAATGGCAGGGAATAGCCGCTATGCAATGTTCCGTGGCTCAAGCTCGTATTTTGTTGGACCCAGAATGCCCACTGAAAGCCACTGTCACTCTACAGTTTGTTTAACTTTTTTTCACTTTTTTTTTTAAATCGTATGAGCGCTCTCTTTCCACATTTTTGGTGCTTTGTGTCACGAGCCCTCGCAGTCGAAAGCGACGTTTCAGTGCAAGATGTTTGTTTTAGCTAGAGGCATAAAAAAGAGCACGTTTTCCCCATTGAAAAAAAAAAAAAAGCTATTTGAAAGCAGTTTGGATATAAACAGGCCAAACCCGAAATGAACTGGTTGTAGTGGAATTGTAACGGACACATTGAAAATCAAACTGTCGAAATTGGTCAACCTCGAACTTTATAACTTTCCCACTTTTTACCGCGGCCTTCATCTACCTTGGCTTGCACGGAGAAGCTGCTTCCAGCGTAAGTGCCCGAGGCGGGGAGCCTCCCACGTGATATTAGAAAAGCGCGGGAAAATCCGGCACCCGCAGGTGCAATGCGCAGGTCAGTCAGACGCCTGGAATGCGCCAGTGCCCCGGGACCGGAGATGATGCCGTGTCACCGGGCGCAACGCGCATGCCTTGAAAGACGAGAGCTGCTCACGGTGCCACGACAGGGAGCGCGCGGGCCAATCAGCGCGGCCCTCGCGTCCGCTCGAAGCCCCGGCGCAGTTCCAAAAAAAAAAAAAAAAAAGCCGGATTTGGCTTTAGTGCCGCGAACTTGGGTCTTTGTTCTTGCCAGTTCCCGCTGCTGTTCTGCTGGGGGAAGTTACAATTTGCCGTGTTTGTGTAAGATAGTTTGCCGGTGCATTGAGTGTTGCCTCTGCCGATGGTTCATGTGGCTGATGACGTCCTGCGCCTGAGTTCCACTCGCTCGTGGTCGAAATGGCTGCATCCCAGAACGCCGTGTTCGGAATTCGCTCCGTCCTCATTGCAGCGCGGGCAATGGCTGTCTCTTTTCTCCGCGCCAGCGAGCCAGGTAAGCAGGCTCGACTATTTGGATGCATTTTCATAATCAGGTGCATGTGAAACTGAACATTTTGCAACCCAATATGGAACAGCTATGGTAGTAATACAACCGCCAGTGTATACATTCAGCTTCAGAGACCCTTTACAACAGGGGTTAACCACTGTGGTAGAGGATCCGGCTGTTGTTACCTACCCCCTTCCTGCCTTCTAAGTCTGTCGCCCGCTAAGCAACTCGCAATTGCAAATTGCATAGCGGACGACAGACTGGGGAGGCAGGAAGGGGGTAACAACAGCAGGATCTTTTCATTCCTAGACGTCGATTTTCGTAAAGCGTGAACCGCATGTAAGCGATTTAGCGAGCGACGAGGGGCGGAGATTTCCCGCAATCGCTCCTCGCTTCACTCGGTTTTTGGATTTCTAGAAATCGTCACTCATCGCCTTGGTCGCTTGCTCCCGTCGCTTTAATGCGGTTTGCCGCGTCGCACGAGTGACCGAACGACAGCGAAGCGGATCGTTGTCGCTCGTCAAATCGCTTAGATGTAGTTTATACTTAATTGCCGCGAGACTGGCACCACATGTACGATTGGCCACACGCTTCCTTGTTCTCTCTCATACTGTTTATGATAGTGCATATATTTTATTCGTGGCATTAGTGACATACCGTTTTAGAACAGACGGGTACAAATGAACCTGCCACGGCTCCAATTACTGATGTTTATTCTTATTTCAGATGCCTTGTGGTACTACGTTAGCCACCACCGGAACCCCGACGCTCCAGAAGATGTGGAGAATCTCGCCAACCGCCTGGGACACATGAATAATATTATGACAATTTTTTTGCATTGCTGAGTAATTAAAAAGTTGATTAACAAATTGTATTTATTTATCCCACTGATCATTACGATTAGGTCCCTATACTACGTACTGCCTTAAAACTCGCCTGCACAAACCGCATTAATTTAGCTTTCCCGACCTTTCTAAACATATATGTAAAATCTTAAAACTAAATCGCCAGGTACAATGGTGAACAGGCGATACCAGCATGCTGGAACCATATGGCTCCACCACGCTGGTATTGCCTTTTTGCTGGTATACGACGTCCCATATTACGTTACGCATGTATGGTTTTGTCCGCCTACGTGGTTCCGCAATAATCCACTACGCTGGTATAGAATGTTCCATAATACGACACGCTTGTATGATTCCGCCCACCTGTATCGTTCCGCGTTAATCCACTATACTGGAGCCGCCTTTTTGCTTGTATAGGATGTCCCATATTACGGTTACGCTTGTATGAGCCTTTTCCAACATCTTTCCATCATCGAGATTTTCCAACAGGGTTGGGAGGGTCCTGGGGCGAGTCCTGGCGCTGGGGAGCCATTACGGCTTCCGAACGCCTCTCTTGTCGCAAGACCCTGGCAGCCACTTCACCGCCATTTCTTAAGCTGTCGATTCTTCAATTTTTAGCTTCGTACTGATGGCATCTACGAAAAGATCCAAAGGTCAAGATCAACGCTTTCAAACACACATTGCTGTTAGTAAAGCACACTCCCAAGCAGCGCGTTTTGAATGGGCCAAGGCTCTACATAAGTTCACTTCTTTCTGTAGCATCGCGATGTTCTGAAGAGCTTGGCTCACAATGGGCTAAAAGTTCTTCCGCAACCTCAACCAAGTCGTCGTGAAGTCAAGGATGACTGGCCACCATTAGCTCTTTCTGAACTATGTAACTGAATATATCATGCACAAGCAAATGAACAGACGCGATCAAGCCACGAAAGGCAGTGCTGGCTCACTTACTCTAGCAGTAGCGTAGCCGCGGCATCCCTCCGCTGAGAAATGCTTGCTGGAATGAATCGCTCTCGAGCTAGCATCTGGCACCCATGCGAATCAATCGTTAACTATGAATGGGTATCGTCTGGAAGGTTGGATATCTGTAACTCATTTAGAACGTCCCGAACTGAATTAACGTATTTAATACACGAAGTAAACGCGTAAAAAAGTACTCGCGTATGAGTTTGTAAACAAGCAGCAAAACAGACACAAAATATTATCTTCAAATCCCTTAGAAGTTTATTATACACAGCATGTTCCGTAGGGAAGTACAAACATGCAGGCGATCTGCGAAATGTAAAGAGGTACTGCTGAGCTTTTATACAGCTAAAAAAATTGTGAAGCAAGCAGAACCGAGGTAATTCAAGGCCATATTGTCTGTTCTCCCGGCAGCTGTAAAAATATTTTCACCAAAATTCTCCTCACAGACGCCTATCATTGGCGGTGGCATCAGTTCATCGACTGACGTTTCATTGACAGATCGTTTTAGTGACACGCTGTTTCATCGGCAGAATGTTTTAGAAAATATTATGATTAGCTCTTTTTTCTGATAACAAGTTACCCCAAATTGTCGCCGCAAATGGCATGTAGGATGGGACACGTGGGTTAACATTCTTGTCATGAACCGTCGCAGAACGTCGCTGTGAAGCTGCGTGGACGGGTCTGCCGGCCGGTGACACACCCGCGAAAAAAGGAAGTGGATATTTTGCCGCCGGCACATTAGCCCGGGGGAAAAAATGCCGGCAGTTGCCCTCTATTGGGTCTCGTATAAAACGAATTGTGAAAACAACTATTTGAGGCTGTAGGGTAACTCCCTGGTAAGGTGTCCGTCACTCATGCGGCAGAACTCTGGTTTAATCGTGAGTGTGGAATTACTTTTTTTTTCTAGGCATTTGGCGATACCTACGCCATTTATTTTTCACAATTAACACTGTAAAAAAAAATTAATGTTGTCAACGAAACTTTGCTGAATTAAATGGTATGGGACTCCCTCTCGGGGGGTGAATGGAGGACAGCGAAGCTCGGACCGCCGGCGGGTCGCTGGGAAGCGGCGTGTACAGGTGAACGATTGGGTTAATATTTTTCTAATGAGCAGCCGCAGACTCTGATACACGCGCCGTACTGTGATACACGCGCCGTCCAAAACTTGCGGAATTTGTTTTCACCGGGCTATGTCCTCCGTTCTCCCCCGGGAAGGGCGCAGTCCCATACCATTTACTTCAGCGAAGTTTCGTTAACAACATTCGTTTTTTTCAGTGTTAATCATAAAAAAAAAAAAAAAATCGTGAAAAGCTTATAAAACGTTCGAGAAAAAAAATAAGACCACACTGGTGGATTGACTTAGGGTCCCGCTGTGTATGAGACCGACACCTTACCAGTGAGCTACTCTATAGCTTCAAATAGCCGTTTTCACAATTCGTTTTATACGCGAGCCAATAGGGGACAACTGCCGGCTTTCTTTTCCCAGGCTGCCGGCAGATTATCCACTTCCGCGAGAAAACTTCCCCGCAGCGTGCGATTCGCGTAGCGAGTGTCGGTGATATGTTAGTGTCGACGAAACGTGTTCATGAAACGTGTGTTCATGCAAGGTTGTCCATGAAAAGTGTTTCCACGAACAGCCGGGAGAACGAGAAAGTCAGTATTCTACCTGGTGTTGCATGATTTCATGCATGCAGCTGGTGGGAGGGGACTCTGGGTAGAATTTCGGAAAAATTATTGTCCCGGCTGCCGGGAGAATAGACACTGCCTAATTCTATAGATAATCTGGAAGAGTACCCGTAGAACAGCGATCACTCGTTGCCAACAAGCAGGTTGCCGTGCATTTACCGAAATATTAGCGGACTTGAAATATGTATTGCGAGATATTTGTCGATATGGGCACTGGAGAACAACCACGTACACACACGAACGAGATAATAGGGCTCCGTGAAGATTCAACATGACGCGGTACAAGCTGTCATTTGCCGAACCAAGCCACATCCCGAGAATTTCTGACTTCTTCGAAGAAATCGCTTGTTGCCAATATGCGCGTAGGACTTTTTAAACACTGAGCAACACAGGCCGCAGCTAAGAGTTCAGTCAGGGCCAGGGAAACGAATGCTGCTAAGGTGAGCAGATGGGTTGCTGGAGAGGAGTGGAGGAAACATTCCCCTCCCTCCAGCATTTCGCCGGCATCCTGCTTCATCAATGTCCCCAGGCTAGAGGATTTGTCAGTGGATAATTTGTGAGTTCGTCCCAAAGTTTATAGTGCAGTGGATGCTATATGGGAGGTCTACCAAGCAGTGACCTTCAGGCAGGTGGCGTGCTCTGCCTTGTGACCCGCTTGGAGACTACAGTCACGTGACCGTAACCGGAGACACGCTTGGCCTAAAATACGCATGGCGTCTACTCTGCTCTCAATACCGAGTGAACAGGACAGCAGCACGACAGCTACTCGGCGACAACTTTTCTTGGCAGTGCAGTAAAGATACAGGCCCGCGCTGCCTCTCCCATTTTGAGCGCTAAATAAAGCTGTGCGCGGGCTCTCCTATTTTCCACTGCATTGCCAAGAAAAGTTATCGCCGAGATAGTTTTTTGAGTCCCAAAGGAACTGCCCTTCCCAAATGTTAAACAAGAACGGGAGGTATGAAAATGCCATGTTTTACGCCGTAAAACCCACACTCTAAACTAAAATGAAAAAATAACTACGTCGTCTTTCTGCGCACAATGTCCCAAATAAACTGAAATCACAAACAAATATTACTCAGAAATAAGCTGTGCCGTATATTTCGCAGCACGCCAATAACAGATATTTTGTTTCGCGAGGTTTGTGTAAATGTAGCAAAAACTCTACCATTTCTCAAACTCTTTAATCATAAATTTAACACAGATGCAAAGATCCCCAAAGCTGTAATTAAAAAAAAAAAAAAAAAAAAAAAAAAACGCGAATCTAACAAAAGAATGACAGCGCATGGAGGGGTTCTGGGCTCGAAAGTTCGAACGACTTATCATATCGCAAAATAGTAAAAAAAAAAAAAAAAAATATCAGGAATAGCGTTTGCATATTTGAGGAATTTGCTGCATAGTGAGGTAATAGGACATCTCTAAGGTGGCAAAATATTCACGATCAAGTAATTATATGTTTCTTTCGGGTGCTAAAAAGTGTTTTTAATATATATTTCGTCGTTCTCGACGTGGGCGTGGTCGGGCATAGCGCCTCTGCTTGCGCCCCTGTCGAGGTGAGCACTACTTTTTACACGTTGTAACGACAATATATCGCGCTATAGACTCGAGTGCTTGGCCCGCATGCAGCCTCGAGCGAGCTGTTTCGAATGTCGGTGCAAGACAAAGCAACGGCGTAGCAATCGCGACATGAGAACCGACTGCGCCTCGATCTGGCCGACCGCGCTCGCTCTGCTGCATTGTGAGCGTGGGAATCCCGAGCATCGTTAGCTCACTGGTGTTGCAAGAGGCTGCTTAGTCGTTGAGACCTTGCAAACGCCTGCGGACCGGGGCCGTTCCAGTGCTTTGCGCATCTCCCGCGCAGCATCGCAACCTTTTTGGCGCCTGATAGGCCAACAGAGCCCGTAGCATGTGCTGCTGTTCATTCTAAGTTGAAGCAGAGTAGCCGCGAAGTATGTGAACCGTTGCGACGATGCGTGATGTTGAAAAATAAGCATAGAAAAATTATCCCGCAGGTTTTTCCAGTTTCAGATGCGGTGATTTGAGACATGAATGCTGTAAATGTCAAAGAGGGATCAATTTGTTGACACTATTATTGCGTTCTTTCGGCTCGCTCTGTACAGTATTGTACTGATCTTTTGATTTTTGAGACTTGCGCTTTTCTAGAGAGCTTCGTGACAACGCCAGTCGTCCTTTGGCGCACTTTATCCTGCGAAGCCAATAAACTACACCCAAAACCACTCCGTTGTAGTTCCGTGGAATTCTGGGGCCAGTGAATACAATAAAGCGCCACAAAAGCCTTAAATGTTGGTTTCCACCCGCCTGTCTACTCTGGTCGGCTCGGACCAAAAAGAGACAAAAGGCGCCAAGAAAATCCCTTCTCTGGCAGTTCCGTGTAATTCCGGTGACCGGAATATACAGTGAGACGCCACGCTGGCAGTTCTCCGAATTCACTGGGCAGTCCCGGTCCAGATCTACTACGGCCAAGGCCCAATTTTGGCCCCATAGCTAGTCTAAGCAAGCCTGCTGCCTGGTGTGAACCATGTTGTAAACTCCTTCATCAAGCATCTATTCAAAATACAACTTTCCAATTGAGACCTTTGCCCAAAAATACGAATTTAATAAAGATTGCCAATTAGATTTAAGTCATGAATAACTTATTCAATTACAGCGTCTTCCTAGCAGCATTTTTATCAAGACGCCTTCTTAAAACAGTGATTTTCATTGCCTAGAGTACTTCATTCGTTTCTAAAGCTCGGTTCCAGAAAACGAGGCACCCTGATGTCTTGCGCCCACATATTTTCAATGTTGGTAACCCATTAGCTAAGACAGGCCAACGTTGGTCAGCCTAAGCCAATCGATTACCAATGATGGTGAGTCATTGGCTAAGACAGGCCAACGTTGGTCAGCCTAAGCCAATCGATTACCAATGATGGTGAGTCATTGGCTAAGACAGGCCACTGTTGGCCAGACTAAGCCAATCATCTTGGGTTGCCCAAGGCATGGTAGCGCTTTTTTGGACGAGGACAAAAGAAAGAAAGACAAGACAGACACGAGCGCTGACTTCAACTATTTAATCAACATGGAAATGAGGCGTATATACATGCTTCGATCCTATCAATCAACCAACCCCAGGCCTAGCCGCCACTTGCATGAACTGCACCTCCTTATCGAAAAGGTCGATAGATGCAACGCTGACACACCCCAGCCCTGCCCTTTTTATTTTGTCCGCTTCGATAATCTCCCTAACAGTTCTATTTTTAGGTTTAGCGAGTCGAGCGAGGTTTGCACCCGCAGTCATGGCAATGCATTGCCATGACTGCGGGTGCAAACCTTTGTTCGACTCATGCTCCGTACTCGCTAAACATAAAAATAGAACTGTTGGGGAGATTATCGAAGCGGACGAAATAAAAAAGGGCAGGGCTGGGGTGTGTCAGTGTTGCATCTATCGACCTTTTCGATAAGGAGGTGCAGTTCATGCAAGTGGCGGCTAGGCCTGGGGTTGGTTGATTGATAGGATCGAAGCGTGCATATATGCCTCATTTCCATGTTGATTAAATAGTTGCAGTCAGCGCTCGTGTCTGTCTTGTCCTTCTTTCTTTTGTCCTCGTCCAACAAAGCGCTACCATGCCTTTGGCAACCCAAGACCAATACCTACTAGCCCAACGCACAGCTTTGATAAGCCAATCAATTACCAACGTTGGTAGGCCGCTGGCTACGACAGGCAAACGGTGGCCAGCTTAAACCAGTCGACTGCCAACTTTGGTAACCCATTGGCTTTATTACAGTTTATATTTCTGCGGGCGTTGTCACTACCGTGGTCATTACTATAGTCATCGTATTTTGTGAAGTGGTTTTTGGGCAAGTAGACATATAATGCCCCAGCTTCTTCTGTTATATGTTGCGTGATAACATTTGTTTGCTGAATGAAATGCGCATCAACTTATGTCACCTTCTACCTCAAAGATTGGGTGTTCGAGACCTTAATTCAACGTGACTTTTTATTCGTGAAGTCCTGTAATTGCTTAATCAATTGCTTGATATTTGGTTTAAGGTTTTATTTTTTTTTGCAAAAAAATATTAGTGCTTTTTACTTATTTTTAATCTTGTCCGGTTTGGTCTGAAATATAGGCCGTGTTTTACGGCTCAGCAAAGCGGGTTGCTTTGAGATTTTCAAGATCACATACGGCTGACGAAGCACCCATGTCGCAGATATGGGAAAGCCCGTGGAGCTTTCGGGGTTGAACTCTGCGTCTCCCCCTACCACCCCCCCCCCCCCTCTTGGAAACATTTCCTGGCTGCGTCGCTAAATGGGCATAAAAGAAGAAGCACAATACTTTTTGCCTTATAAATATACACACAAATCGAAGGAAGCGTGCATTTTGTATTTCGTGTGGAATTTACTGAGCATAAATATCAGCTTTGGGATGACACGAGTTAGTTATAGTCGGTGACAGGTGGTAAAAGCTCATATTTCTTTTCACTTTTGCAGAGCGAAGGATCTGGAGGAGGCGATCTCCTCCCCAGCGTTTACTTTAAACCTGTCGCCGACTACGGCGTTTTTCTTCGTGGACGCTCAAAATTGCTACAGCTTTCAATGCATACAGCGTTCTAATTCAGGTGCTAACTTGCTGTGCGTGTGAAAAGAGAAGAATCGTTCCCCCCTGAGAGCCACATCTACAGACTGTTCTCAGGGTGCGCGATCAGCACATTAAAAAAACTAAGCAATAATTATAACTCTAGTAAGCCACTGGCTAAGACAGGCCAATGTTGCCCAGCCTAAGTCAATCGATTACCAATGTTGGTAACCCATTGGCTAAGACAGGCCAATGTAGGCCAGCCTAAGCCAATCGATTACCAATGATGGTGAGTCGTTGGCTAACACAGGCCAATGTTGGCCAACCTAGGCCAATTGATTAGCAAAGTTTGTAACCAATTGGCCACGACAGGCCATGTTGGCCAGCCTAAGTCAACCGGTTGCCAACGTTGGTAAGTATTTGGCTGAGATTGGCCTATGTTGACCAGCCTAAGCCAATTGATTGCCAACTTTGGTAAGCCATTGGCTGAAATAGGCCAATGTTGTCCAGCCTAAGCCAATCGATTGCCAACGTTGGAAAGTCGTTGGCAAATGCATGCCAATGTTGGCCAGTATATGCCAGTGTGCCACCAACGTTGGTAACACGATGGCCACATTGGCCCAACGTTGGAGCATTGACCTCCAAATAAACGCCAATGTTGGCCCGACGTCGTGTGCTGCCTGGGTTGAGGGGCTTCACCTGTACTTTAAGAATTAATTTCTGCAGCTTCCGAGCATCAAATTAAAAATATAAACACTATATTCGTGATCCTGGCCGCCAAATGAAGACGCTTTTGGTGATCTTCCTCAAATACAGTACAGCTTTAGTTTCCCTTTAAGTCTTGCAGTAGGCAAAATTTAAGTCGTCAGTTCATGTCGTGTTTTTTTGCCTTTAACCTCGCCTTGCATTCTTTATTATGAATGACTCCAGTGTTAGCATTCTCGGAACCCTCATACTAAAAAGCAGCGTTTTGAAGTAGCTGTGAAAAAAGATTTTGTCGGTCTTGTCTTGTTATGCTGTTAGTTTTCAGGCTGTAAATCTAATGAAGCTCATTAAGAGGCCTTGGTCTGTAGAATGTCAGTTGGGAACGTTTTGCTCTCTTTTGAGCCACTCATCTCTGCGCCCCGCCCCCTCTCGCCCCCCGCCCCCCCCCCCCCCCCCTCGCTGCCCATTTTAGATTAATAGGACGTTCCATGAAATAGCCATATGCCTCCAAAAGACCTGCACCTTAGCTTGGTGGCGAAACCCAGAATCTCCGCCTCTGTGGTGCTCTATTTCTGTCAGCTTTGAATTGCACTCCAGGTGCGGGACCTACAGCCAAAGCAAACGCTCGCAAACTGCAGACTCTGAAATACACCTTGTGTGTAGCTAGTATGCGAGATATTGGCTTCCCCTATCCCTCGACTAATGTGTTATTTGACAATTCTCTTTACAGGTGCATAAAAAGTCGCGCTCAAGGGTGCAGCGTGGACGCAATGGAGAGGTGGCTGGCGGGCAGGGGCAATAGAGTTAAAGTGACGGACACTCCACTGGTGGTCCCAACCGTCTTTGACGATCAGGGACACTCTGGCTGAGGAGGTAGCTGCTATGGATCCACGAGTCACAATAAAGAACGTCACGGTAAAAACATTTTGTATGTTTCCTTCTTGTACTACCCACACTATGCATCTGGGTGACAGACGAATGGGACATGTCGTTTCAGCAAGTATACAATAATTGCCATGAGTATACCGTATATGTACATGCCAAAAGTCAATTGTTAACACAGAATTGTTTCTTAAAATTGCACAAATACTAAACTGGCTTGTTTCGGTTCAAGTCCGAGAAACGTATTAAACGGCCAGCACCTATAAAATATATGAAAACCAATGAAGTAGTTCGCACTAAGAAATTTAGAATTTCCACATTTAAGTGATTTTGATCTACTGAGAAGCTAGCTCTTCAAACTTTTAATGCAGTCGGATGTTATACCTAGGCTTCAAAGCCTGACGCAGCTAGCATTCTAGTGGTTCTATGCTTGGTACACTGAATGACAAATACGCTGGCGCTGATCCGCAATTGCGCTGGCACTGATCTACTATTACGCTGGGAATAATCCGCAATCGGACTGGCCCTGACCCCGAAGTACGCTGGCGCACTGATTCTCTCCTACCGTACCACCGGTTCCATGCCGGGGATCTGGGTCGGGAGCTCACTGGGAACATCCCGTATTCCCGACATCCCGGTTCCGCAATAAGTTCCCGGTACCGGCCGGATTGCCACATTGGGCCCGGCCGATGTCGCCCCTTGGGGCGCATCCGGTAGTGGTCGGTATTAGTATCCCGGCCGGCCAATACCGCCCATCCCCAACCCGGCGTGGCGTGCTATTTGGGACATGCAGCTATTGAAAAAACGACGGCGCGTAAAAATGAAAGAAAATGACTGTTCTTAGAAGTTTGGTTAATTAAAAAGCAAGGTCCCTTTATTTTTTGTATTTTGGGGCATTTGGTCCGGAAGGATTGGCCGTGAATTTGGAAGTGTCGCCGATCGTCAAAAGTCGCGATTTTGATATCGCCACATGCTTTACCCACAACCAATGTCATTTTAGATGTATTTCTCGGAGTAGCTAGTATGTATCCATTGTTTTCATATTATTTGTATTTTATTTCCTCTTATTTAAAAATGCTGCACTTTACACCGGTAAGGATATTTCGCCAACTTTGGCTAGTTATAGTTGTTCGCGCGTTTTAAATCAGATCATAAGCAACAAACTAAATTAGAGCTTAAAAGACTACTTGATAAAATACATTGAATGTATTAATAATAGAAAATTGCGGTAACAAAGGCCTCCAATGAGCCTCACAATCACAAAAAATTCCCAAAAATTGTCATTACAATAGGTATTATATCGTTTTCTTTTTACCACATAAAAAACTGACATCCTTGTCAACAAAAACGTAAACATTGGGTGTAATATAAAGTCCCATGCGTCACGTGTTTTTCCTCAAAAAGACACACAAGCGCAACCGCGCGCGCGCGCGCGCACACACACACACACACACACACACACACACACACACACACACACACACACACACACACACACACACACACACACACACTCACACTCACACTCACTCTCACACTCACACTCACTTTCACACACACACGCACGCACGCACACACACACACACACACACACACACACACCCACACACACACACACCCCTATTGGAAAAACGTACAAGAAACAAACCTGCTGCTTGTACAGTTCTGGTATGACACCACCATAATTTCTTTGTGTTACGCATGCAGCTAGTTTGGTTTGGCGTTCTGCATAACTGGAGATACCGGCACCGCTATGGCTCCGGGTCTGTCTATACTGGCAGCCACTTTGCTTGCCGATATGATTCGGTGTGGCTGGTATGATTTTGCGTCCGATGACGTAGGCGACTGCCGTCTTTCCAACAAAACGCTTATACCACAGGACCACCGGTATAGCCAAATTATACATGCAGAAAGACGACCGCCATCTTCCAACTAAAACGTCCATCGTTCACCACCGCTATCGTTACATACACCATACATGTCGAAAAAGAACATAAGCCACGTTTACACGAAGGCGACTTAGTCGCATTGAATCCAGTTGCCGCATTCAATATGCGGTCATGTAAACGGCACAATGCGCAAAGCGCATCGCATTTTGGAACGGGGAGGACTATCGGAAGGTGCTCGCTGCGGGAGCGAGTGAACAGCTGAGAACATGGCGGCGGCCAACCTCGTCGGCGGCGCGGAGAGCGGTCCCACAATTTTTTCCCCGAGAACGCAAGCTTTTATTGCGATCATAAGTAAGCGGAATATAGCGGAGCTGCTCGGTGAGGGTGGCCCCGTCCAAACCTTTGCGAAGTACGACTTGCGCGTCCGAAGGGGTCACAAAGGCTTCGGTGCAAGCACGAATGACACCGAGAGCTCCGAGCACTGTAGAGCACTGCATGGTAGCGCAGAACGAGCAGCTCCTACCTCGGTGCAGTTCCTGGCTCCGTAAGAGCCTCTCGGACTCGGGGTCCGGTTGGTCCGGTCGCGATCGGCGAGGTCTAGCGCGCCGAAACGCGGAGGCTTCCTCAAAGCGTGCACACACACGTCGCCTCTCGTTCAGAGTGAACCGGCGGCCCGGCCTGGAGTCCTCGACGCCTTCCGTCTCCCAACTTCTTCCACAGCACCGAGGACAGCGGGCACGATCTTTACGTTCACTGAATGCGTCGAAAGGTCTCCACGTGCGATGCACCGGAAAACGTGGTGCGGCTGGTGCCGGAACGGAACTGCATAACTTCGAGCTTTGAGTCAACGCGCACGGCAACAAACCGATCGTGACACCAAGCTGCGGATACCGCATCGCCGGTCGACAGCGGCAAACGGCCCGTTGCTCGTATCGTGGGCCGTGACTCGTTCTCGGCCAACTTGGCGTCTTTTCGTGGCCCCTCGCGTCGTCGCAACCAGCCACAAACCTGACAAACCCACCAGCCCGAAACCGTAGCGACCGTAGCCTGCGTTGGAGAAAACCGAAACCGAAACTTAAAGCTTCCGCCCAGTGGCTTCCGCTGCCGCGGCTTTTCTAACTTTGCGGCTTCCACTTCCGGTCGTCGCGGAGATGGCGAAGGTAGAGCGGTGTGGGGGGTCGTTGGCTCGTTTACGATTACGGGACAGATGTTTTGCGGTCCGTTTCTACTGCGTCTCTGGCTCTCAACTGGACGGCGCCTCTCATAGTTCAACCAGGCGTGGTCAGCCTGCGTCAGGCCGGCTCGGCTCGTCCGATCGCCGGACCGCAGGCGACTTCCAAGTACGGCCGTTAGGCCTAGGATCCGAAGGCCTAGGATCCGTGAAGCGGTAAGTGAATCTCGTTCCGTTTTCGTTCTACTTTTAAATTACGTTAGGTGCGCTACAGTATAAGCATGCGTGCCAAGTGTTCGTGACAATTTTGAACTAGAATAATTGTGCTTCATTGCGGTCATTTGCTGAAAATGTAAATCGAGCAATGAACGAGGAGCCACGCTTGAAAACGGTGTATGTACGATGTTAACTTCTACCTGGGCGGCTAAAAAAAAAGAAAAAGTCAAGACTGGTTACGGTTGGATGTGAGGCTGGTCCCAATGCAATGGTAAGCACTTAGAGCGCCTTTCTGAACGGCATGTTAGCAATATAGCGATCAACGAGACGAGCGACGGCGAGAAGCTACGAGTGCCGCTGCCGAGCGCCGAAGATTTCTCACTCGCGCTGCTTGCGCCGCTCGGTTCTTGGGCTTCTAGAAAACGTCGCTCATCGCCTTGGTCGCTCGCACCAATCGCTTTCATAATGTGTGTCTCGTCGCGCGGCTGACTGCCGTGTTTATTCAAATACAAATCGACCTTTTCTTTTTTTTTTTTTTTCTCTCGGAAATTGTGACTAAAGAATTTCGACACCTACATTCGCGACCAAATTTTGCGACCCTACCGGAGGTATGAAGCTATCGAGTCACCGAGCCGGCGTTGCCGTAGAGCCGCGCCGCTTCTTGTTTCAAAAAGCTTTTGGTTGCCGAAATGGCTCGCCGCCCGCGGTGCGCGTCGGATTTCGACATCGCGCCTCTAGCATTTCCCTTGCTGGGCAACGGGTAAGGAGAGGAACGCGATGCGCCATGCACTTTACCCTCCATCCTCGCAAACGCGCACAAAAAAAAAAAAAAAAAAAAAGTTATTTTTGTTAGTTGCTTGAGGCGGCTCGGCTCGCGTGTTGCTCATGGCGACAGGGCGGCTTTGCTTGCGTCTTTGTAGTTTGTGTTCCGTCGCTTCGCACCTTTTTTCGTTTCTTGTCATTTTACAATGGTGTCAGTGAAGTATTGCTGCGAATTTGTGAGGATGTCTACCCAGCTGACGAAGCTTCGGACGATGATAACATGTCCAGAAGTTCTGACGGTGATGAAGTTTTTGGCATCGCCCCGTGATTTAGCTGAGAGTGATGTAAATAAAGGTTTTTTTCTTTCTTTTGCCCAAAATTTCCCCAGTTCTTAAAAATAAAAAAAGGTCAACCTATATTTGAATTTTTCTTTTTTTGTTCTTGGTGGATCCAATAAATAGAGTTCGACCTATTTTCGAGTAAATACGGTAACTTTAATTTTTATTTTGGGTTACGTCGGACGCAACTCGAATGCTTGACAGTTACGTTGGGCGTAACTAATTTTTATTTCGGGTTCCGTCGGACGTAACGTTAGACACTCCGTTACACTTAAGGAAAATAGGAGCTGCAGGTTCATCATATAAACCAACCATTTGTGCTTAATTAAAATGCATCACTGACCTAAAAAAAAAAATACTGCTATCCTAGAGTTTATGCTATAGGAATGTAGCGCTTCAGATAAATTTGTTAATTTTTACTTTTAGTCCCTGCCCCCTCCAGATACAACATCTGGCCTAAAGCAGTGTTCCGGATCTCCTTCCAAGACCTCAGGCGGGTCGTCATTCAATCCATGAGTCGGCGGCGTCTTATGGGCGTGTTGCTGGTGCTTACTGGATGGTGCTACCGAGGGAAAAGTGGTCATGCTATGGAAAGGCAAGTATGGCCGCCGTAAGTATACATATTGTCTTTACCTTTGCTCGAATTCACTTTTAAGAAATGCACAGTTCGCATGTGTGCATCTCTCAATGTTCCCACAGTCGGCTGTTTTTTTTTTGTTTTTTTTTTTGAGTGCTCCAAGTCTGTCAGCGCTAGTTGCTCTAGATCATGCAAATGGGATGCAACACTAAACCACATATGCTCTCGCAACAAACAGTGCTGTGCAGAAGCACAGTGGAATTTACTCTAGCTTTATAATGCAGCACAAAATAGTTGACTCCAAGTATAGCTACTTTTGTGACTCCGTTTAACCAAAAGCTCTGCCGAAAGAAACTTGCCCCCTTATAGGTAGTGCAGAAGAACCTCGCGTGCCTAACCTGGAGAAGGGCATTTTTTTTCATAAGTCAATTTTTTCTTAAACCAATGCCTTCAGTCTCCTTGAAATGTTAACATCATGTGACACACGGAAGAACAGTAAACTCTTTAATGTTGGCGAACCTTTAATTTTCGCGCCCTTTAATTTTGCAGAATTCAGTGGCTGCGATTATGTCCTCTGTGACCGATTCGAGAAGAAATAGGGGCCACGAAGATAAGGGGGTTTTACTGTACATCGGGGGAAAGAGGAAGTCACTTATGTTTGTATGCAGGAGTAAAGCCAACAACAACAATCATGGTGTCGACATTTTGTAAGCCTATCTGTGTCTATTAAATGATATCAACTTTGTTTTAGTTCGTTAAACATTGTTGCCTGTACATTGTGAGATGTCGTCTTCAACATGAGCAGTGGTTTTCTTCTCAAGCAGGCAGCATGGACGCGTGCCGCAGCACAACATAGTTCATTTGCAGGTGGTACCGCAGGTTGAAGGATGGTTGGCACAATATGGGGGAATCACAATTCAATGTTCTACCTCGGGCGTAGACAAGATTTGCTTATTCTAAATCATTTTGTCTAAAAATCTGGGATTTGCGATGAATGTACCCGCATGGCTGGAAGGGCCAGACAAGCCTTGTGAGCGCTTCATTTTCTAGCGTCTCAGTCCTGAACCCACTCACGCACCACATGTGTAGATGTTCCGATAGGTGGGAGGACTTATTTGGAAAATGGTGAATGGCAACTGTTATCTTTATCAGACTTCTGTATTATGGTCAAAGTTGGACTGCATATTTGCAATACTTTTTCTCACTTAAAAATATGTCATACTAAAATATGTAGAATAGCCGATGACAAAAAAAGAATGGCTGGGCGTCCTCCAGCACGTGCTTGTGCTTTTCACCCCACTTTGGACAGATGTGCTTGCTCCAGGCTCACGAGGCGCTGAAACGTCATCGAAGGTAGCAGACGGGCTGGTGGTGGAACAACGGAGACTTCTCCCTGCCTTTCTCATGCTGCCAGTGAGCGTGTACCTCTATACTCTAACTTAGCTTAACCTGCACAGAGCTGAGGAGAATAGGCTTGGCGAGTGCCCTTACTGCATATGCATTTGTACAGCTGAGGCGCTTTCTGAATCAAGAACATTGTGTATCTTACCTTCAAAAACACATCATTTTGGGGGTGCAAAAGGAATTGTAAGGCATATCTTTGTTTGTATTGTCCTATTACGCATCACAGGCACGTAGCCAGGGGGAGGCTTATGAGGCCCGGCCCCCCCTCCTCCCCCCCCGATATCTTCCATTTTGCATGGGTCCTTCTCTCCCCCCTCCCCCTCATACAGCGTTTTGTTATGAGGGGGCCCCCTCTGAAACAAAATCCTGGCTACGTGCCTGACGCATCGACTCCAACTTAATGCGGAGTCGACCCACCCTGTTGATAAATTTAATGCCTGCTAGGTAATTTGTTTTGCATTCAGTTAATATATCAGTATTCAGTTAGGTATCCCAAGTCATTAGCCGTTGAGATGCAGTCTCTCTGCAAGTCAGTCATGTTTAACATTCATAAAACTGCTTGTCAAATAATGGCACTGTCGAGGACATGCACTCGGCACGAGCAATCGCTGTGCACAAGCTGGTCGTGTGGATGCAGACAGCAAACATCCCGGTTGAAACGTCCTTCCTCGCAATGTAGCTCAAGACTAGGTCAGGGCCCCACTCACAAACGTCTATACTTTGCATCTCATTAAGCTGGACCACTTTTGACACTACAAGCCATTGCAGCAAAAACAGTGTGAGACATGATTATAAGCTCGACGTACCATGGCATCCAGCTAGAAGGTCACATGGCTTGCAGCTTCTGCCGTGGTTAACTTTAAACTGAGATACTTTGGAATAATGCTCCCGGTTTTTAGTGTTGCCCGGCACGGTTAACAATTTGGTGATATAGTGCTGCATTGAAAAATCTGCATTCGTGACTGTATCACCTTATGAATGCATACTAGCTATTAAACTCTCCATTCTGCAGAGAAATGAAATGCACTTTGCTTGCAATTGCAGCTACTTCTGGAACTTCATGGTATGAAGCACCTTATGGCTGCAAGCTCTGACAGATCTTGTTCTCTGGTCTGCGCAGGCCCATTGTAGGGAGTCACTCCGAGAGCCTCATCAGAGGTTCCTGCCCGTGGTCGTTCTAAATTTTTTTGTTGTAGGTATGCATTCTTTCTGTCTTTCCCTAATGTACTCAGGCGTTTTCTTTTCATTGTCGCTGATTTGCCTCAAAATTGGTTCAGCACAAAAATGGATGCTGTACAACTGTATCCCGCATATTTTGTTCAAGATAACTTTTCTTTGCGAAAGTTAGATTTTTTTTATGAAGGTTAGTCTTTTTTTGTTTTTATTCACAAATTTATTTGAGTTTCCATGGGCAACACTAAAACGGTTTGCCAAGGGCAAGGACAAGTTCACTGCTCTAACGTGTTCTCAACTGATTGCAAGAAATGTTGTTAATGTCGTGATACGTCTTTCCAGCACTTGCTTTGCAGCATGGAAACAAATTATACATGGGACATACTCTTCTTTAGACTGCTTGTTCATTCTGCAGGTCTGCCTTCTATAGATGTCGTGCTACTGGAGAGCAGGCGAATTCGATTGTTGGTATTGCCATTGCTTTTTTTTTAGCCGTTGTCTTAATAGTTCTTGTAAATTTAAAAATTTTCCTAAAAAGCAAGTCGGCGAGAATATCTATTTTGACTAGTTAGCTGAAAATAATGATCTAGTACCCTTTAGTCAGTAAAATAGATAGTGTGTGCCGCTGTTAGTGTCAAGTAGAGATGCACGCTTTTTAGGCATTTTGCGCAGAGTGGTACCCATTTTTATTGGTTAGCCTCTTGGTGCACCAACTAAACTCTTTCTATCCAGATACCTGCCCTTTGCTTTTATTTGGCAGGCTCTGGCAATAAAATAATATAGTGTTATTCCTCGGTGGCTTAAAAACCTAAAGAAAGAAGTTTCTCCATGTTTAAACGCAAACTTATATAAAGGCAAAAATGAATTAAGCCAGTAGCAGACGACACATAGCCTCAGCAGTGCTCCGCGCCAACAGCGTTGCGTCAAAATAGCGGTCGTCTCCTTTTTGCTGCCTTCTCTCTCTTTCCTTCGGCGCTCTCCTCCCTTTCCTCCTCTCCGGCACCTTTGTCACCACACCCACTGGCTAAACTCTCCCACTATACGGCTCTGCATTGCAGTAGTAGGTTTTTTTTATAGTCTTTAGAGTTAAATGTGAATATTTGACAGAAATCTCCCAGGTTGGGGTGAAAGAGGGTTAAATGAATGCATTTGATCATTCGCCTCAATTCGGTACCCATCATTTCAAGGCCTGTGTGGCCTTGTCCTGTGGTGTATTTATGACTGTGGCTGTGAAGGAGCAGTTCTTTAATAGGTACAAGTACAAAGTATAAAAACAAAAGGATCTATGTGCTGATCATGAAAGAATATGCTAGCCATTCTAATGTAGCTCTGCCAAGTACTTGATTGTGATTTGTTTTTATTTCCAGCTACTTGGTTGCCTCAAGATCTGGAGATCCTAGTGGCCACAAGCTTGGGCTCAATCTTCTTCTGTGGTCCGGCCAGGACCATGGGGGAGGTAATCCCAGCAACAAGAGCATCACAGTATCTCCCTGCCTGGGGCTTTCGATTAGCATCACGACAAGGGAGTCCTCATGCCACCAAGTGTTAGGTATGCTACTCGAAATAAGCATTCTTACCTATTCTTGAAGTGAAACAGCAAAAGCACTACTAAGCCTAAAATGCAAAAAACATTGAAATCTCGGTTTGGATGGAGTTCCAATTACAAAAAGGCGTCTGCAGACATGATTCACATGTGAACCTAAAGCCCACGGATGTAGGTTCGACGGAGTCACAGAAATAACTTCCCGCAGATGGCTTCGCTAGTGCCATACCCAAACAAATTCTTAAAATAATCATTGTGTTACGTTGGTGTCATTAATCTTATGTACCTACCCCACCCAGCAGTCGGGAGATGTGAAATATAAAAAAAATGGGAACTTGCACATTGTCAGCTCTGCAAAGATAATATATTGAACCGAGCATAGCACGTTCAACTTAAGAAAGCAATTCAGTGCAGGCCTAGTTTTAAGCTTGACATATTTGTTATTGCCCTTCATAATGAAGTAAAAACTGCTTAAGTTGTGGCCCACTACAGGCTTTCTATTAGTGTTAAAAAGTGTTATGGCAGTTTAAACAGCTCGCTCCAAATATTTTCTTGAAATGCATAGGTTTATGGAAATTATTATGTGGATGTTTGCAGACAGTCATGGTGAGACCAATCTTTAGTGCCAAGTGTTCCACTTACTCAGAGTTGGTTGAGTCTGTAAATAGTGTAGGTCGCAAATTAAATTTTTATGGTATGCAATGGGCACAACCATCCGTAATGACTAGCTCTACCTAGGGGAACTTTATACGTTTACTACGGCAAGATGGTTTCACAAAACTAAGTGTTTAGTTTATTCAACTCCTGCACTAACCTTATCTCTAGAAACTTTTTACATTCTTTACGATGCTGAGTTAGGATTCTGGAAGTAGTTTTTTTAGAACTACGCTAGACATTTCCAGTTCATAATTTTTCTCGCAAAGAATTCAAGAGAGCCAAACCCTGTAATATACGGATGGAACTCGCAGAATGATACGACTGGCAGTTTGAAACATTCGGCACTGTAACAGTAACAATGACATGTCACTTGCCTATGTAATGCTCATTGTCACAGATCAAACTGCTTTTTCCGTCTGCACTCATTTTCAGTGGACTCATTCAGCGAACTCGCACCCGAGACTGCAGCGCTGGGTTCTGCGAAGTAATTTGCATGAATATAGATGCAACAGGTTTCTTTGAGTGTGCGTCTAACACGTATTCTTCATATTGAATCTGCTACTGTATTCATGACCATGTCCTTAATTGTATCCACATTCCAGCTTATTTTTATTTTGACATTTGAGTTTTCTTCAGTACTTTTCTCAACATCTGTGCTTGTTGAGCCGTACTCAAGACCATTAATGTTGTCTTTTACTATTACATTAATATATAAAACTTGATGCCGAGTGAGAATTCAAGGTCCCGAATCTGTCGTGCGAGTTAAACAAGAACCAATAAAAAGCTCTACAAAAGAAATTTTGTTAAAGGAGGCTGTATAAGCATTAAAATAGCACATGCCATGCTAAACAAAAAAATACAAATTCTTGTTAGGTATGCAAGGATGACACTGCTGTTTCTGATGTGTCACAAAAAAAATCAGTCCCATACAGTGTTCCTTATGGAAGTACAAACTGTCGAATTCAAAGCCGAGAAGTTTTATTCAAGAATGTTCCTCAATACAAATGTATTTAGAGATCTGAGCCACTGACTCATACATGATTATATGGCAAACATTCATTTTCATGTGCATTATAGTTTACAAGGTCTAGTGTGCATTGATTTATTGCATTCATGCTGAAACTGGGAGGGGTTCTCTGGGTATGAATAAAGATATAAACATTTCTTGAAATCAAAACATTTGAGAACGGACAAAAGGAAGGATCTGAGAACGGTATCTTAGATTCTCTTCTCTTTTTCTTATCTCTAATTTTCATCTTATTTCACCTGTTGCATTTAGTTTTTTTAGCGCAGCTCTTAGCACCTGTTTCCGCGTTTCGCGGCGTCGCCCTCGGCGTAACCGCCCAACTAAACTTGGCAGGAAATTGAATTAATGTTGCGGTCATGTGACGTTAATATTTCCGCTAAGTCTAGCTGAGAAACTGAATTTTTATTGATGACATGACACGGTCATGCAACGTCATTTTCCCCGCTACTTTTAGTGGGAAAACTGCATTTGTGTTGAGGTCATGTGACATCAATTTCCGCGCTAAATTTTGTGGAAAACTTAACCCGCTAAATTTAGTGGGCAAATTTTCCCGCTAAATTCAGGGAAATTTTTCGCTAAATGGGAGGGAGCAGAAGAGTAGGAGGGTTAGGGGTTAGGGGGTGGGGGGTCATACCCTCCCATCCTCCTCTTCAAGATCTGTGCTCTAATTTCACATTACAGAGAATTGTAAACGTCTCATATTTCATCTCATGTTTATTCAACTTTTATATTGCAGGTGCGCTTGCAGCACAAATCTGGGTTGTGCTGATCCTCTACGCACAAGTTAGGAACTCCTGAGTGGCAAGAGTGGGAGTTTGGTCTGACAGCTCAAGGGACACCATTGTTCAGTATTGAATTTTTAATTATCTTCTTTTGAGCAAAGTTAAGCTTTGCTGCTTGCAATTCTTCTAAAAATAAATACCTGCAACCAAATTTACCACGTCACGACATTTTGCCTCTGCTCTTAGTGCTCCTGGTGAGCCTCGGATAAGAGCTTACCGGTGTGCAAACATCATGCTTGTTTGAAACCACTCACTAATGTAGACTCGCTGACATCCAGCATTCCAATGAAACGCTGGATGTCCACAGGTCTTTCTTGAACAATGCAAGCGGGAAAGGAACCATACAATCGTATCGTATCGGGGGACATTCTAGAGTGTTTTTTTGTATGTTTTACAGATTTTGTTTTTAAAAAAGCCGTAAAAGCTACATTTACGCGGTCTGTGCACGTGAGTTATAAGGCCAGGGCGGCATAGTATAAATGGCTAATTTGTAATGATCAGTCAGCTTATTACAGAGATGTGCCAGTCTTCTTTCAGAAAACTAGATGGAGGTTCATCCTAGCATATTTTTATCCCGCGAATCTGAATATCCCGTTCGTTTTCCACAAAGATATAACTAAACGTGAGAAAACACAAAAAAACATCCTACCAATAGTGACATCGTAAGAAGACCTTTCGGCCGCCAAGCGTGTCGCTTAAGGGCCGCGCGTCCAATCTCAAGCTTTCTAGGTATATTCTCCCGCATTGGCACCAGTCGTGACACATTTTTCTGCCCTTTTAAAAAATAGCACGTGCGTGCATAGCTTTGATAGGTGCTGAAGATGCATGAGCAAAGATTTCAAAAGCCACTTTTGTGACGTCGCTCTCCAGGGAAGTGCTTTCACAGCGCTTTAAAAATGACTCTATGCAGCCTCGATTCATAAAATTACCAAATAATTTGCATATTTGAGATTCTGGAGGTCATATGAAGAAGATTTGAAAGTGTTTTCTCAAATACAAAACCGCTTCAGCCTCTCTCTAAGTATAGCATGTTCCTGAAATTTTTAATCAGTGAAAATAGACCCATGGTTCCAATTAGAAACTTGCTAAGCATCATCAAAACATACTAAATCAACTTTCTTTGTGAAGATATAAAACAAGAGCAGCATTTTATGGCGTTCTAAAAAAATGGTCAATTTGTACGCGTTTCCAGACTTTGGTTTCTTACCAGAGCGCATCTTTGCACCTGTGGTCCTGCTGCCCGGTGGCCGCAGTGCGAAGCCGCCCCCTCGCCTCCCTCGTAGGATGGAGGGAAGCAAGGCGCACGTGCGTTTCGTGTCTAAGGGGGAACAGGACCTTGGGCGCAGAGATGAGCTCTGATAAGAAACTGAAACCTAGAAACTCGTCCAAATAAAGCGTTTTTACAGAACGCGTAAAAGGCTACCCCTGCATTATATCGTTCTAAAAAGAGTTGATTTTGTGGTTTTCAATGACTCAGCAAGTTTTTAATTGAAACCATATTTTCATTTTCACTAATTAAAAAGTTAATTAACAAATTGTATTTAATTATCTGACTGATTGTTACGATTAGGTCCCTATACTACGTACGCCTGGCCATAACACTCGCCTGCACAAACCGCATTAATTTAGTTTTCACGACCTTTCTAAACATATATGTAAAGCTTAAAACTAAATCGCCCTGTACAACAGTGAAAAGGCGAAACCAGCATGTTGGAGCCATATGGCTCCACCTTGCTGGTATCGCCTTTTCGCTGGTATAGGTTGTCCCATATTACGTTATGCATGTATGGTTCCACACAGTTCCGCCATATTCCACTACGCTGGTATAGGATGTCCCATAATACGACACGCTTGTATGGTTCCGCCTACCTGTATCGTTCCGCCGTAATCCACTACACTGGATCCGCCGATTCGCTTGTATAGGATGTCCCATATTACGGTTACGCTTGTATGAGCCTTTTCCGACGTCTTTCCATCATCGAAATTTTCCAACAGGGACACACACACTTTTGTCGTCTGACACGGATTAAGTTTTTGTAGTCAAAACAGCGCGTTTCTTAACTTATATGTTTTTGTGTATATTTTCTAAACTCATGTCCCGTGGAAATATTTGGTAAAATTTCGATTGATTCTGTAATTCTCGTGCTGGGAATAATGCTAAATCAATTAATCATCTAAATGTTCAAAAACCCATCAAAGGGCACGGAGTTCATTAGGTCACAGGATAATTATCTGAGTGAGAAAATTTAGCACGAACTCACAAATACCAGCACTGATATTTTCAACAGCTACAATATCCTGTTACATTCAATTTGGATGAGAGACCCTGTCCCGGAAGCTACACTGAACTACACAATATTTATAAACTCCCTGGATCGGCCACGTTTGACAAATAATAAAATTTAAACTAACAATACCATTAGCTCAATAATTACGCTGTGAGACACATTTCTAGTTAAGAGAGAATCTGAACTTAACACCTCTGGTAACAAGCATTGTCCAAAACATAAGTTAGTTCCAGTTTCGTTCCTGAAGTAAAACGTGCCTCCTGACATAACTATTACATCCTTTCTTTGTGTTGTTTTCAGGATAGAAAGATGACCTGCGCGCACAACACCCTAACTTCCTTTTTAAAGCCGGAATAATATGTGTCGCTGACCGAAGCCAACAGACTAGACAGGCTCAGCAACTGAAACACCAGCAGGCATATCTGCGATCAATATAAACACCATTTTGTGAAACGAGCTGCGCCACCTATAGAGAGTTGGAGTCGCGAATACTTACGACGTCGTTGCACTCGAGTACCACAGCGGCCGCCGATTGAGGCAATACTGATTTCATTTATGCCGAGAGGTTGCGGTTGCTTCCGAAATGTTCCATTAGAAAGCCTGTATTAGAGAGTTTCCAACTGGTCGAAAGGGGTCATGTTGTTTATGGGCCGCATTTGGAAAGCAGCTGCGAGGAGGTGACGGAAGCCTTGATGTTCTGCAAACCTCTCTGCATTTCCCCCTGCTTTCCTCCTCGCAACTCGAAAACAAAGCGGATTATGGGTTGGCCGCAGACCGCCGCAGTACGTGCCCACCTTCAAATTATTGCAAAAGCTACCTACCGCTTGAGATGAACCATCTGTACAACCTAAGCTCTCCATGTTGTGCTCATGCTTCAGGTCGAGCTGCGTTTCCGTGGAAGACAAGGAAAAAGTGAGAGGAGGACAAAGTCTCAAACTTGGCTAAATATGTTAAACAGTGCGGTGAAGGCCAACCATTCATAATCAATTTGCGACCGCGCCGGGATTGTAGAGGCACATAAACGAAAGCATTTCTAGCTCGTCTTGAACAGCTGAGTAATGGTGCCATCTATTGGGAAGGCGGGATGTACATCAGCCACATCAAGGGACAATGCTCCCCGTACGCGAGCTTCAGGTAACGCGGTCGCCAATGTAGGCGGGGGTCGTGATATTGAGGTTCCACCGCTTCCACCAAAATTTCACGGGTTTCGTTGAAGCCTACGCTGTAATTCCTTCTCTTCTGCTCTTTCTTCTATCAAAGCGTCCTTTCTTTACTTTCCCGGTTACAACATGAATGAAATGCAGAATATGGAGCAACATATAAGACCTGGTAACATCAAGCGAGCATATAACAAGTGAATGCAATGAATTCCTAATGTGTTTATTGGAAGTCGAATGAAACAACAGCATGAAAATCCGTATGTCGAAGCGTGCTTCACACGGCCACTTGAGGCCCCACACTTGTGGCCAAATAACACACTATGCGAGAAACCCAATATATTGCAACGATGAACTGAATCAATAGATTTGCATTGTTGAGCGCCTTTATAATATATATCGATCTGTATGTTCACTTTGAATGCGCCACGCAACTGTGCTTTCCTTAACAAAACACATTATTTGCATAAATGTTCCAGCTAACAAATCATTGAGCCGCAGTTGAGCTTCTGGTGAACGAATACTCTTTATCAGCAAGAACTGAAAGGTATTGGAGAAAAACAGCAACGCATAGCTGTAATGCAATTGCAAAAACAAATCAAGGTGCCGATTCTTGCATTTGTTACATTATGCCTACACTGCCCGTACTCTTGTCAATCTCGCAGCACGCCGAAGGAAATAGCGCCCAAAGATCATTTCCAAAAAGAACACGAAAACCGACACACCAATACACGGCAATACAAACTGCGCCACACCAACAACATTCAGCGACTCCGGCAACGGCTCTATTTCTTTTTTTTTGGCTGAGAAACCCTGCAGAATATTTTAGCCATGTGAAACCAATCTGTCTCGTCAACTCTTTGAACGAGAGACCGAAAGGCCATCCTCAGACGGTAGTGCTTTCGGACAGGTACCCCGGCATAAAATAGCGCCAGTGGATCTTTTGACTCAGTCAATCCGGGGTAGAAAGAGCGCATGTAGCAGGCCACCGGTCTGACTGTGATGCAAAGCCGGCCTTTCTTTGAAGCGCATTTGAAGCAGTCATGGAACGTGCCCACTTCCGCCTGCGGATCAAGAGATCTCTGCAATTTTGTCAGGTAAGAATCAGGGACGTATGAGCTCCACGCCGTGCCTTTAATAACGCATGGTCGAATTGCGCCAGCATCCAAAGCCGTATCAAGTTTACTCAGATCGTCCACAATTGGTTCTGGATTGCGAGCGACCAGCCACGAAGTCAATTGGCCTTTAAAGTACACCGAAATGGAGAAGCTGCCCAGGACCCATGCTAGGACGACCATGCGGTGACTCGTACAGAAGCGGACAGAGGCTTGCAAAGCACAAGACGTCGAATAGAACGTCGCAACAAGAAAAAGCATTGTGTCGTTGGCCACGATTATCCCAGATGTAGTAGCATCTAATAAATCTGTAACATCGAGAGTGATGAAGCAAAATGCGAGACATAGGAGCAAAAAAATCAGCGACCGCTTCGACCCTTCGAGGGCATACTTTGGAGTGACTGGAATTGTGCCTCATTCCTTCACATAGAATGTGATCGCTTCGATATTGTTGAGTATTGGTACATCATAATCTATAAGCAGTTCCCTAAAGACTTGCTCAACGATCATAAACATATAAATTTTCTTCGCCCAGTAATTGGGCTCACTATCCCCTTCTGATAATACTGTCGTTACTAGTGTTGCGTTGAGGAGAATCAGTGCCTGTAGTAGTAGTTTTAGTCTGGACTGACGGCAAGTGGTGAAGCCCTTAGATGCGCTGGACCACGCACTGCAGGCTATGCTTACCGGCTTCCCGGAAAACGAAAGGACACTACGGGGGAAACTTTCCCCTGGATGATAATTTAAAGGGGCCCACCAACAATTTTTTGTCCGGTTTGAAGTTCGCGCTGAAACGAAGCTTCATGAAAGCAGGAACACCGACGAAAAAAAATATTACAGAAATTCGCAATATTTTGTGTATTATTTTAAAACTAAATATTGGAGAAAACAACTTTAAATAAGCAAAACATTGCGCTTCATGACGTAAAAAGAAACAGTTTAGCGATTGGAGCAAAGCGGTTGGCCAATGGGAGCAAAGGGTCGGCCCGGGCGACTGGAAAAGCGTCGGCCCGGTCGGCTCGTCGGCCATTAGGCCTAGCTGCAACCATCGTAGCTTTGGGATCGGGTTGCCATCATCGATGAATTTACCCGGCTTATCGGATTTTCGAGTGCGGAGCTGGGTGTCGCGCCGTACGAGGACACTCCACGCAAGCGCCGCGACGCGTCTCTACCTCAGTCCGCTTCGACTGCCGCGGAAGACTCGTCTCCCGCAACTCCGCCACCGGAGCCACCTCGGCGAGTAGGAGCTACAAACTGGTGAGCGGTCCCTTTGGGCAAAAGCTGGGTCCCGTCGCCGCACTTCACTCGAACAGTGAAAAGTCTGTCACAGCATTAAAAGAAATTAAGGGCTCCCCTGGCTCCTCTTACTGCTTTTAGTTGATCGGGACCGGGGGCACACAAGTGAAAATAGGATGCGCGTTGACTGCACGGATCACTTGTTGTCTGCTCGCCATGGTACGTCGCGGACGCCGCTGGGAGACGCGCATGAGCGACAAGCCGTTGTTTTCGCCCTTTTTGAACTTTACTTCGCAACTTTATTAGCTCTATAAAAATGACTTGTTAGAGAAATAATGACGGCTAACGTGTGATATACTTTATTTCGCTTCAAAATTCCTAGGACGGCTCTCGCCAATCACGAAACCCATAGAGTTATTATAATGTACGCTAGAGGTTCAACTGGCGCTAGTGTCTATGCGACTTCCGTGACGCAAATTGAAGCAGACAGCAACCAGTCTACTTTTGCGGTGCTCGTGTGCATTTCTATGGGAAAACGCGCATGCATTTTTTCTCTTCGCCGGAAAATAACACGGAACACTTTGGTTATTTGGGTCGTACCGAATAGTATGTACCTTGATTAACACTGTGAAAGTGTAATTGCTTAAGTTAGCGCATTTTTATTCATCAGTGAACGATGTTTATCTTCGCTACATTTCAGTCCCAAACGTGTATTCCGCAGCAGGTGTGTAAAAACAAGCGACGATTCAAAGCAAAATTACAATCGAAACGAATATAGAGTGGGTTCAAGGCTCGCCAACATTCCGGTGACGATTGTATATTGGTAATATGCCAGTCCTGTCACTATATAAAAATGATCCCGTGGTGCATGAGCGGATAAAAACCTTCAAAACGTAGATAATAAAGTCCGTGGGCTATGAAAGATGTCTCTTCGTATTGTTTTCTCTGCCGGGCGGCTTTTATCGCGCACTTGTTCTCAAAGATGTCTAGCGCGCGGGTGATACTTTGAGCGTAGAACAAGCAGCTTCGCTCAGGGCAGAAAGAATAAAGCGGTACTTAGTTATTTAAAATCGGAATGGATTACGTGGCCTTCAATTTATTTTGATCGTACATGCACTGCGAGTTACTGATCCAGTGTTACTGCGTAGTTCTTGCCGCCGCTCTCGATTTTCCCGATGTCCCCCGTTCGTTTGGCATGTATATCCCCCATGCTGTAAATCGCCGACGCCGCGTTCGCGCTAAGTGTCTGACAGTGCACATAAATACACGTACGAAGCCGTTTTAGCACCGTTTTTAATGCGATGAATTCGAAAGAAAAACGCCGTAACTGACCAATTCTTTCGTCGGCCTGACTGAGAAATGTTCAAAACTACCTAGTACGTACGAATTATTTGGGATATTTGCTCTTATGATCGAGCGCAGAGAGAAAATGCACTCGCTTTTTCCCATAGAAATACATTACCGGAAGTCAATTTTCGACTGGTTGCTGTCTGCTTCAATTTGCGTCAGCACACTAGCGCCACTTGAACCTCTAGCGTACATTATAATAAGTCTATGACGAAACCCAGAGAATGTGACGTATAGGGAAAGGGAGCGCCGTTATGCGCGCGCATTCGGCACCTCGCGGCGCCACCGTCGAAGGAGGTGTTTCCGAGTTGTCAAATTAAAATATGATGCGCTAATATTTTAAAACTCTTTCGTTGTCCAGTGGGTTTCCGGGACGACTAGCGTGTAGAAACCGCAAAAAAAAGTTGACGCTCAAATACTGTTGGAGGGCCCCTTTAAAGAGTAATTGGTTTCGTGCAGTTGATATTTGCGTGACCGATTAGAACCCATATCAATGATTACCATTCCAGATTTCTGGAATTGCGCCGAAGCAACGCAACAACAAAGCCTCATCCGCTGACTACGAAACACGTAAGGGGAACGTAGGCATGTCTCGAAATGTCCGAACACAAGCCATTTCGTTCCATACCAAAACCTGTAGTGTTTGGGCACCGGGTCGATGCAGGCTTCTGGCGTTCCCCGATGACGGTATGTCATAAGGAGGGTCAGAACTCCGTACACAGCGTTGTCTTCAATGAGGGCCTTTAGTTTGCTCCAGTGCCCGCACCACCGTGTCCCTTTGACATCGAGGCTCTTCTGCCATTAAATATCTTGGGCACCCCAAGATCCGCCGCAGCAGACGAAAATGGCATCCTGGCCCCAGCGAGTCCAGTTTTGAAGGAATGAATTAAATTCTTGCGGTGATTCTTCGTAGCAGATCGCCACTGACTTATAGATGGCGTTACCTAAAACAAACAGACAGAGCCTGCTTCTCAAAGATTGGAGCATCATTTCGGCACTAGCGTGCTCTACTTCTGACTAAGCTTCATACAAAATAACCACGAACTACTATTCAGGTGTTTCAAATACCTTCCAGTGCGCGGCTCTTATACTGCGCTGTAATTGTCTTCTACCCAGACCAAGTTGAGTCAAATAATAGTCCTTGGACACGCAGAAAACAAGATGCTGTCCGGTGTTCAAAATGGTGAGCGCACGTTGAGTGGGCTGGGTACCTTCTGATGCAAAACGCTGAAGTGGAAACTTGAAAAACACGTAATCCGTTTGTTGATCTCAAATTATGTTATAGCGTGATATACTCCGTTGATTATGTTGTCACTGTCCGAAGTTGTTATTCAAAGAATATTGAAAGACGCTATCCTTAAGTGTACCCCAATCTTTTGGTAAATAATAATTTTATGCTCATTTCTAAGGTAAAATTGGAATTTATAAAGTGGATCTTCTTTAATGATTTTTTCACGCTGCTTTATGAAGACGGTTTCAGTCGATATCAGACCTCAGCACGCCGGTGCGGGAAGAAGCCAAGATTGCTCTGAAGACTGCCGGGTTGCATTTTATAATATATAAATTTTCAGATTGGAGCACCATATTGTCACTAGCGTCACCTACTTCTGCTGAGTTTGATAATAAATGACAATGAATTAACGTTCATGCGTTGAGAATGCCAGCCAGCGCGCGGTTCTTATACTGAGGTGTAATTGCCTTCCACGTGGACCTTATTGAGCGAACTCCCGTTCCTTGAACACGCAGGAAACAAGATGTTGTTCCGTGCAGAAAATAGCGCACGCACGTTGTGTGTACTGAGTACCTTCTGATGTTGCACGTTGATATGGAAATTAAAACCCGGAATCGGTTCATTGATGGCAAATTATGTTATAGTGTGACACACTTCAGTGTTTATGCTATGACTGTCTCAAGTTATTTTTGCAAGAATACTGAAAGAAACTATTCTTGAGTGTGTCCATATTGTTTGGTATAAAATATTTTTATGCTTATTTTGAAAGCAAAATTATAATAGATAATGTGTCTCTTTAATCATTTCTTTTTGCTGCTTTCTAAAGACAGTTTCAGTCGATATCAGATCTCAGCACGCAGGTGCGATAATATGCCATGGATACACTAAAGATGGCCGCGTTGTATTTTATGTTAATTAAATGTCATGCTACATACCGCTTAATTCAGTGCAACCCCATTACTTATGTGCTTTCTTTAAAGCATAACTGTCAGAATCTACACTGCCCGTCGACTGGAGAAATGCTCGTGCAATTCAAATATTCAGTACAAATAGTCCGTCCAGCGCGTGTAACCAGTGCCCGATCTCAAGTACATTGACAAGTTCTCAATGTATAGAAACATTGGTGTATCGAAGTGTCAGGCAGTTTATAGAAACAGAATTATTGTCGATCGTACAGCACAGCCTATTGCACGATGTATCAACTGTTATGCACCTGCTTACGAGGGTCTTGACCTTGCACTTGCTGTCGGTAACAGGGAACATATCGATGCAATATTCTTGGAATTTCACAAAACATTTCGTAAGGTTTTGACAACAAAACTCAATACGGCGTTTTGAGATACAATTGACGAACCATGTCCGGTAACCAATTTCAATTTTAATGAAAACCAAAATATTTTGCTGGCTCCATTCTCAGAAAAATAAAATGAATCCATGTTTTGGAAAAAAAGTTTTTCTTTGCAAAAACAAATTGTAATCACCCTCTCAGTCACGTGCGCGTTTAGTGCATCGCGCGATGTTGACATTTCGGGCGGCTTCGCCAAAAAAAAAACTGTTCTGAATTTTGGTCTAGAAATATTTACTGAAACATTAGGCATAGGAAGGATTGACAAATAGCATTAATCACCGAATATTAGGGTCGTTACTTTGAGAAAACAAAATCGCGAATACGGCAGATTGCGCAATAATGCTCAGGATTAAAGTTTTTTTTGTCTGTATCTATCACAACTAACGCCTGCAAATTATGCCGGTGTGTTGCCCTTTATAGAGATCATCTTTGCGTGAAATATTGTTGTATCGACTAGAGAGAGAAATTTACAAGAATTGCTCACACATGAGTATTCAACTAAATATGCATTCTTTTGAAAATTATTATATAAAATAAATTTTTAATATTTGTTGAAATCTAAGAAATTAACATTCAAATTATTTACTAACAGAATCTACGAAAAGATAAGACAATATTTGTGAGGCTTTTAATTTATGAAGTGATAAATATGGCCAAATTAACCCTAACGCGGCTGCCATAAATGGGGCGTGCACATACCCGTTCTTCGCAAATTTGTTTATTATTAAAGAGCGTAAAGATTCTACGGGGTGGTCAGGAAAAGTCAAATTGAGAGCACAGAGGTGGAGGGTAGTTTTGAAGGCAAAAATTTCTAATACATTTTCGTACAATCGACCCAACAATGCCCATAGGGTGGAACCCTGTGACGTGCTTTGAGGTGCCTGTTTCAAGAGCCGGCGTGTAGCGTCTCCGTCTACGCGACGTAAAGGATGCAAGCGGAGTTATTTTGCAAACAGATCAGCCTACAACCTTGGCGGTAACATGATGTAGGAGGTAGGGCGCGACAAATCCTGTGCCGCCTATGAGCGCCAATAGATCGGCCGCCGCGGAAGTCCGCGCAACGCAAAGAAAATAAAGATACGGAAAAAAAAAATTCGATTGACTGAGATTGCTTGTTTTGGAGCGATTTGAGATGAAATGAAAAGAAAATGTCCGTTCGATAGTTTCTTCTTCTTTTTATTAAAAGATCTATTTTCATTGTAAAACCGCAAAGACATATTCAAACTCTTTTTTTTCCAAAATAAAATCTCTTTTGTTGGACAAAAAATCACAAAGTTGCTGTCGGTACTCTCGCACGCTTTTTGAGGCTTGCTTGAAACCGTTCATTTGGATATTCAAAAGGAAAACTGTTGTAGGTCTATTATTTTTTGTGCGGAAACTGTATATAAAATTAAACGAGGTAAATATGTATTATATATTACAAAGCAATTTAGAGCTTCATTAATCCAGATCCTAAAAGGCTGGAAAATCACCTTTTTAGCATGATTTGGACACGTTTGTTCAATATTCGCATAAATATTCACTAAATATGAAAACGCCGACCTTTTGAAAACAAAGAAGGAATACACTGAGATGTAGACAGGTTACCGATCTCGTATAATTGGAAATTCAGTTTGAAATGAAGGCCATCTTAACATTCCTCTTCTCTTCACAGATCAAGGCTCATTATATGCCTTATCATGTCCCTCAAAAATGTTTTTTTTTTATATTGTTTTTGTAGTTATGAATTTACAGAGCGCAAAATGTGCAGAATCGCCGTAACGGGACAGAAAGAAAATTGGACGTAGTCGATTTGAAACAAGGGCAAGAAAGGAGTTGAAAGATAAAGGAAGTCTGTGAAGAGAAAGCACAGTGACAGGAGAACGTCAAATATTACAATTTATACATAAGATTACAGGTGAGTTTGAAACACAAATCAACTATATTTAAATACAGATTTCTCGGATCAGTGAATTTCGGAGCCTACTTTTTGTAGGGAGGCTCGGCTGCTGATGACCAAGTTTAAATAGTGATAAGAGAGAACACATGTTTAAAAATGTACAATTGAAACAAGTTTAATGAATCAAGATCCAGTGCTCACATTCGGCGCTTCTCGCGTGCATTCTTTCTGCCGGATGCTGATCTGAGTTGGTCACGGCGCTCTCCTGGCACTCCGATGAAAACATTTTTTTTCCCGTTTTGTCTGTAGCAATCACTGTACGTTTCCTCTCAGTGACATCGCAAGCTCGCGACCGCGATCTGCTTTTCGCTGACATAGGAGACTTTTCTTTCAAGTATACATATATTTTTTCTGCGTCTACTGACAATTGACAGACTGAAATGCACGGACAAAAGAAATTGAGTCCCACTCTTTTGCTTTCATGTTCCTGAACACTTTGACGTCAGCTTTCGGCAACTGGGTTAGTTTCAGGTTTTGCAGTTTAGTGTTCAGTGGGGAAACCATCTATGACGGCCACTTGATCACCTACGTGGTAGGCTGTCGTAGGTTGTAAAACTTTGCCTGGTGTTTAACATGACCCCCGATTCCATCGCAGGTACTCTTGCCATGTCCTGTTCCGTAAAAAAATCCACTTCGCTGACGTGTACTTGTTGCTCTGCAACTCGTGTAGTTGGGAGTGGTTCTTAAAGTGGCTTGCTGCAGCATGAGCATAGAAAAATGGGATTTCACGATTCACCAAACCGTTGTCATATAATTTAAGTTACAGACAATCTCATTCAATCGCAATTATTTTTTTTAATAATCTCTACTAACACACACATATATATATACTTTTTCGCGTTGTCCGGTTTTTAAAGGCGGCGCAGGTTCAGGTTCTACCGCGCGCTACCTCCTGTATCTTGTTGAATCCAAGGTTGTAGGCTGATCTGTTTGCATAGTCGCGTCGGTTGATTATTTGCGTGGCTTAGACGGAGACGCTACACGAAGGCTGTTGAAACAGGCACTGCGAAGCATGTTGCACTGTGGCGCCTCTCGATCAATCCGGCCCATTGACATTTTTGGGCCGATTGTACATAAATGTATTGGGATTTTTCCCTTCAAAACTACCGTCGACCTCTGTGCTGTCAGTTTGTATTTTTGACCACCTCGTAGCCTTTTTACGCTTTTTAATAATAGTAAAATTGGTAACAATTTTTATGTGCGCGCCCCATTTATGGCAAACACGTTAGCGTCAATTTGGTCATATTTCTCTCTTCATAACTTCGAAACCAAACAAATATTCAATTACGTTTTTGCAGATTCTGCGAGCACATGTTATAACGTTAATTCCGGAGAGTTTAAAAAAAATCTAAGGGTGGCGTTTTGTTTCTAAGTGATTTTTAAAATAATGCATAAT
The DNA here is from genome assembly GCF_016920785.2 of Ixodes scapularis. NCBI lineage: Eukaryota > Metazoa > Arthropoda > Arachnida > Ixodida > Ixodidae > Ixodes > Ixodes scapularis. The sequence continues at coordinate 37,395,232 of NW_024609881.1, read as the reverse complement.
TAGTTAAATTATCCTGTTAAGGTATTGTAAATTTCTCCCGTTTACCAGGACAACATCATTTCATGCACAGATGAACTTTATAGAGGGAAACACCGGCAAAGTTCGAAAACGTGAGACTCTAAAATGTAGTGCGTTATTGCGCAATATGCCGTATTCGCGGTTTCGTTTCTGAAAATGACGACCCTGATACTCGGTGATCAATACTTTTTGTCAATCCTTTCTGTGCCTAATTTGTCATTAAATATTTTGAGGCTCGTAGCCAGAACAGTTTTTTGTGGAGAAGCCGCCCGACGTGCCAACGTCGTGCGACACGTGAAACGTGCACGCGACTAAGAGGTTGCGCACGTTTTGTTTTCCAAAGACAATTTTTGTATAGCAATGATTGGTTTTATTTTTCTGGGCATAGAGCCAGTAGTGTTTTTTTTTTCATGAAAATTAAAAATGATCCCTGAACACGGTTGTTTGATCTTATTTGAAAACGCCCTACGGAAACTTTAAGCGCTTAAACTCTTTGACATCTCGACTGACTTCACTATCTTTTATATAAGAGCCAAATTCCTTGCGTGTAAATTGATATTTACTCCTTCCTCACTCTTCGAGTCTCGTCGGGATTGCCTCTAGGGCCGGTTTTTATTTCAATATAGTATTTTTCCGCTTGCACTCGCCTCCGACCGCCATGTAGGCATATCCAGTATGGGCGACAAAAATATATTAAAACGCTTCAACCTGCAAATATTAAAAAATAAAGGGGAGAACAAGCGAGAATGGGTGACGGTTACGCTTATCTCCTAAATGCATTCTATTGGCGTGGCGACGGCGAAGCAATGTTTTCGCCCATACTGGTAGTGACGATATTTCAAGATGGCGGCGCCCTTGTGAAAGAGGTAATATATATGAACAAAACGTTCGGGCGCAAACATGCTGGCGGAGGTTTAACAGCTCCGGAAAAAAAACGAGACTCGGGGGAAAAACGTTCAACATAACACGAAGTCTGTGTGTTGTGCTGTTCTTTTTTTCCCCCCGTCTCGGGGTTTTGTCTAAAATATTATATGTGTGGTTTATCTCATATCAGGCACAAATTGGGGGTTGAATTTTTAATTTTGACGAAAAAATATATGTTTTTGGGAAATCCCTTCTGCCAGAGGGAGTGCAAACCGCAAGTTTGGGCGATTTTTCGTTGTCGAGTTATGGACATTTTAAGCAGCCGAGGCACAAACTGACCTTTTTTTCGCATGTCGGAGATGTCATGTTTCGCCTCTTTCTACTTTTTGCCTTTTTTGGTAGTGAAATGTAGAAGTTTTGGGCCAGTTTCTGAGTAAGGGTTACTTATGGTCAATAACTTTATTTCGATAATTTATCTTTACGTTTGTTTTAAATATTGTCAAATTGTGTCCATTTCACAATATCTGTAGAAGTTTGACCAGCTCTTCCGCGTGACTTATTTGAGATATAGTAACATATTTAGAATTTTTGAAAACCTGAGAAATGTCCACTGAAAACAAATTTAATGTTGAGTGTAAAAGAAAAAAAAAGGCAGTGTATTTTCGTAAAAAAAGAACATATTAAAAATTTTCGATAATTGGAGCTTGCTTTTCTAAAAAAAGCACATTTTATTTCGCTGATCTTTTTCTATAGTTAGCCATTGGAGTGCTTTATCAGGTAATATAAAAAGGAAATGTAATATTTTGTTTGTATGGCAGCTATTAAAGCTTGAAATGAATTTTGTTTGACAGTTTTGTCAGTAAATCAACTTACTAGCAAAACACAAAAAATTCAAAACTGACGCCTCTTTTTTTAGTAGATACCTTTGAACACACTTACTCTCTGATAAATATTTTAACGCGATTATTTATATGAAATATAATTTATAAATTTTCCAGTATAACATTTTTGGACGATATTCGTCGAAGTTTACCAGGTCTTCCGCGTGACCTATATGAGGTATCTTAACATATTTAGTGTTTTCAGAAAGTCTATAGTATACTCCTTTATATGATAACAAATTTAATGCATTGTATAAAAGTCAAAGGGCAGTATTTTCTCGTAAAGCAAGGACTTTTTAAAAACAAATGTGCAAATTGGAAGTAGATATTCTGAAGAACCTACCTTTTATTCGGCTAATTGGTTTTCTCTAGCTTTCTATTGCAGTGCTTTATACAGTAAAAAAAAAGAGAAAATGTAATATTTTGTTCAAATGACGCTTCTCAAAGCTTACATCTTGGTTTTTGTTCACTTGTTGCCCAATAATACAAGCGACTCACAAAAATACAAGCGACTCATAACTAACGCCTCTGAAATTTTAGTAGCTACCTGTATATTCCTTTTGTAAAAGAGGATGCAAACCATGAAATATGCTAATAAAGCGTCTCAGTGATAATATATTTCATGCTTTTTTTTTCGTTTTTAATAACGTCTTTGCAACACTATTTTACAGAGTTCAGCAAGCTGCGCTGTGTGACCTAATCAATATATGTTTGTGATGTTTACATCACCGTATAAAGTTCCAATTAGCTCTTTTTGTTGAATATAATTTGAATCTTTTGCACTAAACATATGACGCGTAACATTTGCCTAAAACAAATATTTAGAAAAACTTGCAAGTTTGGGGTCGATTTCCTGAACAACCCACCTTTGATTTCTTTCGTGTTTTATTCAGTTAGTTAATACAGTATTCTGTCAGGAACTACCAACAGAAATTGTAATTTGGTGTTTGTATGGCCAATATTAGGACTCGAATCTCCTGCTATGAGAGTTTTGAAAGATACTTCGCACAGACGCTCAGCTGAGCGGAAGTTTGACCTATGTGAGGTTTTGTATTAAATGTTAGTGCTTGCCTCTATTACTGAGCGTAAAAGCCAGTGAAGCAACAATAATATTCCTAACAATATTTATTTACTTGGCACTGGGTGATTTGCAAGGCGTGTGAGCTTCGCCCTATGTATTGACGGAGACGATACTTAACATCTAGACTCCCGGACAAACTTAAGTCAAGAGGAAAAAGTCTAAGTAACCCGGCATGAATCACTCAAAATAGAAATGAAACCTAAACACATCACTAAAACATTCGAAGGCTTGCACGTTACGGAATGCTCGTTATTTCACGGAAGAGTTCGTATGTGCACAAAACAAACTGTAATCACCAAGCGCCAGATACAAAATCGTACATATGTATATGCAGTGCATATCTGTTTGACATTAGAAAATATGTCTATAACATATCAAGTTCGGTATTTCAAACTCAAAGACGAAAGCAAAAGGCCCCAGCGGGATTCTCTAACGATCCGCATTCCCCCGTATTGAGAGAAAGTAACCGCTGGGTGCCCGCACCTGTGGATACGAACTTCTAAGTAACATTTTTTAACTGCAGTTCTCCGAATTTTATTAATGCATATGGTTGGATTTTGAGGTAACTGCTAACAACAAATAGAAAACCTTACATAAGCTCAGCAGAGCGCCTGCGTCATGTGAGTGACGTCATCAGTGGCGATGACCTCAACGGGGGGTCACGTGACCTGGGTAACCATCGTGACCCTCGTGAGGGTAACCCTAGTACCCCTTGTGAGGGCGACTCTCGTGACCCTCGTGAGGGTAACCCTCGTGACCCTCATGAGGGTAGCTGTCATAACCCTCGTGACCCTCGTGAGGGTAACTCTCGTAACCCTCGTGACCCTCGTGAGGGTAACTCTCGTGACCCTCCTAAGGGTAACTCTCATAACCCTCGTGACCCTCGTGAGGGTAACTCTCATAACCCTCGTAACCCTCGTAAGGGTTACGAGGGTTAGTAACTCTCGTAACCCTCGTGAGGGTTACGAGGGTTAGTAACCCTCGTAGCCCTCGTGAGGGTAACCCTCGTAAGATTAACCCTCGTAACCCTCGTAACCCTCACGAGGGTTACGAGGGTTACTCGCGGTTACGCCGACGCCGACGGCGACGCCGACGCCGCTCAAGCCGGGAACGGCGCCTAAGAGCTGCGCTCTAATAATCCCTGGAGAAGGGGAACAAAGGGACAAAGGGCAGACATAAATCTCCAAACACAGCTAGGTGACTGGTGAGCGGCCGAAAAAATCCGCCTGGTCTGTCCTTTGTCCCTTTGTTCCCCTTCTCCAGGGATTATTTTCGTCATTCTTGTCCAGCTCGCTTGCCCCTTTGCATTTAATTGCATTATAATTATAACATTAAATTGCAAGCTTCACCCTTGTTGGTGTTAGACTGGTGGCAGCTGATAAAACCGGTTTGCTCTACTGACGTCTAATTCTTGGTTAGCTCAGTTGGTAGAGCGCTCCACGGGTAATGGAGATGTCCCGGGTTCGATACCCGGACCAGGCGGATTTTTTCGGTCGTTCACCAGTCACCTAGCTGTGTTTGGAGATTTATGTCCCTCCTTTGTCCCTTTGTTCCCCTTCTCCAGGGATTATTTTCGTCATTCTTGTCCAGCTCGCTTGCACCTTTGTATTTAATTGCATTATAATTATAACATTAAATTGCAAGCTTCACCCTTGTTGGTGTTAGACTGGCGGCAGCTGATAAAACCGGTTTGCTCTACTGACGTCTAACCCCTGGTTAGCTCAGTTGGTAGAGCGCTCCACGGGTAATGGAGATGTCCCGGGTTCGATACCCGGACCAGGCGGATTTTTTCGGTCGTTCACCAGTCACCTAGCTGTGTTTGGAGATTTATGTCCGTCCTTTGTCCCTTTGTTCCCCTTCTCCAGGGATTATTTTCGTCATTCTTGTCCAGCTCGCTTGCACCTTTGCATTTAATTGCATTATAATTATAACATTAATTTGCAAGCTTCACCCTTGTTGGTGTTAGACTGGTGGCAGCTGATAAAACCCGTTTGCTCTACTGACGTCTAACCCCTGGTTAGCTCAGTTGGTAGAGCGCTCCACGGGTAATGGAGATATCCCGGGTTCGATACCCGGATCAGGCGGATTTTTTCGGTCGTTCACCAGTCACTTAGCTGTGTTTGGAGATTTATGTCCGTCCTTTGTCCCTTTGTTCCCCTTCTCCAGGGATTATTTTCGTCATTCTTGTCCAGCTCGCTTGCCCCTTTGCATTTAATTGCATTATAATTATAACATTAAATTGCAAGCTTCACCCTTGTTGGTGTTAGACTGGTGGCAGCTGATAAAACCCGTTTGCTCTACTGACGTCTAACCCCTGGTTAGCTCAGTTGGTGGAGCGCTCTACGGGTAATGGAGATGTCCCGGGTTCGATACCCGGACCAGGCGGATTTTTTGGGTCGTTCATCAGCCACCTAGCTGTGTTTGGAGATTTATGTCCGTCCTTTGTCCCTTTGTTCCCCTTCTCCAGGGTTCATTTTCGTCATTCTTGTCCAGCTCGCTTGCACCTTTGCATTTAATTGCATTATAATTATAACATTAAATTGCAAGCTTCACCCTTGTTGGTGTTAGACTGGTGGCAGCTGATAAAACCCGTTTGCTCTACTGACGTCTAACCCCTGGTTAGCTCAGTTGGTAGAGCGCTCTACGGGTAATGGAGATGTCCCGGGTTCGATACCCGGACCAGGCGGATTTTTTCGGTCGTTCACCAGTCACCTAGCTGTGTTTGGAGATTTATGTCCGTCCTTTGTCCCTTTGTTCCCCTTCTCCAGGGATTATTTTCGTCATTCTTGTCCAGCTCGCTTGCACCTTTGCATTTAATTGCATTATAATTATAACATTAAATTGCAAGCTTCACCCTTGTTGGTGTTAGACTGGTGGCAGCTGATAAAACCCGTTTGCTCTACTAACGTCTAACCCCTGGTTAGCTCAGTTGGTAGAGCGCTCCACGGGTAATGGAGATGTCCCGGGTTCGACACCCGGACCAGGCGGATTTTTTCGGTCGTTCATCAGTCACCTAGCTGTGTTTGGAGATTTATGTCCGTCCTTTGTCCCTTTGTTCCCCTTCTCCAGGGATTATTTTCGTCATTCTTGTCCAGCTCGCTTGCACCTTTGCATTTAATTGCATTATAATTATAACCTTAAATTGCAAGCTTCACCCTTGTTGGTGTAAGACTGGTGGCAGCTGATAAAACCCGTTTGCTCTACTAACGTCTAACCCCTGGTTAGCTCAGTTGGTAGAGCGCTCTACGGGTAATGGAGATGTCCCGGGTTCGATACCCGGACCAGGCGGATTTTTTCGGTCGTTCATCAGTCACCTAGCTGTGTTTGGAGATTTATGTCCGTCCTTTGTCCCTTTGTTCCCCTTCTCCAGGGTTCATTTTCGTCATTCTTGTCCAGCTCGCTTGCACCTTTGCATTTAATTGCATTATAATTATAACATTAAATTTGCAAGCTTCACCCTTGTTGGTGTTAGACTGGTGGCAGCTGATAAAACCCGTTTGCTCTACTGACGTCTAACCCCTGGTTAGCTCAGTTGGTAGAGCGCTCTACGGGTAATGGAGATGTCCCGGGTTCGATACCCGGACCAGGCGGATTTTTTTGGTCGTTCATCAGTCACCTAGCTGTGTTTGGAGATTTATGTCCGTCCTTTGTCCCTTTGTTCCCCTTCTCCAGGGTTCATTTTCGTCATTCTTGTCCAGCTCGCTTGCACCTTTGCATTTAATTGCATTATAATTATAACATTAAATTGCAAGCTTCACCCTTGTTGGTGTTAGACTGGTGGCAGCTGATAAAACCCGTTTGCTCTACTAACGTCTAACCCCTGGTTAGCTCAGTTGGTAGAGCGCTCCACGGGTAATGGAGATGCCCCGGGTTCGATACCCGGACCAGGCGGATTTTTTCGGTCGTTCATCAGTCAACTAGCTGTGTTTGGAGATTTATGTCCGTCCTTTGTCCCTTTGTTCCCCTTCTCCAGGGATTATTTTCGTCATTCTTGTCCAGCTCGCTTGCACCTTTGCATTTAATTGCATTATAATTATAACCTTAAATTGCAAGCTTCACCCTTGTTGGTGTTAGACTGGTGGCAGCTGATAAAACCCGTTTGCTCTACTGACGTCTAACCCCTGGTTAGCTCAGTTGGTAGAGCGCTCTACGGGTAATGGAGATGTCCCGGGTTCGATACCCGGACCAGGCGGATTTTTTCGGTCGTTCACCAGTCACCTAGCTGTGTTTGGAGATTTATGTCCGTCCTTTGTCCCTTTGTTCCCCTTCTCCAGGGATTATTTTCGTCATTCTTGTCCAGCTCGCTTGCACCTTTGCATTTAATTGCATTATAATTATAACATTAAATTGCAAGCTTCACCCTTGTTGGTGTTAGACTGGTGGCAGCTGATAAAACCCGTTTGCTCTACTAACGTCTAACCCCTGGTTAGCTCAGTTGGTAGAGCGCTCCACGGGTAATGGAGATGTCCCGGGTTCGATACCCGGACCAGGCGGATTTTTTCGGTCGTTCATCAGTCACCTAGCTGTGTTTGGAGATTTATGTCCGTCCTTTGTCCCTTTGTTCCCCTTCTCCAGGGATTATTTTCGTCATTCTTGTCCAGCTCGCTTGCACCTTTGCATTTAATTGCATTATAATTATAACCTTAAATTGCAAGCTTCACCCTTGTTGGTGTAAGACTGGTGGCAGCTGATAAAACCCGTTTGCTCTACTAACGTCTAACCCCTGGTTAGCTCAGTTGGTAGAGCGCTCTACGGGTAATGGAGATGTCCCGGGTTCGATACCCGGACCAGGCGGATTTTTTCGGTCGTTCATCAGTCACCTAGCTGTGTTTGGAGATTTATGTCCGTCCTTTGTCCCTTTGTTCCCCTTCTCCAGGGTTCATTTTCGTCATTCTTGTCCAGCTCGCTTGCACCTTTGCATTTAATTGCATTATAATTATAACATTAAATTTGCAAGCTTCACCCTTGTTGGTGTTAGACTGGTGGCAGCTGATAAAACCCGTTTGCTCTACTGACGTCTAACCCCTGGTTAGCTCAGTTGGTAGAGCGCTCTACGGGTAATGGAGATGTCCCGGGTTCGATACCCGGACCAGGCGGATTTTTTTGGTCGTTCATCAGTCACCTAGCTGTGTTTGGAGATTTATGTCCGTCCTTTGTCCCTTTGTTCCCCTTCTCCAGGGTTCATTTTCGTCATTCTTGTCCAGCTCGCTTGCACCTTTGCATTTAATTGCATTATAATTATAACATTAAATTGCAAGCTTCACCCTTGTTGGTGTTAGACTGGTGGCAGCTGATAAAACCCGTTTGCTCTACTAACGTCTAACCCCTGGTTATCTCAGTTGGTAGAGCGCTCCACGGGTAATGGAGATGCCCCGGGTTCGATACCCGGACCAGGCGGATTTTTTCGGTCGTTCATCAGTCAACTAGCTGTGTTTGGAGATTTATGTCCGTCCTTTGTCCCTTTGTTCCCCTTCTCCAGTGATTATTTTCGTCATTCTTGTCCAGCTCGCTTGCACCTTTGCATTTAATTGCATTATAATTATAACCTTAAATTTGCAAGTTTCACGCCTGTTGGTGTTAGACTGGTGGCAGCTGATAAAACCCGTTTGCTCTACTGACGTCTAACCCCTGGTTAGCTCAGTTGGTAGAGCTCTCCACGGGTAATGGAGATGTCCCGGGTTCGATACCCGGACCAGGCGGATTTTTTTGGTCGTTCATCAGTCACCTAGCTGTGTTTGGAGATTTATGTCCGTCCTTTGTCCCTTTGTTCCCCTTCTCCAGGGTTCATTTTCGTCATTCTTGTCCAGCTCGCTTGCACCTTTGCATTTAATTGCATTATAATTATAACATTAAATTTGCAAGCTTCACCCTTGTTGGTGTTAGACTGGTGGCAGCTGATAAAACCCGTTTGCTCTACTGACGTCTAACCCCTGGTTAGCTCAGTTGGTAGAGCGCTCTACGGGTAATGGAGATGTCCCGGGTTCGATACCCGGACCAGGCGGATTTTTTTGGTCGTTCATCAGTCACCTAGCTGTGTTTGGAGATTTATGTCCGTCCTTTGTCCCTTTGTTCCCCTTCTCCAGGGTTCATTTTCGTCATTCTTGTCCAGCTCGCTTGCACCTTTGCATTTAATTGCATTATAATTATAACATTAAATTGCAAGCTTCACCCTTGTTGGTGTTAGACTGGTGGCAGCTGATAAAACCCGTTTGCTCTACTAACGTCTAACCCCTGGTTAGCTCAGTTGGTAGAGCGCTCCACGGGTAATGGCGATGCCCCGGGTTCGATACCCGGACCAGGCGGATTTTTTCGGTCGTTCATCAGTCACCTAGCTGTGTTTGGAGATTTATGTCCGTCCTTTGTCCCTTTGTTCCCCTTCTCCAGGGATTATTTTCGTCATTCTTGTCCAGCTCGCTTGCACCTTTGCATTTAATTGCATTATAATTAGAACCTTAAATTTGCAAGCTTCACGCTTGTTGGTGTTAGACTGGTGGCAGCTGATAAAACCCGTTTGCTCTACTGACGTCTAACCCCTGGTTAGCTCAGTTGGTAGAGCTCTCCACGGGTAATGGAGATGTCCCGGGTTCGATACCCGGACCAGGCGGATTTTTTTGGTCGCTCACCAGTCACCTATCTGTGTTTGGAGATTTATGTCCGTCCTTTGTCCCTTTGTTCCCCTTCTCCAGGGATTATTTTCGTCATTCTTGTCCAGCTCGCTTGCACCTTTGCATTTAATTGCATTATAATTATAACCTTAAATTTGCAAGCTTCACCCTTGTTGGTGTTAGACTGGCGGCAGCTGATAAAACCGGTTTGCTCTACAGACGTCTAACCCCTGGTTAGCTCAGCTGGTAGAGCGCTCCACGTGTAATGGAGAGGTCCCGGGTTCGATACCCGGACCAGGCGGATTTTTAGAGCGCAGCTCTTAGGGGCCCGTTTCCGGCTTGAGCGGCGTCGCCGTCGCCGTCGCCGTCGCCGTCGGCGTAACCGCGCGGTGCATCGTGGGAAATGTCCCATAATGCACCGCGCGAGCCCCCCACCGGGGTCACGTGACCTCGGGGGGGGGGGGGGGAATTTCGAAATGGCCAAAAAATAAACCCACCTCACCCTTTAAACATATAAAAAAATTGAAATGTGCTGTTTGTTGTTCATAAGAAATTATTTTTTTAGAGCGCAGCTCTTAGGGGCCCGTTTCCGGCTTGAGCGGCGTCGCCGTCGCCGTCGGCGTAACCGGGCGGTGCATCATGGGAAATGTCCCATAATTCACCGCTCACCAGACACCTAGCTGTGTTTGGAGATTTATGTCTGTCCTTTGTCCCTTTGTTCCCCTTCTCCAGGGATTATTTTCGTCATTGAAAGTATACTCAAAAGAAAGCGCTTAATTGGAGCTTTACGGCAATGTAAACATGATAAAAATATGTTCATTATGACACACGCACAGCCTGCTGAACTTCGTCAATTATCATCGCAGAGAGGCGGTTTGGCAATTAAAAAAAAAACATTAATGATCTTATGACCCAGACGTTTAATTACCATAAAAAAGCATATTTCGAGAGTGTTTCCAAAAAGTTATACTGATGTAGCATAAAAAGTAGGGGAAAGGGACGAACTGAAAAATGGCATACCCGATGAGCTGGAAAAATGTCAGTTTCCACCTTGGCTGTTTTAACGGTTCATAACTTGAGAGCGAAAAATCCGACGAACTCGCCGTATGCGTTTTCTTTTATTATAGGAATTACGCGACAAAATATTTTTTTTAACGAAAATGAAAAATTAGAGCCGACATTTTGTGCCTGAGTTGAGATGCAATCACCCATATATTTAATAACGATATTACAACCGTGGTTTATCCTGAAATTACTTTTAAACAATTTGTGTACAGGCTCGTGAAAGGAGTAGGTGACCAGAATAGATTGACTGATAAGCGAAAAACACATTACTCTGTCGCGGGAACTGGGAAGTGCACTGAACATTAAAATGGCATCTTTTCACAGGTCTGTATTAAGAAACCAGTTCTGAAATTTTCATGCTCTCTTGTGGTGGAGGTAACAATATCCGCAGTTACATGTCGCCGAAATCTTTGATTGAATGACCACATAGAAAACGTTTGCTCAAGCGCTTTTTGGGCCCTTGCGGCATCTGACTTAAGCTTCCGAGAGCCGCAAAGCGAGGGAAGCTCGCCGCTTACAGGCCTTTGTCATAAGTTGCCTGGAAGCTGCACCCTGCCTAATGGACCCCATATTGTCATAAACATATCTAAGTACGAAGATCTTTGGTGGAACACAGTTAGGTTAATTTGCAGGCGGTATAAAAAAGAACGGATAGTGTGGCTTAACTATTGAGATTGTTAGGTCTTGAACTGCTTCGAGGGAAGCGCTCAGTAAGAGGTAAATATTTCTGCCTGATTTGTCGCGGTTTAAAGAGTTACTGACAAGGGAAAATCAAATTTTTCTTATTATCTGAAGAAATTCGAACCGAAGCCCGGTCATTACCCACAAAATACGAAGCTCAAAAACTCGGCATTTTTGTAAAGTTAAAAATGAAACACGTTTATAATTCTCTATGATGCCAAAATAGAGCGCAGCTCTTCAGGAAAAGGAGGGGAGTGTGTAGAGGGGAGGTATGCCCCTCGTCCCCTCCTACCCTTCCTCTCCTCCTCTCCGGCTCCCCTCTGATTTAGCGTGAAGTTTTCGCTTAATTTTCATTTAAATTAAGCAAAAATTTTCCCGCTAAATTTAGCAGGGAAATACTTCCTCTAAATTTAGCGGGAAGTTTTTTTTTTAAATTTTCCCGCTAACTTACCAACATTTTCCCGTGAAAACACACGTCGCACGTGACGTCCCTATTGAAAAAGGCCAATATGAACTCGGCTTATTAGAAATATTGTATTCCAATGAAGTTGATGTAAACCAATAAAAACTTATTGTAATCCGATTAACCCAATACGCACGATGGGAATTCATATCGGAGCACAATGTCCCGATATAGTATGCGGTTATTGGTATACAACAGGATATTGGAGCACAATATCCCGATATAACTTGCAGTTATTGGTATACAACACGATATCGAAGCACAATATCCCGACAGAACTTACGGTTATTGGAATAGAATACGACACCGCGTGCATATTGGTGACCGACATGGACATACTGTACGGCTACACGATGTATAAATATCGGTCGTCGATCACGGGCCCAAAGGAGAATACTATACCGCGTGGATAAATCTCAGAACGAATTCCAACTTACCAACATGAATTACGTCGGCATATACCGCGGACTAAGAGGATACGTAACACAGTATTGATAGCCCCTGAAGCAACATGTGGATATCGGTACGCCCACATATACGACGTCGCGTGAATGATATCGTAGAACAGCAGGAGTTACCATACGGCAATACGAGAAAGAACGATATTGGAGGTGGATACACACAGAACACAAACGTTCCGCGTTGCAAACACATTCACATTGATCGAAAGCGCAAGTGTACGTACGGCACACAGTACACACAGCCTCGAGCGCTTGAAATGCTAGACAACCACCAAACCATTCAGAATAACTAGCTGGGACACCCGCGACCTACCTTTCAATGAGAAAGCCCAATAACGACGTGCTCATTGGAGTGATCGTTTTCAAACAAATGTTTATTGCATTTTTAATGCAACAAAAGTTAGGTTACCGATGTTGGAACCCAAATCGAACGCGATACGCGACAATGTCAGTTCGCACGATAAAATAATGAGGATTAATGGCCTTGACAGGTCACGTGCTTCTTACCCGCACATGTATCGGTATTGACCCTCCTTTCTGGGTAATCCTACGTAGTACACAAAATCCACAACCACACACGAGCACATTTCACCCACCACTCTTCGTCGCCTTTTTCGCAAGATTCACACACTGTAAAAACCGACGGGAAAAATACGTGCATTTGCGCCATCAAACGATACGTTACAGACTTGTTTTATGAGAAAAGTTTCCATCGTCAACCCGCGCGCGCGAAAGCTCGAGCGCTCGAGCTTCGGAGGCAGTTCGAACTCCGAAGGGAGGCGAGCCGAGCGAATTGCGAGTAACCCATCGAGCCAGACGAGCGGCTGAGCGAGCCGCCGAGTGGCCAAATCCGCCGATCCAGCCAAGCCTAGCCGAGCCGCCGAGATTGCGCGATTGCGCCGTTGCGCAGCGACCGCGACCGCGCCGACCCGGCGAGACGGCGGCGATGGCGGGACCGACGGATGACAGCTCGTCAAGTTCGTCGCGCACTTTGCTTGTGGGTTCCAATAGAAACCAACGCACTTTCAATCGCTTCGAAAGGTACGTATAGACGACTTTATTACTTGCAGCATTGAGTGCTTTGGTATACACAGATCAAAGTGAACACTGAAGGACAGAAGGGAGACATGATGTTTTGAAATCGCAGCTTATTTGAACGCATGTGCCCCTGCTGAAAGCGTCTGGCTGTGCTCTGTTGCAGACGTCATTTTGACTGCGTGTACTCTGATGTATCGTCAGTCAGTGTTCACACTCGGCTAGCTTCGCTATCTTGTTATCTCATGTGCGAAATGGACGTAGAAACCAGCACGTCGTCTCTTTTGGATATTCAACCTCCAGCCCCCTGGCTCCCAGCGTGCTTACCGGCGCAAACCGTTCGACGTGTTGGATTCGTGGGCTCGTTCGAAGAGGCGTTGTTTAACGCTCGCGAGTCACCGAAGTGTTACCGGAGCTTCTCTTTACGAAAGTCGCGATCGACGCTGGGCTCTGAGCTCGTACTTTTTTCTTCCCTGGTAGACTAAGAGTGCCGACCATTCATCTGTGGTGCCGACTGGCGCCGTACGAAGTTGAGAAAAGCTAGCGAGTCTGTCAGATTTTCGTGACGCCGCCCAACTGCTCTGCTACCGGCTGCGCTCAACGAATAATGTAAAAAAAAAAACGCGTTTTTTAATTTTCAAATTTTTTTTTTGCCATGTTTCATTTTTGTCGCCGCAAAGTAAATCGCAGCCGTACGTCGGTTGACTCCCGATTACTGTCTCTACATCGTAGATTGTCTCACCACAATGGTGCCTCGTTGGGGTGATCTTATTCTGATATCGTTACATCTTGATTTTTCATTTTGGCACACTTCTAGAGGACCTTCTACACATTGCACTCCTAGTCGATACGTCGCTGGAGTTAGAGACAAATCTGAAGTCGCTGTTTGCTCACTCCTTGGTGCACATATTTCATGTTCAACATCAGGTATCTGAAGGAGGCGCCATGAAACCGTGGAGTTTGTTTAGAGGTACCTCAACATACTGTATTCAGGTGTCGTTTTGTGTGTTATAGATTCCTACAAAACCAAATTGCACTTTGTTCGTAATATACCCTATAACTGTTCACTACAATTAAAGTTGCTATGAAACATTGGCCACGAGAGGTGACTCGGCCAACGCAGCCTGAAAATTCCTCGCATAATTTTCTTCATGGGGTCATTTTGGACATTGACAAATTTTCTTGTGAATAATGAGTGTTATGCACATGTGTTCTACTTTTCGTGCAGGTACTTCAGTTAGATAAACCCCAGCAAAGGCAGCAAGACAGTCTCATGGGGTCACACCAAGGATAACTGCATTCCTGCTCGAGTCCCGAGTCTTGTCACCAAACTTCACTGAACATAATGGTACATTCCGTTTCCTTAACTTTTTCTTCTGAAATGTGTTTTTTATTGTTGCTTTTTTCTATTGAAAAAAGGGTAGTACAACGTTTAAACACCCAATGTTTTTTTTTTTCTTTTTGTAAAATGTGTAGTACATCGTTTAAACACCCAAGCGTTCATAAATGGTCTCTGTACCAGACAATAGGGTGTCTTATACTCTGTTTCATACTTAGCGTGCAACGCTGTCAAAGGTACTAAAGTGGTGCGCATGAAAAAATACAAATAGTGTTACTCCGCGCGTTTTGTGGACGAGTGGTAGAAGGCGCTGCTCTGGCGATATTGACGTCTCGGTGGCCGTGGTTCGAACCCATTTTACGCGCAAAGTTTTCTGGTTTTTTTTTTTTCTTTTTTAGACATGCTTTTTGTGCAAGATTGTGTGCATTGACGAAGTGCATATTTCAGTTCCTCCTTCTTGATTTTTATTTATAAGTCGCCGAGAGGCCAGATTTCTACCATCTGGTCTGCCACTTTGCAAGTGTTATTTGCCTCCAGCACCGAGTTATATTTTTCTTTCGTGCAGCGTGGAATGAGGAATCGCCCTGATAGTGGCCTTGTCCCAAAATTTATAATAAGACGTTAATCGACTATAGTTGTGGCCTGTACACTTTATTTTGAAATGGCTGTCAAGGGTAGGAATCTCCCTTTCGGAGCACTAGCGATGCACCTTCAGGCGAATGGCGTTCTGTGTGAACTCGTCATGCTTGACGGTCCCCGTGCTCGAAACTTTCATGTTGCGAGGTCTTTGCTTCGGGGACGCCACCTTGCCAGATAGGCACTGAGCCTTGCACTTCGCGACAGTACAGGGCACACTCCAGTGTCGTTACTGGCCGTCTCCAGGACTTCATGACCGAATTCTATGGGGAATGTGTTCTAATACTCCCGTACACATTGGCGATCATCTGCTTGCACTCTTTCAAGATTTTCGCACAACGAATCTTTGAAAACATCCGAGCAGGAGAGGTACTTGAGCTTGCTGCGTAAACGCCATGTTCACAAAACCAGCCAGTGCCACACAACCCGAAAACCCACAGCGGCTGCCACACGGATGAACAGGGAAACAATTTAAGGTGGTTTACATTATCTTTTCCTTTTTTTTTTTAAACATTTGTGCTCCGTTGAATTCATAACGCCAGTATCAGTTACTAGCCCCGAGGAGGAACATTTTCCGACTTTTTAAATTTTTTTTGCAGGGGACGCACTATCTTATGGGGCGAACGTAGGCACGGTCAGCAATGCAAACGGGTGCGCTAGCTTTCACTGAGTTGCACTCTATGTATGAAACAGAGTATAGGATCGCTTCAGACGGGGCAACCTTTCCAGCAATTTTGGGGCTGCTGGCGGGTTGTTCCCTAGTTTTCCCTAGATCGACACGAATTGCTGAGATCGGGTCCGGCTCGAAGCGGACGAGCAACTCTGACTACTCGGAGATGTTTGAAGCGGCAGCAGCCAATCAGGAATGCAATATTTTCACGTGACACCCCTGTAGTCGTGATGATGAGAACTGAGGACTTAGTTCTGGTTTGAAATGGATCATTTTTGAAAATAAACAGTTTCAAAAAGATGAGTTAGTATTCTCAGCGCAATTTAAAGATATAAAAATATGTTTTTAGGATACAACTGTGCGTCTAAATACTGTAAGAAAAATAAAATTTCATGATGATGATGGCAAGTTGTAGCAATTCGGTTGCTGCATGTGAACGCGGGCGGCCCGTGTTGCTGGTGTTGCGACATGAAGTTGCTGGGCGAAATTGTTCCGTCTGAAGCGGGCTTTAGGGAACTGAATTCAAGGGCCGTGGAGCTCTGGGTGCAAGCCCACCTGGAAACATTTTTTTTTCTTTTTTGCCTTTTTTAGTATTTAAATATATATATATATATATATATATATATATATATATATATATATATATATATATACATACTTTTTTAAAGTTTGCATAATTTACACACTAATTCATTTTCAGAAGCGCTTTTATTCACACTCTGTGGCTTTCTAGTGCTTGCAATAGCTTCTCGGTAAGCTAATGCCAGCTCTGCAAAGGGAAAGGGATCTCCCACGCTTTGCAGGCTGTAAAGCTGTGGCTTGCACAGCTCTAGTGTGTCACACCTCGCTCACTGGCTCCATCGCGAAGCATAGGTGCTGCATGAGTCGCGCCACACCTTAAGCCCATATACGGTCGGGTGACAAATCTGGGACCATTTGTCACTGCACTCAGCTATGGTATGGTGGCATGGTCGGGGCATGAAGCAGGGGTACAGCTTGAAAATGCTGATCTTCATGACATTTTGAACACATTTTTCATTACTTTTGTGTCGAGTTGTCAGCATTCTAAAGGTGAGAAAGCAAGCAGCAGCGACAGCAAGAACAGAAAAATTTAAGACCGCTTTCACCAAGAATCATTTACGAGCACTAGAAAGGCATGAAGTGTAATTAAACCGCTTATAAAGGTGAATTAGCTTATAAGTTAAGTACTTGTGCCTCAAAATTACAAAAAAGCAATGTAAATATAGTTATAAGGATAAAGCTGAGTCATGGCGCCATCTATTGGGAAGTCGGGAAACTATACGAGCCGCCTTTAGGGGACACCGCTTCCCGCACGCGCGCTCTGGGTGACGCGGTCATAAAATTAGAGGGGGTCGTGGTATGGGGGGGGGGGGGGGGGAGATCCCACCGCTGCCACCAGAATTTTACTGGCGTCTTAGGAGCCTTCCAGCCTGATTCTTTTATTTTTTTTCCTCAGACGCAGCGTCGTTTTGTTTTTCTTTATCGTTTACAACATGAAAGAAATTCAAAATAGGGAGCAACACAAAATATGACGTAACATCCGGCGCGTGTTATAAAAAAGAAAAAATATATTCAACCAGAACTCAATGAGTTCCCAAATTATTAAATTAGAATTAAGAAAAAGACAACACCTTGGTAACTCGTATGTCAAAGAATGCTTCAGACGGCAACTTTTGGCTCCATTCTTCTGGCTCACTCACTCAATAAAAAAGAAACACAATTCCTTGCAACGTCAAAGCGTATAAATAGCTATGCATTTTTGAGTGTCTTCATATTATATATCGACCGGTGCGTGAACTTTCAATGCCCCACGCGTTAGTGCTCTATTCGCCAAAACACATATGCTGCATAAATGCTTCAGCATACAAAACATTCAACGAAATCACACAGCCACACTTGAGCTTCGAGTGAACGAACACCTCTTATGTGTAGTGACTGAAAAGTGTTGGACCAAAACAAATGGGCAAAGACACTCAAGACTATTTACGTGTGGGAATGGAAATCATTGCATCCGAGCTGTGTTCAAGACCCAGCTCTCAAGAAACGGCCCCTTGTTGACCTCGGACGCAATGACGGAAGGCAGTTGCCTCAAATCTCCGCCCAAAATGACATCGTAACCACCGAATGGCTCGTTGATGCGCATAGAAATGCTGCGCAGGACATGTGAAATGACGCGCGCACTAGGCACACCTTCAGTCGGCCAGAACCGAAGAGCCACTCGGCTTCGGGGAAGCGTGCTCGTCTCGCACCCGGGAAGCCCGGTCTTAAATCCTCCCAGATCAAAATGTACCGAGGTTTATTTTTTAAAACATCATAAGTTGGGTGTCGGACCTGGGAAATATCCCTGAGCATTGACCTGCCCTCTCGTCTACAAGTAGGTATCGGGAAAGCTGTTTTGAACTATTCATAGTTTTCCGTAGCGGTGGGAAATAAATACCTCCCGCAGTTACAAATGTAAAAGCAGGGATGGGCGAAATACAGGGGACTATGTATCAAAATACATATAGAAAATACTTCGTCAAAAATGTATCTAATTACAAATCTAATTACATTTCCAAAAAAGCATTTAAGTACACGATACAAATGCAACCAAAGTGTTTTTGGTCTCCTCCAAATACTTTTCCAAATACATTCCTCAAAAGTTCCGTCAGCGACTTCAGGACACCTGCAATGGGTTTATGGGTAACTCATTTTAATTTTGCATCGCACACTCGGGAGTTAGTGCGCGAAGCTCTAGTAACGTAATAAAAATATAATCACAAAAAATGTAATCAGCTTGGATGTAATAGGTGAAAAAAGTACAGAGCCTTAAGCAGCTTTTTTGTCGATTACATTTTGGTATAGACCAACAAAGAACCGAGACGACCAAGACGCGCAGCACTAGCTAGAGAATTTTTTATTGTTGTGTAGGGAAAGAAGTTCCCTACCTATTTTTTATTACAAAATTATATACACGTCCAGTCCGGTCGGGAGCTGCCGGTGTTCTGAGCTCGGCCTCCCAGCTCGTTCTCCCTTGTCCACCTCTTCTTCCTTCGTCCGAACAGCCGGTTGCTACAGGTACTCCCCCACCAACAAGGAGGTCGTTGGAAAACGCCGAGTTGTGGTGGTAGAGGTGCCCACGTGACATGGCGTTTTGGCTGGTCAGGATGCCTCTGTGGCTTGTTACCGGAAACAATTCGCGGTAGTAGTAGGGATAAGTGTTGGTGTATGTCCTTCGAAATTCCCGGTGTGCATGTCCTTGATTCAAGTGAGGTGGTTGGAGGTGTAGAAGCAACAGGAGTGTCAAGCTAGGCTGGCTTGAGGCGATCGATTGACACGGTGTCTTTTCGTCCCTTTAGATCAAGAATAAAATATTTGTCCCGACGATCAATTACTCTGAATGCGCCGTCGTACGGATGTTGTAGAGATTGGCGACTAGCATCGTGGCGGACGAATACGTGAGTGCAGTGGGCGAGCTCAGTCGAAACGTATGTCGATTTACGCTGTTGTGGACGAGGAGGGGTCGCGCGGAGGGCCCGCATAGCCGTCGTGAGTTGCGTGGCGTAGCTGGCGGGATTGCTATTGGTGCCGTGATCAGCCGGGATGATCAAGTCCCCTGCAAGGCGAAGGGGTGCGCCATATACGAGCTGGGCAGCGCTACCACCGATATCTTCTTTGAAAGCGGTCCGGAGTCCCAAAAGCACCAATGGGAGGTGGACGCTCCAATGAACACGGTCATCGTGTGCGATTAGAGAAGCCTTGAGGGTGCGATGGAAGCGCTCTACGATGCCGTTAGCCATGGGATGGTATGACGTGGTCCGAATACGTGAGCACCCTAGTAGTCTCATGAGCTCTCGGAATAAAGCGGACTCGAACTGTCTCCCTCGGTCGGTGGTAACCGATGAAGGCACACCAAATCGAGCATCCCAACCTTCGACGAATGTCCGTGCCGTGGTTTCGGCGGTGATGTTAGGAATGGGAAATGCTTCAGGCCAGCGCGTGAAGCGATCAATGCATGTCAGTATATATGTGTTTCCACCAGATGTTGGGAGAGGACCCACAATATCTAGGTGTATGGCATCGAAGCGCGCTGTCGGTGTTGGAAAAGCATCGTATGGTGCTGACGTATGACGTTGAGTTTTAGACCGCTGGCAGGCCAGACAAGAGCGAGTCCAGTTTCGTACGTCCTTGTTGACACCCGGCCATACAAAGCGTTCAGCGATTAACCGCTGAGTTGCTCGAACTCCAGGGTGTGCCATGGAGTGTAGGGGGTCAAAAACTTGACGACGGAAATGCAGCGGTACTAAAGGTCGGGGTGCGCCTGTGGTGTGGTCGCAGATGAGTGGTGTACCACACATTGGCAAGACTACCTCGCGCAAATTGAGGCTGCAGTGCGATGAACGAACTTGTTGAAGCTCGGTGTCATCTCGCTGAGCTGAGGCCATGGCTTCAAAATAAATTCTCATGGGTACCATGCTGCAGCAGGGAGTGACGATAACCCGCGAGAGCGCATCAGCTGCCAGGTTGTCTTTGCCTTTGACATGGCGGATGTCTGTCGTGAATTCTGATATGTATGACATTTGACGGATCTCACGGGGAGTAAATTTGTCGCTCCCTGATTTTAGTGCGTATGTTAAGGGTTTGTGGTCGGTGAAAACGACGAAATGACGACCCTCTAGGAAATGCCGGAAGTGTTTGATGGCTTGATGAATCGCAAGGAGCTCCCTACCAAATGTACTATAGCGTGACTCTGTTGCGCTGAGTTTTCGGGAGTAGAACGCGATGGGCTGCCAGTTCTTGTCGGAGAGCTGCTGCAGGACAGCGCCAATAGCAATATTGGAGGCGTCGACCATGACACTCACGGGAAGCTCTTGGCAGGGGTGAACGAGTAGGGTAGCGTTAGCGAGATCTCCTTTTATGCGGCTGAAAGCTTGGAAAGCCGAGTCGCTCCAATTTAACGGTGTTGAGTCTTTGTATTCGCCTTTGAGCATATTAGTGAGCGGCAGAAGTGTTGAAGCGCAGTTGGGAACAAAACGCCGATAGAAATTTATGAGACCCAGGAACTCTCTGAGTTTATGAATGGTTGTTGGTTGTGAAAAAACCTTAATGGCTGCGACTTTTTCGGGAATTGGACGGACCCCTGTGTGATCCACTTGATGGCCTAAGAAATTCAACGTCGTGACTCCAAACTCGCATTTTTGCTTGTTGATTATGAGGCCGTGCTCATCAAGGCGCTGAAAAAGCAGTCGAAGATGCTGAATATGTTCTTCATCGTCATGGCTGTAGATTAACAGGTCGTCAACGTAGGCATAGACGAAGGGAAGTCCTCGGATGACATGGTCGACGAAGCGCTGAAATGTTTGAGCTGCATTTCGTAACCCAAAATGCACGCGAAGATATTCAAATAAACCGAAAGGTGTAATGATGGCCGTCTTCGGGACGTCACTCGGCTCAACTGGGATATGGTGGTACGCCTTTACTAGGTCTATTTTACAGAAAACCTTTGAGCCATACAGGGAAGTCGTGAAATCCGCGATGTATGGCAGCGGATACCTGTCGGGGACTGTGGCGTTGTTCAGAGCACGATAGTCCCCGCACGGTCTCCAGTCACCAGGGTTTTTCTTGGGAACCATGTGCAGTGGAGACGCCCATGGACTTGATGATGGTTGAATGATGCCAAGCTCTAGCATGTGATCAAATTCATCTCGCGCGATCTTTAAACGGTCTGGTGGAAGCCGACGTGGTCGAGCATGAGTAGGTGGCCCAGTAGTCACGATGTGATGGGCAACATTGTGCTTCACTGGACGCTGAAAGTTGGTAGGGCGATTGATAGACCCGAACTCTCGTAGCAAACTTTCGTACGGCGAAGTTGGACTGGAGCAGTTAGGCCTGTCCGGAGGTCGTGCAGGCTTACACGCGAGGTGTGTAACAATATTTGTAGTAGCATCTACGAGGCACTTACGTTGCATATCAAACAGTAGGTTAAAATGTCGTAAAAAATCGGCACCGATAATAAGATAAGACACGTCCGCGACGAGAAAAACCCAGCGGAATACTTGACGCAGTCCGATGTTGAGGGACAAAGCGTGCTCACCGTAAGTAGCGATTGGAGTCTTATTGGCTGCTTGTAAAGTGGTAAGTGTCTGCCTGCCTTTTGTTTCAACGGCAGAAACTGGTAGTACGCTCACCTCCGCACCGGTGTCAACCAAGAATCGCAAACCGGAGCCGCGATCTGTTATGAAGAACAAGCGACTGAGCTGCGCACCCCCACCACTCGCCGCCTCTAGTGGTAGGTGCGGGCATTTCCCGAAGCAGAGCATGGTCCTACGCAGTTGCGGGCGCGGTCGCCGAAGGTCCGATGGTACCAACAAATATCTGAATGTCTTGATACTGCTCGGGTTTGGGAGGGCGAACTGTATCGGGGGCGGGACGTGGATCGCTGGCGATGTTCCGATCGTGAACGTGAAGTGAGCGCGGCTACTTGGGCGGTGAGGGCCTTGATCGCTTGTTGGATATCCGTGCGAAAAGAATCCTCCGTTGTTTCAGCGGCAGAGATGTTTTCCGGTGCACCGAGCAGATGTGATTGCGTGGCCGCAATAGGAGCGACTTGCGGGGCAGCGACTTGCGGTGCAGCGACTTCCATCACGGTGTCCGCCAACTGGGCGAGCTGAACTAATGCGAGTCCTGATGCAGAAGTAAGAACCATTCTTACGTTGTTAGGGAGTCTTTGCAAGAAGAGCTCCCGCAACCGGGCGGGGTCGAATGTCGCCGCCCGCTCCCCAAGAAGTTGTTGAAGACGTCGCAGAAGCTGGGATGGTGTGCGGTCGCCTAGCTCTTCAGATGTTAGTAGCTGCTGGAGCCGTCGATGCCCGGATGCCGAGGTGCGTTTGATGAGCTCAGCCTTCAAATTGTCGTACGGGTTAGTTGTTGGTGGTTCGAGGATGATGTCTCGAATATCAACGGCAGTTTCGGGAGGCAACGCCGCTACCACATGGTGGAACCTTTGTGCTTGCGAGGTGATGTGGCTGGTTGTAAATTGGCTCTCCACTTGCGCGAACCAAAGTTGTGGGTCCGCTGTCCAGAATCGGGGAAGCCTGAGCGTGCGGACGACGGTAATGTCCAGCGGTGTTGCCTCATTGGTAGCCATGACGGAGGTGACTTGCGGATCACGTCCAGGTCACCAATTGTAGGGAAAGAAGTTCCCTACCTATTTTTTATTACAAAATTATATACACGTCCAGTCCGGTCGGGAGCTGCCGGTGTTCTGAACTCGGCCTCCCAGCTCGTTTTCCCTTGTCCACCTCTTATTCCTTCGTCCAAACAGCCGGTTGCTACAGTTGCAACTGGCACCAGTTACGAAAATCTGGACTACCCTCGCATTTAGAATGTTCCAGTCAGAAATATGAATGGAAATCAGGCTGGAAAGCATCACAAGTTGTCACAGGCACTTATTTAGCCAGTCTGCCTGTGAACGTCGATCTCGTCACTATTCTTGCCCTGGACTAGCACCGTAATCACAAAGTCACTAAATGCTTGTGCTTGAGTGAGAGACACTGCATTCGGTGCAGAGCGTAGTTTTTGTTTCCTGCTCTGCACAGTGACAATAAATTTGAGGAATGTATTTTGGCCCACAAAATTGTATTTAATTACGATTGTATTTGAAATACCCACGTTTCAGTATTTAAATACACACGTCAAATACATTACCCAATTTGTAATTAAATACAAATGCAAAATACACAAATTATTTTAAATACTGCCCATTCCTGTGTAAAAGCTACCGTCACTGAAAACTTTAACTGGAATTAACACACATATAACGTTTGTTATAATGTTTTTGGTCTTTTTAGTGAATTGGACCTAACGTTCCCAGACCCTACTGTGTGTGAAGCTTGCGGCTCATTGGCCTTTGTGGGGACTTGCCTAGGAAGCGCAGCCTATCTAATGAACCCTCATATTTCCACAAACATACACTGTAAAACATTTTTGCCCCATTTTACGGCAAAAGTTGCCGGTTCAATATTGCCGACATGTTTTCCGTAATCCAGAATATGGACTGTCTGTGAAAACAAGACATATAATTTCGTAAAATGACGGAACGTCCGTAGCTCACTTTACGAAAAATTATCCATTTTTCATTTTACGGGAAATCTTGCCGGTTCAATATTGCCGACATGGTGTCCGTAATATAGAAACTGAAACGTCCGTAAAAACAAGGCATATATTTTGTAAAATGACGGAATGTCTGTAGCCCACATTACGGACAGCTATCCGTAGGAAATATAAAAGCTGTTCGCACTAAGTAACGAAGCACTATACCTTTCCGCCTTATATAAGGCCAAAGCTACAAGCCATTCGTACCACCTGCACCTCCGATACATCTGCAGACTCCCCTAGCAGAGCTCTAGCACTGCCAGAGGTTTCACCTAATGTATCAAAGGTGCAGGACTGGTGCAGACGGCTCGTAGCTATGGACTTCAAAAATATAGAAAGGTATAGTGCTTCATTACTTAGTGTGAACAGCTTCCATGTCCAAGTAAGCCGAAGTCACACGAAGCTTTGGGGTACAGATTGGTATGGAGAGTTCATAGCTTCGTCATTCAATATATGCACTTGTATAATTTTTCATCCTTAGACAAAACACGCAAGAGTTCATGTTTTGCGAAAGAAAAAGAGCACACAACCTGTACTACTCCTTGCCAGCATTATGTTGTGTGAGATCAGCTGTTCCTAAAGGCAACAGTTGAACAAACAAAGCAATTAAGAAGTTTTGCCACGATACCTTTATTGGAAGAAGGAATGCCTTGCTTTACGTTTGGAGAAATTTTACATTATAGTTGTCCTTGCGCTGGCCATCTAGATGCTCCTCCTTGCTTGTGCTTATAGTTGTCCTTCAATTGAAGACATCTTCAGTATCTTCATAGTGCATGTAAGGGCAGCTTGAAATAAAGAACAGTAGAGGATTCAAAATCAATAGACAATCACAACAAATTGTATATGACATACATGGTTAAAGTCTGCAAACAACGTGCTTATCAACTATCCCAGCTATCCACCTTTCTTTATGACATACAAAACAAGCCTTTCATAAATTGAACCAAAATAAAATTTGCATTGACTTCAATACCTAATACAAGTGTTCGAGAAATAAAACAAGCAAATTAAAATTGCACAACCATTCAGTGATATTAAGCCCATTGAATTCAGCCGGATCTCCCTTAGTTTACACAGTAGGCTCGCAATAATTTAAACTCTGATATTTAATACTTCTGGTCAAACAAATTTCAAAAACTTGGGTTGTCCTGTTACGTTTTCAATGTATTCATAAGCCGTTTAACTCGAACGGCGCTTTCGTGCAATTCACACTTTTTGTTCTCGCGGCACCGTTGAGAGCACTTCTTTCTGAGCACTTTGGAGAAGGTTTTGCTTCTCCGCAGTGCACCGGTGCTCGGTGCGAAGTACACTCAGCGAGGCTTAAGCAGAGTAGAGCTGTATATAGACTGTTTTACTGAAAGATGGCGAGAGGAAAGGGGAAAGGGCTACTGGCGTTTTCCCCCTTGCTGCAGCGTTTGAAAGAGCGAAAATTCCAAATGAGAGGCTTCGCCGGTGTTGGGTGTAGGCATTGCTCGCACTTTGTTTGCGTTTTCTTCTCTGTTTTAAATTCCCAAACTTAATTAGAGCCACGGGCTTTGATAGCGACAGTGCCCCGGTCATGGGGACATCATTGCTCGGTTATAGGCTGCACGAAGAACGACAGAAAGCGTTGAATACTGCCGAGGACCTATGTAGCTTGCATGGAATCCGACAAGACGAGTGCGGCTGCAATGTCTTTAAGCCCCATCTCTTTCCACATGACCCCAAAAAGACCTTTCCCCAACACCATCCTCTCAACTGTGCTCGGAACATTTTGGGAATGAAGCGTGCACCGCACTTAATGCTGTACCGTCAATGAACATGGAGTACGCTCGCAAGGTGCGTGCAAGTGTTCTCCTGATAATTGCTGTTTCAGCTTGTAAAATGTTGCAACTGAGTTTATCTTAATATTGATATTTTGAAGTGTTGACAATGATATGATTGTAATATCTAGAACACTTAGTTGAAGGCTGATTACCGCTGTTGGGTGTGGCTGGATATTGTCGAAAAGTTAGTCCTATTGCTTTTGCCTGAATCGCGATCTTCTGCGCGATACCAGAGAGCCGTGAACCTCTGTTGACCGTCACAGCGCAACTAGATTATTTTTATATTCAAAATTAGTACCTATTGTAGCTGGAAAGAAACCTTCAATTTATGTTGCTGAAAGTTGAAACATGCTCATGCATCGATGTTTATAAATGTAGAAACATGCTCCTGCAAAGGTGTTTATAAACGTTTTATTTGAGGATCCCGTGCCGACAAGTGTGTCTTTTGTAGAGAACTGAAAACAGCAAAGTCGAGATGCGCCTACTGCCGGAGCGAGTCGATCAATGATTCAACGATTCGAAATTGATGCATAAGCATGTTTAAACTTTCAGCAACAGAAATTGAAGGTTTCTTTCCGGCTACATTATGTACTAATTTTGAAAACAAGAAGAATCCAGTCACATTGTGATGGTCTACATAGGTTCACGGCTCTCTGGTATTGAGCAGGAGATAGCAATTCTGGAAAACTGATAGAACTAACTTTTCGACACTTTCCAGTTACACCCGGCGGCGGAAATGAGCCTTCAACTAAGTGTTGTGGTCGATAAAACTGAATCATTGTAAACACTTCAAAATATCAATATTAGAATAAATTCAGTTACAAAAAGTTACAAGCTGAAACAGTAATTATAAGGAGAAAACTTGCACGTACCTTGCGAGCGTACCCCATTTCATCGATTGTACAACGTTAAGTTCGGTGCGCACTTCATTCACAAAATGTTCTGAGCACAGTCAAAAGGATGGCATTACGGAAAAGTATTTTCGGTTTACGGACGCAACCCACTGCTGCCGGAAATCGGGGTCACGTGGAAACAGCCGCACTCGCCTTGCCGGATTCCGTACAAGTACATAGGTCCCCAGAGAGTATTCAACGCTTTCTGTCGTTATTCGTGCACCTTATAACCGAGCAATGGTGTCCCGATGACAAGGGGATCGTCGCCATCGAAGCCCGTGGCTCTAATTGGGTTTGGGAGTTTAAAACGGAGAAGAAATGCAGGCACCCAACCCGACAAAGCCTCTCATCCGGGACTCACTCTTTCTAACGCTCCAGCAAGGGGGAAAGTGCCGGTTTTTGTTTTGAATTCAAGAACTTTTTTAGTATTTCTTTAAACATGGTGCCTATGAAGTACTTCATGAACCTGAAATACTATACCCGTTTTCACCTCAAGAACCGTAGTAAAACAAGATTTCCCACACTAGTTTTAAATTAGAACAATGAGAGCAAAGTTGTTTCGTTAAGCGGTGCTCACCTGATAGGCATCTGTGGAATCAGGCATTGACTCATTGCTCCCAGAACTGAAGAGCTGGCTCTGTAAAAAGAAAGTATTGTTCACCTTCCTGTGCATATTTTGTGCAATTGGAAGAGACAAGAGATATTGTTAAAAATTAGCAATCCTTATGGGGCCGTTTGCTCGAAGCGCTAACCGCGGCTGAAGTTAGCCGCAGCACCTAGGAGAGGGATTTTGAAATCACGTGACTGGCTCGGTAGGGATGCGGGGAAACATGGCGGTGCCCCAATGACGGAGCGCCGCTCGCTTTGGAACTAATATGTCGTTGTTGCTGCAATATCGGGCGCTTTAGTCAGCAACGAATTATGCAGTAGGCTTTCGCTTTGCCTTACCTGACTTATATTGCAAAGCATGAGCAATGACCTCGCCACATTTTTTAGATAATCTTTCGATTCTGGCAATTCCTAAGCCTAATGAACGCGATAATTGTCGGCATGGCAACGTCTTTGGAAAGCGGATTGCCTTGACTCAATCGGCCGGGTATTGATAGTACACAAAAACAGACAGCGTCCCAATAGACTTTTTTCTAAATTACCCAAGCATCGAGGAGAACGCTGGAAGTGTAATTCTACGGTCTGCACGCGCTGGCCTCCCTCTTATAAGAGATTCAAAGTATATAATCATAATAAGGCTTTGACGAACGCAAGTGCAAGGCAAAATTTGTTTTAGACTTTTTGCTTTTGAACAATTACTACTGCAGACGCCAGCACGTGCAACGTGTCTAACTACACTCGTAGCGTGCACCTTGGTGCTTGGGAAATTTAGAGAAAGGTTTATGGGACGCTGTCAGCTTTCGTGCGCTATCATTACCCGGCCGATTGAGTCAAGGCAATCCACTTTCCAAAGACGTTGCCATGCCGACAGCTACCGCGTTCATTTAGGCTTAGGACTGGCCAGAATCAAAAGACTATCTAAACAATGCGGCGAGGTCATTGCTCGTGCTTTGCGATTTAAGTGAGGTAAGGCAAAGCGGAAGCATACTGCACCATTCGTTGCTGACTAAAGCGCCCGATATTGCAGCAACAACGACATATTAGTTCCAAAGCGAGCGGCGCTCCGTCATTGGGGCACCGCCATGTTTCCCCGCATCCCTACCGAGCCAGTCACGTGATTTCAAAATCCCCTCCTAGGTGCTCTCGCTAACTCTAGCCGCGGTTAGCGCTTTCGAGCAAACGGGCCCAGATGTGCAAACTTTACTGTTCAAGGCTGCTAGGAGCAGTTTATGACACTAGTGTTCAATCAAAATAATTAGAGAAAAGTTGTTTCTTTAAAGTAAAAACATTATTTAAAATTGGAAGTGACTTTTACCTTCAAAGTGCTATAACTAGAGTGTACAAATACTGAATAGTAGTTTTCGAATCGAATACCGAATCGAATCAAAAAAAAAAAAAAAGCCGAATATTAAATCGAATATCGAACACTGATTTTATTTGTAGGAATTTTTTTAAAACTTGTGCTGCAAATGAGACTATGATATGTGCAGAGCATGTGCCTGGTGTAGAATATGCATCTTGTACGGAACAAAAGCAAAATTGTAAAAAAAACTTTGGTAAAAAAAATAAAAGCAGTTGCTGTTGGACGTTGACCACTAAAGATCCAATTTAATGGCGCAAACATAATCTATCTACCCTAAACGTCAAAAAAAAAGTTACAGCCACGCGTGCCTCCTCGTTAAAAGCACAACCTAACACCGCAACCTTCTTAAAAAAATATTTGTGTATCTCAGAAAAGGGACATTTTGCGATATTTGGCCTCCATTTTAAGGAAGAAAAAGGACACCGGGGATTTTATTTTGCATAAATAAACAGATAGGTGTTAAATCTGAGTAAACAGGCTTAAACAATATAATCTGAAGCAAGGAAACAAAACTTGGTTAGGTGGCGCAAGTCACCGTCCAACTGCCGCTATACATCAATTTTTCCGTCTGTCTATCCTGTTTTAGAGGGCCTTGATTTAAAAGAGGGAGCAAGCGAAACTGAAATTACGAAGACTGCTCCAGCGCAGGTTGGTCGTAAGTGTGCATGTGTTGTGTTGTCGCGTGGAAAGAAGGCAAGCAAACAAAAGAGCGACGACGCCTGCCCTGCCTGCCCGATCCCGATCAACGCTTCGGTCTTTTCGTCACCTTCTCGCAGTTCGTAATTCAAACGCGTCTATTGAACAGTTGGAAACCCTCTCAAATCTAGGCACACTATTTTTTCGTTCAGTTTTGTTCAGAATCAAAATTTGCGGCTTACAGCTCCAAAAGAACGACGACGATAACTCGGCTGGTTTCATTGGCGTGGTTAACGTAGTTTTCTTTGTGTGATCGTGCAGTCGCCGATTTCCGTGAATGCGGCAAGTGTGTTCTACATCGGCGCTCGTGAAAAACAATTAGGCATGGCGCGGCGTAACGGGATGTTTCGGTTGTAATTCAAGGGAAGATTGTGTCACGATCGTGAGTAAGTCTGCGTGCTATAAAGTTTGTGGCTTTCGTTAATTTTCTTTTTTCTAACCTGCGCGTTAGATTTTTGTGGAATGTTAGGACAAAGAGGTGTTTCTCGCATGATCTGTCTAATATCACAGCGCTTACGTCGGGAGAAAGAACGACTTTTTTGTCAGCTCCGCGCCGACCGCGC
The DNA here is from genome assembly GCF_016920785.2 of Ixodes scapularis. Lineage (NCBI taxonomy): Eukaryota > Metazoa > Arthropoda > Arachnida > Ixodida > Ixodidae > Ixodes > Ixodes scapularis. The sequence goes on along the minus strand of NW_024609881.1, from coordinate 37,365,350 downwards.
GTCTTCGTCCAACTATATTGAATATTCGAGTGACCGAATACTAGAAATTTGATTAGCGAATCGAATTATTCGGCAACTTTCTACTCGATTCGAATTCGTATATTCGAGTATTTGCACACCCCTAGCTATAACACATGAAATGCAGTATTTAAGAGTTTTTTTTTTTATTTTAAGCTGAATGTGTGTATAGGCCACATGACGTCAGATCAAGCGACATCAATTTTTCAGCGAAATTTAGTAGGGAAGCTGAATTGGTACATAGGTCACGTGACATCCATTTTTCCGCTACATTTAGCAGGAACCTTACCTTGTAGGTCACACGACGTCAGACTACATGACAAATTTTTCTGCCAGATTTAGTGGGTAAATTGAATCGGTGTGTAGGTCATGTGACATCAATTTACCCGCTAAATTTAGCGGGAAACCTGAATTTGTCTGTAGGTCACATGACGTCAGGGCACATGAAATCAATTGTCCCTCTAACTCTAGCAGGGGAACTGAATTAGTGCATAGGTCAGATGACATCAATATTTCCGCTAAATTTAGAGGGGGAAATTGAATGGTTGCATAGGTCACATGACGTCTATTTTTCCGCTAAATTTATCGAAGAGCTTTAAATTGTCTGTGGCTCTCGTGACATAAATTTTTCTGCTAAATTTAGAGGGGAAACTGAACTTGTGTAGAGGTCACATAGCAGCAATGTCCCCACTAAATTTAGCGGCAAATGCACGGATGGATGAACAACATTTTAAGATTAGAGGGTAATGTTAAAAAGCACTTAATTTTCTTTAAAAAAAAGCTGCTCACCTGATGCGCATTTCTGGAAACAGGCTTTGACTAGCAATAAATTGTAGCCCCAGGACTGAAGCGATGTTTCAGTAATGCTTCCTGCACAAACAATTAAAAAAAAAGTAAAAACACAAGCCCCAAAATTTTCCTGCCATTCTCCTTCCCCTGCTTTTCTGTGCATCTAATTTAGTTCAACCCTTGGCAAATCCTAAAGATTTCGAAGTGCTTATCCTACATCTTTCTGTTAGGGCCCGGTTCATGTTGCAGAAATTTGGCCAAATGGGTAACCCTGATCATTAATTGTTCGCCGAGACACTTTTCCTTTTACTCCATCCTGTTCTTGACAGCAGAAACTACTCTCCCTTGACCACAGTCATTAAAGGGATACTGAACCGAAATTTGGATTTCGCAAAATAATGCTGTAGAAGCGTTGAACGAGACGCTACGAACTGCAGAACATCACTCAAACATTGATATCTCAAACGGATGGCCATACTTTTGGAAATTAAGGGCGCGATCAAGCGAGGTCTTTGACGTAATTGTCCTACGGGAAAATTTGAGAATAAGGGGAAGCGGCCTCGCTTCTCTGCTCCTTGCTTCGGTTCACCAACTCGACACGAGACGTAGCGAGGTGGAGAGGGAATGGGAATCGTGACGTGCCTTGTCTCGTCGGCCTTGTCAGCCATGTTCAATCGCGAATTTCTTTTCTAAAAATACGGCAATCTGATAGAGATATTGCTGTATGAGTGATGTTTTTGGGTTTTGCAGCGTTTCGCCTATCCGTCCAGCCTTGTTTTGTGAGCTCGAAATTCCGATTCAGTATCCCTTTAAGGAATTTTCAGATCATACACAGGTGGTTGGCGTTGCCAATACCAGCGCATGTTTGAGCATGGAATGAGCAGACGTCTGCAATCTGCAATGTCTGATCTACAGGAAGTTTCTGTTTTACCAAGACTCGTACCATTCCACTGTCAAAGAAAGGAGCAGGCACTGTTAATAAAAACTTTCTTTCATTACACTCTTTTAAAGAACAATTGCTCTTTCTTATGATCTAATGATCATATTAGGATAATTGACAAATAATGGTAGATTCACATGATGGATCGAATCGCAATTTTCATCCGTGGACCGTTTGTCACGTTACCATCATGTCGGCTATTCCTACGATTTGCTCCTCGTCAGCGGACGCCCAGACTGTAAGGGCAGAGTGCATTTTCACGCGCAGATTTCTGGCGGGTGAGTAACAGTAAAAGCGTTTATGTACAGTAGAGTACCAACAGCACAGCAATATTTTTGTTTTCGAATAAGCCAAACAACGATAGTGCACCACTGTGTTTTGTCATTAGCTGTTTCATTTTGTCGAGCCATTCTTATTTTCCACTCGTGAAAGAAGCTGCAAGAACTTTACCCAGTTGATGCGCCGCAGGTTCTGGTACTCCTCCAGGTCGGTGTCAAGAAGCTTATGTGAAAACTTGCCTAGCACGCTGCAATCTTTCCTGCACGTCCACCCAGTTTTCCACCCAGCAAGACCTTTCTTACGGCTGTAGTGTGCTGAACAGTGGTGCACAAGGAAGCAATGCGTAAAGGCATTTTCAATTGCCTCTCCGCGACCCCAAGACTTAATCACTTTAATGCTGAAGCCTTCTGGAGCAGGACTGTACTTGTGTCATGTGGTTAGTAGAGCTAGTGGTGCTTCACGCTAAGCCTGTCACAATGCTTTGTCTCGCTCGGTATGTAAAAGCGGCACACAATGATTCTTTTTCATGATAGCACCGTGATCGTAGTCGAAAACATCACTTCTGACCTTGGAAGACGGTGCCACAGTGCGATGTTGGCCTTTTGTGGAATGGCAGGGCCGCGAAAAGGTTCAGTCTGTCCTCGCCGTCATCAGCTCGTCTCCTCCATGTGGACGCACTTGGGGGACTGACGTTCCGTGGACGTCTTGCAAGTGATCAATCCATCTGCAGATAAGCTCGTCGTGTGAATCGGTCATAAGTAGACTGCAAAATATGTACTCACTTAAAATTTCTGTTGACGTTGCCTGCACGTCATGAAAGTGTGTCTTGTATCCAGTTAGATATTCTCGAAGGAACGAGGAAAATGCATAATAATGTTGCACATTGTTCACCGTAACCACTCAACGTTTTTCTTTCCTCTAGCTTTTTTTTTTTATTTTTTTTTAAATTTTTATTGCACGTACGGCCCAGGCCACACATGTTTCTACAATCAGTCACCATCCTTAAAAACCTGCACAATAAAAAAATGCGTGCTGGCATCTCTAAGCAGCTACGAAAGCTACAACGAGAGGTATGCTCAGAACAAACCTGGGATGCCCAAAAAGAAACAAGGGGTAAGGTATGGTGCGCGGATGCGCTACACTCATCCTAAACGGATTAGGGACGGCTTTATAGACCGTTTTACTGAAAGAGGGGGAGAGAGAAAAGGGGAAAGGGCTACCGGCACTTTCCCCCTTTCTGGTTGTGTAGATAGAGTGAAAGTCGCGGATGAGAGGCTTGGCCGGTGTTGGGTGTCTGCAGTGCCCCAACTTCGTTCGCACCTTCTTTTCTGTTTTAAACTCGCACACTTAATTACAGCTAGGGGCTTCGATGACAACAGTCCCACAGTCATCGGGACACCATTGCTCGGTCATAGGGTGCTCCAATAAAAACAGAAAGCGTTGAATACTGTCTGAAGACCTATGTAGCTTGCAAGGAATCCGGCAAGGCGAGAGCAGCTGCAATGGTCTTTAAAGGCCCGTTCACACTCTTGCGACCGAGTAAGACCGAGAGAGACCAGACCGCTTTTTAAGCCTCTTGCGATCCCTTAGGACCACCTCCGCGCTGCAGCCCATCCGGTCCTAAGAAGTCGCAAAAGGCTTAAAAACCAGTCTGGTCTCTCTCGGTCGTACTCGGTCGCAAGAGTGTGAACGGCGTTTAAGCTCCATGCTTTCCACATGACCCCGGTTTCAGGCGGCAGTGGATTGCGTCCGTGAACCGAAAAGGCGTTTCCTCAACGCCAACCTCTCGACTGTGCTCGGAACATTTTTTGTGAATGGAGTGCGCACCGAACGCTGTATCGCCAATGAACATGGGGTACGCTCGCAAGGTGCGTGCGAGTTTTCTCGTGATAACTGCTGTTTCAGCTAGTGTAATTTTGTAACTGAATATATCTTAATATTGATAATTTGCAGTGGTGACTGGCTCGATTTTATCGTCTACAACACTTAGTTGAAGGTTCGTTTCCGCCGCCGAGTGAGGCTGGAAATTTTAGAAAGGGTAGTTCTATCGGTTTTCCTGAATCGCGATCTCCTGCGTGATACCAGAAAGCCGGCAAAAGCGCTCCTTGGAGTGGCGCTGGTGGGTTGTTTCCATTGATGGGGCGCTTTGAAACGCTGGACGGTCGCTGCAGGGTATGGCAGTTTAGCTCTGAAATGAAAGGCACTTGGAAGTGATGGCACCGTCTCTCGAGCTTACACAATTAAGGCTGAACCGCATGTACGCGATTTAGCAAGCGACGAAGATTTCTCACTGTAGCTCGGTTTTTCGATTTCTAGAAAACGTTGCTCATCGCCTTGGTCGCTTGTTCCCGCCGTTTTTGTGTGATTCGCCTCGTCGTACGGCTGATCGAGCGATTGCGAAAAGGGTTGCCATCATTTGTCTCGTTGCTCGCTAAATTGCTTACATGCGTTTTATCAGGCACGTAGCCAGGGGGGGGGGGGGGGAGGCATGGGGCCCGACCCCTCCCCCCCAAAAAATCTTCCATTTTGCTGGGGCCTCCTCTCCTCTCTACCCCTCTTACAAAATTTTGAAAGGAGCGAGCCCCCCCCCCCCCCCCCCCCCCCCTTTCCGAAACAAAATCCTGGCTACAAGCCTGCGGTTTATACTTTATGGTTGTCGGCAGTTGCGAAAATGTGAAGCTTGAATTTTATCGAGGGCGTTGCCCTTGCCGACTGTCAGACTGGTGGGAAAACTTTGGGTTTCAGTGAAATACCACCATATGATTTCTCGCTTGCTTATGAAGTGAGGAGGTGGTGGTTTGAAAATCAGTTCATGGTCTTTAGAGGAAGTTGTTTAAAACACCTTTTTTCTGTTTCTTTTGTCTCTACTCATTGCGCATTTTTGTTTTTTTCTTCAAACCTTCTCAATCAAGTATTGTCAGAGGGTTAGTAAATAAGCGCAACATATACAGGATTTTGTATAGAAAGTCAGTGCCCCAGTCGAGAAAGAACTCTTTATGCTCTCCGCAAACAACATCATCAATACAGACCCTACTTCTAAAGGCGCACGTCACGCATTGTTTCGAGCAGTTTCCGAAAACAAAAAACGAACTAGAATCCAACCCCCCACAGTGGAAGCGAATACGCTTCCACTGTGGGGGGTTGGATTCTAGTTCGTTTTTTGTTTTCGGAAACTGCTCGAAACAGTCATGGGTTCTGCAAAACACACCGCCTAGCTAGGCGATACCAAGACACCACGCGATTTGCAGCAGTCAAGCCTTGTTTACCGATCTACGAGATGAAGCTCCGATATAATCACCAAGTGCCTCGCTCGGCCGCCCCAGCTGCCTCCGGTGGAACCTTTGTCTCTGGGTGCCTTCCCGCAATCTGACTGCTCGCTCAATGACAGATCGGTTCCGGGACTTCCTTGGCAAAAGCTCGAGGGCCATCCAATGCGGAACGCACGTGTGCGACAAGGAACCGCTCACGGTCGCTTTCACGCCGCCTGCACACACAAGAACACGACATAAACGCTCCGAACAGAAAGGACTGAAGAAGTAAAACGAATCGGCGAGCACTCACCAATTAGACTCAACTCCACAGCTGGTTCCACGGGCCCGCCGGCACCTAATACACCTCCTTTTTCCAAGAACGTTCTTCGATGTTCTTTTCCGAAAGATTAGAAGCGCCCAACGTTACGCCCTAAAGTTTGAAACTCGCTTTGTTTTTGTGTTTTGTTACGATGGTGATGGCGATGCGGCGATGCTCGTTGGTTCCGCCACCGTGGCTCCGACCAAGCTCATTTGACGCAACATAAATATGCTTGCTTTAGTCAACTTAATTTCAAATTTTCATATACAGAAAGTTGTTTTAACATTTATATAATTATTTGTAATAAACCATGTTGTAGTGCATTGTGTACTAAACTGAAGCTTGGCCAGGCTTGGCCAGCTCGGCTTCGTTTCAGTTTATCATGGCGGCGACCACCACTATCCATGTAGCGTGCTCGACCTATTTGCTGTGCATTGGTTGTCTTGTTATCCACCTCCTGCGATCTGCATCAGCAACAAGCATGCTATATTGTCAGCTCGCCGGAAAGAATATCCAGTCTTCATGGAAGCCAGGCCCCCACTAGGGTTGCTCGGACGTCGTCGGCACCCACGAACCGACTCGGCAAGCCTCACGTCGTTGCTTGGTGCCTCCAGGTTTCCGGCGATGGACCCCCAGGCCCTGGCCTCAGCCGTATATGACGTAGCCGTTGAAAAACAATTTACGACAACGCGGTGTCTTTGGAATGCATAACTACGATCAGTGGCTCTTAAAACCTCAGTAGCCTCCCTTCAATGGTGAGCTCTTCGATGTGAACGCTCTTACCTTCAGCGTCCGGAGACTGCTGCGATTTTCCGACGAGAACGGATGTCTTTTCTGGGCTCCGCAAACATTAAAAACTGTACGTGATACTGGTATAAATATCGCCTCGCACTGTCGGCCCGCCGCAGCACGTCCAGCGAGAGATCGGCTTGCTCGAGTCTCGTTCTGTGAGCGGAGCGCCCGTTTCTGCTTCGAATATGGCTTCAGCCGACACCGCCGCTTCGCAGCTCACCAATATCTCTGCATCCATCCTGAGCCAGGACGTGAAAATCCCCCTAGAGGGAGATGAGCTAGGTGGGAAATGGATCACCCCTGTAAAGCCCCGCAAATCTCGTCTTTCGGCCCACCCCAACCCCGAACTTCACGCAGTTATAGTGCATCTCCCAATCCTTCCTGCTGGCGCAGCTGTGCAACCTCTTGGCGTTTTGCCGGCGTTCTTGCAAGCCGCACAGCTTCCCGCACAGCCCCTTCACGCAAGAAAAATGGACACAACAGGTTCAGCCATCATCACCTTCATCGGAACCCATGTCCCTTACACAGTGTACTACCGCCGCCTCGAATTTCGCTGCCGTCCCCTGAAACCTCGAGCCCATCATTCCCACAACTGTCTCGAGTATGGGCACCGTACGCTGGCCTGCCCGGGCAAACAGTGACGCTGCCCCACGTGTTCCACCACCCTGGCCCACCCGGACGAATCTCATCCCTGCACACCCTGGTTTGCCTTGCTTCAACTCGCAGTGTGGTTCTCAAACAGGGCACTTGGTCCCGAATAAGCTGCTGCACCTTCACTCACTCCACGAGACGCATCCCTCAACAGTTCTAGCGGTATGTAAAGCGTGGATGCAGGATTCGGTTTATGACAGTCACATTGTCGATTGCTACGGTGGAGCACACTGCTTACAGAAAAGATTGTGCTAATAACTGTGGAGGTGTGCTAGTCGTGGTACCTTTACCATTACCCTTTTGGTGACGCCGTAACCTGAAGGTGGAACCTCCCACAAGCATGGCAAGGTGTTGCTATGCTGTGCGTGATGCCCGGCTTCCGTGAAAGCTGAGTCCTATGATTTGCCCAGCGTGCCACTGGTGCTGATTAACACAAATTAATTAAATGTGTGCATACTAGAAGTCTTCCAGTTTAGTCGCTCAGAATGCAGTGTGTACCCTGGAACCATCTCCAGTGGCCCAAACGCTCGACAGTTCAACGGGGCAGTGTGCTCAGTGCCATTGTTCTCAACATGTTTATTAATCGTGATAATGCCTGCCTGATATCGACTCCCCTGCTGCTACGGATGACCAGGAACCACGAGGGTTTGCAGAACAACATCGACAAGGTCTACTATAAACAACCACCTATGCTTCTTCACATAGCATTTTAAGTAGTTTTGTCCAAAACGTGCGGAACGCTGGGTCTTTTACTTTGCGTATCCAGTCGATGAATGAATGAATTTGGAGTTTTCTGGCGCCGCAGCAAGCGTATCCAGTGGAACCGGCCATAGCACACTTAGGTGTTTTCCACAGCCCTGGTCCTACCACACCTAAAGTATTGGAGCTCCATATGAGACTCCTATGAGGTTGATCTTGTAAGATCAGGTGAAAGTGTTCAGCAAAAGAAGGCAGCTTACGCTATTCTTCGGCAGCCAAGCTCTTTACGGATCACTCACTGCTCTGACATTGGCTGGAATTCTGGCCTTTCACTGGTGGGCCAGAGGTGACCTCAAGTGTGGCCCTTAAGTGGGTCATCTTATTCTGCCTCCTAGACAACGTTGTGGAACTGCAAGGTCACGTGACAGCACTGAAGGGATTTGTTCGCAAGAATTGTGCCGGTGCCTTTCAACCGTTTCCTACCATAGAGCAACAACATTCCTTCTTGGTGTGGTCTTCACTGTTCTGGCAATATCTCTTCGTGCACTAATGCAGAACCCCCCTAACAATCATCACAAGGTCGAAAACTTCTGTAGGCATGCAACTCGTCAGCTTCACCCTCAGTGAAGTGAAGCAGTGCCTATGTGCTTTACTGGGAATTATGAACTTTCACTTAATTTCTATTCGGTTTTTTCCATCGCCCCTTTTATCTGTTCCTTTTGCAGGGTACGGTAAGGTTCTTGGTAGCCCTTGGCCTCTTTACTATAAGGAATTGCTTTTAGCAGGATTAAACGTTAAAAGCACATTTAACGCTTTTATCCTCGACTATAGTATGCATTGACACACAACTGTATGCAATTTTATTCTACCTATCACTGTAAACAATTTTCGCACCATTTTACGGAAAAATTTGCTGGTTCGATATAGCAAAAAAACGGGTTTTATGTCCGTTAACTAAGAAACGGACACAGAGTCCGTCAGAATTACGACAAAAGTGTTTGTAGAATTACGGAATTTTTTTACAGTGTAGCTAATATCGAAAATCCGCAGTAGAGTGCATCTAGGTTAATTTGCAACCTGTATAAAAGAACAAATAACGCGGCAAAAATAATTTGTTTGCTATACCTTTAAAAGGGTAAGGAAACGAAATTTTAGCGCCGATCTTTCTGCATAAATACGGCCTAGGGACAGGCATCACCTCGGAAATATCAATATCGCGCTGTAAAACACAGGAGAACTAATTTTAAACCTAATTAAACGATTTCAAATTCACATCTGGTGGATGGTGGGAAAGTTCTCGTGACATCACTTGTGGCATAGGAGCAGCGCCGTTCTGTGGCAATACGGCGTGCCGGCAGAATTGGCCTAGGCCTGAACGCGTTTGCAAAGCCTTGGCGGAGAAAGCCAAAGCGTAGGTGGCCACAGTGAGCTCGTTCTCGTTGCGGCTCTTTGTACGACACGACCCGAGCATGCTTCTGGCACGGCCGATATTAGTTGCTGCGTGCTGCAGGCCGACGTTAAAAAAAGATATGTTTGATCTACGAGAGTGTCAGCAAGAGCCACGCAAATACCTGTTCACACTCGGAGCGGACACGCGCGTTTGATCGAAGTGCTGGATTCGCTCTGTTAGACCGCGTTTCGCTAAGCGCTTCTGGACCTATCTGTTACGATTGCAACTCGATACTGACATGACACTCGGCAAAGAAAGGTTGGACAGACATCGCGTAACTCCCACGAACTGCTATAGCTCGACAGTGACGTAGCGTCGCGTCAGAATAAAAATAGCATACAAATAACAAAGTGTACGTACCGTGTCGCGAAGGTAATCCGTATGGCGTTATTTGAGCTCAATATCAAACAAAACACGGAGATGGAATCAATGAGAGTCCCTTTTCGACGAGAGCGTTCGTCACCGCTGTCTCGGAAAACAAGGAGATCGAGATGATAAGGGGAAAAAATTGACCTCTGAAATTTAGTTCAGGGATCAAACTATTCATCCGGGAAGGGTCCACAAGGGTCACGCGGGCATGTTCCATTCAGCAGGCCAGCCGGTCATGGGCAGACGGTCTTGGCCAAGGACCGCCGGAGCAGCGGTGCGCCGAGTCGGTGTTGCTGCTAGGCCTACTATATACTGTCGAGCTCGCTTGGTCGGTACAATCGTAGCCGTTGTAGCACTTCTAGGGTGTTTGTGGATCCTGCGTTCTTGATCATCGTGGTCTGTTTCAAGTACTCCTTCCTTTTTTCTTGCTGGTTGAAGTCGGGACGCACGAGAAGAGCACGTAGAAAAATAAATGTCCGTTGGTCGTCGCTACCAGTAACTGAGCGACGCTGTCGGCCATGTTTTATTTGATCGTAAAAAGTGCGTACGACAGCTTCAGAGCTGTCGTAGGATTCTGTCGTAACCCGCGCAAAAGTTACAATTTCGTTTCGAGAATACAGGTTTTCTCTCAAATTTGTCGTACGCACTTTTTTCGTCATAAGTTCGCTGTGAGAACCCGGCCTCAGAGCTGGTTCTGTCAGTGGTGCCGTGGTTGCCGACTTACCGTGGTGCAGAGCGCGTGCAGCCCTTGCACATCTCAAACTGCCTCGTTGTCACAGGTCGTAAATCGTCGACGTGCCACCAAGTGGCAACGCTCGAAACCACAACATCCACACCGTAGCCTTCCCCGTCTGGCACAAGTGACGTCACGAATGCACCCAATATCCCAAGACGCATCGCGCTCTCCGATGGCTGATTTTTAAGCGCGCGCCCAATCGGGCCCCTCAGGGTGAAAATATAGCCACCCGTTCAAAATACAAACGCGCGATTATGATTTACGGATATCATTGATCATATTAAACCTATTTCTGACCATAATAGGTGTATTTCAAGTTTCGATTCAGTATCCCTTTAAATGCTTAACGCCTGGAGCTCAGAAGAAAAGGTCGAATGATTTCATTGGCATGATATATTACGGCTTCACTCAACAAACTCCCTATCATTGTGATAAATTTATCGTTGCGAGAGAAGACTAGTTGGGAGTTTCGCACAAATTAATAGATATTTAATTTTTTTATTCTTCGAAGTCATTAGCTGTTTGGAACAACTTTCCAAAAACCATTGATGTTACAAAATTGTACTTATTTATTGATAATTTACGAGTGGCACCAATTTGAAAACATTTTATAATTATAGAACTTGATATATTTTAGTTGATGTATTGTTTCGTGCTTCGTTAGAATGCTGTTCTTAATAGATATCATTTTGTCTTTCGATATTGTACGCTCTTGCTTAGACTCGAAATAGACAGGAAAATATTTTATTACAAAATACATCATCAAATAAATTTCGTTTTTTTTTTAATGAACGAATATATAAATGGAGTCTTGGACAATAGCACCAGGAGTTGCCACTCAGTGTCACTAACGTTATTTTTCATATCAAGAAGTAGAACACTATTTTCTTTCGATGAGTTATATATTATCACTAAATAAAAATTCCCGAGACAAGGAAACAAAAAAAACACCACCAAAACAGCGTCTGAAAACACAGCTCAAATTTGATTTCCACGAGAGACCATTTTATATGAAGCGGAATGACCGCCATCCCCCTCCCCATCATCAGAACCTACATCCGTCAAACACAACGTCATCAAAGTGGAACGAACTTACCAACACTGCTTATAACGTTGTTGACAGGTGAACTACCTGATAACGGGAAGAAAGGGGGGGGGGGGGCGGGTACGCCCTATTGAAAAAGCCAACACAAGCAGGTTCGAGCATCCAAGATTTATGCTGGGTTATTGCACCAGCAGGCCCAGCTTGCCGTGGTCAAGCTGGTCCCAACACACGCTGGTCCTAGCATTCCAGCTTCATGGTGGTCCCACATTTAGCTTCATGCTGGGTGTGCGCTCCAGCATGCCCAGCTTGCTTTGCTGTTCAAGCTGGTTGGATGCTGGGTCGTGCTGGGTGACTGCTGGGCGAATGCTGCGACAAACTTTTGCTGGTCCTAGCATTTAACCAGTTTAACCAGTTTAAATTAATACACAGGATAAACAAGCCAAACTCTTCAGAAAAGCCAGCTCGGCATTTAATTTATTATTTTCTTATTCGCGGCTTGCTCACGTGAGCTCAGATGCTACAGATCCTCTTCCCTGACACTGTACTAACCAACGCAGAGACAGTTGTGCTCGGTGCAAGACAAACAATATTATTAGAACTAGATTGCTTATCTCTCAACACGATAAATACTAGACACAGGCCAAAAACAAACAATAACAATAAAAAATACTACACGAATGAGAGAAGCGAACCTTGGTTCGGCAAGTAAGGGGGGCGAAGCGGCCTCTTGCTTAGTCGGCAGAGGCGAGGAAATCCGTGTGGCTTGGATGAAATTGGCGATACTCTTCGGCACCACCGTAATTCACGAGCACACACATATTTGAAGACACGAAGCGACGCCTCAGGAGGGGCGTCCGACTTCCTCCCGCGCTGAACGAACTGCCGCTCGCTGTCTCCTCAAATCCCGCATCGGTTGCACCGCCGTTCAAGTAGACCCCAAACAACGCACAAACAGCCGTCCCTTCGAAAATCTGCCCAAGATAGCCGAACGGGTTTTAAAATTTTCCGTTCCTACCACTCTCTCACTCTCCTTTTCTCGCACACAAAGGAAGCTCGCAGCGCCTGAAGCGCCCGGTAGTCTACCGAAAACGAGAAAACAAAAACAAGACGTGGCCTCGTCCTCGCCCCAGTCGACCTTGGCGCGCGCGCTCCCAGCTATGCCAGTTCGACAAGCTGTAGCCGACCTTGACGTGCGCGCTTCCAGCAAGACCAGCATGACCGGCTCGAAGCAGCTTGTGCCAGATTAAGAACCAGCTAAAACCAGCTTGACCATCTTGAACCAGCTTGACAAGCTTGAACCAGCTTGACAATCTTGAACCAGCTTCAGTACCAGCTCGAACCAGCTCAAGCCCCAGCTTGCCCAGCTGCAGTGAGAGCTCGAACCAGCTTGAACCGGCTTGACCAGCTCGAACCACCTTGATTACCACCTAGACCGGCTTGAACCAGCTCGAACCAGCTTAAAAACACGCAAAATCAGCTTGATTTCCTTGCTGGGTTTTTCAATAGGGCGTTCCCTATTGAAAAATCCACCAGCCCGGGTCTGGTGTGTACCTGACGTTTACATCAGAGCGGAAATTCAGACACGGGTCTTGGCGTGTTCTGGTGTCCTGGTGTGTTCTAGTGTCCTGACGTGTTCTAGTATCCTGACGTGTTCTAGTGTCTTGACGTGTTCTAGTGTCTTGACGTGTTCTAGTGTCTTGACGTGTTCTAGTGTCTTGACGTGTTCTAGTGTCTTGACGTGTTCTAGTGTCTTGACGTGTTCTGATGTGATCCGGCCGACCTAGTGTCTTCTGGGGTGACCTGGTCATGCATGCACAATATAATTTAGATGCAGAAAGGACTGTTGATGACAACAGCTAGCAAATTGTGCAAAAAGACTGCTAATTTTTTACAGGTTTAAGTGTTCATTCTGCCATGAAACAAAACTACAAAGACAAAGAGAATGGAACTTACTATTTTATTTTTTTCCCAAAATGCAAAACTCGCAAACATTGTCCTGCAGACTGGGCTGTCCATGGCTCTTTTCTTCCATGCCACTTTTGCCAGCACATCTGGATGGCTAAGATGATGGCTTCGGCAAGTCGGTATGTCGTGATAAAACCTGCAGCGCATAAAAAGAAATACACGAGCAGTTATTCATAAAAAAACCTGAAAATAATAAAATCACAACTACAACAGTAAACAAGAGGTTATGTCGTGTCGAGCCTGATAATCAGTCAATTTATCACTCGGCCCGCCCTCCCACGTTCTATCTGATTTTGCCTACCTGTGGGCAACATAATACAGTCAAACCTGACTATATCAAACTCTCAAAAAACCGTCTACCACTTTGATATAGCGGGCAATTCTCTATAGAAGTTTTAATGAATTTGACAACGAACAAGCACGCCACATTTAGAAAAGTTGTTCACGCTCGAAGGGGCATCTGTACATCATGAGGGACGCCGACTGCAGTTATATAGTGGCCGCTTCTTCGTTTACCCGCTCGCCCTCTCCACCCACAAGACTTTTTTTTTACTCCTGGGCGGCCGACGCGGCTGCTCAAAAGTAAAAAAGCCAGCTTTCTCTGCAAGCTGAATCTCTCACAAGGATGACTCTCATGCAGGGGGAAAGCCAGCTTGCAGAGCTAAACAGCGCTCTTGGCAGATCGGTCCATGGGGAGACGCTGCAATTTTCGTTCGATGTAATTGCATTTTTCGCTATGCATTTTTATTGCAGCTACCAGTCCATTTACAAATAGTTTAAGGGCACAAGGTAAGTCCTATACTCCCCATGCATTTGAGGCCATGTTGAGGAACAGTTTTCTCGGTGACTATTAGGAGTATTTCTGTCATGCATATATCATTTTGTTCGAAATATTGTGTTTTATCCACTGAACTAGAATTATTTGAACCAATCTAAAATAAGTTTTTTTTATATTTTTTTATTCTAGTACTGAAATTTTAGTTTTTTTCATCTATTAAAAACTTTCTAACTCAAAAACTGCTAGGTGCACATTTTTAATTTTAGTCCAGTATTTTTGAACACCCATGTATGTGGTAGAAATATAAAATCAACCCTCTTTAATGTCAGGTTAAGGAAAAAATGGTACCTATGTACTAAAAAACACTGTTTTGAGATAATTGAGTTTAAAGTAAAAAAAACTGGTGAATAACAAATTTCTATTGGCACCAACAGCCTTACAGTAATTGTTTCAATAACCGCCAGCTTGAAAGGCATCGCTAAAGCCATATCTTCGCCTTTAGGCATATCGCCTTGCTTGCCGGGCCTCTTTTGTGACCTGCCATGTCGCTTGGTCCGTAAAGTATATTAGACTGATGTCAACTTCCCTCAGCCACTTGATGGCTTTCCAAACAGGGTTCCATCCACAAAACTTCAAAACATTGGCTTGTGCAATGCTGCCACCATTGAATAAAGGAACAGCATTCAATGGCGCCATTTTGTCGTTATGAAAACACAAACACTTGAATGTACACACGCTACACACCTGGGAAAAACGTGCGCAGCGTCTCGTGATTGTCTTGGTTGAAAAAAAGCTATGCAATAGTTGCGAAATAATTTTTTTAGATTATCTGTTACTGGACAAGCTTTTATGTCTTGTGTTGAATTTGTTTTGTTGGAGAATTCATCGATAAACAGGGAGTGTATCCCAAAAAGAGGCGTAGTCACCTGCTACTTGCTTTCGGAAGAAGTGATTTTCAGCCCGAAATATAGCTTTCCAAAAACACTGGGACAATGGAAAATATGCAAAAAGAACTAAACTTTTCAAATTGCGAAAAAAACTAAAATCAATTTTTTTTTCAATTTTACCTTACCATGTGCCCTTAAATTAACCGGGTTCGATAATATCAGGTTTGACTGCAGATCGAACATCGTGGCCAAGCTCCCAGTGAGCAAAGAAAGCGCTGCACCCCGAGTGGCATTTCTCCTGCTCTGTCCAAATTCACCTTGTCTGACCTCTTAGTGCCTCTCACTGTACATGTGTGCTGCACTAGGCAAAATGAACAATAGGTTCATAAAAATCCCAAATCATAGTAAATCATAACTCACACTATACAAACATTATGTCTGCCATAAAAGTTCCGACGAGTCACACGCTGCTCATCTACAGCATGTGACTCGTCGCAACTTTAATGGCAGACCAACTACACGCTGTACAAATATCCCCATAACCAAATCTTTTTTTTTTATGTTCAGAGCTAGGCCCAGCAGCCACAACAGGTGCTGTGCCCTTCCAGGTTGATCAGAAATACCCACCTGGTGTGGTAGGGGCTGTTTTCTCACCACACCCTCCTAGAGAAGACGCCTGCAGGCTTGCCCTGACACACCCTTGTCAAAGAGCTCCGCAGGCTCCCACAGTGATCGGCTGACCATTCTGAGAGAGCGGCCAGGAGTGGCAGCCTTTTCCACGGCATGTGTAAATGCTGCCTCTCGCATTTTGATGCCAGGTCCAAGATGAATCTGCAGTGAATAACACTCTCAAGAAAATGCACAAAAAGTGGAGAAATACAGGCAACACAAATGGACTCTGCACTTTCGTCTGCAATCATGTTCCTGCTTTGTTTCACTGAAATGCTGAACTGTAGATATATATAAAAAAATGAAATAAATTAAAGGGGCACTCTCTAGTATTCCAGGATGGCCTATTTATGTTCCTAACTCAACCTATGTGCTCTAACATCCCACAAGTCCAAAACGTACAATCATGTGTGTCCTATTTTTTTATTAAAAAATGTGATCAAAGATAGCGAATGCGGTTGAACCGAATCAATGCGAATAGGGTGGAACGGCGAAAGACACTTGTCAGTCAATTGCAAGCGAGGGCCTCTTGTGCAGACGAGCAGGGCTGGTTGGCTGCTTGTCCCGACGTGAAGCTATCGCTTGTGATTGTCTGATGAGCCCCGTTCGTTCCTCATCTACATTCGGCCGGGTTCAGTGCCGCCATTTGTATGTCTGAGATTCACTATCTTTTATCACATTTTTATTAGTGAACTAAGCTGCACATGATTTAAACTTAAATATTTGGGATGCTTAGAGCACATAGAATGTGTTACGGCCATAAATAGGCCGTCTTAGAAAGCTCCCGAGCGCCCCTTTAAGAAAAGTAATTTCAGCTTTGGAATATGCATTAAGAAAGGAGGTCCATTATGGCTGTACACATCAAATACTAATAATGATATAAAAAAATTGTTTCATGAAAGCTTGACTTTAATGAACCATTTGACAATTTTTAAATTGGACATCGCCAAATATGAAGGAAGTATACTGCTGTGCACTCCCATGTTTTGTACAAATACTTGCAACCTCAAGCAGCCGAGCAATGTGAAAACAAAACAAAACAAACCTTTGGCTCCACTTTATGACAAGACAAGAAAAAGAAAACACGAATGAGTGTGCTATTACCAAAGCTCACTACCTTCCCTTTCTGTGTTCTGAAAGAGGCATCAATATGTCTCACCAGTCAGCTGCTTATCAGCTGACAAAGAGGACGTGTTTTCCAGAGCTCCTGCGAAGCTAAGCAATATTTGGTGTATTTAGTTTAGTTGCGAGTGTGCTTTTTAAAGTAGCGATAGATAGGCTTGCTTGTTAGATCTGCTTCATTGGTGGTGTTGCACGCTAAAGGCAAGGAGCACACCCCATTGGGGTTGATCCTCCAGGTTTACCACCCTGCTGTAAAGCATTTTTGCTCTAACTCTGGTGGTTTTATGAGGTAGCAGAAAGCAGTTTTTAAAGTAGCGATAGGATAGTTGGGTTACAGCAGGCTTTTTAGGTAGGGTCACAAGACCAAACCACCTGCACGTTTGAAACTTTTGGCGGGCTAGTTGGTTTTGTGGACAGGGACGTTACCCAGGCTTTTTTGGTTTTGGTGCGATATTTTTCGTGGGGTCGCGCTGTGTGTCCGTAGGCAATGGTGAATATGCGAAGGAAGAAAAATGCGCAGGCTAATGTAAAAGGGGGACTCGATGTAGAATCTGAGGAGTGTGGCCGTTGGTGCTGCATGATGGAGTAGGAGCTCAAAACTGTAGCAGAAGCCGAAGAGTGCTTCAAAAAGCAAAATCGGCCACTATCTCAAAATTTTTGAAATTAAGCGGAGTTGCCCTTTAAGTGACCCAAATATTAACCGGCAATGCAATTTGTCACTACGTATTGCGCCATCTAGCGGCTGCAAAATAAAAGACCGGGTAGGCCAGGACAGCCCGGATCGCAATGACTGCAGGCGGGTGCATTTAGAAACCAAGTGTGAATGTGGCATTTTGGATCGGCATGAGCCTTTTTGGGAACCGTTCTTCTTAAAAGTAAGTCCCGGCTTCACGTCTTCATGAACCCAGCGGGTTTCTGTAGCATCTTGCCTACTCCTATAGGAGTAGGTGAGATGCTACAGGAACCCGCTGGGGTTCGATAGGGTTCCCCCAAAAAATAAATGTCGCTACTGCTGCGTGAAAGACTGACACAGTCACGAAGGCGACTCAAGCGTCAAACTATACCGCTTCCCCTCGAGATCTTCGGAAGTGACACGGCAACAGAAGTGGATCACTGCAGTGTGATGCATCAGGTAAGTAAATTCTACAGTAATTGTTGCTGTTGAAGTGAACGAAAATAGATGTGCAGGCTTGGAAAGTGGTCTGACAAACTTGTTTTGCAGACTACTCAGCAAAATAACAATTTTATACAAGTTGTTCTACGAGTCACTATAGTCCATTGCAACCTAAGAACGAAGGGCGAGGGTAAGACGGGTCGGGGAGGAGGAAGCAGACGGAACGCTGGAGAAGAGAGGGGAAAACCTCCTTCTTTCTTTAGCGTTCCGCCTGCTTCCTCCTCCCCGGCCCGTCTTACCCTTGCCCTTCGTTCTTAGGTTGCAACAGACTATAGACACCACATAGGGAAATACAACAGGAACAATTGGGCCGATTGTTGCTTCGCTGTGACGTCCAGAATCAGGCGTCCAGGCCTTCAAGAAGCGAGAGGCCCGTCCCGGCAGTCGTAGTTGTATGTGCGGATAGCCGTTCGGCACACGCGCGGTCGTAACCAACACCTTCCAAACCTGCGAGTTCTTAAATAGTAAATTTTCGCAGCACATAAAGATTTGTTTGTTTCGGCTACAAAATTTTACGCTGAATCTGGTAACAAATGTGACGGCATGCAGAAAACAGGATGCGTTAGTTTTTCTTTAGAAAGAGCTCAAGTGAAGCGTAAATATCCTTCTCACATGTGCACTTTGTTGCCTGTCACCTTTTCACACCAGGCTTGCATATCACGGTACAGCCATTGTAATGCGCATACTGTTCTCTAGCATGCAGAGTATGTTTCTAATTACTCACATTTTCTAGCCGGGGACGAGCGCGAGGAAACAGGAAGAGCGTGCCGCACCAGGCTGGGGCCGCGCAGGAACGATGGAGCCGTTCTGACTGGTCTGGCTCATGGCGACTCCTGGAGCGTTCCGCCAGCGAGGTTCAGATCAGGACCGGCGGAAACGGCGAGCCCTGGCCACACCGACCTAGGCCTTGACGATCCCGGAGTGGTTCCGCAGCGAGACTGGGGCTGTGATAGCCCGGAACAGCTTGCTTACGCAGCGCTGACGTGGGGAGGACGATCCGCAGGCCTGGACACGGACAGCGACTGCAAGCTCTGAATGACGGGCGACAACCCGGCTCGGCGGGCCGCAGTGCCGGCTCTCGAAGACGGACAACTGGGAAGTATAGTAAACCGATTCGCAATCTTCTCGCTGTATTGTGTCACTCCCTGGGAGACGAGCGAAGCACATGCCAATCGCGCGGCGATTATTACAGAGGGACCCCACAAGTGGTGAAGACAACTCAAACTGGTGTCCAAATGACAACTCTAGAATATGCTTGCCGGCTAGCAATGCTGGGTAACAAAGACTTTCGAACTGATAGCCGCCCGGAAATTTTTCTTCTGTAAATCTATACATTCAGGCTCGAATCGTTCACTGAAAATAAAGCTACAAGTGTCTCAGCAGACCTAATAATGCGAAATCCCCACATGGTAATGCAGCAAGCACAAAAAGAAACAAAGAAATATCCTTAATCCTTACCTTTTCTCCCACGACCGTTTTTTCCTTCGCGCTCAGCAGCTCGCTGGCGGGGCAAATTGCCCAGCGTGCACAGACGCCGCCGACGATTCCTAGCACTTCTAGCAACAGTAAAGTTTTCCTTTCGTTTTTATTTTTATTAACCCTTTTAGGTACTTTAAAAAATGTTTGTGTATTTTTAAGACACATTCAATATAAAAATAGTGTTTTTGGGACCCAAAGCAATACTCATGCAAAATGTTTCACGTATCTTAGAAAATACATTTTCTGGTTTCGGTTTCGCGGTCTCGACTTTTCGCCGCGAGGGGTTTCCAGATACTCCGTCGCTCCGTCGGCTGCGATGTGCATGGCGGCGCCCAAGATGCGTATCGTCCACGCCGTGCTACGCACTTCGACCTGCTGTTACAAAGATAAGCAGTACTTTGCTCTGAAATATGCTAATTTTGAATTTTTACAAGTTCTGGATTCCATAGTGCTGACGTATTTTACCCTGAAACGTATGAAGGTCGGGGGAAAAAAAGTACATAGTAGTAGATATGCGAAGGCTCTTTCACATGCTCTGATTCTCGCCCGAAATCGGTGCGATTTCTAGTATATGTGCGGTTAAAATCGCAGTCGCATTGTCGCAGCGGCTCTGCAACTGGTTTCTACCATCTTGGTATTTTGCCGCAGAGCCGGTGCGATCGCTTTCTCGTCAATCAGCCGTTCATTAGCCAGCTTTCATCCGCGAAAATAAATGTAGGCACATAAAAGCTTCTGATTTAATGCTTCGTTATTATAAATTTCTGGTTACATATTGCATTCCTAAAACATGTACGCTTATTAAGACGTTTTTGTTGTATTTTAGACAAAGTGAAACGCGTCGCGTCCGTGTCCGAAGCGCCAGCCGCTCCGACAGAAATCGCGCTGTTGTTGGAGCATGTGAAACCAAACATTGCGATCGCACTCGCTTTGTCGGCTGTCGCACCGATTTTTTTTTTTCGCACACTGCTGCATGTGAAACTGTCTTAAGAGAGGAGTCGCATAGTAGTTCTGTGATTTCTGTGGTGTTCCGTGCTTAGATTTGGCAGTGTTTCAGTAGTTTACTTTAGGGGCGGGCGTTCACTCTGAATTTTACATACCTGTGCACGAGGAATCGGCTGTAATTGTCGGGAGAAAGCTTCCTGTTTGGCGTGGTTCAGTACATCCCTGTTTTCTGGTAGAATTTGACGTGGTGCTCTTTTCTTTTAGGCTTCGTATTCTACTGCTACCTGAAGGAAATTCCATCGGGATCTTTCTACCAGACACGGTGTCGCGATCGTCCCTGTGTGGTTTTGATTCCAGAAAGTGGAACAGTGTCTGATGCGGGACCTAGTGATAGTGAAGTGAGTGACAGTGACGAGGAGAACTTGCCAACGAAGGGCCTAACAACAGAACTTCCAAGCGATAACGAAACTGAAGGCAGAACGCCCGCCTGTCCACTTCTGTCAACGTCAAGAAAGAAGCAAAAGTCACCGCCGCAAGTTTTTGACTGGGGAGAAGAAGACCAGTGTTTTCTGGAGCCTGCGGAACCCGTGTTTACGGCCTCTGATGTCAAATGCCGACTGAAATATTTTCAAGTTTTCATTGATGACAAGCTGCTGACGATTGTTGACGAGACAAACCTGTATTCTTTCCATCAGGCTACTGCATATAGGTAAACGTTTGTTACACTGTGCCAACATGCTTACGCAAAGTACATATTATTTGAAGTGAAACGTTGCATTGCCCCTCAATTAAGCACCTTATAAAATCAAATGTGGTGTTTGAGCTCTGTACATCTTATTTAATTTTACAAGAAAACATGTTTTCATTCAACATCATACATATATCCGTAATGTGTGCTCACCAGAGGCACCCTGGTGTGCATGTCAGGCCAGTTTAGTGTGCCTTGGTGTCGACTTTAGACCAGTCTGGTGTGGCGTAGTGTGCACATCAAGCCATTCTGGTGTGCTGTGTTGTGCACATCAGACCAGCCTGGTGTGTTTTGCTGTGCACAACAGACCACACTAGGATGATGTGATGGGCACACGAAACCAGCCTGACGTGTTCTGGTGGGGACAACAGAACACGTTAGGCTGGTCTGATGTGCGCACCAGAACACACCAGGCCGGTCTGATGTTTACGTCAGAAAACATTAGGACACACCAAACCGGTCTGGTGGATTTTTTGATAGGGTTGTTTCTGGTTTTTAATATAAAACGTGTTTTCCGGCATTGAAAGAAGCCAAAATTGTGTGAACGTGTTTCGCTAGCGCGCGAGGTAAAACTCAAAATATTGAGAACGGGACGTTATTTGAATCAGATTAAAATAGTGAAATCCTAATTTCTTTGCGAGTCGACGCCCACCCGTACCTATTATTATCAGAACAAGACTCGACGTTGTTTGACGAATGTCGGATTTATATCAGTGTGAAACACACGCAAGATAGAAAAACGATACGAATTATATTCTTACTAAAAAAATTTTGAGGGAAATAAATGTTAAAAGTTCCCGCAACATTATTCCTTGATTAATCTATAGTACTTCTGTTGATAGCGGCTCATACAAAATTTTTATATTTATTTTTATTTCATAATAACAAAGACCAAACGGCGCAGTTTCTACACTCGACTGGAACAGCCGGTGGATGAGCACGCAGAGAAAAATGGCCATCACGTTGCTTTAGACTTTGCATGATTGGCCCCTCGGCTGGTACCCTCGGTCCCACTCGAACTTAGATGAAAGGAAGTATAGTAGTCGCAGAATAAACTAGTGAAAAGTGAGCAGTGCTCATCCGATCAGCATGAATTGAGAGCAAGCTGGCAGTCTATCAAATTCCTGTTTTATAATTCCAGACTCTAATATATTCACTCGTCGCAGTGCAAGAGCTCACATGCTCTTCTGCAAATATCCCTAGAGGGTTAATTGTAAATTTTTTTTGCTCTTTTACTTATAGCGCTTAGAAATATGTAAGGATATACATAACATTGTGAAGACGCGTTAGAATTCGTTTTTGTCTCTACGAAATAGTATTTACAGAAATCTTTTGACGCTGAAAGATCAAAAAGCCACGTAATATGGAGCCAACTATATGCCACCGTTGGATATCATAGCCACACGCTGTTGTTGACAAAACACTGGGCATGCACTGACTTTCAGATGTTCATAAAATCGGCTATTGATTTCATCACAACGATTGGGCATGATCCATTACATGAACGCATGTGGGCGCATTGTCACGAGCCCAAATCGAATAATCATGGACTTCTCTTATCCACTGTATGTTCCGCAATAAAGGGGCCATGAAGTCGGTTTGGTAGTTAAATTTAACAATTGAAATAGCCGTCACTTCTCTTCCAGGTGACTGACGATGTTTTAGATTGGAGTTGCTCTTCGAACCGCACAAATTAATTTTGCAAATCAAGCAAAAATTAGAATTGAAGAGATGACACCTCCTTAGCTTGAAGAGACTGTCCGATACTGCGAGAAAAATCCATCTTTTGAGTCACGTTAACACTGAAATTATTCTGGGCTCGTCAGGCGATTGGTCAGAATGAACGGAGTCCGCACGTCTTAATCGTGAGATGTTAAGAAGAAATTCGCTTTCGGTAAATTCAATACAAACAAAAAACACAAAATTTTGAGAGTAAGGGTTACCCCATACAAAAAAAAAATCTCTCTTGGGAAGGCTAAAGAAAATAAGTTGTATAGCTGCTTCTATGGCTGAGTTCAGTTTGTTCATAGTCTCTCCTGTGGGAGTTTAGATTTTTCTTTAGATTATCACGGGTTAGTTACTGCAGTCCATAGCTTTTTAAATGGTTAGCTAAAGAATGTTTTATTGCTTACTGTAAATGTCTCTTTAGCGTGCGTGTTACAGCTTCCTATAGCATTTTATTTGATTGCTCTAGCTGCATATATCTCTTCATATGACCTGTTCTAGGGAATATTCATGGCTTACTAAGTAAGTCATTTTCGACCACGTGCGATAGCCCCTATGAACTATTTTATGATTTCTATAGCCATCTATGGCTCCGGTTCTGATATGTTTTAGATATTTCTATTGCTTACATTGTGACTTTCTTTAACCAGCGTGTCATAGCTGCCAATCGTTATTACTGAGGTTTTTATAGCTATCTATAGCTCGTGTATTCTACTTTAGATACTTATATGGCTTATCCTACGGTTCCCTTTAAACAGCGTGCATAAACTGCGTCCTTCCGTTCCATTAGCCTCTTTAATATTTTGTATGCACTGGTATAAAGATATCTATAGCATACTCTATGGGTCCAATTAGCCAGGTTGGAATTGCAGCTGTCTACAGCTTTTCCTGTGCTGTGTTTAGCCATCAATCACCTCTTGTATGATCCGCTACAGAGATTTCTATGCTTTATTTGTGGGTCTCTTTAGGCAGTCCGCTGTAGCTACCTTTGGGTTTCCATGGTATCTTTAGTGATGTATACCTCCTTGTATGGTTTACGCTAGAGATTATTATGGCTTACTCTATGGGACTCTTCAGAAAGTGTGCTATTGCTGACTACAATGTTTAGATTGGTGTTTTAGTCATCTATAGCGCCTTTTATGATCTGTTATATAAATTTCTATGGCTTGGTCTATGGTTTTTTTAGCCAGAGTGCCGTAGCTGCCTATGACGTTTACCATCGCTCTTTACACTCTATTTACCAACTCCTGCCTACAAACAAGCCACTGCACCCCTAGCGAGAGGCCACCGTCAATCCGCATGCGCAATGATGTACGGGCAAGAAGTGAGCTGTCCCGCATTGACGAACCATTCGAATGTTATCTCCAACGTCGGGTGTGTGAACCCGCTGTCTCTTTTTGCGTTGGCATCATTGATACTATGTCCTCCAAGCGATGCTTTACTACTTTATTGACCTGAGCAAAATAAACAAGGCTGGTTACAGCGCAAAACATCGCGTAAATAAGGTCACATGCGGCGATTCATTCCACGTGAACACCGCAATATGGTTCTAAAGCCTGCTTCTTATGATGAGAGGCTGCTCGATATTTTCAATGGCGACGTCGCTCGGACTCCAAAGGCCTCGACGGCAGCTACGCCGCTTGACGTCGATACTAAAAATATCAAGCAGAATTGGACCAAATGAATATGATATAACAATTCGGTGTTGGCCACTGGTAGCAATGTACAAACTCTTCGTGTAACTATACTGTTTACACCGAGCCTACTTACACCGAAACAGAGTTCCCAGCTAAAAAACTTCTGAGGCCTGCACTTACTTGTTATCCCAATTACTGGGTCAACGTTTGGTCTACAGGGTACTAGTGTTTGAACAAACGGACGACTGTTTGAACAGGTAGGTAAATTCAAAAGAGCAGACTACCAGACTTGTACACGTTACAGAAAAATAGTAAGGAATTACATTTACAATTACTCGAGGCTAAATTGTAATTTATTACAATTAAAAGTACCCTCCATTGAAAGTAAATGACCGTTACCCCAAAAAGTAATCCGTTACTTTTGTAACGTTACTTTTAACATTATTTTCCTCAAGTAAGAAACAAAGGGAAGAGGGTTATTCAAGTTCTTATTGTTGCCACCTGTTCCATTTAATTACCTTGAGTATTTTGAGCAACGGCTGGCTCTCAAAAGTCTCGTCAGACATCTTGCGTTATTTCTTACTCAATATGTCGACTGCTACGCCGAACAGCATTTGAGCTGAGGCACTGGATGGGAGTGCCATATTGTTCCTCACGAATGCTTCATGCTCTGCATTGAGCTTTTGCAGCGAAGCAAGGGAAGTACTATTTACCTCGAATGTAGAGCAAAGCTTCGTCGTTGCAGGCGTTGCCTGCTGTTCGAGAGATTTAGTAGATCTCTCCGATACCTCCGAGACCCGCGATTACGGTACCCGATAACGATATGATGCATACGCAAAAACGGCGGCGAAGTATCGGATATTATTATCGGAG
Source organism: Ixodes scapularis (assembly GCF_016920785.2). Classification (NCBI taxonomy): domain Eukaryota; kingdom Metazoa; phylum Arthropoda; class Arachnida; order Ixodida; family Ixodidae; genus Ixodes; species Ixodes scapularis. Next base: position 37,340,013 of record NW_024609881.1, on the reverse strand, counting down.
TCATCGGACCGATCTACTAAAATTCTCGATTGTCTACATCACGAAGCTGTAAAAGTCATCAACAGCAAAACATAGTTGTAACAGTAAGGGGATAATTAAATAATAAATAAGGTTTCGCTCGATATTCTTCTTTTTTGGTTCTGAACAGTTCGAGCCCCACTTGAGACGTTGGTGAATAAAAAAGGTTTCCGGTATATAAATATAAGTAATAAAGGAAAAAGAAGGACACTGATAACAACAATTAATTAGAACGTCGGTTAATACAAGGAAATGTAAACACACGTTTGCCGTGTGTACCTTTCTTGGTGCCGTTCAAAAACGCACGGAGCCCGGACCGACTGCAGTTTACTCCGGTGTTTTCCAGATAGACGTCCGGTGATGACACGGGCAGCAAAGGTTAGAGTACTAAGTAAGCCACGCTATGGCCCCACTCACGAATTTCACTCTCTCCTCAAGCCCAGAATATCGAGTCTACGTCAGCCACCATTATATCTTATTTGTAAAAATATCTGCTTGAGATAAGATGTCCTGCAGGAGAAAAACAGGAGGAAGAAAGGAAGACTATTACCATTTTATAAGGGCTCGCAAAAAGCTGACTCACAAAAAGGGCAGGGTAGACGGAGCGTTGTCTCGTGTTGTGACATTGTGAAAATGGTCCTAGTCACTATAACCGAGAAGGACATTGTTAATTATTTTCAGTGCACTTACCGCCTCGAGCTTCTCGAAAAGGTGCTCAATCACTTGGTGTCCTCCTCTCCCCGTCTTCGATCGCAAAGAAAAAACAAAGGAACTAAAAAAAAGCGGAAATGACTTGCCCCCCCCCCCTTTTTTTTTTGTAGAATTGTTCATTTGGATTTTTTGACATTGATGTTAGGGTCTAAAAAAAGCTGGATTCAGGAGCTTGGTGATGCAAAAAAAAAAAGGCTTTACGAAAATGAAGAGTGCCAACCCTATTGAAAAAGGCCAATATGAACTCGGCTTATTGGAAATATTGTATTCCAATGAAGTTGACGGAAACCAATAAAAACTTATTGTTGTCCGATTAACCCAATACGCACGATGGAAATTCATATCGGAGCACGATATCCCGATATAGTATGCGGTTATTGGTATACAACAGGATATTGGGGCACAATATCCCGATATAACTTGCGGTTATTGGTATACAACACGATATCGAAGCACAATATCCCCACAGAACTTACGGTTATTGGAATAGAATACGACACCGCGTGCATATGGTGACCGACATGGACATACTGTGCGGCCACACGATATATAAATATCGGTCGTCGATCACGGGCCCAAAGGAGAATACAATATCGCGTGGGTAAATCTCAGAACGAATTCCAAGTTACCAACATGAATTACGTCGGCATATACCGCGGACTAAGAGGATACGTAATACAGTATTGATCGCCCGTGAAGCAACATGTGGATATCGGTACGCCCACATATACGACATCGCGCGAATGATATCGTAGAACAGCAGGAGTTACCATACCGCAGTACGAGAGAGAACGATATTGGAGGTGGATACACACAGAACACAAACGTTCCGCGTGGCAAACACATTCACATTGATCGAAAGCGCAAGTGTACGTACGGCACACAGTACACAGAGCCTCGAGCGCTTGAAATACTAGACAACCACCAAACCATTCAGAATAACTAGCTGGGACACCCGCGACCTACCTTTCAATCAGAAAGCCCAATAACGACGTGCTCATTGAAGTGATCATTTTCAAACAAATGTTTATTGCAGTTTTAATGCAAGAAAAGTTAGGTCACCGATGTTGGAACCCAAATCGAACGCGATACGTGACAATGTCAGTTCGCACGATAAAATAATGAGGATTAATGGGGTTGACAGGTCACGTGCTTCTTACCCGCACATTTATCGATATTGACCCACCTTTCTGGGTAATCCTACGTCGTACACAAAATCCACAACCACACAAGAGCACATTTCACCCACCACTCTTCGTTGCCTGTTTCGCAAGATTCACACACTGAAAAAAACGACGGGAAAAATGCGTGCATTTGCGCCATCAAACGATACGTTACAAACTCGTTCTATGAGAAAAGTTTCCATCGTCAACCCGTGCGCGCGAAAGCTAGAGCGCTCCAGCTTCGGAGGCAGTTCGAACTCCGAAGGGAGGCGAGCCGAGCGAGCCGCGAGTAGCCCATCGAGCCAGACGAGCGGCTGAGCGAGCCGCCGAGTGGCCGAATCCGCCCATCCAGCCAAGCCTAGCCGAGCCGCCGAGATTGCGCGATTGCGCCATTGCGCAGCGACCGCGACCGCGCCATCCCGGCGAGACGGCGGCGATGGCGGGACCGACGGATAACAGCTCGTCAAGTTCGTCGAGCACTTTGCTTGTGAAACCAACGCGCTTTCAACCGTTTCGAAAGGTACGTATAGACGACTTTATTACTTGCAGCATTGAGTGCTTTGGTATTCACAGATCAAAGTAAACACTTAAGGACAGAAGGGAGACATGATGTTTTGAAATCGCAGCTTATTTGAACGCATGCGTCCCCTGCTGAAAGCGTCTGGCTGTGCTCTGTTGCAGACGTCATTTCGACTGCGTGTACTCTGATGTAACGTCAGTCAGTGTTTACACTCTTCTAGCTATCACTCGGCTTGTTATCTCATGCGCGAAATAGACGAAGAAACCAGCGCCTCGTCTCTTTCGGATATTCAACCTCCAGCCCCTGGCTCCCAGCGTGTTTACCGGCGCAAACCGTTCGACGTGTTGGATTCGTGGGCTCGTTCGAAGAGGCTTTGTTTAACGCTCACGAGTCGCCGAAGTGTTACCGGAGCTTCTCTTTACGAAAGTCGCGATCGACGCTGGGCTCTGAGCTCGTACTTTTTTCTTCCCTGGTAGACTAAGAGTGCCGACCATTCATCTGTGGTGCTGACTGGCGCCGTACGAATTTGAGAAAACCTACCGAGTCTGTCAGATTTTCGTGACGCCGTCCAACTGCTCTGCTACCGGCTGAGCTTAACGAATAAGGTAAAAAAAAACGCGTTTTCTAATTTTTAAATTGTTTTTTTTTGCCATGATTCATTTTAATCGCCGCAAAATAAATCGCGGCCGTACGTCGGTTGACTCCCGAGTACTGTCTCTACATCGTAGATTGTCTTACCACAATGGTGCCTCGTTGGTGTGATCATATTTTGATATCGTTACATCTTGCTTTTTCATCTTGGCACACTTCTAGACGACCTTCTACACGTTGCACTCCTTGTTGACATGTCGCTGGTGTTAGAGACAAATCTAAAGTCGCTGTTTGCTCACTCCTTGGTGCACATATTTCATGTTCAACATCAGGTATCTGAAGGAGGCGCCATGAAACCCTGGAGTTTGTTTAGAGGTACCTCAACATACTGTATTCAAGTGTAGTTTTGTGTGTTATAGTTTCCTAAAAAACGAAATTGCACTGTGTTCGTAATATACCCTATAACTGTTCACTACAATTAAAGTTGCTATGAAACATTGGCCACGAGAGGTGACTCGGCCAACGCAGCCTGAAAATTCTTCGCATAATTTTCTTCATGGGTCATTTTGGACATTGACAAATTTTTGTTGTGAATAATGAGTGTTATGCACATGTGTTCTACTTTTCATACAGGTACTTCAGTTAGATAAACCCCAGCAAAGGCAGCAAGACAGTCTCATGGGGTCACACCAAGGATAACTGCATTCCTGCTCGAGTCCCGAGTCTTGTCACCAAACTTCACTGGACATAATGGTACATTCCGTTTCCTTAACTTTTTCTTCTGAAATGTGTTTTTTTTTTATTGTTGCTTTTTTCTATTGAAAAAGGGTAGTACAACGTTTAAACACCCAATGTTTTTTTTTTGTCTTTTTGTAAAATGTGTAGTACATCCATTAAACACCTAAGCGTTTATAAATGGTCTCTGTACCAGACAATAGGGTGTCTTATACTCTGTTTCATACTTAGCGTGCAATGCTGTCAAAGGTACTAAAGTGGTGCGCATGAAAAAATAAAAAAGTGTTACTCCGCGCGTTTGGTGGACGAATGGTAGAAGGCGCTGCTCTGGCGATATTGACATCTCGGTGGCCGTGGTTCGAACTCATTTTACGCGCAAAGTTTTTTTTTTTTTTTTTAAACATACTTTTTGTGCAAGATTGTGCGCATTGACGACGTGCATATTTCAGTTCCTCCTCCTTGATTTTTATTTAAAGGTCGCCGAGAGGCCAGATTTCTACCATCTGGTCTGCCGCTTTGCAAGTGTTATTTGCCTCCAGCACCGAGTTATATTTTTCTTTCGTGCAGCGTGGAATGAGGAATCGCCCTGATAGCGGCCTTGTCCCAAAATTTATAATAAAACATTAATCGACAATAGTTGTGGCCTGTACAGTTTATTTTGAAATAGCTGTCAAGGGTAAGAATCTCCCTCTCGGAGCACTTGCGATGAACCTTCAGGCGAATGGCGTTCTGTGTGAACTCGTCATGCTTGACGGTCCCCGTGCTCGAAACTTTCTTGTTGCGAGGTCTTTGCTTGGGGGACGCCACTTTGCCAGATAGGCACTGCGCCTCGCACTTCGCGACTGTACAGGGCACACTCCAGTGTCGTTACTGGCCGTCTCCAGGACTTCACGACCGAATTCTCCGGGGAATGTGTTCTTATACTCCCGTACACATTGGCGATCATCTGCTTGCACTCTTTCAAGATTTTCGCACAACGAATCTTCGAAAACATCCGAGCAGGAGAGGTACTTGAGCCTGCTGCGTAAGACGCCATTTTCTCAAAACCAGCCAGTGCCACACAACCCGAAATCCCACAGCGGCTGCCACACGGCTGAACACGAAAACAATTCAAGGGGGTTTACATTATCTTTTCCTTTTTCTTGAAAAACATATTGCTCCGTTGAATTCATAACGCCAATATCAGTTACTAGCCCGAGGAAGCACATTTTCCGACTTTTTTAAATATTTTTGCAGGGGACGCACTATCCTATGGAGCGAACGTAGGCACGGTGAGCAATGCAAACCGGTGCGCTAGCTTTGACTGCGTTGCACTCTATGAATGAAACAGAGTATAGGATCGCTTCAGACGGGGCAACCTTTAACGGGGCAACCTTTCCAGCAATTTTGGGGCTGCTGGCGGGTTGTTCCCTAGTTTTCCCTAAATCGACACGAATTGCTGAGATTGGGTCCGGCTCGAAGCGGACGAGCAGCTCTGACTACTCGGAGATGTTTGAAGCGGCAGCAGCCAATCAGGAATGCAATAATTTCACGTGACACCCTGTGGTCGTGATGATGAGAACTGAGGACTTAGTTCTGGTTTGAAATGGATCATTTTTGAAAATAAACTGTTTCAAAAAGATAAGTTAGTATTCTCAGCGCCATTTAAAGATATAAAAACATGTTTTTAGGATATAACTGTGCGTCTAAATAGTGTAAGAAAAATAAAATTTCAGGATGATGATGGCAAGTCATAGCAATTCGGTTGCTGCATGTGAACGCGGGTGGCCCGTGTTGCTGGTGTTGCGACATGAAGTTGCTGGGCGAAATTGTTCCGTCTGAAGCGGGCTTTAGGGGACTGAATTCAAGGGCCGTGGAGCTCTGGGTGCAAGCCCACCTCGAAACATTTTTTTTTCGTTTTTGCCTTTTTTAGTATTTAAATAGATATATATATATACATATATACTTTTTTTTAAGTTTTAACATATAGATGCATAATTTACACACTAATTCATTTTCAGAGGCGCTTTTATTCACACTCTGTGGCTTTCTAGTGCTTGCAATAGCTTCTCGGTGAGCTAATGCAACCTCTGCAAAGGGAGAGGGATCTTCCCACGCTTTGCAGGCTGTAAAGCTGTGGCTTACACAGCTCTAGTGTGTCACACCTCGCTCACTGACTCCATCGCGAAGCATAGGTGCTTCATGAGTCGCGCCACACCGTAAGCCCAAAAAACGGTCGGGTGACAAACCTGGGACCATTTGTCACTGCACTCAGCTATGGTATGGTGGCATGGTCGGGGCATGAAACTGGGGTACAGCTTGGAAATGCTGACCTTCATGACATTTTAAACACATTTTTCATTACTTTTGTGTCGAGTTGTCAGCATTCTAAAGGTGAGAAGGCAAGCAGCAGCGACAGCAAGAAACGAAAAATTTAAGACCGCTTTCACCAAGAATCAATTATGAGCACTAGAAAGGAATGGACTGTAATTAAAACGCTTCTAAAGGTGAATTAGCGTATAAATTAAGTACTTGTGCCTCAAAAATACAAAGAAACAATGTAAATATGATTATAAGGATAAAAATATACACCAGGAGGACTTAAACCAAAACTACAGTCTGTAAGTTTGAAATTTGACACCTTAAACCACTCGGCCACCACCCAATTTTATTTCCAGGTCGTTCATCGAGGTATATGAATTTTGTTTGCAGCTGTCGGCTGCAAGAGAGATTGCCTTATTTTCATTTACTTTACTATTGCCACCAAATATGACAAGTGATAAAGAATAGAACCTCATTTGGTTGGCCGAGGCACTGTGCTTGCATCAAGGCAAACTAGCCTGTCTTGCTGGGTTCATATTTTGTTTCATTACCTGTTTAGGATTCTGTTGTCGCTCATCAAAAGAAGAAAAAAAAAACTGACTAATTCTGACTTATTCTGGTGTGCAGGTACCCTTGGCAGTAAACTGCTAAATGGGGCAAATTATAGATACTTTTTTAGCAAATATGCATCGTTTGAGCAAAATGAGCTACACTATTTGACTAACGTGAAACAGAACGAGCCTCTCCACTTGGGTCTTTTTCTTATCTCTCGCAGACACTATTTCCTGCTTTTTGTGGTTTGTATCAGACTTTTGTATTCTGTCCGGCCAAAGCATCTGTGTTACACTAAGACTGGGTTCTTTAGGATATCTACAGGTATTCTTCGCCGCAAATGGCTTCCAATCAGGAACACGAGTTTGTTCTCGGCCACCGAGAGCAAGCATTTTCAAGGTGAGCTATTGCCCACCTATATCAGTTTTGTGTTTCATTCCTTTTAAATGCCATTTCCTATGTGTAGTGGTCTTGCACTTGTATTTTGTTGTCTCTCTTCTGCAAAAGCACCCAAGTTTAATTAAGACCGGGTTCTTTCTTATACATGTAGGTCTTGGTGGCAAGAACCAGCCAATTAAGGCCAGAAGTTTTTTTTTTGCCGCGCATGGCAAGTGTTTTCAAGGTGAGTGATTGATGCCTATCTGAGTTGTTTGTTTCATTCCTCACAGACACTCTATTTCCTGTCTGTATAGTGGCTGTCTGTCAGGCTTTTGTGTCTCTGTCCGCCCAAAGCATCTGTGTTAGACTAATCTTTAGGATATGTGCAGCAATTTTTGGCAGCAAGTGGCTGCCAATCAGGAACACAATTTTGTTCTCGGCCACCAAAAGCAAGTATTTTCAAGGCGAGCTATTGCCCGCCTTAATGAGTTTCAGCATTCATCAAGAAGCGCAAAATCAAAGCCCTGGGTTGACCATTACAAGAATGTTGACTCGGAAGCATATAGGGAGGAACCTTTATAAAAGTATCCAGCTGCTTTTACAAGACAAACCAAAACTAAGAATGTGGGTTCCATTTGAAAAAAAATATTGTCAGCCCGAATTAACTCGGGGGCGGCACGGAGCAAACAAGCCACGGTACGAGTATGCTTGGTTCAGGCGTTTGTAGGGGTGGTAGATGACTCGGTGTTTTCTAAAAAAATATTTTTTTTCTAAAAGTGTGGTGGTCGAATATTCAGGGATGGGCTTTGAGTCGGGATGTTAAGGTAAAAAGTTCATCCACATGCCGGGATTCATGTGCCTTGTCCCCCTAGCGAGGGGGACAAGGCCTTCAAAATTTTGTGTTCGCAAAAGGGGTGCGTCAGTATTGACGTCTCATTTTACATCAGGCGTCTCAATTTAAAACGCACTATAAATGACATGCCTGAGATTCGTTTGGGTGTACTTCCTCTCAGCAAGTACATGGTTCTGTCTCAAAAAAGTCTAATCTGATGTTGACCGCTCCTCAGGTCTCCACCGACGATTCATCAGGACGAGACCCAACCGGGACACTAAGGAGGAACTGCTTAAGCAAGGGAGGCTACATATACGACAGCTTCTCGCGGACAAGAAACGAAAATAGATAGAGGGTGGGTATTTCATTTGCTATGCCTTTTGGTGTGCACATTATGTTTGTTATGTTTCAAGATTCCTGCAGAGTTTGGTTTCAACTATTGTAAAATACCGAGCATGCGCCCAGGTCGCAGAAGCGCCTACCCTTTGATTCAGAACAATCCGCAAATGAGCAAAGGGCATACCAGACACCCATCCACCTGTTTTGAGAGCCGTGCTCAAAATATTGAAAGAGCACATCAAGCGCCAGGTGCTGTGGCGTCTTTGCCACAATAGCGCCAGTCGCAGAGCTGACAGATCCGTGACTGGCGTAAGCTATGGCATGGCCTTTGTGAACCAGGGAATCGAGATTAAAGAAGTAGCGCAGAAATTGGAGGCGAGTGGTGAAGGTGAGCAGAGTTAACAGAAAACAAGGACGAAGGGAGTGCTGTCGCATGAGGCATCTGTGTCCCGCGCATGTAATTTTGAGTGTGCTGTAGGTGGCTACCCAAAAAAATTGTTACTTGGACGTAACTAATCGCAACCCTCTCTTGCAGTTTCCATGGCCCACAAGCCAGCCGACGCCAGTTCGTTCTCGTTCAAAGGTGAGGATTCTAGATTTTCTAGATTGCTCTGAAGCAGCAATACTGAAGCCAGAGAAGCGGTACGGCATATTTAGTTGACAGAACGACTGGGGACGCTTTCACTGAAGCTTGTTTTGCTGCAATACACGTGTGTATTTCAGCAAAACAAGCTTCAGTGAAAGCGTCTCTACTCTTTCTGAGCTCCGTCAATTAAAGGTGCGTACCGCTTGTCTGTCAGGCTTCAGTGTTGCTGTAGGCGAGAAAACTTATGCCCAGTTTTGTCACAAGAGGCATATTATGTCACCCACATGTAATTTTGAATTTATCAGGCTTAGTGTGCTGTAGGTGGCTGGTCAAAGAAATTGATACTTGGACGCAGCTAATCGCAAATCTCTCTGGCAGTTTCCACAGCCTAAGAGCCAGCAGGTCCCAGTTTGCTTTTCTTCAAAGGTAAGAATTCCAGATTCCCGAAGCAGGAATACTGAAGCCATACGACCGGTACAGCATTTTTAATTGACGGAGCTCAGAACGACTGGAAGCTCCTGCATTGAAGCTTATTTTTCTGTAATACAAGCGGGCGACATTGACACGTGCCCAGTTACGTCGCAAGAGGATATCTATGTCCCGCGCATGTAATTTTGAATCTTTCAGACTTAGTGTACTTCACGTGGTTACTCAAAGTAACTGCTACTTGGACACAACTAACCGCAAATCTCTCTTCCAGTTTCCACGGCCTACAAGCAAGCAAGCACCAGTTCGTTTTTCCTCAAAGGTGAGCATTGCAGATACTCTACTGAGGTGCGAAGCAGGAATAGTGAAGCCGGACGAGCGGATACGTATATTTAATTGACCGAGCTCAGAATGATCTGTGGCAGTGGCATTGAAGCTTATTTTTCCACAATCAAACGCAGACATAATTTTGAATCTACCCGCTTGGTGAAGGATTGCTACTTGTCGCGAACTAATCACAAATTTTTATTTTGCAGTTTCTATATGGCTACAGCTAGCAGGTGCTGTCTTCATCAAGGTGAGGATTTCACATTCAGTTTTCAAACGTCAAGTTTTTGAATGAAGTCCTAAACAATCAACTTTCTTTTGCAGTAAATGCCAGAACCTCAAGTTCAGGAATATGTTAAATATATTTGGTATGGATAAGTCCAGTGTTTTGCTTCTTTATTCACAATTTCACAACAGCAACATTTTTTTTAATTTATCACTCAGAAATACACACAAGAAGAGACTGCGTTGCAGAGAAATGTTGCGCTGAACGTGATATTCCAACTCGTATATAGTTTTTTTGGTAGCCGATATAATATATTGGATTCCAATATTCATAATACGCTGAGTATATTGGAATCGTAAACCCTTATTGGTTCCCCATACGAGACATGGGGATCCAATAAGGGTTTATACGGTATTGGATTCCAATATTTTCAGCGTATTATGGATATTGGAATCCCATAATAAATCCTTATTGTAATACAATACAATAAATGTAATGTTTTCTAATACACTGTTTATATTGTATTGCAATACAATTAAAAGATATTGTTTACCAATATCCATAATACGCTGTTCATATTGGGGTTTTCCAATAGGGAAGCCTCCCTTTGCGCTGGTCGAATCGCGTGACTGTCACTGCGCTCGGCTTTACAAAAATGAAAAACAAAAAAAAAACTTAATTTAGAATTGGGGGGGGGGGGGGTTGGTTCTGACAAAAAAAAAATGTAACGGATTTCAAGGAATGTGCTACGTCAAAAATGTAACGCAATTACTTTAAAATTAATCTAGAAAATATGTAATTATTCCGTTACTAAATTACCAATAAATGTAAGGGATTACAAGTAGTTTCGTTACTTGTAACGGATTACGTAGAAGTCTGGAGACGACTGTGCAAATGATCAAAGAGCTATATTAACGTGAAGAAGCACTGATCTTGGTCCAGTCAACTTGGCGGTTTTCACACGTTCATGTTGGAAAAAAAATAATTAGATGACCACAAGTATTTTTGAGTACAAACCGAGGCGCTTCTCTCAGAACAAACAGCAGTTCAACCGTTCCTCATTTTTCCTTTTTCTGCACCTATCCACGTCATCGAAAAAACCGTACAGGCAGAGAACTCTTGAAACCTTGAAACAAGCGCCAACACCGCGTTGTGATGTGACAAAATGAAGTTGGTGCTTACCTCTTTGTGTGGACTGCTATTGAGATTACCATGTCTTACCTCATAGGTCTCTTTAACCTGCATGCTACAGATGCCTACGAATTCTTCTTTTATTTCCGTATCCATTTATAGCCATTCGTGTGATTTACTGAAGTCATTTATATGACCCTTTTTTTCAAAATATTTACAGGTATAAGGCTCCAATTCCTACTTCGTGGTTTTCCTTGGTTTATCTGAAGATATATGCAAGTGGGCTGAAATGGGGACTAAAGCCTTTTACTGTAATATTTCAAATGGACGCCCACCCGAACTGTTTGTTTTAAGCACAGTCGGTAGCAAATTCTTCTTCTTTCCTTCTTCTTTCCTTCTTTTATTTAAATCAGCAAAGTGCTCGCACAGCCAATGCACGATGGAAGGCTATTTATTGTAAGGGACATCCTTAAACTGAACCCTGCGATAGAATTGTGTCAAGGTGATGTAACGCCAATCCCACGTTTTGCAAGTCCTTTTTAGTATCCTGCGTATAGTTTCTGCAATTCTTAAAATGCGTTTAATAGAGGCTACTGAAGGGAAAAATGCTGGACGGTGGCCACCAAAATTAAGTGTTTGTGCGTCGTTACATTTTGAACAGTTTTCTCCACCCGAAGGTCGTATAAACAAGAGGCCTTCATGTGCATCCTCATTGAACGGAATTGTAAGTGTTTTTCAACTGCCGCTTGTTGAATTTTTTTTTAAAGTAAAACATTTCACAACGAGGGAAATGAAATCGCCAAGCCTTTGGGTGCTTACAATATGTCGTCCTGCAAGTAATCATACATCAAGCTGATTTTTACGGAACCTCTGGCCGTTTTATCCTTAGAAGTTAAATTCCGCTCCTGCAACAACACTCGCCGCAAATACGTGTGCGGAGCACGCACAAACCCGCCTGCGTGTTTTTTTGTGTTTAACGCTTGCTTGGCAGAAGCATCGAGATGCTGTAGTATATATTGGGCTTCTTTTGGCTATATTCCTATCCTCACTTGAGGCATAGTCAAGAAATATTTATATTTAAGGCGATAAATTCATTTGTGCTTTCGGCATCTGCTACAGAAATAAAGGTATATGCTTGAAAATAACTTTTAGCCTGGTCCAAAACGCTTTTGGGCGTGTCCATCATATTAAAATGCACAAAAAATTGTTAAGGAATGACGAATACTCTTTAACTTATTCCATGTTTATTTTACATAACTAGTGCATTTCCAAAATGAGATGTTAACCTGTCCTAACCGAAGGTCACCCTGTGAGAGCAAATATATTTTTCAAGGTGATAGAGAAACTGTCATTGCATCCGCCACTTCATTCAGGGGGTGTGAGTGCATGCGTAGCTGTTTCTCCCTCCATAGAATACGGTAGTCACACAAGCGATCATTACATATGGCGTGCTTTGTTATGTTGCTAGTTAAGCGCAGGAGAATGGTTTAAGCAAACTGTTTAATAACTAGCGTACGTGATCAAAGCCGCAGCTATGGCGATTGCTCGTCAGTTCGAAACGCAACAGCGCGTGCCACCTTCTGCGAGCGTGCTCTCTGGATGTCCTCTTCCTCACATCATAACATGCCCCCCTTCTTCTTTTTTTTGTTTCGTTTTAAAGATGACGCAGTGCGAGTGCGGCACTTGTTAGTCTCTGTATCGTAGCGGCTTCACCACGGCGCGTCCACTTGTTGTTTTTTGGTTATCCTGTTGACGCAGGACCTGATATCTTGTAGACGTGTCGTCGTTTGAGACTGTAGGGACATAGTCTTCAGCAACTTCGTTTGAGACTGTAGGGAAATAGTTTTCAGCTGCTGTATTCGTTTCTGCTGTTCCATGTGCTTCTTTGATGTGGTACCGGTTGCGCTTGTAGGTGCGTCCTTCTTGTCCTTGCACCGTGTACGACCTCTCACTCGGGCCTTTGTCTCAAACCACACCTCTGTTCCAGTGTCCCCGTCTTTTAAACCAAATTTCCTCTTTTGGCTGTAGTGGCAATAGTGTCTTTGTTTTTAGGTCACCATGGCGGTGCTGCCTCGCTTGGCGTTGTTGAAGTGTTATTTCAGTTTCGCTGTCGTTATAGATAGGCAGTAGGTTATCTGGCAGAGTTGGTACCAGTATCCTCAGTTTTCTTCCCATCAAAAGTTCGGCTGGTGATTTTAGTCCATCCATAGGCGTGCTGCGCTAATCCAAAAGGACAGTGAATAGGTCATTTCCATCTTCCTTCGCCTTCATCAAAGAATGCTTGATTATCTGCACGGCGCGCTCTGCCAGTCCATTGGATCTTGGATTGTACGGACTGGATGGATTATGGAATACATCCCAATCACTCAAGAAGGCTCGGAATTCGGTCGAGTCAAAAGGTGGTCCATTGTCGCATACTACTTTCTCTGGTATGCCAAATCTTGCGAAAGATGCCTTCAGAGCGTTAATAAGACCTCTGGCAGTTGTTGATACCATTGCTCGAACATCGATGTACTTACTGTAGTAATCAATTAGGAGAAGATATGAGGTACCATCTAAGTGAAAGAAGTCCATGGCAATTTTTTGCCAAGGCCTTTCTGGTAGTTGTCGACCAGCCAGTGGTTCACGTTGGTTGTTTCTTTGGTGTCGTTGACAGATTTCGCAACGCGTTATCAAGTTTTCGATATCTTTGTTCATATTTGGCCAATAAAGACTCTCTCGGGCACGGTTTTTGCATGACACAATACCCGGATGAGCGGCGTGAAGTCGCTCAAGGGCACCAGGTTGAGAGGATGCTGGCAAAACGATACGCCCTCTTCTACACACCAACTGGTCAACCAAGTGCAGTTCATCTTGAATCTCGAAGTAGGGCCGCAGTTCTGCCGACACTTGGAATTCGTGTTCTGGCCAGTCTCGCTGGATGTATTGCTTCACAACTTGAAGTCTTGGGTCAGTTGCAGTCTCGTCCCTTATTTGCTGAAACTTTGACGCTGTTGCTGTTGCAAGTATGCATACATTGATGGGTTGCTCATTTTCTGCTGTGTGCATTACCTCAGATGTATCTGCGTCTCTTGAAAGAGTATCTGCAGGCGTCAGATACTTTCCAGGAACATATGTCAGTTTGACATTGTAATTTTGCAGGCGCAGGAGGAGTCGCTGCAGTCTTGGAGATACTTGGTCGTAGGAATTTTCCTTAAGTCCAATGAGTGGCTTGTGGTCCGTTTGGACCTCCACTTCACGTCCAAACAGGTAAAAATGAAAATGCGTACAATCGAACAGGACTGCAAGTAATTCCTTTTCAATTTACGCATACCGCTGCTCTGGCTCAGTCAGTGAAGCGGATGCATAAGCTACAGGTTGTCCATGTTGCAACAACACTGATCCAATGCCATAAGAGCTAGCATCTGTCGACAGAGTGACTTGCTTGGAACTATCGAAAAAGGCCAAAACTGGGGCCTTTTTGAGCAACTCTTTAATATGCTCAAACTCTCTTGTCATGTTGGCATCCCAGTACCAAGATGCGTCCGATTTTAACAAGTTTCTCAACAGTGCCGTTTTTTGTGAGAGATCTGGCAGAAACTTCGTCAGATAAGTAATCATACCCAAAAATCTTTTGCAAGCTCGCCTTTTCTGTAGGGGCATTGAGTGCTGCTATAGCTTTTACTTTTTCGTTGTCCGGTGCAATTCGTTTGTCTGCGAGAGCATGTCCAAGGTATTTTACTTGACTCACTCCCAGCTGAACCTTATTTGCGTTGAACTTTAGGCTGTGCTGTCTTATCAGGGTGAGGACTCGATGTAATTGTTCCTCATGCTGATGGGGATCCTTTGCTGCGAGTAGGACGTCATCAAAATAAGACCGAATGTCATCGTGTTCACGGAAGATGTCATCCATGGTCCGCTGAAAGAGTTCTGGGGCAGTTGAAAGACCGAATGGTAGTCGAAGGAACCTGTAACGGCCCCATGGTGTGGCAAAAGTGCATATGAACGAGCTGGGCTCATCCAATACCTAATGCCAGAATGCTTTACTTGCATCAACTAGTGTGAAAAGGTTGCAGCCGCTCAGTTTGCTGAATATTTCTTCTTGTGTTGGGATTCGGTAATGCTCGCGTCTGATTGCTTCGTTTAGCTTGCGAGGATCCAGACAGATCCGTATGTGTCCGTCTTTCTTTGGGATTATCACTATTGGATGTACCCAGTCAGTTGGCTCTGTCACTTTGACGATGATTTCGTTGTGTTCCATCGCTTCCAATTCTTGTTTCACCCGAGTTTCAAGTGCTAAAGGTATTTTCCTGGGTGCTGCTATGCTGGAAACCGCATCTTTCTTCAATGTGATCTTGTACGTCCCAGGAAACCGACCAATACCTTTAAATACATCTGGATATTCTGACAGAATGGCTGTGAAGTTGGTGGGACATGCCGCCGTTGCTGAACTTGCAACCGTTACATGCTTGACTCGCCTAACGAGGTTAAGGTCAGAGCACGCTTGTATGCCAAGGGTTGGTTGAACTTCAATGTCCAGTAAGTAAAACTCCGTAACTTCTTCCCTGGACGATGCAGTCAATTGTGCAACTCTCAGAAACTGCAAGGTTTTCTTCACTGAAAGTCAGCACTTCGACTTTTGTGGGCACGATAGTTACTTGACACCTGCATTTGTGTAGCAGAGAGCTAGAGAAAACATTGGCCTCTGCACCAGTGTCAAGCTTGAAAAGAATTTCATGTCCATTGATGGACACGCGTTCGTAGCACTCTGTTTCTTTAGTTGGTCCAATTGAACCAATTGCGACGCCTCCAAAATGGATGGTTTCATTGGGGTCATTGTTCATGGATGAGTTGGAAGTTTCTTCTACTGCAGAAACACGTCGATATTCGTAGGTTTTCTGTTGTGTCTGGTTGCACATTCGGGAAAAATGTCCAAATTTTCCACAGGAAAGGCAGTGCTTTCCGTAAGCTGGGCAGTTTCGGGGTTGATGGGAAGTACCACATCTTGAACATGAACTTTGCTGTCGGTTGCTGGATTGGTCTTTTTGTGGTTCGGATGGTTGATACCTTCGTTGCGCTGCCCTGAAGCTAGATGGCTGACGATAGGGTCCATCAACTCTAACTTCGTCTTCAGTTTTCTGAATATCATTCGGATGTTTTTTTTTTTTTTTTGAGATTTCAGCGGCTTTACAGGTTGAAATGACATTCTCCAGGGTTAGACTCGGTTCACGAAACAATCGTTCGCGCAAAGCCACGTCTCGTATCCCGATGATGATACGATCACCAATGAGCCTGCTTTTTTGAGCTCCGTAGTCGCATTTCTGACCCTGCAGTTTTATATCAGTTACAAATTCGTCAATGGTTTGTTCTGGCTTTTGGCCCATTGTTTTAAAAATGACTGTCGCTTGTGTGACGCTTTTGTAAAGTGCATAGAGTTTATCAAACTCCTGCAGGATGTAATCTACTGCATTCTCTCTTTGCCTGCTTTGACCATCTCCCGTTGGTTGCAGAGGAAAGGTTTGCGTAATTCGTCTTGCCTGAGGTCCAGGCCGTGGAGCAGAAAAGCTTTCCGAGCTGAGATAGGCTTGGATGCATACTCGCAGGCTGCCTCGAAGAAAGGTAGGACGATTTCCACTCCTCCCATGCTCTTGCTGGGTCGTCACCATGCTGGAACGGAGCCGGCGGTTGTAGGAAAGCAGATGCCATCTTGCTGCTGCTGTTGCTTGTTAAACTTAAAATATGGACGTTGAGCTGCTCACCACTTCTGACGCCATGTTATGTTGCTAGTTAAGCGCAGGAGAATGGTTTAAGCAAACTGTTTAACAAGTAGCGTACGGGATCAAAGCCGCAGCTATGGCGATTGCTCGTCAGTTGCAAACGCAACAGCGCGTCCCACCTTCTGCGAGCGTGCTCTCTGGATGTCCTCTTCCTCACATCATAGTTGGCTCATTGGCCTACAGGGCCACCACTGAGTGATCAGTAAAAAAAAATATGAAAAGAAAACTACTCACACTGTGCTGCTGTTGCCCTTTTGTGCGACTATGAAGACGGTTTTGGTCAAGTCCTGCTTTTACGACTTTTTCAACTCCAATCTTCGTAAAGTCGTAAAATAAGTGATAAATGTGCAGGGTGACTAGCCGGCAGACATAGCTTTAACAAATTCAAGATCCGTAGGGTCTCGAATGCACTGTTTTGAGAAGCACATACATCATTAAAATTACTGAGTGGATGCTGATAAGCAAAGGTGATTCAATAAAACGTTTGCACACTTTGAACGATGCAAAAAATGTCACTGACTAATGAGATTTAGCGGAGTATGGAGGGAAACATCTTAATCTTTCTGGTTTTGTCTAAGACAGGTAGAGTTACCATATATTAAATATATTTGATTCTCCCTCCATTAAATATTGCAACATTTTGATGCATGTATAGTGTGGCTTTCTGCATTTACCTGGGCATTCACACTATCTTACTTGAGACATGTTCATACCATTGTATATGCATGTGAATAACTTTATTGACATGCTGAGAACACATTTTGTCTTTCTAGGAGAATCAGCTCGTGTCTCTAGGAGACAGCTAGGCACTGCAAAAGGTGGTGCGAGAGATGGTGGGATGCCTTTTCTCAAAGCAAGTGCAGTAGCGCTTCTCCCTCCTGGGATACCGAGGAAAGTCAGGGTGCTAGGTCGCCATGATTTGGAAGGCGGTCATCGGTAATGCATATTTATTACTCGCTATGGAATTGGTGGTATCATCAATAGACCAGCAAAAACTGAAATGTGTTGGCAATTAAGGGGAAGCTTAAACACCTCTTGCGAAAAAAAAAAACGAGTTAGAGTGAATTCTGGCGTAGTTTGTTTCCTGTGAATCTGAATATCGCTTCCGTTTTCCCCGAAGGTGTAACCAGACGCGACAAAACACGGAAAGCCTCCGACCGGTCGTGACGTCGTACTAGGATCTTTGGGCCTCCATGCGCGTGTTCCTCGTGTGGGCAGCGCGTGCAATTGCAAGTTTGCCATTTGTATTTTTCCACACTGACGTCAATCGTGACGTCCATTTCTGACCTTTCTAAAAGTAGCAAGAGTTCACGTGTGACGACGACGAAAATGATCCCTGGAGAAGGGGAAGAAGGGGGACAAAGGACAAACACAAATCTTCAAACGCACTAAGCGACTGGCGAGCGACCGAGAATATCCGCCTGGTCCGGGTATCAAACCCGGAACCTCTCCATTACAGGTGGATTTTTTTTTTCCTCCCAGGTTCGATACCCGGACCAGGTGGATTTTTTCGGTCGCTCAGCAGTCACCTAGCTGTATTTGGAGATTTGTGTTTCTCCTTTTTCCCTCTTGTTCCCCTTCTCGGGGGATTACTTTCGTCATTATTGCCCAGCTCGCCTGCACCTTTGCATGTAATTGAATTATAATTAGTTCACGCGCATAGGTTTGACAGGAGCTGAGGATGCTCGAGAGCAGGGATTCCGAAAACTCCTAGTATGGCGGTACGCTCCGTAAAGGAGGGACTTCAGCTGTACTTTAAGAATTAAATTCTGCAGGCCCCGCGCACCAAATTGAAAAATAAACTCAATATTCGTGATCCTGGAGGCAAAATGAAGACGCTTTTGGTTCTCTTCCTCAAATACAGAACAGCTTCAGTTTCCCCTTAGGCGTTGCAGTAGGCAAAATTTAATTCGACAGTTCCTGTTGTTTTTTACCCCTTAAGGGGGGACATGGGTCTTTGGAGCCAAAAACTTCCTAAAACTGCATTCTTTTGAAAATATCAATGGCTGTTGTTCTTCTGAATCTACCAGGCTTCTAAATCCATGGATGAATATTTGAACTATATATCAATTTATAATGTCTACACGGGCTGAATGCACATTGAAGTTGACTCTAAAACATTGTTTTCGCAAAACACAATTTTTTGACTCGTTAAAAATTTGCAGGAGGGATATCTCCGCATCTAGAGCAGATAGAAATATAACCGTTCCTGAAATCGGTAGCTGAATGTGTGAAGCATACAATGTTGAGAGCAGATTTTTTAATACAAGTCTAGAAAATTTTCTATTTGATATTTTGCTTTATTACTTGTTAACCATGCATTGAGCACTGAAATTCAAAGTGTAGTAAAATCACTTATAAGGAGTTTATCTTGAAAGTGCTTCCAACATTGTCTTCTCTACACTTCATAGTATCTAGCCATATGTTAAAAAGTATATTTTGCTGAGCATTTTTTTTCTATTGTTTTTCCAAACAAAGGCAGGCAAGTTTCAATTCTCTTGAGGACAATTCTACTGACTAAGAAAATGACCAGATATATGAAATCAGCTCAAAATGCTGAAGAAGCCTGTGCAGTTTCATTAGGTTTGGTCGTAAAATATGAAAAAAAGCTCCAAGACCATTGTTCCCCCTTATCTTCGACTTGAGTTCTCTATTATAATTAACCCCAGTGTTAGCCTTCTCAGAACCTTCATACTAAAAAGCAGCGTTTTGAATAGCTTTGAAAAAAATGATTGGCCGGTCTTGTCTTTTTATCTTGTTAGTTTCCAGTTTGTAAATCTAATGAAGGCCATTTAGTGCCTTGGTCTGTAGACTGTCAGTTGCGGATGTTTTCCTCTCTTTGGAGGCACTCATCTCTACGCCCCGCCCCCTCTCGCCCCTGCCCCGCCCCCTCCCCCCTCCCCCTCGCTCTCATTTCAGATTAATAGGATGTTGCATCAAATACCCATATGCCTCCAAAAAACCTGCACCTCAGCATGGTAGCCAAGCCCAGAATCTCCTCCTCTGTGGTGCTCTCTTTCTGTCTCCTTTGAATTGCAGGCTAGGTGAGGGACCTACTATACAAAGAAAACGCTCGCAAACTGCAGACTGTGAACAGCACCTTGTGTGTAGCTTGTATGCAAGATATTGGCTTCCCCTATCCCTCGACTAATGTGTTACCTGACAATTCGTTTTACAGGGGCTTACGAAGTCGAGCTCGAGGGTGCAGCGTGGACGCAATGAAGAGGTGGCTGGCGGGCAGCGGAAATAGAGTTAAAGTGACGGACACTCCACTGGTGGTTCCAACCGTCTTTGCCGATGAGGGACCCCTACTGAAAAAAAAAAACATTTGGCGCCTGTATGAAAATAAACGGGTCCATACCGGTAACAGTTTAGCCATACCGGTCACCAGTTTCCCAAAGGAGTCGCCCGTATGGCTCAAAGGGGTCCCCCGTATGAGCCATAACGGTCACCTATTTCGGCAAACAGCTCACTTGTTTGGCAAACGGGTCACTCGTCGGGGCAAATGGGCGACTCGTTTGGGCAAAGTTGTCGCACGTTTGCTCAAACCGGTGAACATGTTGCACAAGCGGGTGACCGATGACCGTCAAACTGTACCGGTTTAATCAAACGGCTCTCGGGAGCCCGTTTGATATTGAACGTACAGATCGGCGGCCTGGGCACGCCTAGCTGTTTGAGCCTTGGCTGTTTGAGCCGTGTTTTCGGAAGGCTGCGGGCGCCGGTTCATTGATTTCAGGTCGTCCGCCTAATGAAAGTAATTGTATTTATATTTTAAGTGCGCTGATGTGCGCTTATTCTGCAACTAAAACTGACACATTTTTTTTTTTATTTTTTTACGTAAACGCGCGACGTTGTTGAGCCGATATTTTTGACAGAACTTTAAAACTTTGTCCATCTTTTTTGCCTCAATTTTTTATTCAGCTCGAATCTCTCTCGCAGAAGACGCGACCGCATGAAAGAATCTACTTCTAGAGTCCCTTTCACTTCATTTCAAGACGCGGCGAAGGTAGCGCGAACACGTGCCTGCAAGAACATCGCGCCTTGCGAGAGCACGCCCGCCGTTGCAGCAGTCAAACCAGTCAAACTACGAGCTCGCGCTGGGTACTTTCTTCGCTCGGGCGCAAGCCGAGCTTCTGGCCGCCCCGCCGCCATTTCCAAGGTTCGAGCGTGCTAAAATGCGCGCGCGCGCACTCGTGTTTCTTTTTCGATGTTACAAAAGCACGTCTCACTGGAATGCCTGTGGAGAGGGAGAGGGGCTGTCGCTGTGCTCCTCGCCCCCTCCCTCTTCCCTTGTCACCCGTCACGTGACCCTCAGCCGCGCGCGAGCTACACGCTGATAAGCATCGAGATCCGGAAGGGTGCGCCTGACAGCCGCTTTTTTTTTTGTCTGCTTGTTGTCATTTTTAGCTCGAACTGCGCGCGTCCACCTGCTTCGATCTGTCGCCTAACCTTGCGGTCTTATTAGGATGTCTCTCGACAACGTATTTGATGTGCACCAAAGCTCTCAGTGTTCGAAAAGTCCTACGCCTATATCGGCAACAAGCGATTCTTCAAAGAAGTCAGGAATTCTTGCGGTTTCGTTGGGTTCGGCAAACGACAGCTTGTGCGCCACATCGTGTTGAAACTTCCAAGGAGCCGTTCCCTCTCGTTTGTGTTTGTGTGGTTGTGCTGCTTTGACCGTGTCGAAAATCTCACGGATTACATCTTTCAAGTGCGCTATTTTTATGGTAAGTGCACTAAACCTACTTCTTGGCAATGATCGACCGTTCTTCTACTCGTACTCTTCCAGATTATCTATATAATTATGCAGCCGCTATTCTGGCGGCAGCCGGGCGAATGATTTCCCGAAAGTCTACCTTCATAGTCTAGAATTACCTCGGTTCTTGTTTGGTTTGCTATCTTCTCAGTTGTATAAAAGCTTAGAGTGCCTCTTACATTTCACAGATCGCTTGCACGTTTGTACTTGTCTACAGAAGACGTAATAAACTTTGAGGAGAATTGAAAGCAATCTTTTGTGTCTGTTTTCCTGTCCATTTGCAAGCACCTACGTGAGCACATTTGTTCTACGTGTTTCCTCCATGTTAAAAATAGGTTTATGAGTTTTGGAACGTCTTAAATAAGTTTAAGATAACCAACCTACCAGACGATTCCCATTTAATGCTAGCGCATAATTTACCGATTCGAATGGCACGTTCAAACGTGTGGTCACGTGCAAGGTCGAACGGGCACCCGTGTCAAACGGGTGCCGTTTCGAGCGGGTACCGTTTCGAGCGGGTACCGTTTCAAACGGCTACCCGTATCCCATAATCACGTTTGACCCAAACGGGTCGGCAAGTTTGCACCCGTTTGATTTACCAGTTTGCCACCCATTTGAATGTCAAATGTTTTTTTCAGTAGGGAGATGAATGGGACATGTCGCTTTAGCAAGTATACAATAATTGCCATGAGTATGTTGTATAGACGGCGAAAGTCAATTGTTCACACTGAATTGTTTCTTAAAATTGCACAAATACTAAACTGGCTTGTTTCGTTTTAAGTCCCAAAAACGTATTAAAACGGTCAGCACCTATGAAAGTTATGAAGACTAATGAAGTAGTTCGCATTGAGAAATTTTGAATTTCCACATTTAAGTGAATTTGATCCACTGAGAAGCGAGCTCTTCAAAATTTCAATGCAGTCAGATGTTATACCTGGGCTTTAAAGCCTGACGCAGCTAGCATTTTAGTGGTTCTATGCTTGGTACACTGAATGACATATAAGCTGGCGCTGATCCGCAATTGCGCTGGCACTGACCCGCAATGACGCTGGCACTGATCTGCTATTACGCTGGGACTAATCTGATATCGGACTGGCTCTGACCCCGAAGTACGCTGGCACGCTGATTTTCTCCTACCGTACCACCGGTTCCATGCCGGGGATCTGGGTCGGGAGCTCACTGGGAACATCCCCTATTCCCGACATCCCGATTCCCCAATAAGTTCCCGGTACCAGCCGGATTCCGGCATTGGGCAAGGCCGATGTCGCCCCTATTTTATGAAGTTAGAGGAACGACGTCCACGGTGTAAATTGGAAAATCGCGTTTACTTAGCAGGGTACGTACAACGCTCACCGCTGCCTCAATCGTCTCGATGTCCTCTGTCCTCGTTATTCTTTTCCGTACTTCTTCGTCTTCAGTCCTTTGTCGCGTGCACATTCCTCATCTTCGTTTACAATATTTAACAAACTCCGGGGCCCGAGGTGGGAATTTCAAGGGGGTACAAACGCTGCACAGGCCTGATGATTTCACTCCCTTTTGGCAGCTTTACCTTACATGCCCGCACTACACCATCTTTGCCTTGAATGCGTCCCGTAATGACCCCAGTCTTCCAGAACAGTTTTTTTACACTATCATCATGAATTATTACTACATCACCTATGTTTAGGTTATGAGTAGGCTGCACTTTTGGGGAGTGAAAACTGCGGAGCACAAGTAGGTATTCATGCTGCCATCGTTTCCACATGTGCTCCATCGCACGCTGTCGGTGAATCCAAAGATTAAGGATTTCTAGCTAAGCCTTTGACTCATCTGAAGCATCTGTTGGAGATAGAATAGGACAACCTAACAAAAAATGAGACGGAGTCAATACGTCTGGCTCATTGGAACTGGAGTAAATGAAAGTGATCGGTCGTGAATTCACAACTGCTTCGGTTTCAGACAGTAAGGTGCCCAGCTGTTGCAGATCAAAAGACCCTTTTCCCAATAATTTGCGAAGGCACGTCTTCACAATTCCAATGAGCCATTCCCAGAAACAGCCCCACCATGGCGCTCTTTCTGCGATAAATCTCCACGTTACATGATGACTAGCATAGCAGTTTTTCACTTCATCTTCTCACAGCAACTGGTGCATCGCAGCTAGTTCTCTTGACGCTCTTTTAAAAGTTGCAGCGTTATCCGAGTACACGACTCGCGGGCTGCCACGCCTGGCACAGAATCTTTTAAAAGCCATAAGAAAAGAGTCTGCCGTAATGTCTACAACAAGCTCAAGATGAATGACTCTAACCACAACACAAGTGAATAGCACAAAGTACGCTTTCACTACGCTACTGTTTTTCACGAAAATAGGTCCGGCAAAGTCTACCCCCGTAACTTCGAAAGGACGAGAGCTTAGGACTCGGTCACTTTTAAAGGGGAGCCATCGGCGCACTTGCCGCTTTAAGGCGGAACCGCGCACAAAGTAGACACTTTCCGGTAACCCGTTTAACAGCCTGTCGTGCACGGGTGACCCAAAACCTAGCACGCAGTTCAGTTAAGGTGTCACCGACCCCTCCGTGGAGCACCGCTTTGTGAGCATGTAAAACAATCTGTCTTGTCACGGAGTGTTCACCTGGAAGTAGTACGGGGCTTTTCTTGATGTAGGACAACACCGCGTTTTGAAGGCGGCTCCTAATTCGAACGAGTCCTTCGTCGTCAATAAAGGGATGGAGGTCTCGTATTGGCGAAGTATTTTCCCGGTTTTCTCCTTTCATTAGTTGTGGCATTTCATTTGCAAATGCTTCTCGCTGTACTTGACGTAACCATACGTTCTCGGCTGCTCGAAGTTCCTGGGCCGTAAGTGCACCTTCACGACGCGTCGTCGGTGAACGGCAGTTGTTTGCGTAACGCTTTATCCAAGCTGTCACCCTTGTCATCTTGGTCCAAGTGCTGTACTTGTCAGGGCTAAATATCGGCTCATTCGCCACGCTGACAAGAACTGAAACATCGCGTTTCAATTCCAATACCGTATCATCATCCACGTCTGTAGACTCGACGGCAGCAGTTATCCCAGGCCGGCATTCCTTTGCTCTTGATAGCCATTCAGGTCCTCTCCACCAGAGGTTGTTCGTTAAAAGTTCCTTTGCAGAAAGTCTTCGAGTCAAGAGATCCGCTGGATTCTCATTTCCAGGGCAATGGCTCCAGTAAGACGGATCCGTTGCCGTCTGTATTTCTGTCACTCTGTTAGAAAGAAACTGTTTCCACTTGGCTGCAGGACTTCGGATCCAACATAGTGACAGTTGAGTCGGTCCACAAGTGGTAAATCATGTTCCAATGCTTGTTTGCCAGCGTCTCTTTCAGGAACTTCATTAAACGAGCGACCAGAACTGCCGCAACTAGTTCCAAGCGAGGAAGGGTGATACGTTTGATAGGAGCTACCCGACACTTTGAGAGCAAGTGTTGGACGCTCACATTTCCGGTTGTATCCTCGATCCTGAGGTAGGCCACTGCACCATAGGCCCTCGAACTGGCGTCTGCAAACACGTGAAGTTGGTGGCGTGCAGAGTTATCTAAAAAGTTCTTTAACCCACATCTGAAAATCGAAAATGTCTGTAACGCCCTCAATTCTTCATACCATTGGTCCCATTATTTCTGTAATTGTCCAGGCATGTCTTCTTCCCAGTCGGTGCCGTGTTCCCAAATCCTCTGGAAAACGATTTTAATCCTGATGAGAAATGGAGACAACCACCCCAAAGGGTCAAACAGTCGCGCTGTCGTTAGAATTAAAATCCTTTTTCAGAGGATTTGGGAACACGGCACCGACTGGGAAGAAGACATGCCTGAAGCATTACAGAATGAATGGGACGAATGGTGTGAAGAATTCAGGGCGTTACAGATATTTTCGATTCCCAGATGTGGTATCGAAAATGTGCTGCAGTTCCTCGAAGAACAAAACGCTTAGTGTTGTTTTTGTCTCCTAGGAACTGCAGCACTGTTTCGACATTAAGGTGAAGCTCGTCGGTGTCGGTATTCCATAAAAGACCGAGGACCTTTCTAGCTGCCGAAGCCGAAGACGGTGCAACTTTTTTTCCAATGTGTCGTTGAAGCGCCTCGTCGTTTGTGGTTCATTTCTGAAGTGTCATGCCAGCTTCCTCAAGGATGACTTTAGCTTCTCTGTAGACACGAAATGCCTCGTTTGAAGTCGAAACTCCCGTGACTAGATCGTCCACATAAAAGTTCTCGCAGAGTAGCCTAGTGTTTTTGAAAAGCTACTTCCATACGCTTGAAATGATGCTGTAATGTGGCAGTCAGTAGAAATGGACTTGCCGTTGCCACCATTCTTGTGGAAAGTGTGTGTTTGATTATTTTTTTTTAATTTTATGTGGATTCTATATCTGTGGATTCCTATCCAGGCATCTATGTGTCCTGTTTTTGTATTGTATTGTTGTACAATCCCAGATATTTTTTTTTTACTATTACTTATTTTGGTAAGTTGGTTCGTTTAGGTGTGTTATCACTTTATGCAATCTGTGTTTGGTTGTGTGTAATTGATTCTTTTGGATCTAGTGTGTTTTATTTCTGGGGTTTCCTCTACAGGCATCTTTGAGTCCTGTTTTTTTTTTGTATATATCAAGCTGCTGTGTCAAATAAATCCTCATGTTTGAAATTTCTACGTTCTCTGCCTTTTTTTTATTTCCATTTCCTTAGTGTCGGGTCTTCATCCTTAAATCTGACCCATGTCTAAACAATACGCTAAATTTTAATTACTGCCTTCAAAATGTCGAGTAAACACGTGTTGTAATGAATCCTGTACTGAGTGCACCACCATAACGATCTCCATCCTCTCCACTTTAAACTTACTTTGTAAGACTTTTGCATGTTGCAAAATGTTCTTCAATACAACCCTGTTGCAGGTGCTGATACTCTGCGTTGAGAATTACTTTCTATTTGAAAACAGGGGAGCGTGTATGTTAATTGTAATGCTGTTTCTTATTTTAGTGCTCAAGGCTATAAACCTATCTAATATAACATGTTACTTACCTAAAGATATTTGTAAACTGAACGTACACCTATTGATTTATGTCTGCATCAGTGCATTTTAAGGAAACAGATGAGCAAAAATGTAATAGTAACAAATAAAATATTCTGATTTCTGTCTGCGGAAGGTCTTTTGAGAATACAGGCCAGCAAACAAAATTTATAGACACCCTACTGCGGCCGTTTAGGGGAATATAGGAGAAAAACTTAAATCTCTCTGGATTTGTGCGTGCACTTTTGTGTGCGCTGGTGCCTACAGGGCACCAGCGTGCATACAAAATAGGCAAGCAATTTTTTTTTTTTGAAAAGGTAAGTTGTAAGGTTTTTAGAACACCTGCACCAACAAGTGAGAAACTTTTGAATTCTAAATGAGCCATGGAAAAAAACAGAACTGTTTACTTGTCAAATTACCCCTCAACCCTGAACAGCGGCCGCCTATTCAGTGGTTTTTCTTGCATCAAATGGCCCATTTCAGTTTCATAGCTTTTGGAAGCACAGCGCGTCCAAGTATACTCAGAATTCCAGCGATATTAGCTTAGTTTCGGTTTCTAAATTTGGCTCTTTCCGATTAAAAACCAAACACAAAAACCTCAACAGGTCCTCATGGGATGTCTCTTATTAAGTAGCTCTTATTTCAGAAGCTCTGAATGCTCATCCAGAACTTATCACGATAACAATATAGTCGAATAAGAAGCGATAGAAAGCAGAACGTATATGTTCATATCAGCACCTCGCTCGTTGATCGCTTTCATTTTCCTCATTCAATGCAAGGCCAAACACGGGTAGGTATTGCAGCAGATGATAGCGCATATAGTCGGTATCAAATGTACTTTTATAGATCGACCATCTGTAAGAACTGGGCCAGAATGCCAGCAGCTGCCGATGGAACTTTCGCGAGCACATTTGCGTTGTATGCGGACTAAATCGTAATTTTAAATGGGAAATCAAACGCATATTTGACTAAACGCGTGACGTTACGTGTCTTGAAGTGGTCACACTCTATTTCACAGGTGAGAATGCTCACTAGCTGCGTAGAGAGCTCACACACGGCTGCATAAGCCCTCTTCCACATAGACTCGGCGGGCGAAGAAGGCGGCAATATGGCGACTCCGCTAGCAGACGACAGAGTTGTCTCCACTCTGGTACGGCGGGAGCCAGCAACATTGAGGCACTCTAGATCAACCCAGAGCCGTATATTGGGAGAGTTGGGCCATTGGGAGGCGCAAGAGCCGCCGCCAGTGCCAATTATTCCCCAAGCGGTTATAGCTTGAACTTTATGTAAGCCATTTGCACCAATCAGCAAACCGTTACGTCACAACATTGAAAACGACATTGAAGGCGTGTAAGTGAAGCGTTCAGTCTGGGTTCAGTCGGTGTAGGGCGGTAGCGGTCGGTGACACAACCGGCGACAGAGCAACGGTGGTCGCCGATTGAGTGCGGCGTGACTGAGGCTACGAACAAACTGATAGAAACGTTCCCATAATCGAGACGGTAGTCTCTCTTCCGTGGAAATTAGACTTCCTTTTTTGTCAATAACAGGTGAGTGAGCACCAACCTAATCGAAGAGAAAAGGCATCGGGATTTCCGCTGTCGCCTAACGGCTCTGTGCAGCGCCTTGCTTACAAGCTGCATGTACCAGAATTTATATTCTGCACCAGAGTGGACTGTAGTACATCCCGCCCGGTGTCGGAGTGCGTAGTGAAAAGCAACTCGCAACCGGCGGAAGCTAGCGGTATCATGCTATCCTGCGAGGGCGAGCACCTCGCTTTTGTGCCCACCTGCGCTGCTAGAGTGTTCGTCGTGGACCGAAGTGGTTGATGCATCGATCAGAGCCCCGATGAGCGGCGCCGGAAAAGAAGCTACACCTCTGAGCCACACAAGCGGCTTGTTTGATTGAAATTTCTCTACCACTTTAATAATTTCTGCCCCGGAAGTATGCTTAGCAGACTCCGCTACCACACCGGGAGTAAAGAAGCTAGATTGAGATGAAGCTCCCCGGGTGTTGCGGTTTTGTCCAGTGGAGGTTGCCTTTTACACCAAATTCGCGTCATATAAAGTCACTCGATCGTTTAGGACAAAGACAACTCTCATTTGGACCAGTGCATAGAGGAAGCTGAGTGTCAGTAAATATTTTCGAACCACTTCTTCATCTGGGCGACATCAGTTAATTTGAAATGTCATTTCTTTTGCTCACGAGAGACGGGGGTAGAGCATGTAGGCCGAAGGCCCGAACCAGGTGGCTGTCATAGTGTGTTTGCACTGGATTGGTTACAAGTTTAATTACAGCAAGAGATACTTATAGGTGAAGCGAGCACTGGAAAATGTATCTCACTTTGTTGCTGTAATAAAAACAGTCCCATCACATTTAGTTGGGTGTATTTCTTGTCTGCAGTTGCCTATGCGGTCAAATGAGTACCATCCCAGGCTCTACGAGCTACACCACTCAATCTGGCTTTTTGGTACTGTTGCGATTTTCACAAGCGATCTCCAGAGTAGAGAGTTTGGGACTGAAACTTCGTATTCCAGTCCTACTCTTAACCATAACTTCAAAAACAGGAAGATATGTGGCAAAGAAGCAAAAAAAGGCTATGTTTAATTAACCTGAGACGGGTAGAGAAGAAACATCAAGACGTAGAAGGGACAGAAAATAGACAGGACGACGTCTCAAACTCACGTAACTTATTTATTTAGTCCACCTCCTTATATAGTCTCAATCTCAAGGTCATCTCCACCAACACAAAAGGACGAAATCTATACAGATCAAGCGCCACAGCCTTCATCGCACAATGCAAGAACGTTGACAATGTTTACAGGTCAACGCGATAAGGCAACATCCATCCACCCTCAAACTTGAACAAAAGGATCTCTTCCACTACTACTATTCTATACACAGTTCATACTTCTGTTCAAGTTTGAGGGTGGATGGATGTTTGCCTTATCGCGTCGACCTGTAAACGTTGTCCACATTCTTGCATTGTGGGATGAAGGCTGTGGCGCTTGATCTGTATAGACTTCGTCCTTTCGTGTTAGTGGAGATGACTTTGAGATTGAGACTATATTAGGAGGTGGACTAAATAAACGAGTTAGCTGAGTTTGAGACGTCGTCCTGTCTATTTTCTGTCCCTTCTACGTTTTGATGTTTCTTCTCTACCCCAGTCTCGGGTTAATTCAACATGGTTAATATTCACCAGCTGGCCTGCACCCTTCAAATTTTTTCTAAAAAAAGGCTGTTGTAGCTCATTGTTTGCAATCAAGTAAAAAGACAATTGGCGAAGTACCTTTTTACATGAGCGGAGCATAAATCCTTCCATATCAGAGCTAAAATGTAAAGTTATGTTTGGGCACACAGGCATGTGCACAAAGTTTTGTGTCCACATACCTTTTTTGTGCCTGTGCCTTACTCACCTGCTGCAAAACTTTTGCTTCGATGTGCTGGCAGTGCGTCAGTGTGATTATTTTTTATTTACCTTCTGTCCAAACGAGGTGAATGGGCCAATAATTTTTCAGCAACACATGCATCGTGCCAAATGTTTTATTAGCACCTCCATAAAACTTACACTCCTGGCTTTAACAAAAAAAAATATCTGCATTACAGAGGTATGCCCACTATACCGAGAATCACATCTTAGTATGCCCAAACTTCTCTTTCATTAGTCACGGAGTCTATTATAAACTACTCCCAACGAATTATAATGTGGTGGTACATAAAAAGAAACACACACAGCTACCAGTATGCAAATTTATTTCGAGAGTCACTCACAAAAGGTATAAAATATGCTTTCAGAGAGAGCAAAGCAACTTTGTTGGTTAACGGTCAAATGGCACACTGGAAAGAGCGCAGGAAATTGCACCAATGATGATACATAGAAGAATAACATTGTTGTTTTGGATGCTCAATTATATCGACAGCGTGTCCTTGGTGGATGCACCTCCTAATTATTGTGCTTACGGAATTACTACGCCACTCTTCTACCATTATAGGCGCAACTTCTTGTGCACACTTTTTTTTTTTTAAATCTGGTGACAAACGGCAAACCTTTAACAATAAATCCTGAGAGCCTATTGCCCCTTCATAAATTTTGGAGTACATTACCTTTCTCCACTTGGTGATCCAGACATCCCATTAGAGTTACAGAAAGCATTAAGGCATGTACCACACATTAGAGGGGAAACAGTGTACCACAAATGTTAAAGAGTGTGAGGCAGTGTCAGTTATCCGAGTACCAATCTTCAGTAAAGCCTTTAAGCTTCTTAGAGAAGAATGATTTGTGCACTCCTTAATTTAAAATTGGCAAGTTTTGATATTTGCTTGCAGACTTGCAGCCTACAGTAAAAAGAAGTGTTAGTATAAACAAGTCCTCTGTCTTTCATTAGTAATAAAAAGTTTATTTAAAATGTATTAAAAATTACTGAAAAATAATTAACAGTGAAATTTTAAGCCTTATATTGTTCCCATTCAAGCAAGGGGATTCCACTCAAAACTCATCCCAAAAAGAACAGAAGAATGATAAATACTCAAGATAACTTACCATGCTCAGGTGTCCTGTTAATTCTGCAGTAAATGGCATGTTATGCATGTATGATATCAAAATGTGGTTAAAAACAGCTTCCCAAGATCAGTTTTATTGTGCTCTTGGCATAACAAACAAATCTTACCACAATCGCTTTATGAACAATGGGTTAGAATCATAATCCCCAAGTTTGTCAATGGGTTTTCAAGAGTTTCGCAGGTACTCCACCAGCTGGTGTTTAAGACAAAGAAACTGGCATTCCTACCAGAAGCTATGTGCCGTAAAATATTGAGAAAGCGCTTATCAAATGATTGGAGATAATTGTAAAAAATATGGGATGGGCACTTTGCAGGTTCCAGCGCTGAAAGTCAGAACGGTGCAGGAGCAGTGTTGTAGTCTGGTGGGACCCCTATTTTCTTAAAGCAGTTGCACCGCTTGCATCCAGCCAGCTTTGTGCTGGCACTCTCATGTGAAGCTTCATTGCTTCTTACCGGAGTGAGCATGGAAAGCTTCACCGCTCTGCACCAGCGCACTGGGAAATGTGGTTGATGCGGAGGAGCACCTTGTTTCATTCAATACATTCAGAAGTTTACTGGCCTGGGTGCTTGATATGTTCTTAATCACTTTTTAAATTTTCAAAAGTGGGGTGGACACCTATTGCGATATGAGCACATGCTCATCATTTTATGGCACAGGGAATGGCAGAGATAAAAAAGTAAGGCAAATATTTTGCCTATCACAATGGCGGGTAGTAGAAATGCATCGAAATGATGTGTTATGCGTCACGGAAAGTTAAAAACATGAATAGTTAGTAGTGACTACTGCTGCATTAGAAGGAAGAAGGAAGTGCAGAAAGGAAGGCAAAGAAGTTAACTTGGGGCATTTTATGCTGCATCAGGTAAGTTATAGTAAAGTTTATAAAACACAACATTTTAGAGACAACATGCCTCCTATAATTTATACAATTTTCGTCATGGCAACATACCCCCCCCCCCCCATACACATCCCACACATTTAAAACGCTATTGCATGCCATTATAAATAGGGTGCTATGGCAACTATTTAGGCATCTCTCTTGACTTGTAACATAGCAGACATTGTAACATATCACGGCACAGGCAAGACCGTGAATTTCAAACATTACTAAATCTTAGGCGCAGGAAGACCGAAAGGAGAAGACACAAAAAAAAGAGTGACAACACTGAACGGGATGGTGTGTGTGTTGTCCCTCTTTTTTTTTTTATCTCCTCTCTGTCCCCTTGCATCTTAGGTTTACTGATGCTATGACATGTTCCAATCAATATATCAAGACTTAATCATTTCTAAATTGAGAAATAT
The DNA here is from genome assembly GCF_016920785.2 of Ixodes scapularis. NCBI lineage: Eukaryota > Metazoa > Arthropoda > Arachnida > Ixodida > Ixodidae > Ixodes > Ixodes scapularis. The sequence continues at coordinate 37,307,803 of NW_024609881.1, read as the reverse complement.
AACATGCAAAGCATACTGCAAGATCATAGGCGTGCACAGGGTCCTCCTATAGGGGGGGCCAAATTCACTGCAGCGCCCCCCCCCCCCCTCACCCCCGTCTCACCGAGACCCTTACGCCGTAGGGGTAAGGCTCTGGGGGTAAGATGTTCTAGTGCACCCTAGTAGGAGTGCACTAGAACACCATATTTTAACCGCAAAATATGACTTCCAAGTTTACTTCAGTGTCACTAAAAAACTACCTTTCAGTTTTTTCCCGCAGAATACTTGGAAGTCTAATTATTGCGGTTTACGAATGGGGCCCGGAGAATGATAAGGCTTGAAATATGTTTGAACCTAAAAATTAAATCTGAGCTGTGACACCGAACATGACGTAATGCCACAAAACGTCATACTTGCCACTGTTACGTGTCATCGTATCCATATCCTCGTAGACCGCAGTAATTGGATTTGCGAGTGCTCTGCGTGAAAGTGGACTTACATGCGCTTTGAAGTGTGGGAGAAATAAGAAGATGAGATAACTTTTCTAACAACAAAAACGATTTATTGCCAAACAAAAGTGGAGACCCCCACGATAAAGAAACCACAGCTTGCACTCGTAGGGCACAAGCGCCATCACAAAACACAGAAAGAAAATGAATCACACAAGGGCTCAGACGATACACAATTTCAGTTCACAAACGGTACTCTGAAAAAAAATTTAACACAACACAACAACAGGGCTGGTGCAAATGAAAACAGTAACACACAGTGAAATTAACTACACTATACAAAAGTACTATTCAAGCTGAGCTGTGCAAAAATACTATCGGTGTGAGAGGCGAACCTTAGTTCGGACGGAATCGGCTGTAAAGCACCCTCTTCCGCCGGCTGTCAACCAATTAAGGATAAAGTAGAATTATGCGACATTGTAGGTTAATGCGAGAGCATATCCTGCGAAATTAAAACACATTCATAACAAAAGTTTGCGCGTTTTAGGCGTAAAATGCTTTAAGATATCAAAACTGATGGATGTTGCTAGGTCCTGCTCCACAAAGGGCAGCATCAGCCAACGAAGCCGTTCCTGCGACATCATGGATCTTAACTTGGTCTTTACATGTGCGAGCTTCGAAAATGTCCTTTCACACGAGCAACTGGTTACAGGAATCGTGGAAAAAAGTTGAAGAGCGCGAGAAAAGTCCTTGAATACTGACTTGTCCAACCCATTTTCTCTGAGTGAATCCAGCCAGTCATAGGCGGTCATGCTGTTTGTTTTTTCGTCGCTGGTTCGGGACTTCAGGAGTTGCATTTCAGCACCCAAGCTGTCGGGATCTACCTCAAAAAGCTACAAATAAGAGATATTTGTTCATTCGCTCATAGAGAGGCCCAAAAGGTTCTGGAGAGCACACACAAGCTCAGAAGTTTCTTGTGTGAACCTTTCCTCGATCCCTCGAACACAGGAGTCAAGCATCGGAAAGAAAACACCGACACGAAATTCCTCCTCTTTTGTCGCATAGAAACATTCATTCGCCCAGTTTTGGTCAAATCGCTTCGATACGTTTTTTCTTCGAACTTCGGGAATCTCGATTTCATTCATCTCGCAGATCGAAGAAGCTTCCGCAAACATCTTTTTAAAGACTGTCCCATCTTGCCTCATCTCTCGCAGCGCTTTTTGCAGATGCCCGACTTCATTGAGTGCAGTGGTAAGGTTAATTTTAGGGTCCTGAAGAGCACGGCTAACCTTCAAAATAAGCTGTAGAATAGGGTGAGCTATTTCCATGCTGCAGACAAAGTCAAAGCTCATCACCTGGGAAAGGAGTCCCTTGCCTTTCGCTTTCGTCTTTGGGTGGTTTGGGGAGTCCACAATCGTTCTTACTGCACTCGACAGTTCGCTGTAGCTCTCACAGCGAACTGGCCTTTACTGCTTCAGCACGACATGTTGTAGACAAAGACTTCAAAGTTTTCAGCTGTGTGCCGACAGTTTGGAAAATTCGCTCAAAAACAGCATGGCGCACAACACTGTTTTCAATAAAGTTGTACGCAAGTTGCACAACGCCAAAGAAATCAAACATCATTCTGTTTTCTGCTCAAGACAAGCATGCATCGACAAGCACCAGGTTTAAGCTGTGGGCATAGCAGTGAACGTAGACGAGCTTGTTGTTCTGCTCTTTGCACTTTGCTTGAACGCCAGCAACGTGCCCTGACATAGTACAAGCCCCGTCAAAGCAGACGGAACTCACAGAATTCCAGGAAACATTGATGGTGTTGAGAACTGCTTGCAATGTGGAAAACACAGAGTCGCTGTCTAAATTTAAAGCCTGTCAAGAGTAAGGAAGACCTCCACAGGCCTGTTCTTAATTTCGCAGAAGTACCTAATAACAACAGAGAGTTGTTCATGATGACTGCGGTCACTTGTTTCGTCGCACATGAGCAAGACTGTTTTACCTTCTAGGCTGTGGACAATCGAAGAAAAAATGGCTGCATGCAGTGAGTCTAGGATGTCATTTTGTATTCTGTTGCTGATGTAGGAGGCGTTCTTTGGGCCTGACTCTAAGTGGCCCCGCAAAACGGGGTCGTACTTCTTTAAGATATTAACTATCTCTAAATATAGACCTCGCTCTGCGCTTTCCTTATTTTCACTGTGCCCTCTGTATGGCCTTCCTCCCTTTGAGAGAAGAACAACGATGTCAGTAAGGCGCTTTAGCACCTCACGATTTTGTTTTCGTTTTTCTTCAACTTGAGACGCTCGTCGTTCAAAGCTTTCATCCAGCATTGAAGCAATCGATCCGTTTGCTTTGGAGCAATTCCATGACACAACACTGTTAAGATGGCCCTCAGACCTTTCATGCTGATTAAACCTTTCTATCGCTTTCTTCCAAGTTCGAAACCCAGTTGAAACAAAGGATGGGTCTAAATGTGCTTTGGATATACCACTGCCCGGCGGAAACGCCCGACAACAAAAGCAAAAGGCTGCATCTTTTGCTGGACTGTATTCAAGCCAGCTGAACTTTGCAAACCAGTGTTCACAAAAGCTGCGCTTTCGATTATTCGTTTCTGTTTGGGCATAGCTGCCCAGATGAGGCTGAAAAGAACCCCGTGCTTGCCTGGCTTGCTTGTCCAGGTCGTTAGTCGGCATTGGCAGCGACGGGTCGTCGTCAGAAATTTGGTTCTGGTTGGTGGAAAGCGTTGAGCAAAATCTCGGAGGCTCATCTGGTGCATCAGCGATGTGGCTTGGTGTCGTGGCACAGCTTGGCGTTGGCACGCAATTTGGCGTCGTGGCACAGCATGGTGAAGTGGCGCAGTCGTCAGCTTGCTGGTGGCTGGACATCTTTTCCGGTTCACTTTGTTCATGCTGCTCTTTGCAGCTTGTTGACTGTGCTGCAAACAAATAAGAGAAGTATAACTTTTTAGTTTTCTTTTTACCTGTTAACATGGCTCTTGGAACACGCTCGAAAAGAAGTCTGAGTAAACAATTACAGAACCAACTGCGCCAATAATAAATATATATTTTTGGAAATTTTACGACAGCTTTCTCATCGACAGCTCAGCATAGTCTCTCCAAGCTAACATCAGCAACCGCTGCTCGGAGGCGAGCCAAACACGGCCTGCTGATTGTGTTTTCTACGTTTTAACGTAAACAACCTTTTTGAAAAACGTAGGTTGCTAAAAAGCTAGTTTTTTTATGTCGGTGATGTTAGTTGCGCTAGAGTTACTAGTCTGGCCGAGGAGCACTACCTTCTTTGTTCATCGCGACAGAAGTTCGCGCCCTTCTCGTATAGTTAATAATTTCTAGAGAGATAATCCTGCACAGAGCGTATACACGACTCAAACATTTTAAGACTGCGTTTTATTAATGGTGAGCACTGGCGCTGGGCACGGAAATGCCCAGAGTTGCTGAGTACGTCAGTGAAGACAGACGGGGCTCTAATAGAAACGTTGCTAAATTCGTTAGACACATTTTCCTTTGTGAGGACTTAAACATTCGAGAGTGGGTGCGTCTCTCACTCTCACTGTTGCCTTCGTTCATGAGGCACTTCATTCGCCTCAACAAGATCAGTCATTTTGATCAACAGTGTCCTGTTGAGGTGCCACGCTATCGTCTACGAACAGACTTCATAGAATGATACCGACACGTGCTGCTATATAGAGACTTTTAATGAAAAGGATATGAATAATTTAACCAACTAAACTGAGATCTGGAATGAATGAATTCAACAACGAAGACAAATACTACAAGGTCAGTTTACTCGTTTTTTTTCTTGGAAGGATCACATTATGTGAATGAAACGGCCTCTAGGAAGCCTTCATACAAGCACTGAACGTCCCTGAATTGACTCATCCAATCACCAAACCAGTACCGATGTGCACGGTGGACCCCTTCTTTCGTTTCTAATGAATTGCACTGTTCTCTCTTTCTATACTGCTCCGGCAATTTATGGGGTTCTAAAATAGCGGTGTCGTTTGCAGTGGCGGATCCAAGGGGGGGGCGGTAGGGGTGATCGCCCCCCCAAACGCCTCGCCTGGCACCCCCCCCCCGGGGTTCTTCGTCAGCTCGAAGAAAAAACGTAAGCAATCGACGCAGGATACAGCTTGTACAACCAGGTGACCAATTGCTTTTCTTTTCAACTGTGAGAGGAAGCAAATGCTCTGGGTACAGTGTAGTCTGGGTCTGAGCTTCTCCTGAAGACGCTCCGGACTTCCCCACGACCTTGGCTTAAACATAAGCCCGCTTTCATCCTCGCCTCCATCCCTCACTGAGGATCAGATCAGCGCCGCAGCGCGGAATACAGAAAGAAGCCGACGAGTGCCAGAAGGGGGAGATGTTTTCTCTAATGGGCTCCATACTGCCTGCGGTACGACTTCTCGTGGCGGGAAGCTAATAAAAGAAAGATAAACGGTACGAGCACTCTAAAGGCTGGAGGCTGCTTACGCTAGGGAGCCTTCATGTGCGCTCATGAAGGCACCCTAGCTTACACGGGGTCCTCAAGCCGACGCCGTAGGCATTTATTTGTATACAATGCCGTTTCAACTTAGGGTGGCGGGACATATTTTAGGAAAGGCGCCCGCTACCCCTTGTCTCCCCTTGGCGCCGTCTTTACTTTTCGAGTTAAACGCGGCTCCTGTGGATTGACGGCAGAGCTTTCGCCCGGCTTTGCAGGAGCGAATATGTGTGTGTCTAATGGAACAGAGGCGGGGCTTGCTGGTTTCCGACTGCGGCTTCGAATTCCCTACCTAAGGGACTTGGGGAAAACGAGCCTTTTCAAAGATCCGACTATACATAAATTAAATAGAGAGTGCCTGTGCCCCTTCGAGTGAACACCGACTCCCAAACATCCATGCTGCAGTCGTGATCGGCCTTTAGCCCAGTTGAGATTCGCCGACCGGACAACCGCTCTGCCCCATCATATCTCTGCACCTGTCCTCTCGACCCTGACGAATGAGCTAACTAACCAGAAACAAGTGTTCTTTTCACACAGAAAATATCCAGACGAATTGCAATTGAATATAATTTGGAAGGATCCATTGCTGGTTTAAGGTCTTATCTAAGTTTAAAAGTTATAGTTTCAGAACTGCAACATGCTTTCATAAATATTCAACAATTATTCTCTTTCATTCTCTCGAGTTGCATCCAGAACACGTGAAAACACGAGTTTGGGTTGGCAGTGCCGCATGTGCTGCGCTCTAGACATTCCAAATATACGGCGAACAACCGACGAACTTGCCTGACAGCTTTCGTTTCGCTCGCTGCGTCAACAGTGTTTTGACGCCGCGAGCAGCGTCGAAGCCGCCGGGCCATTTTTGCCGCTTGTTTGCAACGTATTCGCTCCATTGATTTAAGCCGCTCTTCCCGTTGCCGCAGCAGTTAAGCACTAGCTCCAACCAGAATGTCTGCCAAGGCGATGTCTTTAAGCTTCCCTAAATCGACTGCTCACGCAGTGTCGGTCTGAAACCCAAGTTCCAGAAAGGATAGTGCCACCACAATTTTCGAGATACTTGCCTCTAGCGTGGTCACCCGAAAGGTTTTAATTCAAAGAGTTCATCCCCGACAGGTAAACCGATACAAAAGCTCTCAAGATCTATATTATGTTGTCCGAGTTTAGTAAAAACGATAACTGTACAAAAAATATAAACACTCCCTCCCCGCCGTTTTACATTGAGGAACCGCCCCCCCTAAAATGGAGGTCTGGATCCGCCCCTGGTCGTTTGCATGGGCACCGACAGGACCTTCTTTCTAACATTTGTCACACATTCAGTTTTAATATCCAGCCACTAAACTACCAGTATATACCATGGAAAAGTTCAAAATATTTTCACAATTTGGACACTCAAAAAAACTTCAAATTAATTAATCAGATAGCATGAATGATGTGAAATGACAGAAATCTGATATTCGTCCACCCGAGTAAGTTACCAAGCTTTCACCTAATTACGAAAGATAAAGGCAATGTCACTGATGGGTCCGACTACCAGAGGGCCAGTACTTCTGAGGACTTTCCTGCGAGCTTGGATGCAAGCAAGTCAGTCGTTCAGCTCGATCACTAGGTAGATAGACTTACCTACCTATCTCAACAAGCTGAAAGCCAACCTGAAGGTTCCTGCTCCATGGAATTGCCATGCACTTTGTTATTTCTCAGGATTCATCATCTATAGCATGCAAGCTGCCTGCCTCAAATGTTTCAGCTATTGGCTCCATTCAAGCACCTGCTCCGGAAAAATGTGAAATAGAGGTGTGTATTAAAGGAAGACGACGGCTTTAACAAGGCAAAGCAGACACTGCTGCGTCAGGCTCCTGGTGTATCGCAACCACACTGAGGAATTGATCCTGAATGTGCCACACCTCCAGAGGCAGTTGGACCAGTGTCGTCACACAACATCCACGGAGTCAAAAGGCCCATAGGAGGTTAACCTTCTTCCAAGAATTCCATGACACACGCATGGGTATCAACGCAATGAGGTAAGGCAATGGTTGATGCCGTACAACCTTGAACAATATGCCAACGGGCTGCATTAATGCCACCAGAAGCAGAGCCACAAGCTTGGCCAGAACCCACGGCTCCATGGACAAGAATTTACATGGACTGCACTGCACCTATCGAAGGTAAAACGGTGCTAATTGTGGTAAAGAGTTACCAAGATTGAAAGAAATCACTGGCATCAGCAGCCAGCCAATTCCACTGCAACAGTCGAATATCTGAGGAACACGGTCGCCTGGTTAGGACTTCCTGTTTGTTTGGTGTCCAATAATGGAACACCACTCCCCGGCACGCTGTTTACCGACTTCATTACTCAGAATGAAATTGGCCACCTAAGTACTGCACCTAACTATCCACAGTCAAACAGACTTCCCAAGAGAGCTGTCAGAACGATCAAGGACAGTCTAAAGAAACTCTCGGGTGGTTCTTTGGCCGCATACTTGCCAAGATGGCTCCTTGTGTACCGTCGCACACCGCCTACCACAGGAGGACAATCTCCAACAGAGCTCGTGTTCAACTTTTGTCCTAGAGTTTGCTGCATGGACCTCATCACTGAGACCCAGGAGCCAAAGGTAGACCTGGAAAGGCCTAGCAAGCTTAAAGAAAGCAGCCCTGTTTTTGAAAGAAACATGGGGGCTGTAGAACAATGGGGACCAAGATCATCTTCCAGGTTGTCGAAAACTGCATGACTTTGGTAAAATCCACCATGGCACAATGAAGCACCACCTGGGCCAGTTGTGCCCCAGACGCTTTAATTAACTCAACTCATTTTTAGTCAGATGATGAAATTACCACTAGGCACTAACTTGATTGGCAGTTAACAAGTGAAAAAACCAGGCTATGGACCAGGAACTGAGCAGGCATTTTAAGCAGTGCAAGGATGCCCCACTCAGGCACGGGGGACACCAACCAAGATGAACCTTTAGCTTGTGCGGCAAAGTGTTGGATCATGCCACCACCAGGGGTAAGTGTTTCTGAAGGCTTCCCTGTGCAACGGCCATGGGCTTTCTCTCTTTTCCCACACTTTCCAGTGACCATGTAACAAACATGTATAACACGGCCATGTCAATTATTCCCTAATAAACAAATAGGTATGATCCTTGCACTCCATGGATGAAGCAGCCACCAACAATTTCAACATTGGTCTGTATGGAGTCAAAAAACAAGGAAATAAAGGAACTTCTGACACACAACTATTCTTGATGCATGCACACAACAGACTACTTCCATAAAGCCCTACATGCAACACGGCGCGCGTTGCACTCTGGGAACTAGTTGGCCAGGGAGGAGAGTGGCATGGTTTCGGTTTCGATCGACACGTCGACCAGAGATTACACACAGAGCGTGGACTATAAACGGCCATTATCTCATGTTTTCTGGTCCCGAGAGCGTCATTTGTGGTCTATAAACTAACCTAAATGGCCAGACCTCGAAGCTTTAGCACAAGCCCGAGACGTATATAGCTTCTCTTAACACATGCTTGTTCTATTTTCGTACTTGAGCCTTTTTGTTAGCGTTTCGAGGTATCTGGACGAGCCAGTGCTGGGAATCTCGACGCTGCGAAGCTCGGGGATCTTGATTATGTACGAATCAACAGGCTGTAGCAACCAATAAGTATGCATACATCAAGCTCGCGCCTTTACATTATATGTTGTTGATCAGGAAGTTTGTTCGTTTCGTGCGTCCATAGAAGAAATACTACTTTTTGCAATTACTGTTTTCTTAATACGCCTGTGTATGCGAAGTAAATCTCGGAGGTGCCACTGAAAAGCTTCTTATCTCTTATCTGTACTGACCGGCAGCACTGCACGAAGCGAAGTCCCCACCCACTTGCATTTTACTAATATTCAACATCGCGTATGCACGTAAAGTTATCCTGCAATCGTATAGGCACATTCGCGCATACAGACCGTTTTAAGAAAGCAAAAGTCGAGCACTTGTGTGAAAAATGTTGCACCATTCGCCAGAAGTACGCCGGACGGGTAAGAACCCCTATGCGGTGCGCCAAACGAACGAAATTTTTCAAAGTGCATTTGACGGCTGCTAATGGCCATAATATTTGTCATGTGTTAGCTTTCTTCCTGCCTGAGTATGCTGCGATAATTTCGGACACACCGTTCAGGCACAGATCTTGGGCGTCAGTAAAAGCTCGTCCAAAAAGGCTTAGCGAGGAGTAGGGGACGCTTGTTAGGGCCTCCGTCGTAGCTAGCCGATTTTAGCGTTTGCGAAAACTTAATCTTCTATCAGCATAAAATTTGGGTGTGAGATATGTGATGACACGAGGAAGACATCATAGTAACTTTGGTGCAGTACTGAGGTCGAATTTATTGCATTTCCTTAAAATGTTTATGCGTCAACGCTGGGCTCAACTTTGATACTCCTGTGAAGATGCGGCTTGCTTTTCGCCCAATGAAGTAACAAGAAGCGGACATTTGGCAAACAAAATATGTGTAATGCTCCAGGGGACCGAATTTCACTTGTAGTTCAATGGTACTAGACGGGATTATTGAAATTGAACTTAAAGATGATGTGACTAAGCCACGTCCTACTACGTTTGCATACGCACTCAAATATCCAGTGTTTCGGGAACCAAAAAAAGTGCCCCGGCCTTCGTTTTCTATCGCTCGAGAATGAGTATATTGTACATTCGTAAAAAAGTCAGATAATCGAAATTGCAAGCAGTGCGTTCGGTCGCGGCGTGATAGCATGAGATGAATCTGCTCAGTCGAAACCGAAACTGAGTGGCCAACTAGTTCCCAGAATGCACTGCATGGTATTTCGCCGCAATGGGGCGCGTCGGTTTTGGAAGAAGTCCATTGGCCAGCAGTCTCCTTGCAACATCCTGGACACAGCAACAAAACCCAGCCCTTGCACCTGTTACACTGAGTACGAGCGTCTGACAAAAACTAACTCACGGAAAGGAAATGGCGGCTGTTAGGTCTACTGCAAACAAACTAACACACAGATACGCGACAATAATTAAGTCTGCAACTACAATGAAATAAAATGAGACAGACCCAAAAGCTGCAACCGATGACCATGGAGGGGACATGGGTCTCGTGCCTCTGCAAGAAAAAACACAGAAACTGCAAAATTAAAATAGGCAAGTGGATAAACCAAAAGGGTCATAGGCAAAGCATAGGCTCCCAGAAGCGTAAAGGTGCTGCACGGTGAAGGCTCACATGGAAAGCTCATGAAGTAAAGGGATGGCTTGCAAATGTCTTAAGCAAGTGCAGAAGTGATAAACTTGAGGATACAGAGAGAGTGCATATTTCGAGGTATGCGAATGACACGAGGAAAGTGAACAGAATAATGACAGGGGAAAAGACAAGCTAACATGGGCAGGAAGTCTCTGCATAGGCTTTCATGCAAGACACCAGGAAGGAAAGTGTAGGCTACAAACATCCACATGAAGCAAAAATGGATGAGTGAAACATAAGCAGTGCACAGCACAAGAAGGAGGACAAGAAAAAAAAAACATGATACAGAAGAGCAAGTTTGCATGACAGCGAAAGCTTCACATAGGCCTACACGCAGAGCAGAAGAAAAAGTGCTCCCCACAAAGAACCGCAGCAAGCGTAAAAAAATTCAGAGGCTTCATGCAGCCATACGCACAGAGCACAATAAAAAAAAAGCTTCCCACAAACATCTGAAGCAAGCGTAAAAGTAAAAGAATATTCTGGGACTTCACTCAGGCTTACATGCAGAGCAGAAGAAAAAGCAAGCTTCCCACAAAGGGCTGAAGAAAGTGTGAAAAAAAATTTAGATGCTTCACGCAAACTTAGAAGCAGAGCACAAGAAAAAGAAAGGATTCCCACAAACATCTGAAGCAAGCATGAAAAAAATCCAGAGGCCTCATGCAGGCTTGCACGTAGAGCATAAGAAAAAGAGCTTCCCACAAACATCTCTAGTAAGCGTAAAAAAAATTCAGAGGCCTCAGGCACAGCACAAGAAAATGGGCTTCTCACAGACCCGTAGCAAGCATAAAAAATTACAGGTGCTTACAAGCACAGCACAAGAAACTTCCCACAAACATGTGTTGCAAGCATAAAAAAATATGCAGAGGCTTCACGTAGGCTTACATGGAGATCACAAGAAAAAGGGCCTCGCACAAACAACCGTTGCAAGAGTAAAAAAAATTCAGAAGTGCCTCGGTAAACAAGGAAAGCAAAAATTGAAAGCTGCCCTTAACACAAAGAAGAAAGCAAAGTAAAAAAAAATGAGAACGGGACACCAGTTTCATCAACTAAGGCAATCTAAAACACTAATTAGTTCTCCGAGGTCCTGCCATCGACTGCCGAAGTCCCTGCGTTCAGCTGCCCCAGCCGCCAACTCGCGACTTTTTTCCCGCAGGAACAGTTGCAGCCGTGCATGGCAGAATCGCCTGATGAGCTTCATTTTGATTTCATGGCAGTCGGGCAGCTGAACACATTGGCTCTCTGCAGCCATCCTCGCCGATAGGCCGTCCAGGATGCCCCGTGCATGCATCAAATCCGCAATGAGGCTGCGAAAGACACTTTCACAAATTGTGAAGAGGGCGCGTGCAGCTTCAGAGGGGCAGGTCAGAGCGTCAGGGACATAACTCTTTAGCCTGAGGAGGCTATTTGCAGGTGCCATGGGGACTCGAACAGCTGCAGCACACGTGTCACATGTAGCATTATTTTTTACAACTCTTCGTACCAGATACCCAAGTAATAGTCAAAGCTATCCTCCTCAGGTTGTGACATGGTGAGTTCTACCTCCTCAAGAAAAATGTCGGTGGGCACAGCAGGTTGTACATCCAAGTCTGCGAGGTCAGCCAGGTAAAAGGAGGCATCGTCCAGTTCGTAGGACCCTGCCTTGGACGCCTTCAGGTACTGCGAGTGTGTGATGATTTTCAAGGTCATCTTAAACTCCAAGAAGTTGTGATAGGGTTGCCCTGTCGCACTACCGAAAACAAGTTTTCATGGCAGTCCTGCGTGAATCTGGATGTGAGCACAAATGAAAAAGAATGTCTCTCAATAAGACTTTGCTGCAGGTCCAGAATGGACTTAGTAGAGAGTATTACCCCCGCCTGCACTGGCTTGAACGCCCCATCCCCAATAGTGAGGTGGAGAAAAAGATCCTTAAATTTGACCAGAAAGTCAAGGGTGTTCTTGTAGCAGGCCTCATTTTGCCTGCTGATCGCAAGGACTGGGTGCCTGCTGCTCATAAGATCAAACCATTTGTTGACCTGTTCCAAGAACCAAGCCGTGGTGAGGAAGTTGGTGCTCCAGCCATGATTCTCCACCAGGAAGTGCAGGGCAGTGGCCGTGGAGTGACTGAGGACCCGTAGGGCAGTGCTCACCTACAAACACAGAACTGCTTTAGATCATCAAGTGTATGCAATGTTTGGTAAACTGGACTGAAGGAATCAATGATTTGAAACTTCCCCCTCAGTCAATAAAAGAACAGCATGGGCACTAAACGAAGAAAAGGCTGCTAACTTCCATTCCTGTTGTCCATACGAATGGTTTTTGCTGTTTTTTTATGAGTTTTTGCCACTCTTAAAGTTGGCAGTTCCACTTCATGAGCAAAGGTGATGAATGCCAGCACTGAAGTAAAGTACACTCCATGGTTACTTTGGTAGCTGTGCGTTGCTAAAAGTGTCACCGACTCCGATTTGTGAACCACTGACTGATTTTGTTGAAAACACTTTAAGGGAAGCTAAAGAGGTTCTCCAAAAAAAATGAGTTAGAGGTAAATTCTTCCATATTTGTATCCTGCAAATTTGAATACGCACTATTTGCTCAAGAAGTATCACCCAACGCAAAGAAATATTTAAAAAATTCACTCGGCATGATGTCACGTCAAGAACTTTCACCTGGCAACCGAAGCTCAAGCACCATCTCTCGTGCAGTGTTCCGGCACATGTGACCAGCCTTGCCCAATGCAGTGCTTATTTTATTCTCGTGAAATGGTGCGTCATCTGCTACAGACGCCTAGTTCCCGCTACAATCTTTCACGCCTGACCAACATCCGCTAAATCTTTTATGAAAGTTTATAGGTGTACTAAACTTACGTCAAAACAAACAGGCGAGCGAAAATCGTGAGCATGAGGTGGATCGCACACAATTTGTCGACCACTAAAATAAGCTTGCAATAGCTGCAGAGATTCCGAGGATCCTTGTTGCGAAGCTGCTGTCTCTCAGAAATTTCCTCCTAGCTTCTTACACCTCGGGAGGGCGGGGCTTCAGCGCTATGGTCAAAATGCTTTGATGGCTACTCCGGGCCTCAAATTGACAAATAATTTTAATATTCGTGATACTGGAGGCAATATGAAGATGATGCAAGTGTTTTTTAAAGGTACAAAACCGCTTTAGTTTCCCCTTAACCAGGCATGTGCGAATAACGAATTTTATGTTTCAAGCGAATAAGAAGCTAATAGTGACTTGGGTCGAATAATTTCGAATCGCATATTGAATACTTGCGGTGCCTCTCTGATACTGCCATTGCGCTCAGCTTCCGCCATCTTGACAGTGTTGATGTCAAGATGGCGGAAGGTAGCTTAGCTTAAAGGCCGACGACCAGACTCGAGATTCTGCAAGGCAGAAGACCCTCCTCTCCAAGCCTTCGGGCGAGGGAAGCGAAGGATGGAAAGAAGGGACCAAGAGGGGCGGGCGTGGGTGGAAAGGGTAGGAGGGAGAGGAGGAAGCGGGCGAAAAGTGGAAAGCGCGAACTGGTCGTCGGTCTTTAATGGAAGCTAACCTAAGTTAGCTTCCAGTCGTGTGTAACTAGCTTAGCTAGCTACAAACAAGCTAAGCTACATGCTAACTTAGCTTAGCACTCTTACCTTAGTACACATTTTTCAAAACATTATAGTATTTGAGTGATGGATGAGTGTGAACGAGTATGAATAAAAAGTCATTTTAGATATGATATAAAGACTATCATACCTAAAACACCTAATATCAAGGGGCACACAGTAATCCACTGAAATGAGGTTAGACAAGAGTAATTTTGAGTATGTTTTGTTCACGTTCTCAAGGATGTGCGTAAATTCTGCAGTTGTTAATCGAAGCAACAAATGAAGCTTGTCATTTAGTTCTCCTTGTCAACAGCATTTTTCCTGTAGAGATAGCTTTCTCGTGCACAAACTCAGCATGTGAGCAATGATTATACTTTGTAAAGGAAAATCTAGCTGGTTTCATTTAGGTTATTCTCAAGTATCTGCCTACCCACTGCCAAGGCTCAGTTAATTCTGAACCCTACATAGAGATTGTAAGTAGATGAGAGATTTGTCAGTCCTCTTGCTATACCCAAATATTCGTTTTAAATCTTAGACTAAAGAAATGATGAGCAATGATGCACACTGCTTGACGGAACCTCAATTGTAGAGTAACACAGATTCATGGTAAAAGCCATTTTTTTTTGTTTTTTTTTTTGGCCTTGAGGTAAGCATTCATATTGACCAGGAACATGAACAATTATTACGCTACATTACAATGTTTTCCTGCATTCGTCGCACACGCGCGTGACCTCTTCTTCTCTAGAGGTGTCCCTTCCACTCAATGCACAATCGCAGTGCCTGCGAAATACGCACGATCACGGTGTTTTCTCTGTAAGTGTCACTTCTGCACAGCACACCGGTGCTCGTTAAGAAGCGCACTCAACTGCGCTAACTCGCTGCAATCGCGACTTTGCCAGCACTTAGAAACTGTGCACATCACCGAACGAACGGCACGCGGCCAACTCATCGCGAGTCCCAAAGCAACTGATAAGAGCGCTAGAGCGATCTCGACATCACAGGACACAGGACACACACAATTGGTAGGTGAGATGATGACGTTTTATTCTAGTAGGGCCGCGCCAATCACGGGGTACAGATTAGACCTACCTTCCACTACATTAATGGGACGCTTAGTACCTGGGAATGGTGACTAGAATGACGTCACGTGAGAACTTTGTATAGCCATAGGCTGGGGATGGTAACATGTGCAGCATGTGCTGAGCTGTAAACAATGTTTAATCTTGGCCATTCGTGTGCAGAGATTAGTCATGAGCTGCCCAAATGTTTGCCGAGGCACTTATTGTCACGAACCCAAGTCAAGTGTTCATGCAGTGCTCGTATGGAATCCATAAGCCTCATTCGACCATCATCACCACAGGGTGCTCTCCTAGACACCGTCAGCATAATTACCTCTATGGTCGCATCAGCAAGGTTACAAAAATTGGGAGTGAAGGAAACACTCCCCCTCTAAACTTGAATTCACATCTCGACGCGTGCAAGATACTGAGGTCAAGCTAGTGCTGTATGCCTGCGATGAGAGAATCATTCCAACACAATATCAATAATCTACCCCTTCATACCACACTGCAACTAAGTGAAAAAGGAACCATGACACCAACTTACCATTTAAAAATAAATTGTGTAAAATACAAAAACACTACAGTTACTAACAAGGATATTATATCTGCAAATAATCAACAGGGAGCTTTGAAGCATTTGAGTGGCCTGACAACAAACTTGCCTTCAAGCCGCCGCCCCAGAGTTCTAGACGACGGCAATGGGAAGCTCCCCTCCAGTAGCAAGTCGTAGCCCAAGCTGCCACATGCAAATCGCATCTGCAGCGACTTCTTCACCGTCTCATTAGACCACTTGGACCCCCTGTTGCCGGATCTCGATAGAGCTGCCAGTTGGTCCGCAGTGAAGAACTTGTGCAAGTGAGACCGGAATGTCGCTTCCCTTGTCTTTTGTAAGGCAGCCTGCCCCACCAAGCGATGATTCTCGTTCTCCAGCTGCTTGATCTTCCGGCTCATCTGAAGAAAGACATCTTCAGTGAGCCTAGGTAAAACAAATGATGGAGAAAGAGGCTGTAGGGTTCACTCAGAGGTCTTGGCCGCTGGTTGCCACAAACACGGTACAAGAATTGGGTGTTGCCCACCTCATGAGATCACTCCAAGCAGTGCAAGAACCATGACACATACCCAGCTGGTGGAGGCCGCCGACACCAAGGTGCCGAGGGCAGCTGCGCTGGCCTGGCCGCGCTGGTTGTCACTGGTCACCTGCAGCGAAGGGTGCGGTGGTATTGCTACAAGGGGGTACGCAGGACCCTGGAAGATGCTTACGAAGCACGCCCCGCTGGTGGTGGGGAGCGGCTGCGTTAGCAGGCCGCCCTGCAGGGCCGCTCCAGAGGTCCTGGCTGCTGGTTGCTGCAAACACGGTATGAGAATCGGGTGATTCCCACCTCACAAGATCACTCCAAGCCGTGCAAGAACCACATACCGAGCTGGTGGAGTGTGCCGACACCAAGGTGCCGCGGGCAGCTGAGCTGGCCTGGCCGCGCTGGGTGTCACTGGTCACCTGCGGCGAAGAGCATGGTGGTATTGCTACACGGGGGTACGCAGGACCCTGGAAGATGCTTACGAAGCACGCCCCGCTGGTGGTGGGGAGCGGCTGCGTCAGCAGGCCGACCTGCAGGGTCGCTCCGGATGTCCTGGCCGCTGGTTGCTGCAAACACGGTAGGAGAATCCTCGTTTTGCAGAAATATGGGTTCGAGAATAAATGGATTTGTCGCCCTTTCTCTCTTCATGCTGGCCGAGCGGAGAGGGACGAAGGCTTCTTTGTATTTACCTCAAGGTGAAAGATAATCCTCAAGGGGAACAAAAGTGGTTTTGGGGGAGCTCTATCTAAGTCACTGCGACACAATAAGCCAACGGGACGCAGTGGACGTGCCTGCGGCCAGGGAACTCTCGTCTTTTAGCCATGCACTCTCGAACCACTAATTCTGCAAATGGTCCATTGGGTGTTGCCCACCTCACGAGATCACTCCAAGCCATGGAAGAACCATGACAGATACTTAGCTGGTGAGGCTGTCATAACATTACAAGGCAGCTGAGAGTGATGAATGCCTCATGCATTAACTTAACAGAAGCAACAGAATATGAGTTATTGGGTTTTGACTTACATTTCCATGAGGCGGGGTTTTGTGCTGTGTCAGGCTGCAACACTGAATGATGGTGTCTCATGCACTCTTGCACAAAGACCACTCCGATTTAAAAAAAAAAAGGTCTCTGACATGGAACAGAGATGTCAACAGCCTACCAAGTCCACATTATTATAGGTCACCTGTGCCTCTTTCAAATCATATCAGTAAAAACATCTTAACACAAGATAAATTATTGCTTTTAATTCACTCTCATAATCTAGGTAAATACCAAAAGAACAAAAATCTCACTTATCCTCGTTACACGGACTCACTTGACTTTCAGAATGCAGAAACAAGCTCGGAACAGCTGTGGCTTTTAGCCTCCTCCAACCGTCAGAGCACCTCGTCTGGAACTGGGAGGGCTCGAAGTGGTCCTGCAGCGAATAACGTTTTGGTAGACGTCAAAACTGTGTATTCAGCCGCTCGCGTCACAGTACAGTTATTCCGCTGACGAGAGGCTCACGCTTTCAAAATACGCGATCTTACAAATCCATCATCGCACGACCGCCACAGGCCTGAACCACTCGTCTTTCTGCGGTGAAGCGAAAGCGCACAGGACGCTTCCACGGCAGTAGAGAATAGATCACAAAATACACGGTTTTGTCACAGTGCACTCGCGTCCACCGTGCTCACGTCACAATATTAACAATGAACAATACCCCACCACCTCACCTCGCAAAGGTACGTTCTGTCGGGAGGTTTTCACCCCGCGCCACGCTTGATTCCTGAAAGCCACAGTTTCCGTCTCCTCGGCGATTTCGGCAGCTTGAACAAGCGAATTCCCCTGGAAGCTCTGTTCCGGCACTTCAGAGCACAACAACGACCCATTTTTCAAACAAGACCGGAACGGCGGAACTCCCGCGGCTACACAAACTTTTGTTTACGTTATTTCAACGCACGTGTCCGCGTGCGCATTCGTTTATTCTACCATTAAAGAAGGCTATGACGAAAAGCTCACATGCACCAAGTTTTCAGTCACCGAGCGTTAATTTTTTTAACTCTAGCGACGCTAAAATGAAATTACCGAACCCTGCTTTACTTTTGAGGCTCACGACCACCGCTAGGGGAGGTTTTGCGGCTTGTGATTGGCCACAAGCGGCCTGTCAATCAACTATTCGACCAATAGATTTTCGCCCCATTGATACCAATGAATGGCCAAACTCTCCCAATATACGGCTCTGGATCAACCGCTCCGAGCGCTCCGCCTAATGGCGCGTTCACACTGGAAGCGGATCCGCGTTAGCGAAGCGGATCCGCGCGTTCTGAACCGCAAAGCGGCTAGGATCGAGCGGTTGGAGCGCGTTTTTGCCAACCGCTTCGGGACCGATTTCTCCCAACCACTTTCACGAACCGCGAAGCGGTAACCAATCACAACGCGAGGGTGACGTGACGTCAGTGACTTTCATAACAAGATGGCACCCTTCGCTGGTGAGGCGGCCAAGGCGCTGTAGTCCTATCTTTCGACAAATCAACGGTAACCATGATGTTCACGTCCGTCACTTGGATCCGCCGCGAAAAGAATTGAATCGTAATTTTAGCGGGCTTCGCACCGGTGATTTGATTCGGGTAAGGGTTTGTTTATTATTCCGGGTGCCACAGGCCAAGCTCGCTGCCTAGTTTGTCTCTGCCTGTAGAACGTCGGAACCCGCCCCTGATCGACTGAAATGTCAGTTTTTCTACCCACTAAGATAGTGGCGTGAACTATTGAAAGCTTCCGACTCCGTGCGTGACCACCACGAAGGCCGACAGAGACGTCGTAGGCTATATTGCGTAGCAAAACTACTACCGCGGAGCGGGCAGGGTACCTGCGCCAGCTCAAGCTGTAACGTTTAATACTAACAAAATAAATAAAGAAAACCTAATCAAGGAATAAAGTGTACGTACCAGACAATACAGATTTAATCCATACATCGTTTATTTGAGCTTAATGCGAAACAAACAGTATACTCGATCGACGTGCGAGTGACGAGAGAAGAGTCCGCCACCAACGAAACGACCGGCTAGCTTTGAACACATTCCCCCGCAGCACGGTCCACCCTACCGCTGAGTCACAACTTCGAAAATGATAAGAGCGAACAACGAGGGGGGAAAACGGGCCCTCTAACCCGAAAACGAGGTCAGCTATTCGTGCGGGAAGGGTCCACTTCGAAGAAAAGGTTGGGGGCATCCTGTTCTGAGCACAGCAAGGCGCGCCTAACTGGGCTTTCCTTGTGAGCGAAGTCGAGGGAATCACAGGCGAGTTTGGCGGGTCCACGCCTCTTTTTTTCGCTGCCTGAACCCGTGATGCGAGCGAACATACCGGAAAGAATCTTTAGAGTGGTAAAACAGCAAATGTTCGGCTTTGGATCATGGATTAAAGTGGATTTTGGATTGTAAAACAGGGTTGCCAAACGCAAGGCTCAAAAGATCACGCGTGATCGCCCAGAAACCACCAACCGCCTCTCGGTGTGTCGGAACGGCGTCGCTCGCGAACCGTATCCGCAACCCCTTCGCGAATGCGGATACGCTTCCAGTGTGAATGCGCCATAACTCTGTAAGCTTACGACGCTTCACTTTCGAGTTTGAAGTCATTTTAGGTCTATTTCAGCGATCTCAAATTTTTTTAACTTATGTGAGGTGAAAGAGACGCGCAGTGGACTTTTGTGAGTGATGGTAGGGGCCATGTCGCGCCGGTTCTGCGTGAAGGGCAGCCCCGGCGGAGTCACAACTGAAACTACGGTACACAAACACCAAACCCAGTTCTTTTGACTGCTTGAGAATCCAATTTAAGAAGTCTGAGAAGTCGTCGGGAACCTGAAAAAGAGAACTTGGTCCGATTCAGCGGTCATCCTAAGCGTACATCTGTAGAGCGCCGCCATATTTTCCGAGGGAGGATAAAAGCCACGAAGCGACTTCACTCCGGACCTCGATATTCGGTATTTCAAAAAGAAGTGCTTTTGTGTGTTCGCAATTAAGCTGAAAGACATGCTTTAGAAGTGCCGTTCATAAATAGGGAGTGTCTACATACGCGGGGGGATGTAACCATGTCGGGAGGAGATAAGACTCCACGCAATACGTCACTTTCGGCGCACTACGATCAACTTCCGGTCTAGCCTCCCATTGTATTTCCATCTGCTCGGTGGCCATTGTACCTTGCGTTCCTGCCGTGCGCGGACTGCAGTCTACTGTGCCTGCCTGGTCTTCCGCAAGCGGATTTACTTTCTCTGAAGCGTTGTTTTTTTTCTGTTTTTTCGGACAAGGAGTTTGGCCGTTTGAGTATTAACACGGTCGCGTTTCTGATATGCCTCAAGTTTTGGTTACCGGGGATTCGGCGGTGAAATACTTGTCCTAGTATTTCTCATGCAATAACCGGGTGGCTGTTGAAGTGCGGGCGTTCAGTGGCGTTAGGATCGAGGCTTTGTTTTCCAAGGTGTCTGATGCCCTGCTCGATTTAGGCACAAACAACACCAGCCTTTGTGCCAGCGCGTACGTTGACAAGTACCGTCGGCTGGCCACTCAGATCTTGGAACGCAATCGATGATGCAGATCGCCTTTTCTTCCGTCATTCCGATGCGGGAGAACAGGTTATCTTCGATGGAGTGTCAGCGTAGTCAGCGTCCCGAGATCCAGGCGTTCAATGATCGGCACAGAGACGTCAAGTAGCTCCTGCAGGAGTTGTGCCGCAAGAAGGGCTTCGTGTTCATCGGTGATCTCGTGGACGTGTGGTATCTGTGCATCGGCTACTGTTTTATATGTCATGGAATAAACTCTTTATGGAATCTTTTACCCCATTATCTCGATTGAATGCTCTCAGTATGTTTTTTTATTAATGGGACTAATGCATGTTTTCACTTTTCTCACAATCTTTTTGTGATTGCGAGCGTACGCGCACGTCAAGAACGTACGGAGCGGTGGGCACGTACTTGTCCCCTTCAATACACATAAGCTCACACTAAAACGCTTCGAACCAAGCCAACCATACACACGACGAAGCCCCTCCGCCTCGCCTCCGGAGCGATGCACACATAGGCGAAGGCCGCGGAGGCCGCACCCACACCGCCCGCACGCACGGATGGTACGCACGCCGCCCACAGGTGTGTGTGACTCCTGGACAACATAACTATAACGATATATATTGGCACTATTTTTATGATGCATGATATTTGCTATTAGTCTTAGAAAACAGTAAACAATTGATGAATTGTCTCAAGCTTTGTAAGGTCGCGTGACATATTAACTTTAAAACAACAATGATATTTAACCTCTTCATTTTTATATCCTATATTTACTTATAAGAAAGCATAATATGTACGTAAAAACAAATTACCTTCTGATATTATAAGTCACGTGACCTTTTGCGTGGATGGAGCCTTATCTCATCCCGACTCGGCAACGTCCCCACGCGTGGATGTAGCCTCGGTCTTATAAATATTAAAGACATATCGCTTGCACTGCTTCTAAATTTTCTAACCGATTAACACAGAAATAATGAAGCGAGGATTTTAAAAGCGGGATAGAAAAGCGCCAAAAATAAAAAGGCGCGGGCGCAACAGGGTGCACCAGTTCGCGAGCGCACCAGGGCGCACCAGGGAAGTTTTCTTTTTTTTTGTTTTCGCGTTCTGGTATTTTTTTTTTTTTTGCAGGATTATGAAAACAAATAGCATCGTTTTTTGTCAACAAAAAGAAATAAGACATTCGGGGTTTCAGTGCCTTTTTAATTAAACTAAACATTTCTCTTTGCACAACATAATTGTCGCGAGAAAACTCTCGTTCTGACAATGAAAAAATGGTCTGGGAGGTTCGCGTATATTAATACATTTAAACTTTTGTTTCTTCCAAATCAATAACTGCATACAACCCCTTTGTCCTCAGTCTGTTTTTTTTCTCGTCTTTGCTCAAAAATCAACACGCTTCCCAGTTCATATTTTTCTTCGGCGTTCTTTTTGGCTAATGAAGCAATCACATTGACTGCGAAGCGAAAATAAATAATATGTTTGAGACTGGACATGCTGTACGCGACTATGGGAAGAAACTACGATAGATTAATTATTCTTCAAGTTGCGAAAATTACACTTGATAGTACAGAAGAGGAAATATTCATTGCAAGTTTAAGATTTCGCCCCTTCAAAAACATTTCGTAAGTAATGACTTTGATCTCTTCTGTGTGATATATTGTTTCTGTCCGTTGTTAAATGGTCGTTTCTTATTATTTTAATTGAGCCTTTTTGTATTGTACACTGTTTCTCATTCTCAGAATAGTCTGCAATATTATTAAAGGAATAAATAGATAAGCAATGAAATAAATCACTATCATTTAATTCGAAATATACGAATAACTCCAAAAATACTTTGGACAATAGCGTGGGGAGTTGCCACTCGGGGTCACTAACGTCATTTCTCAGATTGAGAAACAAAAAAAACTATAATACATCCAGCTCGGGTTTTATAATAGCATACAAAAAACTCCGAGGCACGAAAAAAAAAGTCCCACAGAGAAACATCAGGAAACACAGCTGATAGTTTATTTCAAAAAACGATAGTAGCGCAAATAAAAATAATATAGGAACAGGAATACACAGATGGAAAAGTGCTGACTCGCAACTGATGTTTAGTGAAGAAACAAAGGAATATAAAGCAGAACTTCAGGGAGGTATATGAAATCAAAACAAACGACGAAACAACGCAAGAATTTATTTACACGTCAAAATTAAGAAACAAAAAACTGTATTTCAAATTAAGTTACACTAACATATGCTTTCTTCTACTTGCCGTGGTCTTTTGCGCTACTTTTATTTATGTAATGTATAAGCAACTATCCCGTCATATGGCCCCCGTGAAAGGCCATTTCCACGAGAGCCCCTTTTTATATAGAACAAAGAACACCTCTCGTCCTCCCCCTCATCAGAGCATACATCCCTTAGTCATAACATCTTCAAAGAGGAACAAAAGTACCAGCTCTGCTAAAAGTAGGGTCGATAGCGGAAGAATCTGCATTCGAGGGAAGGGGAAGAGATTAAATAAAACGTGCTTTTCGGTATCGAAGGAAGCTGAAACTTCCTGAGCATGTAAGGACAGAACGAGCGGGATGGTATGGACAATTAAACTTCAGGAATTAAACTTGAGGAAGAAAACGAGAAGGGACGGACAAACATATATTTTGTCCGTCCGTGAACATGTTGCGCTGGCGCTTTGTGTAAACCACAAATTTTTGAGAAGAGGATGTTAGCTGAAATAAAATAAAACAAAGGTATTCCATATTTCTCTACGAGTCCACCTCTAGCTAAGCCTAAATTTGTCAGAACAAGACATGATGCTGTGGAGGTATCTGGAATTCATGTCAGTGAAATACACACTACAGCTAGAAAGAGAACACGGATTTTTTTTGTCTGAAAATCTTTTTGAGTGAAATAAATACTAAAAGGGGTGATGCAGCAATTATTGTACTTTGAGCAAATACCGCTTAGAACAGATCCCTCACGTTAAGAACTTGTGAAACAACCGTGCGATTGTCACCACACGCAATCAAATTCGCAAAAAAAAACAAATGAAGAGCAAGGTCCTTCTTTTTGTTTTAAATCGCAGCCAGAAAAAGCGGCCACGTGATCTGGAGCCGGCTCAATGCCGCCAATGTTCATCGTAGCCACTCGCTGGGGTTGGCAAGGCACGTTACACGGGCTTAATTCTAGACATTGTCATGGTTCGTCTGTTGTCGTCATTGCAGCGATTGGACACGGAAAACTACCCGAATGCTTGTCCAGCTATTGATTGTCATAAGCCCAAATTGAGTGATCACACAATGCTGGGGGTCCAATCAATGAGCCGCAATCAAATATCGTCACTAGGCAGTACTGCAATCGCCCAGCTATGTAAAGGTTTGTGAAGGAAATACTCCAGCTGGCTACTGGCCTCCCGTGCCTGCCGTCCTTGATGAATGGACGGATGGATGAATCCGGCTGAGCCCTTTGGTTCGGGCGGCAGCTGGCGCCATCAAGCCATTTTGTTTTACCGTTTAAGCTTAGAATATTTAAATGTGAAAACTATATTCACTCCGCACTGCAAAGAAAGTGAGGCTATAAATTCCCTTGCCGTCAGTTAATAATACCTAGTTTTTTTCTCTTTCTGGCACTATTCACTTAATCTTTGCTTAACAATCTCTACTTTCTCTACTGTCCACTCTTCCTTCGCTGTTTCTAAAACCTAAAGACTTTATTAAGTCTATGTTGTCTTCGGTAGGCATAGGGTGAAGGTCTTTCCAGTAGAGTATCAATTGCTCAGCCGGCTCGTCCTCCTCTCCACAAGCAGTGCACACTGTACCCATTTCCTGGTACTTCGCTCTGTATGTTCTGGTTCGCATAACGCCCGTCCTCGCCTCAAACAACGATGAGCTACCCTAGAATTCTCTTAAATGCTTTCTTTGGGAATAACTGCCCTACCAAAAATAACGGTTTGAAATCAAACCGGAAATCTAAATCCGGTTTAAAATCAAATCGGAAAGACACACTCCGGTTTGCACAAACCGGGATTTTTCGACTCCGGTTTCAAGTCAAACCGGAGAAAATCCGGATAGACAATCTCCGGTTAGAACAAATCGGAATTTTTCGATTCCGATTTAAAGTCGAACCGGAGAAAATCCGATATACAATTTCCGGTTTGCTCAAATCGGAATTTTTCGATTCCGATTTAAAGTCGAACCGGAGAAAATCCGATAAACAATTTCCGGTTTGCTCAAATCGGGATTTTTCGACTCCAATTTAAAGTCAAACCGGAGAAAATCCGGATAGACAATATCCGGTTTTCACAAACCGGATGTCAACAACTCAAGTTCTAATGCACTCTGGAGAATGCCTGAACTGAAAATCACCCGTTTCCACAAACGTTTGACAAAATCAGTGGAAGTAAAAGTAACTGGTCAAGTCTGTGAACAGGTATACCCTCCGGTTCGCACAAGCCAAACATTGACAAGTCCAGTTGAAATAGTGTATGTCTGCCTCGTTTTGTTCGATACCCTAGGCATTGCGTGCTAAATGTTCCTAGCGGTCAAATGAAGCTATAAAAACGGCAGATTTAGTATAGTTAGAAGTTCAATGCCTTTTAAGCAAGGTTAACCCGTTATAAATTCCCATTAAATTCAGTTGGAACCGCAACTGGTTTTAACTGGAACCAATTGGTTTCAGTGGGCTCTACTGGAAGCACACTGGCCAATGAGTCCCGCAAATTGGAATTATTTTTCCAGTTGGATACTGAATGGGTTCCAAATGGTTCCTGTTGGTTCCCATTGGCAGTGACCAATTGGTTGTCCCAAAAACCTAATTGTTCGTTTGCGGAATTTTCGTCATCGTCGTCAGTATGCGCACATACAATACATACAATAAGATAATTCCAATTAGAACTTGATGAGAATTTTCAACTGGGTTGGTGAGCCTCTGAAGTATGGCAACACACATATGGTTCATGAGCAAGTTCACGAGTGTAGAATCACTGTTAACCTGGAACATTTAATTAATTTACATTAAATTACCACATGCCACTAATACACTTATTAAATATGAGAGGAAGCAGACTTATTGTCATGTGCTAAATTAACTTCACTAGCAGCATATACATTGTCATGTGCTAAATGAACTTCACTAGCAGCATAAACATTGTCATGTGCTAAATGAACTTCACTAACAGTATAAAGATTGTCATGTGCTAAACGACTTCACTATAAGAGCATGCAAAGACATTAGAAAATAATAATGCATTATTGCTTTTGACAGTCAAGTTGTTGAGTCATATTTATTTACAAACATTTTAAAAAGCCTAAAAGAAGCACACATACACAGGAAAGCATAAATAAAAAAGGCTGCAGTATGACCTGAAAAAGTTAATAGTATGTAGCAAGCTCACATTTTAATCAAGTTTTCAGAGCATGTAGCATGTCTGAGCAGGTCATAGAACATGGAGCATGTCTGAGAAATTGGAACATTCCTGTGAACTTCAGCCACCGGCAGACAACTTGATATACCGATTGTGTATAGTCGTGTTTAGTTTGGTTAATGACAGGTAGTCTGTGTCGGTGCCCATTATTGCATTTCACGCACGGTAATGTTGTTTCGACTTCTCAGACATGGAAAGACATACAATAGACAATTTGAGCAATGCACGCATGCATTTCAACTCCCGAGATGAGCTTACGTATACATGACATTTTTTTACTTGAATATGATTAGTAAGAATAATTACAAAAGTTATAAAACAAATAATTAGGTCATCAACAATAAAAAAAAAAGTATGAATGTTTGCATTGGCATGCCTGCTGCATTACCATCTATTAAAACTACTTAAAGCAGTTATTGTCATTTTGGAATGCACTTTCAATATTTGAACCACTAGTACAGTTAGCAGACGCCTAAATCCATTCTGGTGAGTAGTGCAATTAAACAATCATCAGTTTTGTAGTAGATGTGCCCTAAAAATAACATTCATAAAAGAGCGGAATCAAATAAACATTCTTTGCAATATTTACATACACCATGCATACTGTTAGCCACCACAGCTTTAATTACAAGGCTGGATATGGCGGAGCAGTAACAGCGTGATAAGATCCAAGTCTCATACAAAAATATCAGATACTGTAAATCAAAATGGTACCCACATAGGCATCACTATACAGAAAGTAAATTAGGTAAATATACATTTCGGACGTAGAAATTGGGAACGTGCCCAATCACAGATGTTTTTACACGACGTCACTCACCCCATGCAGCTAATATATAACATTGACAGAAATCGCGGACGCCGTCAAACTTTTTGCTTGTTGTCATCGATACCGAATGGCGGTTACATGGAATCTTCAAATGTAGGCTGACATAAATTTTTCAAACTGCTTGGTTATTCTGACATTTTTAGGGGAATCCTTTCGAGTCCGAAAAATCAGTCTGCAACTATACAGAGGTGAAGCAAGCTTGCTTCAATCCCGTTCAATGCTGTTCGCCAGGTCGCAAACATACGACACGCTTGCACCTTGGTTCCGAAACTGGAAGAAAAGGCAAGATGCCTTGAGATCCGATGGCTCAACAACACGTACCGCACCCACCCTAGATATAAAGCATTCCTTAATGTGGTGCGGAAGGAGTTGGCTTTCGTTGATCACGATGTCGTCGCAAACAAGGAATACTTTCGAACTTACACACAGGATCTTTCGAATAACCCGATAGTCTAGGCCATGTGTCTGGATAACAAATGAGTCAGACTTCAGAAGTTTTTTGTTTGCCCTGCTGCGAAAGATTTGCCCTTTGAGGACAAATCTCTGGTACTCGGCAGCAAGGGCAGGGCACTCTTCAACATACTCTGCAAGTGCCATCCTGATTTCTGGAGACAAGACGAGTTTTTTAGGGCACCCAAGCAAGCCAACATCACCTATGGAAACGAAGTTGACCAGCTTGGGATAGCCCAGCATTCTGTGGCACACGTCTTTGCCGCTATCAGGCACGAGTGGTGAGGCCAGGAAAGAATCTAACTGTTGTGCCATGAACACACTTTCCACAATCTGACTGGGGACTGCGTTGGCGCCAGTGACAAGCTTTACTAGGCGGCCATTTCCACTTTCAAATACAAAGGCAGAGTGGCCCCAGAGCGGCCCCATCTGCCGAGCCGCCTCTGCCAGGTGGAGCATCTGGTGAATGTTGAACGTCATGGCTTGATCCTTGTACAGTGTCGCTGTGGAGGCTACAAAGGTCCGCAGTAGAGCATCTGTAAGTAAAAGGTGGTTGGTATTAAGTGATAAAAAACTAATTTCTTGGCTGTGCAGTAAGCATTATGTAGCGTCAATGCATAAAAGATGTTGACACCCTGTCTATTCGGACCTTTACTGAGAATAATATACCAAGACTTTTCGACACTTAGCATGCAATATTCTGATGGCTCTTAAGCAATGCCTGAAACATTTTACAATATTCTACACCTTCCAGTGTTATCCATATTGGCACAATCATCCAGGTTTACCTCAATTAGAATTATAGTCCCGGTCTATCCAAAAGGTAGACTTCTGTTCCTTAGCTCAGTTTAAACATAGACCAATTTCAATGCCAATTGCCTTAACTTCTATGTACTATGTACACATCACGACACTGCAAGCGCAAACACGACATCGGCGCATTTTCGCACTTTACCTCTAAATAATATAAGCAAGCACAAAATTTTATTGCTTACATTAAAGATCTAAATGAGCTCTTTTTGTAGCAATAACTTGGATGACGCCCTTTAGTTTCAAAGAGAAAAACTGGAAAAACCGGCGATCGCTTGTTCGTGCTAACAGTGTCGCACTCTGTACGTACCAAAAATTACCGTGGAAGCACCCACTTCGTTCAAGCGCCCACCATTAACACTTCCCAAACTTGGGGATACTGCAAATCATGCGTTAAGCACCTGATTTGACCGGACAAGTGCCCATCTCTAGATTAACCCAGTTTTTACTGAAAGTGGGGTGGGCGCTACTTTGGTATTAATGTGAAAGCATTAACTGGTCCCATGGAGCGAGCAGACGTCATCAGCCGCACCAAACGGCAGATAAATTCCTGAAGCCGTGATCTGAGGCATCCCAGCTCTGAAACTATGCAAAAAGTCATGCAAAACGGCTATGATATGAAGCTGACGTGTGTCAATCTCAATTTGGACCACCCCATGGCACTGCGTGCCTGCACCAAGGCAAAAATAGAAGAGGCGCCGAAAGGATTACATGCGGCCGTGGCGCCGAGAGGTTCAGAAGCAGCCTTGGTGCCGAGGGGATCAGAAGCGGCCGTGGCACGAAGAATGACATTCATGCTTCCGCATTCTCAACTCGTAAGTGCTTAGATGTACCTCGAGTCTTTTTTACCGGTGTTCCCAAAAATAAATTTCAAACCTAAAATGACCCACAAAAATCAAAGACTTGAAGAGTGAAGCTGTGACTTTTCTCAAATACATATTTTACTGATCCAAGTTACCTATCAAAATCTACTCTGAAATCCCACAACAGAGATTATAAATAAATAAATGCTTGTACCAATATGGAGCCAATAGTCGCTGGGAGCATAAACGTCTTTAATATTGTCATTGAGACAGTGGTAGGTGGAAGTTTTTTGTAGTGGGAGTTGACACTATCTAAATATGTACCTCGGAGACATATTCAAGGTAAGTTACAGCTTATACGTGAATTCTTGGCTTTTGCGGGTTATCTAATTAGGTCGGGCACTATTGGGGAGACATAATGTACGAAGTAAAACGAAAACTATGATACGGATATTGTATCTGGCCCACCTTTTGTTTACAATGTTAGACGGAGACAGGCAGAGAAGCGGTTGTGTTGGCCGTGTTGTCAGTTATCACTGGACTGCCAATTTTTCTGTGGTTATCATCATCATCCCTATCTATGTTCCGCTGAGGGGCAGCATGGGCATTATACAAGAAAGTAGAAAAAAAATCTAGACTTGAATGCAATAACAAAAACAATTACAAACATCTGTGGAATCTTCTATGTTTATTGCGGGTGCTTCTTAGCCTTCAGCTAAAAAGCGCCCAAAGGTTTCTTTTTCCACCAACATAAACAAAATATGAAGTATTCTCAGGTAAAGTGCTTCCATCATGAGAAAGGATGCATGCATTCCATTCGTAAACAAAACTCAACGATTATAATGTCCCCTTGAAGTTTAAAATGGTCACCCAGATCTGACTTCAATAAAATAAGGATGAGCATTGTGACTGAGAGCAAAATATGCTCACAGCCAGTTTATTGCATGTAGTAACAGTGCAATAGCATGTTTGCCCTCACCTGCACGGTCAATTGAGGACGAAGTGAGCTCCTCTCTCAGGAGAAGGTGCACTCCTTCAACAAGCTTGGCCAGGTGGCTCCAGTACCTTGGATGAAGGATCCCAAGTGTACATGGGAGACAGTAGTAAAGGAGCCAATGCCTCCACTCGGACGCCTTCCAGTTGGTGCGAGTTGCCAGGGACCTCGGCAGCCTTGTGACACAGTGGGGAGGCGTGATGGAAAGCAGGCGCCTGTCTAGTGCAGCAACAGAGGAGGGGCTGCCTGCAATATTAAGCAAACAAGAAAAAAACATTTCGCTATGACATCACCTTTGACTTGTTCCAAAGGCTTCAGTGTAGTGACAGTAGTATGTTAAAGGGCAACTTAAGAGGTTCTAACAAAAAACGAGTTAGAGGTGGATTCTAGCGTAGTTTTACACGCTGATTTCGGATAAGTCAACCATTTGGCCGAAAAGTATTCCTCTAAATGCAAAAGGAACACGAAAACGAGCGCCGGTCAGCATCGGCTGAATCGGCCCTACGTTATATGCAGAGCTTTATGCGGTCATTTCGTATTGCTCCTGAATGCTCGCAGGTTAAAATGGCGACCCTGATAATCACTTATCACCTTGTATACACAAAGAATGGCGAGCCGTTAAGCACCTGAGGTTTAACAAATATAGAGGGCTCTTTACATGACTCCATATGCGTTTTAGCCCTTAGCGAAGTGTGGGGAAAACATCCGGGGGGGGGGGGGGGGGGGGGGCTTCGAGTCCAGAGGAGTGGCAATGCTTGCAGCCCCAGGCGAGCGGCATTGCATTCTATGCACGTGTGGGCAACCCATACTGGTACGTATCCTAATCTTTTCAGGTTTCGTCAGAACACACAAGAGAGAAAATTGAGAATGTGGGACTGTGCTGAATGAAGTGGCAGTGGCACTTGCTCGGCGCCACTATGGCGCTGCCATGCGACTGCCACTTCTTGCTCGCTGACCAAATGGCACTAGCGGGCAAACGTCCACAGACCTGTTGGTGAGTCTGTGAACATTCATCATGATTCAATTTCCTGGAAACCTCATTAGATCACGATTATATCTTACCCAACGGTAACAAATACATAGCATACCACTCAGAATCGCAAAATTTTTTAACAGCAAAAAGCTTCTAACCTTGCGCACTTTGCAAGATCTACGAAATATTGACCCCACTAAAATTCCGTTCTATAATTTGAATGCTTCCTATTGGGGTGAATATCGGCTATGGATGTGTTGCATTCATTATTATTTTCACAAAGAACTTACCAGATGCATAAATCAGTGTATGATTCGCTGCAGATTTATTTGCTCGGCCTATTTTACGCTGGCGTGATTTCCTTTCTCCAATTTATTGCCGTGATTAGCCTCTCATGATGGCTTCCGATTTACGTCAAGCTTATAAAAAGTGATGTGGAGGTCGGCCAGAGCTGGCTTGCCCGAGCCAGCATTTCAGCCGAGACTGCATGGTGAAAAAAAGCACTGGCAGGGTTAGCTCACAAGCGGAGACAAATATTGAACCATAACTTCAGCTCTCATGTGCACTGGGCCTTGGCAGTGATTTCTTTCACCCAGTTTCTGCTCAAATGCTGGATTGAGCAAGCCAGCATTCTTACTGCTTCACCATGTTGATTTTGCGACATCCGACTTTGCAAAAAGCAATAGTTAGTTCAATACTTTGTATAACTAAGGACTGTGGTATAACTAATCATGCTGCCTTAGAGGAGCCAACAGCCGCACACAGGGTCGGCATAATCGTGAGACTGTCATGGTACAGAAGACCGAAACAACAAAAACGAATAACAAAATTAAACCACGCACAATCGCAGAAAACCACGAGCAGTCACAGAAAACCAAATGGAAATAGCAGCAAACAAAGCAGAGATGAGCAGACAAGCCGTACATTTGCATATAATGTCATCTGATATCACGCCTCTCACTTGCCTCAGAGAGGGCGGGGCTTCGGCGTTATTTTCAAAGCACTGTTACGACTGCTCCTTACATCAGATTGAAAAATAATTTAGATATTTGTGATCCTGAAGGGCACAAAGTGTTTTTCTTCTTGAATACAGAACCACTTAAGTCTCCCTTTAAACTTCAACAACCACACGCTGCATATGCCTCTACATCTCTCTGAACTAAAGATGCC
The DNA here is from genome assembly GCF_016920785.2 of Ixodes scapularis. NCBI lineage: Eukaryota > Metazoa > Arthropoda > Arachnida > Ixodida > Ixodidae > Ixodes > Ixodes scapularis. The sequence continues at coordinate 37,275,979 of NW_024609881.1, read as the reverse complement.
TGATCTGTTACAGTACAATTGTTTTTTGCTTTTTTTTTGTTATATAGTTCAAAGCTCAGTAACTAAAAAACTGCCTGACACTCTCCTTATGTTGCGATTCACCAATGAACTAAATGCTCTATCAGAGCCGCTTGTCTTGTTCCTTCCTTCCCTTTCCTTTGAAGCTGATGGCTACGCGGGCATAAACAAATTAATGTTTGTTTGCTATGTTGTATGTATCCTTGGTACAGAAGGCTGGCTCCAAGAAAACGTTGAAGCCCTAGGCCCACCTACCACATCAAACATTGGTGACTTCATATTTATATGCAGGTTGCATAGTTTGCCTATTAGCAACTCAAGATTCATTTTTCCCCCTTTGGGCTGGTGCAGAACATTGAGCACAATGTCTGGTAACTGAGCAAATATAGAGCTAAATACAAGAACAAAAGCCTTAACATTTGCAATAGTCAATAAATAAACTGTTGCATCTTTCATAAATGTTTTACAAACATTTTAAAATGTAGGATTATAATATACATAAAATCGAAATATTTTACAGGCACATTTGCAAAAAATGTGATAGTGAATGTTATGTCAATTGTCAATAATCTCACTATCCCCAGTTTTATAAATGCATATAGTGATTGATGTTGCAAATGATGGCTTGTATAGCCATCGTTTGCAACATCCTCTTGTGAATTTATAGAACCCGGTTGATAGTGAAATGATCAACAATTTTCCCATGAAAACCTTTACAAAAAGTTAAGAGTATTCCTGCCATCTTACCTATGTAGAACCGCTCGTTGGAGTTTACAGACGACAGCAGCATCTCCGTGATCTGGCGAATGACGCCCAGGAGTACAGCATGCATGTACTCCACCGTGAACCCCCACACCAGGTCAAAGTCTGGAAGGCTCACGGCTGGAGACGGACCCTTGTAGCCGTTGATGACCAAGGAGGACTCCAGGGCCACCTTCATGTCCCGTAGGACACCTGCTGACGTCCTCCCACGTGCATCCTCAAAGGAGAGGAATCTGAGGCTCCCTGAAAATGAGGTTGAAATGACTATACAAAACTTGCAGTGGTAGAACGTTGACATCCAAAGGTCAGATAGATACGTACCATCAACGTAATCTCCCTTGATTAGGCACCATGGGCACCCGTAGTACCCGTTGAACAGTACCATATTCTGCACAGATGCGCGTGCGGGGGCATCCACGCAGCAGCACAAGATGTACGCTCTAGACGAGTGCTGTGTGCCTTCATGCTGCCAGGGGACGGGTTGCATGCTCTTGACACCCTCTACAAACTTTCCAAAAAACAAAGTCATGTTGGGGTGTCCCTTCCCAAACCAAAGTCCAGCAAGCACTGAAACTTGGAATCGTTGAGGCACTGGCAACTCGTTGACAGTGAACTGAATGGGCCAGACGGATGCACCGGAAGATGTAAATACGGGGCTTCCATCAGTGTTCACTGTCAACGTGAGGTCACTGTCCCCCAGGGTCCCCGATGACTGCAGATTCTTGTACGCTTTGGCTTGAGTGATGTCACCGATGACACTGGTGGTAGCACCCCGGTCACTGGCAATCTGGTTCAGCTTTTCGTGAAGGGCTGCTTTGTTGTTCTGAATGACATGATTCAGCTGCTTGCCGATGTCTAGAACAACGAAGAAAGCCCCATCTTTCTTTGCATCTTTGAGGTTGCTAGACGTCTCGCAGGTGGGACAGACGCCATCTTCAGCGGAAACCTCCAAGAGATCATTGCATGACCGGCAGTAGAAATGTCGTACAGCTGCGGACTCCGCCTCGGCTGCAAACAGCTTTCGGAACAGGTACTTGCTTTGTGGGAGCACAGACTGCTCTGGAGCAAAGAATGCATTGACCATCAAAAGAAGGTTGTCAAGGCCCTGCCAGCTTAAGGCTTCACCAGCCACAAACGCCATAATCATCGCAACAGCTGCTGCCTTGGTAGTTGTCGAATGGGGCAGAGTTTGGGTTCCAAAAGCTCGTAAGCCTGCTGCCAGTGCATGTTCTTCACTCATATGTGGTGGTTGCTCGGTCTGTTCCCAAAAGGTTGAAGAATCTGCATGTGACTGGTGAGTCATAGTCTCCTCTCCGTTACTCTCTGAAGAGTCAGCGTCTTCCGCAGTGATTCTCGACTGAGGGTCACTGCTGCAGGAATCACAGTCACTCTCGAGCTCGTCACCATCGCTGGGGACATCATAGACGGGAGAACCGGCTGTTGCTGATTGGTTCCCGCTTGGCACAGCCTTCTTACACCGAGACAGAGTGGACTTTGGTATCTTGAAAGACGCGCCCTTCTCTAAGTAAACAAATCGTCGACGCCGAGTTGCTTCACTACTAGCCATGATAACAAGTCACGGAGCAAACGCAGCCATCAAGCCAGGCTTGTGAACACGCGCACGAACAGGCAACAGGAAAGAAAAATGTAGAATTGCTGAGGAACAGAGGGGAGCGAGAAGCAGAATGACGCAAATGACGCGACTGACGCACAAAATAAAATAAAAAAAATAAATAATAAAAAAGAACCAGTTCGAGTTTCGAACGATCAAAAGTAACGCAGACGACGAAAGCGAAAGTCACGCACAAATACTCCGCCTAAAAATGGTCCACGTAAATACGGAGCAATTAATAGAAGAGCCAATGGGAGAAACACAAACCCGACCACACTTCCAAGACGAAGAACAAGTACGAGTTGCCGAGCGTCGAAACTGAGAGCACTGTGCGGAACAACGAACAACCTCAAGGTAAACAATGCAAACCGAGAAACGGAACAAGCCGAGCCACTGAGCCGAGCGGACCAGTGACCACCGCGGTGGGACAAACTAGCAGACGCAGTCAGAGCCGAAGACCGAATCTATAATAAGCCAGGGCGATGGCCAGCGTCGAAGCTACGCTGTTTGGTTACATTTTAATCTAATTTTTAGCGCCCCCGAAGCACCGCGCAAATTCGCTTCCCTGCAATTAAGGAATTGTGCGTGCGTGCGTGTGTGTGTGTGTGTGAGCTTTTCGCGCCGAGAATTCGGGAGTTGCTCGCAGTCGTGAGGGGTTTACTTCCGACGACTTCGCGAGTTCAAGTTTTCGTTAAATCGACGGCTGTATGGTGTTTCAGAGGTCATAAAAATAATATTTAATAAGTTCTACTATTTTTAATAATTAATATGAGCCTTGAGGATATTTAGGATTTTCTTCCAACGAATAAACACCAATAACATACCATCATGCTACAGCAGTTTCACTTCTGTTTTCAAGAGAGATATTCCAGGCTCATTACAATCCCGTCCAATCCAATCCAATCCACCTTTATTTTTCGGTGTTGCCCGAACGGCTTTCCTTTCTGGCTCTGCTCTTGCCTGTGCCTCCTAGTCCTAACAGGACCTCTGCTTTGATTTGGGTATCGTTGTTTTCACCTTTTTGTGTTACTGCGTTCTATCTTGTGCACTTCGTTTTGTGCGTTGTGCGTTTTTTTTTTTTCTGGTAGCCCAGCAAGCGTTGCTTTATTCTTTTGACTTTCTTTTCGTATGTTTCTTCTGTTTTCGCGATGTTCTACGCGTACGTACATTACCCCGCCGACAAAGAGAAGGCGATCATGCCTGTGTGCCTGATCAAGGATTATAATCCAAAAACGGAGACTGACATCCCTAGTGAACCGGTGCAAGCGTATTGGCGCTCCGAGGCCGGCCTTGAAGAAGGCTACTACGAGGCGAAAGTGGTCCTTCTTGCAAGTAAGTACCTGGCCTTTGCTGTTCCTTTGTGTTTGCCCTGCGCTGATCTGTTTTCTCAAAGGAAGTGTGTGCGGTTTGTGTAGCTCAAAACTCGATTGCAATACTGGGAAATCGTACTTCCTTAACATACGATTGTGGTAAACGCAATATCCAGCGTTACTTCCGACGTAACTACTTTTAATGAGTAAAGTTATTCGGACTCCGTCCTGCACCTCGACCGGAAAAGGGTGTACGCACTACGCGAAACTCGTATAAAACGAATAGTTAAAAGTTTTCTAATAAGCGGTGGCAAAGCATAGTGGCAAGGTTTCTGCTTCATACGCAAGTGGGCGCGGGTTCGATCCGCGGTGTGGGCCCACTTTCTTTTTTTTCTCGAACATTTTGTTTTGTCGAGGCGTTCGGCAATATTTGCGGCATATCTTTTTTATGCTTACTTGAATACCAGTTGAACGTTTAGGAAAAGCGATGGAGAGAAAAAAAACAAAGAACCACACTACTGGACTATCAACCTTTTAATAAAACTTTCTTTTCCTCAACACTATCCTAAAAGGTGTCTTCTTCTTCATCTGTGAGATCTTAGACTGAAACTTCCTTTTTCTCGACACTAACCGTAGAGTTTACCTCTTCTTCAGCTGTCGGATCTTACAAAACTTTCTTTTTTTCTACACTTTCGGTAGTGTCAACTTCTTTTTCCTCTGTCGGATCTTGGCATTCAAATAGTCCCGACTTGGTTGCTCCGAGGGGCCACTCCCTGCGGATATATTTTTTTTTTAGGCAAGAGCGCAATGGAGGCGACACTTACGCATTCTTCCCCCCTTTCCTCAATGGCCAGTGACTCGAGTAATCTCCCTTCCAAGCTGTTTCCGGTGTCGTGCGACAAGTGATGTTTGTGAAGTGAGGACCACATTTGCATTCCCGACAATGTGTCGAAAAGTGGCCTGCCGACGTTAGTGTGGCCACAGAGGCTGCATGTTCTCTGGTGCGGTTGTTTATGCACCTCCCTGTTTGCCCTATGTAGCTTTTGCCACATGACATAGGGGTATTGTATACGACTCCTTTTTCACATGGGGCATAGGGTGTTCAATGCGCAGTGCCGCAGGTCGTCGTCACGTTCTGGTCGGTCTCCCGGTTCACCCTACGGCACGTGGCGTATGCCTTGTTGGGGGCTGAGCACACAACGTGGATGCCTTGTCGGCCAGCTATCTTTTTTAGACGATGAGTGATCCCGTGTATATATGGTACCACTACGAAAGGCTTTGGTGGTTTCTTTTTCGTTGGTTCATTTTTCTCTGGATTATGTCGCACTTGCTTACAAAGCTTCTCACATATCACATATCCCCATGTCATGTGGCAAAAGCTACATAGGGCAAACAGGGAGGTGCATAAACGACCGCACCAGAGAACATGCAGCCTCTGTGGCCACACTAACGTCGGCGGGCCACCTTTCGGCGCATTATCGGGAATGCAAATGTGCTCCTGACTTCACAAACATCACTGTCGTCGCACAACACCGGAAACAGCTTGGAAGGGAGATCCTCGAGTCGCTGGCCATTGAGGAGAGTTAGAGCCAGATTGTAGCACATTTTTATCCCGTGAATCCAAATATCACATTCGTTTTCCCTGAAGATGTAACTGAACACAAGAAAACTCGAAAAATTTCCCGCCAGATCTTTTGATTACCAAGTCTATGTCGCTCATGTGGGTAGCACGTGCAATTGCAAGCTTACCAGGTATATTCCCCCACACGTGACACCATTTGTGATGTTTTTTTGCTGACCTTTCTGAAAATATCAAGAGTGCGAGCATGACTATGATGGGTGCTCAATAAGGCACGAGAGAGCGGAGGTTCCAAGAACTCTGGGTGTGATGTCATGCTCAAAGAGGGCGGGACTTCGGTGCTATTTTCAAAATGCTGTGCGACGGCTTCCTACATCAGATTGAAAAATAATTTCGATATTCATGGTCCTAGAGGCCAAAGAAGATGATCCATGTGTTTTTTCAAAAATACAGAACCACTTCGGTTTCCCTTTAAACCGAATGTGAGTGCATCTACACTGGTAGTGCACACTCTAAATTTTTTCACTGAAATTAAAAAAGATGCAACTGCCACAAGGATTGGTAGTCTGAGCACCTACAAATAATTGAAGCATTTGTTAAGAGGAAGAATATGTGTGACGTAAATGCAGCTTCCAGTGACTTACTAAAATAATTGTAATGTTTTGGGCAGAGATTATCAGCAGAGTACAGGGCATAACACAGCACAATCACATGACCGCTAACTTTTCTTATTTTTCTCTTATAATTGAAATGCTGTCATTGAATCCATGGATTTATATGTGGCTTGCACGTGACATCATTCTGCAGTGTTGGCGGTTGTTCTACTTCTTGCAAACTGTGCAGTTCAAGCTTGGTGGTGTAAAATTACTATAGCATTAAATTAACACCAGTGGCTGATATGCCATCAGTATGCCTGACCCTGTCATGTCAGACTGACCTATCTGTTCTGTGGCTCTGTTAACATGTTTTTATCTTTTATTCACCAGAATCGAAGAGGGCACTTCTCGAGGAGATGGCCCACAAGAAGCGACTGGTTATTCCCCAGATTTTTGAGGAACCAGTGCAAGTAAGTGGGTCTGTTGCAGACACAGACTTTTGTTTCGAGTTGGTTATTGTGTTTATGACATTTGATACCTTACTTCAGTCATTATTCGCGATTTGTAATGCTAAAAACCTGAAAAGAAGTCTTGGGGATGTCTAGAAGTATTTTGTCGAGCCAGCGAAAAAAATAAAGGAAAGCTAGTTTGTAGTAGATAGACCTATGAGGTGGAAAATAAATTGTTTAAGATCGAAGTTCCACAAAAGAGGGCAGTGGAAAATGGCAATTACAAAACGGTTCCACTTTGAGCGGACCCGGGCACTTCCACAATATTGTATTGTATTTTGTATATTTTAGGCATCAACATCAGGTTCTGCGTCCAACAAGAACTTGAAACAACGCAAGGCTCTTGCCAAGAGGAAACAGATGGCGAGCATTCTAAGTAAGAAGAGGCCTTTAGCAGGAGACTCAACCGATGACGAGGACCCTGCAGTTGTGCCGAAGTCGGAGCTAGATAGGGCTGAAGAAGCTCTGCGATCTCTGCGGAAGAGGCTCCGCAAGGCGGAGGAAAAGTCTTGTGCCACATGCGCCGAAGGCGTTGTGTCGAAAGCCGAACATGACGCAGCTCTTGGAAAAATTGAGGAGCTTCAAAAGAAACTAAAGGAAGTAGAGGATTCCAACTTTCGACTCATGCGTGTCGTCCTCGACAAGATCGGTAAGCTACCCGTCATGTTTACTTGAATGTTTCGCAATTGTGCTTTCGGATTATGCACCCTTATGGCTAACAATGGACCTTTTCCACATACCGACGGCACCAGGCGGTGGCTGCACAAACTAAAAATCGAGGAAGTGACCTACCTGCTCTACCAATCGATATAGGGAGCTAGGCTACCAGTTTCTTCGCTCTCCGAGCAGCGGCGCGTGCCCTACGCGACTTCAAAGAGGGGCATCTGTGGCATCCACCTAAACGTCGTGTTTTCCTTTCCGTCGACATTCTCTTTTCATGTAACACAATTATATATATTCTTCAGTTACGTGTTGTGCTCGCTGATATACGGCCTCCTTCCGAATTTCCTCGATTTTTCGTTCTGACTTCCGCCGCTTAGCATCGGGTGCTCGCGCGTGCGCAGAACGCTTCTCGGAAAAGGTCCATTGCAGTGGGCCTAATTTTTTGCTTGCCTGGTGACTATCGATGGACACATGGTCACTGTGCCTTCTCCAGAGATCACCAGAGAGGCCAGTCACCAGGCCACTCACCAGCTGGAGGGAAGAACGTGAGTGCCTGCTGCACCCATCCCTGTCCCCGTCCCCGTCCCTGTCTCTGTCCCCGTCGCTGCTCCTGTCCCTGTCCCCGTCGCTGCTCCTGTCCCTGTCCCCGTCGCTGCTCCTGTCCCTGTCCCCGTCGCTGCTCCTGTCCTTGTGCCCGTTGCTGTCCCTACTTCGGTGCCTGATCGTGTGATGACAGAGGCCGGATGTAAGGGCAGGATAGCTGAATTTCAGTTTCCATTAATTAATTCCGAAGTTTCTTCTTGCTGTTATATTGTGGATGTAGATATTGTTTCAGAAGTTAGCTTTACTTTAGGAGTTACATGGAAAAAAAGGATCCAAGGTTTCAAATGTGCCTACAAAAATGAGATGTTCCTTATGTGCTACATATGTCGGCGTCATGTATTTAACATGGTTTGCAGACACTTTTTTTTTCACTTTTAAAATTTAGTTTTTACAAATTCTTTAAATTTTGTGAAGAAATGAGGACAGAAATACTTTTTCATTTGCGCAAAGTACTGCAAGATACTAAAAAGAATGCATGTCTACTTTACTGCAGATCATGTGAATAGCGTCACTGCTGTTCGCAGGAAGGGCAGCGAATGACAAGGTGTTGACAGCGTTGAGCGTCTTGACACAGATGATTTTTTCAAGTATATCTGTTATCAGTGTATTGTCAATCAATGGGCCATTTCTGTACATGGCAGTGACTGGCTGTTCATGTGCTCTGAGGTAAAGTAGACATGCTTTCTTGGTTCATATCAGACTCGCAATATTCATTACTTTACAGTAAGTAACTTGCTGAAAGTATGAAGCCAAAGGGAAACTCCGATCAGAAGTTAAACGAAAACAAATGGCCGATATCACTTTAGTGGCACGAAATAAGACAGCAGCCTAAATTCAGTAAACTCACTTGAGCGAGCGTCAACTTAACAAATATTTCAGGATATTGAACCTTAAAAAAATCACCGGCGCTTCTCCTATGCATTCTATGCAAAAATGTTTCAGTTTAACGAAAAACACATTCTGAATAGCAAATATTTCAGTTCAACAAACTTGATCGATGGTCCCAGGATTATTTTTGCAATCAGTTCACTGAAGTTTTGTGCTCTGCAGTGCTGGCGTAGCCGATGCCCGCCTATTATCGCTGGCTTTCACAGTACTGCCGAAGCAAAGCGGCGGTGCGGTAGACGAAAATTAACCATGTGGTGCGTCTGTTTTTTCTTTTCGTCGGTTGCATTTGGCCATCTTTGTTGTGGGTAACAACAGTAGGACGGCAGTTTGTGCACCCACTTTCGTAACGAGCACGAGACGGAAGTGGTTGTCTTTATCACACAAGCTCAAAATTCCTCAGTGTCTGGACAATGAATAAAGGCAAGTGGACGTTGCGAAGGACTATGAGATTCCACCGTCAACGTTGTGAACGATAGTGAAGCAAAAGTCAAAGCTTGAAGCAGAAACTGCACCTCAATGGCAATAGCAAATGACTCTGCACGGGATATTTCCAGTCAGTGGATGATATTGTTGTGGTATGGCTTTGTCGCAGCAACAAGCTGTGCCAGAGAGAGAGAGAGAGAATAAACTTTATTTTTATTCTCGAGGAAGTGCAAAAAAACAGAGACTCTCTGGACAGCCTAGTTACTTCATGCGCATTAAGAGCGCCGGTGCAAATGAAAATTATATTTTTTTTTTAAATGAGAAAGGCAGCATCATAACTGTTATGCACTTTGTATATATCAATGTACATGACTTCATAAATTACATTTCACACTTTTGACTCAATATATGCTGTGCCCTATGCTGTTCTATGTTCTAGTGAAGATATTCAGTTAAGCACGACGTGCACAGGAAGCAGACGAACTTGCACGCCGTATAATCCTTCAAGTAGCCTCGATGCCAGCCGCCTTTAGTGAACTTTCAGATAAGTGAACTATTTCCTTGGGTCCCTTGAGTTCGCTCAAGTGAGAATTTACTGTATTGCATCAAGGTGACGCTGAATTCCCTACTAAAACCAATATTATGATGTGCCCAACGGGTGGCCACCGTCACTCTGGTGCAAACCCCTCTTCTTCCTGCCTTTTCACTGTTGTGTAAAGTGATAATTATAGCCGCTTTCCACCTTTCCTTGTTGTTTTGTTTCGTTTGTAGAGGATCCACACACCTGGATTATCCCTTTTTACTGTGTGTCGACCAGGTTGAGATACTTTGCATTGTACAATGAGCTATATCCATACTTTGTGTGCCACTTGTTATGCTACGTTTTGAATTGGTTGTCATGCTCAATTACAATAAATAAGTTTGTATTTTTTTGCAGAATATTTTTATGCCCCTTTTCAGGTATTCCCTTTGGGGTTTACACGCTTGATCGCTTTTTGATCAGTCAAATTTGACCTTGGAATTTTTGTTTTCAGGTGTGTCTACAATGCTGTACCGCACAACTGGGGCATCGGGCAGCACGCAAGAATTGACAGACTCCGAGGAGTGTTCCCATCTGCAACCTGCAGGGAACCTATCCCCGCTCCCTGTGGAGGCTACAGAGTCTGAGGAGGTTCCTCCCGCTGAACCACACAGTAAGTTTGCTGACAATGTAAATTAGCTGAACATGAAAAACTACAGTTCATTCATAAATAATGTGTGGGTCAACTTCGTATAAACACCAAAGAGGAATGTATTTCGTAGTACTAACATACATAGAGTGTAGCAACAACATCCATGTCACTATACAAGGCCAGTGTGACCACTGCAATTGCACAATTATTATTTCTTTCTAATGGAGCTGAGGGATTCTCTGTCTCCAAGTTTTGTTTTGCTATTGGAAAGAGATGTAGGTCTGTTATGAGCCTATTAACAGGACTGAAGTATTTTAATGGCTCCCTTTTTTCTATCAAAAACAGTAACGAGACCTGATGAACCTAGGCATTGCCTAATTATCAGGGACAGACAGCTCGAGTATCTCTCGTTCGGTGCAGTTGTCGAGGTTTAGAAAAACAAAAAATAGTCAAACTTCCCTTGATCATTCGATAAACTCGGGAAGCATAGAATGTCTGGTGTGTGCGTTACGCCTGCATTATGTATGATTGGGTATGCTCAGTTACGAGGAGCTGTGAGATGTTTCAGATAGAAACTCGTGCAGGCATTCCATGCACAACACATTCATGTTCTCCTCATATTATCAGAATGATCAAGACAAGTTTAAATTCGTTCAGAAGTCTAGTGTATGAGCAGTTGTGGGATCATGTGCCGAGCTGCAATTAATCATTCTCAGGGCAACTGTGCGTGCTATCAGTCACCTGCTATGTGTATGCATCTGTTCCGGAGTACTGACATCAAAGCAGTTTCTTAAGGCTGGTTGACACACTTACGTTGAGTCTGATCGAGTGCGACTGCAACCGCTTGCGGCACTTAAGACAAGATGGCGGCGTCTGCGCAGTTCAGCCAATGGCAGTGTTACTATGGTGCCTGGAACGCGTTTTCGATTGGTGTGTTTACTGTCCTATATCCTCCCCCCCCCATATTGCGTTCAAAATGGTCCGGAAGTGGCAATAAAATTTGCCACAAAAGCTAAAAGTGTCATGCTATCGGGTGTCGCAATCCTTGCGGTTGGTTGTCGACTCATTAGGGGCGCCGGCTAACAAGATGAGCGGACATAAATAGTTGCTGTTATCGGAATGTCCCGTCTCATGTTCACTTGAGTTTCCATCAACTGTTGAGCAGCAGAGTCAGACAAGGTAGAACAGTCGTCTGCCAACTGTACCTTTGCCGTTGAACCGCCGCCAAGATCACGACCAGCAACAGCATGACATTTTTGTGACATCACAAGGTGTAAATCGAGGGACCAAAATGAGGACGCCTTAACACACCTGTCGAAGACGCGTTCCAAGCACTGTAGTGTTACCAACACATTTACTGTTTAATGCAGTGAATGGCATCTGTGGTTATGTCTGAATGCATTTTGATACAGTAAGTGCGTTCCCAACACTGCCGTTGGTGCCATCTCACAGACGCCGCCATCTTGTTTTAAGCGTTGCAAGTGGTTGCAGTCGCACTCGGTTGGATGCAACACAAGTTTGTGAATTTGACTTTTTGCAATGCTTCTTTCTGTTTGCTCTGGAGCACGTGAGTGTCTCAGGTTTGAGCTCATATTTTGCCTGCACTACAGCAGCATTTGTGTTGTGCTATCCCTTTGTGTTCTCTCCAAGAGTATGTGCTGTTGATCAGGTACTACAAAGAATAATGCAAGGAGAACATAGAGGCGCCCTAGTCATCCTTAGCCCAGCTGGTTCCGCTCCCCCTCGGAGCCCTAAAGTAACGCATCGGCGTTTGGGTCACTAGGTCTGCTCTTCGATTCTCATCGCCACCCAGGGCCGGTTTGCTCATCTCGCAGCTGCTGCTCCAATTGCGGCCAACTTAGCCGCAGGTATTTTATTTCACGAGACCAGCTCCACGGAGGCATGGAAGTACCTAGCGTCCCTGCCTAATGGCACAGACGTTTGTGTCGCTTCAAGCACAAAAGTTAGATTTTGCTCCCAGAAACTGACTCCAGAGGCTTGCAATTCAAGTTAAATTAACTGCACTCTTACATTTTTGGAGTGGCAGGTAAAGTTACAGTCGGGGTAGACTGTCCTTCATTTCTGTATATAACTCCTTAATTTCATAAAGCCAGCTAGGTTTCTAAAGTTGCTGATGTTGAGAATTTTCAATTTGCACTTCTAGGTGATGCCGGGGCTGCTGGCTGTGGGGAGTCTGGGGATGTTCCTTATCCTCCGCTTCTTGCTGTCCTGGATGGTCAAGTATGCATGAGAGCCTACAAAAGATTTTGTTAAATGTTTTCATTGAAAGGACAGTTTTCGAAACAAAAGTGTTATTGATTATATTAACAAAGCTAATACCTAGGCAAGCTTTTTACGTATGCATCTTAGTATCCTAAGAGATGCCCCACCACCTAAAGGTAGTCCAATGGTCACCTCCGCAGAAACGGGGCAAGCCACAAGGGGAGGTGAGCAAGCCATGAGGGCTGGAAACGACAGTTATCCTTCATTCAGTTAACCCTTGCAGCCATAACAGGCTTGACGGCCCACTGCATCTAAAATAGCATAATGTAATTCACTAGTAGGTAGTTCATCTTGCCAACTCAACTGCAAATCCGCAGGCTTTAAAGTTTGTTAAAAGTGTATGTGTTCTTGGCTTTGTTGCAACAAGATTTTTATATTTTTTTATCAAGCTCTAAAAGTTAGCTTTCCCATTATTTTCACTTAGTTTGCTCTTAAATTGAGGTGGCTATCTTTTAGTATAGTATGGTATGTCTACATTGTCTAATGAACCAATCAGAATGCGTATTTGCTGTAGATGTGGAAGTGCATTTATTATTTTTTCAGGTGGCAAACAGTTCAATATGTGGTGTGGAAAAGCTTAATTAAATAAGTTTGCATTTTTTAGTGCCGGCACTAGGTAAGTTGGATCGAGGGCTTTTGAGAGCACGGTGCACCACTTATATAGGCATAACGGAGGGTGCTTGCAGCCAGCTCCATGTAACAAAATATTGTGTCTTCTACTCGGTCACACCACAGACAAATGCCAAAAGCTCTACTACCTGAAAATCTGTACTGTTAGGGTTGAGAACTCGTGACTAACCAGTCCACAAAATTAATAACCATGCGTCCTGCTAAATCTGGTACTTTGGGGCTAATCAAATTCATTACCAGTGCTAACATTACTGGTGATACAGTGGCAAACTGTTGCCTGGTTAAAAGAATAAAGCCAAAAGAATAGAGGATAAATCTTATAAAAAATGCAAGTAGTAAGAGGGATGCTGTACCCCCCCGGATAGAAAAGTTGTGTCAAAAATCTATTTTGCATGGAGAAAAATGAAAACAATATTCAGGGTGTGAGTAATTTTGCAGTAATCTGTGTTTTCCTTCATGTATCCTCTTTCATTTTACTGTAACCATACCAACATGGTGCAAACAAGTGCGACAGAGAGGAGTGGAGAGGTAGACTGCTAATGTAAATTCCATTGTGCAGCATAAATAGTGAGCTAAATCGTTTCTTCAAGGAAAATGCATGTTTGCAACATGCGTGTGGTATACGCACTGTTACAAAAGTTCTTTTTTTTTTTGGTTGCAGTTGTTTTTTGACATACGATGCATTTACAAGTTTTGCATAGCTGATGGTATCTGGACATACAGTAGTATCTCGTTAATTCGAAGTCTGTTGGACTGAGAAAGATATTCCAATTAAGCGGGATTTAAAATTATACGAAAAAATAAAAAAAAATAAAAGAACCAAAATCATGTGCGGGTAAACCTTAAAAAACTTTTTATTGCAAAACATGATGCAGTTACATGAAGTAATCGTCAATCTGCTTAACGCTTCCTGTGGTTGGTGATACTTATCGTGTTCTCAAAAATGACGATTGGGCAAATGTTTCCGTACAGCCACCGTATATACATACTCTAAAAAACTGCAGACAACCCCTAGCAATTGCACGACTTCTCCGAGAGCAAAGGCACGGGTAACTCGTAGTCGCTGCCATTTTGGGTTTCAACAGCCACACTCCCAGCAATATCACTTTCAGTGTTTGCATAGCATGTCTGCCAGGTGATCAAGGCGCCTTCCACCTCGGCATAGGTAGGAAGACAAATTAGTGAACGCTTTGGTGAGTGTCTTGTTGCAGGCCTAGAGAATTGTCGTCCTTGTCGAGAGGCAGCTTATGTTTCTCGGCAAGCTTCGTTCTCGAAAATGCAAACTTGTCTGCTTTCTCGATGAGGCCCACTTTCTGGCGCGGCGTTAGGGTTTTGTGCTTCAGCAGGTTCCCTCCGCACTACAATCGCACATGAGATTGACATCACTGACTCCCAGATCACAATGGAAAAAGCAGAAAAGCACACAAATAACTTTTATGCATGGATTCGCATGCAAGCAGGCAACGGAATGACGAAAACTCGCCATGTTATTGCATTTGGGTGCTGATTTGTGCCACTTAGCATGTAAAAAATGAGCCGGGCCGACGAAAGTCCAGAAACTAACTGGGTAGGTGCGCTCTGGTCATACATATTATTTGGTCATATTTACACTTGATACTATATGGGACCATAGAAATTCTACTAGTTATCCTGGATTTTCAATAAACTGAGGTTCTACTGTATTACTATAGTAATATACTAGTGTGTGGCATACGTGGTCTTTCTTTTCCACTTTAAAATAATTAGTTTTAACAAACGGTGATTACAGAAGGTTTTGTCATCTGATGAATAGCATTATGCTACGAGTACTGTAGAGCAATAAAAACCCATCTTTTGTTTGCATATTCCCTTTTTTACTGCTTATTTTGATATCAGCAATGGGGTACCGATTTTTTTAAACTTAAGTCATACAGGTCAAAATTACAGCAGCTCTACAGGGGAATAGAGAGAGCCCTCTTCTTGTATATTGAAACTGCCTGTCATGCTGCAGGTTCATCTCGGCCACGGCATAACTCTGGCGGAGGCCACGATGACCCACGCTCTCACCCATGCGTCCACTCCTGGACGGTTCGTGAGAATGGTCAGTCGAGGCCTCTGGGAGCCTGCAGCGCTGTTTGACCGGAGCGTCACCGGACAAGCCTGCAGGCGCCTTCTCAAAAATGGGGCAGTGGGGAAGACACCCCTCACCCCAGAAAAGATTGATGCCGTCATTGGTGAGTGGATTATTCATTTAAGGGACCCTGCCACGGGTTTCCAACTAGGTTTGTATGTGCATAACCTACGCCCAAGCTAGTACTCGCGACTCCAGCGACCTATAGGGGGCGCCACCACCAAACAAACATGGTGGCTGAGTCCAGGTCGTGTCGGCTCGGCCGGGCCGCCTGAACAGGTGGCGCGTTCAATTTAACAGATTTTGTTTTGTTTAATGCCCAATTTTATAGGTATTTGAACTGAGACGGTTAAGTGTAGCCGGTGCACATAAACTTGCAAAGCATAGTGTTGTTTTCCCGTTTTTTTTTTTTTTCTTCTTTCCTTGTTAAACTTTTGTTTCAGAGATTTCGTTCAAAACCGAAACTATGGGCTCCGGAGAGACGGTATTATACTAATCAGTTTTGGTCGTCTAAGGAAAGCGGCGATTACTACAGTATTGTTCCACCAAGAGCAATTTTCAGCTAACTCGCATGCCTCGACCATGCGACTTATCTGTCGGCGAAATCAAGCTTTTGTGCGTATCCACATTTAGGAAACAGCTCCAGTCGTCTGCCCGGTCAACAACACAGGCTGCAGGAAAGTTACGAAAATTAAGCAAGCGCTTCTCGAGCCAAGGAGCATGTTAACCCGCCGGCACCCCACTAAGCAGCTGATACTCGTATTTCATATTCAGGTTTTAGTAGCAATCGAGAAGTCATTTTGTCGAGCGGGTTATGTATTATATTACGTATTATGTCCCACTAAAGCGATCTTAGTATATTCTTCGGGTTGAAATATGGGCTTAGTTGACTAGCTATTAGGTGAACTGCTGAATAAAAGTATATTTGACAGACAGAGAGATACTACTTAAACTTAGCCAAATGGTTCTAGCCGGCAGCACGGAGACAAACTGAAGAGAGTCTTCATTGGAGATTCACGCAGAACCTCTCTGCATTGAACTTTGCTTCGAATCCTGAACTATGAAAATGAGCATTTTTTGTCGCCGGTCAACCTGATCAACGTAGACGTATATTGCTGCTGGCTTTGATGGGGGTATAATTTCAATATTGGAGGCGTGATAGATCAAAATGCCGTGACAACTTCTAACGTTGCGAGACGCGTCCCCCACCTTTTGAAAACAGATAATTTCCCTCATTCATCATTTGCAGCGAGCAGGTTTTCCTGAATCAAGTGCGAAAGTCAGCCCAACTCCTTCAGAGTGGTACAGAGGCTTTTTTGGCGAAAAGCAGCCAAGATGAATAGCCAACACACCGACCGGCGTGGGTGGCTCAAACTTGAAGCTAATCGAACACAACCAAACTCCAGAAAAGCAGCTATCGAACCTTCCCATTCACTTGACTGCCACATTGGTGTTCCCTCCAGTGAAATGCCTCGTCTGTCGTCCTCAGTTCACTGTTCTACATCCTTATAAAGAAACCACATCAGTTACCAAGTAGTCGTCACTTTGAATGTGATTAGAGACAGACAAGAAATCAAAACGTTTTTTCTGTGATTCCTCCCCAACCAAGAAATCGAAAGCACACGACCGTGTGTTGTGGAGTAAACGGACTTTCAACCACGTGATGGAAGGAAACAATCTACTGAGGCTTCACCACACTAATGAACACTCAGGCAAACTCAAGAAATTTTCGGACCTTCGTCAAATTACATCGTTCGCCACAGTGCCGACAACACGCGTCTGAGAAAGCCACCAGAGACGCGGAGGGGCACGGAGCGACCTGGTCCGGCTGGTCCCCGGTTTTCCCGCTTGGTGGCGTCCATTTTGCTGGAGTCGCGAATATGAGACTTCAGTAACACAGTAAAATATATTTTTTAACCAATTTGTGTTACTCAGAATATAATATGTGAAATGAACTCATGATTGCAGCTACCTTTTCTCTTTGGTGATGGCACAGTTGTTGATGGTGCAGCCAGAACCAGCAGCGTTCGTAATTGTTGGAACATCTCTTTATGAAGATGTGAATGGCATGTGGATTAGCGGGTGCTTCAGGTGAAGGTGGGACCAAAAACCACTTGGCAAAAGGCATGCACATTAATGTCACGTGCACTTTTCCAGCCAGTCTGGTTGCCTGTGCCGTTGACAGGATGTCACCAAGCTTACGCTTTTGCCACCGATTGGCGCTCCATTTAAAACACACTTTAATTTTCTTATTGTCTGAACTCCAGACAATAAAAACTAAACACGCTGCAATTCTCTGGTTTTGCAGCTGCGTTTGGCTGCTATGCAGAAAAGCAGGCCAAAATCAAGAAAGACAAGGAGGACAGCAAGAAAGACAAGGAGGACGGCAAGAAAGACAAGGAGGACGGCAGCAACAAGCCAGGTCCCAAGAAAGGCAAAGAGCCGTCCGTCAGGGACGTGGTGAAAAAGCTCTTAGGTGACTATTTGGTCGATAAGAACAGGGAAGAGGAGAGGGCGAAGAAGAACACAAAGAACGACCACGAATCTCCGTTAGCAGTTCCCCCACCCTAAACGCCAGTCGCTTCTGCTTTTCGTCCTTTTTTTTTTTTTTTTTGCTGCAATATTTTTCTTTTTTTAGTTTTTATTGTGTTTTGGCATTATACTTATAAGAACCTTGTGCAATATGTATTTTTATTTACAAAGCTATATTTTTTTTATGATTTATTAATTATTTTTCAGTCTTGAATGTGTTAATGGTACTGACGGGATAAGTTGTTTCGTTTGTTTTAAATCGAAAACATGCTTTTACGACAAAAACTTGGGCAGCTTCGCAATGCCTCCGCCAGGTGCCGTCAGCCGTGGTGCTGTATTTTGGCTTTTTATCAAAGCTAGACACTGATCTCTGGGGCTAAATATATTTAAAAAAATAGTTTATCATGTTTTTACTGCAATCGCAATAAAAATCTCGGCTTAGTTTTGCGTAAAAACCTCAGTATTTCGTACGGTCATGTGTCCAGTGGTCAAACAACATGGCGGCAGCCAAGAGGGGGTCAGTTTTGCTTGGTGAACGGAATACCACTTTATCGCTTTAAACCCCTCTGTATACCTAGTTGGCTCTCTTGTATATATTTGTGGTTTTGCCTTATTTTCTTGATTTTTTTTGTAGAGGATTTTGTGTGTGCGTGGTGCGCAGGTCCTTTTGAAAACTAGCACCTCCTCGGCAAATACGCCTTTTCCTAGGTATTGTGCAATAAAGAATTTTCGCAGTGCATTTTAAAAAGATGATATATTACAAATTGACTAGATGAGTATTTCAATGTATATTTACAGGTCCTTAGAAGTTCTTAAAAACCCTTGAATTTTTTTCTTTAAAGCCTGTACGAACCCTGGTGTGAAATGTTTGAGTTTTGAGCCTTAAACATATTTTTTTTAAATGTTTTACAAAATTTTAAATGTATCATTCCTCAGATTTTATGCGATTGTGTGTTTTCAGACTATATAAATGAATCTTCTCGTTTTTTTCACAATTCCCTGTGTGGTGTCGTACCTCATTATTTGCAGTGATATTGATGACTAACCAACACTGACTATGTTCTGTTTTACCTCTGATGTAGTGCAGCAGATGCTATAGCCATTCCTACCAACCAAGCGCAGTGAATATGTTGCTTGGCTCAACGCATTCCGTGCCGCTGGGCGTTGCCAGAGAGTCGGATGACATGCTCTCAAGCACTGGACTGACTCAAAAGGCTCTTAGCATCAGCCTCAGTACACCAGAAGGTGAAACTGAGCATTAGCTCTTTATTAATCTAATTCCTTTTTTGTCCGGAGTGGCCCGGTACGGCCTAATCTCCGGTGTGATTCATTCCGGTTAAATTCTCCGTATTGGCCACATCCGATTTGACCAAGTACGGTTAGGCCTCCGGATTGGTTGTCTCCGGTTAAGTTTCCGAATTGGTCGTCTCCGATTTAGTTCCCGGTTCCATATGACGGTCTGAAACTCCGGATTCATTCCGATTTAATTTCAAACCGTTATTTTTGGTAGGGTGTTTTGCTTAATCTATAGCTTTCCAGAGCTTTTTTTGCCTGCATTCCCTCTAGCCACCGATGTCTTTCTCTGGCCTTAACTTTCTTCTTAACTGAGACCTGCTCTTCCGTAACTGCACTATAGCCTACAAACTTTCCACTTAATTTCCTGGTACGCTGTCTCCACTTTGTGTCTATACTTCTGATGTATAAATAGAACAAAACTTTTCGTGCTTATTGCTCTCCATCTATTTGCCTCAACCGATCCTCTAATTCTATCTTGGTCACAGCTTCCGTGCTCTCAAATGACGCCCATCCCAAGTCTCCTTGTACTCCCTGGTTTCGCGTTTTTCAATGTGCCCTCAAAGCCAGCCTACCTACACAACGCTGTTTTATTTCGAGTCTTGCATGCTTCGTATTTCATGCATAGCACTGCGTTTCTGAAAGTCAAAGCAGGCACCATGACCCCTTTTCACATCTTTCTCACCACCTCAACATTGCTTTAATTCCAAAGTGCTCTACTTTTCATTACAGCTGCATTTCTGTTTCCCTTACCTATTATATATTTTTCATGCTCACTGAGATATTCTACACCATCACGTACCCATACTACTAGGTACTTGTATTTGCTTGCTCTCTCAACTGTAATCTGTGTCTTTAGCGTCACAACTTCATCATTGTTAAAAAATCATGACTGCTGATTTTTCACTACTGAATTCTAAACCTAATTCCTTTCCTTCCCTACCACAGATACTCATTAATTCCTGCAACTCTGTCCGGTTGTTAGACATTAGTACGATATCATCCGCATACATCTATTCCGGTAAGGATTGCTGAATTTGTTGGCCTAGCTTACAGTACAAAAGGTGGAATCCAAGACCACACTTTCTAGTTTATTCTTTAACCCTCTCAGAAACAACATAAACAGCAAAGGCGACAACGGGCACTCATGCCTAAGACCTCGTCTTATCTCTATATTCCCCGTTGCCTTTCCTTCCCATGTTATAATCACATTATAATCTTTGTAAAGGTTCCTTAATATTGATGTGTGTCCTTCATCTAGGTTTAGCTCTCCACTATGTCCCACAGGTTCCTTTGGTTCACATTGTCATAGGCACCCTTGATATCCAGAAATGCCAGCCAGAGCTCTCTGTTTTCTTTTTGCGTTTTTCTATACACTGTGTTAGAGAAAATACACTGTCCTCCAGCCACCTTTGTTTTCGAAACCCGTTCTGCAACTCGCCTAGTATGCCCTCGCAATCTACCCATTCATCCATTCTGTTCTTTATAATATGCATTACCAACATATAACTAACTGGGGTCACGCTTACGGGACGATAATTCCTAATATCAGACTTATCTCTCTTTCCCCTATATATCCTACTCATCCAACTAACCCTACATTCATCTGGAATATTTCCTTATGTTATCACGGTGCTCACTACCTCCCTTAGTTTTTTTTTAGATTTAGGACCCTAATTCTTCACCAGCTTGATTGGAATACCATCTGTGCCTCTAGACGTGCCACTAGGGACTCTTCGTTCCACCATTTCCCTTTCTCTTTATCCGAAATCCGCGATGTCACAGGCTGGACTGCTACTTCTGGTTTTTTCTATCTTCCACATGTACCCGTTCCCGAAATTTCTCCTCCATCACTGCTTCTATATGTCGTATCGCGTCATCTCCCTATAATTGATCTCCCTGATGCGAGAGTATGAACCTCTGTCTAACTTGCGTCGTTTCACCAAGTGCTCCCAAAACTTCCTGGCTGCGTTTTTATCTATGTGGCTTACATTTCTCATCCATTCCTCACCCTTTCTTTGAATTTTCGCATTGATCAAACTGGAGGCATCTCGGCGACATGTTATAAAGTGCCCTATTTTCTTTTTACTTTCGTACCTGACTCCCCGCTCCGCTTGGAATGCCTTTGTTCTCTAGAAGCTACCTGACGGTTTTGTTTCGCTTGCTTCACTTCTTCGTCCGTCCACCTTTCTGCTCTATGGCCTTGCTTCCCCTTTCGTTTAACCTGAACGTTGTCTAATTCCAGAGCAAAAAGCCTAGTTAGGCTCTCATAGGTCCGATCTGTATACCGTTGCCCTCAAATTGCTTCCTCTGTTATTTCAGAAACTACTTCCAACTCCCTGTCGCTGCAAAAAGTTTGCTTTAAATTATGTTGTCTAGTTTCAGCATTTACTTATCTTGCAAAATTCAGCCCTTTCAGAAAAAAACAGCACAAGCTGTTCTCAGCATCCCAGCTTCATGCTGGGTTATTCCTCCAGTATGCCCAGCTTGCAGTAGTCAAGCTGGTCCCAGCACAAGCTGGTCCCAGCATCTCAGCTTTATGCTGTCCCAGCATCCCAGCTTCATATCGGTCACAGCATCCCAGCTTCATGCTGGGTTATTGCTACAGCATGCCCACCTTGCTTGGCTGTTCAAGCTGGTTGGATGCTTGGGTGGTGCTGGGTGAATGCTGTTTTATGCTGGGTGAACTGGACATGCTGGGTAAGCTGGTTGACTTCCCCACCAGTTTAACCAGTTTAATATATTACTCAAGATAAACAAGCCAAACTCTTCAGAAAAGCTAGCTCGGCATCTAATTTATTATTTTCTTATTCACGGCTTGCTCATATGAGCTCAGATGCCACACATCCTTTGCGCTGACACAGTACTAACCGACGCAGAGACAGTTGTTCTCGGTGCAAGACAAACACTGCTATTCAAAATAGATTGTTTATCTCTCAACACGAAAAATACTAGACACACGCCAAAAACAGACAATAACAATAAAAAATACTACACGGATGAGAGAAGCGAACCTAGGTTCGGCCAGTAAGGGGGCAAGCGGCCTCTTGCTTAGTCGACAGAGGCAAGGAAATCCGTGTGGCTTGGATTTAATTGGCGATACTCTTCGGAACCACCGTAATTCACGAGCACACACATATTCGAAGACACAAAGCGACGCCTCAGTCGGGGCGTCTGACTTCTTTCCGCACTGAACGAACTGCCGCTCGCTGTCTCCTCAAATCCCACTTCGGTTGCACCGCCGTTCAAGTAGTCCCCAAACAACGCGCACACAGCCGTTCCTTCAAAAATCTGCCCAAGATAGCCAAACGTGTTTCAAATTTTCCATGCTATCACTCTCTTACTCTCCTTTTCTCGCACACCAAGGAAGCTCGCAGCGCCTGAAGCGCCCGGTAGTCTACCGAAAACGAGAGGACAAAACCAAGACGTGGGCTCGTCCTCGCCCCAGTCGACCTTGGCTCGCGCGCTCCCAGCTATGCCAGTTCGACAAGCTGTAGCCGACCTTGACGTCCGCGCTCCCAGCAAGACCAGCATGACCAGCTCGAAGCCGCTTGGGCCAGATGAAGAACCAGCTAAAACCAGCTTGACCATCTTGAACCAGCTTGACAAGCTTGATCCAGCTTCAATACCAGCTCGAATCAGCTGCAGTGAGAGCTTGAACCAGCTTGAACCGGCTTGACCGGCTCGAACCACCTTGATTACCACCTAGACCAGCTTGAACCAGCTCGAACCAGCTTAAAAACAAGCTAAATCAGCTTGATTTTCTTGCTGGGTTTTTCACTAGGGCGTTGTTCCCGGTTTTTAATATAAAACGTGTTTTGCGGCATTGAAAAAAGCCGAAATTGTGAGAACGTGTTTCGCTAGCGCGCTAGGTAAAACTCAAAATATTGAGAACGGGACGCTATTTTAATCAGATTAAAATAGTGAAATCAAAATTTCTTTGCGTGTCGACGCCCACCTGCGCCTATTATTGTCAGAACAAGACTCGACGTTGTTTGACGAACGTCGGATTTATATCAGTGTGAAACACACGCAAGATAGAAAAACGATACGAATTATTTTCTTACTGAAAAAATTTTGAGGGAAATAAATGTTAAAGGTGCCCGCAACATTATTCCTTGATTAATCTATAGTACTTCTGTTGATAGCGGCTCATACAAAAATGTTATATTTATTTTTATTTCATAATAACAAAGACCAAACGGCGCAGTTTCTACACTCGACTGGAACAGCCGGTGGATGAGCACGAAGAGAAAGATGGCCATCACGTTGCTTTAGACTTTGCATGATTGGCCCCTCGGCTGGTACCCTCGGTCCCACTCGAACTTAGATGAAAGGAAGTATAGTAGTCGCAGAATAAACTAGTGAAAACAGAGCAGTACTCATCCGATCAGCATGAATAGAGAGCAAGCTGGCAGTCTATCAAATTCCTGTTTTTATGATTCCAGACTTTAATATATTCACTCGTCGCAGTGCAAAAGCTCACACGCTCTTCCGCAAATACCCCTTGAGGGTTAATTGTAAATTTTTTTTGCACTTTTATTTATAGCGCTTAGAAATATGTAAGGATTTATATAACATATTGAAGACGCGTTAGAATTCGTTTTTGTCTCTACGAAATAGTATTTACAGAAATCTTTTGACGCTGAAAGATCATGAAGCAACGTAATATGGTGCCAACTATATGCCACCGTTGGATATCATAGCCACACGCTGGTGTTGACAAAACACTGGGCATGCACTGACTTTCAGATGTTCATAAAATCGGCTATTGATTCCATCACAACGATTGGGCACGATCCATTAAATGAACGCATGTGGGCGCATTGTCACGAGCCCAAATCGAATGATCATGGACTTCTCTTATCCACTGTATGGTCCGCAATAAAGGGACCATGAAGTCGGTTTGGTAGTTAAATTTAACAGTTGAAATAGAAGTCACTTCTCTTCCAGGTGACTTTGACGATGTTTTAGATTGGAGTTGCTCTTCGAACCGCACAAATTAATTTTGCAAATCAAGCAAAAATTTGAATTGAAGAGATGACACCTCCTTAGCTTGAAGAGACTGTCCGATACTGCGACAAAAATCCATCTTTTGAGTCACGTTAACATTGAAATTATTCTGGGCTCGTCAGGCGATTGGTGAGAATGAACGGAGTCCGCACGTCTTAATCGTGAGATGTTAAGAAGAAATTCGCTTTCGGTAAATTCAATACAAACAAAAAACACAAATTTTTGACAGTAAGGGTTACCCCATACGAAAGGATCTCTCTTGGGAAGGCTAAAGAAAATAAGTTGTATAGCTGTTTCTATGGCTGAGTTCAGTTTGTTCATAGTCTCTCCTGTGGGAGTTTAGATTTTTCTTTCGATTATCACGGGTTAGTTTTTGCAGTCTATATCTTTTTAAATGGTTAGCTAAAGAATGTTTTATTGCTTACTGTATATGTCTCTTTAGCGTGCGTGTTACAGCTTCCTATAGCATATTATTTGATTGCTCTAGCTGCATATATCTCTTTATATGACCTGTTCTAGGGAATATTCATGGCTTACTATATAAGTCATTTTCCACCGCGTGCGATAGCCCCTATGAACTATTTTATGATTTCTATAGCCATCTATGGCTCCGGTTATGATATACTTTAGATATTTCTATTGCTTACACTGTGGCTCTCTTTAACCAGCGTGTTATAGCTGCCAATCGTTTTTACTGAGGTTTTTATAGCTATCTATAGCTCGTGTATACTGCTTTAGATATTTATATGGCTTATCCTACGGTTCCCTTTAAACAGCGTGCATAAACTGCGTCCTTCCGTTCCATTAGCCTCTTTAATATTTTGTATGCACTGGTATAAAGATATCTATGGCATACTCAATGGGTCTAATTAACCAGGTTGGAATAGCAGCTGCCTACAGCTTTTCCTGTGCTGTGTTTAGCCATCAATCACCTCTTGTATGACCCGCTACAGAGATTTTTATGCTTTATTTGTGGGTCTCTTTAGGCAGTCCGCTGTAGCTACCTTTGGGTTTCCATGGTATCTTTAGTGATGTATACCTCCTTGTATGGTTTACGCTCGAGATTATTATGGCTTACTCTATGGGACTTCAGAAAGTGTGTTATTGATGACTATAATGTTTACTTTGGTGCTTTAGTCATCTATAGCATTTCTTATGATCTGTTATTTAGATTTCTATGGCTTGCCCTATGGTTTTTTTAGCCAGAGTGCCGTAGCTGCCTATGACGTTTACCACCGCCCTTTACACTCTATTTACCAACTCCTGCCTACAAACAAGCCACTTCACCCTTAGCGACAGGCCACCATCGATCCGCATGCGCAATGGAGTATGGGCAAGAAGTGAGCCGTCTTGCATCGACGAACCATTCGAATGTTATCTCCAACGTCGGGTGTGTGAACCCGCTGTCTCTTTTTGCGTTGGCATCGTTGATACTATGTCCTCCTAGCGATGGTTCACTACTTTATTGACCTGAGCAAAATAAACAAGGCAGGTTACAGCGCAAAACATCGCGTAAATAAGGTCACATGCGGCGATTCATTCCGCGTGAACACCGCAATATGGTTCTAAATCCTGCTTCTTGTGATGAGAGGCTGCTCGATATTTTCAATGGCGACGTCGCTTGGACTCCAAAGGCCTCGACGGCAGCTACGCCGCTTGACGTCGATACTAAAAATATCAAGCAGAATTGGACCAAATGAATATGATATAACAATTCGGTGTTGGCCACTGGTAGCAATGAACGAACTCTTCGTGTAACTATACTGTTTACACCGAGCCTACTTACACCGAAACAGAGTTCACGCCTAAAAGACTTCAAAGGCCTGCACTTACTTGTTATCCGAATTACTCGGTCAACGTTTGGTCTACAGGGTACTAGTGTTTGAACTAACGGACGACTGTTTGAACAGGTAGGTAAATTTAAAAGAGCAGACTACCAGACTTGTACACGTTACAGAAAAATAGTAAGGAATTACATTTACAACTACTCGAGGCTAAATTGTAATTTATTACAATTAAAATTACCCTCCCATGAAAGTAAATGACCGTTACCCCAAAAAGAAATTCGTTACTTTCGTAACGTTACTTTTAACATTATTTTCCTCAAGTAAGAAACAAAGGGAAGAGGGTTATTCAAGTTCTTATTGTTGCCACCTGTTCCATTTAATTACCTTGAGTATTTTGAGCAACAGCTGGCTCTCAAAAGTCTCGTCAGACATCTTGCGTTATTTCTTACTCAATATGTCGACTGCTACGCCGAACACCATTTGAGCTGAGGCACTCTATGGGAGTGCCATATTGTTCCTCACGAATGCTTCATGCTCTGCATTAAGCTTTTTCAGCGAAGCAAGGGAAGTACTATTTACCTCGAATGTAGAGCAAAGATTCGTAGTTGCAGCCGTTGCCTGTTGTTCGAGAGATTTTAGTAGATCCCTCCGATACCTCCGATACCCGCGATAACGGTACCCAATAACGATATGATGCATACGCAAAAACGGCGGCGAAGTATCGGATATTATTATCGGAGTCATCGGACCGATCTACTAAAATTCTCGATTGTCTACATCACAAAGCTGTAAAAGTCATCAACAGCAAAACATAGTTGTAACAGTAAGGGGATAATTAAATAATAAATAAGGTTTCGCTCGATATTTTTTTTTTCTGGTTCTGTACAGTTCGAGCCCCACTTGAGACGTTGGTGAATAAAAAAAGTTTCCGGTATATAAATATAAGTAATAAAGGAAAAAGAAGGACACTGATAACAACAATTAATTAGAACGTCGGTTAATACAAGGAAATGTAAACACACGTTTGCAGTGTGTACCTTTCTTGGTGCCGTTCAAAAACGCTCGGAGCACGGACCGACTGCAGTTTACTCCAATGTTCTCCAGATAGACGTCCGGTGATGACACGGGCAGCAAAGGGTAGAGTACTAACTAAGCCGCGCTATGGCCCCACTCACAAATTTCACTCTCTCCTCAAGCCCAGAATATCGAGTCTACGTCAGCCACCATTATGTCTTATTTGTAAAAATATCTGCTTGAGATAAGATGCGTCCTGCAGGAGCAAAACAGGAAGAAGAAAGGAAGACTATTACCATTTTATAAGTGCTCGCAAAAAGCTGACTAAAAAAAAAGGTAGGGTAGACGGAGCGTTGTCTCGTGTTGTGACATTGTGAAAATGGTCCTAGTCACTATAACCGAGAAGGACATTGTTAATTCTTTTCAGTGCACTTACCACCTCGAGCTTCTCGAAAAGGCGCACAATCACTTGGTGTCCTTCTCTCCCCGTCTTCGATCGCAAAGAAAAAACAAAGGAACTAAAAAAAAGCGGAAATGACTCCCCCCCCCCCCCTTTTTTTTGTAGAATTGTTCATATGGATTTTTTTACATTGATGTTAGGGTCTAAAAACAGGTAGATTCAGGGGCTTGGTGTTTCAAAAAAAGGCTTTGCGGAACTGAAGAGTGCCAAGCCTCCCTTTGCGCTGGTCGATTCGCGTGACAGTGTCACTGCACTCGACATTACAAAAAAAAAAAAAAAAAAAAAAAAAACTTTATTTAGAATTGTGAAGGGGGGGGTACTGACAAAAAAAATGTAACGGATTTCAAGGAATCCGTTTCGTCAAAAATGTAAGGGAATCACTTTAAAATTAATCTAGAAAATATGTAAATATTCCGTTACTAAATTACCGATAAATGTAAGAGATTACAAGTAATTTCGTTACTTGTAA
The DNA here is from genome assembly GCF_016920785.2 of Ixodes scapularis. Taxonomy (NCBI): domain Eukaryota; kingdom Metazoa; phylum Arthropoda; class Arachnida; order Ixodida; family Ixodidae; genus Ixodes; species Ixodes scapularis. Next base: position 37,248,253 of record NW_024609881.1, on the reverse strand, counting down.
CGGATTACGCACAAGTCCGGAGACGACTGCGCAAATGATCAAAGAGCTATATGAACGTGAAGAAGCACTGATCTTGGTCCAGACAACTTGACGGTTTTCCCACGTTCATGTTGGAAAAAAATTAATTAGACGACCACAAGTATCTTTGAGTACAAACAGAGGCGCTTCTCTCAGAACCAACAGCAGTTCAACCGTGCCTCAGTTTTCCTCTTTCAGCACCTATCCACGTCATCGAAAAAAACGTACAGGCACAAAACTCTTGAAACATAGAAACAAGCGCCAACACCGCGTTGTGATGTGACAAAATGAAGTTGGTGCTTACCTCCTTGCATGGTCTGCTAAAGAAATTTCTATGACTTACGTCTTACTTTATTGATCTCTCTAGCTAGGCACCCTATACCTGTGCTATAGTCGCAGATAGCACTTCTCTTGGTTTCCTTAGCCACCTATACCTCTTTGTATGAACTGCTTTGAGATTACCATGTCTTGCCTCATATGTCTCTTTAACCTGCATGCTACAGATGCCTATAAATTCTTCTTTTATTTCCGTATCCATCTATAGCCACTTGTGTGATTTACTAAAGTCATTTATATGTCCTTTTTTTCAAAATATTTACAGGTATAAGGCTCCGATTCCTACTTCGTGGTTTACCTTGGTTTATCTGAAGATATATGCAAGTGGGCTGAAATGTAGACTGAAGCCTTTTACTGTAATATTTCAAATGGACGCCCACCCGAACTGTTTGTTTTAAGCACAGTCGGAGGCAAATTAAAGATCAGTAAGATGCCCCACATTCATCACGGGCCTTCATGTTATTTAAAACAGCAAAGTGCTCGCACAGCCAATGCACGATGGAAGGCTATTTGTTGCAAGGGACATCTTTAAACTGAACCCTGCGATAGAATTGTGTCAAGGTGATGTAACGCCAATCCCACGTTTTGCAAGTCAGCTTTAGTATCCTGCGTATAGTTTCTGCTATTCTTAAACTGCGTTTAATAGGGGCTGCTGAAGGGAAAAATGCTGGACGGTGGCCACCAAAATTAAGTGTTTGTGCGTCGTTACATCTTGAACATTTTTCTCCACCCGAAGGTCGTATAGACAAGAGGCTTCATGTGCATCCTCATTGAACGGAATTGTAGTGTTTTTCAACTACCGCTTCTTGAAATTTTTTTAAGTAAAACATTTCACAACGAGGGAAGTGAAATCGCCCAGCACTTTTGCCTTTGGGTGCTTACAGTATGTCGTCCTGCAAGTAATCATAAATCATGCTGATTTTTACGGCACCTCTGCCCCTTTTATCCTTAAAGTTAAATTCCGCTCCTGCAACAACACTCGCCGCGAGTACGTGTGCGGAGCACGCACAAACCCGCCTGCGTGTTTTTTTTTGTGTTTAACGCTTGCTTGGCAGAAGGATCGAGATGCTGTAGTATATATTGGGCTTCTTTTGGTTATATTCCTATCGTCACTTGAGGCAATAGTCAAGATATATATATATTTAATCCGATAAATTCATTTGTGCTTTTGGCATCTGCTACAGAAATAAAGGTACATGATTGAAAATAACTTTTATCCCGGTCCGAAACGCTTTTGGGCGTGTCCATCATATTAGTATACACAAAACAATTGCTAAGCAATGACGAATACTTTTTAATTAATTCCATGTTTATTTTACATAACTAGTGCTTTTCCAAAATAAGATGTTAACCTCTCCTAACCGAAGGTCACCCTGTGAGAGCAAATATATTTTTCAAGGTGATAGAGAAGCTGTCATTGCATCCGCCACTTCATTCAGGGGGTGTGAGTGCATGCGTAGCTGTTTCTCTCTCCATAGAATACGGTAGTCACGCAAGCGATCATTACATGTGGTGTGCTTGAGCTGAGTAAGCTGGCTCATTGGCCTACAGGGCCACCACTGAGTGATCACTAAACAAAAATATGAAAAGAAAACTACTCACTCTGTGCTGTTCTTGCCCTTTTGTGCGACTATGAAGACGGTTTTGGTCAAGTGCTGCTTTTTATGACTTTTTCAACTCCAGTCTTCGTAAAGTCGTAAAATAAGCGATAAATGTGCAGGATGATTAGCCGGCAGACATAGCTTTAACAAATTCAAGATCCGTAGGGTCTCGAATGCACTGTTTTGAGAAGCACATACATCATTAAAATTACTGAGTGGATGCTGATAAGCAAAGGTGATTCAATAAAACGTTTGCACACTTTGAACGATGCAAAAAATGTGACTGACTAATGAGATTTAGGGGAGTATGGAGGGAAATATCTTAATCTTTCTAGTTTTGTCTAAGACAGGTAGAGTTACCATATATTAAATATATTTGATTCTCCCTCCATTAAATACTGTAACATTTTGATGCATGTATAGTGTGGCTTGCTGCATTTACCTGGGCATTCATATTATCTTACTTGAGACATGTTCAGACCATTGTATCTGCATGTGAATAACTTTATTGACATGTTGAGAACACATTTTGTCTTTCTAGGAGAAGCAGCTCGTGTCTCTAAAAGACAGCTAGGCCCCGCGAAAGGTGGTGCGAGAGATGGTGGGGTGCCTTTTCTCAAAGCAAGTGCAGGAGCGGTTCTCCCTCCTGGGATACCGAGGAAAGTCAGGGTGCAAGGACGCCATGATTTGGAAGGCGGTCATCGGGAATGCATATACATTACTCGATATGGAATTGGTGCTATCATAAATAGACGAGCAAAAACTGAAATATGTTGACAATTAAGGGGAAGCTTAAACACCTCTTGAGAAAAAAAACGAGTTAGAGTGAATTGGCGTAGTTTTGTCCTGTGAATATGAGTATCGTTTCCGTTTTCCCCGAAGGTGTAACCAGACGCGACAAAACACGGAAGACCTCCTACCAGTCGTGACGTCGAACGAGGATCTTTAGGCCTCCAAGCGCGTGTTCCTCGTGTGGGCAACGCGTGCAATTGCAACTTTACCATTTGTATTTTTCCACACTGACGTGAATCGTGACGTCCATTTCTGCCCTTTCTAAAAGTAGCAAGAGTTCACGTGCGGCGACGACAAAAATGATCCCTGGAGAAGGGGAACAAGAGGGACAAAGGACAAACACAAATCTTCAAACGCACTAAGCGACTGGTGAGCGACCGAAAAAATTCGCCTGGTCCGGGTATCAAACCCGGAACCTCTCCATTACAGGTGGATTTGTTTTTTCCTCCCAGGTTCCATACCCGGACCAGGTGGATTTTTTCGGCTGCTCACCAGTCACCTAGCTGTATTTGGAGATTTGTTTTTGTCCTTTTTTCCTCTTGTTCCCCTTTTCTGGTTATTACTTTCGACATTCCTGTCCAGCTCGCCTGCACCTTTGCATGTAATTGATTTATAATTAGTTCACGCGCATAGGTTTGACAGGAGCTGAGAATGCTCGAGAGTAGGGATTCCGAAAACTCCTAGTATGGCGTCACGCCCCGTAAAGGAGGGGCTTCAGCTGTACTTTAAGAATTAAATTCTACAAGCCCCGAGCACCAAATTGAAAAATAAACTCAATATTCGTGATCCTGGAGGCAAAATGAAGACGCTTTTGGTTGTCTTCCTCAAATACAGAACAGCTTCAGTTTCCCCCTAAGTCTTCCAGTAGGCAAAATTTAAGTCGTCAGTTCCTGTTGTTTTTTCCCCTTTAACTTTGACTTGAATTCTCCATTATAAAAAAACCCAGTGTTAGTATTCTCGGAACCTTCATACTAAAAAGCAGCGTTTTGAATAACTTTGAAAAAAATATTTTTCCGGTCTTGTTTTTTATCTTTTTAGTTTCCAGTTTGTAAATCTAATGAAGGCCATTTGGAGGCCTTGGTCCGTAGAGTGTCAGTTGGGGACGTTTTCCTCTCTTTGGAGGCACTCAACACTACGCCCCGCCCCCTCTCGCCCCCGCCCCGCCCCCTCCCCCCCCTCCCCCTCGCTCTCATTTCAGATTAATAGGACGTTGCATCAAATACCCATATGCCTCCAAAAAACGTATACCTCAGTATGGTAGCCAAGCCCAGAATCTCCACCTCTGTGGTGCTCTCTTTCAGTCTCCTTTGAATTGCAGGCTAGGTGAGGGACCTACTATACAAAGAAAACGCTCGCAAACTGCAGACTGTGAACAGCACCTTGTGTGTAGCTTGTATGCAAGATATTGGCTTCCCCTATCCCTCGACTAATGTGTGACCTGACAATTCTTTTTACAGGTGCATACAATGTCGCGCTCGAAGGTGCAGCGTGGACGCAATGAAGAGGTGGCTGGCGGGCAGCGGAAATAGAGTTAAAGTGACGGACACTCCACTGGTGGTTCCAACCGTCTTTGACGATGAGGGACACTCTGGCTGAGGAGGTAGCTGCTATGGATTCTCGAGTCACAATAAAGAACGTCAAGGTAAAAACATTTTCTATGTTCCCTTCGTGTGCTACCCACAATATGCATCTGGGTGACAGATGAATGGGACATGTCGTTTTAGCAAGTATACAATAATTGCCATGAGTATATTATATTCATGGCGAAAGTCAATTGTTCACACTGAATTGTTTCTTAAAATTGCACAAATACTAAACTGGCTTCTTTCGTTTCAAGTCCGAAAAACGTATTAAAACGGTCAGCACCTATAAGAGATATGAAAACCAATGAAGTAGTTCGCACTGAGAAATTTAGAATTTCCGCATTTACGTGAATTTGATCTACTGAGAAGCGAGCTCTTCAAAATTTCAATGCACTCGAATGTTATACCTGGGCTTTAAAGCCTGACGCAGCTAGCATTCTAGTGGTTCTATGCTTGGTACACTGAATGACAGATAAGCTGGCGCTGATCGGCAATTGCGCTGGCACAGACCCGCAATGACGCTGGGACTGATCTACTATTACGCTGGGACTAATCCGCAATCGGACTGGCCGTGACCCCGAAGTACGCTGGCACACTGATTCTCTCCTACCGTACCACCGGTTCCATGCCGGGGATCTGGGTCGAGAGCTCACTGGGAACATCCCGTATTCCCGACATCCCGGTTCCCCAATAAGTTCCCGATACCGGCCGGATTCCGGCATTGGGCAAGGCCCATGTCGCCCCTTGTAGCGTATCCGGTAGTGGTCGGTATTAGTATCCCGGCAGGCCAATACCGCCCCATCCGCAACTCGGCGTGCTGTGCTGTTTGGGAGACGCTGCTATTGGAAAAACGACGGCGCGCAAAAATGAAAGAAAATGAATTTTCTTAGTTTTGTTATTAAAAAAAAGGTCCTTTTATTTTTTTTATTTTGGGGCATTTGGTCCGGAAGGATTGGCGGTGAGTTTGGAAGTTTCGCCGATCGTGAAAAGTCGCGACTTTGATATCACCACATGCTTTACCCACAACCAATGCCATTTTAGATGTATTTCTCGGAGCAGCTAATATGTATTCATTGCTTTCATAATATTTGTATTTTATTTCCTCTTAATTAAAAACGCTGCACTTTGCACCGGTAAGGAAATTTCGCCAACTTTGGCTAGTTTTAGTTGTTCGCGCGTTTTAAATCAGATCATAAGCAACAAACTAAATTATAGCTTAAAAGACTACTTATTAAAATACATTAATTGTATTATAATAAAGAAATTGCATAATGAAGGCCCCCAATAAGCGTCAAAATCACAAGAAATTCTCAATAATTGCCTTCGCAACAGGTATTATATCGTTTTCTTTTTACCACATAAAAAACTGACGTCCTTGTCAGCATAAACATAAACATTGGATGTAATATGAAGTCCCATGCGTCAAGTATTTTTCTTCAAAGACACACACACACAGATAGACATAGAAGCACAAATGCACACGCACGCACACGCGCACACTTTTGTCGTCTGACACGGATTAAGTTTTTGTAGTCAAAACAGCGCGTTTCTAAACTTATACGTTTTTGTGTATATTTTCTATACTCATGACCCGTGGAGATATTTTGTTAAATTTCGATTGATTCTGTAATTCTTGTGCTAAGAATAATGCTAAATCAATTAATCATCTAAATGTTCTAAAACACATTGAAGGGCACGCAGTTTATTATGTCACAGAATAATTATCTGAGTGACAAAATTTGGCACGAACTCACAAATACTAGCACTGATTTTTTGAACAGGTAATATTCTGTTACGTTTAAGATAGATGAAACACCCTGTCTCCAAAGCGACACTGAACAACACAATATTTAAAAACTGCCTGCATCGGGCACGTTTATCAAATAATAAAATTTAAACTAACAATATGATGAACTCAATAATTACACTGTGAGACACATTTTTAGTTAGGAGAGAAAACGAAATTAACACCTCTAGTCACAAGCGAAGTCCGAAACATAAGTTAGTTCCAGTTTCGTTCCTGAAGTAAAACGATCCTCCTGACGTAACTATTACATCCTTTCTTTGTGTTGTTTTCAGGATAGAAAGATGACCTGCGCGCACAACACCCTAACTTCCTTTTTAAAGCTGGAATAATTTGTGTCGCTAAGTGAAGCCAACAGGCTAGACAGGCTCAGCAACTGGAACACCAGCAGGCATATCTGCCCTCACTATAACCACCATTTTATGAAACGAGCAGCGCCACCTATAGAGAGTTGGAGTCGCGAGTACTTACGACCTCGTCGCACTCGAGTACCACAGCGGCCGCCGATTGAGGCAATACTGATTTGAATATATGCCGAGGGGTTGCGGTTTATTTCGAAATGTTCCATTAGAAGGCCTTTATTTTAGAGTTTTCAACTGGTCGATAGGGGTCATTTTGTTTATGGCCCGCATTTGCAAAAGGAGCGGGGAGGAGGTGACAGAAGCCTTGATCGTCTGCAAACCTCTCTGCCTTTACTCCTGCTTTCCTCCTCGCAACTCGAAAACGCAGCGGATTGTGGGTTGGCCACAGACCTCCGCAGTAGGTGCCCATCTTCAAATTATTGCAAAAGCTCCCCACCGCTTTAGATGAACCCTCTGTACAATCTAAGCTCTCCATGTTGTGCTCATGCTTCAGGTCGAGCTCCGTTTCCGTGGAATACAAAGAAAAAGTGAAAGGAGGACAAAGTCTCAAACTTAGCTAAATATGTTGAACAGTGCGGTGAAGGCCAGCCATTCAGTATCAATTTGCGACCGCGCCGGGACAGTACAGGCACATAAACGAAAGCATTTCTAGCACGTCTTGTACCGCTGAGTAATAACGCCCTCTATGGGGAAGCCGGGATGTACATCAGACACGTCAAGGGACAATGCTCCCCGTACGCGCGCTTCGGGTGACGCGGTCGCAAATGTAGACGGGGGTCGTGGTATTGAGGTCCCACCGTTTCCACCCAAATTTCATGCGTTTCGTTGAAGCCTAAGCCGTAAGTCCTTTTTTCTGCTCTTTTTTTCTAACAAAACGTTCTTTCTTTACTTTCCCGGTTACAACATGAAAGAAATGCAGAATATGGAGCAACATATAAGACCTTGTAACATCAAGCGTGCATATAAAAAGAGAATGCAATAATTCCTAATTTGTTTATTACAATTCGAACAAAACAACAACATGAAAATCTGTATGTCGAAGACTGCTTGACACGGCCATTTGAGGCCCCAAACTTGTGGCCAAATCACACAGTATGCAAGAAACCCAATATCTTGCAACGATGAAGTCAATCAATGGATTCGCAATGCTAAGTGCCTTTATAATACATATTGGTCTGAGTGTGGACTTTAAATACCCCAAGCAACTGTGCTTTCCTTAACAAAACACATTATTTGCATATATGCTCTAGCGCACAAATCATTGAGCCGCAGTTGAGCTTCTGTTGAGCGAATACTCTTTATCAGCAATAACTAAAAGGTGTTCGACACAAAAAAACGCATAGCTGTAACGCAATTGCAAAAACGAATCAAGGTACCTGTTCTCGCATGTGTTACATTATGCTTACACTGCCCGTATTCTTGTCAATCTCCCAGCACGCCCAAGAAAATAGCGCCCAAAGATCATTTCCAAAAATAACACGAAAAGAGACACACCAAGACACGGGAATAGAAACTTCGCCACACCAACAACATTCAGCGACTCCGGTGACGACTGTATTTCTTCTTTTGGATGAGATACCAGGCGGTATATCTTATCCATGTGCAACCAATCCGTCTCGTCAACTCTTTGAACGAGAGACCGAAAAGCCATCTTAAGACGGTAGTGCTTTCGCACAGGTACCCCGGCATAGAATAGCGACAGTGGATCCTTTGACTCAGTCAATCTGGGGTGGAAAGAGCGCATGTAGATGGGCAACTGTCTGACCGTGATGCAGAGCCGGCCTTTCTTTGAAGCGCATTTGAAGCAGTCATAAAACGTTCCCACGTCCGCCTGCGGATCAAGAGATCTCTTTAATGTTTTCACGACCGCACTTTCATATGAATCAAGGGCGTCAGAGCTCCAAGGCGTACCCCTGGTAACGCATGGTCGAATTGCGCGAGCATCCAAAGCCGATTCAAGTTTACTGAGATCGTCCACGATTGGTTCTGGAATGCGAGCGACCAACCACGAAGTCAATTGGCCTTTAAAGTACACCGAAATGGAGAAGGTGCCCAGGACCCATGCTAGGACGACAATGCGGCGACTCGTACAGAAGCGGGCAGAGGCTTGCAAAGCGCAAGACGTCGAATAGAACGTCGCAACAAGAAAAAGCATGGTGTCGTTGGCCACGACTAGCCCAGATGTAGTAGCATCTAATAAATCAGTAAGAACGAGAGTGATGAAGCAAAATGCCAGACATAGCACCAAAAAAATCAGCGGCAGTCTCGACCCTTCGAGGGCATGCTTTGGAGAGAATGGAATCGTGCCTGATTTCTTCACATAGAATGTGAATGCTCCGATATTGGTGACTATCGGCAGATCATAATCTCTAAGGAGTTCCCAACAGCCTTTCTCAAAGAACATAATAATATCAATTTTCTTGGCCCGGTAAACGCTCTCACTATCGCCTGCTGAGAATAATGTCTTTACTAGTGTTGCATTGAGGAGAGTCAGTGCCTGTAGCAGTATTTTTATGTTGTACTCATCGCAACTTGTGAATGCCTCACGTCTGCTGGCCGACTCCGTGGAGGCTATGCTCACCGGCTTCCCGGAAAACGAAAGGAGACTACGCGGGAAAATTTCCCCTGAGAGATTTTTTAAACAGTAATCGGTTTCGTGCAGTTGATATTCGTGGGACCGATTGCAACCTATATCAATGATTACCTTTCCAGATTTCTGGAATTGCGCCGAAGCAACGCAACAAGAAAGACTCATCTGCTGATTACGAAACACGTAAGGGGAACCTGGGCACGTCTCAAAATGTCCGAACACCAGCCATTTTGCTGCATACCAAAACCTGTAGTGTTTGGGCACCGGTTCGATGCAGGCTTCTGGCGTTCCTCGATGACGGTACATCATAAGAAGGGTCCGAACTCCGTACCCAGCGTTGTTTTCTATGAGGGTCCTTAGTTCGCCCCAGTGGCCGCACCACCGTGTCCCTTTCACATCGAGGCTCTTCTGCCATTGAATATCTTGGGCGTCCCAAGATCCGCCGCAGCAGACGAAAATGGCATCCATGCCCGAGCGAGTCCAGTTGTGAAGGAATGAATTAAATTCTTGAGGTGATTCACCATAGCAGATCGCCACTGACATATAGATGGCGTTACTTATAACAAACAGACAGATCATGTTTCTCAAAGATAGGAGCATCATTTCGGCACTAGCGTGGTCCACTTCTGACTAAGCTTCATACAAAATAACCACGAACTACTATTCAGGTGTTTCAAATACCTTCCAGTGCGCGGCTTTTATACTGCGCTGTAACTGTCTTCTACCAAGACCAAGTTGAGCCAACTAATAGTCTTTGGACACGAAGGAAACAAGATGCTGTCCGGTGTTCAAAATTGTGCGCGCGCGTAGGGTGGGCTGAGTACCTTCTGATGCGAACCATTGAAATGGAAACTCGAAAAACATGTAATCCGTTTGAGGATCTCAAATTATGTTATAGCGTGATACACTCCGGTGATTATGTTGTCAGTGTCCGAAGTTGTTATTTCAAAATATTGAAGGACACCATCCTTGAGTGTACCCCAATATTTTGGTAAATATTATTTTGTTGCTCATTTCTAAGGTAAGATTAGAATTTTTAAAGTGGCTGTTCTTTAATGATTTTTTTCGGCTACTTTATGAAGACGGTTTCAGTCGATATCAGACCTCAGCATGCAGGTGCGGGAAGATGCCACAAAAACTGTAAAGACTGCCGGGTTGCATTTTATAATATATAAAAGTCAGATTGGAGCACCATATTGGCACTAGCGTCAACTACTTCTGACTGGGTTTGATAATAAATGACCGTAAATTAAGTTTCATGCGTTGAGAATGCCAGCCAGCCCGCGGTTCTTATACTGAGGTGTAATTCCCTTCCACGTGGACCTTATTGAGTGAACTTTCATCCCTTGAACACACAGAAAATGAGATGCTGTTCCGTGCAGAAAATAGCGCAGAATCGGCTCATTGATGTCAAATGATGTTATAGCGTGACACACTTCAGTGTTTTTGCTGTGGCTGTCCCAAGTCATTTTTCCAAGAATATTGAAAGACACAATACTTGAGTGTGCCCCAATCGTTTGATATAGAATATTTATATGCTCATATCGAAAGCAAAATTATAATGGATAATGTGGCTCTTCCTTAATGGTTTTTTTGCTGCTTTATGAAGACAGTTTCAGTCGATATAACACCTCAGCACGCAGGTGCGAGAAGATGCCAAGAATACGCTAAAACTGACGGCGTTGTACTTTGAGTTATATAAATGTCATGCTAGATGCCGCTTAATCGAGTGCATTCCCATTACATATATGCTTTCTTTAAAGCATCCCTGTCAGAGTCTACACTCCCCGTCGACTGGAAAAATGCTCGTGACATTCAAATATTCAGTACAAATTGTTCGTCCAGCGTGTCTAACCAGTGCCCGATCTCAAGGACATTGACAAGTTCCAAATGTATAGAACAAATGGTGTTGTCAAAGTGCCACCCAGTTTATAGAAACAAAATTATTGTCAATCGTACAGCACGATGTATCAACTGTTATGCAGCTACTTATGAGCGTCATGACCTTGCACTTGCTGTCGGAAACAAAGAACATATCGATGCAGTATTCTTGGAATTTGACAAAACGTTTCGTAATGTTTTGACAAAAACATTTCCATGAGGCGTTTCTAGATAAAATTTAACAATCATGTCCTGTAACCATTTTTAATTTTAATCAAAAACATACTTTTCTGGCTCGATTCCCCGAAAAAAATAAAATTAATCCATGTTTTGGAAAAAAAAGTTTGTATTTGCAAAAACAAATTGTACTTACCCTCTCAGTCACGTGCGCGTTTAGTGCATCGCGCGATGTTGGTATTTCGTGGGGCTTCGCCAAAAAAAACTGTTCTGTATACGGATCTAGAAATATTTACTGAAAAATTAGGCATAGAAAGGACTGACAAAAAGCATTAATCACCGGGAATTAGGGTCGTTTCTTTGAGAAGACGTAATCGCAAATACGGCACATTGCGCAATAATGCTCTAGATTAATTTTTTTTTTATTTTTTTGTTGTATCTGTATCAACAAAGGTCTGCAAATTATGCCAGTGTGTTGCCCTTTATATAGTTAATCTTTGCGTGAAATATTGCTGTACTGACTAGCGGGAGAACTTCAAAAGTATTGCTCACACATGAGTATTCAACTTAATATGAATTATTTTGAAAATCATTAAAAAAATAAATATTTCATAATCTTTAAACTCTCCGAAATTTACATTTATTATATGTACTAGCAGAATCTGCGAAAACATAAGGCAATAATTATGTGGCTTTTAAGTTTTACAGCGATAAATATGGCAAAATGAACGCTAACGCGGTTGCCATAAGTGGGGTGAGCACATACCCGTTCTTCGAAATTTCATTAGTATTAAAAAGCATAAATATTTTACGGGGTGTTCAGGAGACGACTAATAGACCGCACAGAGGTGGAGGGTAGTTTTGAAGGCAAAATTCCTAATGCATTTTCGTATAATGGCCCCAAAAATGCCAATGGGGAGGAACGATCGAGAGGCTTTAACCTGTAACATGCTTCGCGGTGCCTGTTTCAAGAGCCGGCGTGTAGCGTCTCCGTCTAAGCGACGTAAAGGAAGCAACCGGAGTGGCTCTGAAAACAGATCAGCCTACAACCTTGGGGGTAACATAATATATTTTATAGGGCGCGACGAATCCTGCGCCACCTGTTAGCGCCAATAGATCCGCCGCCGCGGAAGGCCGCGCAACGCAAAGAAAATAAATATGCAGAAAAAAAGCAAAAAAAAAACATTCTGATCGACTGAGATTGTTTGTATTGGGCGATTTTAGATGAAATTGAACCACCATGTACGATCGACAGTTTTTTTTTCTTTTTTTTTTTTAATTAAAGGATATATTTTCCTTGTAAAACCGCAAAGACTTATTCAAGCTTTTTTTTTGTTTTTCTTTGCTAAAACAATTATTTTGTTGAACAAAAACCAGAAATTCGCTATTGGTATACGCGCACGTTTTCGAGCCTTGCTTGAAACCGCCCATTTGGATATTCATAAAAAAACTGTTGTCGCGTTAGGTTTATTATGTTTTGTGCGTAGACTGTACATAAAATAAAAGGAGCTAAACATGTATTATAGATTACAAAGCAATTTACAGCTTCATTGATCCGGATTTTAAAAAGCTGGAAATTCACCTTCTTAACATGATTTGGACACGCTTGTTCATTATTCGCATAAATTGTCATTGAAATTCTAACGATGACCTTTGAAAACAAAAAAAAAATATACAGTGAGATTAGACAGGTTGCCAGTTTTGTATAATTGGAAATTCAGTTTAAAATGAAGGCCCCCATCTTAACTTTTCTTCTTCTCTTCACAGATCAAGGCTCCTATTATGTCTTATCATGTCCTTCAGAAATGTTTTGCAATTTTTTTCGCAGTTATGAATTTACAGATCGCAAAATGTACAAAATTGCCGTAACGGGACAGAAAGAAAATTGAATATGTCGATTACAAACAAGGGCAAGAAAGAAGTTGAAAGATAAAGGAAGTCTGTGAAGAGAAAGCACTGTGACTGAAGCTCGTCAAATATTAGAATTTATACATAAGATTACAGGTGAGTTTGAGGCACAAATCAACTATATTTAAGTACAGATTTCTCGGATCAGCAAATTTTGGAGCCTATTTTTCGTAGGGAGGCTCGGCTGCGGATGACCAAGTATAAATAGTGATAAGAAAGAACACATGTTTAAAAAGGTACAATTGAAACAAGTTTAATGAATCAAGATCCAGAGCTCACATTCGGCGCTCCTCGCGTGCATCCTTTCTGCCGGATGCTGACCTGAGTTGGTCGCGGCGCTCTCCTGGAACTCCGATGAACACATTTTTTTCCCGTTTTGTCTGTAGCAATCACTGTTCGTTTCTTCTCAATCGCACCGCAAGCTCGCAACCACTATCTGCTTTTCGCTGCCATAGGATACTTTTCTTTCAAAAATATATCTTTTATGCGTCTACTCTTCCTGTTAAAACAGATGTGATTGCCAAGTGTCGGACCGCGTTCACTCCGACAAATGACAGGACTGAATTGCACGCACAGCAGGAACAGAGTCCCAATCCTTTGCTTTCATTTCCCAAAATGCTTCGACGTCAGCTTTCCGGAACTGGGTTAGTATCAAGTTTTGCAGTTTAGTGTTCAGTGGGGAAACCATCTATGACGGCCACTTGATCACCTACGTGGTAGGCTGTCGTAGGTTGTAAAACTTTGCCTGGTGTTTAACATGACCCCCGATTTTATCGCAGGTACTCTTGCCATGTCCTGTTGGGTAAAAAAATCCAGTTCCCTGACGTGTGCTTGTTGCTCTGCAACTTATGTAGTTGGTATTTGTTCTTAAAGTGGCTTGCTGCAGCATGAGCATACACAAATTGGATTTCACGGCTTCCCAAACCGTTGTCACATAAAGTAAGTTACAGACAATCTGATTCTATCACAATTCTTCTTTGTTTCATAATTTTTACCTTCAAATATATATATATATATACCGGTTTTTAAAGGCGGCGCAAGTTCAGGTTCTACCGAGCCCTACCTCCTGTATCCTGTTGAATCCAAGGTTGCAGGCTGATTTGTTTGCATAGTCGTGTCGGTTGTTTCCTTTACGTGGCGTAAAAAGAGGCGCTACACGCCGGCTGTTGAAACAGGCACCGTGCAGCGTGTTTCAGTGTGGCGCCTCTCGATTAATCCGGCCCATTGACATTTTTGGGCCGACTGTAAGAAAATGTATTAGAATTTTTCCCTTCAAAACTACCGTCCACCTCTGTGCTGTCAGTTTGTATTTTTTTTACCACCTCGTAGCATTTTTACGCATTTTAATACTAGTAAAATTGTTAAAAGTGTTTATGTGCGTTATGCTATTATGGCAACCGCGTTAGCGTCAATTTTGTTATATTTCTCTCTTTTTAACTTCGAAGCCAAACAAATATTGCATTTTGCTTTTGCATATTCTGCTATTACATGTTAACGTTAATTCTGGAGACTTAAAAAAAAAAATTTTAAGGATGGGCTTTTGTTTTTTAAGTGATTTTCAAAATAATGCATATTTTGTTAAATGATCCTCTGTGAGCTATTTTTGTAAATTTCTCCCGTTTACCAGAACAACATCGTTCCATGCACAGATGAACTATACGGAAAGAAACACACCGGCAAAGTTGGATAAAGTGAGCTCTTACGGATACGGAAAAACAGAATCTATAACCTCGAGCGTTACTGCGTAATGAGCGGTATTTGCGGTTTTGTTTCTGAAATCGACGACCCTAAACTCGGTGATCAATACTTTTTGTCAATCCTTCCTGTGCCTAATTTGTCAGTAACGATTTCGAGGCTCGTAGCCAGAACAGTTTTGTGGGGAAGGCGCCCGAAATGCCAACATCGTGCGATACGCGAAACGTGCAAGCGACTAAGAGGTTGTGCAAAATTTATTTTTCCAACAACGTTTTTTTTTTTTTTTTTTTTTTTTTTTTTATAAGAGTGAATGGTTTTATTTTTCTGGGCATGGAGCCAGCAAAATGATTTTTTTCATTAAAATTAGAAATGGTCACTGAACATGATCGTCTGATCTTTTCTGGAAACGCTCTACCGGAATCTTAAGCGCTTAAAGTCTTCGACAACTTGACTGACTTCATTATATTTTATGAAATAACCAAATTGCGTGTGTGTAAATTGATGTTCATTGCTTCGTCACACTTCGAGTCTCGCCGGGAGTGCCTCTAGTGCCGGTTTAAATATCAAAATATCGTCCTTTTCCGCTTCTTCTTGCCTCCGACCGCCAACTGGGCATATCCGGTATGGGCGATGAAAATATATGTAAACGTTTTAACCTGCAAATAGTAAAAAAAAAGAAAAAGAATAGAGGGGAGACAAAACGAGGATGGCGGACGGTTACGCTCATCTCCTAAATGCATTCTATTGGCGTGGCGACGGCAAAGCAATGTTTTCGCCCATACTGGAAGTGACGTGATTTCAAGATGGCGGCGCCCTTGTGAAAAAGGTTATATGTATGAACAAAACTTTAGGGCGCAAACAAGCTGGTGAAGGTTTTTTTTTTAAGTTGGAGAAGGTTTAACAGTTTGCAAAAAAAACGAGGTCAAAGGGAAAAAAGGACATCACAATACGAAGTCTGTGTGTTGTGCTCTACTTTTTTTCCCCAGTCTCGGTATTTTGTCTAAAATATTTAATGGGTTATTTTATCTCAACTCAGGCACAAATTTTGGGTGGAAATTTTAATTTTAACGAACAAAATATATGCTTATCGGAACACCTTTCTGTGAGAGGGAGTGCAAACCGCAATTTCGGGCGATTTTTTGTTGTCGAGTTATGGACATTTTAAGCAGCCGAGGCGCAAACTGACCTTTCTCTCCCCTGTCGAAGGTGTCATGTTTCGCCTCTTTCTACTCTCTGCCTTTTTTTGGTAGTGCAATGTAACATTTTTCTGCCACTCTCAGTGTAGCGGTTATTATTGTTCCATAATTTTATTACGATTAATTATCTTCACTTTTGTTTTAAATATTGTCAAATCGTGTCCATTTCACAATATTTGTAGAAGTTTAACCAGCTCTTCCGCGTGACTTATTTGAGATATAGTAACGTATTTATTATTTTTGAACAGCTAAGAGTAGACCCTTTTTACTGATAGCAAATTTAATGTCGTGTGTAAAAGAGAAAAAAACTGTATTTTCGTAAAGCAAGGACTACCCTCTCGAAAAGGGCCAATATGAAATCGGCTCATTGGAGATATTGTATTCCAGTGAAGTTGATGGAAACCAATAAAAACTTATTGTTATACAATTTACCCTATACGCACGATGGGAATTTATATTGGAGCACTATATTCCGATATAATATGCGGTTATCGGTATACAACAGGATATTGGAGCACAATATCCCGATATAACTTGCTGTTATTGGTATACAACACTATATCGGAGCATGATACCCCATTAGAACTTGCGGTTATTGGTATACAACACAATATTGGAGCAAAATACGCCGATATAATGCGCGGTTATCGAAATAGAATACGACATCGCGTGCATATTGGTGACAGACATGGACATACTGTACTACCACACCATATATAAATATCGGCTGTCGATCACGGGCCTAAAGGTTAATACAATATGATATCGCGTGCATATATCTCAGAACGGGTACCAATTTACTAACATGAATAACGTCGTTACATACCGCGGACTAAGAGGAAACGTAACGCGATATTGAGTGTTCGTGAAGCAACATGTGCATATCGGTATGCCCACATATACGAAATCGCGTGAATTCTATTTTTAAACAGCGCGAGTTACCATACGGCAGTACGCGAGAGAAAGATATTGGGTGTGGATACACACGGTACACAAACATTCTGCTTTGCGAAAACATTAACGTTGATCGACAGTGCAAGTTTATACAGCTGTTTGTACGGCATACAGTACACACAGCCTCGCGCGCTGGAAATGCTGGATAATCTCCAAACCATTCAGAATAACTAGCTAGAACACCCGCAACCTACGTTTCAATGAAAAAACCTAATAACGAGGTGCTTATTGGACTGATCGGTTTCCAAATGTTTATTGCAGCCATTGTAATGCAACAAAAGTGGTTTACAGGTGTTGGAACCCAAATAATATAATAATAATAATAACTTTTATTCACCATATCACATATGGTGGGAGCTGGAGAAAAAAGCTGACAAAGCAGCTTGACGGGTCTCCAGCTCCCTGAACAGGTACACAGCGGGGCCAAGTTACATACAAGCAAGAAAAAAAAAAGCAACAGCAAAATAAACAAAAAACATCCACAAAACGCTGTTATGGTAAAACAAAAAGATGACTAACAGGCCGTCAACTTCACAAAAAAAAAATTGCATGAAGACTAGACGACTGATAAACAACATGGTTATATAAAAAGTAGATAGTCACGTAACTCACGTGGGCTAGAAGATAATATATCAATATTCGAATTCAGGAAAGTGTTTAGTAACGTTGGATGTGTATTTCTAATCATCTGAAGACCGTAATCTGTACGCGATGTACCAACCATCCAGAAATCTGAGTGGCGAGTAGAATGTGTCAGCTTCTTTTTCTAAGGGATGCCAAGCTTAGCAGGAAGCTATCTATCACAGAATATTCTTGTTTATACTTCATGATAAGCCTGTATTCATATTGTTGATGTATTTTAAGTACCCCGAGTTTTTCAAAAATTTGGTCCGTGTGAAAAAGATAAGGCACGTCACACACGAGTCTTAACGCTCTCTTTTGCAGTATGAATATTCTATGTAAATTTGTTTTAGTAGTGGTACCCCATACCAAATGACAATAGTTTAAATGAGATACAAATAGTGTGTTATACAAAAGTAGTTTAACACTTGATGGAAGAATTAGACGGTGCGATGTATCAAAGCAATTATACAAGCAAGTTTTGAAATAACGTAATCTAAGTGCGCTGTCCAAGACATGTTGTTTGAAAACAACACGCCCAATGTCTTGAACGTGGTGACCATTTCAATGGGGGACGAGTACAGAACGATGTCGCTCAAAAGGGTAATTTTCCTGTTTTTTGGGACTAAAAAACATAGCTTTAGTTTTGTCTTTATTTATTCTTAGATTATTTGATGTAGACCAAGCCTCCAGACTTCCCAAGATGTCGTTTGCGACTTGTACAATATCGCTGCAATTCCGAGACGATATAAAAATACTCGTATCATCAGCGTAAATGATAAATTTAGCTGGTGGTGCAATATTAACGATGTCGTTTATGTATATGTTAAAAAGAAGCGGACCAAGTATACTTCCTTGAGGTACTCCCGATTTTATAGGTTTTAATTCAGAGGCGTGACCCCCGATATGCACATATTGACGCCTGGTTTCTAGGTATGACTTAATAAGTACTGCCGCATGCCCTCTAATACCGTAAATATAAAGTTTCTGAAGAAGCAAATCATGGTTAATAAAGTCGAATGCCTTTGTAAAATCTATAAATATACCTAACACTACATTTTTGTCTTCGAAATTACGTAAAATGAATTCTTTTTGGTCCAACAAACCAAGTTCCGTGGAACGTCTCTTTCTAAACCCGAACTGCGATTCCGTAAGAATGTTATGTTTGTCTATAAATGTGGTAAGACGACTAAAGATAATTTTCTCTAAACCTTTTGAAAAGACTGGAAGGAGAGGCACAGGCCTATAGTTACTTATGTTATTTCTGTCACCTTTTTTGTAAAGTACAACCACTTTTGCTATTTGCATTTTTGTAGAAAATGTGGCTGTCTCTAGGCTAAGATTAAAAATGTGTGCAAGGCACCTGCTAATGGTGTCCAAAACATAAATTACTGGCCGTATTTGTATATCATCAGCGTCGCAGCTATTACTAACGGTTACGTTACGAAATACTGCTATTACCTCGTTTTCAGTTACAGGATTTAGATAGATAGTTTCCCCAATTCTTCGTTGTATATAACCACAAGCTTCGTTTGTATCTGAGGTTCCTACTAAATTTACAAAAAAGTCATTAAAAGCGTTTGCAAGAGCGCTACCAGTAAGGGTCACGTTATTATGAATTAAAAACTCAATATTTTTTTGCGTTTCACCCCGGTGCAACACTGAATTAAGTTTTCGCCACAACCGGTCGGTGCGATTTGATGTCACACTGAAATAGTTGTGGTAATAAAGAACTCTATGTTTCTTCAATTCCTTGTTCAAGCTATTTCTGTACTTCTTGAAAATTTTAAGTTTATCTGGGTCTTTAGTTTTAATAAAATTTGCGTATAGCTTATTTTTATTTGTATTTTTGCAATTAGCTCAGCTGTTATCCAGGGTTTACGAGCACGGCTAGTGCATCGTACAGATTTACAAGGAAAATGACGTTTATAAATAGAGCTGAAAATATCTAGGAATGTCTCGTACGCCCCATTCGCGTCCGTTTTATTGAGTACATCAGTCCAGCTTTCATTGCACAAGCTATCTTTGAAGCTATCTAAGCGGTCAAGAGTGATGCATTGAATCAGCGTACTTTTTTTAGTATCTTTGTATGTATAGGAGCTTTTGTCTATACAAATAAATGTCGCAAGATGGTCACTAATGTCGCAGGCTAAAACCCCTGACATTATCATTTGTTGCTCAAAGTTGGTTACAAACAGGTCAATCAGTGTTTCGGACGTGGCGGTGACTCGTGTAGGTTGATTGATGACATTCGTACATCCATTAACTTGAAAGAGTGTGGCGATCTGCTTTTTTGAATTGGTATCACTTAGCATGTCAACATTAAAATCTCCTCCCCAGATAACGTTATACTTCCTTTCTTCAATAAATGCAAATAGGTCATCCAAGAACTCACAAAATTTTGAGATATTTCCATCGGGAGGTCGATAAAACAGAGATATGACATTCTGATTTGTTAGTATTGAAAGCACTTCGTAATCTGAAGTCGAACGACAGTAATCTTTCAAAAGTTCGTAACTCACATTTTCTTTTATTAGCATAGAAACACCACCGCCACGCTGAGTTGGTCGGTTTACGCAATGACAGTTATATTCGAGAAGTTTGAAAACATCGGTATCGCATTTATACCAGGTTTCGGATAACATTATTATGTCAAAAGGAACGTCGAGTAATCTAAATAACAATTCTAAGTCAGCAGATTTATTTTTGGCGGATCTAATATTCAAACGAAAACATTTAAATGAGGTGGCACATTTTGCGTCTAAAGAATTTCTCAGTTCACGTGGTAATAAAATCGTTGCCATTCCTAATGTAATAACCAAAAGCAAAACTCTAGACTGGAACATGACGAATAAGTTAACCAATCTTCTGGAGGTCACCGATGTTCCTCACAACGATTGCTCGCTCACCGTCTTTTTCGCGAAGAAGTATTTTCCCTTGTTTGTGCCATACGTACTGGTATCGTTTCGCACTGGCCCAGTCTTTTGCGGCGCGGTGCAGGACTCGATTCTGTCTGGTCATGTTTTCTTGAATAAAGATAGGCTCCCGGTTTTTCTTCAGTTCTTTCTTTTTTTCAAGCCACTGGTCGCGAGTTAGCTGGTTTGCGAAGCGAGCAATGATCACGGGAACTTGCCCTGACTTCAAGTGTAGCCGGTGGGCCGACACCACTTCAGCTTCCGAAAGGTCAGGTACACCCATCTTAGTCGCCACATCGTTTAGTTTTTCTAGCAGGTTCTCGCCGCTGGTCTGCGGAATACCATGAAACTCAAGGTTTAAGCGTCTGCTCCTCCATTCAAGGTCATTTATGTCGTCTTTCAGCTGGGAAATTTCGTCTTCACATCTACTGTCTTCGATTTTTTCAACCCTCGCTTTCAAGTCTTTGATGACCACGTTCTGACTAGTTAGCTGGGTCATGATTTCATCATACTTGTCCGACATCATTTGCACCGAGTGTTCAATGCCATCTACAGTTCCTTTGAGGCTCGAGAGAATCTCGAGCTTTTCACTGATTGTGCTGAACATGCGGGCAATATCGACTTCTGATGGTTTGGCCTCCTTCGCTGATTGACTTCTCTGCAAGCCTTTTCTACATGTCGGGCACTTCCACTCCTCTCGTGCGTTCTCGCTTTTCCTTTTAAACGAAGCCTCAGTAATACCGCTGCATGATCCAAAATGATAGCTATGAGAACACTCGGAACAGATTGTAACATTTCCATCGTCTGGTAGAGACAAACCACACTGCAAACATTCATCACCAGGTTTCGACATAATATATACAATGATGGCTGTATGGCAGCAGCAGCGGCGTCGAAGAAATGTTAAACAGAAAACGCTTATTCAACCAACCTGGAAATACAGGATGATGCTTTTAGGGTGATAGCTCAGAGCCGCCGCTGCTGCCTGTGTCGTGGCCGGTCGAAAGCAGCTGGTTATGTAGTGTCCTCGTTGCTTGCCCACCCTTGCGGCTGATTCCGGAGTCGATGTTCTTGCAGACGACGAAAATGACGTGCCACGTTGATAGCGTCCAGGAAATGCCGTGTCAGTGTGGTCACGAGGGACCTCAGTACGGCTGCCGCTGGTTGTTTCTCGGTCTTGGGCACGTGTATGCCTGGAAATACAGGATGATGCTTTTAGGGTGATAGCTCAGAGCCGCCGCTGCTGCCTGTGTCGTGGCCGGTCGAAAGCAGCTGGTTATGTAGTGTCCTCGTTGCTTGCCCACCCTTGCGGCTGATTCCGGAGTCGATGCTCTTGCAGATGACGAAAATGACGTGCCACGTTGATAGCGTCCAGGAAATGCCGTGTCAGTGTGGTCACGAGGGACCTCAGTACGGCTGCCGCTGGTTGTTTCTCGGTCTTGGGCACGTGTATGCCTGGAAATACAGGATGATGCTTTTAGGGTGATAACTCAGAGCCGCCGCTGCTGCCTGTGTCGTGGCCGGTCGAAAGCAGCTGGTTATGTAGTGTCCTCGTTGCTTGCCCACCCTTGCGGCTGATTCCGGAGTCGATGCTCTTGCAGATGACGAAAATGACGTGCCACGTTGATAGCGTCCAGGAAATGCCGTGTCAGTGTGGTCACGAGGGACCTCAGTACGGCTGCCGATGGTTGTTTCTCGGTCTTGGGCACGTGTATGCCTGGAAATACAGGATGATGCTTTTAGGGTGATAGCTCAGAGCCGCCGCTGCTGCCTGTGTCGTGGCCGGTCGAAAGCAGCTGGTTATGTAGTGTCCTCGTTGCTTGCCCACCCTTGCGGCTGATTCCGGAGTCGATGCTCTTGCAGATGACGAAAATGACGTGCCACGTTGATAGCGTCCAGGAAATGCCGTGTCAGTGTGGTCACGAGGGACCTCAGTACGGCTGCCGCTGGTTGTTTCTCGGTCTTGGGCACGTGTATGCCTGGAAATACAGGATGATGCTTTTAGGGTGATAGCTCAGAGCCGCCGCTGCTGCCTGTGTCGTGGCCGGTCGAAAGCAGCTGGTTATGTAGTGTCCTCGTTGCTTGCCCACCCTTGCGGCTGATTCCGGAGTCGATGCTCTTGCAGATGACGAAAATGACGTGCCACGTTGATAGCGTCCAGGAAATGCCGTGTCAGTGTGGTCACGAGGGACCTCAGTACGGCTGCCGCTGGTTGTTTCTCGGTCTTGGGCACGTGTATGCCTGGAAATACAGGATGATGCTTTTAGGGTGATAGCTCAGAGCCGCCGCTGCTGCCTGTAATACCTGAAATCGAACGCGATACGTGACAATTTCGGTTCGCACGATAAAATGACGAGGGTGAATAGGTTTGACAAATCTTACGCGGACATTTCTCGATATTGACCCCCCCTTTCTGGGTAATCCTACGTCGTACACAAAATCCGCTCTTCATCTTCATCGCATCGATTCACATACTGTAAAAAAAACGACATGAAAAATACGTGCATTTGCGCCATCAAACGATACGTTACAGCCTTGTTTTTTGAGAAGGTAAGTCTCCATCGTCAAGCCGCGCGCGCGCCAGCTTGAGCTTCGGAAGCAGTTCGAAGGGAGCGAGCCGAGCCGCCGAGCCCAGTTGAGCCTGGCCGAGCCGCCGAGCATGTGCACTGCTGCGCGCGGTTCGGCGAGACCGACGGGTGACAGTTCGTTGCGCTCTTGGGCCGGGAACTGCAAGCGAAACCAACGCACTTTTAATCGCTTGGGAAGGTACGTATAGACGACTTTATTACTAGCAGCATTGAGTGCTTTGGTACACACAGATCTAAGTAAACACCGAAGGACAGAAAAGAGACATGATGTTTTGAAATCGCAGCTTATCTTAACGCTCGTGTCCCCTGCTGAAAGCCTCTAGCTGTGCTTTGTTGCAGGTGTCATTTCGACTGCGTGCACTCTAATGTAACGTCAGTCAGTGTTCACACTTAGCCAGCTTTGCTATCTTCTTACGTCATCTGCGGAATAGACGTAGAGACAAGCGCCGCGTCTCTTTCGGATACTCAGCCTCCAGCCCCCTTTCTTCCGGCGTGCTTTCTGCCGCGACAGTTTCACGCATTGTTCTCGCGGGCTTGTTCGAAGAGGCGTTTGAAGCTGACGAGTCGGCGAAGTGTTGCCGGAGCTTCTCTTTAGGAAAGTTGCGATCGACCCTCGGCTCTGAGCTCGTACTTTTTCCTCCCAGGTAGACCATGAGTGCCGACCAATGATCTCTGGTGCCGACTGGCGCCGAACGAATTTGAGAAACGCTAGCGAGTGAGTCAGATTTTTGTGACGCCGCCCAACTGCTCTGATATCAACTGCGGAAAAAAAATGGTGTAAAAAAACGCGTTCTTTATTTTGTCATGTACTATGGTGAGGGGGCCCGTCACTAGTGCAGCCGGCAAAAGTGAGGGGGCCCGTCCTGTGTTGTATGTGGTGGAAACACTGAGAATCAATAATTTGTAATTTACAAGCGCATTAACACACGCTTCGCGGTCCTGTTCCCGATTCCGATTCCGATCCCGATCCCCATCCCGATCCCGATCCCGATCCCGATCCCGTTCCCGTTCCGTTCCTGTCCCTGTCCCTGCCCCTACAAGAAAATATGGCGTCTGTGACCTAAATAAAGAAAAATAAAGCTTAAAAAAAAAATATCGTCCAGAACGCGATTTGAACCGTAGACCCGCAGCTCATGAAGCCTTCCGGAATGGGGTATCCATTGGACATCTATATCGGTTGCTGTTGCCCCGTCACCGTAGTGCAGCGTCTTAAGTGAGGTACCCCGTCACTGTAGTCATTTTTTGCTGGCCATGTTGCACCTCAATAAACACAAAGTGAATCGCGACTGAAGTTCGGTCGACTCCTTACTGTGCCTAGATTGTATATTGTCTCCCTACAACGGTACCTTTTTGGTGTGATCTTGATCTGACATTGTTATATCTTGGATTTTCATCTTGGCTGCACACTTCTCGACAACCATTCATACACTGCACTCCTTGTCGACATGTCGCTGCTGCTTGAGACTGATTGGAAGTAACTGTTTGCTTACTCCTTGGTGCACATATTTCTTGTTGAACATCAGGTATCTGAAGGAGGCACCATAAAACCCTGGAACCCTGGAACCCTGGAATTTATCTAACTTCAGTTAGATAAATCCCAGCAAAGGCAGCAAGACAGTCTCATGGGGTCACACCAAGGATAACGGCATTCCTGCTCGAGTCCAGAGTTTTATCACCGAACTTCACTGTCTTAGGCCCGCTTCAGACGGGGCAACTTTTCCAGTAATTTCAAAGTTGCCGGCTGGTTGTTCCCTAGCTTTCCCTTGATCGACACAAATTGCAGAGATCGGGTCCGGCTCGAAGCGGACGAGCAACTCGAACAACTCGGAGTCGTTTGAAGCGGCAGTAGCCAATCAGATAGATAGATAGATAGAAACTTTGTTCAAAAAATGATGGTGGGGATGATTCAGCCGCCTCAGTCCAGGCAGCCGCTGAGGGCCCTGTCGATGTGGGCCGCCAGTTCCCGTTGTCGTTCGAGGCTGACCGCAAGAGCCAGCCACTCCTGGGTGTAAGTGTGTGGTTGTGCCGGGTTATGGGGGCAGTCCCACAGTAAGTGGTCCTGGTCGGAAGGGGTGAGACAGCGGGTACAAAGAGGGAGAGGGTCACCTAAGGAGCGGCGAAATAGGTGGAGTCGAGCGGGTGTGTGAAGTGTGTATGTTTGTGCCTGACGAAGGAGTGTTTGCTCACGACGAGTGAGATGGGTGTGGGGCGGAGGAAAGGTACAACGAGAGGCGAGAAGGTCGGCTAGGGTGGGGAGGGGAAAAGGAGGAACAGGGGCTGTGTCACAAGCGTCAGCAGGGGCCCGGAGGAGCGTTTCGCAGGCAAGCTGATGAGCGCGTTCATTCCCGGCAACGCCAGCGTGACGAGGTATCCAGTGGATGTGAAGAGGTTTTCTAACATTGTTGAGGAGAGGAAGTGCAGAAGGGAATGCGAGGCCCTGAGCGAGGTGGGAGCAGGCCGACTTTGAGTCCGTGTAGATGTGGGTGGTACGGCCAGGGGAAGAGTTGTTGGCAGCAGCAAGTGCAATGGCGAGAAGTTCTGCTTCGACCGGGAAAGCGCAGCGCTGCGTTTTGGAGTGTTCAGTGCCGCGTGAAGTGATGTACGCGAATGCACCAAGGGTGTCGTTTAAGGCTGCATCGGTGAATACGTGATGAGATTCGGGATCTCGGGAGATTTTCCTCGTGTAGTATGCCGCACGGAGAAGACGGCGAGTGGGATTTCGATCCCTGTCCATGTGGCGGGGAATCGGGGCCATGGTAATATGTTGGAGAATCGTGTTGTCTAGGGGAGTGGGTTGAGGTGCGGTTGGATGGAGTGTATAGCCGAGTTCGTGCAGGATGAGGCGACCTGTTGGAGTTAGCGAGAGTCGTTGACGCTGATGTATGCGATGAATGTCAATAATGTCGGAGACCGTAGGTAGTACGTCCAGTTGAACCAGTCGAGTGGTGCTAGTGGTTAGGGGGAGCCCGAGGGCGATCTTAGTCGCCTTACGAATAAGAGCGTCGAGCTTGCGTTCTGAAGTACGTGCGAGGGATACGTAGGGAGCTTGATACTGAATGCGGGAAATTATGAGGGCATCGCGAAGTCTAAGGAGGTCTTGTTCTTTGAGCCCCCTGGTGCGTGTGGTAACACGGCGCATCATGTTGAGGATGGGTGCAGCCTGGCGTAAGATGTTCTGCACGGCAGTAGTGCCTCCCCCATCGGATTGTATATGAAGGCCCAAGACTTTGAGGGACTTTTGTGGGCGAATGATGTGGGTGTCATGCTGGAGGGTCACTTGAGGGGGATGCCAGTGGCGAGAGTGGATGAGGAGCAGGGAAGTTTTCTCGACCGAGCAAGCGAGACCAATAGTGCGGGCTGCGTGATGAACAGCTTCGAGGGCGGCTTGAAGAGAATCCTGGATGTGACCAGGACTGCCTCGATTGATCCAGATAGTGACGTCGTCAGCGTATAGAGAGTACCGAATGTCAGGGAGGGGTTGGAGGGCGCGGTGGATACGGCGCATAGCGAGATTGAATAATGTTGGAGACAGGACCGCTGCCTGAGGGATGCCTCTCTGTGGGTGAGGGACCGCGTCGAGCTTGTGTTCGCCGATTTGAATTGAGAGCGTACGCGATCGAAGAAAGTCCCGGACATAATTATACATACGCGAGCCACATTGTGTGTCGGCGAGTTCTGAGAGCATAGCGTCATGGTCCACGTAGTCGAAAGCCTTCGTGAGGTCTATAGCGAGGATGGCTCTTAGCTGGGCTGTGCTAGGTGACTGCAAGATTTGTTCGTGGATGCGTAGCAGTGTATCTTGGGTGGAAAGATGTGAGCGATAGCCAATCATACAGTAAGGAAGTGCTTGGGTATCTTCAAGATGTTGTTGGAGGCGATGGAGGACCATGCGCTCCATAACCTTGCCTACGTGGGAGGTGAGCGTGATGGGCCGAAGATTCGGGAGTTCAACCGGCTTACCAGGCTTGGGAATGAAGTTCATGTGGCCCTTTTTCCACAGATCACACAGCGGCAGTTTGCCTGTCCACACAAGGTTGATGGAATGCAAGAGATGATCTTGATCAGCGTCTGAAAGATTCCGGAGAAGGGCGGTGGTGACTAAGTCGGGCCCTGTAGCTTTGGAGCCTTTACACTGACGGAGCGCTGCGCGTAGCTCTGCGTAGGTAAATTCTTCATCGAGCCCAGTATGAGGAGAGCCTTCATAGTTAGGGTACCGTGGTTGGCATGCAGGAGCGACATAAAGTTCCTTTATGGCAGCCAGAAGTGTATCCGGGTCCGTGTGCTGGTTAGTCAGGCGGTTTATCTTGTGTGTGGTCATGGTCTTGGTAGAATCCGGATTTATGAGGGCTTTCAGAAGTATTGGCAGTATTGGCAGTATTCAGGGTGTTCTGAAGTTCGTCGCAAGAGGCATTCCAATGTTTGCTACTGAGCTGATCCGAGTATTGCTGGATGTGCTCATTTAGGCGATCGATGCGGGCACGGAGCTTGCGGTTCGTTTAGCAGCGCTTCCACCGCTTCAGAAGAGAAGCACGTGCTTCCCAAGTGTGCGCGAGGTGGGTGTCGATGTGAGGGTTAATTTCATTGGTGGCAAGGATCTTGGTGCGTTGATCAAGCGCGTGTGTAAGTTGCTGTGTCCATGTAGGTATATCTGTGAAAGGGGGGTCGCTGCGGTCTTGCCCATAATTATGCCAATCGATTATGCGGATGGGTTTCCATCTGATGCGTTTCGGAGTTTCAGATACCGTAAGGTGGAGGATGGCGTGGTCACTGCCCATATACTCTTGCGTATGTTCCCACTGTAGATGAAGAGATGGTGTAGAAAAGGTGAGATCTGGGATGGTATTGCGCTCTACAGAGTTACCCATTCGGGTATGTTCATGTATGTCATTGTGCAGTGTGTAGCCGGCTTCTTGTAGTGCACAGTGCACCCTACGGCCTTTCTTGTCTACACGAGTGTAGCCCCAGGCGGGATGTGGGGCATTAAAGTCACCTGCTAGAATATGGTGAAAGCCGCGTTTAGCCCGGCAGGGATGCAGAAGCTCGTTAAGTTCCGGGAGGGTATTCCGGGGAGGACTGTAAACATTACTGATGTGCTGAGAGCCGCGCTTAAGGGGAATCGATACAGTGAGACTATTGGCAGTATCGTGTTCGTGAGTAGCCGTGAGGGTTGAGCGAACGAGCGTGGCAAGGCAGGGAGTTTGTTGAAACGTGACATAGCCAGAGAGAGTAGGATTTAGCCCTGTCTCTTGAAGGAGAAGGATGTCAGGTAGCTGAGGTTGCGATTGGAGCCACAGGAAGAAGGAATTACGCTTGCTCTTGAAACCGCGACAGTTCCACTGAAAAATGTGTAAGCACTCTTCCACGATTATACAGGGGGGGATTCAGGGGGAAGAGGGTGAGTCGAGGGGATTTGCGATAAAAGTGTCGCAAAGAGGGATTTAAAGTGCTCAGTCTGCTCTTGAAAGCGGCGATCAAGCTCAGCAGAGAAATGTGCAAGAAGGTCAGTGTTTTCTTGATGTTTCTGCTGGACAATGGCTTGCTGCTCGTGGAGGAGGGAGAGCTGATGCGTAATTTGCTGCTGGAGGTGCGATATGGCGGCATCAAATTTCCGTGCGTATTCTTCGAGGCGATTGGAAAGATCAACATATTGGTCCGCATTCAAAAGGGTGTGAGCGGAGGAAGGGGAGGTCTCCTGGTCGGAGAGACGACTACGTTTGACACCTGGAGAAGGAGAAGGGTGGGGAAGGCTTGTGTTAGCTGGGCTGGGGAGGGGTGAGGGAGGGGGTGGGGTGTGAAGCGGGACTGAAGGTTGGTTGGAGAGGATGTCCCGATAAGTGAGTGAAGGTGATCTGCGTGCGTGTTCAGGCGTGTGTGGGAGTGGCTGGCTCACCTGGTGGGATGGTAGGCGAGAAGGGGTCTGATGGGCGGTAGGGCTGTGACCCCGGGCACCAGCAGGACCGCGCCCACTGGAGGTGTGGGTCCGGCGTGGAGAAGAGCTGGTGCGGCGGCGAGAAGGGGTGGTGAACCGGGTGCGACTGCGGCTGCGGCGAGAAGGGGTGGTGAACCGGGTGCGACTGCGGCTGCGGCTGCGTGACCCGGATGGCGCCTTGGGAGGAGCTGTGGCGGACGCTGCCGCTGCCACACCTTCAGCTTTGAGGGCGGCCTTGCGCTGAGCGATGCGCTTGTTGTAAGCCAGCTGACGAACGGCTGCGTCGGCAGCCTGCTTGTCTTTACATGCTGCGTCGTCAGCACGATGCGGGCCACCGCAGCGGAGACAGACCGGGTCCGCCGAGCAGGTGTGGCTGTCGTCGTCAGGTTTCAGCTGACCACATGTCGGGCAGCGGGCATTGTAGGTGCAGACGTCAATCCGATGACCAATCTGCTGACAGCGGTGGCAATATTGGGCCTTGGGGCGATGGGGGCGGCAGCGGAAGATGCCACCGGCATAGCAGATTTCATGCGGGATGTGTGTGCCGTGAAAGGTGATGAGAGCCGTGGTCGTCCGGCCCATCATGCGTGCGGCGACAATTTTAAATTCGGGGCGAAGCGTCGACATATGGCGCATGAGATATTCAGGGCTTGTCCCAGCAGGAATATTGTGAATAACTCCTTTGCAGGTATTGGACGGAGTGGCAGGGTAGATGGTGACGCCACAGCGACGGTCTTCGAGATCGACGCTGGTTATTTCCTGTATTTCCTATTCATGGTGCGCGTGGACGCGCACCATGAACTTGCTGGCATCGGCAGGAGCAAGGGCGGCCTGGGTGCGGAGCGCGGTGTGGATCTGGCAGGGATCATGTTTGGTGAGGTTAAGGTGGTCGCTGGGGCGTAAAACAAGCGTGGCTTGTACCTGGGAGACAGCATGGTGCCAGCCCTCTTGACCTTGAACGAATTTGGGAGCCATGTCGAAGGAAGCGACGGGCGGGAAGGCCTTGCGGCCGGTCGGGGGGCGCGCCGGTGGAGGCCTATTCGCGCGATGCCTAAGTAGGCTTAGCGAGGCGCGCCTCGGTTGGATTCGGAAGCAGGCTGAGAAAAGTTCAAAAAACGGCCGGCAGCTCACCGAAAATTTTTCAGGGCATACCGGAGATGTTATCGGAGCACGACACAAAATTGGGTAGGATTGGAAAAGTTCCGACTGGGTTAAACTCGCCGAAAAGGCCGGAGCCGACGCGGTGCCCGTCCGATCACTTTGGCGATGCGAGCGCCTCCCAGCCAATCAGGGATGTGATATTTTCACACGGCATCCCTTGGGTGGCGATGATGACAACTGAAAACCTAGTTCTCGTTTGAAACGGATCGTTTTTGGAAATATACTTTTTCAAAAAGAGGAGTTTGCATTCTCAGCAGAATTTAAAGATAGAAAAACATTTTTTTGTTATAACTGTGCATCTAAACCGTGCAAGAAAAATAAAATTTTATGATGATGATGGCAAGTCGTAGGTATTCGGTTTCTGCGTGTGAATGCGGGCGGCCCGCGTTGCTGGCGTTGCGACGTCAAGTGCCTGGGTGAAATCGCCCCGTCTTAAAGGGATACTTCAACGAAATTTGAAATATTCCCGTCGTGTTCAAAAATAGGTTGAACGTGATCCACAATATCCGTAAATGACAATCGCACGTTTGCATTTTGAGCCTGGTGGCTGTATTTTTCGTTATAAACGGCCCACTCTGGCAAGTGCTCGGAGAAGGCCCATCGGAGACCACGTGCCATCCAACGCAATCGTGACGTAGGTCGTCTCAAGACGAGCAAAGCTACGGCGAGGCTGACGTCGAGAGAATGGCTTAAGCGCGATCCAAACCAACGCTTCTTTTTGCGCCTGTAGGTCGTGCGGCTGCGGATGTGACGCATTTTCGTGACGTCCCGCCGCTTCTTCGCTCCTTCCGGGCGCGCACGAAGAAGTTGGTTGATTTCAACTTCTTTCTCAAGCCGCACAAAAAAGCGCGGTGACGTAGCAGGCCGCGCCTGTGTCCCGGCCAATCGGTGGAGGGCAAGCTAGTTCCGGCTCCGCGTTTCTCGCCGTCTGGCTGCCCTCTCCTCCCCCCCTTTTATTCTCTTCCAACATGACAACGCGATCTCTCTCCCTCTCTCTTTCTCTCGCCGGCCAGTCTGTCGCTGTTGCACTTTGCTTGTGCGCTCGTGCCTGCGTGCGCGCGTGCGCCCCCGCCCGTAGCTGGCCCGTCCAAACCAAAGCGCACGCTTCTGACTCAGAAAGCGCGCCCGGAAACAGCAAAAACGACGCGGAATGCGTCACATCCGCAGCCGCACGACCTACAGGCGCAAAAAGAAGCGTTGGTTTGGATCGCGCTTTAGTCGTTCCAGCCACCAAAGCGGCTGCTTTTGTACGAATTCTAAGTGACGGGTTAGTCTTCTGTAATCTTGTAGGGGGACAATAGCGACTTCTGCGACACGCAAAAATCATTCTCGGGAAGAGGGGAGTTCCTCCTGCCCCTCTTCTCTCGTCGTGGCCGAAGGCGAGACAACCTCCGTAACTAGCTGTCAAGGTTCCTAGACGGGCATTACAAGCGAGGCGTTAGCGACATCCACCAGGTGCTCTTTGCTAATCGTTAAATTCGTTTTAAATTTCCTTTTCGTGATTTTTAACAAAATATTGGTATGTTCGATGTGATGCTGCTTTTTTGAAAACATATAGACCAAAAAATTAGCGCGGAATTTTCGTTGTAGTATCCCTTTAAGCGGGCCAACAAGGCCAGCTTCAGATGGGCCGATCTCGGGCCGCCTGCGTTCACACGCAGCAACCGAGTTGCTACGACTTGCCATCATCATCATGAAATTTAATTTTTCTTGCACTATTTAGATGCACAGTTTTATTTAAAAAAAAAAATTTTATAACTTTAAATTGTGCTGAGAATACTAAGTCATCTTTTTGAAACAGTTTATTTTCAAAAAGAATTCATTTCAAACCAGAGCCAAGTCTTTAGCTGTCATCATCACCACCATAAGGATGGCACGTGAAAATATCGCGTTCCTGATTGGCTGCTGCCACTTCAGACTTCCCTGCTGGAAAATTTCCATGTTGTAAAGATGATGGAAAAGGCTCATACAAGCGTAACCGTAATATGGGACACCCTATACAAGCGAAAAGGCGGCTCCAGTATAGTGCATTAAGGCGGAACGATACAGGTGGTCAGAACCATACATGCATAACGTAAAATGTGACATCCTATACCAGCGAAAAGGCGATACCAGCACGGTGGACCCCTGTGGCTCCAGCATGCTGGTATCGCCTTTTCACTGTTGTACAAGGCGATTTAGTTTTAAGCTTTACATATATGTTTAGAAAGGTTGTGAAAGCTAAATTAATGCGGTTTGTACAGGCGAGTTGTACGGCCAGGCGTACGTAGTATAGGAACCTAATCGTAACGGTGAGTCGGATAATTAAATACAATTTTTTAATCAACCTTTCTATTAGTGAAAATGAACATATAGTTTCAATTTGCAACTTGCTGAGTCACTGAAAACAAGAATCAACTATTTTTAGAAGGGTATAATGCAGGGGTAGCATTTTACCAGTTCTGTAAAAACGCTTGATTTGGATAAGTTTCTAGGTTTCAGTTTCTTATCGGAGCGCATCTCTGCGCCAACGGTCTTGTTCCCCAGGGGCTTAGACGCGCAACACACGTGCGCCTTGCTTCCCTCCATCCTACGAGGAAGGCGAGGGGGTGGCTTTGCACTGCGGCCACCGGGCAGCAGGATCGCAGGCGCAAAGATGCGCTCTGGTAAGAAACCGAAGTCTGGAAACGCGTCCACATTTACTATTTTTTTTTTAGACGCCGTAAAATGCTGCTCTTGTCTTATATCTTCACAAAGAAAGTTGATATTGTGTGTTTTGATGATACTTAGCAAGTTTCTAATTGAAACCCTGGATCTATTTTCACAAATTAATATTTTAAGAAACATATACTTAAAGGGAAGCAGAAGCGGTTTTGCATTTGAGGAAACACATTAAAATATTCATTTGACCTCCTGTAAAGTACTGCTGGAGGCACTTCCATGAAGAGCGACGTCACAAAAGCAGCTTTCGAAATCTTTGCTCACGCATCTTCAGCGCCTATCAAAGCTATGCACGCACATGCTATTTTTTAAAAGGTCACAAAAATATGTCACGACTGGTGCCAGTGCGGGAGAATATACCAAGAAAACTTGCGATTGGAGGCGCGGCCCTTAAGCGACGCACGCTTGGCGGCCGAAAGGTCTTCTTACGATGTCACTATTAGTAGCTATTTTTTTGTTTTCTCACGTTTAATTAGATATTCGTGGAAAACGAACGGGATATTCAGATTCGTGGGATAAAACTACGCTAGAATGAACCTCCATCTAGTTTCCTGAAAGAAGTCTGGCACTTCTCTGTAATAAGCCGACTGATCATTACAAATTAGCCTTTTATACTATGCCACCCCGGCCACATAACTCACGTGCACGGACCGCGTAAATGTAGCTTTTACGGCTTTTTTTAAACAAATCTGTAAAACATACAAAAAAAACACCCTGTAGAATGTCCCCCAATACGATACGATTGTATGGTTCCTTCCCCGCTTGTATCGTTCAAGAGGGACTTGTGGACATCCAGCCTTTCATTGGAATGCTGGATGTCAGCGAGTATACACCAGTGAGTGGTTTCAAACAAGCATGATGTTTGCACACCAGTAAGCTCTTATATGAGGCCCTCCAGGAGCACTAAAAGCAGAGGCGAAATGTAGTGAGCTGGTAAATTTGGTTGCAGGTATTTATTTTTAGAAAAATCGCATGCAGCAAAGTTTAACTTTGCGCAAAAGAAGATAATTATAAATTCAATACTGAACAATGGTGTACCTTGAGCTGTCAGACCAAACTCGTACTCTTGCCACTCAGGAGTTCCTAACTTGTGCGCTGAAGATCGGCACAATCCAGATTTGTGCTGCGAGCGCACCTGGAATATAAAAGTTGAATAAACATGATGAAAAATGAGACGTTTACAATTCTCTGTAATGTAAAATTACAGCAAAAATATTAAAAAGGAGGATGGGAGGGTGTGCCGCTCCCTCCTCCTCCCCTCCTCCTCTTCTGCTTCCTCCCATTTAGCGGAAATTTCCCTTTAATTTAGCGCGAAAATTTCCCCACTAAATTTAGCGGATTAAGTTTCCCACTAAATTTAGCGCGGAAATCGATGTCGCGTGACCTCAACACCAATGCAGTTTTCCCGCTAAAAGTAGCGGGGAAAATGACGTCGCATGACCGTGTCACGTCATTTATAAAAAATTCACTTTCTCAGCTAGACTTAGCGGAAATATTAGCGTCACATGACCTCAACATTATTTCAATATCGTGCCAAGTTTAGTGGGGTGGTTACGCCGACAGCGACGCCGCGAAATGCGGAAACAGGTGCCTAAGAGCTACGCTTTAAAAATCTAAATGCCTCAGGTGAAATAAAGTGAAAAGTAGAGATAAGACAAAGAAAAGAGAATCTAAGATGCCGTTCTCAGATCCGTCCTTTTGTCCGTTCTCAATGCTTTGATTTCAAGAAATTTTTATCCCTTTATTCATACCCAGAGAATCCCTCCCAGTTTCAGCATGAATGCAATAAATGAATGCAGACTAGACCTTGTGAACTATAATGCACATGAAAATGAATGTTTGCCACATCGTCATGTATGAGTCGGTTGCTCAGATCTCTAAATACCTTTGTAGTGAGGAACATTCTCGAATAATCTTCTAGTCTTCGAATTCAACAGTTTTGAACTTCCATAAAGAACATTCTGTGGCAGAGTTTTTTTTGACCCATTAGAAACAGTACAGCAATGTCATCCTTGCATACCTAGCAAGAATTTGCCTTTTTGTTTTAGCACGGCATGTGCTATTATAATGCCCATACAGCCCCCTTTAAAAAAATTCCTTTGTAGAGCTTTTTATTGGTTCTTACTTAACTCGCACGACAGATTCGGTACCTTGAATTCTCACTCGGCATCAACAATTTTATATATCGATGTAATAGCCAAAGACAAGATGTATGAGCATTAGTACGGCTGAACAAGCACAGGTGTTTGAAGAAAAGTACTGTCGAAAACTCAAATGTCAAAATATACATTAGGTAGAATGTGGATACAATTATGAATATGGTCATGAATACAGTTAGCAGATTCAATATGAAGAATATCTGTTAGACGCACGCTCAACGAAACCTGTTGCATCTAAATTTATTCAAATTACTTCGCGGAACCCAGCGCTGCAGTCTCAGGTGGGAGTTCGCTGAATGAGTCTACCGAAATTGAGTGTAGACGGGAAAAGCAGTTTGATCTGCGACAATGAGCATTACATAAGTGACATGTCATTATTACTGTTACAGTGCCGAATGTTTCAAACTGTCAGTCGTGTCATTCTCTGAGTTCCCTCCGTACATTACAGGGTTTGGCTCTCTCGAATGCTTTGCGAGAAAAATGATGAACTGGAAATATCTAGCGTAGTTCTAGAAAAACTATTTCCAGAATCTTATCTCAGTATCCTAAAGAATATAAAAAGTTTCTAGAGACAAGGTTAGTGCAGGAGTGGAATAAATTAAATACTTCGTTTTGCGAAACAATCTTGCCATAGTAAACGTATAAAGTTCCCCTAGGTAGAGCTAGTCCTTACGGATGATTGTGCCCATTGCGTAACATAAAAATTTAATTTGCGACCCACACAATTTATAGACTAAACCAACTCTGAATAAGTGGACCACTTGGCATTAAAGATTGGTCTCACCATGACTGTCTGCAAACATCTACATAATAATTTCCATGAACCTATGTATTTCAAGAAAATATTTGGTGCGAGCTGCTTAAAACACAATAGCACTTTTTAACACTAATAGAAAGCCTGTAGTGGGCCACAACTTAAGCAGTTTTCACTTCATTATGAAGAGCACTTACAGATACGTGAACCATGAATATAGGCCTGCACTGAATTGTTTTCTTAAGTTGAACGTGCTATGCTCTGTTTACTATATAAATCTTTGCCTAGCTGACAATGTGCAAGTTCCTGTTTTTTTATATTTCATATCTCCCGACTACTGGGTGTGGTAGGTACATAAGATTGATGACACAAACGTAACACAATGTTTATTTTAAGAATTTCTTTTGGGTATAGCACGAGCAAAGCGATCTGCGGGAAGTTATTTCTGTGACACCGTCGAACCTACATCCGTGGGCTTTAGGTTCACATGTTAATCATGTGTGCAGACTACCTTTTGTAATTGGAACTCCATCCAACCGAAGATTTGAATATGTTTTTTTTTGCATTTTAGGCTTAGTAGTGCTTTCGCTGTTCTATTAATAGGCAAGGAGAATGTTTATTTGAAGTGGCATACCTAACACCTGGTGGCACGAGGACTCCCCTGTCGTAACGCTGATCGGAAGTCACAGGCAGGGAGATACTGCGATGCTCTTGTTGCTGGTATTACCTCCCCCATGGTCCTGGCCTGACCACAGAAGAAGATTGAGTCCACGCTTGTGGCCACTAGGATCTCCAGATCTTGAGGCCACCCAAGTAGCTGAAAATAAAAAAAAAATCACAATCAAGTACTTGGCAGAGCTACATTAGAATGGCTAGCATAATCTTTCGTGATCAGCACATAGATACTTTTATTTTAGTCATAGTCACCCCCCAGGACAAGGCCACGTGGGGCTAACATGATGGGTACCGAATTAAGGCGAATGATCAAATGCATTAATTTAACCCTCTTTCGCCCCAACCTGAGAGATTTCTGTCAAATATTCACATTCAAGTGTAAAGACTATAAAAAAAACTACTGCAATGCAGAGCCGTATAGTGGGAGAGTTTAGCCAGTGGGTGTGGCGACGAAGGCGCCGGAGAGGAGGAAAGGGAGGAGAACGCCGAAGGAGGGAGAGACAAGGCAGCAAAGAGGCAAAGAGGTGACGACCGTCATTTTGACGCAAAGCTGTCGGCACGGAGCACTGTTGAGGCTACGCGTCGTCTGCTACCGGCATATTTTTTTTGCCTGAAGAAAAGTTTGCGTTCAAACATGGAGAAACTTCTTTCTTTAGGTTTTTTAAGCCACCGAGGAATAACGCTATATCATTTTATTGCCAGAGCCTGCCAAATAGAAGGAAAGAACCGAAAATTGGATATCGATCCCATGCCAGGCGAATGAATGAAAATGGCGGCCCTCCCAGATCAGCTAGGAGCAGCCTAGAGTTCACGCGCATGCGCTCACGCCTCTCGCTCTGTGCCACGGGCTGATTAGCTCACTTGGAAGGGAGACGTTACGGCAGCGAAATCATAGACTGCCAGACTCTCCCCATATATGGCTCTAATGCAATGAAAAGATTTTCCTACCCTCGTACTCAGCGAGTGTCGACTGGAGATACAACTCCAGTTCATACACTCGCTGAACATGAGGGTAGAGTGTATCAGCAGAGGGCAGGTGTCTGGATAGAAAGAGTTTAGTTGGCACACCAACAGGCTAATGATTAAAAATGTGTACTACTATGAGCAAAATGGCAAAAAAGCGTGGATCTCGGCTCGACACTAACAGCGACACACAGTATTTATTTTACTGACTAAGGGATACTAAATCATTATTTTCAGCTACCTTATCAAACTAAATATTCTTCACCGCTTGCTTCTTAGGAAAATCTCTAAATTTACAAGAACTATGAAGACAATGGCTAAAAAAAACGCAATGGAAAAACCAACAATCGAATTCGCCTGCTCTCCAGTAGCACGACATCTACGGCAGGCAGACCTGCAGAATGAGCAAGCAGTCTAAAAAACAGAGTATGCCCAATGTATCATTTTTTTTCATGCTGAAAAGCAAGCGCTGGAAGGAGGTTTCACGACATTAACGAAATTTATTGCAATCAGTTGAGAAGAAGTTAAGGCAGTGAACTTGTCCTTGCCCCTGGCATAACGTTTTTGTGTTGCCCATGGAAGCTCACATAAATTAGTAAATAAAAACAAAAAAGATTAACCTTCATGAAAAAAATCTGTAACTTTGGCAAAGAAAAGTTACCTTGAACAAAATATGTGACATACAGTTGTACAGCGTCCATTTGTGTGCTTAATTAATTTTGCGGCACATCGGCGACAATGAAAAGAAGACGTTTGAGTACAATTAAGGGAAATACAGAAAAGATGCATACCTACAACAAAAAGGCGACGAAGATGAAGGTCATGGATTTGAAACGAGAGCTTAAAGCCATGGGTTTATCTACCGTTGGATCAAAAAGGGAACTTGTGGATCGCTTTCAAGCCGCTACGGCAACTCCTGACGGCTTCCTGACTGGGACAGAGTTGAGTGAATCATCGCTGGGCAGCACCGTGAAGGTGAGCGCAGACACCTTGCTCGCCCCGCCGGTGGGAGAGGCTGGCAACGGATCGCTCAGTGATCGCGATGAGGACTTCCTGTCAATCCCAAGCAGGGCGCCTAGTTCTGCGGGGAGCCAAGGCAGACCTTTCCAGGAGCCGCCGGAAGATACAACCACCGAACACGCTTCGCAGCGTTTCATCGAGCCGGTCACCGATGAACACCTTCAGACTATCAGAGGTCTGTCCCAGGTATCATGCAAGGACTGTGACTCTGTTGCTGAACTGCGGCGGATGCACAAGCAGGAGATGGAGGAGCTGGAAGTACGCATAGGTGGTTTCGCCGAACGACTGCAGCAGGCGGCGACGGAAGGAAACGTACGACGTGAAATGCGACGGAAGTTCACATTGATGGAGCAACAACTTAAAGAGCTGTTGGAATGGAGGGAGCTCCTACAGGGTAGGGAGGCTAGGTCACTAAAATCAATGCCGTCAACTACTCTGCCAGCTACACTGTCGATGTCCGAGGAGCAGTCCAACGACGCGCTCGTGGGTTTCGACATAAGCAACCTGAGCGACCGACAAAACAGCGCCGGTAGAACACAGTGCGAAGATCTGACGCTATCAGTGTCAAATTTCATGCAACACGGAGAGGAGCTTGAAACCGACCTGAATAAAATACCCAGTGTCACAGGACCGGAGTATGAAGGGCTGATCGGCATTGATGAGCCGAAGGATGATTCAACTGAAGATCTAAACCTCCTGCACATTTCAAACAACCCGGATGATTCGAAGAGACCTCGGATCCCCGACGGGGCGATCACGGGTTTGCGCCTCACCAGTTTCATTAAACGACAGGAAGTCAGTAAGGGCCTCACAAGACTGGACAGACCTCCTCCTGGGGTCACACGAGAGGTCTTGATTGTTGGGGACAGCAACATTGAGCGCATTGCCCAACCTTTCGTATCTGCAGTGAATAACCCACAAAGTGTTGAGGTGATGTTCAACAGAAAGGCGACAGCAGAGCAGGTCCATACAATGATTGATGAGTACGAGGAAGGGGCCCGGAAAATTCTTCGTATGTACATCATACATGTGGGGATTAATGACCTGCTGAAGGGACACCAACCAGAGGATGTTGTAGAAGTTTTCCGTAAAAGATGGAGCTCACGTAAAGCATCGCTGACTATCTACTCGGTGCCAGAGGTCGTAAGCAAAGGCTAGGCTGTACAGGCTGCGACAATGATGCTGAACTCTAAGGTCAAGGAATTGTGCAGGAAGATACGTGCACGGTACGTTGACCTCACTGCGGAGCTGACCGGCCACAACACTATGGACAAAGATGGCGAGCACTACCGAGAAATGGGTGCTTGTGTGGTGTCCCAACAACTGGCACAAGTGGCAAAGCGTTTTTTTAGAAGGCAATGTCCAGAGAGGCGTTGGAGGGACAGCAAGCCAATCGTGGAAAGCGCCAGAAAACCTGGAGCGGCGCCACCAATGGAACCGCGAAGAGCAGAGGACGAAACCTCCTTTCGGCTTCAACGATGCTCACCAAAAGAGCCACCGGACGCCTGCATTTCGCCTGCTCAAGCCGTCCAGACATTCCTGTCGGCCAGATTCCAGGGCTCGTCCATACACAAAGAGGCCCCAACAAAGTTTCCCGCAAGTGCTGCTTTACGGGAACACTGTAACAGACAATCCCTTTCCACACCCCAGAGACGCGGAGGTGAGACAACAGCTGCCATATGCTGCTGTGGTAAACTACACTCCGACACCCGGGCTCGAGCAGCAAGTTCGGTACGTGGACTCGAAAATACGCCTGCCACCGGCGACTGGAGTTCCAGGGTTATCACCACTGAGGTCCACACAGGCCGCACACAACAATCTTGCAGCGTTCGGATGGCCTCCCGAGATGCCCCCACTCCACCGTCAGCGCCAGACAGATTCAAGCGGCGGACTTCCGGTGCCTTCCTCGGGACCTTGGACCTCCCCAAAGACAGCACATGTCGCCCAATTGTATACACATGTGGTGCCTCCCCTCCCCCTCCACGATCTGCGTGCAATCGTGACCGGGAGGGTGAACCAGCAGATGGGCTACCACTGTCAACGGCAAGGGGTTTAAAGGCACTTTCAGTGAGGGGGTCAGGGGTAAGCGGGCAAAAGTCAGAATCAGCAGTATTAAAAAAAGACGAAAGCGACGTAGACGCAGCAGACGACCGACAGAGGTGGTAGGATTTCTCAATCTCCAAGGAGCCCGACGGCAGCAGAAATGGGAAGAGTTGTTCAGCCAGTTGGAGGACGAAAAAATCATACTTTTTGGAGTAGCCGAGACGCAACTACGTGATCTGGAAGAAGCTCCAACCAACGAAAATTGGTGTTGGGCTGGACGCAATCGTGTGGAAGGTCAGCGCCGATGTGGAGGAGTGGGCGTAGTATGGCGCAATACATCAGTATGGCAGAAGGAGCCACGAGAGTGCTGGGGCCATATTTGGGTGACAGGGGAGATAATATGTATCCCTGTAGCCGTTTGCACAGTGTACCTGTCGGTAGGAACTGCGCGCAGAGAAGAGAACCAGCGTTTAATAGATTGTGTGACAACCGATGCCAAGGCCCTTGCTGCTACAAGAGAAATCCTGATTATGGGAGACGTCAACGGACACCTGCATGAACTGGATGAACTGGAGGACGAAAATGGACGAATGATGATGCAGATGGCCGAAGATAACGCTCTGGAGATAGTCAACCTTAGAGCCTCACGTGAAGGGCAATATACGTGGAGTGCCCGTGGAAGCAAAACTTGCATTGACTATGCCTTGGTTTCACAGAAGCTGGCCCGCTACCTTGTCCACTCAGACATCGATGAAGCTGGTGATCATAGTGTTGGGAGCGACCACAACCGAATAAGGTTACAGTTCTCAAAGGCAACACGACAACTAAGAAAACAAAAGCCGCCTCGGACAGGTGGTTTCCGGCTATCCCCGACGGCAGCTGAGAAGGTTGTGGAGGAGTTCGAGAACAGCAGCAAGAGGGTGAGTGCGTCTGGATACGCAGAATATGTGGACGAATTAAAGCGCCTCATCAAACAGCATTCTACAAAAGAACGAGGTGGACGACGACAAAGAAAGCGATGGTGGGACGCGGAAGTACAAGCCGCTATCAGATTGCTACAAGAGCTGCACAGGGAGCACCGCACGGTCCTTCTTGGCGGCCACAGTGACCAAGTTCCTTTAAAGTGGCATGCGTACCAACTCCAGAAACAAGCCCCAAAGCAACTTGTCCAAGAGAAAATGGCTCAGGCTGACATGGTCACAATGAGAGAAATCAGTGCAAGCGGAAGAGATGCACCTAGGAAGTTCTGGAGGTACCTAGGAACTCTCAACGGAAGGGAGCAGTGCCTCACTATCCTGGATGAAGACACAGGGCAGCCAACAGAGCGACTGGGACAATGTCTTACAGATCATTTGGTAGAGGTGTTCTCACCTCCGGAAGCGGCACCGCTACAGGATCTAAGCCAGACGGAAGGGACGGCCTTGACGCCGGATGACCCTACCTGTGTAACAATCGGGAGGGTGTCCCTTATACGAGCACTGGCGCATATTAAGAACAACACCGCCCAAGGCTTAGATAAGATTCCGGCAAGTGTGCTTAAGGCGTTGGGGAGGGAGTCCAGGGATCAGCTGGCGGACATCTTCGAGAACATTCTGTCTGGGACAGAAGGGATTCCTCGAGACTGGAGGGGTGGTCGGGTCGTACTGATACCTAAAAAAGGATGTGATCGTCATTACCTTCGACACTACAGACCCCTGACCGTAAACAAGTACGGTGTATAGGAGTTTCGCTTATATCATGAAAGAGCATATGACCGCATTGGCGGAGGAAGAGGGTTTACTGACGGAACTCCAAGGAGGCTTCCGACGGGGGCGCCGATTGGAAGGTCACCTGTACACCCTTACACAATGTATTGAGGTGACCCAAAGGGAGAAAAGGAATCTTATCTGTTGCTTTCTAGACATCGCGAAGGCCTACGATAGCGTCCCACATACCCGGCTCGTTCGTCAACTCCAGGATCTTAACATGCGACCGGAGTGGACAGCGCTCATCTACCGTCTTTACGATGTTAACACGGTTAGAACCCAGCTCGGTGAGGGTATGTATGGGGAGGTGCTGGTGATGAGGGGCTTGCGGCAAGGATGCCCCCTATCTCCGCTCTTATATATGCTCTACGTGACCACTCTAGAGAGGCAGCTCATCCGATCA
The DNA here is from genome assembly GCF_016920785.2 of Ixodes scapularis. Lineage (NCBI taxonomy): Eukaryota > Metazoa > Arthropoda > Arachnida > Ixodida > Ixodidae > Ixodes > Ixodes scapularis. The sequence goes on along the minus strand of NW_024609881.1, from coordinate 37,205,680 downwards.
GGGCTGGGCTTTTCTCTAACTCACCTGGAGCATGGCGAGACCGGCAACTGGGTTCTGCCGGGACTAACTTATGCAGACGATGTGGTACTGACTGCGGCATCAGTGTCTGAAATGCAACAACTTCTTGACATATGCACTCATGAGGCTATAGAGCTTGGCTTGAGATTCAACGTGGGCAAGTCAGCGGCGGTTATGTTTTCAGGCTCCCTCGAGCCAACACTCGGCAGCCTTCGCCTCGGCGGATGCGATGTTTCAATACTCGACTCATGTAAGTACTTGGGCATCGCACTGTCAAATGCGGCAGGCTACCTGCAAGACCACCACGCTTATCTTCGCCACGCAGCCACACGAGGAGCCAACATTCTCCGTAAGCGAAGCCTTTGGAGCTGCAATCGGTTTATTGTGTCCTGGGAGCTCTGGAAAGCGGTAGTAGTACCTGGACTGACATTTGTAAATGCCGTAGTATGCGTTCCCGGTGATGGCCGAGCACATATGGAACGCCGACAGAGAGAGATTGGACGCCAGGCATTAAGCTGCAACGGGGGTTCGCCAACGAGGCAGTTCAGGGAGAGCTGGGCTGGTCCTCCTTTGAGGCTCGGGAGGCAACCAGCAAAATTACCTACTACGGGCGTCTTCGCCATATGGACAGCTGCAAGTGGGCAAGGAGGTTGTTTATGTACACTCACCTGACGGGGCTGCGGACACGCTGGCAGAAGCTCCTTCATCAACTTGAGCACAAGTATGGCTTTTTTTCTGAACCCGTTGAAGCGTCATCAGAAAGGGAATGGGCGTAAGAGGTTAAGAAGAAAGTCCGTGACAACGAGGCCCAACAATGGCTCCGAGACGCAAAAACAAAGTCGACGCTCCAAGTGTACCTGACCCACAAAACAACCATCGCATCGGAAGCACTGCTGTACGACAACAGCCTGGGCAGCCGCTTGTTGTCTGAGGCGCGCGCAGGGGCCCTCCGGACACTAGTTTACAGACGCCGGTTTGATGCTACGGTGACCTCGAGCGCATGTCGGGTTTGCGGAGACTACGATGAAACGGTGGAGCACGTTGTGCTAGATTATGCGGGACTTCAGCCTTCCCGGTGCCCACGCCTGCAGAGCCCCTTAGTGCTCGCAGTGGCGTTGGGCTTCACAATTACTGAAATCGGGCGCAACCAAGCAGACTACTCTGATGCACAAAGCTCTGCAGCTACGGAGATAAAGGGGCCTTGTAGCGGCCGGCACTGGCTTGTAGTGGCCACTAAACGAAGACTTGAAGACTGGTGGAATAAGATCCACCTCAGGGGGCATTAAGACCTCTTCGCTCCCAGGCTTGGGCATGAACTTATTTCGCGGTCGCCCGTTTCAAAGGGGAACAAGCCGCATCCTCATCATCACGGGCAGAAAACTCTGGTGAGGCTCTCGGAGCAACTCCCTGCAATGGGCCTGCGCAGATCACAGAACAAGATCGGTCAGAGCTTGCAGCCATAAGGTGCTTCATATCATGAAGTTAGAGAAGCGGGTGTAATTGGAAGCAAATTGCATTTCACTTCTCTGCAGAACGAAGAGTTTAATAGCTAGTATGAATTCATAAGGTGATACAGTCATGAATGCACAGACTTTTCAATGAAGCACTATATCACCAAATTGTTAACCATGCCGGGCAAAACTAAAAACCGAGAGCATTATTCCAAACTATCTCAGCTTAAAGTTAACCACGACAGAAGCTTCAAGCCAGCCTTGCGAATTCAGTGCACAAAGAAAGATATGTGACCTTCTAGTCGGACGCCATGGTACGTCGAGCTTACAATCATGTGTCATGCTGTTTTTGCTGCAATGGCTTGTAGTGTGAAAAGTGGTCCAGCTTAAAGAGACGCAAAGTATAGACGTTTGTGAGTGGGGCCCTCACCTAGTCTGCAGCTACATTGCGAAATAGGACGTTCCATTGAGAAATGGGACGTTCCAACCGGGATGTTTGCTGCCTGTAACCACATGACCAGCTTGTGCCCAGCGATTCTTCGAGACGAGTACATGTTCTCGACAGTGTCGTTATTTGACAAGCATTTTTATAAATGTTAAACATGACTGACTTACAGAGAGACTGCACCTGAACAACTAATGACTTGGGATACCTAACTGAATACTGATATATTAACTAAACGCCAAACAATTACCTGACAGGCATTACATTTTTTTCAAGAGGCTGGGTCGACACCACATTAAGATGAAGGAGTGGATGGGTAATAGGACAATACAAACAAAAATATGCCTTAGAATTCGTTTCGTACCCCTATAATGATGTATTTTTGAAGGTAAGATACACAATGTTCTTGATTCAGAAAGTGCCTCAGCTGTACAAATGCATATGCAGTAAGGGCACTCACAAGCCTATTCTACTCAGCTCTGTGCAGGTTAAGCTAAGTTAGAGTATTGAAGTACACGTTCACTGACACCATGAGGAAGGGAGGGAGAAGTCACCGTTGTTCCACCACCAGCCCTTTGTTACCTTCGATGACGTTTCAGCGCTTCATGAGCCTGGAGCGAGCACATCTGTCCAAAGCGGGGTGAAAAGCACAAGCACGTGCAGGAGGACACCCAGCCATTCTCGTTGTTTCATCGGCTATACTACATATTTTTAGTATGACATATTTTTAAGTGAGAAAAAGTATTGCAAATATGCAGTCCACCTTTGACCACAATACAGAATTCTGCTAAAGATAACAACAGTTGCCATTCACCATTTTCCAAATAAGAGCTCCCACCTATCGGAACATCTACACGTGTGGTGCGTGAGTGGGTTCAGGACTGATAGGCTAGAAAACAAAGTGCTCACAAGGCTTGTCTGGCCCTTCCAAGCATGCGCGTACATTCGTCGCAAATCCCCGATTTCTAGACAAAATGATTTAGAATGAGCAAATCTTGTCTACGCCCGAGGTAGAACATTGAATTGTGATTCCCCCATATTGTGCCAACCATCCTTCAACCTGCGGTACCACCTGCAAATGAACTATGTTGCGCTGCGGCACGCGTCCATGCTGCCTGCTTCAGGGAAAACCACTGCTCGTGTTGAAGACGACATCCCACAGTGTACAGGCAACAATGTTTAACGAACTAAAACAAAATTGATATCATTCAATAGACACAGATAGGCTCACAAAGTGTCGACACCATGATTCTTGTTGTTGGTTTTACTCTTGCATACAAACAAAAGTGACTTCCTCTTTCCTCTGATGTACGCTAAAACCCTCCAATCTTCGTGGCTTCTATTTCTTCTCGAATCGGTCACAGAGGACATAATCGCAGCCACTGAATTTCGCAAAATTAAAGCCCGCAAAAATTAAAGGTTCGACAACATTAAGGGGTTTACTGTTCTTCCGTGTGTCACATCATGTTAATATTTAAAGGAGGCTGAAGGTATTGTTTGAAGAAAAAATTGACCTATGAAAAAAATGCCCTTCTCCAGGTTAGGCACGCGAGGTTCTTTTGCACTAACTAAAAGGTGTCAAGTTTGTTTCGGCAGAGCTTTTGGTAAAACGGGGTCACAAAAGTGGCTATACTTGGCGTAAACTATTTTGTGCTGCATTATAAACTAGAGTAGATTCCACAGTGCTTCAGCATAGCACTGTTTGTTGCGAGAGCATATGTGGCTTAGTGTTGCATTCCATTTGCATGATTTAGAGAAACTAGCGGTGACAGAGTTGGAGCACTCCAAATAATAACAGTCGACTGTAGAAGCATTGAGAGATGCACTCAAGCGAACTGTGCATTTCTTAAAAGTGGATTTGAGCAAAGGTAAAAACAATATGTATACTTACGGCGGCCATACTTGCCTTTCCCAAGCACGACCACTTTTCCCTCGGTAGCACCATCCAGTAGGAAGCACCAGCAACACGCCCATAAGACGCCGCCGACTCCTGGATTGAATGACGACCCGCCTGAGGTCTTGGAAGGAGATCCGGAACACTGCTTTAGGCCAGATGTTGTATATGGTGGGGCAGGGCCTAAAAGTAAGAATTAACAAATTTATCTGAAGCGCTACATTCCTGTGGGATAGCAGTATTTTTTTAGGTCAGTGATGCGTTTTAATTCAACACAAATTGTTGGTGTATATGATGAACCAGCAGCCCCTATTCTGCCTAAGCGTAACGCAGTGTCTAACGTTATGTCCGACGGAACCCGAAATAAAAATTAGTTACGCAACACGTAACTGTCAAGCATTCGAGTTACGTCCGACGTAACCCAAAATAAAGATTAAGTTACCGTATTTACTCAAAATAGGTCGAACCCTATTTGTTGGACACACCGAAAATAAAAAAAAAATAATTCAAATATAGGTCGACCGTTTTTTGTTTTTTTTTGAGAACAGGGGAAATTTTGGGCAAAAGAAATAAACCTTTATTTACAGCACTCTCAGCTAAATCACGGGCGATGCCAAAAACTTTATCACAGTCAGAACTTCTGGACATGTCATCGTCGTCCGAAGCTTCGTCAGCTTGGTAGACATCCTCGCAGATTCGCAACAATACTTCACTGACACCGTTGTAAAATGACAAGAAACGAAAGACGGTGCGAAGCGACGAAAGACAAACTACAAAGACGCAAGCAAAGCCGCCGTGTCGCCATGAGCAACACGCGAGCCGAGCGTTGGCCGAGCCACCTCAAGCAACAAACAAAAATAATCTCCGTTTTTTTTTTTTTTTTTTGGTGCGCGTTTGCGAGGTTGGAGGGTAAAGTGCATGGTGCATCGCGTTCCTCTCCTTCCCCGTTGCCCAGCAAGGGGAACGCTTGTGGCTAGAGGTGCGATGGCGAAACTCGACGCCCGAGAGATGCGCGCGATAGCGGCACCGGTTGTTTTCGTGCACCAAAAGCTTTTTGAAACAAGAAGTGGCGCGGCTCTACGCAACGCCGGCTCGGTGACTCGATAGCTCCATGCCTCCGGTAGGGTCGCAACATTTGGTCGCGAATGATGGTCGAAATTCTTTAATCACAATTTCCGTAGAAAAAATAAAAAAAAAGATCGACTTATATTCGAATAAACACGGTAGTCAGCCGCGCGACGAGACACAGATTATGAAAGCGATTGGTGCGAGCGACCAAGGCGATGAGCGACGTATTCTAGAAGCCCAAGAACAGAGCAGCGCAAGCAGCGACACTGAGAAATCTTCGACGCTCGTCGCCGGTACGCGTAGCTTGTCGTCGCTGCTCGTTTCGTTGAACGCTATATTGTTTACATGCCGTTCAGAAAGGGGCGCTAAGTGCTGCCGATTGCATTGGGACCAGCCTCGCATCCAGCCATAGCCAGTTTTATTCTTTTTTTAAGCCGCCCAAGTACAAGTGAACATCGTATATAGTTTTCAAGCATGGCTCCTCTTTCATCGCCTCGATTTACATTTTCGGTAAATGAAAAGCCGAGATTATGCCCAATTGTTCGAACTCAAAATTGGCACGAACACTTGGCACGCATGTTTACACAGTAGCGCACCTAACGTAATTTAAAAGTAGAACAAAAACGGGACGAGATTCACTTACCGCTTCACGGAGACAGACACCTTCGGATCCTAGGCCTAACGGCCGAACTTGGAAGTCGCCAGAGGTCCGGCGATCGGACGAGTCAAGCCGGCCGCGCTGACCCAGGCTGACCACGCCTAGTTGAACTATGAGAGGCGCCGTCGAGTTGAGAGCCAAAGATGCAGCAGAAACGGACCGCAAAACATCTGTCCCGTAAAACGTAGAACCAGCCAGCGACGTGCACACCGCTACGTCGCCATCTCCGCGAAAACCGGAAGCGTGGAAGCCGGGAAGTTAGAAAAGCCGCGGCAGCGGAAGCCACCGGGCGGAAGCTTTACGTTTCGGCTTCGCTTTTCTCCGACGCCGGCTACGGTTCCGGGCTGGTGGGTTTGCGGCTGGTTGCGACGACGCGAGGGGCCACGAAAAAACGCCGAGTTGGCCGAGTACGGGTCACGGCCCACGATACGAGCAGCGGGCCGCTTGCCGCTGTCGACCGGGGATGCGGTATCCGCGGCTTGGTGTCACGATCGGTTTGTTGCCGTGCACGTTGGCTCGAAGTTATGCAGTTCCGTTCCGGCACCAGCCGCACCACCTTTTCAGGTGCATCGCACGTGGAGGGCTTTCGACGCATTCAGTGAACGTAAATATCGTGCCCTCTGTCTTCGGTGCTGTGGAAGAAGTTGGGAGACTGAAGAAGCATCAAAACCAAGGCGTTTAGGACTCCAGGCCGGAGCGCCGGTTCACTCTGAACGAGAGCGCGTGTGTGTGTGCGCTTTGAGGAAGCCTCCGCGTTTTGCCGCGCCAGACCTCGCCGATCGCGACCGGAGCAACCGGACGCCGAGTCCGAGAGGCTCTTGCGCAGCCATGAACGGCACCGAGGTAGGAGCTGCGCGTTCTGCGCTACCATTCAGGGCCCTTCAGTGCTCGGAGCTCTCCGTGTCATTCGTGCTTGCACCGAAGCCTTTGTGAGAATTCGGACGCGCAAGTCGTACTTCGCAAAGGTTTGGACGGTGCCACCCTCACCGAGCAGCTCCGCAATATTCCGCTTACTTATTATCGCAATAAAAGCTTGCGTTTGTTCTAGGGAAAAAAATTGCGGGGCCGCTCTACGCGCCGCCGACGAGGTTGGCCGCCGCCATGTTCTCAGCTGTTCACTCGTTCCCGCAGCGAGCGCCTTCCGATAATCCTCCCCATTCCAAAATGCGATGCAATCTCCGTTTACATGGGCTGAATGAATGCGCACTCGCCATCTCAATCCACCTGTGTCTAGCGACATTAATGCGATCCGCTTTCTTTCCGCATTGTGCCGTTTACATGACCGCATATTCAATGCGGCAACTGGATTGAATGCGACTAAGTCGCATTCATGTAAACGCGGCTTTTGTTCTTTTTCGACATGTATGGTGTATGTAACGATACCGGTGGTAAACGATGGACGTTTTTTGTTGGAAGATATCGGTCGTCTTTCTGCATGTATGATTTGGTTAGACCGGTGGTCCTGTGGTATAAGCGTTTAGTTGGAAAGATGGCGGTCGCCTACGTCATCGGACGCAAAATCATACCAGCCACACCGAATCATATCGGCAAGCAAACTGGCTGCCAGTATAGACAGACCCGGAGCCATAGCGGTGCCGGTATCTCCAGTTTGCAGAACGCCAAACCAAACTAGCTGCCTACATAATAACAATAAATTATTTTGGTGTCATACCAGAACTGTAGAACCAACCATTTATTTTTAAACCAACCATTTGTGTTTAATATAAACCAACCATTTGTGTTTAATTAAAATGCATCGCTGACCTCAAAAAAGAATACTGCTATCCTAGAGTTTATGCTATAGGAATGTAGCGCTTCAGAAAAATTTGTTAATTTTTACTTTTAGTCCCTGCCCCCTCCAGATACAGCATCTGGCCTAAAGCAGTGTTCCGGATCTTCTTCCAAGACCTCAGGCGGGTCGTCATTCAATCCATGAGTCGGCGGCGTCTAATGGGCGTGTTGCTGGTGGTTACTGGATTGTGCTACTGAGGGAAAAGTGGTCATGCTTGGGAAAGGCAAGTATGGCCGCCGTAAGTATACATGTTGTCTTTACCTTTGCTCGAATCCACTTTTGAAAAATGCACAGTTCGCATGTGTGCATCTCTCAATGTTTCCACAGTCGGCTGTTTTTTTTGTTTTTTTTTTAGTGCTCCTACTCTGTCAGCGCTAGTTTCTCTAGATCATGCAAATGGGATGCAACAGTAAACCACATATGCTCTCGGAACAAACAGTGCTGTGCAGAAGCACAGTGGAATTTACTCTAGCTTTATAATGCAGCACAAAATAGTTGACTTCAAGTATAGCTACTTTTGTGACTCCGTTTAACCGAAAGCTCAGCCGAAACAAACTTGCCACCTTATAGGTAGTGCAAAAGTACCTCGCGTGCCTGACCTGGAGAAGGGTATTTTTTTTCATAGGTCAATTTTTTCTTAAACCAATACCTTCAGCCTCCTTGAAATGTTCACATCATGTGACACACGGAAGAACACTAAACCTTTCATTTTCGCGGCCTTTAATTTTGCAGAATTCAGTGGCTGCGATTATGTCCTCTGTGACCGATTCGAGAAGAAAGAGGGGCCACGAAGATAAGAGGGTTTTACTCTACATCGGAGGAAAGAGGAAGTCACTTATGTTTGTATGCAGGAGTAAAACCAACAACAACAATCATGGTGTCGACACCTTGTAAGCCTACCTGTGTCTTCATGTTGAAAAAACAGCGCGACTAAGACGAGGACACAGAGACGAAGAGAACACAAGACAAAGCGCTGACTATCAACTGGTTTGTATTACACACTAAGGAAGAATGACAATGATATGAAAAACATGGAGTCAAATGTTCGCGCGCTTGCTTGGCGCCTCGTGAAATATGTCCCTTTCTTCTTTTTTCCCCGATCGTAGATTGGTTTTCTTCTTTCTTTCCTCGGGAGCTTTTGTCACCCTGAATCCAAAAACTTCATCTCGCTGGGAGTTAGAGTCACCGATGGTTGGCTCACACACCAACTGTTGTTCTTCGTGATGTGGTAGGCTTCTATCATTTCTCGACATGTTTGGTCGCGGTGTTGAAACAATATACTGGTGTTTTCGAAGCGTGGTTCGCAACCGCAATCTCTGCAATGTATCGCTAGATGCGAATTAGCGGTGCCCTTTAAGGAGCTATGGTGCTCTCTTAGTCTGATGTTTAAGCACCGGCCAGTCTGCCCGATATACCAGTGCCCACAAGAGAAGGGAATGCGGTAAACCACGCCTTTTACACACGACACGTACTGCATCCCATGCTTTACCTTACATGTGTTATATTCTGATCTTGCTTTACCCTCCTTGCGTGCACATACAGCAGAACATAATCTACTTAGTTTGTTTTGAGCTGAAAAAACAACGTTCACTTCGTATCTGGACGCGACTTTTTTAAGTCCGTGTGAAATGCGGTGAAGATAAGGAATGACTGAAACTTTCTTTTTTTCTTTTTTAACTGGTTCTTCTAGCATGGAATTGGAACTATTCTTTACGATTTTTATTAAACTATTGCATGCTGATGAAATAATCGAGTCTGGATATCCTGAATCCCTAATCCTTTGAATTTGGGAAGTGAAGCTAACGCCCATTGTGTGAACACATGATTTTGTTAAGGCGGATTTCAAACAGGAATACACTATCCCTCTTTTGACGAGTTTCGAATGTGCTGACTGGTAGTTTAGCAAACTCTTTGATGTTCTAGGATGATACAACCAACAAATGTGTTCTATTTTAAATTCAACGAGGAGATCTAAAAATTGAATTCGACTCTCTTTTGGGGTCTCATAAGTGAACCTAAGGCCTTGGCCAAGCTCATGGAATACTTTAAGGACGTATTCTAGTGTTTTTTCACAATTGGAGTCTTCAACAAATACCAAAAAATCATCAACATACCTAAAGATCTTAATGGTGTGATTTTTCAATTTTTGAACTAGAGCTCTGCCTATCTTCCCGAGGAAAATATCGCTCAGTACAGGCGCTACTCTCGACCCTATACAAACACCTGACTTTTGAATGAACACTTTCTCCTCCCACCCTATAAAAGTAGATTTTAAATACATGGATAATAGTTCAAGGAAATGTTCAACTGTTATTCCGCATTGCGTTCTAAACTTAGTTTCGTTGTTATACTACAAAATGCACTCTTGAACGCTTACCATGAGGTCATCATGAGGCAAAGAGTAGTATAAGTCCTCTACATCAATGCTGAATGCTGTGCACCCCTCTAGATTGCTGTCTCTTAGAAAATCGATAACAACCTTGGAGTTGGGGATGCGTAAAGGGTCAACGATTGAAAGGGAATTTAGTTGTTTTTGTAAATATCCCGAGATGGCGTGTTGCCAAGTGTTGCGTTCCGATACTATGGTGCGGAAAGGGATTCCCGGTTTATGGGTTTTAGCGGAGAAAAACACCATTAACGTTAGGTTTTCTCCTTTCTTGGCTGCTGACGCGACTTTCTCTAAGTTGAGTTGAGTGAGAAACTTAATGGTTCTTCTTTTTATCTCAGCTGGACGTTCCGATACCTCTCTAAAATTCTTTTGGATAGCTAAATGAGCTTTCTCGGAGAATGAACCATTAGGTATGACTACAAAACAGCCTTCTTTGTCGGATAGCATAACATTCAAGTTGTTGGATGAGAGAAAGTTAATCGTAGGATCTAAACTGCGGGATCTTTTGGGGCTGCCTTCACTTTTCAGTAAGACATCTACACATTCGGTGATGCACCTAGGTTTGTCCTCCTCTGGTACATTCCGTGAAAGGAACCTGGGCAAAACCAGTTTGTCTACGCGTTTAAGGGTGGGCTCGAAGCAAAACTTCGGTCCTTTTTTCAGGATGTTCTGGTGTGGTTCTGGGACAGGTATATCGCCCAAGACGACAACGTTACCTTCCCTTGGATGAGATTTCTTCTTGGGTGGTAATGTAAGACGAACCTGGTTCCAAAGGAACTCAGTGGCCTGTGCTGTGGTCCTTGACCATCCTGCTAAAAGACGAGAGGCTTGGTGTTGATTCCTTCCTCTAGAGCAGGCGATCCGAAGGCATTCCTTGAAATGGCGGACTTGTTGCCACCACTCAGAGCACAAAACTCGACACAGTCTTCTCGAGTGACCCGGAGATGGTACCAACCATCCGCAGAGGATTTGTAGGTCCGGTGGGCAGGAGGAAGATCTTGCATACCAGGAGGCCGTCCTTGCCTTGCACACATAAGTAGCAATGAGCGATGATAACATGGAAGGGTTGGAAAGACAGTCATGAGAACATACAAAAGAACCCTTTGTAGAAGAAATGAAATTGATAAGGATAGATAACTGGGCGAGTTGGTGAGAGTTCATGTTGAAAAAACAGCGCGACTAAGACGAGGACACAGAGACGAAGAGAACACAAGACAAAGCGCTGACTATCAACTGGTTTGTATTACACACTAAGGAAGAATGACAATGATATGAAAAACATGGAGTCAAATGTTCGCGCGCTTGCTTTTCGCCTCGTGAAATATGTCCCTTTCTTCTTTTTTCCCCGATCGTAGATTGGTTTTCTTCTTTCTTTCCTCGGGAGCTTTTGTCACCCTGAATTCAAAAACTTCATCTCGCTGGGAGTTAGAGTCACCGATGGTTGGCTCACACACGAACTGTTGTTCTTCGTGATGTGGTAGGCTTCTATCATTTCTCGACATGTTTGGTCGCGGTGTTGAAACAATATACTGGTGTTTTCGAAGCGTGGTTCGCAACCGCAATCTCTGCAATGTATCGCTAGATGCGAATTAGCGGTGCCCTTTAAGGAGCTATGGTGCTCTCTTAGTCTGATGTTTAAGCACCGGCCAGTCTGCCCGATATACCAGTGCCCACAAGAGAAGGGAATGCGGTAAACCACGCCTAGTTTTTAAGCGCTCAAAATTCTTTGACAAGGCATCAAGAACCTTATCATTAAAAGCACTTTCCTCCAAAATTACAAAAACACCCGTTTTGTCCGATTCAAGTAATTTTAAGTGTTCTTGGCGAAGCTCTTGCACAGCCGCACGTAGTGGAAGCCTGCTTGGCCGAGGTGGCGGATGGTGACACACTGCACACACTGCCGAGTGCTGCAGTGTGTCACCAAAAACTAGGCCTTCTGGTAGACTGCGTTCGAAGGCAAAGGAACTTTGTTCCTCCTTGAACTTGACCTCTCTTAAGAACGTCATTGGTAGTCCTGCCAAACAGTATTTGTCTGTTTTCTTTACTGCAAAGACTCACAAGTATGGAGTTCCCTTGAGGAGCATAATTTCAGAAATTGGGTGTTGGCAAAAGCCCCTGGGTCGTTATCTACAAAAACATTTGTCTAATATCATCCTCCCTCAGCCTTTCAGAGTCCAAAACTCCCTTGAATTAATCCCCCGCTTCGATTCGCTTCATTTTTGTTCCATCCCGCACTCAGTTATGTCCTTCGACATTGAAGATATGTATTACAGCCTAGAACCAAAACTCATCTTAGATTCTGTGACTAATGCAATCCATGAACACGGAATTTGCGACTTTCAAATTCCTCCGGTGTTTCGGTTGAGGGCTTCATCGACCTGATAGATATTTATTTACAGTCCACTTTGGTAGAATACGAAGGAAATATTTACAGACTAAAGAAAGGAGTTTGTATGGGCTCTTGCCTCGCACCTGTTCTTAGCGAAATATTTCTTCTTTTTGTTGACAGGGCTATCAACGATCAGTTGAAAACGTCCTTCCAGGGTTGCCTAGTTTTTAGATATGTTGACGATTACTTGGTCATTTATCCAGATGCTGCGTCCGCTGACAGCATCTTTGAAGTTTTCAAAGACTGTGCGGCAGGGCTTACTTTTACCCGGGAAAATCCTTCAGTGGAAGGATTACAATTTCTGGATTTACGATTGCATCCTCATTCCTCAGGTGTTTGTTGGGCCTTCCAGCAGAGGTCGGAGAAGCCAGTCCTCCCTTTCACCAGTGCTCACTCAAGTCCGTTAAGCATGGAATAGTAAGGTCACTTTTCAAGTCCTCATTCTCCAAGTCATGCACGCATTTCTCCGAAAGTAGCCTCAAGTTGCAGCAGCAGAGGTTAGAAAAAGCAGGCTTTCCTGCTGACCTACTTCGCTCCACCCTTGAGAGGTTCATTATCAAACCACAACTTCCGCAAGTTGTTTTAAAAAAGAAAGGTCGTTTCGCTGTGATTCCCTACATGCACAATTCCGCGCACCGTCTAAGGTCTATTGCGTCCAAGTTCGACACGAGTGTGGTTTTTTCTTGTCCTATGCGCCTCAAACAGATGTGCAAAAAGGTTAATGGCAGCGACAGTCCCCGAGGGTGCAATGTAAAACATGCAAAAAAGTTCGTAGAATGCGAAGAAAGGAAGGTGTATTCGATTCCACTAAGTTGTGGCAGTGAGTACATTGGACAGCCTGGGAGATGCGTCAACCACCGACTCAGAGAACATAACTTGGAAGCATCAAAGGCTTCAACCGAGTCGTATCACCCCATTGTCGTTCACAGCCGCACATGCGATGACTGTACTCCTCATTTTTCTAATACTAGGATACTGGGAGGGCACAACAACAGATTTGGGAGAGAAATCATCGAGTCATTTGCCATGGGGACTGTTAACAACAACATTTCTGCACCGTCATTATCATTGACAAAGACAGAGGTCGAATTCTTAACACCAGAGATAACTAGAATATTGACACCTCGTCGTGACGCTACAGATTTTTAGACTCTTATATTTATAGTACAATTCCCTTTTTGGACTGCAAACAAGAATAATTCTGCATTATCACTGACAATGACCAAGGTTAATTCTAACTAATCGAAAAATAACTTGATTACTGATGCGCTTTTCAAACTTTTCTTTTAGTGTATTCCCTTTCCTTCGTAACTAGTATCTCCTTTCCCTCTTTGAGAACGCTGAGACCCTTGGGGGCGGTTTTTTATCGTTGTGCCATTCTATGTTGTTGCTAAATGAAAGATGTCCTGTTCTCGTCCTCGTCCTCTCTGTTTTATACTTTCAAGTTTTGTATCTATTAACCAACACGCTCGTTTTCAATTGTAATAGAAGGCAAGTGTTTTGCCTGCAATATGCTTGATGCATTGACTGTGATTAAGACGTGATGATACTCGGCCTGGAGGAGCAAGAGGGGTGGTATGGGAGTATGAATAATTATAGTAGAACTTATGCAATAACCATAACCGAGAGTTCAATCTTCGACTGGACAGTAAGGGTAGTTCTAGAGTTTCTTTAAGTTGGGTTACACTGATGTCATGAGTATAAGTTGATGTGATGAATCGGGCTGCGCGAGTTTGTATGCGTTCCAGGTTATCAGTGAGGTAAGCTTGAGAAGGGTGCCAGATGGATGACGCATACTCAAGCTTTGGTCGAACGAATGTTATGTATGCAAGTTTCTTAAGGTGAATGGGCGGGGACTTTAAATTACGTTTCAGGTATCCAAGTGTGCGTGATGCCTCAGCTATAATATTATCAACATGTGGTACCCAAGAAAGCGTTGAGGTTAAATTTACTCCTAAGTACTTATAAGAAGATGAAGTATTAATCGGGGTGCCGCCGAGTGAATATAAATACGTATCTGTAGATTTTCTCCGGGTAAACGAAACTACTTTACACTTGTCCAGGTTGAGAGGCATAAGCCATTGTTCACACCAGGTATTAATTTGTGTTAGGTCGTCCTGCAATATGAGATGATCTGAATCATTTGTGAGTGGGCGATATATCACGCAATCATCGGCAAATAGCCTAATTTTCGAAAGGATGTCATGAGGAAGGTCGTTTATGTATATTAAGAATGGTAGTGGGGAGAGTCCTGCACCATGGGGAACACCTGATGCTACTTTACCAAGGGATGATTTGTGATTATTAGCCAATGTGAACTGAACTCTTCAGGTGAGAAAATCCTGAATCCAAGCGATGATAGTCGAATCAATACCAAGAACTGAAAGCTTGGTGAGTAGATGACGATGCGGAACATGGTCGAAGGCCTTCGCGAAGTCGAGAAATAATACATCTATTTAGGCCATTATTATCCGTGTTAACAAGTAGGTCATGACTAAACTCTGCAAGTTGGGTCTCACACGAGAGACCTTTACGGAAACTTTGCTGGTGTGGGTAGAAAAAATTAATGGAGTTGAGGTGATTTATTATGTTCGAGCTGATTATATGCACTAATAGTTTTGAAGGAAGGCTTGTTAAAGGAATGGGGCGATAATTAGATACAAGTGATCGATCACCACTTTTATGGACGGGGATGATTTTTCCAATTTTCCAGTCTTTTGGGCTTTGGCGATCTGAGAGTGGTTGGGAGAAAATTAGTGATAGATACTTACTTAAAACAATATTGGTGCTTTTAAGGATCTTGGTTGTGATGTTATCCATGCCAACAGATGATGATAGTTTTGTTTTGTCAACTAAGGCACTTATTCCAGCAGATGAAATGACAATAGGTGGCACGATGGTACTAGACAATGAGCGGGGAGATGCTACTTCGCCAAGGCCTCCGTCCGTAAAGACAGAGATGAAAACGTCGTTTAAGGCTGTCGCGCTTTCGTTCTCAACCATGGGATCTTTATTGCTGTCTGTCAGCGACAGAGATTGGGAGTGATATTTGGGTGACAGGAGTTGCTAGAATCGGGTTGGGTTAGAACGAAGAATGGAAGGAATGTCGGAAGATAAAAACTTTTACTAGCCCGTTTAATTTTCATTGCATATTCCTTTGAGAGTTGACTGTGTGTGTTCCAGTCTTGAACGTGACCAGTGCACTTAGCTTTGCGATACGTACGCTTCTTTTTGTTTCGCAGTATATATAGTGTCTTATCAAACCAGGGGTGGTTCCCGTCGGATTTAATAAGGACTGTTGGTATAAAAATGTTGATGAGACTGTTTATTTTATTTCGAAAAAGGTTCCAGTTTTCTTCAACAGATCTCGAATAAAAGTTCCTGCTGAAGTTTGTGTAAAAAGTTTCTAGTTCCAGAAGTAGGGCACACCACGTCGAGTTGGGGATGGGGTGGTATTGCCTTGCCGGGATACTAATACCGGCCAGTACCAGAAACGCCCCAATGGGCGACATTGGCTGGGCCCAAATCCCGGAATCCAGCCGGTACCGGGAACTTATTGGGAAACCGGGATGGCGGGAATACGGGATGTTCCCAGTGAGCTCCCGACACAGATCCCCGGCATGGAACCGGCGGTACGGTAGAAAACCATCAGTGTGAAAGCGTATTTTCGGGTCAGAGCCAGTCCAATCGCAGATTACTCCCAGCGTAACAGATCAGTGCCAGCGTAATTGCGGGTCAGTTCCAGCGCTATTGAGGATCAGCGCCAGCGTATTTGTCATTCAGTGTACCCAGCATAGAACCACTAGAATGCTAGCTGTGTCAGGCTTTAAAGCCTGACACAGCTGAGGTGGGGGGCGAGACGGGTTGGGGGTGAAAGGGGGGCGGGGTGCAGAGATGAGTGGCTAAGAAGAGAGAAAAACTTCCCCAACTGACACTCTACAGACCAGGGCCTCTAAATGGTCTTCATTAGACTTTCAACCTGGAAACTAACAGGATAACAAGACAAGACCAACAAAATCTTTTTTCACAGTTAGTTCAAAACACTGCTTTTGGGTATGAAAGTTCTGAGAATGCTCCCACGCGAGTTATTCATAATAAAAAATGCAAGTCGAACTAAAAAAAAAGAAAACGACAGGAACAGACGACTTAAATTTTGCATACTGTAAGAATTAAAGGGAAACTAAAGCTGTTCTGTATTTGAGGAACAACACCAAAATCGCCTTCATTTGGCTTCCAGGATCACGAATATCAAGTTTATTTTTCAATCTGGTGCACGGAGGCTGCAAAAGTACAGCTGAAGCCCCTCCTTCCCGTGGCGTGACGTCATACCGGGAGATTTCGGAATTTTTGCTCTCGCTCATATCCAGCTCCTGTCAGACCTATGCACGTGAACGCTTGCTATTTTTAAAAAGGCCACAAATAGACGTCATGACTGGCGTCATTGTCAAAAAATGCAACCGGCAAGCTTGCAATTGCAAGCGCTGCCCACACGAGCGACACATGCTTGGCGCCCCAAAGATCCTATTACGAGGTCACGACTGGTCTGAGGTTTTTCGTGTTTTCGCGCGTCTAGTTACACCTTCGGTGAAAACGAAAGCGATATTCAGATTCACAGGACAAAAATACGCCAGGAGTCACCTCTAACTCGTTTTTTTTCAAGAGATGTTTCAGCTTCCCTTTAATTGTCAGCATGTTTCAAAGATTTTGCTTGTCTATTGAGCTCCAATAGAGATACCTTAAATTTAGTAGCTAATAACGTGAATATGCATTACCGATGACCACCTTGTACATCATGTCGTCCTTCAACCTTGACTTTCCTTGGTAGCCCAAAAGGGCCGGAGAACTGCTCCTGGACTTGCTCTGAGAACAGGTGTCCCACCATCTCTCGCACCACCTTCTGCAGGTTCTTGCTGTCTCCTAGAGACACGAGCTGCTCCTCCTAGAAAGACAAAATGTGTTCTCAATATGTCAATAAAGTTATTGACATGCAGATACAATGGTATGAACATCTCTCAAGTAAGAGAATGTGAATGCCCAGGTAAATGCAGCAAGCCACACTATACACGCATCAAAATGTTACAATATTTACTGGAGAGAGAATAAAAAATATTTGAATATATGGCAACTCTACCCCTCTTAGAGGAAACCAGAAAGATTAAAATATTTCCTTCATACTCCGCTAAATCTCATTATTCA
This sequence comes from Ixodes scapularis, assembly GCF_016920785.2. Lineage (NCBI taxonomy): Eukaryota > Metazoa > Arthropoda > Arachnida > Ixodida > Ixodidae > Ixodes > Ixodes scapularis. The sequence continues at coordinate 37,188,380 of NW_024609881.1, read as the reverse complement.
GTCACATTTATTGCATCGTCCAAATTGTGCAAAAGTTTTGATGGATCATCTTTGCTCATCAGCATCCACTCAGTAATTTTAATAATGTATGTGGTTCTCAAAACAGTGCATTCAAGACCCCGCGCATCTTGATTTTGTTAAAACTTAGTCTCCCGACTAGTCACCCTGAAAATTTATTGTGTATTTTACGACTTTACGAAGACTGGAATAGAAAAAGGCATAAGAAGCAGGAATTGACCAAAACCGTCTGCATAGTCACACAAAATGGCAACAGCAGCACAGTGTGAGTAGTTTTATTTCCATATTTTTGTTTAGTGCTCACTCAGTGGTGGCCCTGTAGGTCAAATGAACCAACTTACTCAGCTCAAGCCCGCCACATGTAATAAACGCTTGTGTGACTACCGTATGCTATACCTGGAGACACAGCTACGCATGCACTCACACCCCCTGAATGGAGTGGCAGATGCAAGGACAGTTACTCTTTCACCTAAGAAAATTATTTGCTCTCATAGGGTGGCCTTCGGTTAGGACAGGTTAACATCTTATTTTGGAAATGTACCACTTATGTAAGGTAAAGGTGGAATTAATTAAAATTTATCCGGCAACCCTCTAAAATGTGTTTGCGCATACGCATATGGTGGGCACGCTCAAAAGCGGTTTTGCACCAGGCTAAAAGTTATTTTCAAGCATGTACCTTTACTTGTGTAGCAGAAGCCAAGAGCACAAATGAATTTATCGCCTTAAATATATAGATCTCTTGACTATAGCCTCCAGTGAGAACAGGAATAAAACCAAAAGAAGACCAATATATACTACAGCATCTCGATCCTTCTGCCAAGCAAGCGTTAAACACAAAAAGCATCCAGGCGCTTATGTGCGTGCTTCGCACACATACGCACGGCGAGAGTTGATGCAGGCGCGGAATTTAAGTTCGAAGGATAAAACGGGCAGAGGTGTGGTGGGAAATCAGCATGATTTATGATTATTTGCAGGCCGACATACTGTTAAGCACCCAGAGGCAAATGTGTTGGGTGATTTCGCTTCCCCCGTTGTGAAATGTTTTACTTAAAAAAATGTCAAAAATCGGCAGTTGAAAAATACTTAAAATGCCGTTCAATGAGGATGCACATGAAGGCCTCTTGTCTCCACGACCTTCGGGTGGAAATAACTGTTCAAAAATGTAACGACGTAAAAACACTTAATTTTTGGTGGCCACCGTCCAGCATTTCTCCCTTCAGTAGCCTCTATGAATCGCAGTTTAACAATTGCAGAAACTATATGCAGGCTACTAAAGCTGACTTGCAAAACGTGAAACTGGAATTGCACCACCTTGACGCAATTCTATCGCAGGGTTCAGTTTAAGGATGTCCTTTACAATAAATAGCCTTCCATCATGCATTGGCTGTGCGTGCACTCTGCGATTATAAATAACAGAAGGCCCGTAATGAAGGTGGGGCATCTTACTTATTTTTAATTTGCCACCGACTGTGCTGAAAACACAGTTCGGGTGGCACACATTTGAAATATTACAGTAAAAGGTTTCAGTCTGCATTCCAACCCCATTTGCATAAATATTTAGATAATCCAAGTTAAACCACAAAGTATAAACGCAGCCTTATACCTGTCAATATTGTGAAAAAGAGGACACATAAATACCGGCAGTGTCCTTTTGGTGAAGTTCTACAGCTGCACTTCTGCAGCACAAAACTGTTCATGTTGCTTAGAGGGATCAGGTGCAGCTCGGGTGGTTCAGGCCTGACCAGTTCCTGGGGTGCCGCCTGTTCCCCGGGCCTCGCCTGCTTTCCCTGGTGCTTGAAAGATACCACGTGCCTGAGCACCTGCCCAACAGACTTGCAGTTCCCTGTTCTGCTGCTGTAGATTCCCATTCTGGATGCGCAGGTCGATCACCATCATAGCAACTGAGCGTCGAAGGCTGCAATATAAACAAGGCATAAGAAAGCATTACCCATTTTGCTGATCAACATTATGCACTGATAATGGGAAGAAACTTTTCCAGAAACTTGGGTTTCGGGAAGTTTCGAAAGGACGCCCGAACCTTAAGGTGTTTCAGATAGGTCTTGGTAGCTTTGGGATGGTTGCCAGACACAGTGTGTGGTTCAAAGTTTTGTAAAAATTTAAGAGACGTTATAATTTGTACGCTATGTTCATAAATTTAATAAAAAACATTTGTGTTAATCAAATAACCTTTCTGAAGGGGAGAAATGGCCCCAATCTTCGGAACTTCACAGGTTTGGCTTGTATGGTCAATAATGAATGCTCCCACAAAGTTTTATGCTGTTTTCTGACAATCAAAGCAAATAAAAAGCAATATTATTTTTTTGTCGGCGACGCACGTGAGACGCGCTGCTCTTGGCTGCGATAAGTACAAGTTTAAAAATCCGATATATAGGTCCGTGGCTATTAGGCCTAGCACGGTACCTGTAATCTTGTTGGAACTGCCGTTTCCTGGGCTTTCAGGACGGCCTTTTTTTAAACTACCAACCGTCTAAAAATCGGAGAGAATCCCGTAAAGACCACTTGCCCTGGGATAGAGAACGAAACTCTGGCTGCAAGCGGCTGCTGTGTGGTCGCATGATACCTCGGCCCTAGGCATATGACGCTTTAGAATGAATTGGCACTTCCAAGTGAAGCACGGGTCGTCAATTGCGTCCCTCGTTAAATAGCAGAAGTTCCCAATGCAAGTTTGTTTTCTATCACTTCACTCGCAGCATACAGTGCGTAACAGATGATCCACCTTTCTTCGGTTCTGGTAGCAGAAGACGCGACGGCGTCTTGTTTCCCGCAGAAAATGACACTCTGGGACAGACAAACCCTCCCTCTTTACTCGCGTTAGCATGTGACGTGCCTGTTAAAGAAATGTCAGCTCCTCCAGTACACACCTGCCGAGATCTCAGTCTCACCAACCACCAAAATCTGGACATCGGTACAATATTTCAAGGTACAAACTCAAGCTGCACAGAACGGCGCCGAAGCGAACTTGCTGCGCATAAAAACAAGCCTCTAAGCTTACCGTCGAACCTCTCCAGAGTAGGACAGCACCACGGCCATTCTTGGCAGCATGCAATGCTTTCCCACACCATTACGAGAAAGTTTTGTGACCAGTAGCGTGTTGAAGGACTCGGTAACTATTGTAAATGTGCATGTGTCGCTATGAAGATTATGGAGCTAGCTAATTTGAGCAACTGCACGGAAGCTAATGTGGTCTAGCATGCGAACAGAGGGCAGCCCAAAAACGTGTGCTCGCACATCATAAGGACTTTAGATGAAAAGGAACAGTACAAAATAGTACTTACTGCATTTCTGCAAACTTGATGCTCCGAACGAAGGCAAGTCAGGGTCTGATGCTTGGCCCGGTCGCACACGAGACAAGATGTCCGCCCCAGGCATTTTACTTGGCCACCCGCAGTTGTTTCATACTCACGTCGAACCACAACAGAGGGAAGGACGCCACCGTTATTTCGTCATTCTCTTCGATGAATTGTACTCCTCCTCACTAGAATGAAAGGCGTGGTAAGACATGATGTTCAATCAAGTTACTTTACACTGTCAAGTCTTCGCAACCTTTAGCATACATTATAACTCCATGGCTATATCTTCATGCACGGCCACAATGAAACACAACGACGTCGCATTCCGGAATACACCAAGTGATAAAAGTAGCGGTAAAAGAGAAACGAACGGTGCTCATTGCACGTAAAGGTCAGTTTACATCATGCTTAGTAGCTTTTTACTTGCAACGGTGTCGGTATATTGAGGTTTCGAGCGAGTAGCTTATTTAAATACAGTCTTTCAAGCAACGGCAATGGAGTTTCAACTATATTCCATTCACCCTTAAGCTGAGACTAGAAGCTCCGCCTTTAACGCGAGTTTTCTGCCCTTGCTGAAACAAGTGCGAACACGCAGTCAGACGCAACCAAAGCGCTGTCCTATTGGAAAAACGTACAAGAAACAAACCTGCTGCTTGTACAGTTCTGGTATGGCACCAACTTAATTTTTTGTTTTTATGAATGCAGCTAGTTCGGTTTTGCGTTCTGCATAACTGGAGATACCGGCGCCGCTATGGCTCCGGGTCTGTCTATACTGGCAGCCAGTTTGCTTGCCGATACGATTCGATGTGGCTGGTATGATTTTGCGTCCGATGACGTAGGCGACCGCCATCTTTCCAACAAAAACGCTTATACCGCAGGACCACCGGTATAACCAAATCCTACATGCAGAAAGACGACCGCCATCTTCCAACAAAAACGTCCATCGTTCGCCACCGGTATCGTTAAATACACCATCCATGTCGAAAAAGAACATAAGCCGCGTTTACATGAACGCGACTTAGTCGCATTAAAGCTTGTTGCCGCATTCAAAATGCGGTCATGTAAACGGCGTAAGGCGCAAAGCGCATCGCATTTTGGAGCGGGGAGGATAATCGCAAGGCGCTCGCTGCGGGAGCGAGTGAACAGCTGAGAACATGGCGGCGGCCAACCTCGTCGGCGGCGCGGAGAGCGGTCCCGCAATTTTTTTTCCCCGAGAAGAAACGCAAGCTTTTATTGCGATCATAATAGGTAAGCGGAATATAGCGGAGCTGCTCGGTGAGGTCGGCCCCGTCCAAACCTTTGCGAAGTGCGACTTGCGCGTCCGAAGGAGTCACAACGGCTCCAGTGCAAGCGCGAATGACACCGAGAGCTCCGAGCACTGTAGAGCACTGCATGGTAGCGCAGAACCAGCAGCTCCTACCTCGGTGCCGTTCCTGGCTGCACAAGAGCCTCTCGGACTCGGGGTCCGGTTGGTCCGGTCGCGATCGGCGAGGTCTGGCGCGGCGAAACGCGGAGGCGTCCTCAAAGCGTGCACACACACGTCGCCTCTCGTTCAGAGTGAACCGGCGGCCCGCCCTGGAGTCCTACACGCCTTGGTCAGACTTGGTTTTGATGCTTCTTCCGTCTCCGAACTTCTTCCACAGCACCGAAGGCAGCGGGCACGATCTTTACGTTCACTGAATGCGTCGAAAGGCCTCCACGTGCGATGCACCGGAAAACGTGGTGCGGCTGGTGCCGGAACGGAACTGCATAACTTCGAGCTTTGGGTCAACGTGCACGGCAACAAACCGATCGTGACACCAAGCCGCGGATACCGCATCGCCGGTCGACAGCGGCAAACGGCCCGTTGCTCGTATCGTGGGCCGTGACTCGTACTCGGCCAACTCGGCGTCTTTTCGTGGCCCCTCGCGTCGTCGCAACCAGCCGCAAACCCAACATCCCGCAGCCGTAGCCGGTGTCTGAGAAAAACGAAACCAAAACGTAAAGCTTCCGCCCAGTGGCTTCCGCTGCCGCGCCTTTTCTAACTTCCCGGCTTCCACGCTTCCGGTCGTCGCGTAGATGGCGACGTAGCGGTTTTGGTGTCGCTGTCTTGTTCTGCGTTTTACGGGACAGATGTTTTACGGTCCGTTTCTACTGCGTCTCTGGCTCTCAACTCGACGGCGCCTCTCATATTTCAACCAGGCGTGGTCAACCTGGGTCAGGCCAGCTCGACTCGTTCGATCGCCGGACCGCAGGCGACTTCCAAGTTCGGCCGTGAGCCTATAATCCGAAGGCGTCTGTCTCCGTGAAGCGGTAAGCGAATCTCGTCCCGTTTTCGTTCTACTTTTAAATTACGTTAGGTGCGCTACAGTGTAAGCATGCGTGCCAAGTGTTCGTG